>NC_141765.1:2374450-3860700 GCF_982258835.1 Parasteatoda tepidariorum | reverse complement strand
TACTATTATAAACTCTCCAGTTATGGCAGCTGCAACAAGACCTCCATGTATCTTAATAGCTAGAGTAATCATCAAAGATTAAAGAGGAACAGCCCTTTCAGTCTGGCAGCCTCTCTTCAACTACCTAATAGTAATGTTGAACCCAACTCACTACAATGCTGCTTAAATCCAGCAGAAGGATTCCTCAGAGTTCACTTTAACTTAAATTCCCATATTAACAAGAAAGACTACATCCCAGAGCATCTTAGACAACTGACCTTGGAAAACCTGAGCCACATTCCTAACGATGCCACAAAAATATTTACTGTTGGTAGTAAAATTGACAATCTTGCTGGCAGTGGCATTTATATCGAAACCCTTCATGCTAATTTGACTCTTTCTCATCGTAATCCTAATCATTGCTCTGTCTTCAGAAGTGAATTGATTACAATAGACCTGGGACTAGAAGCTATTCTATCCGAAAAGGCTTATGGTGACCTATGGATCTTGTCTGACAGCCGTAGTTCTCTCCACCATCTTAGTAATTTGCCTCTTGTGGGCGACAGGATCAGCTTAAATTAAAGCTCATTTCACTTAATCATGATGTTCATTTGCAATGGGTACCTTCCCATGTGAATCTCCACGGGAATGAAATGGCCGATATTCTTGCTAAGGAGGATTGCAGGATTACAACAACTCCCCCTTCCACACTTACTTTTTTGGAGTTATATTCTCTGGAAAAATCAAAAATCTCGGAGGAGTGGAAAATACCCTCAACCCATAATTGGTACAAGGGATCAAAACCGGGTTTGTCCCTTGACCTACCGTGTGACAGACGTACCCGGACTGTTCTAACAAGGCTTGCCAGCTGTCACATCAAGTGCCTCACTTTCAACGAGGGCAGGAAAACCTTCGTCACCTGCACCAAGTGCCAAATTCATCAGGCTTCTCCTGAGCACCTCTTGGATTGCATGGGACTCTCTAAGGAGGATCTCTTTAGCAATCCTCTCCTAGTCTTCGACTTCCTTTCAGTCAACGAACTCGTGGATCTTGTCTGACTCCGTCAGACAGTGAGGATAAGCAACAACAACATATAAACCTAATTTTAGCCTAAAAATAAGTAGTGAATAATTAGTCTTGACCATGTTCATTTTAATTAATGTTAAGGCCTAATAAATATTATTTTATAATCAAAACCTGCATTATATTCTAATAATCTGAGAAAAAAGCTTTCAAATGAAAGAAACTACAATAAATGTCAATTTTTAAACTTCATATAACAGAAAAGATATCAGTTGGATTGAATTTAGTTTTCAGTTTTTAAGGTAGTTTGACAAACTAATATCTAATTTCTGCCAATAGATTCAAGTAATTTTTGTAATACACATTTGCAATTGCTATCTAAAATATTGAAGTTCCATGGGTTATCAATATTTTTAATTAAAAAAATTAAAATGTGTAAAAGTATTAATGTTTTTAAATTTTTCTATTGAACAAAACTTAATCGAATTTATTAAATAAAAGCTGAAAATGGGAAAATGTGTAAATAAATTAAATATTTTACAAAATAAATCTAATTTAATAAATAAATAATCGAGTTAGTAACTAATCCACAATCGTAACACAATTAACTAAATAGTGGCATGTCCATAATAAATCTACTACTAGCTGTCACACTAGCCTTGTGGTCTTATTTGTTCGATTAAGTTTCTGATTGGTTATAAAAAAGAAGGCAAATTGAAAGTGGCAATTAATGTATGTTATAAGCTTCTTAATAAGCGGCATAATATCTGCTAATATTTGAAACAATGAATAAAAATAGTTTGAAGTAGCAACTAAAAAGCAATTTAAGAATATACATTTCATCGTTAAAATTTCGTTTTTTATATCGCTACCAAACAATAAAGATGGTTGTAATGGAATTGCAGTAAATGTCCAACTATCACGAGAACTCTTCTCTATTGAATTTCTAGTGTTATCTGCTGTTATGGAAACTAGAATAAAACAATTAGAAATGGGAGAAAATTGCTCGAAACCTTTTAAATTTCTAAGATATTCAAATCGGACATTTTTTATTAATTGCCAAATATGATTCACTACAAAATTAAGAAAAGAGATATTTTAATTTTTCTCTAGCATGCTCAGTATAAAAAAACTATTTTGATTATTCATATCTTGCGTGGTTTTAAACGAATTTTTCTCAAATTTTAAAGCAAGAATTTTGAAATTTATTTTAAATTGTTCTAGAAATTTTATTGAATTTTATTGAATTTTTCGAAGTTATAGCATTTTTTTTTTATAAAAACGTCTCCATTAATATTTAAGCTAGGTTTACGAACTTTTGTGCAATTATTGCATATAGTAAACAAAATTACTGTCACAAGTTGGAAATTTATTGCTTCATTTTTGGCAAAGGGTGTTCAAAATATTATTTTCCGTTTGTACTTTATAGTCGATGCCTCAAAAGTCTAAATGCTTTAAACATCATTGATATGTATGAGCATTATCTAAACACTTCTGAAGTTATACAATAATTCGTTTGGCCTTTCTAGAGAACAAATGTCTTAGTATAGAGATGTTATCATTATTTTGCCCACCTCCTGTAGCTTCGTAACCACAGTTTTCATCAACATGTGAGTATGGTCCTGGTGTATTGAGTTTTCCTGATAGCCTAACAGTTCACAGTTAACACAGTTTTTCAAATCTGCAAAAATTAAAAGAGAAATTTTGAGTCATAAATAATATGAAAACTCCATTGCCTGTCAAAGAAGCTTTGAAACACAATGCATAAAATATTTTAAATCTTAAAATAAAATGGATTATTTTAGTTTAAGTGGATTATTTTAATTTAAAAAATCATGAAACCGTCAACAAAAATTATCAATTTTTTTAAATGAACATTTGAATTTCAAAAATATTCAAAAATCGATAGTTAAAATATACATTTATAAATTAAAATAGAAATAGAGATTTAAAATTTAAATTTTTCAACTGGTTAATAGAACTTACGTTTGAATTAATAAACATTCGAAAAAATATTTTGGCATGTAAAAGTTTAGTTTGGGTACAAACTTTAAAAGTTATGAGATTTTTTGAGCCCTGCAGGTCAATAAATAAACCATTATTCATACGTAAAATAATGTGAGATCTCTGATTGTCTGCGCATCCTGAGTGCTTCGAGTTAAAAATTTTATTTTGCAAATGAAAAGTATTACAGGACGGTAGATGATGGCTAAATATATATTCTATAGTTTTCCATATTCTATATAGTTTTCTCGAAATCCTGATTTTTAACTTTTTATTTTAAGTATAAAATGTATCAAGCGAAATTTTGGGATTTTTGTTCAATCCAAAACATTTTAATTTCTTTACTTCATTCCATCCACGCTTTTTTTTGTAAACTAAGAATTTCATTCTTCCTTTCCATAGGTAACAACTTTTCGATTTTACCCTCGCTTCAAAGAATCTATTTCAGATGAACATTAAATCTATTTTTTTTCTCCCATTTAAAATATGAACATCCCATGAAATATGTATCATCAATATATTATGAAAATACATTATTCATCAGATGATTTATTATGATTTTATAATATAACTTCAACTTAGAGTCCTCCTAACGAAAATTTCAACTATTCTATTAATTACGTCCAGCTATGACGTGATATTAAGATCTCTGTGCTCGTTTACTGTTTCACTTCCATTGCACACATCTGCGTGTTCAACACAAGAAACATGTTATAAATCCACTTATATTTGAAGAATGAATAGCACAAATTAGAGAAATACTACGACTGCTAAGAAAAAATTCGATCTAATACCAAAGAATAGGGTACGAAAACTAGCTTTCATAGGCATACTGTAATTACAAGCATTTAACAAATTGAAGAACAGATCGCATAACAATAGAAAAAGACATAATAAATATACAAAAAGGTTTACCATCAAATGATTGAAGCGGTTAAAGAGGTCTTCATTTTATAATACTAGTATGAAAATTTTAAAAATGTGTTTAGTTAGTTTTATCTTCTTTATGACAATATTAGAAAAGGACACTCAGAAATCGAATCATCAGTCAAATAAATGCCTATAAACGTTTAGTTGTCGACATACTGATTACGTTTACTGCAGCTTGAAATAAAATATTTCTAATTCAAAGATAAAGCAGACTAACTTTTTTTATTTTTAGGAAGTTTGATCCAGTGTTTTTGAAATATATTTCGTAGTTTTTCTTAAGCAAACTCAGTGTTAAAAAAACCTAGAATATCATTGATATTCTTTGAAAAAATATTTTTCCTTGAGAATGGCACTGAGTCGCACTGAATAACTGTACTGAAAGCTGAAAAGTGGAAAGTGGAAATATGAGGTTCTGCTTCAATCACCATGTTTGCCGAGTTTTCCATGTTTCAATCAATGTTTTCCATGTTTCCGTGTTCACCATTCTTGCTCTCGACTTGTGAATAATGCTACTTTAAACACATAAACTTCTTTTTTGAGAACAGCGATTTGTTGAACAAAAGTCTTCATTTTTTAATACAAAATCAAAGATATAATTTGCAACTCAGAAGAGTTTAATAAATTGCTTGATTTTTAATAATAGATTTATTTTATTAATAGATATTATTTAAACAATGGAAAAAGAATTAAAAATAATTCTAAGAAGCCTTTAATAGGATGCTCCAACATTTTATCAAATAATTTGTCAGAGAAATAATTTAAAACCTATGCACCGAATAAAGTCAAAATTATCATAAAATTTCATAGTTAATTAGTTTGAAACCCATACAAAAAATTAAGCAGGTATTATCAGAAAATTTATCAATGAATTAGTTTAGAACTAATGCACCCAATACAAGAAAAATTATCCGAAAATTTTACATGAAAATAATTTAAAATCTCTGACAGAAAATTGGTATAAAATTTGATTGAGAAATTTAATTATGCATCAAATAATGACAAAATTATCAGAAAATATGACAGTAAACTAATTTAAAACCAATCCAACAAAAGAAATTAGAATTATCAGAAAATTTATCAATGAAATAATTTAAAACTTATGCATCAAATTAAGTGCAAAATATCATAAAATTTGTCAGTGAATTAGTTTAAAATCAAGACAGCAAATGAAGTGAAAATTATCGAAAAATTTAACAGAGAAATGATTTAAAACCTCTACACCGAATAAAGTCAAAATTATAAAGAAATTTGACAGCGAAGTAGTTTAAAACCAATTTACCAAATAAAATACAAATTATCCGAAAACTTGACCGAGAAATAATCTGAAACGCTCTACACCAAAAATTATTTCGAAAATAGACACCAAAATATATGTAACTAATAGGTTTGGATGACTTAAGGAAAAGCTACTTTCAATTAAATAATTAAGTTTGTACTGACTAGGTAATATTATTCATTCAAATGAATGAAACATTTTTTGAAATTATAGGAATGTAATAACCTCATTCTAGCAACATAATACTAAATGATTATTAAAACTGCGAGCATTCTCAAAACATCTAATCATTAAAAAACGCAAAAGTTAGAAAGGCCAGAGAAATTTAAAATTGAGATTTTAAGCAGAGCAATTACAAAATAAGATAATAGCAAAAAAGAAGTGAAATAATTGTCTCGTTGGAGGAGGATAAAAGCTTTCACCGAAGGACTTTCCATAATCCTCGTTTCAGCTACATAATTTTCTATTTATCAAATATTTTTCCCACTCAAATAAATTGTTGGCGTTCAAGAAAATCCGATTACAGTACTTGTTAACCGACTGAGAAAAGGACAAAATTTATCAAAAGACATTTTCTTGAAACATTTGGATTAAATTGAAGCAATAATCTTCACTTAATTATACTAAAAGTTGAGAATTAATCAAGTTTGCATGTACTTCCTAAATAAATTATTTTCCCGCTATAGTTCTTATTAATATTTGGTAGAAACGGTAATTTATTCTATTCTTCGTGGTCGTTTTAAATGATTTAAGTATAATAACTTGTAAATCCTTGCTAACAATTTTTTATTATATTGCTTTTTAATTTCAATAAGTTATATAGATCCCTTTAAATTTTAAATAGAGCGGAATTATTCCAAAAGTTGAGGATTAATAATGTTTTTGCATAATTCATAAAAATTAATTTAATTCCTTAATTATTCAAATTGACTTAATTAAAAATTACTTAATTATTCATTTAATTTATTTAATTACTTAATCTCCTAAAAAATTATTTATAATGAATTTTAAGTTTTTCTTCTTTAGTTTTTTTATTAATATTTGGTAGAAACGTGTAATGAAATTTATTCTTTTACGTCTTTTAAAATGACTAAGGTATGGAGTATAACAACTTGAAAGTTCTTCCTAACCACATAAATAGCTTATTTATATTGCTTTTTTCATTTCAATAAACTTTTACATTTTAAATATCGTATAATTATTCCTAAAGTTGAGGAATAATCATGTTATTATATAGTTCCTAAAGGAATTATTTAAGTTTTCCTGCTTTAGTTTTTCATTAATATTTGATAATTTAATAATGACAAATGTATGGCGTATAACAACTTGAAAGACAACCATATAAATAGTTTATTTATATTGCTGTTTTATTTCAGCAAATTATCCTGATCACTTTAAATTTTTAAAATCGCATGATTATTCCAAAAGTTGAGGATTAATCACGCTTTTGCATAGTTCTTGTTCCCTGTCTTAGCTTATAAGAAACTTCATAGCAAGTCTGCTTTGTAATAAGTTGCTTAAGATTTGTTAAGCTTGATTGCATTGATAATAAACAAGACATTGTTTAAAGTGTTGTGATATTTATTTTCGTATTTATTGGTTTTTGTGAAATTAACTTTATTTTTCAAATCATTTGATACTGTAATACAGAAAAATCATTAATATTTTGTCGAAACGTAGCGCACTGGAATTTATTTTACTTTTCGTCGTCTTTTAAAGTGGTAGGGGTATAGTAATTTGAAAGTCCTTACTAATCAAATAAATAATTTAATTATATTATTCATTCATTTTAAAAATTTATCTAGATTACTTTAATAAATTCCAAATATCACATAATTATACCAAAGCTTGCGATTAATCTTGTTTTTTCCTAGTTCATAATTAAATTATTCCTTTAAGTTTTCCTGCTTTATTTTTTTATAAATATTTGGTCGAAACATGTACTAGAATTTATTTTATTCCTTGTCGTGTTTTAAAATGACTAAAGTGTGGGAAATAGCCGTTTGTAAGTCCTTACTAATCAAATAAATAGTTTAATTGTACTCAAATAAAAAACAATATTTGGTCGAAACGTGTACTGGAATTTGTTTTCTTCTTTGTCGTGTTTTAAAATGACTAAGGTATGGGAAACAGTCATTTGTAAGTCCTTACTAATCAAATAAATAGTTTAATTGTACTAAAATAAATAATAATTTATCTAAATTACTTTAATAAATTTTAAATACTACAAGAATATAACAAAGCTTGAGGATTAAATCCAGTTCTCGATACTTTCAAAATAATATTTTTAAGATTTTCCTCTATAGTTTTTATTAATATTTGTTATAAACAAGTCAAATTTTCCCTCTTTTAAAATGGACTACTGTAAGCAGTCCATGCCAATCATAAGACTATAGAAATAGGTTATTTATATTATTTAGTTGTTTTACCAATTTATTTAGATGACTTTAATAAATTTTTAATAACACTTAATTATACCAATGTTTGAGGATTTATAGTATTTCGTATATTTCCGTAATATTTTTTTTAAACATTTCTCTCTGTAATTTTATTAATATTCGGTAGTGTAAATTATTCTAGTTTCTGTATCTTTTAAAATGACTAAGGGATGAGATATTACAGTCTATGCTAATCATGAAATTATATAAATAGTTTATTTATATTGCTTATTTTTAACTATTTATCTATATTCTTTGTAGATATTTTAAATATTATTTAAAAACTGAATTGCATAAGATTAAAATAAAAATCTTTTAAGAAAAAAGAATTGTTTTGATTTAAATTTGAGTTATTTAATTTGTATTACAAAATACTTGATATAAAATTTTTTAAAAAGTTCTTTGCGAAATCATTTAATTGAAAGATTGAACTATTCTGCTTGAATAAAACATATAAGAATCAAAAGCAATTTATCATTTTATTCATAACTGTAATAATAACTCCTGACTATATTTATAATGATGATAGTCACGAATATATCACGTTACGTATACTTGTATTGCAATTCTGTTTCTTTTATTAGATCAACAATGTTTCCTCCAATTCATGTTTTTTGATGAGTTAATTATTTTTCTTCTTTTTTTTTGAAAAAAACAGCTAAGCAAAAATACAGTGTCTTCATCGTTTTTAGTATTTCGATTTTTCTGGAGAATTGTTTGAATGTTCGGTTGTGCTTGTGTATTTTTGTGAAATGCCTTTAAAATAGTTATATGCCGTATTTAAGGTAATCCTTAATTAATAAGGAGCATTCTCTTAGTCGACTTGATGCTTGAAACATTAATGCAGATCAAATTAGGCGTTAAGAATAAAATTTATTGCCAACTATTTTTTTTAAAATGATAATATAGGAGGTAAAATAAAGTAGATGTGCGAAATATTTTTTAAAAAGAAAAAATGAAATATAATCTAGTGTTATTTCGAAGCCAAGCATAGTTAATTTGTGAATTTATAATTTTGATCCTCACCTATAAATGCGAATAGATATAAACACTCTAGAAATATCCACTGACACTATTTAAGGAATATGAAGCTAACCATTCGGTGAGGTGGGTAAAGTCTTAGCATTGTGCGGTTTTGACCGGGGCTCAATTATCCGTGATTAAGGTTAAGTGTTTGATTGGATTCTCCGATAATGACCAGGTAGTTCAGAATCCTCTCTGATGAGATGTGACCTGTGGTTTCAGAAGTAGAAAAGTCCACCCGCAGTTAAAGGGTTAAAGCTCATAGAGTGGAGCCCAGATGCTACCTTTTGCTCTCCAGTATAAATTGAGGTGGTACAGTACGCGCATGTACAAGGCAGTTTTATTTCTGATTCATCATTAAGCTCAAATCCTAAACAGCTGTCAACAGCTCATTAGAGCAGCTCTGGTGAAGCCTTAACAGCAAAGCTTAATTGGAACAAGAAGTCCTACATGTTACGTAATGGTTCGTATTTAACAGTTTTGTTCAGTTCCATGAGCATAACTCAATTTTTTTTCAATTAAATCCTTAAAATGTTGTCATGTCCTTGAATTATAACGGGGATCGTTAACAAGAATTGTTTAAAGAAAATTCTATTCAATTTAAGTTGCGTCATTAAAGTATTATTTGTCTATAATAAATTAAGCATTACCAAATCAGTTATATTCAGTTATATTTTTAAAAAAACGAAAACTAGTCAAAAAGATATTGGTTCTTTAATTTTTTTTCTTACTGCTGAACTAAGATAAACTGATTAAGAAGTGTTTTTTCAGGAATTGTTGATAAGGATTTGCCTAATGATTATCGGAATTTTTAAAGAGAAAAAAAAATGTAGCAGATTTGAACATGATAAATTGAGTAACAATCATGACATTATTTATAAAGCTTTCCTTTTAAAAAGTTAAATTTATGAGTTAATAAATAATATCAAACTTACATAAAAATTGGTTTTGTTTGGAATGAGTAAAAATACTAAATAATATGGCACCAGACATGGCATTTTTATTCGTATTTGACTAAAAACGTAATAACTAAAAGCATTTTCAGATACAGAAATAATAAAAGGAGCAGTAAGAAAAGCATTTATATAGCATAGAAGAAGTATATGCACTTCTAGAAGTACATGTACATGTACACAACATTTTTTGAAGCAAACTCTCAAAAAAAAAAAAAAAAAAAGGAAGTAAATAAATGAATTTCGATTCCAAATGACACCGAATATTGAAAATAATCCAGTAGTATAATATTTCTTGTTACAAGTAATTTTAATGACTTATTCTCTTTAATAGTAGTAGTATTTTATTTACCTACACTAGAACTGCACAAAGGGCTATTGGCGACAGTCTTAAAAACATCCCTGGGGATAATCTGAAGATCACAATTTTGATACTCTACTGAGGGGATAGCCCCCTTTTTGATAGCTCGACGACCTTTGGTAGAAGTCGATTACGGTCGAGCAGTTTAACAAGAACAGATGCCGCAAACCTTTTGTCAGACTGTTCAAAGTGATCAGCCAATGACCGGTAATAATGATGCAGTAATCTAATAGGAACTGTGTCTCATGATCAGTCCACTGCGGGATCCCTGTCATAAATGACCAAAAAAAGTATTAAAATAGTGGGATACTACTTCAAGTGAAACAAGTTAATATCTTGTTTTAAAAAAATCATTCAAATCACAGGATCAATATATGAAGAGAATAATGGGTAAATTGTGGTAAAAAATTGATCATATTATGTCTTAATGAAAGTTTTTTTTAAATGTTTTTGCACCAGTTAAGCGTGTTTTAAAGAAGTGGTAAACTCTACAGTTATCTTTATTTTTGTTAATTTAAATATTTAAATTTTCATTTTAATTCCACTGAACATTAAAATATGGTAACAGTTAATATTTCACGATAGTGAGGAAAAAAATCCTTTATAAAATTATGAAGATTAAATACTTTTTTATCAGTGTTTTGAATTTATTAATAGAGTTATTACGACGATGAACAACACAGAAAAAATATGAGCAGTTTCTTTATATTTTTTAACAATCAGCATTGGAAAAGAATATATATATATATATATATATATATATATATATATATATATATATATATATATATATATATATATATATATATATATATATATATATATATATATATATATATATATATATATATATATATATATATATATATATATATATATATATATATATATATTTCACAGACACCCTGGAGCAACTTTTACAAAGGAACCCTGTAAACCCTCACTCCCATCCAGATGCTATTTGTGCTAGACTTAGTAATTATACTCTGGATAGTGCTAAAATTGCTATTCCTAGGGGAAGAGTCAAGATATACAGTAGTTTTGGGAGCGAAGAACTCCAACAACTAAAAGATAAACGTGATCGCCTACGAAGGAAAGCAGAGATCACTGGTAGGGTTCCAGATGTTATAAATTGGAGAAAGCAAGCAGCTATATTTAACAAGGCCATTATAACTGCAAAAAGAAACAGTTTTAATGTTTTCATCTCTGAAATTAATTTCCAAAAAGATAGCTTGAAAACTTACAAATTTCTATCTCAATTGAAAAACCAATCCCCTCAATATGCTAAACGCCCATTTCTTGTTGATGGAAAAGTTATATCTTCAGATACTAAAGTTGCCCACTGTTTCTTGAAACACTTTACCGGGGCAAATCGTAAAGGTGCATTCGCAAGAAAAATGTCCAGAGTGTTTAATCGCAGACTTGGTTGTGTCCAGAGTGGCTCTTCTAATCTCCCGGTGAGCGAAACGAATATTTTTTGTGCTCCATTCTCCCAACACGAACTAAATATGGCCCTGTTTAGATTGAAAAATAGCAAATCTCCCGGGGTTGATAGCATCCACTCCGAATTTTTAAGGCACATGGGTCAAACTGCTAAAGCCAACCTTCTTGCATTTTTTAACATAGTCTGGAATTCTGGCCGTGTACCTTCATTGTGGCGTAAAGCTATAGTCATTCCGGTCCACAACAAAGGAAAAAACGCGGAAGATTCACGTAATTATAGACCAATATCATTGACGAGCCTTATGTGTAAAACAATGGAAAGAATGATTTACAACAGACTCAATTGGTACCTGGAGTCTCATTCCTTGCTTGCCGAAGAACAGGCTGGTTTTCGATGGTCAAGATCAACTTCGCATCATGCAACTCTTTTTAGCCAAGCTATTAAAGACGTTTTGGATTCAAGGCAAGTCCTTACAGCAATTGCTGTCGATTTGAAATCAGCATATGACAAAGTTTGGAAAGAAAATCTCCTACTCAAACTTTACCATATGGGAATAACTGGACACATGCTAAACTGGATCAAGAGTCTCATAGGTGAGCGCCTCTGCAGAGTCAGATACGGAACAAAACTTTCAAAATATGGCCTTCTTCAGACTGGACTCCCTCAGGGAGCAGTCTTAAGCTGTATTCTTTTTAACATATATATCAACGACCTTGTCCAGAAGTTAAAATCTGTCCCTGGTATCAAATGTCTACTCTATGCCGATGACCTCCTCATTTGGACTGAGACCCCAAAGAGAAGGTCTTCCTTCCTGACTGAAAAAGTACTAAATCAAGCCCTTATTCACCTCGAGGAATGGTGTTTGAAAAACAATATGAAAGTTAATGTTGAAAAAACTTGTTATGAAAGTTTCTCTCTTTCCCATAATAAATTAGATCTCTTATTGGTTTATGGAGGTGAAAACATCCAAACAACAGACAGTTTTACTTACCTAGGTGTGATATTTGATCGTAAGCTCTCCTGGAGGCTTCATTCGAAAAACATAATTGACAAAGCTTTAAGTAGACTTTCCATCTTAAAGCGTCTGGCAGGCTGTAGATGGCGTTGCTCTAGATCAACTCTCAACACAACCTATAAAACATTTGTTACACACTGCTGTGAACCCTTAATTAGTGCTCCAAGTCAGGTTCGCAGATCTCTTAAGGTTTTTCATAATCAAGCATTTCGCTTGATCACTGGAACTGTTAAATCCACCCCAATAGACGCTATGCTCCTTTGCACTGGAGTTTGGCTGATGGAAAAAATAATTGAGGAAAAGGCTTTGATACTCTGGGAAAAAATATTACGGACTCCTGGGTATCTTTCTCTTTGGAACCTAGAGAGCCCCAGGCAGCGCCACTTAAAGACTCAAGCGGGTTTCCTACAGGGGGTGCTGAGCTTAAAAGACAAATACAACCTTTTTATTGAGCCTGAAGTTCTTCCCACTCCTTGTAGCCCACTGGACTACCAGACTACAGACCTTGCTCTCACAGTCCTAAAATCAGATTTTGATAGTGATGTCCTTAAAGGTATCTCTTACGCAACTATGAATGAGCTATATCCTGGTTGAGAATCTTTACAATTGGCTAACGAGTGGATCAGCGGGTGAGTGCTGGAGAAGGAATATTTTGTCACCTGTTCTCTGCCTACGCTTCTGTTGGCTGCTATGCATCTGCCTACGACGGTGAAATCGAGGCTATTCTAATTGCCCTAAAACAACTACAGTGTCGTACTGACCAATTTTCTAGCGCCATCATCTTATCTGATTCTAAAGCAGCACTTCTTGATATTAACTCTCCACTGATACCCCAATCCATCTCCATTCAGAAATGCATTGATTGTCTGAAAGACCTGACACTGAAAGGCAAGCAAATCGTCCTCCAATGGATCCCGGGACATTGCGGGACTTGGGGTAATGAAAAAGCTGATTTCTCGGCCAAGAAAGGAACAACTATTGCCCAAGCATCTCGTTGCTCCATCTCTCTGCACTCATTTAAATTGCTGGTCCGAAACCAATTCCGGAACATGCTCTCAGAGAATTTCCGTAAAAGCAATTTACACAAAACCTGGTTCAACCATATTTTA
The DNA here is from genome assembly GCF_982258835.1 of Parasteatoda tepidariorum. Lineage (NCBI taxonomy): Eukaryota > Metazoa > Arthropoda > Arachnida > Araneae > Theridiidae > Parasteatoda > Parasteatoda tepidariorum. The sequence goes on along the minus strand of NC_141765.1, from coordinate 3,847,145 downwards.
ACTATCCCAAATCAGCCCAGGTTTAAGGCAGTCGCTCTCTTTAGACTTGTAACGGGCCATGACTGTCTGGCCAAACACCTTTTTAGTATAAACATTTTTGACTCTCCTAAATGCAAGGTCTGTCGCCTAGGGAAGGACATGGACTTGCCCCATATTTCCGTCTGTCCTGCGCTCATCTCCACTACTGAGTGTGGACGCTACTGGGAAGCTAGGGCCCGTATGGGCTAAGCATGTCACTATGCATTCAATTATATTTATCTCTTTTTGCATTGTTTTTCTTGTTATTTTATCCCTTTTGTTCTTTTAAATTGGCCTGCCATTAGAAAAAAAAATTATATATATATATGTAACAAAATAAATAAATACAAGAAAACACGAAGAAAGTTAAGAAAAACAATAAGTTTCATTTATTGCGCATAAGCTGCAAGTAAACAGAACTTATTAGATAAGTTCAAAGTGAGGATAAAACAAAGGAAAATTATAGACATATGCAGAAGGGGGGGGGGGAAATAGTAATGAAAAAAATAACAAACAACTGATTAAAAAAAGAAAAAAAAGGATGAAATTTTTTAAAAAAAACCGTAAAATAAAAGATATAATCTTTTCATCAGCCCACACGATTATATTTTTCTATTTTTATTTTTTAATCAGTTGTTTGTTATTTCTTTCATTATTATTCCCCCCCCCCTTTGCATATGTCTATAATTTTCCTGTGTTTTATCTTCATTTTGAACTTATATATATATATATATATATATATATATATATATATATATATATATATATATATATATATATATATATATATAGAGAGAGAGAGAGAGAGAGAGAGAGAGAGAGAGAGAGAGGAAAAGGTGTAAATATGGGCACCCTCTTTTGTTTTTTTGATAAAGTTAATTTCAATTTGAAAATTTCTAGATATTTATCTTTCATTAACAACTATAACAAGTTTCCTAAATGCAAGAAGGCAAAACAATGATTAACATCAATTATTTCATTTCAAAAACGACGATTTTCAAAAATCTTTTAAAAAAGCCCCAGAAAAAATGGGGTGTAAATATGGGCCCTCTTCAAAAAAGTCACCAAAATTAGTTTAAAAGCAGGATAAAACAATACAAAATGGTAGAGAATTTATTTATTACAGGAAAAAAATTATTTACAGAAATCGCAAACATAACTGGCTCTTTCAGCCCCGGCACAGTGCCCACATTTGGCACATAACACATCTCACCAACACCTCTCCCCGAGTGTCTTCAGAGAACTTTCCATCACAAAAACTGCAAGTTGCATCGCTTGACTCTGGTTTATCCCCACCGTTGACATTTATTAGATTGGTATCATCATCGCTGTAGGGTCATCGAGTCTGATGAGTCCGATGATGAATCGTATCGTTGCGTGGGCCGAATTTTATTTTTTTTGAAGGCCTTTCGTCTTCCGACCCTGCCCCCTGGCCGGTCTCTTACCCCGGGAAAACTCAAGGACGTTTTCTTGAGAGCACTTTTGTCAAGCGTCTTGGTCAACTGATTCTTGTATGCTAATCCGGTGATGAGGCTGGACCTTGCTGCTTTGCTTCCGCGAGTAGTGGTTCTCTTCTTAATGTTGGGAGCAGGAGATATGTCGAACGGAGAAATTGCACTTGAAGTTCCCGGGGAACATTGTGGTATTTCAGCGGCCTTATCAGTTGGCATAACTAGAGCCTGATATGCTTAACTCCACTAAAAAAAAGTTGGTGTAATTATGGGCACCCTTTAAATGGGGGCCCATATTTGCACCCACCCCACCTAAGAAGGATGGCCACTATCACATGTAACCTAAAAGCGTGTGCTTCAAAAAATAGCTTAAGATCTCCGCTTTCCGGATATCACTGTGAGATTATTTTTAACTAAACATAAGTACATGAAAAGAAAACGATTTCACATACCTCTCAAAAGTTTGCGGTCCAGAATAAACACCAATTTGCACAATAACTCACGTTGCATCCACACTACTTGAAAGAATGGTTCCAACTGCTCTGTACAATCTTCTATTAGCAACTGGCGCCATATACAGTCCTTGCCGCCACTCTTCAGTAGCTCCCATATCTACTAGGGAGGGGTGCCCATATTTACACCTGTGCCCATTTTTACACATTCTCCTCTCTCTCTCTCTCTCTCTCTCTCTCTATATATATATATATATATATATATATATATATATATATATATATATATATATATATATATATATATATATATATATATATATTGCAAAAATAAATTAACACTTTATTACAGCAACGATTCTTTTTAGATACTCTCGAAAATTAGGAACTTATGAAAAAAGTATACCTGTGATAAAATATTTTATTTGAAAGGAGTTGCAATTTTTGAAGAATTTGTTATTTAGTTTCAGTCAAAGAAAATTTTAATTACTTCAAGGACGTTTGCAAATAGCTAATTGGAAAACTTGTGATGCGAACAGGATGCTAATCTATTCAATTGGAAAATTGAAAGGGTACAACTTAAAAGCACTTGGAATTTTTTTCAAGATTAGAAAGCTTGTCCTACGTTCAAAGTCCTTCTATACTGAGGAAAAATATGGTTAAATTTACTGTTTGTCTGGTTCTGTCAGAACACCAAAAATGTCGTATAAGTATGAACATTGAATAAAACAAAAATGAAGACCAGAAATTTAAGTCACATACGTCAAAATGGAAAAGCGCTATAAGCAGCTAAAGCCAAAATTGTCTTAAGCAAACAATTTAAATGACAATTTAAATAAAAGCCAAACAAATGTTAAAGGCACGCATATTAGCACAAACAGTACTTCATCAGGGGCACCCTGATATGCTAACATACTGGAGCCTTTCTGTAGTCAGAGGTTAAACTAAAAAACTGCTTCCCGAGACCCCATCATGGAAAACAAAATACGAATAAAATACAATACCTCAAAATAAAATTGAATACCCAAGGAAACTTAATTTGAAACGAAAATAATTCTAGTCAAAAGTATACTGAGAATAACAAGTTTACATATAAAGACAAATTACAGCTAAAATAAATGAAAAAATATTAATTATCAGATCTTTAAGACAATTATGTGAAATTAAGAAAAATCCAGTGCTGTCCTCTTTCGAAAAATATGAAAAGAAGTCCCGAATGAAGGGGGGAAAAAACCCTTTTAATTAAGTACTGCCATCGCTATTCATCAGGAACAAAAAATCTTCACCGAATAGGTCTACTTATTCGGGCTTAAAAATAGACCAAATTAATTGAACATCTTTAAAACATTTTGAATCAAAAGATTATAGGTACATAATTCCAAGGAAACTTATTATTGTCCGAAATAATTCTGAAATTCTTAATAGCTGTAAGAAAATCCGTTTTATTATTACAAATAAATTTAAACTTAAGAATTTGATTAATTAAAAATATTTTTAAAATATTTAGAGTATAAATTGGAATTAAAATATGTTAAACTAATAACATTAAACTCAAAATCTCTCTTTTATCATATAATCTAATTAAAATTTCATCATAATGAAGTTTAATTTCAAGATCCAATAAACTGGCCCTTTTATATGAGTTAGTCTTTATTAAATTAAGTTCTTTAGGATAAATATCTTTAATTAAATCAAAATCAGTACAACTAAAAATAATCAAATTATCATAAAAACTAAACCCTATTAATAAATCCTGTTGTGTTCTTAAAAAATGTCAAAAACTATTAGCGAAATACCTTAAATCTGTTTGTAAAAGAAACATACCATTAAAGAGATAATTTTCCAATATGTTTGTATTTCATAATTAATCCATAGTACATAAATAATCGTTGCATAAATTAATCCTAAAAAATACCCTCATTAATCAAATATGTCTTAAAAATCTCTAAGCAAATATTCGGAACAAAATCTCTGTAACTTTTACCGAAGAGCTGGTAATGATTTTCGTAAAATCAACTGTTAAATATGGTTTTATAATACGAGATAAAGTTTGGTAATTTTATCGTAATGTCTTAGAGCATGGCATAAAAACTATTTATTCGGTTAAATTTACGTTTCCCATTTTTGACTAAATATGTGGTAATAAGAACTTCAAAACCAAACCTTCCAGTAAGTCCTTACCTTATGAACTACCAAATGAATGGTTTAAATACCGTAAACTTTGGTTTTATTAAACAGAACTATGGTGTTTTTTTTTTGCCAGAAATGTCATTACCCAACAATGGGATAATTACACCAGAATTTTTTTCTCCGTGCAAATTAACAGAAAACGTCATCGCTTAGTTATGCATTAACTTGAACATGACCAAATTTCCTTTTTTTTTTTTTTTTCATTTTTTGTAATTTATGGAATGCATTTGGAATGCATTTTCAAATGATGGAAATATGGAATGCATTTTTAAAAATCTAAGACGAAAAAAAAATCAAAAAACATTCTCTTTCCCCCGATCGAACTCAATGAAAAGAAGGTGGGAAATTCAAAATGTGCCTTTAATCCTCTTTATTTAACAAATAAACCGCTATTGAATTTTCACTGTACTGGGCAAAAAAAAGTAAAATACAAGAAAGGCGAACAATAAGATTTTCAGAAATGTATCGTGCTGTATTTCCGGATCTTTATTGATTTTATTAAACAAAATTATAAAAATACTATTCTAGAAACACCATTTTTTGTAAGCTAGTTAAGCATTAAACGTTTGCTTTCTACCAGATTTTACAAAAATCTCTTGGTTTTCTTGTAATTGACGTTGAGGCATCTTTTCAGTATTACCCAAATTAGTTTTTATAAGCATCAGCCTTCATAATGTAAAGTTTTTAAAACTTTAAGGACAGGCATCTATTTAATCTCTCATTCAAAACAACTAAATGCATAATCTTCTTCTTGTGCATTTTGGTGGAATGTTTCTATAGTGGTACTTAAAATTATAAAGCGCTATTTCTCTTTTCTAGAGCTATTTCTCCTTTTCATACGTTATTTCTCTTTTTCCGACACTAATTTTTTCCTAGGCTATTCCTTTGACGCTTTCATTTCTGGCTTTTTTTTTCAAGATATAATGTTGTCAAATGATAGTTTTTCTCGCAAATTTGTTAAAAACAAGAAATGAAATGAAAATTACAAAATTAATCGAAAATCTAAAACGGCGGAAAAAAGGTCTCTTAGGTCCACATAAGATGGAAAAAGGATTCTACTCCTTCGATGTTGACCTACGGAGAATTATATGCCCGAAATTCCTTCATTTATTAAGTAACTAACTAATAGTTTTGAATAATGTTTATTTTTTTAACTAAATATTTGCATTGGATTTAATTCTTATTTTTTATAGGAGCAAAGCTATTTCTAAATTTGCGATTTCAGCGAATCAAATTTCAATTTGAGCATTGTCAATTTAATATAAACTTGTAACTTTAATAAAAGCAATAGAAATTTTACGTAATAATTTTCACTTCATTATTTATTTATTCTCTAATTTAAGATTGATATGTATCTGATACTAAAAATATCAGATTTTGGTAACTGATACTTAGTTGAGCAGTATCAGTTTGTAACTGATTACAAATAAATATGTATTTACCCATCTCTAATGCATACCATTCTTTATTGTAAAGCTTCAAGTTGCTGCAAAGTTTCCTAGCGTATCCCAGCGCATGATTTCATATTACGCAACCGAGAGCAATATCTGAATAGTCGTCTATAATTAGCATATTTTTGGTGATGTCAAATATCTAAATAGAGATAGAAATTACTTGCTTTTTGTTTGATTTGTTTTTTCATAAATAAAATAAAGAAGTTAAATGTTTAAGAAAACAGTTGTTAAATGTTTTAGAAAGAAAAAACAATCTTATAGTTAGAAAACAATTCACTGAAGCAATTGGAGTGGTTATACTTTCCAATTAACAGATTTTAAAAAGGAGAAAAATTTAATTCAGAAAAAAAATTTCTTAAAAACGCAGAGTGCCGCAATGTTGTCAGTTTTACTCCCAGAGAATTTATCTTAAAAATGAAACATAATTTAACTAATTAACAAATTTTTGACCTCATTTTTTAAAAATCTTCTATAATTTCAAAAATCATTTAATAATAGCAACATATCATTGGAAACATTTGAAGTAAAGTGCAATCATTTAAAGGAAACTATGCTAAAACAATTTTTCCCTCTGTTAATGCAATTTACTATTCAATTAAATTCTGGAAATTACTTTGTTACTATGCAGTTTTATTACTTGTAGTTACATTATACTAAAAAAAGGCAATTTTTATTATAGAAATAAAAAGTTAACTTAAGTTCTATGGGAAAACTCTTGCATTCACACACCAGGACGGGTTGGTTTAGTTGTCACACTAAAGCTTCATCACTTAGTACCAGTCATTGCCGTTGGGAAGGCCACTCTTTTTCCACTCTCCCTTGTAAATTTAATTTTTACATTTTGATATGACTATTAAAACTTGTGACTAGCATCTTTTTAAAAGAATCGTTCATTATTTCCAAAAACAAGTTGTGATACAAGTATTGCATCAAAAAATTAGCTTTGTCTATCACAATATATTGATAATAAAAATTCTTATATTTTGAGCTGAAGTCAAAGCACAATACTTTTTTTTTACAGTTCAAATAGTAACAGAAAGAAATTCTACATAGTATGAGGAAGATTCTCCTAAAGATTGACATTTCCAAATCACAATTCTTAAAAACTGAAATAGCTTTAAAAATTCTAAATAACAATGATACATACTCTTTATAAGTCACTTAACAAGAGAAAATAAAGCGAACCCACTTCAACGATGCTGGTCGTAACATCAATCTTCAAAATGCAGATTTAAATAATTTTAATAGAATCATCACATTATTACACATCATAATACGTATTACGTTTCAAAAAATGCTTTTTTGTATAATAAAACTGTTGAAGAAGAAAATGGCAGCAGAAACTATTTCACACCTCAGTTTAAAACTTGAGAGATTTCAATTTAGAACTTTAATAAGAATTAGATCTTCTTCTTTAGAGCACTCAAGCCAATATTGCGAAATTTAATTTGAATGTGACATTGTTATGCTTTTGGAAAATCATCCATAAACAAATTAACACTTCTTTCATACAGATGTTTTTCACTATATGAAGAGACTTTTATGGATTAAAGCTCTTCTCTAAAAAAGTAATGCAGTGGATTGATCGTAAGGGCACGGTTCCCAGAAGAACATCGAAGTCAAACCTCACTGGTTGCGGTCAGTAATCGGGTATGTTATCACTTTAATCAGCATGTGTAGGGACCGAGGGTGCACGGTCCTCGATTCCACCAACTTCACGCAGGCCGAAGCCATCCCCTCTGCAGAAGATCAAAATTGGATCATCCTCAGTTAGGTTTCCCAGATTGTCGCCAATAGTCCATTGTGCAGCTCTAGTCCAACGTAAATAAAGTACCTACCTATCTTCTCTAAAAAAATAATGAATTTGATATTATTTTGTAGCTAATATAGTTTGTTTATAGAAAGAACTCCCCAAAGGCTAAGGCAACTATGGAAACAAGAAAGAGTGCATTTCTAGAAGGGGAGGAGCTTCTTTTTCCGATCCGAGCCAAAACCTGTCTTAAATATTGACCCAACACCCCACTGGAAATAGTTAATTCTTGTAACCATAGTCATTGTCACTCGCTTTAAACCAATGACGAGGGGAGTTGTTGCCAAAGACAAACTATATGCATCTTTTTAAATCTAAGTCCATATGAATATTTCCTGTGGGCTTCTGTGATCTAAAAGTACATGGAAGTAAATTTAAAAAATAATACATTTTAAAAATAAAAAGCGTTGATACCAGCCAGTTTTGTAATAGGAAATCGTGTTCTTTCCAAAATGATTTTATTTCACATAACACATTGGAAGTGAGTCTATTCTACAATATTTGTTTCTAGAATGTTTGTTTGTTTTAGTTTTGTGCTCATCCGAACGTCCAACAACTTCTCGCATCCATCTGGTATGAGGGCCTTCCAGGATTTCGAAGGAAAAATATTCTTCTTCAAGTAGCTGAGATTACAAGGATAGGTTTGATGTTTCCAGTCTTCTGCACAGCCTATATAATAGCTCCAAAATCACACTTAGGAAGAACACTGCGAAAACCTTTTATCAAATTCATTTGTCATTCCGCATCATACGTTACCTTTTTATGTAAGTATTTATTCATCTTGCTTTTCTTTAGATACCTTCTGGCATGAACCATGGGAATTGAATAAAACTCTTCTTTAATCATATGTACAACATTCCATTTTTGCTCCTTCAACAGTGACATGAAAAGTTTCTCATACTTTGTCAGCTAAATTCGAATTTCATTTGAAAATTACTTTGTATATTTCTAAGCAGGGGCAAAATCATTTTATGGCATTGAATAATGTTTTTTTAAACCATTACATTAATGTTCTACATTGATTGTGCTATCTTTCTTTAAAAACCATTTTTCTGTGATCCATATAACGTATTAAGCAAGTTTCATTATTTATGTTAGCTACCCTAAATATTGAAAACTTTTTTTTTTCAAATTCACTTAAATCTGTATAACCTGGCATTGTAGCAGCAGTAACCGATCTAAGAACTGTGCTAGACACTCGTTGTCTTATACACGCGTTGCCGATCACAGCGCTGTACATACTCATGCCTGTACCAGTTTTTCTGGCTCTTCAGTGTAGTTCAAATGTAATGGTTTAATGAGTTTTACTAATTTAAAAGTGCTCATAGACTTTTTATTGCATTTAACGCAAAATTTACATAAAATTAAAATTTGTCGAGTATATGAATTTAATTATGTTATAAACAAAAAGTCTTAATGACCTATTAGTTTCTTGACATTTTGGCAAAGCATAAAAACTCTCAAAAAAGGGACTACATAATAATTAAGGGAAGGCTTGACTTTAATCATAAACTTTATGAACACAGTTTTGTTTATCAATTTGAGTTCCTTGTGCGACATAGTATTTAAACTGTGCGTTGGTTACTTTAAACAAGGATCGTCATAGGTGATGACACTCTCCTACTTCTAGAACCTCTCAATAACGTAACTAAAGAGAAAAAACATTTTAAATATATCATTTTAAAACAGGAACTATCATTAACTTTTAAAACATGATTGTCATTTTGACATCCAATTCTCTCTTAAGCTAGTTCATGAGAAAAATATTTCACTAGTTTTGAAATTAATAATTATGACTAAAGATTAATATTTTTATTTATTTAGTTCTCTTAATCTTGGCATCACAACGAATCGAGACTGTAGTCGTAGAATGGTTTGGTACAGAAGAAATGAGACATCGTCTACATAGTGATGTCACTACAAAACGTGGAGCACCTCCCAGTGTTGTTGAGTTAATTATTCTTACTTGGGTAATGGGTATGTCTTTTACGCATTTCTTTGCTTTTATCATTTCCATTCTTAAAGTTAATTATATATTTTGCTTCTTAATAAAATTGTGCGTCAATTTAAAATCAAAAATAATTTTCCTAATTAAATTGAGATTAATCTGGAAACATTGTTAAAAATCAATTAAAAGGATTTGAAAGGTAAGTTCCAATTTAATACTTTCAGAGAGTTTTGGATTCTTGAACATACAACTTTGGTGAGTACTTTTATTTTCTCTCCGTCCTTTGAGAATAAAAGTCTATTCAAATGTATGGGGAAGAATGTGCTCGTAAGAATCGACAAGAAGTGAAACATAGAGTTTGTTATATCAGCTACTTGATTATGCAAATATTTTTCATCTCTATACATTGCAATTTTTATTGAAATACAACTGCCGCAAACTACTTTTCGCAATGCTTTTATACATTTGACTATAAATTTCATTCTAGAATTTAAGCCATAAACCCATCAAGCAGAGGTGCTAAATGAGTGAGTCCAAAAATTTAGCATCGTGTACTCGGAAGTCTATAAAAAATTTCAACATTATTAAAAGGTATGTAAAGGATAACAAAAGTCACGGTACAGCGGGCATGCATTTTAAATGAATGCTTCTTACTAATAACTTAACTATTTCGTGTTAACTACCGAAGTCTAATATCTAATATATTATTCTAATATATTATACTTATAAATATCAAATTCTACTAAATTAAATGCACTTTTCGATCTTTTGGTTTAAATAATCTTTTGCTCATTTGAAAAGTGAAATGCTCTGCAATCATTTGATGTAAATAATCTTTTGCGTATTTAAAAAATTAAATACTCTACAATCGTTTAGTTTTGATAATTTTTTGCTTATTTTTAAAATGTAGATTTCACCAAATTGTTTTTTCCGGGTAATTGGAGTAATAAGAATCAAATAGAAAAAGTTAGGCAATAACAAATAGTTTAATTGTATTAAATGAAAAGTCTGCGAACATACTACTTGCGCTTCAATGAGCTTATATAAATAAATAAACAATATATTCTCTTGTTATATAAATCTGGGCACTCACAGAATGTGTTGATCATATATGTTTCTTAATAGTGTAAGTAGATTAAGATTAATTATTGTAAATTTCTTTTTCATGGTTTTCTGCAAATTTTTTTTGGGAGATATTTCATCCAACAACGTATCATCATATAAATAGGTTTAAATCCGATATATGATGATTTTGAAACATAAAACTGATTGTTGACAAACAGTTGTTGTATAATTATCAGTTAATATAAGAATGATTTCAGCGTCTGCAGGAATATTTGCGCAATTTTTGATAGGTTCATTTTGAGTTCTCGCGGAGTCCATTTGTAAATATCTAAACAAAATAAATTCCCGAAATTAATGCAATGCGTTTCAAAAAAATTGACATAGATTTTGGCCGAATCCTAACTTGCATACTTTAATAACCTCCTATGTAGGTTAAGACCACAAAAACTAAATTGTACGTCTTTTGTATGCAGTTTTGGTAAATTTTTCTACTCTGATAAATGTAATGAATCTTTCTTCATTGATAATTTTATCTGTTGCTTAACATACTTTTTTTTCTCATACATGCGAAAACTTAAGATGGTTTAATATCTGAAGTTGCCCCACTTAGACATAACATACACGTACAGGAGTTGGACAAATACATAGTTGGGAAAGTAGCTTGAGAATTTTCATTTATCAGCTTCTTGATCTTCACCACGATGTTACATAAAATAGATTTTGAAATAATGTTTTTCGTTTAAATTAGAATCGTCTTAATAAAATAAAAAACTCTATATTTCTTTCTTTTTGATCTTTTCTTTTCCTTTGCTGTAGAACTTATGCAAATCCTCTCAATGACTTTAACATTTTTTTGTATAATGCCGAGATTTTTCCCATTTTTTCTAACAATAATTTTTGTTCGAAATTCATTTGGAAATTTCTCAATTTTTAAAAATTGAAGTGGAAATTGACTTGAGTTAATCTATATAGTTTTCTCGTTATCACTAACTATTTCAATTCTAAATGTTAAGAATATCCCTAAATTCTTCAATGAATAAATAAACCTTGAAGTAATCCTTTCCAAAGGCTTTCTTTAATGTACTTAACTCCAATTTCACTGGCTTTGAAGTCCATTAAAAACTATTTTATCCACTTTTAGTTTGTGCTGACATCTGTCACTAACTTCAGTTTTGATGAAATACCCTTGAATAACATTGGTAATCATACGTCAAAATTTTAGGGAATTCATGCAGGTATTGTCGTTCTTCTTCAGGAAAATTTTTTTAAGTAACAACATGACATGTGAGCATAACGTACAATATCCCGTTATGAGTTTCTCCATGTTTTCCTAAGCATTATAGAAAAAAAAATCGTAATTTCTGTCATATACAGTCCCTTACTATTTAATAGCCCCATTGAGCAGTAGTAAGTAAACTTTTCACAAAAAAATGGTGCTAAGATTTAAATTATTTTTTAATCAAATAAGCAAGATGAAATTTTTTTACCAGAAATTTTACCAGAATATGGTAAAATTTATCGTGTTTCTAGCTCTATGAAAACACCAAAACACCCGGTAACTTTTACCAAAGCACTTTAGTAATGATTTCGGTAAAATCAGCAATACAATAGAGTTTTACAATATGTGATAAAATTCGATAAATGTGGTAAAATTTGCTAATTTTATCAGGATACTTCAGAGTATGGCATAAAAATCATTTATTTCGTTAATTCATTTTTCAGTTTTGTATATTTTACTAAGCATGCAGTAATAAGAACTATACTGAAAACCAGAATTTCCAGTAAACTATTACCATATGAATTGAAAAGTTACCGACTGAATGGTTTAAATACAGTATATTTTGTTTTACTAGAAATGGCAATACCATACAATACAGTACTCTAACTAGAATTTTTTTCTTCGTGCAAGAAATACGATTAAATATTTCAACAAAATATTTGTAAACTTTAAGGGTTTGAAAAATATAAACTAATTTATAAATTTTAAAGATTTTTATACTTTAGTTCATGCATTTTGAGATTTTTTATAAATTTAAAAAATATGTATCGACTAATTTATGAATATATATGGTTTAAATACCGTGTATTTTTATTTACCGTATTTTTTACCGTATGAGAATTATGTTTTTTTTTACCAGAAAAATCATTACCATACAGTGTGGTAATTTTATCAGAATTTTTTTTCTCCGTGCAGTAATAAGTGATTAAAATTTTCAACGAAATATTTGTTACTTTTGAGGCTTTAAAAAATCAGAACTAGTTCCTAAACTTTTAAGACGTTTATACTAAATTTCATACTAAATTTTTTAGACTTTTATAGTTTATGCATTTTGAATATTTAAATAAATTTAAGGAACATGTGTAACTAGTTTGAGATTATTTAAATAAATATGAATAGTTTTATGAATTTTGAGGATTTCTATATTTTTTTTTAAAAAAATGCACGAACTAATTTCTAAATAAGCAAAGATTTTTATGAACATAAATTGTAAGGATTTCTATAAATGAATGCCCTATTTGGTGAACCCTTTTAAAACATTGTTGGTGTAAAAGAAAAGGTTAAGAAAAATGAAAAGCAATCTATCCACGTGAAGTGACCTAATTCGTGGGTCGATACATTGATCTAAAACACTGATGGATATTTCACTTATTTATGAACTCACGAAAAGAACCTCAATAAAAACCTTTTTGCATTTTAGAAATTTCATTTTGAGAGATGGTAGACTTCAATTCTAACCGCAATGCTAAAATAATGTGAATTTTACAAAAATTATTTTCTTAATTTTTTTTATTTTAATCTATGTTAAATTATTTGAATTTCGATCATCTGTATTGAATCTCAAATAAAAGTTTCAAAACTAAATAAATTCATTATTTTTATGAATATTATGCGTGTCGTCTTTTAGCAATTCTAAGAATACCAATAAAAACGGTGACACTTTCGTTTATCTTTCATAATTTTGCAGATTTAAATCAAAATACTTAATTTTGAGATATATCGCTCATGGGCTGCAATAGCGGCACAACTCAAAAAATCAAGTTATGAGATAAGTGGGTTTAAAGTTTTCATTGCTAAGCAAAATGCATAGGAAATGCTTTAGTTTGCTTAAAAGAAGAGATTACCTTCAAGTTGAATTATGAGTTGTGCTAGTATTGCTGCTGAAAGAATGTGTATTTCCGTATTTACACCTGTTCTTAGTCCAAAACGCGTGTTATTTGAGTTGTGCCACTATTGCAGCCCATGAGCGATATATAGTATAAGGAATTTTTAAAGCATACTCATTTCCTACTGGAAATCTAAACGCAATGGCAAAATATTGCGATTTGTTTTCTTTTGTTTTTGCAAAGCTTATTCTCATTTTTTTTTAATTTCCTGTCATTTTATTTGAATTTTGATCATCGATATTGAATCTCAAATAAAAGTTTCAAAACTAAACAAAATTCATTAGGTTTTTGGATGTTGTGCATGTTATCTTTTAGCAATGCTAATCAAAAATCAATTAATTTTGAATAATTATGCACTGGTCCCTTTCTTCGTAATTAGACTCTTAATGAGATTAAATCTGAAAAGACACATAGAAAAAGTGCCCTATTGTAATGACTACAAAAGATTCAAATTAGGATCATAAAATTAGTCTCACTGTTTTTCAGAATAGAACCAGGATTTTATTGTTTTCGAATAATCTGAATAAGACAGTCATAAATTTTAAAGACATCAGTAGAATATTTTCTGAAAAGTAAATATTTTAAAACTTTAGAGAAATGAAAGGAATAATTTCAGGGAAATATATATTCAAATAAAAATATTTGTAAAATTTTAAAGGAAACAGTAGGATATTTTTAGGGAAATAAATATTATAAAACAAGCAATTTTAAAAATTTTAAGAAACCAATAAAATATTTTCTGGGTAATAAGTATTCAAAAATCAGTATTTTTAATTTTTAAAAATATCAGCAGAATATTTTCAAATGAATAAATATTCACAAATAAGAATTCTCACGAATTAATTTAAGGTCTAAAACGCAAACTTCAAGTTTTGGCATTCAAATAATATTTACTAGGCATCGAAACGCTGCCTTAAAACATTTTTATGTTTCATTAATTACATTCTCATGTAATATATATTTTTACTATTCAAAATTTTTTAATCATTTCTACAATAAGTTAAAAAGGTTAATTTTTGCCCGAAAATATCGATGAAAAAAATTTTTTAAAAAATAGACGCAAAGACTTTTTTATTTAGAAATCCGTAATTTGTTTCAAATATATTGCAAAATACGCGGAAAAATAAACTTTTCCCACCTAAATTCTGCTATAATTGTGTAAAAAATTGCTTAAAATCTAAGTTTCTGATTCATTTTTATTTCTCTAGAGTAATTTATAGGGAAGTAAGGGGATAATGTGAACTTAATTCTATTATTTATCACTCAAAATTTCTCCTTATATTTAGGCAAGTTAGCAAAACTATTATTCACTTTAATATGTAATACTCTAACAATACTCTTAATTTTTAAATATTAAATTATAAAACACGATATTTCCTATTTGCTTTTTTTAGCTGACCTATAATAGGCATAGACATAGACAAACAAATCACTCTTATGGCTAGTGTTGACACATTATTCTCAAGCTACTATAATTAAAAACTTATTAAGCTTTCGAGTACAGTAGAAAAGGTTAATTACTAACACAAAACTTTAAAAGGCTAGTTGTTTCTTTCCTTAAGTCCTATTATTTGCTTAATTTGATTTGTTTTTGTACTATAAAACATTTAGGAAAGATCAATGCTTTAACATATAAATTTATTTTTTTTATAAAAATTTTTGCCTGATCAAACTCAGCTTTTATTATTTTGTTGTTGTTGTTGCTAATTCCCATCTGGTCTGACGGGGTCAGACCAGATCAATGAATCCGTTGATATTGAGAAAATCCGAAACCAGAATGGGAGAGGAATGAATATCGTTCCAGTCCAGCCCTAAACAGATCAAGATGTGCTCAGGTGATGCCTGGTTTTGTTGGCATTTAGGGCAAAGAGGAAAGATCTTTTGATTTGCAGAAAATTTGAGACTTTTCAGGTGTCCACTGGCCAGTCGGGATAGGCAGGTGTTGGTTTGCCTGTCCCCAGGGAGAGATAGAGAGAGTCCTGGTCTTTTTGCTTTATACCAGTAGTGAATAGGTGGAAGCAGCCACTTTTGTTTGTTCTGGGCCTTTTGCCTTGCAAAAAGTTCAAGGTATGTAAGCTCTGAGGTGGAGGGGACTGGATGGTCTAGTCCCTTCGTTGCAAGAGTGTCAGCCAACTCGTTGCCGTGGATATCGACGTGGGACGGGATCCATTGAAAGTGGACCTCATGCTGTTGGGAAATGAGCTTTACTTTTTGTAAGATCGAAAAACTGGTTTTATCTCCAATGAGGGCCCAATTTTTGAGGTGTTGAATTGAACTACGGCTGTCAGATAGTATCCAAGTATTTCCAAGGTGCCCTTCACTCAAGATTTTCTCTAGTCCCCTGTCAATTGCAATTAGTTCGCTTCGAAAGACGGAGCAAAAATCGGGGTTTCGTTGATGAAGAGTGTAGTTCTCTCGAGGTGTTTCAATAAATACCCCACTGCCAGTCTGTCTATCCATTTTACTGCCATCAGAGAATATTTTGATGTCGTTTGGAGGGATTTTATTGATGATTTCCAGGGACAATTGTCTGAGGAAATCAGGCACACAGTCTTTCTTGTCAAGCATGGTAGGGAGGCTTTCATGGAAACTAACATTGGAAAGATCCAAGCAAGTACTAAGATTGCTATGAAGATAAAGAGGTTCAATATTTTCAGCGATTAACAGTTGTGATTTAACATGACTAAAAGGACTGTTTTTCTTTAGCCTTTGATTGCAGGTCCAGTTATTTAGGTAAATAGCAGTTAAATTGCCTATTATTTTGTTGAAATGCCTAATGATTCTATTTACGTTTTTAAGCAATAGGAGAGGAAAATGCGACTCTCTAATCAGTACTACTTTAGACCAATAAACAAAAAAAAACTAAAATATTAATATGATTTTGATTATAATTTTAAAAAAAAGGTCTCTCTCCAAAATGAAATTGACTAATTAGCAATTTTTAGAAGTTCTACTAATTAAAATATTGTTCAAAGTTTTAGAATGAACACGTGGAACAATTTTTATTTAACATGACAAACAAAGATAAGAAAAAGAAAGTCAAACGATGATAACAATTCATTAAAGTTAATTTAATGAATTCAATGAGTGTGACTTCACAATTTCACATCAGTAAGATGGTAAGTGGGAAATTTGAATTGAAATTTGACCTCGTTTGTTTGCGATTCTTTTGCGGACCACCATTTTGCGACCTCTGACCTAGACCAACCAGTCATCTATGAATTAAAATGTTTAAATATTTGCAAATTTCAATTAGATTTTAGGACGATTAATTTGAACGATTAATTAAAGACGATTAATTTAAGACGATTAATTTGATTGTTAGAATTATATTTATTAAAATTCAGGTTCATCTAATCTTACTACGTGGAGAAAAAAATTTTGGCAAAATTACCGTACTGTATGGTAATGACATTTCTAATTAAAAAAACAATTTCAAAAAAAAAAACTAATTTTGGTTAGTAAAATCAAAATATACGATATTTAAACCATTCATTTAATACTCTTTCCGTGTTCATATGGTAACGATTAATCGGATGGTTTTCACAATTATACTTAGTATTACCACACATTCAGTAAAAATACAAAACTGAAAGTAAATTTAAGCAAATAAATGGTTTTTATTCCAAGTTATCGCCATAAAACTACCAAAAGTTACCTCATTTAACAAATTTTATCGAGCATAATAAAACCTTATTTTATTTTTAATTTTACTTAAATCATTACCACAGTGCTTTGGTAAAAATTACTGAGCTTTTTGCTGTAACGAGAGACATGATAAATGTTACCATATTTTAGTTGGATCAACCATGCTTCTTTTCTCAGTGTATGAAGAACGGTTGACTGCTATTTTAAAGTTGTTTAAGCAAGGAAAGCGACAGTGTGAAATCGTTCGTTTGCTCTGTACACGACTCTGTGGACTGGCTCCCTTTCGCTACCCAAACTTTTCATCGCCACGGACCGGTCAGCTCTTTAGAATTTCGCCGTGGCCAACAGGAGGCATTGATTGTTTATATTTTAGATCATTTTAAGTTAGCATGGGCTGTGACCAAAATAAAATACAGTTCGGTATTTGTGGGGCGTGACGTTTATCAGCTTCCAGTTAACCTCTCGCATGCCTCCCATGGCAAACCCGACAACAATACACCACAGTAAATAAAATGAAAATAATTTAATGTTTTTTTAATACCATTTGATCCGGTAATTTTCCGGGGGACCACAACTCTAAAGCAATCGCTTTGGCAGGATTAGATAATAGGTAGAAGACTTGCCTGGCTGAAAATTTCAATAAGCGCTTACGTTTCTGCCTCACTGTAGGTGGTCACTTTGAAACCAATTAAATTTATTTATTATTAAAAGTCTACTGTTATTTTTATTTGTTATCTTTTGTTAATTTATACGTTTTTAATAAAGTTATATTAAAAACATTGCTTACCATTTTTTCTTTCTTTTTTGCCGCACCTTATAAATTGGGTCCTATAAATATTCTCTTTTTAATTTCAAATCCTTATGGATGTACTTTGCCAAATTAAATTTTGAGTAATGAACGTTACTCTATACGTTTAAGGTACGAAATTCTCTTACTTGGTATTAATGTCGATAGAAAAATATCTGCACCAAAAAATTTTTAGTTTTTCTTAAAACAATTTAGTTTAGTTTTTATTTTATTTGAAGGAAAAGGTTTGCAGATGCTCTTCATTGACCATTACTCAAATAAAATATTATTCTTGCATTCTAGGCTATGGTAATTTTCCTCAATGTATTTTTTTTCCCTTCTTAATTTGAAAGAGTTTTTTTAAATACTTTATCTGTGAAAAATAAATTTATTATATTTATTTTTAAATTAAAAAAAAAATACTCTTATTTGAAAAATTTGTATTTATGTGCGAAATAACGGGGATTTCTATCTTCGTGTCTACCGTATATTTTATAAACGCAATTAATTTGCTCTTCAATTATCTCAAGTAATACTTAAATAACCCCTTTAAGTTTTCTTTAAAGGCGAGCAAAATATCCAAATAAATTTAAATTTTTCTCTGGTTGTTAAAAAAGGCAAATCTAAATCAATTAACGTGTGTTTTACATGGTTGAAATTTTTCATTTAATGATATCTATGACGTCGGCCAGATGCATTCAAGAGAATATTTAGCGGCGCCATCTACTGTTGAGAAAGTATAACATAATTCAATAAAAGAGAAGAATAATCGCATATATAGTTGAAATGAAATAAAATATTAATAATAAAGAGAGTAAGAAAAGTCCTCAATTAAAGAAATATGAAAAGCGAATAATATTTAAAGCAAATAATTATTAATAAACAAATCAAAACAAAGTTTAATGAATTACATATATTTTGAAATCAAATTAGTTTAATTACTTATATTCAATAATATGCAATATATAGCTGCTTTAATTACATAATTTAAATTTTATTTCTTCGATAAAAAAAGATAAATTGTTAATCGTGGAAGTTGAAAACTAATAGAATTCTGTTGGATTTTTATTTCTTCAAACATTATAAGTTCAGTATTATATGAAATTTTATAATGCTATAATATGTTTTTGGTGCTCTTTTAAGAATTTAAAACATTTAATTTTAAAAAAATGCTCTAAAATTAAATTTTATTCAAAAAATTTTAAAATTTCCAAGGGGAAACATTACTATAAGTTTAAAAAATAAATATTTTTACGTAATCCGACATGAGAAAATACAGATTAATTTTATGATTGGAAACTAGATATTGAAAAATGAAAGAAAAACTAGCATATCCCAACTAAAATTATTTAACAGTACGATCAACAATTCTGCATTTCATTTTCTGATTTTTTTTATTAATAAAAGATAGTCTCAGGTAAAAGGTAAAGTAAAAGTGATGATCTGAAAAATGATTTTAAAAAAAAAGTATCTTAATATTCTCATGATTGAATTTCAGGATGCACAGATTGATTGTCAAAGAGGCATTGTTAAGTGAATTTTATTATCACATGATTAAACTTGAGGATATATAGTGATTCTAAAAAAAAGAAACAAAATCTAACTTTTGACGAGTTTTTGAACATCATGATTAAATTTTAGGATTATCTTGATGAAAGAAAAAAAATTTTTACAGAGAATTTTAGGATTACCAGATTAATTTTCAAGATCCTTGGTGATTGTTTAAAAATATGAGGATTTTTCGCGAATTTGTACCTCACACTAAATAAAACCGAGTATATCTATTTTTACAGTATTTTTCTACAGGTCTTTTTCCAACTTTTGGTTAGTTAATAAAAACAATGAGTGAAACAATATATTCGAATTATTAATGAAATTTTTTTAAATGCTTGAAAATAGCAAACACGATCCGTTTCTATTTTATTTGCATTGAACTGAATAAACTGAATCGAAAAATGCCGGATTTGGAGAAATATTAGAGATTCCAATTTAATGTAAATCATCTACATTATTTACGGAATATTTCATGACGACCACCTTCAATATGTACTTTTTATATATTCATCAAGAATTAAGTCTGCCTCAAAAGTATACGCATTAAGGTTCTCAAATCAATATTTAAGCGAAAAAATAAACTACAAAAGTCCGACAAACAGCTACCGAGGAAGCTAACATCAACTGTGAAGAGTTGAAAAGCGATAATTAGAAATACCCAAAATTTCAACAGGCTTTAATAACAACCACCAGACCTTTTTAGACCAGACCTTTAATTACAACCACCACAAGTGCGTATATTTTTGCTGGATTTTCGACAAGCATTAAAAAAATATATAATTATGGCAGCTATTAACACTACATTCGGCATACTGATCTATGAAAGTATATTTCGATAATTAATTCTGATTTCACTTTATGAAGAAGTTTCTTGATTACATTAATTTCTTCGCACGTGTTTAAATAATATAACAAAATAAGATCCAGTAAATGTTGAATTTCTGAATGTCGTGAATTGAATGATTTGAATTTTCTCATTCTACATTTTTTTTAACAATTTTGAGATAATAAAAGATATCATTATTATTTAAACCTCTTATTGGATAAATATAAAAACAATCGTTTCTTTTTAAAACAATTTTGTATTTATCTGGTTTTCTAATTAATAATCGCAATAATAAACTTATTTTTTATATCAATTACTTTAAAAATATAAAGTTTTGAAACATAACAATAAAAAAGTTGAGGAAAATATTTCTAGTAGGGATATATCATTAATCATGATTAATTTCCATTCAATAGGTACACGGGGAAAACATTCTGAAAAAATTGCCTTATTGAATGGTAATCATATTTCTGGTTTTAAAAAAAGGAGAAAAAAAAACATAATTCTGGTTAATAAAGCAAAATCTACAGTATTTAAATCATTCATGTGGTAATTTATCCGTTCATATGGCCACTATTTACAAGAAATTCTGATTTCTAACTTTATAGTCCTTATTATCACATATTTAGCAAAAAATACAAAACAAAAAGTAAATTTAACCAAATAAATGGTTTTCATGCCATGTTCTAAGGCATCGTCATTAAATTACCAAATTGCATCACTTATTATAAAACTGTATTTTATTACTGTATACCTATAACTGTATACCTACGCACTTCGATAAAGATTACCGAACTTTTTGGTGTTTCCAAAAAGTCCGAAACATGGTAAATTTTACCGTATTTTGGTAGTTTTGACAGTAATTTTTGACTCAGAGCAGTAGCATCTCCCTTCATTAAATCTAGAAGAAAACTCAAAATTATAATTTCTCAGTATAATGTTACTAATAAATAGAAATTAATTTAATTTTTTCTAATTTTAACAGGCAAAATCCAGAATTTTAACAGAATTGATTTACAATTTTTTGAAGAAAAAAAACTAAAAAATATTTAATTACTTATTCATTTTTAAGTTTTAATACTCAAAAACTATTCGACAAATATTTTACTAAATTTCTTAATTTTTAATCACGAATTCAAAAATGGAATAAAACTTGTATGCCTTACAATTCAAAACTTTTCCGAACGCTAATGAATAATTTTAGAACTATATTTTGCATGAACTTATCTTTTGATAAACGAGTTTTACAATAGTGTAAAATTTTTTTGATTCGCGTAATTAGTTCCAGAGATATGGCGAAATACAAAGTAATTTAAATCAACAATGAGAGGCCAAAAGTTACAACCACTTTCTTGTCTTAGCTACTAGAACCATATTTACCAGATTGCGGCTACCTCCATATTTTGAAGGTCAAAAATTTCAATTCGTCAAATAAAAAAAGGAATGTTTATTCAGATGAAGTACGTTTTTCACTTGACTGGTGACTGGTGCACGTGAAATCTGTCGGGTCACGAAGTCATCCACGTTCCCATAATAAATCATGCTTCTCGGGCTCTTGAATTGGAGACTGATCGTTCTTTGGTTCAGGTCAAAATTACGATCTGTGGAGGAATGGGTCAGTCCTATAAGCCGGCTTTGACGTGTGTGTGGCTGAAATCGTCCATAGATTCCCCACTGAAAAACAAGAAATCAGCCTTAAATTCACTTGATTTCTCCAAGCAGACTTACCGGTATTAGCAAGTAGCATTGGAAACAATAACAACACGTTTTTGAATATGATTTTGTAACTTAAAATGTTATCATATCGAATTAATTAAGTTAATCCTCAGAATCATAAAGATTGCATCCATCCACATTCAAATCCAACAAAATATGTCCAAAATTATTAAGGTGTTTCGATTTTTATTTTGCACGCTGTAGATAAGTGGAAATACTAAAAATTGTAATATGAGATAAGACAAAATTCTTAACAATACTTAACAAAATACTTATAGCGAAGAAACCACTTACTATGAGATAGAATAAAAATTATTTTACGATGTGAAAGACAAAATAATTCTTTTAAAAATCATTAGTAAAATATAGGTAAATATTTTTTTTCGATTTTAAAAAGTAGATTAAAAAATCTTTGTATACTATGAATTATTTTATTTATTTTGTACATTTGGCACAGTTTATCTTATGTGTTACTTTATGATGTGGCAAAGTAAAAGAATACAAAATATTTAATTCTATAATAACAGAACTTTCTTTGTAAAAACGCGCAAAGCAGCAGTATTTTCAAAAGAAAGAATAATTGAAGCAATAAAGAAAAATGAAAACAATAGAATTAAAAATATGGTCACCGAAGCCAACGTCTTCAGAGGAATCAGTTCCATAGGGCACAGAACAAAACTTTTTCTATTGAGAGAGCCAGACAAATGTCAAAATTTGCTCCCTCAGTACCCCGAAGGTTTTGCAAAAGTCCAGGAAGGAATACAAGAAATACATAAAATCAAATCAGAAGAGAAATTTGAAACAAAATCTTGAGAATATAATACAAAAATACAAAAACTCACAGCAAACTGGTCTAACAGCAATTTCATGAAACTAACTCAATGTAAAAGAAGCATTTGAAATAAAAGAAAACAATCTAATATTTATTTCCTATTGTTAAATTTCATAAATGTCCTGTCAAATTTAGGTTAATTGCGTGTGGCACTAATTGTTACATTTCTGATATTAATAAAAAGGTTTTTAATTTTCTTAAAATTATTTTACTTAAAATTAAAAAAGAGAAAAATATTGTTATAGAAAATAACGTTGCTGTTTTGGATTATATCAAATAATGTAACTTCTAGTATTAGTACTTTTGATTTTGAAAATTTGTACACCAGTATTCCACATGCACAGATTATTGAAATTTGTAGCGGCATTTTTGATAAATATTTATTTAATGAGAAAATTGATAAATCTTATTGGTTGGATTTATGTAGGTTTAATTTTTTTGAGAATGTACTTTATAATGGTCTGGATTTCTATAAACAAATTATTGGAATTCCACGAGGTAATTCCTTTTCTGGTGCTTTTGCTAATACTTTTTTACATTTTTTTGAAGCCAAATTTCTTGAGTAATGATTTTAGAGCTTTTAGATATACTGATGATTTGATTTTGTTTTATTATGATAGTTATGATTTTATTTTTAGTACTTATCCCAAACATTTGGTTTTGAAAAAAACTAATGAGAATTGCTTAAATGTTGAATATTTAGATTTTAAAATTGATATTGTTGATAAAATAATTAAGATTGGTGTTTTTTGATAAACGAAAGGCTTTTAAATTTAAAAAAAAAAAAAATTTGTAACTTTAATACTAATTTGTGCAATAAAATTTTTAAAAATTTAGTTTTTTCTCAATTGCTTAGATTTAAAAAAATTTACAATAACGTTGAATGTTTTCAGGAAGCTGCGAATAGTTTTTTGAGAAATTTGAGAGTTAATGATATTCTTTATTTCTCTTAACATGGCGAAATTAAAGTCTTGACTGAGCAGCCCCAGTTAAGCATTATATTAATCTGTTACGCAATCTTTACCTTTCCTATTCTTTTTTTTTTCCCTACTGCGCATTTTAAAAGAGGGCGTTGTTTTCTTTTATTTCAAATGTTTCTTTTACATTGAGTTAGTTTCATGAAATTGCTGTTTGACCAGTTTACTATGAGTTTTTGTATTTTTGTATTATATTCTCAAGATTTTGTTTCAAATTTCACTTATGATTTGTTTTTATGCATTTCTTGTGGACTTTTGTACACTTCTGATCATATTGGAACTGTCAAGCCGTTTGACAAATCTTTGATCTCCCTGGCTCTCAACGGGCTGCTGTGGGAAGCATCTTTCAGATTAAGGGTATTGATAACAGACCATCCTGTTAAAACAAAACTAAAAACTCTTGTAAAACAAGTTATCTGCTCACTTAGGCCAATTGAACACATGGTATTGAAAGACACATCGATTGACTAAAACATTATAAGAAAATTTTTATCTAAATATATATTTTTAATAAAAAAAATAAAAAAAATATTGCAGAAACTAAAACTATCATATCATTCTCCAATATCATTAATCCAAGTTAAACAACACTTTTTCAGTTTAAGTGTCTCCGCTTTACTCTAAGTATAAGAATAATAAAAATGCTTAGAAAAATTTTGTCATTTAATAAGATAGAAAATAGTGACAATAATAAATTTTCAAAGACCTATTTTTATCGAAGTTATAAACGATAGAACATTTTCGCATATACTTTCTAAAAATTTATTTATTACATGTTTTAATATCCACTTTTGATTTGCCTTTCTTAAATGAACTGAAAAAGAGCTTAAGCTAATGATTCCAAAGAGCTAATGTGGTCATATAATGGTTGAGGGTTGCGTTAATAATGAGGGTTAATAACACCGGTTAATTAATCGTAACTCTCTTATTAGGGTATTTATTTACTAAATTTGATTAATTTTGAAAAGAATATAAAATTTATTTGAAATGTTACCCAAATTTTATAGGACTTTATTTATTAAAATTGATTAATTTTCCGACGATGGAAAATTCAGGAAAAACTGATGCTTTAAATCATATAAGGAAATTTTTTTTAAATATTGAAAACATACGGAATTTTATTATTTTTTATAACGTTTGAAAAATGTGAACTTCGGAAAATTAATTGATGATTTTGTTTGATAGCTGAAATTTAATATTAATTTGTCAAACTAATAAATAAAAACTAAATTTAAAATAATATTTTTCAGATAAAATGACATCTGAAGTAATAGCAAGTCTGAAAACAGTATTTTTACATGGTTGGAATATAGTTCATTCGTTAATCATACATCATTATTTTATTAGGCCTTCACATTGTTTCTAATAGCACCGGAATTATATCAAGTGACACAGAACATTCAGATGATTTTTGTAATGCAATTGTTTTTTTTTGTTTTTTTTTTTTGTTACATTCAGATTTTAATATATTTTTTTATATTTGCTTTAGAATTTCGGAAGCCAGTCATATGCAGTTTGCTTTTTAATTTTATGGATTCTATCCGAGGGAAGAATTTTAGAATGTCAGTGCAGGCTGAAATTTGCTTTCTCTCTTTCTTTCTTCATTCTGCTTGTTTCTCTTATCAATTTAGGATCGAGTTTACTTATTTCTGGTTTGCATAAGTTCCCTGTATAAATTTTGGATAAAAAAATTTGAAAAATTGCATCAAACGAAATCTTTTAAGTGCAGGTTTCGAATTTTTTTTTTCTCTTGTCACGCTTCAGCGCATGGGGTTTTTAATTAATAATTAGGTCAATTAATGTTTTAAATCAATAATAATTTTTAATTATCAAGGCCTGTTTTTCCTACTCTAATAAACTGACCGATTATTATACCTATTTTATAAAGAAATTATCCTTCCTAATAATATAATATCATCTAAATCTTGTAAAGTGCAAAAAACATGAAGGAAGCAAAATTCAAAATTTTACCCTAAAGTCCAAAATATCACGGGTAGAGGTTTCTAGAGAATCAATAATTTTGTTCGCAATTTTTTCTATTTGCTAAAAACATTAATAACCCAGTTTTTATAATTTAAAAGCATTCTGAGATGCAATCATTTACACGTAAAGTATTAAAATGATTTAATAGTTGTATTGCTGTCATTTTGCTTCTTTTTTTTTCTTCTTGAAAAAATAAGAAAAAAAAACGTTTCAATTGAAGATTGCGGTTATCTATAAGATTTTTTGTAATTTTAAATTATTTATAATCTATTTCTTAAGACATTCTAAACATAAATTATGTAAGCATATTACAAAAATAATATTATATCAATATTTATGAAATAAAAGAATGATAATAAACAAAGATTCATGAATACAGTGAACAAAAAAATTTGCTGACTGTTTTTGACGTTTAAAAGAAATATGCTTGTTAAATTACTATTCATAATTATAAATAGTCTTCAACTAATGCACCTTCAATAGTTTTGTTAATTTTTTTTTTTTTTTAGTTTTACTTATCTATATTAAAAATATATAGAAAAGGGAAAAGTGTTAAAAGAATTCCATTTTTCGCGCTTAAAATCAATATTTATATTTAGATCCCTATTTATAATTATATAGCTGTATTCAACTAATGTATTTCTAATGGCTCGTGGATTTCTAATGGCCTTATCTACTTTATTAAGTTAACTTTATTAAGTTGACTTTACTATGGTGAACTATACAGCAAAAAGAAAAGTAAATTTGCCTAGATTCTTTTTGACATTCAAAATAACTATTTCTCGTTATGTATTTATACTCAACTAATTTATGTTTAACAGTTTAAAGTTTGTAATATTTCCCTTATCTATTTTATGAAATATACAGCAAAACGTGAAGCATAAGGGAAATCTCCCAAAAATCCTCTTTGATGTTTGAAGTTATTATTTATTATTTGATCACTAATTTTAGATATGCAATTGTATTCAGCTAAAGTATTTTTAATGATTATTGTAAGTTAAGATGTGTTTACTTTTCTATTGTTGAAATATATTGCAAAGCGAAAAGCGTTGAAAATGTTTTACCGAAACTACTTTGTTTTTTGTCATGCCACTAATCATATTGCGTAATTGTTCTCCATTAAAATATCTTTAATAGTTTTTGTAATTTCGTATTAATTTTACTTCCTTATTTTCAAAAACTGTTTTTCAAATATTCTATAGTTTATGTAGATTAGAAAAAAATTTATTTAAAAAATACAAATCAAATTAATTTAAAAACTTGCTTTTCAACCCTTATAAACCGTTCACCTTTTCTTTTTAGGCAATTAAGAGAAGTATAGGAGGTTTGAACGCTTTATACGGAACTATTTTTCTAATATTTTGTAAGCATAGTAAAATTCATGAGTTATCAGCATTTGATAGTTTATACTGCTTGTCATCTGTTTTCAATATTATCTTTTAATTAAATTATAAACTATGCTTTATATCAATAATATTTCAAGAGTGTATAAATTGGGTCAAACTTGCCTTCATCAAGGTAGTTTGACCCACTATGAAGGAGGATTTACCCACGAGAATTAAAAGTTAGTTTAAACTCTGAGAAACAGTACCTAATTAAAATGTCTAAAGAAATGTTAGTTGCTTCTAAAATATGAAATTTTTTTTTCTCATAAAAAATAACAAATCTGACTTACTGGTCAGTTAGGCGATTTAGTTTGCATTAATACACCGAATTACCTGTTCTAATATATTCGCTTTATTGAATGCTTCTTAATCTTTTTAATATTTATGAAGTTTTCTTTCATGCGATATCTCTTCTTGATTTCCTCTTTCGGCTCAAATATTCTTTAATACTATTTTTTAAACATTTAAAAATAAACAAAAGAGAGCATTTTACACAAAGAATATTTTTATCTGTGCACGTTAATGACTTACAACAACAAATAACTACTTTCGTGTTGATTATTTCTCTTTGCTTTTTCTCGTAAATGGATGATAGACAGAAACAACATTTGATTCTGCTTAATATCTTGCTACAATCTATTTTTTTATGCAATATTAAGCAGTTTTTTTTTTAAAAAATTTAACAATCCTCTTTATAAATGTATAAAAATAGATAAAATGGTTCATTCTTCCCAAATTCCCATATTTCTAAATTCTTTCTTACTTGTAAAACGAAATTATATTCTAAAATAGAAGAAAAAAGTATTTGATACGTTAACTCAGATTTATTGAGCAATATTTTTAAAAAAGCATGTGAATTTGGCTCCCTAGAATTTCTTCAGATAACCAGTTTATTATTATATTAAATTTATCAGATTATATATATTTTTAAAAATTTAGTTTCTTTCTAACGCTTGATAATTATGTAAACAGGCTTGAATTATATTTTGTTAGAAATGCATTACACTTCTTTTTCAGGTCTCATATGGAGTGAAATTAAACAGTTGTGGGATAGTGGTCCATTGCAGTACATTAATGATATGTGGAATATCATCGATTTCATCACAAACTCACTTTATGTCGCCACGGTAGCTTTAAGAATCATTGCATATTTTCAGGTACATACAATTTTTCAAATTGAATATATATTGTTAGAGAATTGATTCTTTTGACAATCCGTAGGTTTGTGGAGAACACACAAACAGACTTCGATAAACAGATTAAATTTTATCCGAGCGAAGAAAGGGTGAACTTTGTGTTTAGATAGCTAATTAGCGTGCGAAAAAAAAGCGCAAATCTATGAAGAGCCGTATAAAAAGATAAGCACAGTTGGAACTAGGGTTTAAAGTTCTTCCTAAGTCTTCGGGTTACTAATTCTGATTTATTTTTATGGTCTTGTCATGATAAAACACGCCATCCATTATTATGATACTTATAGTGTTAATAATAAATTCAATTTAATTTAAATGGGCCTACAAACTAATTGGACGACTACAAAAGAACTTGGATAACTCCACAAGCATGCTACCTAAAAAATAAGAAACGTCGATATTTAACACAGATATATCCTAATAAGACACTCTTACAAGGCTTTATTATGTCGTGATCTTAAACTAATTTAAAACCTTTTAAAATGTATAAATTAGAGAAAAATCTTTTGATGGTTAAAATTGGTGTTAAATTGAAATACTAGAATATTAAAGGTAGACATAATACAATGGGAGGGAACCGGAAGTTTGTAAAGCTTCTTTTAAGAAAATTGTTTACATTAACTACTTATGTTAACTCATTTTATTAAACATTTACTTACTATAGAATTCCAAGTATAAAGCTGATATTCCTACTGGCTCTTATACTTGGTTCAAAATTGACATTTAAATAGAACTTTTGAATGAATGGTTACATTTTTCACCTTAATTCTAATCTTAATGGCTCGAGACATTAAATATGCTAAATAGGTAGTAAAAACAATAAATTAATTATTACTCAAACTATCTAATAGTTATAATATCCTCATTGATTTTCACGTGGTTCTTTTATATCATTCTAGTCATATCATAAATTTTACATTTTTTTTAAATTGTGGGATAATCCTATTATTCTAAAAAGTACAAAACTAAGCACTCACTGCAATATAATTTAAGCTAGTTATGCTTAATGAGATTTCTAAAAATGTACATTAAAAACAGTTAATAAGTAAAACCCGATATATATAAATATATTTATAAATAATATATTTATAAATATATTTATAAATAAATATATTTTATGTGATTAAAAATTAAAAAAAAAAATCATCTGAATATATCACTAAGATATCCATATAATAATGTTTTCCGTTCTTGAAATATTTCTCTTATGCATATTAGTCTTATAGTTATTAAACTTTTAGTAATAACTCACTTTTTAAACTGTTATTAAACTGTAGTTAAAGATGGCGGCCAATGAGTTTACATTTCCAAGTATAGAAAATCTTGAATTATGTGAACATTTTTGCAGTTAATGAACTATTTTTCTTTAAAAAAGAATATTTTAAATCAAAATATTTTGTTATTACTGTTTAACCCCTTTGAGAACGTGATCACATATATGTGATTGCGTGATTCTCTTTTCAAGACGCAACAGTATATATAAAACAAGCATTTCTGACTCCAGTGGTCCAAGATCTCACGTGATCTCAATACAATACTTTAGTATTAGTACGCATAGGCACTCTTTAGTACGCATACACTATGAGCATACGGGTCTGGTCAAGTGCTTTTTTCTCATTCTGCCTGTTCCAAAGGGATTAATATTCCTGGAAAATTTCATTGCTATCGTTAATATGAACGAAATAATATTTCGGACTTAAAACAAAGAGCTATATCCTTCGAACAGGAAACAAAAAAATGGAAACGATTACAAATCATAAATGTATTGAAACCAATGAGAAGTAAATTATGTCAGCTTCGATGCTTCGATGAAAATACGCTGCACGGCAAAAAAAAAAACAGATAAAAATAATAATAAATAATAATAATACACCTCATGGTTTCAAAGCACGGCAAAATTGAATCCTTTTCTGATTAAATGTGTACAGTGCCCTACTGCGTTAATAGGCTTAACTACTTACTGACGATTTTCTTATGTCATAGAAGAGGTTATAGACTTATTACTTAAGAGATTATAGACATAGTAATGTTTTAAAGCTTTTTTAATCATTTTATTGGTTTTACGTAACATTAATAGACGTACATAACATTAAAAACTTTTGACTTCAGGACTGTAAATATAAGAGTAGCATTGATAAGAATATGAAAAAGTAAAGTAAACAAAAGTATGACATTGTTGAGTTTCTTCTTTACAAATTCGCTATATATACTAATATATTTATCATATAACTATTTACAATACATATTAAATAATATTTAAATACTTTACTGAAACAAATATAAATTTATATTGTATTCTACCAAATGTATGTATTTAATGCTATTATTTTTCCTACCTTCTCAGTGAGAATTAATTTTTACAAAATTTTCTCTTTTTTATAGAACTGAACGTCAAAAAACGTTACGCTACACACAACGTTAATAACACTCGAAAAATAAAATATTATTAATTTTCATATTTATAATCAACTAATAAAGACTTTTTCCGAAATTTATGAATACTAAAAAACGCTAAAATGGAATTTCTTTAAAACTTTTGTTCCAGTTACCAAACTATCACGTACAAACATGCAATCTTAATCATTGAAAAATCTAGTTATAAAAATAAATTAATTTATATTTTAAGCAAGTGAGAGCATAATTTCTCTTAATAAACATGCCTTTTTTTCCGACGGATTCTTAACCTTAGAATAAAAGGGAGTCTGGAAAATATAGTTCTAATCATTTAGCCAAGAAAGCAGTAGAAAGTTCACTCACATTAATGTTAATTTAACTTTTTGCGTCTTTCTTTATTTCTTTTAAATAATTTCAGCGAATCAAAAATTTATAAGTTGTGAGCAATAAAATTTCCCAACAGTCACATTTTTAAATTTTCAAGAGCTCGCACTCAACAGATTTTGATGCTCTAGAATATGAATTCTTTTTTTTTTAAAAAAAAGGTATGCTTAATAAAAAAGAAAAAAAAATACGTTTTTGTGTCCCATTTCTTTAATTAAAATGAATAATTAATTTTTATTTTTTATCTATTAAATCCTTAACATTGCATGTTAGTACGTAAAAATCTAATCAATACATCATAAATTATTTAAGTATTCCTATTCACCGCATTATACGTACACTCTAAGAATTCGATATAATTACTTATTTCGAGAAGTCTGTTATTAACTGTAGGTTTCCAATTCAATGCCAAAATGCTAATATTAAAAATCGAAAAACTGTGCATTTGAAACGAGTTAAAAATTGCCAGAATTTCGCTACAGCGTCATTTATTTATAGAGAATCTCAATTTTTTGTTTTAGTGAGAAATATTATATGATGAGAGGATAATGGAAGACATTTATTTATCTTTGGTATCAATACAGAAAAGTGAAAAGCTACATAATTTCTCTTTATTTCCTTCTTACAATTTAATATTTTTATGTTTATAATGAAAGCGTGTGAACGGTCAAATTTTCTACCTCTTTACAAATGAAAAATTCCGCTATTTTCAGGAATCTCCTCTTTTAAAAAAAAATTAAAACAAATTATTAAAATACTATTAACTACAAATTTAGTGATATCGATGATTTCAAGAACTAATGCACTCCTTTTTTTCGTTCCTCGCGTCTTAAAGAAAAAATTGTCGCGATTTGGTTGTTATTAACTTGTTAGAATTTTAATGCTTGTTAATGTTTAGTGTCAGACGTTTTTATTGCTTTTTCAGCATTTAACTATGTGTATTAACGCATAAAGGCTCGTTATAGCGACAATTCCACCGGCTATAGTGAATTATCGTTATAATGGACTTCTACTGTATTAAATTTGTCTTTATTAGCATTAATAATCGAATTACAAACGCAGTTACATCCACTAATAAAAACACTGAACTATAAAATTAGCAATTTTTAAAATCACATTTGCAAAAATATAATCATTGCAATATCAAAACAGGTTAAAAATCTTCCTTACTATCATTGTTTGGTATAATCATTGTTTATTATTGTTTGCTATAATCAAAACCGGCACGTGTTACACAAATGGTAAAAAAAAAATCTATCGTTTTACTTCTCAGGTTTTAAAAGATGCGGAAACATATAAATAAAAAATTCCAGTTTGCCATTCACGAATAAAAGAAATCAAGTTACAGGTTGTAATGCTACTAAAGTACAGAGAAGGGTAAATAGGAAGCTGTAGAAGGGGTACTCAATAATAAATTCGAGCGGATTACATTCCATGTAATACTCAAAAACTTTTCAAAGAATGTTAAATATTTAATTTCAAATTCTGCGAACCAAACAAGAATACGGTAATATTTTAAATCCCTTCTGTGAATATTTGATCAAACTCTCAAATGTAAATTAAATCAGTTAAAATAAAATATTAATGTTGCGAATGATATGTGGCTTTTAGTGTATTTGTAAAGTTTCTTGAAATCGTCTTTATTTCTATTTATTGATTTAACGGCTTAAAAAATCAACCACTTTAATGAAAGCAAATTTCATTTTAATAAGGCTCTATATATACTAATATATCGATCAAATCACGCTCTTATTGAACAATTTTTTTATGAAAATCTCTTTTATAGAACATATCTCTTCATTTTAAATCTATGCTAAACTTTGAATAAATAGAATATTTTGTTGTGCAGGTGCAAAAAGAGATAGCAGGAGATACGGGAACTGCTTATCTGCCCCGTGAAAAGTGGGACGCATGGGATCCCATCCTCATCGCAGAGGGACTTTTCGCAACAGCTAATATTTTCAGGTAAGCCTCTTCTTATATTCAAGAAATGTTTCTAAGATACATTTGGAATAGAATCGATTTACTTTTTTGATAGTATTTTTACGGATTGCAAGGGCTTTAATATACAATACATGATAGTAAATAAACGAAAGAAGATGATACATCGTTTTCCTCGTAACGTATAATTTCCCGCAACGACCTTTTATATTCGCTGAAACTATAGAGGAAAAAATTTATTTATTCCTTTTAAATATATGTCAAAAAATAGATAGTACTGAATAACTTTTGTTCTACTAATCGGATTTTCACAGACTTAATCTCAGGTATACTAAATAATTAACATTATTATTGAAATAAGTTAACTTTTAATTAAATTACGAAATCGGACACAAAAATACAAGACTGCACTTTACTTAATTGAAATGTATTTATTATATATATATATATATATATATATATATATATATATATATATATATATATATATATATATATATATATATATATATATATATATATATATATATATATATATATATATATATATAACGCGAAGGTTCCCATCAGGACGCATTCATTTACGATAGTGAATAGCGACATTTCAAAACAAAGTATAATTATAATAAGACAAAAATCATTCTTTATCATTCGTCTTTGTTAATAAAATATTAGAAAAAAATGCAATTGAAATCGAGTTTAAGATAAAAGAAGCAAAGCAAGAAAAAACTTACCGATATGGAGTAAAAAAATAAAAATGCCTAAAAGTTAGATGTATTAATCAAACGGTAACAAAATTCGCTACGAGGAAAAAATATAAAAATGTGCTTTTAGCTTATATGGTAGAAAATAATTGGGGGAAAAATATGTATGGTAAAAAAATATGAAGTAAATTATATTTTAGTGCTATTATCTATGAGATAAACACTATAATAATTATAATAATTGAAAAATTTAGGCAAAAAAACCCATAATAGGAGAATAAATTGACAAAAACTATTAAAAATATATTTAAATAGTAAAATTAGTAAATAAAATTGTAGAGTACAACTTACAAACTTAAATTACGAATAAGCTCTTTTATTCGTTTTCCTTCTCTCATAGGGCGACTGTTTATAAGTCAGAGTCTGCATACATGGATAGATAGCCGTTCATTGACTTTATCCTTCAATCATACATTCTTCGTAACAGTAAAGTCTACACGTATTACCAGCATTCATCGGAGGTGGCTGTTTATAAACCAAGGCCCAGTCCATACTTACTGTACTGTCACCCTTCAAACTTTGGTTACGCTGTAATCGCTAAATTTAACTTTGGTAACAGTTACCCAGGTTCAACAATAGACAAATAACCAAGGAATTACAGGAAACATTTAACATTTAAAACTAATTTTATTACAACTCTAAATTTTCAACAAACATAACTCCAATCATTTCCAAATGCTAACATGGGCATAAAACATCTCCAAATTATACACTATTTCAAGTTCCAAATTTTTCTACTCAAGATTAACCTTTTCAATATAATGCAATTTTAAAATTCTAAGGCATAACATTCCATTAATCCAAATCAAAAAAAGACAATGAAGAAATAAAATGCAATCTCATTCTAAATCTACTAAAATCACTTAAAATTTAGATTATTATACCTCTATCCCCTGTAATTAACCTTAAATATCAATGGCTTTCCCTAAAATATGTATCTAAAAACACAGTAGAAACAGTTTAAAATTTAGGGTAAATTCTTCTTCTAAAATGGTATCCAAATCGAAATTAAAGTTATAAATAAAAATTGAATTTACGGACCACCTTCCTGGAACGCCCACCGGAATTGCAGCTAGACTCGTGGACAAAGCAAACTCCTAGTTTCACTCCCACTACTCCAATTTCTTTAGGCTTTCTACTATTAAGGCAGCTGGCACAAGAGGGGCATCGGACTTTCAATATGGGTACACTCGGGTTTGGCAAACAGTCTCGAACATAGCACATCAACCCAGAGATTCCAGCTTAGCTTTCCTCAAGACCACGATTCATCCTCTCAGCGGTGCTGTCTCGGACCAACCTTCCTGCGGGCACGCTCCGTCTCTCAGCCACTCTTCACGTCCCTTTTATTCTCCTCTCAGCAAGGCGAAAGAATCTAGATTGACCTGTTTACTCCCTCACTAGCCGCCACGCAACCAGTGGACGTCAGAACAACAAAAAAAAGATCCATGAGATAAAACAATCACAAACCTACTAATACACTATAGAAGTGATAATACAATACTCATTAAATATTAATAAACTTAAATACACACAATTCACCCAAAAAATCCCCTCTTAAAAGGATAACTAAAATTTCTACTAAATATCATTATTGTGATTGAATTTAAACTTTATCATAGTGGTGCCGTCTGGAGGCTGATCCTGTTATATACACCAATACAATAAATTTCTATTTATTACATTACTTAAAAACTGTTTATTCCGTTGGACAAACAAAATTAATATTAAAAATTTTTTTATAAAAGGTACAATTTATTCAGAAGTTAAATTAATATACCAATTGATCCAATATAAAAGGTCATACGACAAAACAATTCCATCCAGTGTTTTTTTTACCCCCACATAATTAGTTCCTACCTTGAAATATAAATTAAAGCTAATTTAATATTTTAAAAAAATTAGTGTCATACACATATATATACATATTCAGGATTACAAGAAACTTGCACCTCCCCCATTTTTTTCCTTCCAAATTTTAAATTTTGTTAAGTGCATTCATGAATAAAAATCAAATGTTAACATTTGGATATGGAATATTTTTTTAGAATGTAGTAAAATATCAATATGAATTTTTTAAAAATAAATATCAAAATAATAAAAGTTTACGTGCAATTTCGAGGAATTATAATTTTACAATTAAATATGTATATTTTCTGAGAATTTACGGTTACGTGTAATAAGTCTCAATACACTGAAATTTTTATAAGTAAATGTATGAATTGGGACGCAACTTCGTCAAAACTTCTGAGTTCGCGGGACTCGAAATATTGCTAAGAACAATTCCGAAATCACGAGCGCCGCTCAAAAATTACGCGATTACTGTGGGTAAAAACAAATATTCATTGTTATTATTTTGCTGAAATAAAATAAAAGAAACGCATTTCTCTATTTTTGGTAATACGAAATTAATACGCCAGGGTAATACGAAATTAATACGCCAGGGTAATACGAAATTAATACGCCAGCGAAATAAATACGCCAGGAAAATACGCCAGGGGAACGAAATTAATAAGCCAGGGAAGTTACCTTAATCTCACACTTAAGTGATCCTTTGACGAGCTCGATTTTGCACCGATTTCCTTTGTAAAGCTTTGTGGTTCCTCAGAAATTATTGATACATATTTCTACATGGTTTTATGAAATCTTAATATATAAAAATTACATTAAATTACCTATAAAATTGAAACAAGATAGATTATTCTGGTAACAAAAAGTGACTAAGAAAATGTGCTTTTTTAAACAATAAGAATATCAAGTAATTGGTTATTTCCTTCCGAAAAGCAAGAGCGGCATTAATTAAAAGTCATGTTTTAAAATAAAGACGTTTAAAATAATATTTAAGACACTAAACTATTTTAAAAAGTTTTAGTTTTTTGGTGCATGTTATTTAATATCTTTCCAAAGAATACTTATAGAATTTGGTTCATGTAGAATAAACAAAGGTACAAAATTTTCATATTTATTCAAATTTTTATTGCTTAAAATTTGAAAAATGTATCTAATAATAATGAAAGACATTATTATATGGATCTATATTAAATGAAAAGGGAAAGATGGTTGTTAGCTGTCATCAAAGTACGCACCCATATTTTCTCCACAAATTTTCGCCTTTCAAACAAGTGATGAGATTCTAGAAGGCCAGTTCATGTTCAGAATTAATTCTTTTAAAACTTGTTCAAAATTAGAAAGATTTGATAGTCAGTGAAAGCTGGATCTTCAATTCCTATGCCGTAATCTTTCGTGTAATTAGTGGCAGAAAAAATAATATCTGTTGACCAATCTTGGCTATTTTTGTATCATTTTGCCTCATTAGCTGCTATTGTGACTGAAAGGCCGTGATAGCCTGGTAGGTAGGGGGTTGAGCCTATGTCCAAGAGGGCGTGAGTTCGATCCCCGCTAACCAAAGACTCCCAGTGTAGCAAATGCTATCTGGTCACAAAGTCCTCCATGTTCACATAACAAATCATACCTCAGGAAGTACTGAACTGGAGATATGATCGTTCTCTGGTTCAGGTCAAAATTTCGATCTGTGGATGAATAAATGGATGGATGAATGGGTCCGCCCTATAAACGGGTTGTGATGTGTGTGTGGCTAAAGTCGTATTCTTGGCCATGGATGGTACCACTGAAAAGCAAAAACGCACCCACTGCCTTAAACTCGCTTGGTTTCACCAAGCAGGCTAGCAGGACTGGCATTAGAAACACCACAACATTGGGACTGATGATCTAGGTTTCAAAAAATCGTAATAAGTCGCACTGCAAAAAAGCACTAAACACGATCTGTTTTTTTTTTTTTTTTTTTTTTTTTTTTTTTTTTTTTTAAATATTACGCTTTGGAGTGTGTTTTGTTGATTCATCCTTGTTCAACAAACAATTATGCCAACTAACACTAGAGCAAAAATTCACAACTAATATTTCGCGTGGTTTGCGATGCTGTAGTTCCAAGTAAGAACTTCATAATAACGCCAATTTTCAACCGTTCCCTTTTCAATAAAATTAATTGTAAAAAATTGTTTTTATTATTCCTAGAGCTTAATATGAATTATTTAAGCAGATTTCACTAACGAAAATATTAAGCCAAATAATAAGTTGTAAGAGTTGTCAACCTTGGACGACTAATAAAATTGAATTAACGTTGAATGAATTAAATATGAAAAAAGCTATGTACTCTCCAATAATTAGTAAATCTTTTCAGCCAAACGTCCTTATCTAAAAAAAAGGAAAGAAATAGCTATCTATAGCATGCATTCATTCATTGTTAAATGATAACAACATTTTCTTTGTGCCATCTAATAGGCTATAATAAGAAAAAAGAATTGCCATCTGAAGATGATATTGGGGCAGTCACAACAGCTGACTATTACGTGATGGTATCTATAATGGGATATAGTAGAAGAAGGCAATCATTTTACATGAGAAAGCATCTAAACTTTCGGACTTAGTTAAGGAATTAGAAGAACGTGACACCAATAGACGCCAATATTTCAATTAAAATGTCAATAAAGTAAAAATTTTGATGATCGATTATTGAAAAGAGAAAAGTTGTTTTAATGTGATAAATATTGAGATTACAAAATAACTTTGCTAATATGTGAACATGTCGTGAGCTGAATATTGTTCTCAAGAATGGACTAAAAGTTTGTATAAATGTATTATAAATTGTGCTCTCAGAAATAGTTATCTAGATAATACGGTTTCAGTTACAAAATTTTGAAATTTTTGAAGGACAACACTTTCATTTTTCAATGAAATTTCTCATGAAAAAAATCATGAAATAGTACTGATTGGATATCTGTATCAAGGAAGACGGTTCGCTAGGTGGAAATGACGGAAAAAAAAATTTGTATTAATTAGCGATATTTTTTAATCATATTTATTTAATAAATGAAAAAACTTTTGTATCACTAAAGAGTGTTTTTACAAAACACCGAGAAATGTACACATTTCTTAAGCTTTAACATAAGTTTTTAAAAAAATTTATAAGCAACATTGATTAAAAAACAAATTTTATGATTTTTCCACACTAGGCATGAGACGTGTCTGCAATAGTGTAGATAGACCTATGACTTAACACCTTTAAAAAATAATCAAAAAAGTGTATTTTCAAATTATTTTTGATCTGATTCAAAATAATAATATTAACTCAAGCTTTAATGAAAAATAAGTACTAGATATGTTCAATATAATGATTAATGAGACTTTTTCTTCAAATTTATAAATTGTCCACTCTAGCCCTCAACTTCCCTACCTATAATTTTATTTTACCTATATTTTCTGTTTACGAAAAAAATTATTGCGCATTTTCAGATTTAAAAATGTTAAAACACAGTTAAAATAGAATAGCATTAAAAATAAATTTCAAGGAAAGCGTAATTAGAGCAATCTTAATTTTAAAAAAATAAATAATGAAAATAGAAATTAGAATATAAGTTAAACCTAATTTTAAAGGAACAAACATATCTATAACCATACTAAAAAAATTCTACATAGTAGTTAAATGCGTTCCGTTGTTTATTATATGCTGTGTAGCCTTATTAAACTTGTTATGAAGGCGTTGATAAAGCTTTGTAAATAGAAGCGCAAGTGAAAACCGAAAAAAAAGAGAGGAAAAGAAACCTTCTTTAGTTCGAACAAAATTTTATAATTTCAGAAATACATTTGATAGAGCTTTGTAAATAGAAGCGCGAGTAGAAACCGATAAAAAGAGAGGAGAAATAGCTTTCCTCGGTTCCAACAGAATGTTATAATTTCAGAAATACATTTGATAGAGCTTTGTAAATAGAAGCGCGAGTAGAAACCGATAAAAAGAGAGGAGAAATAGCTTTCCTCGGTTCCAACAGAATGTTACAGTTTCAAAAATAAATTCAATAAAGCTTTGTAAATAGAAGCACGAGTAGAAACCGATAAAAAGAGAGGAGAAATAGCTTTCCTCGGTTCCAACAGAATGTTACAGTTTCAAAAATAAATTCAATAAAGCTTTGTAAATAGAAGTACGAGTAGAAACCGATAAAAAGAGAGGAGAAATAGCTTTCCTCGGTTCCAACAGAATGTTACAGTTTCAAAAATAAATTCAATAAAGCTTTGTAAGTAGAAGCACGAGTAGAAACCGATAAAAAGAGAGGAGAAATAACTTTCCTCGGTTCCAACAGAATGTTACAGTTTCAAAAATAAATTCAATAAAGCTTTGTAAATAGAAGCACGAGTAGAAACCGATAAAAAGAGAGGAGAAATAGCTTTCCTCGGTTCCAACAGAATGTTACAGTTTCAAAAATAAATTCAATAAAGCTTTGTAAATAGAAGCGCGAGTAGAAACCGATAAAAAGAAAGGAGAAATAGCTTTCCTCGGTTCCAACAGAATGTTACAGTTTCAAAAATAAAATCAATAAAGCTTTGTAAATAGAAGCACGAGTAGAAACCGATAAAAAGAGAGGAGAAATAGCTTTCCTCGGTTCCAACAGAATGTTACAGTTTCAAAAATAAATTCAATAAAGCTTTGTAAATAGAAGCACGAGTAGAAACCTCCTAGCTCGCACCTACCACTGTGCTGACTTAAAGTATCCTCAGGGGTAGAACTAAGTGGTAGAGAATGGGTTAGAATGCCCTTGCCATTGGGCAAACTGTATGAGGTTTTGTGGTTTTCCTCTCCATGTAACGCAAATGTGGTTTAGTTCCATCAACAAGTCCTCCACGGAGTTCTAAATTGGGTTCAAAATTACAAGGCTAAAGATTTCAACACTGATAGTTGTAAACTGAGAATTAGGTCAACTGTTCAATGCCGGTTATAAAGTAAATACACGTGATTACGCACAGCACCTATAAGAGTCAGAAGGTATGAAACAGTGGTTTAAGAAACGAAAAACTTTTTTTTTACTAGCAAGCTTCACCACACGTTTTTATAATCGAAATAAATCAGTTGGCTATTGATTCCATTCGTTTAGACAGTTTACGGGTAATATATAGAGAACAATATTGAAAGATGTATGTAACTAGTATGGGGAAGTGACTGATGTCCCTTGTTTGCTATTGTATGAGGCTGATTTTGTTCTTGTTTTTGAGAACAATATTGAAAGATGTATGTGACTAGTATGGGGAAGTGACTGATATTCCTTGTTTGCTATTGTAGGAGGCTGATTTTGTTTTTGTTTTTGGGAACAATATTGAAAGATGTATGTGACTAGTATGGGGAAGTGACTGATATCCCTTGTTTGCAATTGTAGGAGGCTGATTTTGTTTTTGTTTTTGAGAACAATATTGAAAGATGTATGTGACTAGTATGGGGAAGTGACTGATATCCCTTGTTTGCAATCGTAAGAGGCTGGTTTTGTTTTTGTTTTTGAGAACAATATTGAAAGATGTATGTGACTAGTATGGGGAAGTGACTGATATCCCTTGTTTGCTATTGTAGGAGGCTGATTTTGTTTTTGTTTTTGAGAACAATATTGAAAGATGTATGTGACTGGTATGGGGAAGTGACTGATATCCCTTGTTTGCTATTGTAGGAGGGTGATTTTGAAAAAAATGAATTCAAAAAAAGTTACACTGATATTAAATAAATAGACATGAAAGAAACACAATAAAACCTACATTTTTCCCTTCTCAGCTGAAAGTACTAATGACAATAAATAAGAGCCAACAATATATATTACATTGAAGAAGTCATCTCAACTTTGCTATTGATATTGCAATTTAATCTTTACAAAATTGATGTAGAGCTAGTTTAGGCCGTTAAAATAATATTAAATATCTAAACATTCGGAAGAATGGTGTGATAATATTTAGATTCAAGAATAATACTTAAGAGATTAAAAATGTACTCGAATCCAAGGCGTGTTTATGTTGACTAAAAAAACCTGTTCATAATTTTTAATAAAACAATAATTTAGGAAGAATTAGATAGATCCAAAGTATATACAGTCCCTGGCCAAATTAGTAGACGCACTATGTAAAATCTTAAATTATCAGGTGATACTTTACAGCTTTATTATTTTTACGCTGCTGTAACCAGTTTGCACTTGTTTACGTTCGTGTATCAGTTGGTTAACATTGTAATGCAATACGTTAAAAGTAAATACAAATAGGAAGTATATAAAAAAATCTCCT
The DNA here is from genome assembly GCF_982258835.1 of Parasteatoda tepidariorum. Lineage (NCBI taxonomy): Eukaryota > Metazoa > Arthropoda > Arachnida > Araneae > Theridiidae > Parasteatoda > Parasteatoda tepidariorum. The sequence continues at coordinate 3,805,111 of NC_141765.1, read as the reverse complement.
GAATAAAATCCCATTACATGGATGTTTAAATATCAAAGTATTGCATATAAACTCGTGCAAAGCATGTAATTATTAAAAAACTAAAATGGGTCTAATAAGTTGATCTAATTATTACAATATAATAATATAATACCTGATATAACAAATATTCTATATTTATATAATATATTGTCTAATTTATGCAATCGTCGAATTAACATTATATTTCGCCTAATTTAAATAATTGTTACACGAATATAAACAAATGCAAACCGTTTTCACTCTCATATAAAAAATAAAGCTGTATACTATCATCTGATAATTACGATTTTATATAGAATCTCATACTGCGTCTAATATATAAAAATAAAAAGTTTTTGTTAAGTAATCATTGTATGGAGAGCAAAAAAAACGAATAATCCAAAATCGAAGTGTTCACTCTCAGAAACTAGGGAAAATCTTGCAAACAAGCCCCGGTGAACTTCTAAGTCGCATGCAAAAAGGGAATTACTATTTCTGATAACTAGTTCAAAAATAGGTCTAGCGATTTTTCTGGATATATATATATATCTCTATAATATATATATATATATATATATATATATATATATATATATATTCCGAAGAGACATTGCATTATAACCACCCTGCTAATAACATGTAGGACCACCTTTAGCCCTCAAAACTGCTAGCACCCGCTGTGGCATTGATTCCACAAGGTGCTGATAGTTAGTCTGAGGTATCTGGTACCAAGCGCTCACCAACTGATCTTGCAATTTCCTCACAATGGGGGTAGCGTGGCTGAACGAATTTGGTTTTCCAAGTAGGACCACAAATGCTCTATTGGATTAAGGTCAAGTGAATTTGGGGGCCAAGGCATGACTTGAAAGTCACTGGAATGCTCCTCGAACCAATCCACGACGATTTCCACCCTTATGACATGGGGCATTATCCTGTTGGTAAACACCATTCCCCGCAGGAAAAACTGTTGCCATGAATGAGTGAACTATGTTCAAGTAGCTTACAGACGTCGGGGATTGTACTATGGGGATTATGGGTCCTAATGTGCCCCATGAAAACATTGTTCCTGGGTGAGAAACCATGAAAACCTGGGCGAACTCATTGTTATAGATGGAGGGTAGTCCTAATGTAATGGCTCTTCTGTATATATATATATATATATATATATATATATATATATATATAAATATATATATATATATATATATATATATATATATATATATATATATATATATATATATATATATATATATATATATATATATATATATATATATATATATATATATATATATATATATATATATATATATATATATATATATATATATATATATATATATATATATATATATATATATATATTTCTATTTTATGCATCTTTGTATTTTGTTATACTAACTTATTTCTTTTCTTTTCAGTTCGTTGAAACTGGTGTATATTTTTTCGGTGAATCCTTATTTAGGACCTCTCCAAATATGCCTTGGTCGAATGGTAATTGATATTATAAAGTTTTTCTTTGTCTACACCCTTGTACTGTTTGCGTTTGCTTGTGGTATGAATCAACTCCTATGGTACTATGCTGATATGGAAAGACAAGTATGTTATTCGGGAAAAAATGGCCAGGATAGTAAACCAGACCATTCTGCATGTTTAACGTGGAGAAGGTTTTCCAAGTATGTACATTTATGTATTGCTAACGCTATTTTAATTAATGCAATTTTATTTAACGCTATTTTTATTTCTTTCAACTCTAATATATTTTTTAACAGAAACATGTTATATTTGCACAAACTATGCTATTGAAGCTGTAAAAAATTTCTAATTCACAAAAATATAAGCAACCTTTTCTATTAGTTTGCTTGTGCTTATATAAGTTAACAAAGAATTAAGTGAATCTTAGTGCTGTATTAAAATAAAGCAAAATGTATGAAACACATGTAATGCAGTTTCAGTATTACATATGATAAGCACTATTATCAGAGACAAAATGATAGTGCTTCTCATATAAAGTGGTTAAACCATTTAGACCAACACCATTATAACTGATGAAATATAATGAAACTTATTATATACTTTAAATGAATCACAATAAAAAGAAATCTACACTAATTGAAACTGGAAGTATTAATATATAAGTGTAAAAATCACACATTGGGGACAGAAAGTTGATTTAATGAATGTGCATTCCATTTTTGAACACATGTTCAAAACGCGTTATTATATGTTTAACCGTAGCACAAAGACTTTTGATAACAGCAATATTGACATCTTACTGAAAGTTGATTATTGATTATTGTTACATGTTGATTTCAATTTAGTTTCCTTTTTAAAAAAACTTTCCTCCTATTTGAAGCACTTATAAGCCACCCCAGTAACCTTAAATTCAGTTATCATCTTGTTAAATTCCTTCTTGCATAAACCAGAATACTTTTACCGTAGATTCTACTGGCATTTTAAATAACATTAAACAACTCCAAATTGTAATACCTTCTTTTCTCGTATACAAAAAACCTCTTCTACTGTTTGAAATTTTAACTATTTTTATAGCAAATTTCCTTTTGCTAGTCCATATAACATATATACCAAGTTTTATCGAAATTCATACTAACGATCAGACATTAGGTTAATAATAACAGGATAACCACCCTGTACTGAAATGATCATCTGTCTTTGCTAACTGCACAATTTCAGCTTTTAAACTCCGTCTTTATTGAAAAATTCCCTTTCAGTACGCTTTTTTTGCCATCTGCACCCTCCCTTTAATACTGGTCAATAGAATACGAAAATATATTCCAACAATTTTTGAGTTAGCCAGTTTTGCTTGTCATTTGTTAAGTTTACCATTTGTCCTTCTCATTCCTACTTTTTTCTTCTTTTTAAATAAAACAAAAAAAAAAATAATTTTAATTGCCTATTTCTGTGCAAGGAACAAATCTTCGTGTTAATTGGTCAGGATTTCAAACATCATTTACAGAAAACACATGGTAAAATATTTTATGCCTTAGTCAAATTTTGATAACTTATAATCTCTAATTTGTGTTACATAATTTTCCTTCCAATTATGAAGTTTACCATTTGTTCTGATTTGACCAGATTTTCATGAAAGTATTTTGTGAAGTATTACTGGCTAAAAAGGAATACAATAATATTTTTGACCAAAACTACGATTAGGGGACCATTTTGAAATTTATCTTAACAAAATAGCGTAACTACAGATAGACGCTCTTATGTTAAAAATATGTATGTCTTTTATATTTATGCTCCAATTTTCGTAATTTTCATGTCTTAGAATTAAAATGGTCAAAAATATGCAATAAAACTATCAAAATGATGAATATATCCATATAATAATTGAGAAAATTTTAGCAAGATAATTTTTGAATTTTTTCTATGCAAATTTCAAGATTTTTTTTACTGGTAGATCACAAATTTCTTATCCTCACAAATTTTTATCTGCATAATGTCAAATATCATACTTTTAATATAAAAAAAATTGTGTATGTTTTTTCGTTTGTGTATGATTTTAAAAAAATAGAAAGTGATTTTCAGCCATAAAGAAAAGTTTCCTGGTAAAGTTCTTTTAAATTCTTTTTTCGTAATGTTAAATGTTGTATTTTTCAGTATAAGAAAAAAAATACAGAAATTTTCTCTGTTTCGATTAAGATCCTGAAACTTTGTTATTTCACCTTAAAAAATCTTGAAATATTTGGGTTAAAATTCACTTTTCAGATTTTTAATGAACAAAAACAAAAGAACAGTATTTTGGAGTTTTTTTAAGATGAAAATTGCAACATTTCACATTATGTAAAAAAATTGAACTTAGGAAACTTTTTACCATAAGAAAATCTTGAATTATTTCAGCATGCAGCAAATTTTTATTTTTAATGACACAAAAAAACACTTTTCTTAATACATTAAGAAAGATGACATTATGACAGAAAAAAATTAAGGTCAAGAATGCATATATTTGTACTGTAATGAAATCGAAGTGTTTTAGCTAAAAAGTAATTTCTTTATTTTAAGGATAAAAAACTGAAATCATCCAATTAATTTATTTTTTATATTGAATAATATAAGATTTAACATTATGCGAAAGAAATTTTAGATTAAGAAATTATATTTTTGTGCTATAAAATCAAATATATCAAGTATTTTGGCCAAAAAACAATTTTTTCATGGCCAAAATACAAAATGACGAAATCACACTTTTGATTTTCTATATTAAAAAATATGACGCTTAAAATTTTGAGAAAAAATCAAGGACAGAAATATTGAATTATACTGAAAAAATATTGAATTATTTTGGCTAAAAATAACTTTTTAATTTTGAGCTATCATCTGTAGTTGCGCCATTTTTTTAAACTGCATCATATTTCAAATTGCCCCGAAATTGTAGTCTTGGTCAAAAAATTCTGAAAAAAATTATTTTAGCACTTTCTCATCAAGAACTTTTCTACAAAGAAATTTTATGAAAATCTATGTCATGGCGTAAATTTTTATCGATTTCTCTTGAAATGAGCCAAATAATTTAATTGCATATTTCTACATGTAATTGCATATTATATTAAAATTTTCATGCTGTTAAGGTACTTTAGAAAAACCTTTACGCGGAATACGTGATAAAATATTTCATTCCAAAATTAATTTTTGAAAACTTAGAATCTAATTTGTGCTGCATATTTTTAATTGTTTCCATTTGTGTTTCTTACTTTCTTCCTTGTCTAGTTTAAGTTTAAAAAAGATGAAAAAGAAAGAAGGAGCAATTTTAATCGCATGTTACTATACAAAGATAAAATCTTCATGATAATTAATATTTAATTAGATAATTAGACATTTACTCAAAATGCTCGGTAAAATATTTAATGACCTAAATAATTTTTGAAAACTTATCCACAATGTTTGTTTCAGCTTGTTCGAATCCTCGCAAACATTATTCTGGGCGAGTTTCGGTCTTATAGATTTGGACAATTTCGAACTAACTGGGATTCAGACTTACACCAGATTCTGGGGACTGCTTATGTTCGGATCCTACTCTGTCATCAACGTTGTCGTTCTCCTAAACCTTCTCATTGCCATGATGAATCATTCCTACCAAATCATCTCAGTGAGTTCATTTTTCTTCATAAACTGTAAAAATAATCATAGAAATGTTTTTCACTAATGAATGTTTAAACATTTCAAAAATATCTTTAAACATTTTTCTTCGATTCTTTTCTCAATTATTCTGATAACTATTCTTATTTTTAGGAAATAGTTTTTGCATTGAAAAGAATCGCATTATAGATTGTTCCTAGTTTTCTGTCGTTTACTTTCTTAAAATTGCATTTTTCAATAAACACAAGATTTTTTTTTAAATTCAAAAATTTGCAATTTTGACATCAAGATAAGTAATTTAAAAGATTTTTTGTCAAAAAAACTTAATTCAAACGTAAACTAAAGGCTATTGTTTTTAATTATTTTTATCCTTTAGCCTTTTAATATCTATCATCATATGCACAATCTACGTACATCAAGACAATAAGCCTACTGGAAAATCCGACTCTCTTTAAACTCCCTACGTCACTTAGCAATGTGCCAACGGCTCACGGTTTTTGAAATGCTGTTCTATTTTTTTTCTCAATTATTCTGATAACTATTCTCATTATTAGGAAATAGTTTTTGCGTTGAGGAAAACCTCACAATAGATTGTTCCTTTTTTTCTATTTTTCTATCATTCACTTCCTTAAAATTGCATTTTTTAATAAACACATGTTATTTTTGAAATTCAAAAATGTACAATTTTGAGGTCGAAATTGGTAATTTAAAAGGCTCTTTGTCAAAAAAACTAATTCAAACGTAAAGTAAAAATTATTGTTTTTAATTATTTCTATCTTTTATCCTTTTGATATTTATCATCATGTGTAAAATCTACTTATATCTAGACCATAGACTTACTGGAAAATCCGACTCTCTGCAAACTGCCTACGTCTCTTAGCAATGCGCCTACAAGGCTGACGGTAATAAGCCTAACAAATGGCAATTCGTAAAAAGGTGAATTTTCTGATTAGTCTACGAAATCTATATCAATTTCCATGGACAATAGGACATGTTTAACGTCGATTACATTTCAAATTTTGCATACGCCACAGTATGGGGAAGACGTCTTTGTTTGAATAACCAGTCATAATCGGTTTCATTGGCATCAAACTGTTCTGACGATGGCGTTCAAAAACTAAAATGTTTAATCGATTTTCCTCTTAAGAGAATAGTGGAGATATTCTTTCACTATCGTTATATTATAAATAAGCGATTTTGCGTGGAATTCTAATGATTTGAAAGCAAACTTATCATTTTAATGGAAAATATTTTACAACATTGCATCGGAAATATTTTTTGTCACTTTTTCTTTAAAATAAAAATTCATATAAATTCACATTGAGAAATTTAGAATTTGATTGGTGCATTTAAAGTAAGACGACCAAACCACATTCAATAGAAATGCTCGTTAAGTTTATAAAAATCGTTAATTGTATTTTATTATTCTTCAAGATGTAAACTTCTTTCCTGTAGTTTAACGAAAGAAATATTTAAAAGTGTTAAAAATAATTATTATTAAATGAAGAGCAGTGACGTGAAAATTATGAATGGAATCAATCAAAAACCGTTAACAACCGTTACCGATAAATTTCTCAGAAGTTTAAGAAATTTGGTACTGCTGGCCATCTTGAAAACTCTGATTTAAAGTTTCTCTTTAAGTTTTATTCTTAATTTATTCAAAAATCTTCTTTTGATAGCTCTTATTCAAGGAATTTGTAAAAATTAATAAAGCTAAACAACATGATTAAGCACAAATAAGGGCACTGCTTTATTTACGTTATTTAACTTTTTTAATACCTAACTCAAGGTATACCATATCTGCATAAGAATTTTCATAATTATTCCTTTATCGAAGCACATGGAACCCCCCTTTGGTACAATTTGCATCTGGTATACTAAATTCAACTCTAAAGATGTAAATTAAACACTTTCTGAAAACCTCCGTGTTAAGATAAGTACCATACCCAAAAGAATAGACTAAAAGAATTGTTTTTTCTTTTAGATGAGTACAGTAGATCCTGAATTCTTATGCAGGAAATAAAAGCGCATTTAAAGTTTGCAAGGATTGCGATGCCTAACTTACACTATCGACCGATTCAACCATCAAAAATTCGACATCAAAAATTTTTTATTCTAGTCGATTCATTAAAATCGACTAGAATAAAAAAACAAAAAAAGTTTCCATCTAAACGAAAGGCTTCAAAATTTTCAAAAATTAAAGTTGCGTTTAAAGTCACGTATACATCAAAGTTTAACGATCTGTGCCAATTTAAGAATTTAAATTAAAGTATAAGAAAGATTAGTGGTAATATTGACTTTTATTTTTAGCTGATGGGATTAATTAATTATATAGTTTGGAAGTTTAATACAATTCTTTATAACTCAACTGTAATTTAGGAAAAAGTTAGGAATTGGAAAAATAACTTAATTAAATCTTTGTTACTTTTATCGAGTTGAGGTTGGAAATTACTTTTAAAAAGTCGTAATTAAATCTATTTTAACTTTTTACATTTTTGTTGAATTTGATTGGAAGTTTTAGAAAAAAAGCCTAATGCGTTTTGATAATAGCCATGGCAAAAAAAAAATTATAATTATTTGTCTTTAACATTTGCAAAGATTGAAATTATACATAATGAATACTCATTTCTTTAAAAGTTAATATTCGTAACAAAAGTTTATATTTAATAGCTAATACTCGATTAATACACGCTATCAAATATTTCGATAAATAGATTTCAAAAAACCCTTGCGGCGAAAAAATGAGTTTTGAACGAAAAACGGCATTAATATAAGCAATAATTTTATAAAATGTATGATGTAATGTACTCAAAAAGAATTACCAAATATAACTTTTGATTTAATGACCAGATTTTCACGTTCTAGGACTCAATCTTAATGGTTCGAGAGGTTGATCTCAAATTTACTAACGAATTAGTGTAGACTATATTTTAAGCTACGAAATCAGACAAAAAATGTACTTTCTCTAAGTAAGCATACCTTTTTTCCGATGGATTTGGATTTCTATTCTCCATAATATAGGGCCGCAAAACATAGTAGCCGCAATCTGAGAAATAAGGTACAAACAGTTTGGTCAGGAGAACGTTCCCTTTCTGTTACAGAAGTTTCGACCTCTTACGATTAATTTAACTTTCAGTCAGTTTCATCTTACCTCGAGAATTTTTTAAGCGAATTGATTAATTCTAGTACCCAATTATAAGAATGTTTATCCAATGATAATTCCATGCAAATAAATAATTTTCAGTAAATATTATTTTTCATTATAATATTTAATAAATGTAGAAAAATTTTTGAACAGTAAGATGTAAAATTTTTTACATTATTTTAAACATTGTAATTTTTCATGGCAAAATACAAAATTTAAGCAAAATCGGTCTTATAGTTTCTTAACAATTGAATTTTTAAAAATTCGTAGTGCACTGTACGTTTTTGAGCACTAACTAATTATCATATTTATACTCTTGGACCATTAAGATTGAGTCCTAGTTACATCAAAAGTTATTCAGCACTGTGACTCTGTTTAAGAACAGAAGATAAGATCTAAGTAAAATCTCTGCGCCGTGAAACGGAGGTATGTATCTGAATTGGCCTTTTGTTAGCAACTTTCTCCTTAACTCCTTGACATACGTCTGGGAGACGTCATTCGTTTCTTATGTCAAAACAATAATTGACGTGTCACAGACGTCTTCAACACAGAGATGCCATCCGGATAGAAAATAAATAATTTGAAGTGGTAGCTTATCAATTGTGATTCTTGGTTTAATAAATTCAATTTAGTAGATTTTTATCCACCACTATCTCTAAATAACTCGTAGCCTTATATAATTCACCACTTTATAGTAGTTATGGCATGCAATACCTTTTAAAAAGCGAGCAAAAATAATCAAATATTAGCAAAATTTAGTTATTTACCGCTTTTTTGAATTATTTTCGCACGTTCGGAGCATCTCTGTCAACATTCCGTTGTTTACAGTGATCATTTCGATATCAAGAAATTATATATCAAGGGATTAATGTAGAGTGTTTCCCCAAGGCTTCATTTTAATCTTTTTCCGCACCTAAAAAAATGCCATAATATGTATTTTTAGTGTTCAATTATAAAAACTAGGTGTATTTCAGTAAGAAAAACATGAAATAATATTTATAGGAACATGCTGATGTAGAATGGAAATTCGCCCGAACGAAACTGTGGTTAAGTTATTTTGAAGATGGAGCAACGGTGCCCCCGCCTTTTAATATTATCCCTACTCCCAAAAGTGCTATGTATCTTTTTCGATGGCTAAAAAGAAAGTTTTGTGCTACACGAACAGTTAAAAAGAAAGATTTAAAGACTATAAGGGTAAGTTGATTTATCGATCAATTGTCATATTTTATCCTTCCAAAGATTTCTTAGCTAATTTACAGTTTCTGAAACAATGTACTTTAAATTGAGAGAGTATTTATACAAAAACGTTAACTCATGCCTTTAAATTGACTGATTTTTTGGGTGAGGCGAATTTAAACCCAAGTATTTTCTGATCTAAATAAGCAACGCTTAATGCACAATTCATTTTTTTCCTTATAGTATATCTATTAAGCAAAACAAGCAATGATATTTAAACTGGAATATTCTGGAACAAAATATAGAGAATTTGATGCTTACTTTTAGTTGTATTTTTTTTTTTTCATTCTTATCAGTGCAAAATTGTGTCTCTTTAAATCGAACATGTTACTCCACAAAGAACTTTCAATTTAATCACTGAAACAGGTTTATTACTTCATGGTAACTGAATATATTAACTGCGTCATTGTTTCATAAATCGATTCAAATAGCCCTCCGAAAACATTTTCACTTACTATAACTTATTCCTTCTAAATATGTTTTTTTAAGTGGACCCTCAAAATATGAGGTCCAGCGAAACTTCACTTCTTGCGTATTCTGTTATCTTTCTAAGCCATTTACGTGAAGCAAAACCACAGTGGGAAGAACGGTTTATATCCATTTTTCACAAAAATGGCTACCAGATCACCATCGGTTCAATTTCCAGGATGTGATTTTCTAAGAGAATTGCTAAGATTTGATAAATCAATAACGTGGAAAATCGGTTCTCCCTGAGAGTTATTTTCCAGTTAACATGATGCTAGGGATTCCTGTCCATTTTGAAATTCTTTTTTTCTCAAAATCAACTTTCATGGACATAAACCGCTCTTCATTTGCTAAGCCGTTAGAAAATTGGGAGCTTAATAAATCATTTTAATTTTCTGCTACCTTAATATAGGGTAAACTAACCAGTGAAGGAACACTTAAGCACTTTTAAAAAATCATATTAATGTCAAAATTCGTAATTTTAGTTAAATGACTGTGTCAACTTATTTGCTACTAATTGCAAATTATGTAAAAAAAATGCAGAGAACTTACATAATATTGTTTTAAAGTTTTGGAGGTTCAAATAACAAGTAGTAAGAAGACCAACTGAAGGAACAGCTCTTACCAGTGAAGGAACACAAAATTTCCCAGTAAAGGAACACTTAATTTTGTATATTTTTTAATGCTCTTTATGAATTTATATGCCATACAAATATCTAAAAACAAGCCTATTCTTGAAATTATAACATACAAATACTTGGAAAATGCTTACTTTTTTTGTAATCATGAATTGAAAAGTAAAGTGTCAGCATATTAACGCATACTGTTTATTCACTGGGAAATCTAGGCCCAGTAAAGGAACATGCCTGTTCCTTCACTGGTTAGAAGTTGTTTTTTGTATTTTTGACATACTTTTGATGCAAAACATCACTAAAGGTACAAGAAAATAAAATTTTCTCTTTCCTTTTCATTAACTTGGAAAAAACCCAGTAAAGGAACACTGGTTTTTCATCGTTTGGTGATCCAGTGAATAAACACCCGCAGTACTTGATTATGCTTAAAAAAATAAAACGAGACTTCAATAACTATATTTTGAATTCTTATTTTCAGAGTGAGAAAAATAAAACTATTACATGCAATTAATTCCACTTCAAACATATAAATACAAACACTCACCTTATAATTTTTTCAAAGAAACAAGGTGTTGCAGAAATAATAACAAATTTAAAAAAATTTCCAGAGAAGTCTATGTGACCAGGTAATCCAAAACATTGCTAGATGACTTCCAATTGTTTGGCAGTAAGCTATTGTTACCAATCAATCTAATGAAAAACTTTCAAATTCTTATTTTTAATCACTATATATGAAATGTTCCTTCACAGGGTAGTGTTTCTTCACTGGTTGGTTTACCCTAGAACCAAGTTGTACAATATGATCTAAACATAGTTTCACGATACTAATGGTTCAACATGAACCAAAACACAGTTGTAACTTCCATTGGTTGCAGCAGTTGTGCGCAGAGGCGTTAGGATTCCCGTGGCTAACTTCTTGATTAGAGAGTGATAAATTTTATTTGAGTGATTGATTAAATTCTCCAAAAAAGATCATTGTAGAAGGAAAAAAAGCTAATTAAATCGAAAAAAAGCGCATTAGAAAGAAAAATATAAATTCATAATTTCAATTGATAATATAAATTTAAATTTGTCCAAGGTAAAATATCTTTAATTTTCAAGAAATAAGCTTTTTTTCTTAAATTTCATTATTAAATTTATCCTTACTAAAAATTATATTTTCTTCTTCATTAAATATTTTGCTCTGGCCAAACCTTAAAAAATTAAATTATACAATAAAATAGCATTAAATTTATTGTTCTTAGTTGTTGATTTGACGGTCCCTTTGGCTAGATGTCTTAGGCCATAATACCCTTCTGCCCTCTTTATAAACGCCACTGGATTTTTGTAAATTCGTCCAGTAATGTGATTAAAACTATCGATATTGAGGTTCAAAGTTTTCTGAGATAGTACTAATATTATACTCAATTAACGTGAAACATTTACAACTTCTAAAATACTTTTAACCCTTTCTGGAGTCCAATCTGGCAAACACTAGTTCCAAAAATGTTCCAAAATAGTTTTTAGCAACCACCAGTCATTAAACAGCATAGAGTTAAGCAACACGTACTACATCTTTTTACTTAGAATTCACTAACAACGGTAGCAATTGTTAATATGCTGCCTGTCTTCAGTCAAAATTTGCTGCACCGGAAAAGGTTGAAATGCCAAAAAAAGTTTAATTATTGTGGCAGAAATGTTCTACAACTATTTATAAAACATACATTATAATTTTAAAAAATTAATTTGCGTTTCTAAAATGACTAATAAGAATAGCTTAAATAATGTTTTAATGCAAATATTTTATTTCATTTATAAACAATATTTTTTCACCTACGATAACATTTTTTTGCAAAACGAAATATTATAGACAAAACGCTTAGTTTCTGAAAAGTGTTTATTTTACTTACTATGTTTCTTTTATCTATACTAAACTCAGTGGCGTGAAAGCCCAAGGAGGACCCTTGTGCCCATCTCAGCTTTCTCAGGAGCAGATGCTCCTGTTAGGTAGTCAGCAGAACCCCTTAATATTAGAAGGGAAGAAAGGTTGAGTTAACCTTGCCAAGGTTGAGGATGGAACTCAGGTCCTGTGGCGCGGAGATGCCACTCAGCCACCAGGCGTCATATTTTTTTTTCTGTTGTATCCATTATTAATTGTTACTAAAAATTAAAATCAGTTTTCTAGAATAAAATTAGTTTTCCTAATTTATTTTATTTTATTCATTTTCCTGTGAAAAACATAGAACGAAATTCATTTTACTTATTTTACATATAACTTTTGTTTTCCCATGAATAACTATTTGTTTTGTTTCTTTTCATTCTCCTCACCTCCAAAGTTATTAATAGTGAGTATTCGATATTTTTTCTAAATGAAATGCGTTGATGCATGCATTGCAATAATGATCTCAATAAATGCAAAACTCACTCACTTATACATCGAAGTTGCTTTATCATCACACTTATTACAACTAAATAATTAAACATGCACTTATTCTCACATTTCATTATTAAATTCTCTAAAAACAATTGCTAATTCAAGCATACGCTTCCACAGCATTATGAAAAGCACTTTAGCATTATGAAAAGCACTTTCCACAGCATTATGAAAGCATTCACGGTCTTCTTTATTACAAATACTATACCGTGTAAATTGTTGAGATAAAACATTAAAAAATGCTTCCCCCCCCCCCAAAAAAAAAGAGAAACAATTATGCGTTAACTGGGTAAGTTCCTTGGTATGACTCTAATGGAGCGCACTCCAAATCGTTGAAGCAGTTGAAAGCGTTACAGGCTTTAAAGAGATAAAAATGTTTTAATCGGTTTTAACGGGAATGTGAAGATACTTCCTTATTCTCTACTTTTGGTAAACAAATGATTTTGTGTTACACTAAACTTTTCAATTATAAACTTGTATTCGTAACAAACTTGTTCGAATTTTGTAATTCTTATTGAAGTTAAATATTTACAGTATAATAAACTTTCGATTATTTACGGTCCATTTTATGACTAATCCTCTACAGTGTAAATTGTTGAGACCAAATTTTAAAAAATGCTTTTTCCCCAAAAAACAATTATGCTTCAACTGGGCGAGTTCTCTGGCATGGATGTATGGAGCGCACCCCAAATCGTTGAAGCTGTTGAAATCGTTATCGTCTTTAAGGAGATGAAAATTTTTCAATCGGTTTTAATGGGAGTGTGAAAATGTTACCTTATTCTCTTCTTATGGTAGACAAACGATTCAGTATTAAGCTTAAGTTTTAAATTATAAACTTGTGTTTGTAACAAACTTGTGGAAATTTTTAATTTTTATAGAAATTAAATGTTTATGGTATAGTAAACTTGCGATTATTCACGATCTTCTTTATGACTAATGATAATAAAATGTTGAGGCAAATAAATTGTGTAAATTGTTGAGACAAAATTTAAAAAAATGCTTTTTCCCCAAAAAACAATTATACCTAAACTGGGAGTGCTTCTTGGAATGGAACTGTTGGAGCTACTCCAAATCGTTGAAATGGTTGAAGCATTTACCGCCCTTAAAGAAAAAAATTTTCAATCGGTCATAACGGGAGTATGAAGATATTCCTCTAAATATTCTTCTTTTGGTAAACAAACAATTTAGTGTAACACTATACTTTTCAATTACAAACTAGTATTTGTAACGTAAAATATTATTTTGTAATATTTGTTATTGTAACTTTTCGTTGAAGTGAAATGAGATATGTACTCGGGAATTGAGAATCAGTTTGGTACAAATTAGGCTGACTAGATCCAATAAGAATGTTCCCTAAAATTTTGAAAATCTTAAATCGGATATTTTAATCTGTTCTGCAATAGTTTGCATTTTTCACAAAATTATTTGTGAGAAATAAAATACACATATATAGCGTTGCTTTATAAAGCTCTCTATAGAGTTAGAAAAAACTTAAATGTACAAACTAACTTAACTTAAAATTGTATTGAAATTTATCAATAAAAAAATATCTAAACTTATAATAAGAATTTCAAAAAAGTACTTTAAAAACTTTTTTTTGTTCAGTATCAATAACATTATTTCATCATAAAATATGTTAATGAATCATTATTTTCGTTGCACAATTTATTTATTTTGCATTTATGCTATTTTTTATGCTTTTCGAGCAAAACATGTTCCTTGGGCAATTTAAATCAAATGAGATAAGTTTTCTGCCTTTCTTATATTTTAATGCTTTTGATACAATGTAAGGTCCATTTCTTTTAGCGCACATTGAATCCTGATATCGAAACATTGCTCTAACATAAAAGTCTTGAAAACAGCTTATTATAACTGACAGAAGAATACTTGCTGTCTTTCACTTGCTAGGGGTCTTCCTAGTGTATTTTATTTAAATTCACTTTTCATTGCAATGAATCTGGAAATAAAACTTACTTAACCACCATTTATGTAAAAAAAGCTTGTCTAAATTCTGGAAAGAGTATCAAACTTTTTTTTTCAAAACATGTTTTAAGCAAATTTTTAGACAAGGACTTTCTCTAGGGGTAATTTTTTAACTTTCAATACCTGGTAACTAATTCTGGTGTTTAAGAAATTAAATATAACTTTCTTGTTCAACTGATGTTTCTTTAGAAAGTCAGTGGTGTTATTCAATTGCACAAATTACATCCCGGTCTCCTTTTTATGTTTAGGTATTGTGAATGGTCTCTTTTTTTTAAATTATTATTGCCAAAGAGCCGTGTAAAAGAGTCGCATTGTAAAAGAGCCGTGGTGGCTCATGGGCATTTGCATCCCAGTGAGGTGATCCAAAGCCTAGCGGTGGCTGTTTGATCCGAATTCTACTCCCGACTCGCACCAACCACAGTGTTGAAGTAAAATACCCTCAATTGTAGACGAATCATACGTTAGAATACCCTTGCCATCGGGGTAACCGTATGAAGTTATCGTGATTTCCCTCTCCATGTTACGCAAAGGCGGATTAATTCCATCAAAAAGTCCTCCACGGAGGCTAGTATGTTCCAATCCTTGATCTCTGCTGAGTAGGTTTCAAAATTACAAGGCTGCATAGTTGATTGTCGCAAACTCAGAATTAGGTCGGCTGTTCAAGGGTGGTTATAAAATAAAATAAAATGTATTGTAAAAGTTTTAAAATGGTGAACAATTATGACCCGTGGTTGGTAAGGTTCTGGAAATTCTACAAAAGGGAAAAGAATTTTAAATATTCCAATCTAGACGGATGAGTTATTGTTTCGAAAAAAACGAATCAAATGCAACCAAACTTAAGTCTATTGAACTAATAGTTTTGAAGTTTTTAAGGTTTCGTGTACAAAAAGTACAATTCTGTACTTATACCTATTTACACGACTGATATTTATGTCTAGACCAATGCAGTATTGTTTTCAATGTTTTTTCTTGATCGAATAAACTCAAATTGATAGGACTAATATCTCAAAAGTTATGGCTCTTTTTATGAATAATATGTATAGTTTTGTATTTGTACTAATATACTCATCTGCGATTTCTGTCTAGATAGATGAAGAATTGTTTTTCTGGTATTTTTTTACACTATTTATGCACTTTAACGCATAAAACTCTCATAAATTCGAAGCTATTAGACATAGCCCCTTAATTTTGATATTACATTTAGCTTAAAAAATTCGAAACTAAATATGCCTTAAATTTCCAGACGGCAAATGCTTAAGCAAATATAAGTCAACATTACACTTTGCTCACATGAAACCTACATTTTCTTCTAACTTCTACACTATTGGTTTTATCAAACCATTTTTAATCACATTCAACTTAGCGTAAAATAATGCATGAGATCCACTTCTATAATTTTCGAACTGGCAGTCTTATTGACTTTGTCTTCGACGTTTGTCTCATTTCAGGGAAAAAATATGCGTAAGAAACTTTACTTCATTTGCCAAGATAGCAATGTCTGAAGTAAGCTGAAAACTGTACTTTTTATATATGAAACTCTTATAAGGACTAAATAATCAGTCATATAATCTTGGGTTTGATGTCCTTTGATTCACCGTAAAAAGTGCATCAGTAACAAAAATTAGCTTGTCTAGTTAACAATGTTTAAGTTTCCCTTTCTTAGATGAGAATCCCCGATATGCAACATCGCTTTTCTTATTCTACAAGCCATAAAGAAAAGAATGAGACTATTCACAAAATCATACATGGTTTGAGAATAGTAAGAAAACCACTATTGACACATTGCATGACACCGAAAAAATGCATGAAATCATGTATATCGAAAAAAAAGAGTATAAAAAGTAATCAAATTTAGGAAAATGTTTAATATTGCTGCACTATAATAGCTTTAAAGCGCCCTCAAAAGAATATTTTCATCGCTAAGAGAACCCCTTAAATGATTTGAAAAAAAATTTAAAAAAATAATAATTATTATTCTCTTTTCAGAGAAAAGCGAAGCAAGCAAGTGAAAGGGATCTGCGATACAAAGTAATTCTTATTTTTAAAGATTCTGCTATTCAGTTGTGAAATTGTATTGATTTTTGATTTTATATAAGAATATGTATTTGTATACTATAAGTGTGTGAGTATATTTTCAATTTTATATTTGCAGTCAAACCCCGCTATTGTGAACCTTCAAGGGACCGAAATTTCGGTTCACTATAACCGGGAGTTCACAATATCTGTTACATAGACAATTTAACTAATGGTTCCCAAACTCCTCCATTTTATTACACATTATTCAAATAAATGACTTAAAAATATTATGTACTAGCAAAAAAAGCGTTATTTTTCATTTCCCTTCGCCTTGCGTACAAAAAATTTTTTTGTAATCTTTAGCTGATGAGCAATCCTCAACATCAGATATGGAAACACTTCCCGACTCTCAGATAAATTTTCCTGAATTTCTGTTATTCCGTTTTTTAAACCTGTCTAACCTGTCACTCGGGCACATGAAAGTAGTCTCATAAATTCGCTTAGCAAATTTATCAACATTTGTCCAAATACGGGAAGATTGCGGCCTCTTCGAATGGCGAACCACTTCACTAATGCTTCTTCAACATCCTTGTGATCTGCTTTTCTCAACTTTTTTCTGCCATCTAAATTTTTTTCATGAGCAGAAATTATTAATTGCCGATTTTTCCATATGCTGCAAACTACAGATTTGGATAGTTTATATTCCCTGCAAATATCAGCTTGATTGCATCCATTTTCAATTTTTCTGATTATGCCATTTTATCATCAATGGAGAATGTTTTACATTTACAGCTCGCCATAGTTAAATTTGAGACACTTGTTTGCAGGATTTTTTTAACTGAACTGAGAACAAAAAGGAGTTGAAATGAGGGCCTTATCAGCACATATTAGTGTCCAACTCTTTGACCAATATTGAATGATTACTCATTCCCTCTGACAGAAAATGCATATTGATCCTACTGACACCTTACAGGTTCATCATCTGCCGGGGTTAGAAACATGTGCTTGGTTTGTTTAGGGATGGGAAAAAGAGATAAAAGAAGCAAACAAGAGAAAATGCTTATCGCTACATTCCCCTCTATAAAATCGGTATATGTATTTATTTCGAAGTAGAAATTTCAAAATTATTACAAAAAATATGGAGAGAAAAAATCAGTTGCAGACAGAAAAAATTTCCTTATATCCAACTTCTTCACTTTTTTGGTTCACTATATCCACAAAAAATTACATTATACGTGTATAGCAAGGCACAGGACCGAACATTTCGTTCACTATATCCGGGAGTTCACTATAAACCATGTTCACTATAGCGGGGTTTGACTGTATAATGTTTTGAGTAAGTTTTAATAAGTTGCTCGTGATTTTTTACTATAGTCATATATATTTTAAGAGTTTCCAAACATATATAACTCATATAACTTTTTGTCGATAGTTATATTTTATGTTAAATATCAATAAATAACTTAATTCAATGTAATTTTCCACATTATTGCAATTGGTATGAAACTAAAAAAAGTTTCCAAACATTTTGAATGCGAATTTGTAAATAATTTCGCTTTCGATTGAGTTTCCATGGATTATTCCATTGGTTCTCAACGGGGGTGATACCGCCCCCCTGGGGGCGGTGGGTCTATGCTGAGGGGCGGTGAGCTTGTTTTGGGCAGTAGGGGGGCGTTGGGTATGTTTTGGGCGGTAGGGTGGCGTTGAGCATGTTTTGTCATTCAAATTTAATTTTAAAACTTGCAAATAAAATTATTAAATTAAGATTAATTTAATAAAAAAATTTATAATAAAGAAAAAAAGATTAAATTAATATAATAAATAAAGATTATCCTATACACTATTTGAATCAGCAATAAAACGAACTTATACGACACCTATTCTTCGATCTGAACCAACACAGCTCAGCGCATGAGCCAGTAGTTTTTGCCTCTGACTCATTCAAGCCATTTGGTGGAAATTGCAGTACATGCGCTTTCAGTATGAATGTTTGATTGGACCCGTGCTTCTTATAATGGTTTTTGTTAGCTTTCTTGCGATTTCTTTCCCCAGTTTCGATTAGATCTCATAGTTTATTTGGCCAGGTACGTACGCGAATTAGTTCTTTATAGTATCATAAATTATTTATTAATTTTGAGAAGTAGTTGATTTTCTTTCATCGTTTGTATTTTGCTGACACCAACAATGTCGGTTGACAAAAAGAAGTGTCATCAAGACAGTGTCACGTACTTGAAGTTGGGATTTGTTCAATTACTGTTGAACTCTCAATTACCTATGTGTTTACTTTGTAATAAAGTTTTATCTAATGAGGTAAGGAAATCTTACCATTAGCAAGAGCATTTGCAAAAAACTAGATATAGATTTGTCATTTTTGACGAACGTCTTTTTCCACGTTTCTGAAGGCAAATTCGGTCTCAGGGTTACAAGTAACGTCATCACAAACATGCGCCGATGGTTTGATCACTTCTTATAATATATCAAAATTTATTGCTAAATCTGGGAAAGCTCAAACCATCGGAGTAGAGTTGATACTGCCGGTTCTCAAGGAAGTTTTAGAAACAGCTTTACATCATCCAACGTAATAAAAAACTATCCCATAAGCAACGATTCAGTGCTGCGACGAAATGATGAGATGGTTGAAGACGTTGAAATTTCTTTATGCAAACTTTTGATGTCCAACGAATTTTCCCTTCAAGTTGATGAATCTACCTTGCCAGGTAATGCAGGCTTTACTGTAGGCATTGGTCCGGTTTGTAAAGAAAGGGAAAATTATTCAAGATATGCTTTTTGCAGGAATCTTGATTGTAGATATCAAAGGTAAATCTATTTTTAGTACTGTCAAAGATTATTTTAAGGAGAAAAATATTCCTCTTGCGAATATTATGTCCATTGCCACTGATAGGCTCCTGCAATGGTGGGTCGACATCGTGAGTTTATCTCCCTTTTGGAAAGGGAGGTACCAGATATTTTAGCTGTTCACTGCGTGATTCATAGACAGTATTAAGTAAGAAGAAATCTCAGTGACCGTTTGCATCAATCATTGCAATATGCCGTATCTGCTGTGAACAAAATTCACAGTAATGCTCTCTAAGATCGATTATTTAGATAACTGTGTAAGAAAAACGTGACGTAAATTCAATCGCTTGCAATATACACCGAGATTCACTGACTTTCCAAAAGCTTCTGTCTCACTAGGTATTGGAATCTTTTCGACTCTGTGCTTAAGTTCCTCGAAAACAGAAATGTAGCTCTAAGAGACAGATTGCTAGAGTTTAAGAAAGACTTCGGCTGATTTATCTGTAAAATTTAAGGGCATTAATTTACAACTTCAAGGTGACGAGCTCAATTCGATCCCTACAAAATAAGTTATTTTCGTCTTTCTAAAAAAACTGATTTTGTTTTAGCAGAATTTTGGTTGAAATGAGTTCAGCCATGCAGGGAAAATTCTCTCTGATGATGCAACATACACAAGAATATTGTCAACACCTTGACTCTTTGCACATGGACTTTTCTGACCATTTTAAAGATGTTTTGTTCCCTCGAAGTCCCTCAATGGGTTTATGAACCCTTTTGTAAATATTGAAACAGCTGAGGTTCAGATTTACGAGGAATTGGTCGAACTTTTAACTAATGAAGCTTTGAAATGGTGATCGTCTCACAGAATTTTTACTTAACACTAAAAAGACTGAAATACCTATATTGATCAAAAGCAGTCAAAATGACTGCATAGAATAACTAATGTATAACTAAAGAAATTTGTTTAAAATAAGATTTAATATTTTTGTTATTATTTTCAGTTATATAACAAGTTATTTGTAAATATTAACAATAAAAAAATTATATGTTGTACAAAAAGTCACAAAATTCTAAGAAATTGTGTTATCATTGTTTTTCTAATTGAAATTAAAAAGCAGTCAAAATGACTTCCATGGGCAATCCAGTGTTAAAGGTAACAGTCGTCTCTATCTTGGACTGTAGACTATCGTTAAAAATTTTTGAAGTTATACTTCTTATGCGACTTCCAACAAGGTTGCGTTAAACGTTTAACGCTACATTTTTATTGGCCGGGAAATCACGTGGTAGGATCCAGTTTTCCCTCATTCATTTCCATATTGTTTCGGTTCTCACTAGCATAAAAATAATAAAAGTCATAAAAATATTGTTTTTCTATAAATATTTTTTTAGTTTGATTTGATACACATACAATTTAATAGGATAGTATTTTTTATTTTCAAATTTAGTGGATAACAATTGTAAAAAATGAGTGAAAACAATCCCACGGACAATGCGACGGATTTAAGGTTATGTCAAGGTACGTCTCTTGTGAATATCAATTGATTGTTAGGTTTCCTCTTTTGAAATTACATTATGACGCATTCACATACATTATTAATACAAATACATTTTCCATGGCGAGACGATGAGGCAATCAGAAGCACTTCCACTGGTTCAAGAGGTCCAGGAGGGAAAAATGCGCAATATTACCGTTATTACAGAGCACGGAAGCGAGAGGAGCAGAAAAAAGAGTCGTTGAATAGAACTAGTGATCCTTCTACGACTGCTGATTCTTCTACAATTAACGTCGCAGGTTACGAAGTTCAACTTCTTCCGCGCGGAGGGACTCCACGCACTATTTTTTTTAAATTGCCTTCCCTGCCTGCTAACTTGTCGAATGTGGATTCAGTGCTGTTACCGATCTTGTCACAAAAAGAAGAAATCGACTCGAAATTGTGCAAACGTGGGTATTTGCATCTTCATCTCACTAAAAGTATTGAACTGAGCGTTAAGGAATTGGTTCCGAACCATTAAGTACAATCATCCTACTAATATAGTTACTTGAATATTTCGTTGATACTACTTTTTAGTGTAACAAAATTATTTTGGGCGTTATTTTAATTATCTAATTTAGAATAAATTATTCTTTTTAAGCATAGGTTTCTTAGTTGTATTTTTTTTTCATCAAACGTATTTATTTTGATCATAACAAATAGACGGCGATTACCTGCCGTGAGAAAATTATCGAGTTAATTTATTCTTTTTTAAAAAACCAAACAAATTGAAAGCGTAAAAAAATTGCTTAAAAAATTTGCCTCTTATAATTCAGCACAAATCCCTCCGTCCCCATGCTCAAAATAACAGGATTTTTATAAAGGGGGGCGTTGAAATATTTTTCGCTCCTTAAGGGGGCGGCAACGTTAAAAAGGTTGAGAACCTATGGATTATTCATTCCATTATTTACTTATTTAATAGCCTCACTATTGAAATACATAAAAATCCAATGAATCTTCGAACTTTATACAAGGGTAATTTGGAAACTAACCTACGTTTTACTCCAAATTGAAAAAACCTGCACAGATTCCACAAAACTTTTATTTACATCTGAGAGATGAAGCTTTCCTCCATATTTAAAAAAAAATCCCCGTGGGCATTTAAATACTTGTCATAAAGTTTTATAAACTTAGCAGTCCCTTCTGCATAAAACTCAGCCACCTGCGATTTCAACCAACTTCTCATAGCAGTTTGAAGTTTCTGATTGTCAGCCAAAATTCTGAGCATCAAGTCACTTTTTCATGGCATTGAACAAATCAGCCACCTGCAATTTCTACCAACTTCTCACAGCGGTTTGAAGTTTCTCATTGTCAGACGAAGTGCTGGGCATTAAATCACTTTTTCATGGCATTCAACAAATCCGCCACCTGCAATCTCAACCAACTTCTCACACTGGTTTGAAGTTTCTCATTATCAGACAACGTGCTGAGCATCAAATCACTTTTTCATGGCATTCAACAAATGGTAATCAGATAGAGTGAAGTTCATGCAGTAGAAGGAATGATTAAACACTTCCCATTTGAATTGGTTCGAAAGATCTTTTATTCGCCTTCTCTCTTCAACATATATGACCCACTACATTTTCATTTATATTGCTTGAACTGTATACAGTCGTATAATTGAACGAAAATAAACAATGTAAATACTTCATAATAAATAGATTTTGAGAAAAGCTTCTTGATAACTTTTTTCGTTATATTGCTAATACTATGAACTCAAAATTTCAGAGAGCTGAAAAAAAAATTGATTTTTGAAGAAAATGTTTTTTTTCTCGATTAAGTAGTTAATCATACAAAAATGTCAAATTTACTAAAACCTCAATTTAAAAGATATTTTTTGTCGTAAAACGGCAGTATACTACACACAATTCATGGTAAATGTTTTCCACTTACAGTTTTATTGTTCAAGGAAATTCTAATTTTTTTCTCGTACATTTGCATCTCGTACTCAAGCATTTGGCATTACGTTACAACGTATATAAGGTATGCGATACTATCACTAGAATAGCTGGCAACATGTAATATCACAAGTGTATTGATGTAACATCTGTGGCTCATTATTAATTGCTTCACACCACAACGGAGTTTAGTTACAAATTGCCATCGTATTTTAAATCTTTTTGATAACTGAAGAGCTAAGTGGACGAACGGTCTAAGTGACATTTTAGTAAATTTGTGTAAATCAGCTTTAGAGTTTATACGTTGAGAGTAAAAATTAAAGATTATGACTTACCGTAATTTCTTGCTTGCAAGTTTTCAATTGGCGAAATCCATAAAGCAATAACAGTCGTTGATGCTGCTTGCGTACTGGCATTTGCGCTTTCTTGGAGTTTTAATTTGCTGCTAAAAAAACAAGCAGATTTTCTTATATTACTCGTCTACTATTTATTACCAGATGAGCTTCTATCATTTTCCCCTTCACTTGAATCCGTCATCTACTAAGATCTTTGAAATTAAGAAAAATAAATGCATGTTGTGAAATAATAAAAATATTCCAAATAAATCGCAATTCTGTCTTGTATGTCACCTTTCATTAGTTCAGCTCCTCAATTACGATTTTATTTCAATATGTTTTTGAATCCATAACTTATTATTCTTTTTCTCACTATTGTGATTCATATAATAAAAAGCAGTCTATGAACATTACAATGTATTTATTGTATGACAAGTGTATTTTTTCATTATTTTACGGTTTTATACACGTCTGTATTCATTCGTATTTAGAATTTCGTTTACTTATAATTATTTCTCTTTCAGAAAATGTTTTTCTTTTATCTCCTAAAATTTTATTTAGTTCGTAAGTTTTTGGTAAGGGTTACATAGTTTTTTTTTATCAAATAGTAAGACTTGTCAAGGGTATTTCTTAAAGACAACACAAAAAGTAGATTAACAATAAGTAGAGTTTTCTCAAAACTCAATTTTTGAAATCATTTAACATGATTTCTCAAAAACAGATGCACCAATATAGATTTTTTTTAAACTCATGGTACTCCTTCACCCCTTCAGAAGCAGGGATAAAAATAAACTGTTCATTATATTGAGGATAATATTCACTTAAATTGTAATAGTTTTATCCCTTAAACTGTGTGGTTTTTAATAAACCACTTGAAACTTTTAAAAATATAAGCAAAAAGCAGATGATTTCATATTTATGAAGACCATATTTCTTAAGACTTTCTTTGACTAAAATTTTGGTTCAAATTTTACTTTATCCCATCTAACCCAATTTTCCAACACATCCAAATAAACTAAACAGAACTTTTTTGACCCTCATATCAATTTATCACATGGGTAAAAAGAAAGTGATTAACAGTATAAGTTTAGATATTAAATCTGTGTATTAAATCCTTGTAACCAGTAAAACTGAATTTTCTTTTCGGTCATGTAAGAGAGAATAGGATCTGATTGACGCTAGAATCAAACTCTCAGACCTAAATTAACTTTTAATTTTCTCCTAATTTGCAAATAATTATTTATGCCCACAAAAGTCTACATTTATCATACCAATTACTTATATCAATTTTTTTATAGCACTTGCCCCTGAAATAGCAAATTTGATCAAGTTGACCGAAGCCTTAACTCAGAATGCATAATTAATTTATTTTTAAAGCATCCCTTTTTTAAAAATTTGCTTTCTTCTTTACTCAATCTAAACGAAACTTTATATTCAAAACAACAACGAAAGAGAAAACTTTTCCAAATGTCTCCTATTGGCCAACATTTGACCAAGGATTCCTAGTCCTAGTGATTTGTTAAGATCCATGTGACTAAAAGCGATTTTCAGTTGTGAAATC
Organism: Parasteatoda tepidariorum; assembly: GCF_982258835.1. Classification (NCBI taxonomy): domain Eukaryota; kingdom Metazoa; phylum Arthropoda; class Arachnida; order Araneae; family Theridiidae; genus Parasteatoda; species Parasteatoda tepidariorum. The sequence goes on along the minus strand of NC_141765.1, from coordinate 3,779,999 downwards.
CCTGTGAATTCCATTGTGAAATCACAGTTAAAAACTGTATTATCACTGTATTTACAACAGCATTTGATGAAGGGTAAAGTGTGCAGCTTCAAAAAGATTTGTGGGGCTCCATCTGGTTGAAGTTAGACTTTGCCTCTGCCTGCACTGCTTTAACTGTGCGTAATGGAATGGCCTTTATCACTACCTGCTCCGTTTCTCGGGCGGAACTCATAGCTATTGAGAAGGCCTTGAAATACTGTGTTAAATAGGGAATCAATACAGATATCTGGATTCTGAGAAATAGTCGAAGTTCAATTCAGTTTTTCTAAATGGTGGAAATATCATGACAAATAGACTGTGAATATTGTCCAGCGTTTGAGATGCTTGAACGACAATAATGAGATTTATTTTCAATGGGTACCATCACACGTGAATGTTTGCGGTAATGAGATTGGTATGGAGGGCAGTCTTTAAGATTCTATTAGTGATGGATGTACTATTTTCTCGGAAACTGCCTCGCGGGTCAAACTGGAGATCAATTCCTAGTAGAATATCAGCAACGCTTAACCCCGTATCGCCCCCTGTCGGGGACATCCGGGGAGCAATTTTATTGATCAACTAAAAATATACTGTATATCCTTGTAGAATATAGCCCCCGTTATCGATTAGCATGACCTGGAGCTGTTCAAATTGAGGCAAACAGCAGATGCACACAAAGGGCTCTCACTAGGCACCGCAGTGAACACTTTCATGCTCATGTGTCAGGACTTAACGTCTTTACACTTTCTTGTCCAAAATGCAATATAACTCATACCGCTCCTGCTCATATCTTGACCTGAAAGAGACTTTCTGAATTTAAAATCGGGCGAATTTATGAACTTGATTTAAACATTACAGTCTATAAAGTGGAATAAGAAACCTTAGGACAAGATCGCATTCTTTTTAAGTTATCCTTAACTTATGATCTAAATCGTACTTAATAAACACTGGGCATCCTAATTTCAACCGAAGGTTTTTAAAATATGAACACTATTGAGGGTAAAATTTCAATTCTGGCAGTAAATTTATGTAAATGGTTATAAATTTTATCTCTGAAGATTACTGGTTTAAATTATCGCGTTACAAGTCCCTGCAATTATTTTTTTTCTCCATTGCATAGCGTTATATGCAAATTTTGACCACCAATTATTCCACTTGATTGTGGCTGATTCTCAAGGTTTCTTCAAATATCGTAATGCTATTTTCATTTGTTGAAGGTTTTCAAAAACTTGTGATGTGATTTTACATTTTAATTTCTTCTCTTTGATTTACAGATTCACTACTGTCGAAGAATGCAACACCATTTGTCGAAGAATATTAAAACTAAAACAGGAATTATAAGTGGAAAATTGCGTAACTGGGAGGAATTATTATGTGAATTTGCTGAGAATTTTTTTTTTAAATCCTTAACCTTCACTTTCTTATAAACTTCTACAAACCCGTTTGTTTAGTTTAAGGCACCTTATAGTGGTGTCTGAAACTAATACATGGATAAATCAGTAGTGTAAGTTTGTAGTTCCCCATGTTCCAAGAACCATTCTACTTGTCTTTAATCAAATTGACTCTATGTAATTTTTATGTCACAAAACCTGGAAAAAAGAACCGGTAATAAATCGCGTTTTCTGAAAGGGAATTTTAAAAGTTTCCGAATTTTTTACATGGTTTAAAGCTTTCATCCCTACTTACTAAAGTACTATTTCAGAATTGTTTTTATGTAAAAGCAATATCTAAATGTTGCTTATACATTCACAAAAATTATTTATAATTTAATAACGGCTTTTTTAATTAAATTTTAATTTTGTCACATTAATTTTAATGCCTACATTATTAACATTAGCTGAACGCAGCATTGATTTTTCCCCGTATCATCCCATATATTCACATAAATTCACCAATGATAATAAAATTAAGGCGGCAGTATTTACGTAAAATAGCGTCTTTTTGAAGGATTCATAAAAATCCTTTTGAAGTGTAGGTGAGAAAGCACATAGCAATATATCTGATATTTATTATACACTAAATTTAAGCTAACTTATCACTTACAGAAAATTATGAGAAATTTGGTTCGCCGGTACGTTACCAAGGAGCAAAGAAATGCAGATAATCAAGGAGTGACCGAAGATGATGTAAACGAAATTAAGCAAGATATTTCAGCCTTCCGTTTCGAACTTATAGAAATCATGAAAAACAGTGGATTCAACACTTCAAGTGCTAATGATCAAATGCAAGGAGGCTTAGCAAAAGGTAAAAACATCGAAGCGCTCTTCAAATATATTCCTTAAATTTTTGAACTGACGCTTTTGTAAAAAATTTCTCACTTACTGAAATTTAAATTTCTCAATAATTTTCCGCGCTTTAAACTTTTTATTACCATCTTATGAGCTTATCACTGTAACTATTATAGGTTTGATTGATTGTATGTGGAATTGGCTTTCAGCTATCATGATTTATTTTCTGTTTAGCACATTATTTTCCTTCATATTTTTTGTTAGCAACTGAGCCTTTTCTTATTACTAATTTGATATATTTTAATCATTCACGTGATGTTTGTCCTGAAAAGGAGCTCCGTGTTTGAGCACTCGAAACATACTAACTTATTCAAACTTTGTATAACGCTTATTGAAGTTTTTATTGAAATATTTCCTTCATCTTTCTATCTTTCAATTAATCCTTCAGAATGACAACGATTCAAATATAATCTAAGCACCCTCTGGATTTTTGATGCACTTTTTTACCACTTTTACAAATATTTTAAATGTTCATCCAAAAAAAGTCATAAAATTAAGTGATCCGTAAGGTTATGGTAATAGCAGTGAACGGGTACTTTAAAATTTAACAGAGTGCAACAACAGTAAATGATAACAAAATAGTAGCTGCCAATATGATGATAATGTTCTGATTGTGTTAAGTAATTATAGAGTATAATATCAATTTCTATGATCCTGATCCTTTTTCCTAATAAAATAATCTAGAGATACCTTTTGTATTTAATGCGTATATTTATGTAAAGGAAAAGTAATTTGAGATTTAATGCACAATTAAATGAATAATATGACTGCATATTAAGTCGAAAAACGTAGATTTTGTTGCATTCCTTTTTTATTGTTGACAATCCAATAATTGCACAAATTAACTGAATTCCTTAACATTCTAAAGCTTAAAATACATTATTGCTTATACCTTTACCACATAAAATATTTTTAACAACTACTTTTTAAGTCTATACAACTACTTTTAAGACTCTAGTTTGAAGTTTTCTTTAAAGGTATTTTAAATTTAATTATGTACTATCTTACTGTTTATTATTTTTAACTTATCATGATCTGATTAAAAATTTCCAATTACTTATTTTAAATATCATACATTATTTTCATTCCAATATGTTTCAAAATTTCACATCCTTTTTCATTTTTTTTAAAATTTTTTTAGTATACAATATTTAGTTTAGTACAATATTAATCAAAATTAGTGTACAATATAAGTCTTTCATAATATATTAAAGTCATAAAGTGAATGTAATGTCTTAATGGCGCAATTATCATCTATATTCTTAATGTATATGATTTAAATTTAAGTAGATAAAAATTCTGGGTTCAAAAGCAGTATTTTTTCAGTATAGTTAATTAAACTTTCGCACTCCGAAGTCATCTCCTAATAAACAAGTCACAACTCTAAAATTTTAAAAAAAATTTTAAACTTTAATAATTAGTAGCCACATTATTTTATGAATTTTAGAAATTAAATAACAAAATTGTACAATGTAGTTTAAATGATTTGATGTTTACATTAGTTCAAACAGCATATTGAAGTACTCGTAATTCAAAAGGTTAAGTATTAAGGGGGAAATTTTTATTTTATAACGTATAAAGGATTTTAGTTAAAATAAATTTTAGGCTTTCTGGAATTTCTATGTTGTTGCAATAGCTACAGAGAAGATGTTATGATCTCTGTACAGTGCGCAAAAAAGAAAATGAACCACCATCAATAACTTTTGATCTAATGATCGGATCTCCACGTTCTAGGACTAATGGTTTGAAGGGGGTAACCTCAAATATGATAGTTAATTAACGCAGATGATACTTTAACGATGAAATAAGACTCAAAAACCTATTTTCTCTTGATGATTATCATTGATTGATTATCACACCTTTTTTCAACGAATTCGGATTTCTTTCTCCCAATATATAAAGGATTGCCTCAATCTGGGAAATATGGTCTCAATAGTTTGGTCAGGAGAGCTATCATTAATGCAACTAATCAATGCTAATTTTACATTTTGCCTATTTCACCATATATTGGCAACTTTTTAAGCAAATTGAAAAATTTTTGAACACAATTATAAAATTCGTTTCTCCAGAGATAATTTTGAAAAAAGTCGTATTACGAAATTCGATTTCTCAGAGACTATTCGACCGATTTCGCTCAAATTTTGTAATCTGCCATTTAAAATTGCATTCTTTGAAATAAGGTAAAATAATTTCATACCATACAATTCAAACTTTTTTCGCCGATTGATAAATGAAATAATAAAGAATAACAAATATTTATCAAGAGTTATATTTTTAAAATAATTATCCTGTGATAAGCAAATTTTATAACTTAGATTCGCTTAAAAATTCCCCTCGAGCTATGATGAAATACGCAAAAAGTAAAATTAACTTCCAAACTTTAGACTCTCTCCTTACCAAACTATTGTGACTATATTTCCCAGATTGCGACTAACCCCCATATTTTAGCTGTCAGAAATCCAAAGCCGTCCAAAAAAAGGACATGTTCGTTTTTGTGTCTGATTTCACAACTCAAATTATCGTTTGCATTAATTAATTAGCATATTTGAAGCCACCCCCTTGAATCATCAAGATTGAGTCCTAAAACGTTAAGATCCGATTATTAAATCAAAATTTCTTTTGTGTACTGTACATTGCTGCCAAACCCCAAGTACTATCTCTCCATAATATTCATAATAGTAGTGAAATAAGAATCAAGTAAGCATGCGTTTTTTCCCAACTTCTTCATGACATCGTTATAATATTCTTAAGAGGACTTTTAAATGCGCCTTTGAATTTTAAAAAAGTCGCGATGATCAAAATTATTTTAAATCAGATGTTAACGCATAAATTTTGCGACCACTTTAAAAAATATCTTATATAATCTTAAACAAGAAACCTGAAAAGTTAACTGGTCTATCGTATCGCTATGCAAGAGTCTTACAAGCCTTTAATTTCACAATATCTACCACAGAATTAAAAAATAATTAAGAATAAATATAATAAAGCATATTAAACATGTTATTTTAAGTTTTCCTACTGTTTGTTTAATTAAAAAATAATTGTATTATTTTACTGAACAAAAGATGAAAGTCATGCTTTTAGGACTACGTGGTCCGTCGTGTTTAAAATAGCTTCAAACTATATTCATGACCAACGAATGAGAAACATTATTAAAAAGAACTTTATTGTTATTTATTAAGTAATATTTATGTATATATAGAAATATTATTATTTTTAATTTAATATAAATTTTAGCAAGAGAAATGCTTTGGTAAAATTTATTTTTTTAAATTTCAGTTTATATTAATTTGTCATGAAATTGAAGCCATTTTCTATTTTAACTATTTCAATCGTTTTGTGAAAGTAATCCTAAATGAGAAGGATCACTGGAAACATGATCCTTCTCATTTAGGATTATTATAAAACATAATATAATTCCAATAAAAAATTATTATTGGAGTAGCTTGGAGCAGTTCTACATATCTAACTTTGACATGGACTTCGACTATCCACCTACTTTGACTTAACTTAATAATTTACAGCTCCCTCCTTTTCTTATGGTCTGTTGTTAATATTTTAAATAAAAGCATCACTTACTTACTAAAATCAAACATAGGAGACAAATACTTACATGATTTAAGCACTAATAATTTTTTATTTACTCGTCTAAATTTCATAAAAACGCTGTATATACTGCAAAAATTTCTTAAATTCACAGTAAGCAAAGAACAATTGATCGAAGTAGTTTTGAGCTATGAAGCATACCACTTTATATTACTTACGTAATTTCATATAACAGAATCAAAATTTGAATGTAAATTCAGGATTTAAAAATACGCAATTTTAAATTTGATTTCTAAATATTTATGTTAAATAATATGAAGGAAAGCCGTGGTATGTGCGGAAAAATACGTAGTAACCTGAGCGTTAAATCGAAAGTAAGGATTTTTTCTCGTTGACTGTTATTTAATAAATTAGAAACTCATATGTTGTTTAAAAAAATGCTATGCTGGGATTACAGAATTTAATTAGACATAATATATCAAATGCAACGAGCTACCAATAACTCAAAAACAGCAACGTTTATTTGAAAAGAGAAATCAAACAAACCTATTAAAAGCTATTTAAAGGGAGCAGAGAAAAAAATAAAAATACAGAAAATTCTCATAATCGAAAATTATGATCCCTTAAAATATTGCTTACTTAAATATAAAAAAAACAATAACTGGGCAATTAATTTTTGTTGTTATCAATATAACTTGGAATAATGCATTGTAAACTTTTAAAAAAAGTTAAATTATCCTAAGAGACCAAGTGAAGCGGGTAATATTCTTTCGTATTATTTCAGGAACAGGAGGAAAGAAAGGTCGTCAAAAAGAACGTCGACTGATGAAAGGTTTTGATATTGGCGTCGTAAAACAACCACCAAACAAATCCAGTCAGAAATCAGACTTAGAAGCAGCAACAAAATCACCAAGAACTAGATGGCTGAAGTTAGCAAATTTAGCAAACGGCAAAAAACAAGCCAAGCGTCAACAAGGAGGAGGGGGTAAGTGGCCATATAGCGAACGGAATTCAAGAAGCTCTAAAGGTAAAAATCAAGACAGTCTAAGAAGTAGGAGCATGGAATCAATTAGTTCTGAGGTAACATCTGAGGCAGAAGCTACGCACAACGATACTACCTCTAGTGAGTCATCAAATAGCCTCGCTGGTTCTGCGACTGGACAAGAAGGAAGCACCGAAGGAGTCGCAATTGTGATCAGTGATGATGAATTAATGAAATGTGATCGGGCTACAAATACAGATACACCTGCATTAAAATGGTCCAAATTAACGAGCAAACTTGGTATGCTCTCATTCCCTTCCCGTTTCAGAATGGCCTTTCACGATACAACTCCCGAAAGAGGACTTCCACATCATTTAGAACCTCCTCCTCAAACCAGATTGCATCATGGTGATGTTGGAAAGAAACCAAAAGCACGCAGAACAGTAAGTGCACCAGCGCCAAGTGTTAATCCAAAGCATCACCAATTGGTCATGCGATCACATGGTAAAACTCCATATGCTTCAATTCCATCAGTAAGTGTTTCGGTTCAAAACAGCGCCCAAACAATTAGTACCCTTTCGGGAAACATCGACAGTGTAGAGGAGGCACCACCAAATGGAAGTTCAACGTTAAATTCGCCGTCTTCCCCTGAAACACCTAAATTAAGATTGCAGGAACGTTTTCCAGTGCCTACAGTCCACATCGAAGAGGAAATAGTAGTGAAAGGAGCTTCAAACAAAGAGGCATCTTCCAGAAGAGACCCTGCAGTTAAAGATGTCTCTCATAGTTCCACAACGCCTGATGATGCTACACCAACTATTACTAACGATCCCATAGTTTCTAGTCAACCTGTAAGTCCTCATAAACCTAGTAACGGAACTTTAGGTTTAATATCCACAGTTTATGGTATTGAACCTGTAAACAAAGAGATGAGAACTGGGTGGATATGACTTGAACTCTCTTATAGCAGTGCCAAATCAATTATTTTTTTAAAAATCCCTTTGGCACATTAATTCCTTGAATTTAGTAAACTTTCTTCTAGAAACTGGTCGATAGATTAGTTTGTTTTACTAACACAAAAGCAGTTTTAGTGAACTTAAAAGCAAATATATTATTGAATCTACAAAACATTCATATTGCTAAAAAAGATGTATGAGAAACAGAAATACTAGAGATATTACTGTTGATATCTTTACCACGAGCTTTTAAAAAATTTTATGACATACATAATTTTTTTTCTGAGCTTAACCAGAATTATGGATTGATTATACATTTGAAACAAATTAAATAATTTTAATTGAATTTGAATAAATATTATTGAGAAAAAACGTTATAAAAAGTGAATAAAATTATTTGAAATATTAATAATTAAGCCATGCATTTCTTTTATGAATTATAAAATGCTATAGTAAATGAAACGCATAGCAAAAAAGACCAACATTTAGTTTAAATTTGGCTCATTATTGCTTTTCAATTTACTGTATAACGAGATTCTATCTGTTATCGTCACTATAGTAAACGTTTTTAAAATACATTTCACATAAAACTAAACTAGGCCCCATCCATTCAATTTTATGTTTGGGGTAGAGTATTGAATTTGGCTTCATTAGATACTATATATTAAAACATCAAACACATCTATTTTTGTTTTTTCTATCTGACATTCATTTTTTATGATATCTCCATTTCAAACAAATTGTACCTCATTTCATGCTTGCGATTGCAGCGTCATCTGTGAACCAAATGCATTGATGTTTTTTCTCCAGTCTCCGCCATACTTTCATCGGGGGAGTTTGGGAGTATAGCTTGTTAACATTCAATGCAGTTTTTGAAAATATTTCACTCAACTATTTTCAGATTTTTGATTCGATGTGTAGTTCTTGGAATATTTGATAGTTCCCCGACTATTCGGACACCCTGTATTTTGCCCTAAAATTAAAAAAGCGATAAAAAAATCATTTACATTACTTGAAATTCATTAAGATAAAGAAATGAAACTAGACAAGTCTTGACCAGCATTCAAGTTTATATGAAAATAATTCTTACCAATTTTCTCTGAAAAAAATATAATTAAATAATAGCGTGTTTTTTTTTTTTTTTTTTTTCAAGCACAACTCAATGTTTTCATGTCCTATTCTCACTTATTCTGAAGAATAATTATGAAAAGTGATTGAAAACAAAAATTTATGTTTTGAAATATTAAGAGACAAGATTTTACTATGAACGGGGAAGATATAGTTTAATACTTTTAAAAATTACGTAATATTAAAAATTTAGAAATGAATGTTTAAGCTGAAATGTTTTTCGTACTTCTTGTAGTAAAAATATTTATTTTAGATTTAAAAAAAAAGCATTAAATCGTTCACTAAGAATAATTATATTTATTACTTTTTATTACTTTATTTAATAATGATAGAAAATATTTAAATTATAAAGTACTCTAAGTTATTCCAAATATACTATTAAGATTTGTTTTTCAAAAGATATTTTCACTAATAAAATGCAAAATGTAAAGAAAAATGGTTAAAAAATAACACTGAAAAACGGAAAATTACTAAAAAGGGTCTTTCGTAAAATTTTAAGACATTTAAAATTTGGAAAAAATTTTTTAAAAGAATATAATACATGCATTGCTACAGGCCATTCTAAGATACAAAATTTTCTGAAATGAATGATACAAGAAATACAGAAGGATTTTCTGTTATACAAAAATACACTGAAAACCAATAAAAAAAAGAGTCATAACTGATTTTGTTATAATGATCAAGAAATTAAAAATGTAAAAGTAGGACATTTTCTAACTCAAACTATACCGCTGGTTTCGATTTGCATTTTTACACTAAAAATTACATCATTTAAAATTATACAAAAAAAAATATCGATGCTTTACATTTTTAAATGTTTTGGACAATTATTGAATGAAATAACACATAAAAATAAATAATTATTAAAAATTATCTTTAAGTAAAAAAATTTTTTGATTTTGAGCAAAAAGTTTGTGATTTGCGTAAGAGATTCCCGAGATATGGTGAAATACGCAAGTAAAATTAACATTAAGGAATTCATGCTTTCGACCGCTTTATTTGAACCATATTTTAGCAGAGGTGCTACTCCATTCAAAGAAAGTAATTTTTTGTGTTTGATTTTGTAGCTTACTAAGAACCACAAATTAACAAGCATTCTTGAGATAAAAACCAAAAAGAATGATTTTTAATATATGAGAATCCCATCATTAGAACAATTCATTAATAGTGATATCTTTTTTTAATATTGTTTTTGTCTCACTGAAGCACTCTTCTAACCTAAGTTATAATGATCAAGATTAAAGTAACTTGGATTAAAGTTACTTTAATCTTGATTTTAAAGTAACTTTGATGAAAAATTAAAGTAACTTTGCTGCCCCACCTCTCAACATTTTTACTCATAGTTTATACACCCATAGCTCATAGACGAGGTGGTTTTTTACCCCCTAAATTTATATTGTTAGAATACTAAGAAAAGTGAAGTTTTTAGATTATAACAGGGCTGTAGAGTCGAAGAAAGCTTTGCAAAAATTTACTCGACTGTTGTACGAAATAGAGACATGTTCCCATGAAAAATTTTAATTTGCCTTAAAATGAGACACTCTTTCTTAAAATTAAGTTTAAAATGCAACAATTATTATGATATTCATTATTATGATATTCCTTATTATTATATTTATTAAATTATTAAAGAGCAGCCAAATTTTCAAAAATGAAAAGTGCCATAGTGCTATTTCGAAAAATAAAAATATTAACAAGCCGGCAAAATGTAATAAAGTGTCTTAATACGTGATAGTACCAAAATATGTTAAATAAGTTAGCTCAAAATGTTTTGATATTTGACCATGGTGATTTATAGACAATTTTAAGACAAAAAAATATATATTAAACGTACTTCCCTCACTTTTGTCTCAAAATAATACACTTAAATGACGAGATAAAAAACTGGGCAATTTTTTCAAGCAACCCTCATGCCCACACTACAGTCAATAGTAGGCTTCTGTTTCGCGTGTTTTGGTTGTTTCTTGGTTGAATTCATTAAGTCTAAAATAGGGTGTCGCATATTAGGGAGCTATGTAAATTTTAAAATATTTGTAAGAACCATTTAATAAAGTAATTAAGTTTGATTGAAATTTGGGTGCAATAGAAACTATTAATTAAGATGAGGTCGTATTTAAAGGACACAGTGTAACAACATCTCTATTCTTTATATCCTGGTGGCAATTGACAACAGAACAATATTCATAAATATGAATGCAGCACCGAGACTGTTATTGTAAACATTCATCTAACGCGTATTTAGCAAAATTTGCTTTAAATAGTTAAAAACTGTTCAAAAAAAGATTATGCTCTTAAAAACTTGTAAAACCTTATTCAATAAAACTTTAAAAGATTAAAATGAATTTCTATATAACATATGACCAAATAGCCGTTTGATTACAGATTGTATAGGATTTTTATAAACTTCAGTTTAAGAACATTTGAAATTTTTATAAACATAAATCTTCTTTTGCTTATGCGTCTACAAATAACTTTATAAGTTTAAGATTTTACAAGTTTTTAGACATTTATGAATTCTTTGCATCCTGATTTTCTAAAAAATATCTGAGGTAAAAAATAATTGACAGGAACTTTTTTAATCCTGCAGCACCCGCTGTCGTGCTGCAGTGTTTCTGCCACCAGGACTTAATATGCTCAGAGAAGCAACTAAACTATGTAGGTTGAAAAATCTTAATTTATTCATAATTTTTTATCTTTGAATTATTTTTGTATCAAGTTATGAATACAGACCCTAAATAATTTGTCTCTAAAAAAGGAAAGGATTTCTATCGACCAGTTTCCAATCCATAAAGAAAACAGGACGTCCACATTGCAAATATGTATTACAAAATCATTTCATAAAATGATTGACAATTATCATAATATAGAGCATAAAACATTAATTTATAGAAATGTTTGCCTTTTTCATGGATACACTTATTTATTACCTCATTGTTTTTATTTATTTATTTTTGTTCAGTAAAGCCCCTAATGACGAGCTGAAAATAATTGCAATAACATTTCAGTTTTATACGAAAGCTTTAAATGTGAGCAGAAATTTTTACCTTTCACACGAATTGTATCATAAAAGCAACTGATAAGAAGCTATAGAACTGTAGTTTAGTTGTATCTTTTATGAAAATAACGTTAATAATCTGTATATATTAATAGAAGACATCAAAATTGTGCAATTTAGTGCAACGGAAGAATTTTCATACTAAAGCATTTTAGGCAATGTTTTCTGTAGATTACATTTGTCTTGACATTTTAAGAATCGAATAAAAATGATTTAACAAAGACACTTTTCATATTTTTTTTGTCTAATTATTAAAAACTAAATATTTAAAGCAATTTTTAATTCATACTTTTGAATAAAATAATGAAAGATTTTCAAACGCGTAGATATAAATAAAGATTTAGAAAGAATTGTTAAATTATGAAACATTGACAATGTAACAAATATAGAAAAAAAAAGTATTTTGAAGAAGTAAAACTTTAAAGAATTTTAAAGTATATATTCAAATGCGTATATAAATATGTAAAAAATTACTAAATAAAGGGAATCCTATATAAAATGAATTGTGTTTTATTTAAAAAATACACTCATGTCCATAAATTAAGGATAATACCAGCTCCAGCAAATAAAGATTCAGAAACAAAACAAATGTAACTTATTCATAAAGCCCATATATTAAACAAAGGATTTAAAAAAAAAGATACTGCATGTATGAAACCTTTCATAAAAATAACAATTTTGAGCAATTATAAAAAATATTTCTTTTACAGAAACTACGTATTATATGGTTGATATGATGGGTAGTACACTATCAAATTATAGAGCTTATCTTGGGGAAGAGTACTCCCCTCAGCAAGCAATGCTTTCCAAAGTTCCAGTACACCTGTAGGAGAGGATTGACGAGCTGCAACTCGTAGACCAAGCATATTCCACACATGCTCTATCGGATTCAAGTCAAATGAGAATGCTGGTCATTCCCTACGGATGTTATCCTCAAATAGAAAACATTTGTTTACGATGTATGCTCGATGAAGATGGGGGTTATCATCCATAAACACATATTCTGCTCCCATGGCCCCCTAAACAAACGTCAAATAAATTTAGAGTACCATGGTTCCGATATGAACATGCAAATCGGTTCTGAAACCCAGTATAATTCCTCCCTAAACTAGCAACTCTGCACCACCGTAACGGTGGTCGTTTTATGATGTTATGTTGGTTGTAACGTGAACCTGGGGCTCTCCATATAAAAGTCTTACGTGGCTCGATCAGACTGCAAGCTATACATGAACTCGTTTGAAAACATCACACAAACCCACTGTGACGATGCCCACATTGAATGTTCTCTACTTCAGGCTAATCTCTAGCGATAGTGAGAGGAACAAATCTGACAGGCCCGCGAAAATATAGATATCAATATTTTCAAAATGTCTGTACACTACAGAGTTCACCTTGAAACTATGATGTCCGTGGCTGCAGATAGCTGGCAAAACAGTTCGAATGCAGCTTGCTTCTTTTGACAGTTACTACCAAATATCGGTCTTTATGCGGCGTTGTAACTTAGGGCGACTTGCACCAGAAAATTTCCATCATCTTGGAATCGTTGCCAAAGCCTAGAGGTGACACTTTGGGCAATTTCAAGTTTCTCGAATACTTGAAGATAAATTACGCCTATATTCCAGTCTGCCGATGATTCTAACATGTAAAAAATCATCCACATGCGTCCTCTGTGTCAAAACTATTCGACTATAGCTGGCAGAACCCTTGTGAGAAAGTTTACTTAGTTGCCACCATTCCTTATATATTCCTCTTTTACAATCTTCATTTTGACGTACTGTCAGAGATATCTGGCTGCTTCTTGTAATTTGCATATCATTCTTGGAGATGTATAAGATAATTCTACAGATGAAATTTTTACTTTGAAGTTCAATTTCCGTTTGATTTTAAATTATCCTTAATTTATTAACGTAAGTGTAGTTTTAGTTTGTAAATAGTATGTGCACGAAAGAAAGTTATAAAAATATAACTTAACTCATTTGACATCCTAGGCAGTTTGTCAAAGCTAAAAAAGTAAAAAAGTGATAAAAAAAAGAAATAAAAAGTGGCCATTTAAATACATTAAACTTGAGGTAAAGTTTACATTTTATGTATACTATTTGATGAGAAATATATCTATTTAACTTAAAAATCGACTTACATTTTAATTTAACTCTTTTTAAAAAATATTAACTTTGATGAGAGTGTTCACCTTGACGAAAATCACTAGAATCAATGATAATTCTCAAGTTATTCATGTTTTTATTCGCCCAAATATGGTAGTCATTCATGAATTTTCAAATGTATTTAAAAACTAGATCATAAGCGCTTTTCATTTCATAAAACTGTGGATTTTTAAAAAGAAATTTTCCATTATTTTCATTAAATGCGACAAAAATAAGAGATAAACAAAAAGAAACCTAACAGTAACGAACTCATAACAACTGTTAATTAATAACATATCATTCTGTAAAACTCGTTTTTCATATGATGATAGAGATTAGTTACGACAACTTTTTTTAAAAATATTAATATAAAATTAAAAAAACTCGTTTAGTTGTTTTATAATGAGTAAAAACTTATAAAAATAGCAAAATTATTATTATTGTTTAAATGGCCATTTATAGGTAAAAATAAGGCATTTTGCTGCGTATACGCTAAAATAATTGAAAAAATGTTTATCCCCTAAAGCCAAAAATGCTTTGAGGATTTTATTTAGAGGGCAATCAACTATGTTTTGAACTATTACCTTAAAGGCAAATGTATATACTACTGATTTAGGGATCAAAGTAGTTAAAAAAGCAAATTTAAAAAAAAAATTTTTTACTTGTATGAATAAAAAGTAAAATTCTAATTTTTTCTCTTAGTCTGAATTTCAAAACCTATAATCATAAGCACTCATGAAAAATTGTAGACAATTATTTTAAAAACAGCATGAGATATTGTATTTAATCTGGTGTAATGGGAAATTTTGAGATAAACGCATTTAAATCAAATCATTAGTCTATGGATGGTTGACTGAATGTAAACAATAAGAAGCCAGAAGAAATTTCGAAGTGTATCCCTTCGCTTCTTTTGAGGCGATGTGTGAACGGGCTTAATATTCTTGGAAGTTTTTGATTCTAATTTGTACTTTAATTTGCCCGTAGTTTTACTCTTCATTTTCTCTCATTTATAAATTTTAACACATCGTGAGCTAAAAATAAATTGAAGAAAATTTATATTACAACATAAATAAAGTGCAAGGTTTGCCATGTTAACTCTTATTTGGCTACATTTGTTTCAAATATTACTGTCTGTTATTTTTTTGGATCGTGCTTGCGGTGTCTTCCTAATTTATTTGTTATTTGCTTCGTTAAAATTTAAATTGAAAGAGCACGTTATATTGCAGACACTATAAATAGAATTTATTGGATGGTGCGCATTTTCAGACTAAGGTGTAAAAATCAATGGGAAGTAGTAACCCGGAAAACCTCTAACGCCACCTGTGCTTAGCGGTCAATCATCCACCCACCTTGCACAAAAACTGCTATAACTTTGTAAATAATTGTAGTACAAACAAAAGTATTTTTAGTAAGAGTTTAAATTTATAATAAACTTTTTTTTCTAAAATCATGTTTTTGCACTAGCACATTATCTCGTTTACTGAGACGCAGCGTAGTCATTTGGATGAAACGAGGGTCGCAACAAACCCTTAAATCTACTGAAATTGGATTTGGAACAGTTAATTTTTCTATTTACTAAATTTACTTGTTATTTACTAATTACTATGTGCTGTTTGAGAGACAAGTAAAAGCAGCTGCAATAAAAAAAAAAAACTCTGGGTAACACATTTAATAAGATTATTACCACACATCATTGTGTAAATTTCCAGAAGAAAAGAAAAGGAAATAAATTCAGTTATAAATAAGAACAGAATATTTTAAATTAGGCAAACTGTGAAAATCAGGGCAACTACGAACCATGCACTGCACAGAGGCTATTTGCTTATGTGCTTAGACAGAATTGACATCACTCCTAGCCACCTCCCTTTTAGGCAAATGCAATTTTTAAATGTTAATTATAAAATAACTAGCTATCAAATTAAAGTGATATTATAGAAACAGCTTTTTGAGTACTTAATTATAGATTTTCAGTTGTCAAAAAAATCAATTTCCAGAATAGGTTACTTCCCTATAATATATAAACCATCTAAAATTTTTAGTGTTTTTGGAAGAAAACCAATACAATAGTCGAAATATTATTTTTTTCCATTATTATGTTCCGATAAATAGAGCTTTAATTAAAATGTAGTGAAAATACTATTTATAATTAAAAGTACCTCAATTTTTTAAATAAAGAATGTACGTTAAGAATATAATACAATATATTGTTTACCTATAATTATCCTAAATGTAAAACATTCAATCTTCATTCCTTGAAAAATATGAATAAATACATTATTAACCAGGTTTAATATAGATATCTAACTAAATTCTTTGTAGTTTGAAAGGTACTATTTTTTTAAAGGATAACAGTCGATACTTTGTGCCCTTTTTAATCATAGTTACATATCCCAAGTTTGCTTTATGAAACAGCAGCTTTCGGAACAGGAGAGTACACATAATATTTAGTGAAAATAACTAAGAAACAAAAAATAAATTTATTGTAATATGCATAATACAAGTTCAACGATTTTATTTAACAATATTTTAGCAAAAAAGCTTTACAATAAGCAATCACTTTATCAGTTTCTTAGTTATTTCTGAAATTTTGATTCTGATCTCTTTCTTTTTATCAGCAATGGCTAATTAGGCACTTAATTTTTTCCATCCAACATTAGAACCCAGCAAAAAATATAATAATCATTAAAACAGTTATATACTATCTAGAAATTTTTCAAATGATATAAATAGCAAAGTTAGAAGCACTGGCATATTTTTATACCGCAACTGCCATCAATTCACTAAAAATTTCCATCAAGAAAACAAATGAAGGGTTCTTACACATCACTCAAATTCAAAAATAAAATTACCTACTTTTCCAGGAAAGTGTCAACAGAATTTTAAACCACGTGATCATTATACATCAGAATATATTTTCATGAAATAATCAATTAAACTTTATAATAGAAAATAGGTAAAATATTATATTACATTAGAAACTAAATAACAAAGATAGCTACCTTTGAAGACAAGGGTTTTGGAAAATTGGTATCACAAGATTTAGATCCAACTTAGACAAACGTCGGCTAAATTTCAGCTGTGACAACGGAGAGAGGTAGCAAATATAAATACTGCAAAAAAGACATTTTTTTTAAAAAATGTAACTGTAATTTTCATATTCAAACCAAGCTGGCCTTGAAAAAAAAGGCCTCTGTAATTTATAAATAAAGTAACATTAATCATGCAGCTATTAGAGCTCGATTATATATCAATATATGGTAAAATATCGGTATTTACAAATTTCTGCAATAACAATATTAAATGAGGCATGTCAATGTGCCAAGCAGAAATTTTATTCATAATTTTGCTGAAGATTCTTAAGTGTTTAAAATAATAAGAGCTCAGAAAATTCATGAAAAATATTAGGCAATAAAAGAAATTTTAAAATCAGGATAGTATGAAGATTATTTTGTTGGGCGTGAAGTTTTATAAAAAATAATGAGGGATTGGATTTATTATTTATTTGAAAAGAAAAAAAAATAAGCATGGTTAAAATTGAACATACAAAGTTATTTTGCAATAAAATGCACTTAAGTCTTTAAAAGCCAGGATTTTACACTCATGTCCATAAATTATGGATAATTCAGAATCACATAGAAATTGAACTGCATGTGTAGAATTATGACACACATCAAGAAATAAAGAGCTATCAAATGGTGTTTTATAAAAGGTCACAATGAAGAGAGTGTAAAAGAGAAGTATATAAGGAATGGTGGCAAAGAAATAAAATTCTTCACAAGCAATCTGTAAGTTACTCAGTAGAATCAGTGAATAGCTATTTCGCAGGACGCATAAGGGTGATTTTTTGCATGCGTTGGAATTATCAGTCACCTGAAATGTGGATGTACTCAGATAGACGTATCCGAAGAACTTGGACTAGGTTTTAACAACAATTTTAAGGTGATGAAAATGTCAGTAGATGTTACAGCACAAGTCGCCCCGAGTTACAATGCAGAATGAAGGTATTTGGCAACAACTGACAATAGAAACAGATGGAACATGACGCCTAACCTGTTTCGTCAGCTATCTGTAGCCACAGCTGCCCCCATCCCCCCCAAGCTCTTGGGTGCATTCATCCACCCCTCCCCCCCCTCCAAAAAAAAAATTTGCTAACTTCCCACTCCCAAGTTAGCTTGTTCGAAATAGTGATGCGTTGCTTCTTTTATTTATGTACTTTTAAAAAAATTCTCTCGTCTAAATCCCCCCCCCCCAAACTATTCGTTTTATTTAGTGTAAAAATCCCCCCAAGCTTTAAGTGGGCGCATCGTGCGCCCACCTTCCCCCCTGATGGGGCCCCTGTGTACAGTACCGTCTTTACGCATGGGCACACCCGGGCAGTGCCCAGGGGCCCCAGGCACTCAGGGGGCCCTTGAGAATCTTACTTTTTATACATTGTATTAAAAAAAAACTAAGAATAAACAACTTTGCATTATATAATTTTTGAAATAAATCCCAAATAGCAAAATATGGTTAATTTTCACTCAGCAGAAACCTTTTAATGTAAACCTAAAAAGGTTGGTTATGCGGCTTACGTGTAAATCTTCTAACCTTAAAACGAGATCAGTGGCCATCTGCTCTATTCTACGCACATTACCCTCATCCAAAACCTTGGATAACAACCTTCTATATAAAAACCTTAAATCGAGGTTGACTTAGAGTTTTCAAGCTTGAAAAAAATCCTTTAATAAAGCTAGTCTCAAAGTGAAAATACTCTTAAACCTAGGTCATTATAAGGTTTCTTTGCACAAAGTCTTGCATGCTCAGCTAAAATCCACCTTGTCATGAAATTTTAATGAGCAATGCAGTTTGATCCTATCGTTAGTGTGTGACGTCAGCTGAAGCGTCATTATGGACCTAAGTGGCCTTATTTTAAAAAAAAGTCTTAAAAAATAATTTGTAATCCTTTTAGGATGAAAGGTTTAAAAACTGCAATATTTTTGCCCTATTAAAAAAAAGCTTTTTAGTACAAACACTTTCGTTCGACAATAAGAAGAAAATTCTGACAGAAGGTAGCCGTAAGGTTGCATGCTTTTTGGGATATATACTAGTGTAAAAAGTGCGCATTTTTTTTCTAAGAACAGTGATTGATTACCATGCAAACACCAATAGTTTGAATAGTTTATCACTAGGAGAAATAAAAAGTCAGCCGAAATCTATTTTTCTTCGTTAAAATGAAGTTTTTAGGTGCTCAACTCCCTAAGCGATAACGTCTCTTAATATGCTTGAGATCACCGAAGTCAAGCATCACTGGCTACGGTCAGTGTGAGGGTGGGTAACCACTTGGATCAGTCTGCGTAGGGACCGAAGATGTGCGGTATGGGTCCTCGTTAAACTGTTCTACCGTAAAGTGCTCGACTTTGCGTAGGTCATTGGGCTACCGAAGCGGGGATGCCATCCCCTCATCAGAGGATCAAAATTGTGATGGCATGTCTTCGGATCATCCTCAGGGATGTTTCCCAGACCGTCGCCAATAGCCCGTTGTGCAGCTCCAGTGTGGCGTAAATGAACTACAACAACAACTCAATCTGGTTGACAACCAACTCTGTTTAGTATTCATAGTTAATTAAAGTAATAATTGAAAGTGTTTCGAATCATACGACAGCAACTTTTAAACTGGTTATGTCTGATGTGCATTGAAAGATGTTTAAATATTGATATTATAATAACTGACTTTTTAATAGTTTGACGAAACAATTCATACGTTTTGAATTTTTTTAATTGCTATACCCTAGCCGCGATGGCTCAGGTGATAGAGTGTTCGCCTTCCAATGAGGTGAACCGGGTTCGAATTCAATGATGGCTGGTCGATACGAATCTGCATCCGGATTGCACAGACCACAGTTCTGACGTGAAATATCCTCAGTGGCAGACGGATCATGGGTTAGAGTCCCTTTGCCGTCAGACTAACCGTGGGAGGCTCTCGTGGTCTTCATCTCCATGTAATGTAAATACGGGTTAGTTCCACTGAAAAAGTACTCCACGAATGCAAAATTTCTCCCGATACTTGATACAAGAGCTCCTTTGTTTTCTATATTGAGTTCAAAAGTAAAAGGCTACAGAATTGAACATTAGAAGTCGTAAACCCAAAAATTGGGTCGGCTGTTCAATGACGGTTATAATAAAAATGAAACAACTGTTTAACCCTTGGCCGGGATAGCCTGATTTGTAGGGCACTGAGCCCATGTACGTGGGTTCGATCTCTGCCGGCGAAAACTCCCCGTGTAGTAAATGGTGACTGATGCACGTTAAGTCTGTCGAGTCACAAAGTCCTCCATGTTCCTATAACAAGTCATACCTCTGGGGGTACTGATCCAGGAGTTTCCTTGTCTTCTGGATTGGTTCAAAATTACAAGGCTGCGGAATTGAACATTGGTAGACGTAAACCCAAAAATTGGGTTGGCTGTTCAGCGACGGTTACAAAATAAAATACAAAACTTTTTTTTATATCCCTATGCTTTTTAATTTACTTATTTTAATTAGCTTCTTCGTTTTTAAAATTACTTACTATTTGAGGATTGCAATTTGTTAGCATCTCATTTATTTAAGAAAAATTATACCTAGTTTAAAAATGCTTTATTTTATGTGCATTGAGTTTTTGGGGCTATAAAAATGTGTTTTATCTTTGTTAAAATTATTGCATATCTTAAAAATGCTTAATTTTATGCATGTGAAGTTTTTTAGTTCTATTTTAAACAGTATGAAATGTAATAGGGGCCTAAAACATTTCTGTGCCCGGGGGTCCTGCTTGCTATTAAGACGGCCCTGCCTGTGTAGCCCCCATCAGGGTACCACACTTAGTAGGTACCACACTTTCAAGTCAAACAGTGTACTGATGCTTTGGAAATATTGGTTTATATGCTTGTCAGATGTTTCTTGATCACGGCAACTAACTGTTGCCAACGATTAGTCTGGAGTTGAGAGCATCCAATGCAGTCATAGTCGCAGTGGGCTTGTGTGATGTTTTCTAACCAGTCCAAGTTTTGCTTGCAGTTTGATTCACATTGGACTTTCATATAGAAAGCGTCAGGTACCCTTTACCACCAAGACAACATAATTTAACGGCACTGCTAAGGTGAGTAGTATGTGCCGCGATATAGCGGGCGTAAGTGACGTCATCATGGAATGTCACGGGGTGATTATTTCTGCCCGGGAGGA
Organism: Parasteatoda tepidariorum; assembly: GCF_982258835.1. Taxonomy (NCBI): domain Eukaryota; kingdom Metazoa; phylum Arthropoda; class Arachnida; order Araneae; family Theridiidae; genus Parasteatoda; species Parasteatoda tepidariorum. The sequence continues at coordinate 3,758,691 of NC_141765.1, read as the reverse complement.
AAACGAAAATAAGCCATAAACCGCAAGTTGCTTATTTCTGCCCGTGCTAGAGGGAGGGGAGTATATTGGAGTGTGTGGACGTGTCGCTCAGCGCTCCGTCTTTCTCGCCTAGTTTCGCGGTTAATTTTAATCTTTCTTCCTAAATTTAATTTATTCACTTAATATAATCTCTCAGCTACACGTGGTTATAATTTTTATTATTTTGTGTTAATTTTTAACTACTTTTTAAGACTTCGCCGTTTTTCAACCGGAGGGGCTTCCCTGAGTTAAGGGAATACTCGCCCTTTCTACCGGAGACGGTAGACGGGGGTGTGTGTCCGCGCGCGGGACTTTTCAAACTTCGAACTTTTCAATTTCGCATTAAGCCTCGCTGCCGAAGGGACTTCCGTGAGGTAGGGGAATCGCGTTCTTTCTACCGGCTTCTATAGACGGTTGAGGCTTCCGCGATCGGGACTTGAACTTTTGCTCGTATTTACCTTTTAGACTTCTTCGGTTGTGATTTGGACCTAGTCTTTTTTTTTTTTTTTTTTTTTTTTCTCAGTAACAATTACACATCGGTTACTTATTAGCGCTAATCAATCTTAATCTTGTCCAACACTGACCTCTAATTTTTTCTATTGCTTTTAATTAATTTATGTTTTAATACCGTTTGCGCTGTTATCATAAATTTGTGTGTTATCGCTGTGCCGCTACTGTACCATAACTTGGATTATCTTCCACTGTGTTCGACATAATTCTGTTTTGATTACATATAAATTGACATTCTAACGATTTAATTCACTTTATTATTAATTTAATTTGATTTTGGCCTGATTAGTACTTTGTGTTAACGGTATTATAACTGTGTTTGTGTACTAATGAGTTGATTAATCGTAGTGTTATAACATAGAAAGTTATCATTTCGATAATAACAACGTAATTTGCTAAGCATAAACAAGTACTAAACTAACAACTATTGCATTTATTAAGGTTTTTTATTACTTGTACTAAAATAATAACTTTACTTCCAATCATTAATACTATTGCATAGTACTATTTCTAGTTAATCTAAATTCTATTGCCCTGTCACAATTTTCAGGTATAAATGGTTATTGGTAGTAGTTATTAGTATTAAGTGCAACTACCAAGGTGTATCTATCACTTCTATCTTGGTTACTATTTTATAGTAATAATAGTATGGAGTAAGAATAATTCGAAAATTAATTAATTCCTATTACTGTTTTTATTGCTTTATAAAATTCTAACAACTGTTTAAATCATTATTATTAAGTGTGATAGTAATCGGCATTTTTGCTCCAGATAGGGGTTATAACAATCTATTGTTTGCTTTTGTTACTGCCATACTGTTAATATTGGTCATTTGGCCGTGTAATTTGCTACTATATCAACGTTGTGTAACTAATATCGATACATTTAACAACACACCTCACTCTAACTAATGATTAACATCCATTACTAATTACATTTATACAAATTATTCTTAATAATTACAGTGTTATTTTATGTTTTTATTTAATGATACCCATGTATTAATATAACACTATACATTAGCATTATTTCGTAGAATCCTGTGGTATTAATTAAGGTTATTACTGTTGATCATAAGTTTTCCAGTCAACTCTTTTTGTTATTATAAAATGACTAACAATTGCTGACCACTTTGAATAATAATAAAAATTAATCCTGATATATCCTTTAACTAATCCCGATAAGACACGAATAATATCGATTAATATTAATAACTTAGCTCTCTAGCAAATAATCTATTCCCTTTTTTTTTTAAAAAAATATATATATATATATATATATATATATATATATTTTAAATTTAATATAACTAACAAATATTATCGAATAATAATTCGTAAAGCTTTTCTTTTTATTCTCTAAAATATTCTTCTTTTTCGACCTTCCTTGACTCATCACTCAATCCCCAACGCGACCTTCACCACCCTATGTAATATGATCTATTTTCCGCTCTTCCCTCGCAACCCTCATTAACCTTGACCATCCTCCCGCCTGGGAACAGTCCGCCTCCAAGGACATCATCTTTACTCCCCATTCTTGATTGCATCATTCTCGAGGATTTATCTTCATTTATTATACATCTTGAAATAAATAACTTATTTTAATTTATACATTATAGACAACAATTGTGCAACATTATTAAACTGTCCTATTGGGCCACTTTTATTAACTTACATTATTGTTAGCATTAGTTTTAACATTGGTTATTGTTGATAACGCTTATTAACAATTAATAATTAGTTTTTATTATTGATCACTTATCGTATCTAATTGACTGATAACTCAACAATATTAGTGCATTAATAATAAGCGCTAATAAGTTCCCAAATTAACGTGATTAGTTATTATTGTTATCACGTTACTATTAATAATTAAGCTGTGTTTATTGCAAGTGACTGACAACAAATAATATATTAAGTTATTAACTGCTACTGATCTTACAACGCTCACAGTTTTCTATAAACTATTTACATCATTGTTAACAGGTGTGCTATCAATTGATAATTTTGCTATAGATAAGGGTTATAGCAAGGTTTGTTTTATTATTACTATTGTCATTTCTTATTAGAATTGGGCAGTGTTGTTTACAGTTAACTTTGATAATTAACATAAACAATAAGCAATTCATAAGCTTTGCTAACATAGAGTACTAACATTATTCACGCTAACGTTAACCTTGCTTTTGTACCTCAATAAGCATTATTCCATTTAATTATTAATATATCCAATTTTTCTCATTATTACTATCTGTAATTACAGTGTTAAAGTGGTGTTACTAGAGTAGTAACAATTGACATTAACTCAATTTGGTTGATAATTGACAATATTTAATAATTACTTTTAAACATACTATTTTTGGTTATAATGGCTTAGTTATATTTGGCTCAGTCATAATTAATTCAGTTAAAATACACTAGTTCTAGCATTGATATTGTTGTATCTAATCCACTAAATATTGGTGTGAAACATTAGTGACAATATGTAATTTAATCACTGATGTAAACATCAAAATTAACAAACTAACACAGATAAGTGTGTTCGTTGCAAATGCTCTGTCATCCTGTCCTTACCAGCTTAACATGGCATGTACTAGTTCTGGGGGGAGTTCTACAATTAATAATCAATTGGCACCGCTAATCAAGGCAAATAAGCCTACGTCCTTCTCAATTAAGGACACTTATGACCCATTTGCAAGAGTCGATGTGCAGGGTGCTCAAGAGTCATCACCAGTCTCTAAAAGGACAAGGTCACAGAACTGTAATGATAGGGGCACAAAGACAGTAGCCGAATTAGCCCAGGAAGCAGATTGCGCTCATCAAGAGCAAAACGATATACAGGATATTCTAACAAGCTTAAACAGCATTGTAAAAGCAAAAGATAGCAAGGGCAATTACTACTTGCCTAAAAGAGCAAGGGATGCCTTTTTTGTTACTTACTGTGACCTAAGTCAAACCCTTACCAGGTTAAGGACGGATCTTCAAAAGGCCCGTAATACTATTGAGGTACAAACTACGAATGAGTGGGTAGCAAACGAACAGACACGACCAAATAGCAGACCAGCGGAAAAACTAAATAAAAGATGCCAAACAAATCAGGTCGAATTGGACATTAATGACCTTAAGCAAATACTGAGTAATACAGAGCAGCTGAAAAAAGGGCTAGATAGAAATAACGAGCTAATTGCAGCTCTAAGCAAAAGCGCAGAGGCCGACTGCACCCCGCAAACCTATGCAGACGCTGCAAAAAATAACAGGAAAGCACTGCTCCCAACTCCAAAAACCCCAACAAAAATTAACCTCCCAATACCACCTCAAAAAAATAAAAGAGACGTCATAAACAGCCTGAGCGCTCTGCACACCACTGCTGCTATCAATAACATCCAAGTTAGACAAAACTCTATATCAATTAACTGTAACTCAGGCTCAGACAAACAACAGCTTATACAAGACTTAAACGACAACGAATTCCAGGTTGTTATCCCCAAGCAGAGGAGACAGAACATAATTGTAACGAATGTGCCTGTCTACATAAGTCAAGAGCAACTTACAGATAAAATACATCAAATACTCAACACTAATCAAACGCACTTCCCAGTTAAATTATATAAGACTAACAAACACAGGACGAACCCAAACTTGCAACATTGGGTAGTCTCAGTAACCAAGGTATCAGCCAGCATTCTGTGCAAGCAAGGGTTTCTCTTTTTCGGCCTAAGCAAAGCAAGGGTTTCCAAATTCGTTAACATCACAAGATGCCATAACTGTCAAAATTTAACTCACAGAGAGGCTGACTGTAACTACAAGCCCATTTGCATGCATTGTGCTCGTGGGCACCATACCCAAGGTTGCAAGAACACCCAGTCCTGTCTCTGCTATAACTGCTACTACGTCAATAAGTGGAACGAGAAGAATAGAGATTGGATACCCCTTGACATAAACCACAAGGCAAACGATTACCGCTGCCCAACGTACATACAATCAAAATATGGCTACTGGCCATAATCAAGACATAATGGTCATTCCTCATTAAACTCGTTATCAATCAACTCACACTAATTCTTATCAATCTAAATCATTACTCCTTTATTACTGTTCTCTAATTTATTTAATCCTTTATCAATTAACTTTGTTTTCCCAGATCAGGGCCTACTATAACCAATTAATCATCATCAGTCCGATAACTAAAATAACACACTATAATGCCAATCTCTATGATGAACGCCTCCACATGTTGACCCACTCTTATTTTTAATAACAGCAATATATTTTTTCCCCTTCTTGTGGTCTTCAATGATCTTGTTTACTTAAATGGGTAAGTAACTACTTCAATCATTTAAATTGTTAACCTAAATAGTCCTCTCAATAGCAATAATTTAATTAACTAGTTTCATTAATAAGTTAATTAGTATTAAACAAGTTTAATACTACTATTTACTATTGCTGGCAATTTAATCCTGATCAATTGCAGTCCCTTATTATTACATCATTTTACCTTAATTGCCCCATTAGCTAGATAATCATTCTCAACTCTTAATTGACTAAGATCAGTCACTCATACCAGCTTCTCCATAATAATTAATGTCCCATCAATAATCCTCCAAAGCACTAAATAGCACACAAGTTCATCCAGTCCCAAAATCTGCATTAAGCTACTTGCAAACCCATAAAAACCAAACACTACAAATTCACTCTAGTTTTACATCATGGCAAACAACACGCAAAATATGCACAATAAGTCCATCACATGCATGCAAATAAACCTAAACAACTGCAGAGCAGCAACTGCTCTCTCAGCCAGGTTCATACAGGACAACAACATAGAAGTAGCTTTTCTACAGGACCCATATAAACAAAACAACCGTCTACATGGCTATCCTAATCAATGGCAAACGTACCACTCTAAAAATAAGGAGGCATGGCTGGTAATCACAAAATGCATACCACTCAATTTTCTTCCGAACACCCAAACAGCTGTCTTTGCTAATATAACAACACAATCAGGCAATCTTGTCATTGGCTCGCAGTATGTTAGACCCCACGCAGACCTGTCCGCAGCACTGGATGAGTGGAAAGATCAAATAATCGGCTATCCCCTGGTTCTATGTGCAGATCTCAACGCCAGGTCCACACAGTGGGGCTACAAACATACAGACGGTAGAGGCGACATCCTAATCGATCATATGATCCAACACGACCTGATCAGGCTAAACACACACAGTAACCTTTCTACCTTTTATACAAGCAATGCACAAGGCAACCCGGACTTTACTATTGGTAACCGCGAGGGTGCAACTTTAGTCAATGACTGGTTCATAAGTGACAAACATACTGCGAGTGACCATAGATATATCATTTTCAACGTAAACCGAGAAACTATTCAACCAACAACCAACAGACTTAAAACAAACTTCGGTAACCATAAGAAATTCACACGACTAATTAAAAACAATGCATACAGTCTCAACAAGGAATGCGAAGCAGCTGCAACAGCAACAGAACTAGATAATTACACCAAACAACTAATAAATAATGTTACCAAAATCTCAAAGCAGATCTAAAAACTTCCAAGGCTCCAACCAAGCCAGCATGGTTTAATAGCAAGCTAAAAATCGATAGGAACCGACTAAGAGCTTTATCTAAGAGATACAACAACTGTCAGGACCCCACACTAAAAGTACAAATAAAACTGGAACTAAGCAAAAGCAAAGCAAATTACAAAAAACAAATCAACAAAGCAAAAGAGCACTCATGGAAGACATTCTGCAATACTCAAACAAATAACTACGGGGCTGCGTTTAAAATGGCCCATAATAAACTCTTCAAGCCAACCGACCTTAAATTACATATTCCTAATATTAGTCAACCAACCAAACAAGAGGCAATGACCTTTCCCACAAAACATCACTTCCCTGACAAAGACGCAAACATATCAGACCAGCCACCTCGAATACAAAACAACACTAACACAGAACCCAGGGTCGAGCAAAACGAGGTAAAGGATGCTTTATTCGCATTCAAAACAACAAAAGCCCCAGGTCCGGACGGGCTGGACTTCATGATATGGAGAAGGGTCTTTGATGCCGACCCAACAATCTTAACTAACTGGGTCAATAAATGTCTGGTGCTTAACCATTTTCCGAACAACATCAAATCAGCAACAGTAGTTTATTTCGCAAAACCAAGCAAAGATCTAACACAACCAGATGCCTACAGGCCCATATGTCTTCTACCAACAATAGGGAAACTCTTGGAAAAAATTATTTATCAGAGACTGATCCATCACCTGGAAAAAAACAACAAACTCAGCGACTACCAATTTGGCTTCAGAGAAGGCAGATCGACTGAGATCGACTCTAAAAACTGTAATTAGCGAGGCCAAAACAGCCAAAAAGAATAAAAATTGTAAACGGCAATACTATAAATCTCTAATATCGGTCGACATCAAGGGCGCCTTTGACTCCATACAGTGGACACACATAATACACAGATTAAATTCTATAAACTGTCCGACTCAGCTCACAAACATAATCAACAGCTACCTCTCACACAGGTCAGTTGAGTTCAACGGTGGTACCGATATAACTAAAATCGATATCTACAAGGGTTGTCCACAGGGCTCCTGCCTAGGACCCCTACTATGGCTTATCATTGCGGATATCTTTTTACAACAGTTCAAACACGACCATGTTAAAACACAAGCTTTTGTAGATGACTACAGCTTCATTGTCTCAGGCAAAACAAGGAAACACCTAGAATCAAATGCTAATGAGGCAATGACACAATTCAGCAACTTTTGTAAGGCACAAAGCCTAAAACTGTCAATTAACAAGTGCAATTACATCACTTTTAATAATCCTTTCAAGCAGAGACAACCAATAATCAAAATAGACGGTAACGCAATAAAACCAGTAAATCACATCAAATACCTAGGTATAGTAATGGATCATCATCTAAACTACCTAGAACACATTAAATCACTAAGAACAAGAGCCACAACACTACACAACAATCTCATAAAACTAGCCCCAAGGACCTGGGGCATTAATACTAAAATGCTCAAGCATTGGTACAAGACTGTAGCAGAAAAGGCCTTTACGTACGCTGCAGCAGCTTGGGGTACGGAACTAAATAAAACCGCGATCAAAGAACTGCACAAGGTGCAGCGGCCCCTACTAGTCAGAATAACAAGATCATTCAAAACAGCACCCACACCAGGGGCCCTATTACCAGCTTCACGGAATCTGATTCCGATCGAAATGAAACTCTCGTGACGTCATAAATCCGTGAATGTCAGTTAAGTCGTATTACGAGCTCTTGATTCCGCTTGGAACTAAATTCCGATGCGAAATTATTACGAATCCCATTCCGGCAGGTTTAAGAGTAAGCGAAATCTAGATTCCGAATGAGTTTGTTTATTTCAGTGAACAAAATTGCGCTGTTTTCCGTCATACAGCTGAAGAGAGTGATCGAAACACTATTAAGAGAAAGATCTATCGGCTTAAAAGATTTTGGGTATTCCAATATCCCGACAACAAAATTTAGAAATTAATTTAGGTTGGAAATTAGTTTTTTTTTAAATGGTGTTACTCATAGGCGAAATTCAGTAGTGGAAATGAATAATATCGGATTGTGGAAATTAATAACAAAAGCTACAAAAAGAAAAATGTGTACGAAAAACAATAGAATCATAGCTAAAAAAAGAAATTACCATAGTTAGCTATTAGAATTTCCTATATTGTTTGAAATATGCATGTGTGGAGATTTAACTTTCGACTGTGTTATCCTTCAACTATCTTATAGTAGTTTAAGGTGGATGCAAGTTAACATGTCTTATATAGTAGTGATTTGGTATTTGATATTTATAGTGGTAATTACGCCAGATATGCCGGTAAGGCTTCCTTTATTTTAATCTGGATTGTTTTCTAGGTATTCCACAATCATTGTTTGGAGGCGAATATTAATTTTTGTACGTGAAGCCATTTGAAAATACTACGTTGTAATTTCACTCTACACTACTCTCTATACTTCAAATAAACTCAAACTTGGCTTTTAGAACACAAAATTGTTGAAAATGTATGAATTTTTAAGCTTTCAGTTCTAAGTTAATGCGATTTCAACTCGCATAGAAGCAGAGAATACAAACATATCGTTGCCCGATTAATAAATTAGAATTATAATAATTTTCTAATTGGTCAAAGTTAGCCCCGCCTACAAACTTCAATTTCACCGGAATCGTGTGGAATGGCGATTTCGATTCCGGATTCAGATATGCTCATGTTACGGCAAAGTGGGTTTTACGAAATTGGCAATCCGATGAAAGCTAGTTTCCGATCGGAATCGTTTCCGAGCGGAATAAGTTTCGATGAGTTGGTAATAGGGCCCCAGGTCTGAATGTTCTGGCAGGTTTACCGCCATTGCACCTGCAAATCCAAAAAGAAGCACTACTAGCTAACACACTAAGATTCAATCAAGAGAACACACAATACAATATAAAAGCGGGTGATTATCAACAAAAGATAAAAACACATATGGTCCACCCGGCCCATAAGACTAGCCATAAATACACTAACCTACCAACAAGTACTAGTACTAGCAAAACAACGACGGTACAAATCTACACCGATGGCTCCAAAACAGACAATGGCGTGGGAGCTGCATTCTGTGTTTACCACAACAACCAACATACAGATACATACAAATTTACGTTAAAACAAGAAAACACAGTGTTTCAAGCAGAGGTTTTAGCCATCAAAGAAGCCATCAATTGGTTAGAGACACACAGGTGCAAAGATGCAACAATTTTCACAGACAGTCTGGCTAGTATACACGCTATTAGAAAAACGAAACAAAAAGACCCACACGTGGCAACAACACAAAGACAACTAGAACACCTAGTCAGAAAATGCAACACACAAATACACTGGGTGGCAGCGCACACAGGTAACATAGGCAATGAAGCAGCGGATTTAGCGGCTAAAGACGCAGCAGCAGGTCACGGGATTCCCAGCGGTGTTCTGCTTCCACCATCGAGCCTGAGAAATAAACTTAAAAACATCACACAAAAACTTTGGCAAGCATACTGGGACGAAAATGAAAAAGGCTATACAACAAAATCATATTATCCTAAAGTAGACACAGACCGACTCATAGGCCATCCAGCAGCAATACAATTCCTTACAGGACATGGCTTCTTCCCCTCATTCTTACACAGGATGCAGCGAATAAACACAGACACATGCCCATGCGATGACACAGGTACCCCAAGTCACTACCTACATGACTGCCCACTAACTGAATCATACCACCTCAAAAAACCCAATGATATTTGCAGACAGTTTCAAAAACAAGCATATTATGCAAAAACTAATAAATATTCTAGCCATAACCAGAAACATCACAGACAATATGTCATAAACCTTATAATAACTTTGTAAAAATACTGGCAGCAAATACAATGTTGAGGTGTCAGGGCTCCAGGCAAACCATTGCTGCAGCATAAAAACACACTCTGGCCCCACCCCTGACCAGCAAGCATTTGGCAGGCAGTCAGTCAACACAAGCTGTTGTCTGTGAGGCAAATAAAATTAAAAAAAAAAAAAAAAAAAAAAAAAAAAAAAAAAAAAAAAACTCAAGCTCGATCCACACAAACAAGAGATGGCTTAACTGTCTATAAACGCACACACAATAAAAAACAGTAATCTATATCATGATCCGCCAAAACACTGCCTCAACTACTACTCATAAGAAAATAGGTAAAACACGCAACACAACATAAACAAAACATACATACCACACAAGCCTCACCACTGACCCTGCTCCCAGTCCCTGGGGACAGACAGTGAGTCCGGAGCTTTTCAGCTACCCGTGATGGCCATTTATGTTAAATGTTTAAAAAAAAAAAAATTAAAAATTTAAAAAAAAAAAAAAAAAAAAAAAAAAAAAAAAAAAAAAAACTGTGACGTGGCTAGCTATTTTATATTGTACTATTATTGTCGATGTCCATTCTTTGTGGCTGTAATGTAACGCTGCTAGTTATCTATGTAAAATTAAATTGTCGCTACTAGGCCGGGATAGCCTGGTCAGTGGGGTGCCGGGCCCATGTCCAAGAGTTCGTGGGTTCGGTCCCTGCTGGTCGAAGACTCCCCGTGTAGTAAATGGTGACTGATGCACGTTAAATCTGTCGAGTCTCAAAGTCCTCCATGTTCCCATAACAAATCAATACCTCTGGGGGTACCGATCCAGAAGTTTCCTTGTCTTCTGGATAGGTTCAAAATTACAAGGCTACGGCGTTGAACATTTGTAGTCGTAAACCCAAAAATTGGGTCGACTGTTCAACGGCGGTCATAAAATAAAATATTTCTGCCCGTATGCTTGTTTCTGTCCACCTGTAGTGTCGATTTTAGTTTCGGTTTCTGTTTATTATTTAATTTATTAGTTTTTTGAGGGTGGCAACACTTATTATTTTTAATATTAGTTTTCAAGGATGGCAATACTTATAAACTTTGTTATTTTGGAATGAAATCGTATATTATGAAGTAATGACGTCATCTTTTATTACATAATAAATGAATATCATACACATGCTTTTACTCTAGTGGCACCATCTATGTAGGAATGTTACAAACAAAATAACTTTGAATCTATTTTAATATTTAAATCTATTTTATTATTTTTTAAATATAATTAAGGCTGAGGATCGAACTCACGCCAATCAAAAAGCCTTCGTGGGTCAGTAGTTGGATATCATAACCACTGACCTACGAATGCTTGCTAAGATATGTGCAAATAAGTTAAACTTTTGTATTCTGAACACGCGTATAAATGAAACGGATTTGATATCGATATCATCCTACAGTTTCATCGATATATTTTCGCTTAACCTTTGACAGTTATTAAATAATTATTTCTGCCCCTCTTAATGCTATTATAACTTTCTCTGGATGGCAACGGTACTGACCATACGCGTGTTAAGATTTGACTTGTTTTATGTGATAACACAACTACTGATTACAGAGCGAGTCATTCTAATAAGATATAACAAGCTAGATCTTGGTCTATGACGTGTGTGTTGAATTCAGTTCCCTTAACTTGCGCTGGTAAATAGTTAAGCATGTGACAGTTTAACATTTTTCTGATTGGTTGTTAAAGTTATACTTTCTTGGTTTGGCAACTAGAATGATAGAGTGACTTAATCCCCCCCCCCTTATGTTAGTATTTTACTTGTTTATTTGCTGTGTCTCGATTAAGTTTTGAAAGTTGTGGATTCACCAGGTCGTTACGGACGGATATTTAAAGAGAAAACATGTTGAAACTGAAGTAAGTACTATTGAATTCTTTGTAATTTACTATGCTTTCAAATTTATTGTTAATAAAATTGTTTTATTGTAACTTCTAGCACTAATTCGTTTTTAAGCAGAGCATGTGACAAAACTTAGTTAACTTTAAAAATACTTTAATATTATTTGAATCGCAAGGTATAATTAAGTTAAGTTTGAAACATAATTACATTCTGTTAATAGTTGTTACTTATTTTAAACGCTATTGTTGTTCTTGGTGACACAAAAAATGTTTCTTTTTATTTTATTAGGATGAACCAAAGAGGAAAGGTTTGTTCCAGGAGAGAAACTTTCCAGAGTATTACTATCCTATTGGTGAGGACTTATTTGTTTTGGCCAGCACGTATAACAAGAAAACCGCCATTCATATACGAAGGTTTTACAGATATGGAAACTCATACTATCCTTCAGGATATGGTATAATTCTGCAGCCTGAACAGTATAATGCTTGCTTCTGTCATGGTTCTCCGACATGTATCGACATTGCAGACATCAACATGGCTTTGGAAGAGATCCCTCCAGCTAATCCCAGTGAAACATTTTATGTGCTGATGAATGACGAGGGAAAGTATCTACTAGTGGACGAATATACCTGCAGAAGTAGTCGCGTATACAAGCACGAGACGGAAATCAGTTTCAAACAATGGAGAGAACTACAGAAGTGTCGATATAGTGTGACATTCGGCTATATTAATTTAAAATACAGGTTCGTGGACTTCTTGAACATTTTTCAAGAATCCACCCATCAACAGTGTCCAGAGGTGCCAAAGAATTCAAACATCAACGAAGCTGGTCCTGTCATGAAAGATTGCCTGAAAATTGTGTTGTATAAACATATTGGACTAAAGAAAGGACAGTCTGAGGCCAGTAGACATGTCTGCTGACTTCCTTGATCAGGTTGTGTGCAGTGTTCACGATTTCAATGAATCTTGCTTGGACTACTTTACAGAATTCAACACGAAAAAATACATTAATGTCCTTTCTAAATTAATCCATAGTTATAATCATACTCAGGTTCATTCTCAGCATAGAAGTATAAAAATGGAACCATCCTCAGTGACGTTAGATAATCAAAAAGAAGTATGGAATAATTTATATATCGTTGAGGTGAATATTGATAACCCTGTTTTTTAAGTAGGTGACACTGTTCGCATTAGTAAATCAAAACTTACATTTGAAAAAGGATATGACGCGTGGTCTAATTTCTCCGTTTTTTACATATACTCAGATTTAATTTCACCACAAATTGTCGGAGATACACAAGCTCCTTTACTGCGGATCGTTCGAATAAAAGGATATGACGGTGAAACAATCAGTCAGTACTATGATATACCTCAATACTTACCTTTTAACGACTCACCCTTTTCAAACTATTCAAATGTAGCTCAGATTGAATTCAGGTGATTTCGTACCTTTTGAAAGTGGTAAAGTGATTATAGTTTTATATTTCCGCATGAGACAAATACTATAAATAGTACGATGCGTTTTCTGAAACATTCATTTGAAAAGAAGACGTCAAGATTTGTGTATCGTACGTTTGTTGTGCTGAAAAATTCGAAGATCACTATGAGAGTCAAATTGGCTCGGGTTTGCCCGATTATAAAGCTATGTGGCCCTTGCTAGATCTCGGAGGGTTTAAAATAAGGGAAAAAGCTTAGTGCCAAATATTTTATTAGTACACATATAGCACACGGACAAACAAACATAAATTTAATTACTTAAGAAAAGAGAAATAAGAGGAAGGTCCATTCAGTTCGATGTCTGAGCATCCACTGCCTTGTACATGGTGGCGCTGTTGTAGCTTAGTTATGCGAAACGAGTCCCTTGTTCTCTAAGGAGGTGATAGAGGCTTTCACCAGCTATGGTATGAGTTGCAGCAGTATCTGCATATGCTGTACCCCACATTCCATTGATGTTTACTTCGAGGATTGCCATCTGGCTGGATGTTGACAGACTGTTCAGCTGAATGCTATGGAAACGAGTTGAAATCTTCTTTTCAGTTTTAGGACAATTTGGACAGTTCGATTTGATAAATCCTGGCGTGCCACAATTATAGCAGTAAACAGAGGAGTGTTCTTCTTGCTTGGGCTTCTCGAATTTTCTGATCAAGACCTCTTTCTTCGCAGAGTTGAATCTGGTATAGTCTTCTCTTGCTTTTGTGAATGGTCTCTTAGTGGTAACCACTGGTCCTTCTCTTTTTGTTTTATGACGAAGATTGTCGTATGCGTCTAATTTTTCAACAAGTTCAATTGGCGAGATGATTTCACTCCAATCATCCAAAAAATGTTCCTTGAAGTCTGGTGGACATTTCTTTTTTATCTGATCAGTTATTATGAGTTCTTTTAGCTTTTCAAACGTATTAACATTAACCTCCTTAATCCAATTTTCGAAATAGCTTCGAAGTTCAAAATAAAAATCATTCCATGTGCAATCAGGGTTTTTCTTATGAGTTGCAAATGACTGTCGAAAACGCTCGGCACTTAACTTGAATCTTTTCAGTAAGATATCTTTTATAAAGTTGTAATCTTGAGCCTTTTCATCTGGTTCTCGAGCGATGATCTTTGCAACGTCACTGGGCAGGACTCCTACCAAATATGCAACCCACTGATTTTCTGGAACTTTTAGAAACTTTAGTTGCCTTTCAAAGAGATTGAGAAACAATGAAATGTCATCCTCTTTTGCATTAAAGTTGGGGATCAACTTTTTCAATTCAAGTTTTGGTGAATCGGCGTTCAGAACGGGTGATGCCGGTGAAAGTGAAGACAACTTTTGGGCTTCAAGTTGTAGCTTAAGAGTTTCAAGTTCATGAGCTCTTGCTTTTTCTATTCTCTCATCTTCAATTTCTTTTTCTTTGGCGATTCGCTCCTGCTCCATTTCCCTTTGTTTAGAGATTTGAGCTTGCTCATTTGCCTTTTGTGTAGCGATATCTTGTAATTCAGATGCCTTTTCAAAGGAAATTCTCTCTTCTATTAAAGTGGTTAATAAATTTTTTGTTAACTCTTCGTCGTATCCCTCAGACTCGACAATTAAGTCCTTTAGTTGGATGACTTTTAGATTTTCACCTACGTTCAAACCCAATTCTTGTGCCAATCGTCGTAAGTCTTCCTTTCGACCTTTCGCAAGGTAAGCCATTTTGTAGAATAGTTCGAAATTTTCGTAATAGTTGTAATGTCTATTAAAGTTTCATATTCTAAATAACAGTTTGTAAAAGTTCGTGTTTTTATAGTGTCTTATAAATCCTAATATAAGTACCACTTATTTATTTTAAAATCAGTTAAAATACCTCAAATTAAATTTACCTTCACTTCCAATTTGATATATGAAATTTAAATATGAAAACATGTAATAAATTCACATTGTCTGAAGAGTTTTAAAATTGCAAAAATGTTTAAAAAATATTGTATTTACCACATAAAATACTACCACATAAAATATTCAATGATAGAAATAAAATTATATTTACTTAGAACGATGAATTAAAATTCTATGATGAATAATATTATTCTAAAATGAATAACATTATTTTTAACTGTAGTAACAAATATCAACCTTCACTTTTATGCACGAATACTGATTCAAGATAATTTATTATAAAATTATTCATTCTTAAACACAGAAAACACTACTATACGAAAATAAAACTAAAATAAAAGTTCTAATAATCTTCTTTAAAAGCTAAACAAGATTGCAAAATAATAAATCTCTATTCTGAAGATTCAAAAAAAAAAAATCATTAAAAGAAGCAATAGAGAACATGGCTTGAAAACCAAATTATAATACTTCTACAGTTTTATAAAATTCATAACTTTTAAAACATTTATTTATTTCGCAAAAATTAAACAGTGCGTTAATATGTAAAATATTTGTTCAAAAAAAAATAAAGCTCAATTTAATAGATGACACTAAATGTTTACATCATAACACGTAATTTTATTAACAATACGCAAAATTATTGCGATGAATAATATTTTAACATGTATCTTTTTTCATAATTATTAAATATAATCACCAAAAAAAATTAAGAACTGATTTCTTCTTTTAATACTTTTGAGGAATCAAAACATCCAATTTATTTCAATAAATTTTACGAGAGCTTAGTATTAATGACATCTTAAACCACCAAATAAAATAAAATAAAATACTCATTTTATAAACGTTTTTTTGGGATAACATTTTTTCAAAACACATAAATAAGCTATTCTCATTTATCCATGAATTAAATAGTATTTTTAATCCACAACTTCCTGGTTGGAATGAATTACTAATATACTTTTTAAGAATGATTGCGTAGGCGATTGAAAGTGAAACTTTCTAACTTTACGTCGCCATCTTTAATAAACATTCAATAAATATAAAAATGTTTTATGAAACTAAATATTTGCTTTTATCACTTTCATGAAACAAAATAAATCAGTTGTTACCTAACTTAACTAAAATTATAGAATTCGGGGTGAATTCTGAAATACTTTTATACATTTTATGATTAAAATAATGAACTTATATTCAGAAATACGTAAACAAATCTCAATCGTGCAAAAGCAACTGTGCAATAACAACAAAATAAAGCTCGGATGAGCTTTCGCAATTTACTATCTTATTTTTCTTCAAAGTAATACACATATTATAGAGCTTTGGATAAGCTCTTTAGAAAGTACTAAATATATATAATTCAAATAAGACATTAGTTTTTGATAATCATCAACATAAGTTTCCCTTACGATAACATTGTATAAACACTCTTTTATAAAGAAAAATTCAATGCTTAAATATTTAGAATGCAGTTTCTAAGCTTTTGCACAATATATACGCTTTAAAACATAACACTAATATTTTCATTAAGTTTCAATAGTTTGTAAATATTTAACTTAATATTTTACTGTAAAAAGTATACTTATCAACGGATGCGGGACTCCGTACAGTATCTTTATGAAAACCAGTACCACTGGTACATATCAAATCGTATGATTTCTTGCAGGAAAAGGATTTTCCAAAAACAATGATGAACGGGAAAGGGTTTCCCTGGTTTTCTACCTGAAAAATTATTGAGCAGACGCTCAGACTATTTCGAACAGAAGACGTTGGGCGCCAGTGTGGCCCTTGCTAGATCTCGGGGGGTTTAAAATAAGGGAAAAAGCTTAGTGCCAAATATTTTATTAGTACACATATAGCACACGGACAAACAAACATAAATTTAATTACTTAAGAAAAGAGAAATAAGAGGAAGGTCCATTCAGTTCGATGTCTGAGCATCCACTGCCTTGTACATGGTGGCGCTGTTGTAGCTTAGTTATGCGGTTGCTACAGCTATTAATTTCCAAAATGGCTATGGACTTGGTGGTATATTTCGTCAATTATTTACAGCAGCACTACCCTTTTTACTAAAAGGTGGTAAAACTATTGGAAAAGAAGTTTTAAAAACAGGAACTCGAGTTGCATCTGATGTATTATCTGGAGAAAACTTTATTTATTATAAGCAGAATTTTATTTATTTACTTTTTTTTTCAGAGTGCCTTCGACATTCTAAATGCTCCTCAATATCGTTTGAACACTAAGTTGTTCTTTTTTTCGTAAAATCTATGCAACATTTCGCAATAGCTCAGTCAAAAGAGCGGTCGAAAATCTGAGCACAAGTGCTATGTCAATTTGCATTTCCGTCGTATCTATGAAGTTAAATTCAAGAATTTAAAGATATTTTCACATTGCAGTGAAACTCATTTGTCCAAAACTAATTTTGCAGTTCCTTTAAGAATTAAATATTATTTGTATTTTATTCATTAATGATTATAAAAAGAAGTGCATTTTAAAAGGTATAAAACATTTTATATCATGCTTAACATCATAATTTTGAAGAGTTAAAGAGACGTAGTAATTACAAGAAGTTAAAAAATGATATTTTTAAATTTTAGCTATTAAAAAAGCTATTTATCTTATTAAAATTTAAATTTGATAGTAAAAATTACCTAATTAATAATCACGTAAAATAGTGTATATCATACAGGGTGTTCTGTAATTACATCTAACACGTTGTAAAAGCTGCAAATTGATATTTCAAAGAGGAGAGAAAATGACAACGTCATCGAATCAGTTAAATTAATTGTTAAATAGGTGGTATGAAAAATAGAAAGCCAGTTTGAATGGCCGATGGCACACGAACGTGTTAAGTTTTAATGACCTTCAAAGTTTTGTTTTCTCTAGTAATCACAAGTTTTTAGTCAATCGCACCTTCATCAGTCATAATTCATTAAATTTTCATTTTTTTCCTTGCCTAATTATTAATTTATGACCCTTAATGTGTGTACTCGTTTTTTTACTTAAATTGTATCAAGGATTTTAAAAATATACATTAAGGTTGAACTTTATGGAATACCCTGTTTAACTTGAAACCTTTTAGTTGTTTTTAAAAGAAATTATTACGACAACCAGTTTCGACAACAATGACTGGAATTGGATGATTTGAATGCAGTCATCGAACTCCATCCAAACTCAAACATGTTATGCAGTTTAAGTAATAGTATTTAAGAGCGTTAAATCTGGCGCTAAAAAAATAAATAAATATAAAAAAAAATGGGGATATTACTGAAAAATATTGTGATTGGAGCGCGTGGTTTTTATTTTATTTCATAATCGTCGTTCGACAATCGACCCAATATTGGGTTTACTGTTACCAATGTTCAACACTGTCACCTTGTAATTTTGAACCCAATCCAGAAGACAAGGGAACTCTTGGATCAAAATTTTTATTGGAACTAATCCGCATTTGCGTTACACGAAGACTAAAACCACGAAATCCCATAATCCGTCTACCGTAGAGGATATTTTACATCAGCACTGTGGTAGGTGCGCAGAATTTGTATCGACCAGCCATTATTGGGATTCGAATCTGGTTCATCTTATTCGGAGGCGAATTCTCTTTCCCTTGAGCCCATCTTCACTGAGTATTAACTCTACGGGATGTACCAATTTTATTGATTGATACCAATTTTAATGAAGTGTCTAAATTTAGTCATCTTCAAAATGTAAATACCAATTCAATCGTAATTTTTTTGTTGGGGTGGGAATGGAAATAAACCGTTTTTTCTCTTAACCTGCAACGATTAATGAGAAGCAACCACGAGGGTTGATCAGCAAAGTGAACAAGGGGCGGAGCCTTCCTGTTTTTTAAAAAAATTTTAAATTATTAGTTTTTTAACATGCATACTTTAAAAATAATTTAAGATAAACATTTTTTCAGTATTAAGAAATTAAAAATTGTCATCAGCTGGAATAGAACCCACGATCTCTCAGTTTCGCGTTAGATTTCTTAATCATCTGCCCCAAATGTACTCACCTGCCTTGAGGGTTTTTTTTTTTTTAATTTATTAATTTTCTTTAAATTTAATAAATTAAGATTCATTCGGATACTCGAGTTCGTTGAAAATCTCCGGATATGTTCTTTATGTAAAACTATTAAACACTTGATTGTTCAATTTTGCAACAAATTTTTTTTTTTTTAAGATTTGAGGTGTCAAAATAGAAGACGCTCTGAAATTTTGAGAAAAACACATCTGATTTGCATGTGGCAATACAGTGCCATTTATGAAATGCGAACCATGGTACTGACCACACTGAGAAAAAAAAGTATGGTCACAATTATTAGAATATAGTAAAATTTGCGGTATTAATGGAAACACAAAAAAATAGGGTAATTTTTTTCCCGTTCCGATTTGGTTATGACTTCTCATGAAATTTGCGTTTAAAAATATAGTTTTTCACCATGCTGTTCCGTAGTTCCTTTTTTTTTTCATCTTTTTTTTGCGAGAAATGACGTAAGTTTTTCTCGGTGCGTTATTTTGTGTTCTGCTACTTCCGCACTAACTATTTAGACTTAAATATTTAAAAATGGACCTTAGCATTGAATGTCAAATCCAATCTTGGAAATAAAGCTATTTTCTTACACTTATTTTAAATATTAATATTCCATATAAATTATTTTTTAAAGCAATGCAATTAAACTAAGTATATCAAATTATCTGGCAACCATGTCGGAAAATAAAGAGCTTAATTATTTTCATAAGTTTAAAAAAATATATAATTTTATTTAATACACATTGCAAAATCAATGCCTGAAATGTTATCTTGTTTTGGCACAGAAATATTTTTCGACGAAAATGATAATCTGCATACACCATTGTAGAAACATTAAGTCCTGGTAAGCATATCTCACAGAGTGGCTTTAAGCAGACAATGCTGTGAAACCATTCCCCGGGACAAATATGAATCATCAGTAGAAAAACAAACTACAATGTGAAGACTAATGAAATTTTTAAATTAAAAAAAAAACTATATGAAATTACTATAGAACAATTCCAAATATAATCCAGGCAAAAGCCAGAAGAGAACAAATTGCTTCAAATTAATATTGCAATTAAGATACTTTGTCAAGATATCAAACAATGATATATAATTAAAAGCACAACTTTTCAAATTGTAAATCAAATAAAGGATTGCATACATTAGTTTGAATCAACTTCAATTACAGAGAGAAAGATGGACATTCCACACAGATGAGAACATTTTTAATTAACAAAAAAATTTTATAAGCATGCACTAGAAAATTTCATGAAACATTATTATGAAGCATGCACACATACAATTATAAAAAAAATAATAACCATGAATTATTAAGCCTGACATATCCATCCTTTTCCTGGCGTACTTTGCGACATCTTCGGAAAAGTCTCACTACTCTTTATTAGAGAGCACATACACAAGTTATGTTAAATGTATCACATTATATATAAACAATATAACATTCATTCATAGAAATGTTGAATATTTTTTCCAGACAAAAGCCAGATGAGAACAAGTTGCTTCAAATTAATATCGCAATTTAGATACCTTGTTAAGATTTCAAACAATGGTATATAGTTGAAAGCACAACTTTTCAAATTGTAAATCTAATTATCCAAGTGACTCAAAATCGAAATGTTCCTCAATAAAAGATAGGGAAAATCTTGCAAAATAAACCTGTAAAATGTTTCGCTTTAGGGAATAAGGGAAATTTCAATAATTACAATCTATCTATTAATGAGGCGAACTGGGTTCGAATCCCAGTCGATACCAACTCCACATCCGGCTTGCACCGACCACAGTGCTGACGTGAAATATCCTCAGTGGTAGACGGATCATGGGTTAGACTCCCCTTGCCGTCAGGCTAATCATGGGAGGTTCTCGAGGTCTTCCTCTCCATGCAACGTAAATGCGGGTTAGCTCCATCAAAAAGTCCTCCATCTCCACGAAGGCAAATTTCTCCCAGTACTCGATCCAGGAGTTCACTTGTCTTCAGGATTGGGTTTAAAATTACAAGGCTAAAGAATCAAACTTTGGATCATTCCCCTCATTTAAAACCATTTGACGCAGTGAACCAAAAAAAAAATTTATCAATATTCTCAACTTCTGCAAAATCTGATCACGGAATTCATCAATCGTTCTGAAGACTTCCCCAAAATGAATGAAATGGAATTCCCAATTTTCAACAATCCATTCAATTTTGAAGCTTCACAGACACCAGACAAAAAACATTATAGTAATAATAGAGAAAGATACTAACTGAGACATTCGTATTAGCCTCTGTTGAATCTACATCTCATTAAAGCCAACAAAGAATAGAATTAGATTAATCTCCGTGCAATCGACAAATTTTTATAATCTCTCTCTTTAGTGTTGAACAATATACCACTGCTATTTTGAAATAGCTCATTATTCATTTGGTATATTCCTTCTACCAAAGGCGTTTAATGTGTAAGAGTATTTATAATTCAGGGACAATGTTCTAAATCTTCCGTCTGTCCTTCAAAGGCAGAACCAGAATCATTGAGAGAGAACCAGTCACAAAATATTCTATTGCGTCTAAAGATTTTTCTGCATTGTCTAAAGTAGCTAGGATAGATTAGAAAAAAACACTATCTACTGAATACATTCTGAATATCTTTCTTCACTGCATCAGAGCACTTAGTCTGTATGGGCTGAGTTCTGGTGATCTGGCTAAATGTCGACAAGCTTACGATATTTTCATAAAATTAGTATATAAAACTGTGTATAAATACACATCCTTTTTAGCAACTTTGCTATGCATTCTTCAAAGATGTTTGCCAGTTGAATATGGCTCTGGCAGTTTAAATGAATGTGATCTTAACCAATACATTCATCTACAGATAAAGCTGATTCACAGAACATTAGCCCTAGTAAAATTTATAAAGTTTTCATTACTTCATTGAATCGCTTTATAGTGACGTTTTCAAAATTAACAAAATGTTGGTACCTACTCTGATCTTTCAGCAAGAGAAATTTCATAATTCTTAGTTCAAGAACAACAACAGGGAATATTTCCGTATTGTGATCTGTCACGCCAACTACAATCTCCAAGGTGATAAATAGATTTTAAACTTGCAAATTTATATAATAAAAAAAAACACATGTAGATAGTTGCCCGGGGGTGGTTACGAGTTATGCCTTTCGAGTTCGTCCCTTTCTGTGAGTTCTTTTTTTACTTCCTGGTGGCTGGCTGCCCAGAAGTTGCATTATTCTTCCACAGATCACCATATGAAATTTCCCCAATAGCCCCACAAATTTCATTAGGCACAAAAGCCAGTTTTTTAAAGTTACCATTGTACCCAATTGCACATCATTAGTGCCTTTATTTTTAAGATAAGCAAATAAATTATTATTTTAGCCCAACCATAAGTAATATTTTTAAAAAAAAAATCAGTATCGGAATTAGAATAGTTACACAAGATACAAACAATGCCAACAAACAGTTTAGATACATAATCATTGAATATGTAAATAAATTACATTTCAACTTACCAACATGAATTAAGACAAAATCATAATCACCCCTTCACAACAGCCCACTTAATTTGTCCACATTGATTTCAGGTTGTGCAAACAACATCGATATCTCATTTTCATTCAACATTTAAGTAATTAGCTAAATACTTCACCAGGGAATCACCTAGTAAAAAGAATAATAGAGTATTTTATGAAGAGACAGAGGAAATATGAAAGGTTTGCTTTACATTGTCCATTTAGACTTAAACATTAACTGTCAAAAATCTTAGGGTATTCAGAATGAAAAAAATACATATATAGATATAAAAAATACAAGTAGTTTGAAAAGTCAATTAAATGAAAAAAATTCAATTTCAAATTAGAATCTAAATAGAGATAACTTAAATTTAAGATAATTTGCTAATCTGAATTATCTTCCAATCTATTATAGTAATTTTATTATGTATTTTAAATAAAACAAATTACTGAGTACAAATTGTTTTGCACATAAATGTGATGCATACAGAATCAAAAAATGTTTTGAAAGTATGCATGCTCATAATTTATTCAATAGTTAAGACCACCTAAAAGAATAATGATGAATGCAGTAATTGTGAATGAAAATGATAAATATTAGCTAAATTTGTTCCATTTCTCTCAGATTTGTGTTTAGATTTTTTTTAGATAAGTTTACAATGAAATTGAGAAAAAAAAATTTTAAACATGATCAAAGATTTCTTCACTATTTTTAAGAAAATTCTGTATTAAGCTTTACATAAAAATATATTTCCTAGAAAATAAAGATACATTTGTATTATGTCACTAAAATAAACATAAAATCATGTAATTTAACTAAATGAAATTTCATTATTAAACTGCTTCACACATTTTTGACAGATCAAACAAAGGATTTCTAAGAAAGCAAAGAAAAACTTTGATGAATGAAATTTTTTTTATGACGATTTTCTTTAAATACATGAATTTTACATATAAAGAGAAACAAACTATATAATTTAAATTCTAAAGCGTTGTATTTACAGATATTTAATAAAAGTCTTAATCTTTTTCAAATTCCACGTAATTTTTTAATATACTACTATATTTTTATATACTAATATTATAAATTCTTAATTAATAAGAATTACCTATAATTCAAACTTTCATGAGGATAAAATATGAAATCCCTCGCAACCAAATCCAGAAAATGGCTTCCTCTTATACAAATGCTTTTGTTTAAAGGTGGGTTGACACGATCAAAGTACTTTGATCAAAGTAAGCGCGCGCATTCACCAGTAGGGAAATATTTTTGGGGAAATGTGACGATTTAGAAGAAGTTGTTTTTGTTTACAGGGAATATGTTTATTTTGAATGTTTCTTTCAAGAAATTTGGACGTACTAATAGGATTTGAAAACTTCTCTATATTATCGGGTAAGTGAGAATTTCTTCATTTATAATCAACTATATGTGCTTTTAAAATGAATATTACGTTTTCTATTTTAAATACTACTAATTATATCACATACTAATATACGTTATACTCATGTATATATGATATCTTTGTGTAGTTAATAGATTATTAGAAGTATTTCTGAACTGAATAATCAGAAATAAACACAAAATATGTATTCCATGCCTAATAGTTCATTTATTCCCGATCTGTTGGTGCATTAATAATTTTTATTAAAGTTTATAAAATATTTAGTTGAAAATTTTTTCAGCTCTATCATTTTATAGTTTAATTGATTGCTTAACTTTTATTACTGTGTAGATATTAATACTGATTATTTTCTGTCAAAATTTTATATAAGTAATTGTTTTTTTTTTGGTTACTTTCTGTCTATATTTAATTAAAGAAAAAATTGCTTATAGAGAAAATTTTGTGTCATGACAAATGTGGAATTTAAAAAACATGGAGATCCATATGTCTCATTTAGGAATTAGATTAGTTGTTAATTCTATATTGAAATTCAGTTATTTTAAATTTTTGTGCATCTCTAGCTTAATATTAAGATCTTTTTACATTGGTTTGATCTTTATACAAATTTGCTTGAGAGTTTTAAAATGTCTTGTTTGTTTGACTTTATCTTTTTCGCCAAATGTCTTATTTGACCACATACACTCTAGCTTACTTGATACTAAAATTGTTTCATACAGAGAATATCTTATTTCCATGTATAATAATTAAAAATTAATTTCATGAGTTATCTTGATGAACTATAGAAAGTTTTGTTGTTGAATAAAAATGTTTAAAATTTCTTTAGTCAACCTCATTTTGGACTGTTTGTGATGCTTTATGCTATGATTCAGTTATTAAATTGAAATCCCATGGACTTGCTTTTATTTCTATTAACTTATGTAATAGAATAGTAATTTTTTTTTTGTTCAAAATTACATTATTTGCTCTAAGAAAGAGCAAAAAAAAATTTCTTTTCCTCTTTCTGGAAACATACGATATGCAAAATCTTAAATAATTTGATTAAAATGTGCTAGTTTTACAAACATAGATACAATACTTAATATATAATATACAGTGTGTTCTCTAAATACCGCTTTTGATATGTATTTTATAATCCTTATCAAAAAGGAAAACAAAAAGTGTGTATGTTACAATTAGTATAAAAGTATGGGGAAAACATATGCACTATTGAAATCTGACTATTTACAGTTAAAAAATGTAAATGTAATTAACATCAAAACAGGTTTAATTGGGTGTTGAAACTTGAAGATGTGTTTTTTATACACTCAAATGTGTCTTGTTGTATATTTCTTTTGTCTTCCAGAAACGTGATTTGTCATTTTTCGACTATGTTTTTTTTCCCTTCCTTAGATACTAATTCGCTAATACTAATTTTTTGATAAGGTATTTGAAAAGACATATTAAGAGCAATCCTCATGAAATACCACATATATAGCCTATGTCTCATTGTGCTCATCAAATTCAAGTTTTGTCTAAGTAAATTGAAACTTTTAATCTATGCATTTTATAAATATTGTTTTAATATTAATGAAGAGTTGATACTAATTTTGTTACTTGATTGCTAACTTCATTCTCCTCAAAAATATACAAATTGGAAGTAACAGTCAGCACGATTCAAGTGCTCATTAATAGACAATTTATTTTTGAGTAGTAGGAAGTTATTTCTTTTCAAATTTAGTAAAGTAGTGACTTTGTGTATTTTGAGCATAGTTTAAATTTATTTATTATTTTTTCTAAATGAATATTCAATAAAGACAGTTTAATTTTATGTGGTGTAGACCATTTTGAAACACTACTAATTACTTTTAAACAATTTTACTGAAATATATTAAAAAATTAAGAATTTTTTTATGTTTGAAATTGTGTTAGAATTTTGTGTAAATTTTAAGGGGGAGTAGTAAAAATTGAATTAGGGAAAAGTTTGATATTATTAGTTGATTGTATTAGTTGACAGCGTAGCAAATGTTAATCACTAATTCTAAAGAAGACACAAAGAAATCGAATGATAATGATGTAACAGTATAAAAAAAATAAATCATTTGTAAAGAAGAGATTTACTAACCTTTTATTTATTTTTTTAAATACTTTTAAATAATGTATTTTTATCTCTTATAGGTTGACCGAATTTATTCTTAGTCTCCTCTTCTGCATTTAAAATAGCCTGTATTGTATCACAGCCGGAAATAATTACAAGCTTTCATTTCCTAAAAACCATAAACAGAAGTAGAAAGAGCAGTAGTGAAAGTGTTCTGAGAAAATTTTTTTGACCTTAGGGAACTTTAATCATTTATAACTTTTTATCTTAACTTACTTAATTACCTTAATTAATCTTAATCTTATCAGGACTTTTATAATCTTAATTATGTATTAGTTATTTCTGTTCTAATCATGGGGTTATCGTGGTAGCAATTTTTAAAAAAGAAAAATTTCTTGTACAGGATCTTTTATTGGGTTAATAAAATTTTACTGTGGCCTATTCAAAATTGTTATACAAAAGTTTTTAAATATTTTCTAAACATTAAATCTGAGAAAATTTGCTATTCTTTGTAGATTAAAATTCAAATTATATTTTTATTATTAAACAGTTCAAGATTCTTTCTTTAAATGTAAACTTCTTCTAATTGTTTTATATTGTAAAATTTTAATGTTGATACTGCATAATGTATATGCATGTTACATAAAATATTTATAAATCTTCTGCAGTTTTCTGCAATCTTTTTGTTCTTATTCTCTTCTTTTTAAGTACTAGAAATTAGTCAAAATAGTTTATGGGTGAGAGCTTATAAATTTCTTTATTCATAGTTTCAGTGTATTCCATTAAAATTATTTCCTTAAACTAATATGTTTAATTTACTATAAAAATTATTTCATTCAATTTAATATATTGTTCTTTCCCATTTCAAATGATTTGTAATCCAATGATGTTTTTACCAATAAAATTTCTTAAACTGAGCACTATTGCTTGTATGTTGCAAAAAAATAAAATTGAATTTCAGTGGAGTTGTATAATAAATTTTATAAATATTATATTTTTCTGTATTAGATGTAAAAGGCTTCAGCATGCAAAATTTATAGAAATCAATACTTTTCTTGATGTAAAAGTTACTCTGTATATAACAATAATAAACGATATAGGAATCAAATAGCAAATGCCTAAAGTTATTGAGTATCAAAGTTTTCTCAAGTTGCTAAAGTTTCTCAGCAAATATCACTGAAATCCAAGTTTATTTACATTTATTGAAACAGTCTTTTTGTTTTAACTATTTCAATTCATAATTTAAAATCAACAAGTCCAATGGATTACCAGTAGGACCAGGTTTTACTTTTGATATATGGCGAGGGATGTCAGAGAAGAATGATGAAAAATTAACGTTTATTTATGTATAGTTTATTTTTTAAAAGAAATAAAAATTTGGCTTTAAAAGAGCATGATATAGCATAAGCTTTTTTATAATGAGTTTGATAATAATTATTACAAAATAATAGCTTGCATAAGGAATATAAATCGAGAAACTTGTTTGAGTAAATTAACATTCTTTAATGATGATGGTAACAAGTGGTATATATATAAAACAATAAAAACAAAAAAGATTACGAGAATAACAAAGAAAATTAAGAAAAAATAATAGCTTTATTTGCTACACAAAAGTTGCAAGTACATAGAATTACTAAAATGCATCAAAAATACAGAGGAAAAATATAAAATGAAAAAAAAAATTTATACGTAAAAACAAAGCATTTTTATTAAAAAGAATAAATTTAAAAGCCGGAAAACTAAAACAATGAAAAAATATAATATATATTTCTGTTTTCCGACTTTTTAAAATGTTTTTTAAGTAAAAACGATTTTTTAAATATTGAAAACTATTTTAACCCAATTAATTTGAATAATTAAACCAGTAAAGGTATAAGGAGATTAATGGAAACTCCTTCAGTGCTTCAAAAGCAACTGGTTTTGATATTCTAATTTTTGCATACATAGTGATTTAAAAATGTGTATTTGTCATTTTATTTAAGACATATTTCAAAGTAAAGAGAAAGAACATTACTCTTATGCGAATAAGGACGGTATTTTTTAAAATTTTGAATAAAATTATAATAGCCACCAAGGTAAACCATTTATTGGAGAAAGAATTCGTTAAAAAAAGATATTCTTTTAAAAGACATACAGTTGGAAAAATACATATGCTAATACCAACAGAAGATATTTCGACTCCTGTGCCCTTTGCATTCAAAGTGTGAAACCCGCATCAAAAACTAAATAAGAAAGAAATATGGAAAGCTACCAGCCCTTGGGTGCTTTATTTGCGTCGCACAACAGCTGCACAATGGGCTACTAGCGACGGTCTGGGAAACATTCCTGAGGATGATCCCTAGACATACCATCGAAATTTTGATCCTCCGCAGAGGGGATGGCTCCCCTGCTTTAGTAGCCCGACGATCTGCTCGCGAAGTCGAGCACTTCACAGTAGAACAGTTTAACGAGGACCAATACCGCTCGCCCTGGGTCCCTACGCAGGCTGCTCAAAGTGGTCAGTCCACCCGTTTGATGACCGCAGCCAGTGATGCTTGATTGAGGTATTCTACTGTAAACTGTGTCTTTACGATCAGTCCACAGCGGGACTACTAGCACAAGTATTGTACAGAATGTAATGGAACTGGTTCCTCAGAGATCGCTAGCACAATATTCAAAATTTCGCTTTATGTGACCCTCCAAATTCACCTGCTATTTTGCATACAGTGAGAATGGGCTTGAGAAATAATTATTTTGAATTTTTTCTGTGATTAACTTGATTGTAACCGCGAACGTGAAGTTAGGATCGAGCTTTCTCATCCCACGAAACTGGAAAAATTCTATTTAACGCATCTTTGAAATTGACCCTTATCCTTTTTAGAATCCTCTTTGGAAAATACGTCATAGATAACAATCAATTACCGATACCCACAATTGGCACAATTATCGCTGTTTGAATCAAAGTAGAAATTAAAGTTGAACATTCATCAAAGTAAATTACGTCACATCAAAGTGAGAGACAATTACAAATACAGGGAACTTTCTATTCGCGATCGCAACACTCGAATACGCCATCTGGGGAGAGACCGGTTTCATGCCTTTAGTCCTTCTCCCTTCCCTCTCCTCCTCTTTTCAGTTATATAGGAATGTACTACGATATTTTCCCCTTTCTTAATATTTTTCCTTTTTACTTAATAAAAATATTTTCTAAAATTTCCGTGATACTTTTCTTTAGAACTATGTTTAATGCAGTTTTCAGTTCCATATAGTTTCTCAAGTTAGAAGATTTTAATCTATATGAAAATCAAGAGAGAAACTAACGTACTTCCTTCCTCTATGACTTTCCACACGCTAATGGGGAAAGCATGTGAAGTGTTGCCATAGGAAAAGAGTTCTGCTCTACGCCACCTGCAGCCCATTTCGATCGCCAATATATTTATTTAATTTCAAAAACAATAATTTTCCTCTTTTCATTAATATAATCACAGGGTTGGTTAAACTGCCTATATCAATGTCTAATAAAATATGATTTTATTTTTTAAACTTCATTAAATAATTTTAAAATTCGAATGAATTTTAAAAACACAGAGGCCGAGATTATTCATTTGATATATCATACTCTCAACAACAGTGCGTGACTTTTTTTCCCCTTCGCATTTTCCCTTTTCCCTAAAATTTCGCGCTTCCCATTTTTGTTTTATTTACTTTTATGACTTACTTTGATTGCGCGCGCCTACTTTGATCAAAGTACTTTGATCGTGTTAACCCGCCTTAAAACTGCTACACTACACAATGGCGCCAGCAAAGCACATAACAGGGCAGAAAAAGCACTGACTGGCGACAAAAACATCAAATAATGTCGCCACGAGAATATATATTGTAACCTTTTAATCGTTGCCACCATATAAAACAGACCTTCATTTCTTTAGGCGAAAATCTACAAAAATCACATTTATCCAACGTTATCATCTCCCTGTTGCCATTCTGTAGTAGAAACTATGGTTAAAAACTAGTTACCCAATAATCGATTTTTTTTTTATTTTTCTTTTATTGAAATTACATACATTTGCTGACTTGTGTGCTCAATATAGGCTTATAAGTCATTGTCAAGTAGAAGGACAGATAGAACAATTCAGAGAAAGACATCACAAAGAATACATCCAGGGTTACGGCGGGATTCGAACCCGCTACTCCACGCTTAACAGAGCGTTTGGACCGGCGATACCGCTCGGCCCCCAATAATCGAAAGTGAGAGAGAAATTGAGATGAAAAAAGAATAGCCGGAAGCAGCCCGGGAAACAGTAAATAAAGTTTTTTCAAAATTTTGTTCTTCAATTTTCTCTAAGTTTTCTTGTCTGGTTCTCTAATGTTTCTATGTCTGTGACACTATGCTTTTAGAGTAGTATTGTAATGAAATTCAAAATAATTAGTGACATATTAAAAGTGACTTGTTTCGAGAAAGAAAGATTTTTGTTTCATGAAAGAGAACTCATTTCTGATTTTGTATTCATGTGCTGTATAGTATACAAAACTGTAAGTTTCATTCTGAAGGAAGCTCCATATCTGCGTAGATCATACTTCAAAAATATTTCATCTAAAATCAACAAAGTTGAAGGTGAAAATTGTTTGAAATTCAATGAACACATTGAGAATATCGCACATTCTTCTTGTTCAAGGATGAATGATGATAAAGGTATTTTAAAATTTTATTATTAGTATATAAAATATTAAAATGGGGGAGGGGGAGATTTCCTTATCGTGATCTGTGATAGAATATTCGCCGCCAAGTATTGGCTACCTCCGGGCTGTGGCCCTCGAGAAACTATAATAAAATTATATTGCTGATTAAATTTTGAAGTGTGAAGGTCATTGCTATATATAAAAGTTCTAATTTTGATTTAACTTGCTAAACGTTAAAACATACTGAACTGAATGAAAGACAGAAAAATGTTGAGAAATAAATAGTAATCATCATACTACATTTAAAAATCTTTTTAAATAAATACTTATTAGTTTAATTTTAAAATGTTCCTATATTATGTCATATTTCTAAATGTAGGACCATAATAAAGAACAATGAATTTTCAAAAATCAAGTAATTTTACACGAAATTTTTAACTTTGTTTACTATTTAGATTTCACTCATTTTAGAAACAGCAGAAAAAGATAAATACCAAAAATATTACGTAATTAGAAAATTTAAAATAAAACAAAAAACAAACAAGGAAATTAAATTTTTCAAATCAAATTTCAATAACAGTTACTAATCTAACAAAACTTAAAATAATTGAATTAAAAATTTTTTTATTTAATCTTTTTTCTCATCTTGTAACACATAATTTAAACTAATAATTAGAGCCCAGATTATGATGACCTAAAAAATTCCTATAAATGCTCTTAGATTTACGAAATTTGTCTTTAAAATTGCGAAAAATATCCTTAAAATTGCCCTATTATTTAAGTAAAAATATTATTTATGTAAAAGAATGTTTTCATCTTTAAAATTACTTTCATTTGTTTCAAAATTTGTAATGCGTTGAAATCAGTTTCTATATTCATTTAAATTTAAAATAAATTTTATATGTTAAAATAACATAAAAAGGAAAATATATTGACTCCTGAGCATGGGGGAAAAAGAGCACCCCTAAAACTTAAAAATGCTTCAAAATGCAAAATAATAAAAATGTCCCAAAAGAGAAAAAATGCAATTGTTATCAAAATCTGGACTCTACTTATAATATATTTAAAAAGTTGAAAGGAACGAAAATATTAAAAATAAAAAAAACAGTTTAAATGCATTCATTAAATTTTTTAAAATAAATTTTTTTTTTATTTAGCTAAAACCTATTAACAATAAATTTCCTACCTACATTATAAATTTGGCTTGAATCTTAAGCTTGACCTTGAATTTTTTTTTTGTACAAACCAAAACACTGTCGTTCAGAAATAATTGACAAAATTTATTAACACTAATTTTTTTGCTGTTAGGAAATAATTGACAAAGAGGCCACAATTTTTTCCTTCATGAAAAATTTATTTTTCTCAATTATGAGAATCTTTAATTTTTGAGAAACCATATACAGTGTATACCTTTTCCAGAAGGGTCGATTCCCTGGACACTTTTTAACAATCAAAATAAACAAACGTCTCTTCATCTTCCCCTCTCTTAAAGAAAAAAAAAAAAAACAGAAATCTTTTGACACATTTTTTCCTTTTCTAGTTTCTAGTGATTTATGCATTGAACCCATAAATGGGAGAAAACATCTATCAAGACCATGGATGACACTCCTCCTCTGGAATACAGGAAAGGGGGGAGATTTGTTTTCAAAAGAGCACAACTGAGTCCCATCCCCCTTCTTTCCTATGCAGCTGGCTAGTAAAAGAGGCATTTCCTGGAACCTTTTTATTAGAGTGTTAGGGAAAGAAGTAATACTGTGAAAAAGGGTAAATGCAGCAAACATTTACTGTTTGTCTAGGATAGGTACTCTGATAGACATTTGTCTGGAGGTGTGGCGGTGACTATGGTAACGAGGTATGATTATTTCAAGTAGGGGTGCGAGGTCCCTCTTTAGGGCTGGTTTCGGTGGGAGAAAAGGAGACTTCTTTCTTCGATCTATTGTATTAGCCCT
Organism: Parasteatoda tepidariorum; assembly: GCF_982258835.1. Lineage (NCBI taxonomy): Eukaryota > Metazoa > Arthropoda > Arachnida > Araneae > Theridiidae > Parasteatoda > Parasteatoda tepidariorum. Next base: position 3,725,898 of record NC_141765.1, on the reverse strand, counting down.
AGAGTGAAGAGAAATGAGCATTCGCACCTGAAACATCATTTAGAGCATTCGATTCCTTTTTTTAACCTTTTCTCTTTTTCAAAAGCTTCTGTTTTAGAAAAAAAATTCAACAAATTTATTTGAGTTGTAAATTTTTTATTTTATTTTTCCTCTTTTAACTTTTTTGAAATTTGAGAAATGCCTTTTAAATTCAAAAAAGGTAAAGTTTTAAAATCACAAGCACGTAAAATTCTGTACAATGCGTTTGAGTGTTTTGCTAATGAAGCTAAGGAAAAAGCCCTTAAATTACCTCTCCATCAACCAACTCAAAGAGCATGAAAAATGGCTGCTATCGTATTAATAATTACGTGCGAAACCTAAATTTTACACAGTTAATCAACATCCTAACAAACAAAAACGGAAACAAAAATACAATAAATTACAGTACAGAACCCGTTATCCGGAAATCAGAAAACCCAAAAACCGGAACGAAATTCAATAAATTTTCTCGTCATTTTTAAAAAGAAATTTTTTTTTTCCTCATAAGATTTTACGATTTTTCTTTCTTTTTTTAAAGATGTTTACCTTACCATCATTTTGGAAATAATCATTAGTGTATTACTTCATCGTTTTTTCTTATTTTTAAGATTATTTCCAATTTTTTAGTTGGGTTTAACAATTAAAAAAAAACGGCTTTTTGTAGCGATTCAGAAAACCGGAAAAATCAGTTATCCGGAATACCGATCGTCCCGACCGTTCCGGATAATCGGTTCCGTACTGTATTAGTCATAATTAAGAAATTACTATACTAATTTGGACAAAACAATACTATACTTTAATAAGAAACAGAAAACAGAGCAAAACGGCGATTGTTTAAAAAAAAATTTTAAACTACTGAACCTAAAATTTAATTCTTTCTCTCTCTGAATATGAAAATGTTAGTTCCAAATTCTTTTATATTTAATAAACAAAATTTACTAGTGTTTTATTTTATTTATTGAAATAAAAGAGACATTTGAAAGATTTTTAAGTTCAAATTAGTAAGTAAAGAAAATAAAAATAAGTTAACGAGCTTTGGCGGATAATATATTAACTATCCAATGACAGATAATATATTTAAAATTCTCAGAATAACTTGGAATTCGCTGATTTGCAATATTTTTTTCTTGGAAAAGTTAGAATGTGTGAACTTTTCTTTCGCATTCATTAAACTTTTCTTGACTCCTTGAAACCCCTTCCCAACAAAAGGAACCTTCATATTTTTGTAACAAGAGAAATTATTGAATGAGCTGTTGCAACAAAATGTTTAAGCAAGCAATTTTTTTGTTTTTGTCCCTGCTTATTCCTGTCATTAATGTTAGTGTAAAAGCCAGCAAAAAGAATGGATAAAAAGGGGCATAGACTCAGGGCTCCTAAAGGAATATATTTCTAGTGAAACTAAGATTTTCTCATGGATCTTACAAAAGAGATGAGGCATTTCTCATCAGTGGGCAGTAACAGAGGGACTAAAGCTTACAGGCACCCTGCAGTTCATAATAAAGAGTATCCTTCTTATTGTACAATTCATAAATGTCAAACTCCTGTTTGGAGTATGAATATTTATTTTTACACACATTCAGACCTTTTAAAGAAAAACCCCTTTGATGCTTTCCTTGGCCTTCAAATGGTTGCAAAAGAGCTACAATGTTTTCACAAAAGAAGCATTAGTAACTAACATTTTCAAAATTTCAGGAAGTCTTTCATTAATTATTAAACTTAATAACTTGAATAAATTGTTCCTTTTTATGTTTCAGCTCTCTTCTGATTTTCATGGATACTATTTGTCCAAATACAATGACAAATTGAAATTGTTATTTCTATGAATAATGATTGATAAATAGGATATGTATGGAAATCGTATAAAATTGTTTAAGGCAGCTCAATGTTTTATTAATAAATAACTCATCTATAAATTTATCATGCATAGTAAATTAGTTATTAAGAAAAAAATAAATGTGCTAATAAAAACTGTTTTGAATAAATAGTGAGAAAAACTATACTGGTTACAATAAAATACGAATAAGAAAACGTAATTTAAGCAAAAAAATCTTAGATAATTTCAGATGGTTTGATGGGTGCTGATAAAAATCATAGTTGATAGTTTTAGATTTTATCCTAGTTGTGGTAACTTGCTTTCAGTTTCAAAAAAATAAAATAATTTAAAAATAAGTAATAAAAACAAAGATATTTAATATTTCTACGGCACAGATATCGTGAACTATTTCTATTTTCAGCAAAAGTTTTATCTCCTTTTAAAATCAGAGTTATTAAGTTTAAGCTCTTCACTTTTTCCAGAAAATTCAAGTAATAAAAGAAATTAACTGCTTTAAGAAATGTACAAGTTTAGAAGTTAAACCATCTACAGGGATGAGATTTTTCCGCTTTTTAGCGGATTTCCGCTTTTTTCACTTTTATCTCCTAACATTCAGCTTTTTTATCAAAAATTCAGATTTTCTGAAAATTTCACATTTTTTATAAGTATTCCGCTTTTTCAGAAAATTCACCGATTTTCAAAGAGAAACAGAAAATTCAAACTACATAGCTACCAATCCTTTCTCATTTTTACTTATTTTAGCTATTTTCTCCCCTTTTACGTGCGGCAGATAAGATTTTCCGAACTTTTTACCCGCCCTCCAGATAGATCCGATTTTCGTAGTTCAAATGACGCTGCTTCTGACAAGCCTTTTAGAGGTCCCAAGCCTGGAATCTGCTAATATCTCGATTCATGTTCACAGGATTTTAATATAGCTTTTCATATTTGCGTGTTGCGATTCTTATTCACTCAATTTGAATATTGTACGTTGCGATTCTTATTTACGAGATTTAAAATCCGATATTGTGATTCGTATTTACGCCTTTTTAAAAACCTATGTAGCGATTCGTATTCACGCAAGTTTAAAATTCAATGTCTTGATTTGCTCATGCCGTTTATAATATCAAACATTGATTTTCGTATTTATACGTGATTTTAAAATAAGACATTGGGATTCGCATTCATGCATTCTAAAAATTATGCATCATAATTCTTATTCATGCAATCTAAAAATTACGCATCATGATTCGTATTTACGTGATCTAAAAATTATGAATCGTGATTTGTATTTACGCGTTTTAAAAATTCGATATCCCAGTTTGTATTTTCTCATTTTCAAAATCGTGTATCTAGTTTCATATTCATGTGATTTCAAAATTCATAATTGTTACTTATATTCACAAAATTTTAAGATCAACTATCGCAATTCTTGTAAGAAGTAAATTTTTTTAAAAATTAGTTACTATAAAGGTGACTGTTTTTCTAACGATGTTTATTAGTATATGTAAGTGTTACAACATCAAAGAAACTGGAAGGGAATATATTCAAAACTTACACTCTGTGCTTGCAAAGAAGAAAAAATAGGATTTGTCTCAAGATGTTTGAAGATGGACTAACGACTAAATATAGCAAACATAAAAGACATAGCAAACAAAAGCAATCACTTAAAAAGGGATTTAATTTAATTTTTTTTGTTTGTTTGGAAAAAGAGTTAATTAACTCATCATCAAAATTTTATTTATAATTGCTGTTATTTATGCTATAAAATGCAAAATTCTTATCAAATAAAACACAATTATCTAAACAGTTGCTGATTGTCATATAATTTTTCAAACTAAAATAGCAATTTTTGTATGTTAAGGAGTTACTATATATTTCTACTTCACTGTTATAGATATATTTCAGAGGGCTCTAGTTAGTTAGACTATAATATGAACATAATGATTCGGTCCATTGTTAAAGTTTTTTTTTTCAATATAATTTAAAAAGTAATATTACTGATATATTTGCTATAAATCACATAACAGTATTTATTAAAAGAAATGAAATATTAATGTATATTCTCAGTAGTTTTAATTTGCTAAACCAGGTAGTTTTTCAAGTAATAATTGTCTCTTATGTGAACTGAGGAAAAATATAATTTCCAACTTTATTTTTTCAATTGGTAATTTTTATTTTCACTAAATGTTAAGTATCAATGTAATCATTTATATAATAATAGATTAGTACACAATTGAATGTCAACACATTATTTATTACCTTAAACTGTCTGGAATTTATTATTAAAGGGTTGTGTTTGCGTAAAATTTACTATTGTGGAAATTCAGCTTTTTTGCCTTTTGGCTAATCTTATCCCTGCATCTAACAATCAATGAACATTCATAATAAATATTGTAAAATTAAAAAGTAACATTAAAAAAACCTGTACTACCCTTAATGTCAGAATTTTGGTTAACTTTTTTTCCTTTGTATTTAAAATATAACAACCGATTGAGTAGAGAGAATCATTTTAAGTAAGAAAGAAACATTCATGCGAATCTTGAAAAAGTTCTTGAATCAGATTAAATAAGTCTCCTACTGGTGGCTGATTCAGCCAATCTGGTATACTTCCCATACAAGCAATCATCGAAGCTACCCTCCTTAAAATGCCCTCTTCTTGTTTCCATAGCACCAGACTGCTGCAGACTTTGTGGCGGTCAGAGTACCTATCGTAGACAAACAGTACCTGGAGGGAGAGTCACTTTCAGTCAAGCAAGAAAAAATGAAGAGAACCCAATCAGCATGCCACACCTTCATGCTTGATTGATAGCCAATGATGGGGAGAAAGTAAGAATTTATCACTTCCAGGCCCTCAACTTAATGAATGACAGGAATTTCCACTTCTTGCTTGAATCCTTCTAGTTCAAAATGGTGGAGAGAGAAATTAATATTTTCATAACAGTCAAATTTTTTTTCCTTTTCTGTAATTTAAGCAATAATTTTGTTTTCTAATATTTTGTTTTTGATTGATTAGATATCATTCTAATACTAAGACATTATTGCCCGAAAAATAATGTTTATTTCTTGCTTCTTAGATTCAGATCGTTTATTACAGTGTTCCCCAACCTCCGGTCTGTGGATCAAATGGTACCGGGCTGCCCATTTCTTTGAAACTAAATTTAAATTCCTAGGTTTATAGCTCGAATTAAAAATATCTATGTTCCATTAAAATTTTATTTATTTAAAAAAAAAAGGCCCCCCGAAGGTAGTGACATAAATTTTTTAATGTTTGTAATGTATCATTGTCACCGATTACCCCCAGATGAAACTGTCGTATTGCAAAGAAACAAGCTCAGGATTCTCATTGATTTAATGTTCTAGTAAGTTAAAATGTTAAATCCCTTTACATTTATTTTTTAGTGTAACTGTATTTTATTTTGAAGGCATCTTTAAATACAATGAAATGAAAATTAATAAATCAAAATAATCTATAATATAAGCAATCAACGTCCCCCCACCCAACGGGCCGCGGTAAAATGATCAAATATTGACAGGTCCGTGGTGATAAAAAGGTTGGGGAAAACTGGTTTATTATCTCGTTTTAAGCTTTGTTTACTTTGGGGATCTATTATACGGAAAAATCTAATATCCAGACTTCCTGAAGTCCCACCGATTCCGGATACGCAACTTTCCACTGTAATAACAATGGTGGTCAAGTGAAACATCAAATGATTTTCTTGGAAACATTTCAAAGGAAAGAAATCTGGTTCACAGCAATTGCAAATGTAAATAATACATGGTACTCTTTCTTTAGGTGTTAGGCTCGATCATTCATCAAACAACTACAACAAATTTAAGTACAATATGCAGATTCTTTTACATCCATTGAATGCTTTTGATCACTTTTACCTCAAGGAAAAAATTCTCAGAAAGTTTTTTTTTTTTTTTTTTTTACATTCTATTTCAAGGAAAGAGGGAACCTTATCATATGACTACAAAATAAAATTTTATATTTTTACAGTACTTTCTGTACACTTTCTCTTTAGCTTACTTTTCATTTAAATAAGTTTGAAAAAGAATGATTTTAAAACATCTTGAAGGAGCGTGTCCTACATTCAGGACTACCTTGACCATGGAGACCTAGGGACTACGTTCTGACTTTTGTGCAATTACGACCCTGAGTTTCAGTTTTCTACTAACATTTAACTAGGTTTTATTCACAAGTTAAAATACAGAGTAAATATCTTATACCACATTTGAAGTTTTTATTTTATTTACTATTTATTTTATTTATTTCTTTTTTTGCAGATTAACAATACCTCTTCTTTTCAGCCCTTTTGTCCTCAAAATGTGTTAATTAATGTGTCTCTGTTCAGGGCTTAATCTAGGTCGATTTTGGTACCGTTTTTCTGTACCTTCACAAAATTTTAAAAAAAGAATCGGTACCTTCACAAAATTTTAAAAAAAGAATCGGTACCTTCACAAAATAAAATAAAAATCAGTATTTCAACAAACTTTTAAGCAAAAAAAAACGCATCTTCACGAAAATAAAAAAAAAGTTCGAAGGAATTTAAGTGCTGAATAGTTTTCCGAGCGGTTATTATTAGCGGTTATTATAATTTTATCTATGTATTCTGTATTTCTATTATTTTTTCGATCACTAATTCAAAAGTAAAAGTTAGCACAATATCAAAATAATAATTTCTTAATCATAATAAGTTCAATAAATTTTATTAGTAAGTTAGTTAAAAAAAATTTTTAAACTTTATATAAATCTAATTTTTAACCATAATATTAATCTGTATAGTAAATTCCATAATTTCTATGCTGGCTGGCTGTATAATTTACATTGAATTAATAAATGTAATTAATCTGCAAGCTGTCTTATAAGCAATTCCTTGAGCAATATGTGAATATTTTTATAGTATTGTACTTTTTGTATACATATGTAGTTTTTATGTTTTTTTTAGCAATACTAAATTTTCACAAATTTTTTTTTTTTCCACAAAAGTCATTTTTCTCTCACAAAAATAGGTACTAGGATTGAAAACCTGGATTAAGCCCTGCTGTTGTTGTGTGAAATGTGTCTCTGAGTTTTGCATACATGACTTTCTTTATTTTTTTAGTGTCTTTGGATAATATAGTTGCTTCTGGAAAGAAAACTAAGAAGCTGCCTAATTATTTTATTGCTGTTCAAGTAACTGATCAACAGGTAATTTCAGAATTATATGTTTTTATTTTTTACTTATTTATATATTTTTTATAACTGCAGTGTTGAGAAAAATGCTGATAGAAAAAAGCTAGTTTTGCTTTTCACATACTAAAAGAAACTTGGAAATAAAATCAGTTTGTATCTCTTTTCATGATCTATAAGACCTTTGCAGTTTAGTTAATTTAAAACACTTGACTTAAAAATAATATCCTCTTCATAATTTTTTACCGTAATTTTCAAGACTAAATTAAAGATTTAGTATTTCTATTACTCAGTTTAAAAATATTGTTATAGCATAAATATTGTTTCAATAAAAGAATTTTTTTAAATTTTTTTTTTTACAATGAATTTTAAGTGCACAATGCAAGAAATTTGTGGAGGAAGGCTCTATTCTGGCTTCATTTTTGAAAAATAAATGACAATGTTCGAAAGTCTCTCAGTGGCAACATAAAATGGTAAGAGTATGAATCTTATGACATTAATTTTTAAAAATCTGGATTTTAAATTTACTCTAGCAGTCAAATTTTGTTGAATTTGAAGTCTTGAGTAAATTTAGTCCAAATTTCAGAAAACTAATTTTATTTATTTAGTTTTAATTTACTAATTAATTTTATTTTATTTAGTTATTTATTTTTTTTGTTGAAAATTTTCATCTTTGTAAAATTCGAATTAAAGGTCAAAATTTCTAAAAAAAATATTTTTGTTTTGATAGAAACCTTGATATAGAACATTTCAAACTCTAGACTTCAAAGTTAAAATGTTTAAATATATATATATATATACACAGTGGAACCCCTATTTTACATTGTCCGTTTTGTATGTTATCCCGCTTCTTACGTCATTTTCTGCTGATCCGTGAAATTTACCTATGTTAAAAAATCCCGGATTTTGCTTTACGCCTTTTATGAAAATCCTGCTTGATGCGTTTTTCTACAAACAGATCAAAATAATTTTTTTATTCAATAATTCTCAGACAAACTTTTTTCTAGTTTTTTGAAAAAGAGAAACTTCTTTTTCAGCTGTATGGAGCAGTTCTTGCATTCTTTCTGTTCCGTTTTGTCCATTTGTCAATAGGGGAGGGGTGAAGTTTCCTCTCAGTCACTATCGGAAGGGTGGGGGAAGACACAATTCACTGGAACCACAAATGATGGAAGTCTGACATCTACGCCTACTCTTCTCCCCCGCTCCCTATCAACAAAAGAGAAAAAGGGGGGATTAGAGAGACAACTGTCAGTAGTGATCGAGTTTCACATGTACTCCAGACGTCTTACTGACGCTGTTTATTTGTGATACGAAGATAAGTCACTTTGAATAGAGAGGTGTGGTCGTTTCTTCAATTCTCCTCCTTGAGAAATGGTTTCACCCTTTTTTCTGTGCTAGCATACCAAATGAGATTTTCAGTCGGTTTTGTTTGAGTTTGAAAGCTATAGCATTTCTTCTTACTTTCGAAACCTCAGTCATCGTGTTCTTTTCTCGGAAGAAGATGTCGAAACGAAAATGCTTTTCTCTGGCCGAAAAGGCTGGAATCGTCGAAAAAGCTAAAGAATTTCATGGCACGAAAGTTGATCTTGCTAAATCTTTGGGTATTGCTTATTCAACTTTACAAACGATTTTAAAGCAAGAAACTTCAGTAGAACTAAACGCTGAAAAACTCGGAAAATATGCCAAGAAGAGATAAACCCTTAAAACATCTCCGTATGATGAGTTAGAAAAAATTTTAATGAACTGGTTCAAGGAAGCCAGAGCAGCAAAGATTCCTATAAATGGATCCATCCTGAGAGAAAAGGCGCTTGAAATTGCTGAAAGGCTTAAACTCCAAGGCTTCAGTGCATCAAATGGCTGGATCGATCGATTCAAGAAAAGGAACAATTTATGCTTCAAATCTATCTGTGGCGAATCCGATAGTGTGGATATGACAACTGTGCAACAGTGGAAAGAAGAAACTCTGCCAAATTTATTAAAGGGCTATAATCCAAGTGACATATTTAATGCAGACGAGACAGGATTGTTTTTCAACCTATTGCCAAACAAGACTTTAACAATTAAAGGTGAAAATTGCCATGGAGGAAAGCTTTCAAAAATGCGCTTGACTGTTTTTGTGGAAATAAGTAGTTTCCAGTTATAAACTTTAGTGTTATAGTTTTTTTTTTTTCAGATTCGTTTCCAGGAAGGAAGTGAAGGGAATTCAAGAAACAAGCATTCAATCAATGTGACGTACGAAATCGTTATCTATAAAAGAACGAACAATTTCTTTCATGCCGGTGGAGAGGGATGAGCAGCCCACTCATCTTTTAAGTCTTTGGCCGATTGTATGAGATTGTAGATGATGATCCCTTATATATTTGTATATTCAATTAGAATTTTAGATTTAAGTTAAACATTGAAAGTAATAATAAATGTGTTCCAGTTTATTTGTGTACTTCATGATTTTTAGCATACTGTACTTTGTGAGTTAAATCCACAGTTTTGCTCTGTGCAAATGTCGATGGAAGCCAAAAGTTAACGCCTCTAGTGATCGGTAGAGCAGAGAAACCACGGTGTTTCAAAAATATCAAGAGTTTTCCTACCGATTATGCTTCAAACAAAAAAGCATAGATGACACAAGCATTATTTGAAAATTTTCTTCGAAAACTGGATAAGAAAATGAGTTTTCAAAAGCGCAACATAATTTTATTCCTAGACCAATGCACTGCTCATTTAAACCTTAAATTGAAAAACGTGCGAATAGAGTTTTTTCCAGCTAACTGTACGAGCAAACTTCAACCACTGGATTTAGGAATTATCCGATCATTTAAAGAGAGTTACCGGGAGCAACTGGTTAGAAAATCTCTAATGTTTCTTGGTTCTGGTGATTTTCATGATGCTTATATGGCAAAAATTAATGTTCTTGAGGCTCTTAATTTGATATCTTCAGCTTGGGACAGTGTCGACCGGAAGTGCATTATCAATGGATTTAATAAAGCAGGATTTTCAATATCGGAGGAGGAGGGCGCTGTTGCTTTGGAAGAAGAAAGTTGCGTGTCTGAAGTTGATCTTCCGGAAGTCGATGATGCATACATCGACTGTGGCACAGATCTCATTACTTCAGAAATCCCTTCGATAAGTGATTTAATGCCTGATTCCGATGATAGTGCTGATGAGGATGAAGATGAAATAACAGAAGACGTGCCAACGGCTGATCAAGCGACACAAAGCATTAAAACTCTAAAACAATTTTTACTTGCAAATGTAAATCAAGAAGCAAATTTGCAAAAAATTGTTAGTATTGAACGAGCTGTAAATGAAAGTGTAGCTAAAAACAAATAGCAAGTAAAGATTACTCATTTTTTCCATTAATTTAACTGGTAGGTGTAAATTTTTAAAAATATGCATAGATTTTTCTTAACCCGAATTTTACGTTATTCCGCTTCGAGCGTTTTTTATCGCTAGTCCGACCAAAAACGTAAAGTCGGGGTTTCACAAGTACATATATATATATATATATATATATATACATATTTATATTTAGAAATCTTGATTTCAAATTTTTCAGACTCCAGGCTTCAAATCCTTCTGAGTTAAAAAAAAGTTTTTCAAAGAAAAAAAATTCTTTTTCTAAATTTCTACAAGGTTAATAATTTTTTTTTTCTTTTTAGAAATATAGACTGAATTTTTCAGACTCTAGACTTCAAATCTTACAAAGCTGAAAATTTAAAAAAAAAAATTGGTATTTTTTAGAAATCTGGTACAGGTGATTGGACACCAAATACATGGTTGTTTAAATCCAGTCGCTCATCCATTACACACTTCTCCAACTTTGAATATCTATTAGAAAGACTATGGAATCAAAAATGTTGGCAAAATCCATGCATGGATGATGCAGTCATTCTTTGTTGCCCTGCGAGCTTTGAGTGTGATTATTTTTAAAAAGAATCGAGTCTTTTGACAGGACCATTTTCTGTACACACGATCAGGATTCAATGCAGACAGAAAAAAAAATTTCCAATGGAATCCTTTTCCCACTAGGTAATTTCAGCCCCGTCAGTTCACTGCACACATCAATCTTTTCAACTTTTCATGATGATGTGATATCTTGAGGCTCAGAGCTGTCTGATGACAGGCACAGAAATGATCAGGCTTGTATACACGTCATTTGAACAGGTCGTGTGAATTATTATTTTTTTTTTTTAAGATTTAACATTATAAACTTGAATTTTTTTCAGTAACACTTAATTGAATCAGAATTGAAAAATGGAACAATTTTCAACTTGTTTTGTAGCTTTTTAAGTTATTTATTTTTTTAAAACTTTTTCCAGGGTCTTTCAATTTCTAAGACCAAAAGATTTAATTTTGTAATTCCAGAGTCTAAATTTTGAAGTCTAAAGTTGGAAATATTCAAGAGTCCATATTTCCATTAAAAAAAAAAGTCCAGTATCCACTTTTTAAAAGTTCTAAGTCCAGACTTCTAACAAATTATTATTATTATTTAACTTTGTTGAATTTGAAGTCTAGAGTATGACAAATTCTGGGCTCCCTTGATAAATATTCCTCTGTCCACTTCCACAGTCACAGCATAATGAAATTTCACAATCACTGTCCAGATTTCAAATAAAAAAAAAATTCGAAAAATTAGGCATCTAGAGTTCAAAAAATTGTAAGTCCAGGATTCCACTAAAAGTGGCTATTTCAGGGAGTTTTAAAAAACTATTGATTGTCGTCAACTTTTTTTAAATTTTATGAATAATATAAGTATCTGTCTTTGTGTAAGCTCTTTGATATGACTATGTGTCATTGAAATGTGAGATTGATTTTTATCTATGAGTTTGTATCTGAATATAAGTTATGCTTACAGATAAAATACTTTTCTAAATGTAAATCTCGTTTGAAAGTATAGATTCTCCATTTATTTTTTGTTTTTACCCTTAGGTTCATTATTCCGTCAAACTTATTCAAGATCATATGCTTTTACAGAATGAACAGCTTACGAAATGTATGATTGCTCGGAGTACTATGCATATTACTCTAATGGTCTTGCATATAAAAGATACTGATGATTATTCTAAGTATAAAATTATTTTACCTTTTTTTGGCATATTTTTTATTGCATTTTGATTTTGAATTACCTTTCAGAAGTTAGCTATTTAAAAACCAACATATATATAAGTTTGAACCGTAATGTTGAAAGAAGAAATTTTATTCTAATTAATTCTATGTTTATAAGATAGTGTTATGTAACTTTTAATTTATAAACAAATGTATTTGAAAAACATGTATATGCTTGTTTGAAGTATCGTAAAATATTATTTTTGATAACCTTGCTTTGCTAAAAATTACAATCAATCTCTTGCTTTTACCGAGGTATTTTTTTGTTATAATACTCAGTGGTATTTTCACAAATCTTAAACTTATATTTGGGGAAAATTAAGAATTTATTCCATAAAATTCATTTTATTTTGCCCTCTTTTTACTCAAAACTTGCAAAGTTTTTAATTTGTTTTTTAATTAGTTTAATTGATTACACATCATATCAGAAATGTCAAGTAAAGGGTTAAAATATATATCTAGCAATTTAGATAAAGAAATGGTGAAAGGTTCACTAAATTTAATATACAATTAATTTAAAATTCAGGGTTAGGCATTTTGCTTATTAAAAGGGGATTTTGCCATTACATTGGCAAAAATTGGTTGAAACCAGCAAAAGCTAATTAACTGAAAATTACTGATTGATTACATATTGTAACATAATACTTATATATTTAAATCTATTATAGGAATATCTGATTTTAATACATAATCTAAACATGAAAAATAAATTTTAAGTACAGTAGAGAACCAATTATCCGGGATGCTTGGGACCATCGCTATCCCGGATGTCTGAATTTCCCAGTTTTCTGGTTTGACCAAAAAGTGTCGTTAAACGATGTTTTATCGAACCCGAATTACAAGGAAAAAGTGTAACACATTTTAAAGTAAGAGAAAAAGAAAAGCACTCCTAAATTTAAAAAAAAAAAAAAATTTTAAAAATATGGTAGAAAAATAACATTTAAAAGAATAAAAAAAATTTTAATTTTAGACAAGAAAAACAAGTTTGAAAAATATAAAATTCTCATACTTATTTTTTAAAAATAATTACAATTCATAAATTAACTAATATGAACAAAACCAATGATTAAATAACACAGTATATTTCATACCTAATTATAAGGGGGGACCAATAAAATAAAAGGAAAACTTATTAATCTAAATAAAAACAACACTTGAAAATTATCGTACTGAAACGATAGTTAAAAAAGGCACTAGCATAAATATTAAAACCCGGAACAAGGCACGAACAATGGAATTAAAAAAAAAAACACAAGATAAAATTTATGAATAATTTATTGAGTGCGAAATTTATCGTGAAAGGAAAGAAAAAAAAACGTAGTAGAATCAGAAAAACAAAACTGCAATCTGCTTCATAAAATAATCGTATGTTTAAATTAATAAACAATTTTCCCTTTATTTTTTTTATGAAAACACGATTTTTAATTAAAACAGGTGTGATTCCACATCAAGAAAAACTTGCAAATGATACTGCACTTCCAAAGAATCAGAATTTATTAAAACGAAAAAGATTTTATTTTTATTAAGCGATGACAAATAGATAAATATATTTTTCTCTTTCATCTTCTGTTCACTGATATGCATGTGCAATGCATTTTCCCCACCCCCTCGTAAATCAAAAAGAAAACGAAATCAGCATGCCACTCCTTTGAGTTTGATTGACGGCCTAAAGGAGAAAATAAAATATTCCTCCCTTCCCTGCCTCCTCTCGATCTTCAAGGTCACGGAAGAAATTATGTTTCTCTGGGTAAATGGGGAAAATAATTCTCCCCTTCCTCACATTTTCCTCTGCTCAACTTCAAGGATGAGTCCAATTTCAGCTTTTTTTCATAATCGTTCTAGTTTAAAATGGCGGGAAAATCGAGCAAAATTTTTCCTGTTATTTGGATACCTGATAAATGGTTCTCTACTGTATTTCTATTAATTGTTAATATGTATATATATTAAAAATTAGTGCAAATAATTTTTTTTTTCATTTGTCTTCTCTAAAATTTGAAATAGACTGTTGCAATTATTATATTAAGAGTGGTAAGTTTAGTTTACTTTAACGAGCCAGACCTATTTTCAGTATTTGATTATGTGAGAGAATAAAAAAGTTAGTTGTGTTTTATGAATTACATGTATATATGTTGTCTTGTAACATATTAATTAAAAGAAAATAATTAAAAACCTGCTCAAGAAAAGTTTAATTTGACTAAGTCTCCTGTTCTATAATTAAGATGATTAAACAATTAATAGAGTAAAGTTTAAACTCAAATAGTTAAAAGGTAACAATACTCCTTTCAGACTTACAATAAATCATAGTTCCAAGCTTATCTTTTACTCTGCAATATTGAGACAACAAAAATTTTAGGTGATGATAAAATAAGTGTACCTATTTGTAAGTTAATTTTGTGCATTTATTGTACCTTTAAAGTATTAAAAATTTGAAAACTGAATTTTAACATTTGTTTATTTTAGGGGATTTCCGTACTTACTGATATGTACAGAACTGATACTTTCCTTTTATATTAAAAGATGATTAAATGGTTAATAGTAAAGTTTAAACTTAAATAGTTAAAAGATTATCAATGACTATAAAGGTAAGCTTATCTTCCAAGCTTATCTTTTATTCTGCAATATTGAGATGACAAAAACTTTATGCAATGATAAAATAAGTATGTTTGAAAGTTAAATTTGTACATTTATTGTATTTTTAAAATATTAAAAATCTAAAAACTCAAATTTAACATTTGTTTATTTTAGAGAATTTTTGTATTTTCTGATAACTTCATATTTTGGAATGATTAAATTTTTAAATTTGAACTTTTTTTTAATTAGAAATAATGTTATTTTTCAAGAAGAAATTGAATTTCACCATTTTTGCTCTAATTTCATAAAAAAAAAGCTTAATTTTACCAGGATGATTTCTACCACAGTTTTTCCCATCCTTTGCAAAAACTTGCCTATCGTGCTAAAAGTACATAATGATGATTTGACAAAGAAAGAAAAAAAATGTTCAGACTGGTTAAAGAAGCAAAAGTAACAGGCTTGCTTTTGAGTAAGTTAGAGCAAGAAAAAAAATCCTTCTACGATAAGAGATCTAAAGCAGTTCCTGAGAGTTGGTAGTGATTACTCCTGTTCTTGTGTGAAACCTGTTAGTTAACAAAGCATACTCCACACACTT
The DNA here is from genome assembly GCF_982258835.1 of Parasteatoda tepidariorum. Lineage (NCBI taxonomy): Eukaryota > Metazoa > Arthropoda > Arachnida > Araneae > Theridiidae > Parasteatoda > Parasteatoda tepidariorum. The sequence continues at coordinate 3,710,628 of NC_141765.1, read as the reverse complement.
CATAGTTAATAAGGGAATAAATGCATAAATCTTACCAAAAAAAATGTAGTCGGATAAGTTAGAAATTAACAAATTCAGATAATATTTGAATATAAAATTCAACTTCTTTTTTTTTTGTTATTTCAGAGCCATTAAAGCACTAAGTGCAGTTTATCAAGAATACAATAGTATTATTAGTAATGAGCCTGTGAGGTTGGAATTCTGTGGTCTTGGCCATTTTCAAAATAGAGTGAGTTACAAGGCATTAATTTCTGATATCTTTTATGTCTTCGAAAGTAGTTTTAAAAAATTAGCACACTCAAAATAAATAAGTAAGTAAAATAAAATAAAAATTTGAGCAAAAGAAATTCTTTTATAATTTTTTAATCCTGAAAGTTCAATTTTCAAGTTCTAATCTCCTTGTAGCTTTTAATTATCTTCTTTATATGCATTGTAGAAACGTATTCTGTTTAATTATATAATGGTTAAATCTAAGTTAAATATAGATAAAAAATATTACATTTGCGATTCCATAGAATTCAATGTTATTCTAACACTTTTTAGGAGTCAAAGGTGGTACTTTTTTGATCAATTAATGGGAAATCAAAATTTTGCTATTTTCAAATCTTGAGCAATGAATTGTTAAAATTTTTGTGCTTTTAATACATTGTAATGCTACTGCAAAATCTGCAAACGACCACCCACACATTTGCACTGCTAGCCTGAAACGTGTTTGTATTAGGTTAATCAGTAAGAATGAACCTTTTGAGGCTGTCATAGTAATTTACCCCATTGTATACCTCCCAATGCAATGAAATTTCTGTAGTTTCAGAAAATATTTTTCATAGTGGCAATAAGGTAATATATTAACATTTTAATAAATTACTATTAAAAGAATTTTGCTCCTCTCTAATATAAACAATTTAAACTGATATATACTCAAATACTGATATACTTTTGCACACTCAAATGTCTGATATGCAAATTTTATGCTCTTAAATTTTGACAAAGCTTTATAGAAATTCTATTTTGTTTTAAAAAATTTTCCTTTAATTCATTTTCTCTGGAAAAATATTTTGCCAGAACCTTAGTAATTACTACTTAATTTTTACTTACTTAATTTTACATAGTGAAATCTCTTTTTGAGAAATGAAAGAGGTTAAAAAAAAAAAGAAAAAAATGCCTGCCAAACTGTTCTGATAATATATTTTGTTTGGAGATATTTTTACTTAAAAAGAACGAAAACTTTACTTCTGTCCTGAAATAAAAATTAATTTTAAGACTTTTTTCATATAAATGAATTTCAGAAAATTGAATTAATGATTTAAAAAAAAAATTGCTGACAGTTTCTTGGGGGGTTAAACCCTAAAAACCTTATCCTGGGTGCACAGCTGCATACTGGAGTTAGAATTTATTGAGTGTGATTGGTGAACTTGCTGCTCTCTATAAAACTTTGAAAATCGTGGAATAAAACTTGATTCATCTCTTCAGATTTCTTTTTTGATTTTTGAGTTTAATTTGGATTTTTGAGCAGGATTTGTCTTTTAAAGCAACAAATGCTGAAAACTTTGAATAAAGTTTTAAAGAGAATAACTCTTATAGCTTTTTTACAAAAGACAAAATACTAATATCCTACATCTATTCAAAACTCTGTTTTGAAAATTTTCCTTTTCAATGGCATCAGTTACAGCTATTAAGGGATATTAGACTTGAAATGTTAACAATTTACGACACTGCAGTGTGCTGCAGCGTACACATTAAATACCCATTTCCTATAAAATTAATAAAGATATTTATTTCTATTTTTTATGAGATTTTTTGTAGAGTTTGATTTTAAAAAATTTTCTTTTTATTTGTATAAAAAGTACATATTGAGTACATTTGACTAATTCATGTAAATTCTGTACCAGGCGAGCTGAGTATTTTTCAAAGATTATCCACTATTATAAGTATAGCATGCAGATTAAGTTGATTAAAATGATAAGTTTTGTCTTGTTTTTATGTGACAGTGCTAAGCATTAATTGTCAGATTATACATTTTTCAAAGAACTGTTTTGTCCTTAAAAAGTATTGTAGTTTATTTTTAGGATTTTTTTATGGGGAGAAAGAATCATGTTTTCTATTCAGTTATCGATTAATTAATGTTACCATTTCTTAGAAGTCATTTGTCAGATTTCAATATCATTCTGTTTTACCTTTTTCTTTCTTTCTTTCTTCCTTTTTTTTGTAATTTCTTGCATAAATATTAATTTGATCCCCAACATAAATAGTTTTTCTTAATTTCTAACAAAGCTTCTAAAAATTATCATGGAGAACTTTTTATATACTTTTTAGTAATTAAAATTATTCCATAAAGAAATTCCTATTCATAATATAGTGAAGCCAGAAACTCCAGGAAAGATATCCTCCATGCAGCGACCTCCTCTATTTATGACCAATTTTGGGAGGCACAGAATTTTTTCCATAAACGCTGTGTTGAAAATAACTCTAGGAGAGACCATCAAAACCTCTCCCAATGACCAGGCAAACCTTTGCACTAAATGAGGAAAAGGTCAAATAGGAAAACAGGAAGAAATTTCAAAGCAAAAAAATATTAACAGAACAAATAAGTAGATTAAAATGTATTCAAAATATTTGTGTGAGGCTGTTATTTAAGGAGCTTTTTATGATGATCTCTGAAAGAGGTCTACAACCTCATGTTACAATCAGAGTGAACTAAAGACGATGCTATCAATGATTTATTTTTAAAGTTGAAAGTTAAATTGGAAAAAAAAAGTTGTTTTAGAAAAACTAAGCATTTGACAACAAACCTTTTCTAATCTTTTGAAGCTGATCTTTATGATATAAAAGTAAATGCAAACTTAAGCAAAAAACATAATAGTTGATAATAAATTTATTTGAAATAGTTCTATTGTTTATAATTGTTAAATTTGTTTTTACACATAATTATATCAGTAGGGGTCATTATCATTCAAACCGAATTTTATTCATTGATCTGGTTTTCATGACACCAACACATGTGGCATTTAAGCACCATGAAAATGACACTGGCTAAAATTAAAATCATTTGTAGAAAATCATGCACTTTCGATAACATTTTAAAGTCAATAGAGGTAGCCCCTAAGAATGACCCACCTCCATTAGTGACCATTTTACTGTGGAAACAAAAGTGGTCTCTCCCGAGAGGTTTCACTGTATTTCATATTTGATGTATGAAAGGAGTTTCCATCTTTACTTTATTATGATAGTTCAAACATCCTCTCTTTTTTTAAAAGGTTTTGTATGTAAAACTGGAAAAAAATAACTCATATCAGCTACTATGTGATCTGGCAAAGAAGGTTTGCATTCATTTAGAGAAAGTTGGACTTTTTTCCACTGATAAGAGAAAAGAATTTACACCTCACTTGACTATTGCCAAACTTGATTTGAAAAAGAAATCTTCAAGGGTAATTATCTTATTTTTTTATTTAAAGTTAAATTAGTACCTTGATTATTGCTTTTAAAAAATAGACCTTCAAGTCTGAAGAAGTTAGGCATAAACAGCAACACTTTTTTAATCCAATGAAGCCAAAATGTTTATCAGTACAGTACTATATATAGTACAGTAATCCTAATGTACCCCCAGAAAACTTAGACAAAAAGAAAACAAATGAACACCCCTCTATTTCTTTCAACTAGCTCATTAAGTGAAGAACACCTACCTATAATTCAGTTACCTTAGTGGTGTATGAGAAAATCCTTGCAATCTTCTGATTCTTCAATTTTTGATAATAGAAGCTCTGTTTTCATTATCAGAAAACACAGTCTTTGCAGAACACCTTTTATTCATCCGAAACTTTTTCAATTTTAAAGTAGTTGTAAGTTATTTCTTCTCCAATTCTGTTGCTACAGAAAATTTATAAATACCGTATTTTTCGGCGAAAGCGCCGCACATCGATAAAATTGAAATTTTTAAAAAAAAAGTTATTGTAAAGCGCCGCTCCGGCGCAAGCGCCGCAATGGCGCTAAACCGGGCATATCAGCATCCTTTTAGAAGAGACCTTTAAATTACCATTTAGAATATCTGTATAATAAAAAATTAAATTTTTTTATGCATTTCATAAAGTAAAGTTTTAATTTCTAAATTATAATAAAAAATTTCTTTTTCAGCAAAAAAAAAAAAAACGAAAACAACAAAACGATATAAAATAAAGTTGTTCTTACCAGTTGGCACCGCGCCAAAGAACAAAAGAACAGCAAAAAAATTATTTATATGTGCAGTAGCTACGCTGAACTGATTACAGAAATCAGTAAAACAATGTAATAAGAAAAGTAAAATAAAAATTTATTATATGAAAAATTTTAAAATAAAAAGATTTTAAAATTTATTACCGTTAACAATTTGAGGAAAAACTAATACATAATAACAAAACAGCTAATAATAACGAAATAACTAACAATAACAAGAATAATAAATAACTAAACAAGCCCCAAAAAAATTCTGAAGGAATGAGAGAAGAGGAAATAAGTTTCACTTTCACAATCTTAGGGGGTGGAATTTTAGTGGGTAGAATGCCCTCTCCTTCAATGGAAATAACCCAATGTGACTCAACTAGAAAGAGAAGAAAATGTTTAAAAGAGGGGTGTACCCCACCTCCTCCACGTGTCATTTCTACTGGAGCTGATTAGGAGAAATCAATCAGTTATATTTTAAAGGGGTTGGGGAAAAGAAAAGGGTATGGGACCCCTAATCCAGCATTCCAAAATTCAGCACTTAATCTGATCTAATTTTTTTTTCTTTTTTTTTTAAGAAATTTATATTGATAAGATAAAAAAAAAAATCAGCTATATTCTTTTTATTTGGAATTTTATTCTGTTGAAGTAACTTACTTTATTTTATCTTTTAAAAATAAAAAAGAAGCTTGAAAAAAAAAATCTGTGTCAAAGGAAACATCTGTTTCTTAAGCAGTTTAAAATAAATTGAGAAGTAAAAACATCTGCATTTCCAATGAACAAAATAAAGAAATGCAAGTTGGAAAAAACTGATCAATCAATCTTGACAGCTAGGCTTGCACTTTACTGATTCGCCCCCAATTCTCCCTCCTCTGTTTGACCATAAATTGGCCACACCCAGTTGACATTGAAACTACCATGTAGACAACAAAATGAATTCTATCCCTTTTGCGGTTTTTTATTCGATTTATTAATTTTTTATTTTGCCGCTTTTTATTAGTTATTAACTGCTAATTTGTTGGTTTTTTTTTCTTTGTAAATAGTGAGCTTGTTTTTTTTCTTGCTAATAGTTGTTTGCTTGTTTCTTTTTTTTTAACGTTATTAGTTTTTCGCTTGTTTTTTGTTGTTATTCATTGTTAGTTTCTTAGCAATAATTGTTAAATTTTTTTTCTTTTTTTGTAGTTCCTTGTTAGCTTTTTTTAATTTTTTTTTTCTTGCGAGGTAAGCGTCTTTTGTTAAAACAAAATGTTATCTAAAAGAAAAAACGAGAACTATGATCTCGCTCCAAAGAAGAAACGATTATTTCTTCTTCATAGGATTCGAAATATTTCTTCTTGATTATATTATATAGATTATTATTTTGATTAGTAAAATTTCTTTAGATGGGCCAGTTTTAAATTCACCCCATCATAATCTACGATCGAAACTTGACTAAATTTATCGGTTTTTCTGAAATTAACAATGGAATTGAATTATAGTAATATTAGGGGCCCATATTGGAATTTCCGAAAGAGATCCAAAAATCGGCATTTCGTCAGTCCCGTGAGTGTCGGATTTAGGGTCCTATTACTTCCTTTTCTGTTCGCTCAAATTACAATTGCCGATGTTCTGCAGCAGATCGCGATACGGGCGAATATTTCGTCGACTTCGTTATTAATTTTTTTTTTAATAGTCTTTCTCTCAGAAAATGATTTCATCTTAAATAACTTTCCTTGAAAAATTTTTTTGCTACTAAAAAATATTTCGTCGGAAGCGCCGCATGTAGGAAAAAAACAACTTTTTTTTCGAAAGCGCCGCGGCGCTTCCGCCGAAAAATACGGTATATTATTTTTAGTTTAAAATGTACAGAGGAATCTTGTTCATTCATTTAAGAACTTTGATAAATAACTGTCATTACTAAGTATATATTTAATCACAAGTTTGAAAAAATAGAACAGTAATAAACATTTCTTTAGAATATTGCCTTAATTTTCAAATAGATAAGTTTGTCTGTAAACAGTTTTGTCAAACTTAAAAATGAAATATAAATTTCAGATGTGATGCGATGGCTATGGGAATAGAGTGTTTTCCTTCCAATGAGGTGAACCAGGTTTGAATCCCAGCCATGGCTAGTCTATACGAATTCCGCATCCGGCTTGCACTGACTTGATGACACAAAATATCGTCAGTGGTAGACGGATCATGGGTTAACATCCCTTTGCCGTCAGGCTAACCTGCATTACAAATCTACATAGTTGAAATTACAAATCTACATAGTTGAACATTAGTAGTCGTAAACCTGAAAATTGGGTCAACTGTTCAACAACGGTTATAAAAATTAAAAAAAGTTTTTATAAATATGTTTAAGGTTATTTTAAATTCTAGCGTACATATATTCCACTTTGCTCCAAATTGGAGCATAGGGATTCTGTCATAGCTTTCCCCCTCTCACTATTTGTGGCCAGATATTTTGCCCCTCTCCATGTTTTTCCTGTTGTTTTTAATTCGCTTACAATTTTCCTGTGCCATGTATTTTTAGGTCTTCCTCATTTTCTATTGCCCTGAGGGTTCCAATAAAAAACTTGGTGTACTTAAAATTTTTCAAGTTTACGTAGAGCATGACCAATCCATTTCCATTACGTTATTTTTTTATTTCCTGATCAATCTGTTTCTGTTTTGCTTTTCTAAGGATTTCTGCATTAAAAATTTTATGGAACCACTTGATACGCTATATTCTTGTTAAACAGTTGTTAATAAATACTTGAAGTTTTTCGTATTATTTTTATTGCAGTGCCATGCCTCAGATCGATATACTAGGACAGATTTAACATTAGTATTGAAAATTCTAACTTTTGTTGTGTTTTTGTTTTTTTTTAGAATTTATTGCTATTCCAAATTCATTATTACTTTGGGCTTTGTTTAATCTATTTAATATTTCTTCATCAGTTCCTCCTTTGTTGTTAATTATACTTCCAAGATACATAAAACTGCAAACCTATTCTAGACTATTATTTTCTAAGAATATGGCATTTAATTGTTTAGGATTAATTTTCCAAATATTAGTTTTATTTTGTTTGATAATAAACTCTGTTTGTTGTTGCTATTCATCCTCCTGGTGTAAGAAAGCCTACACCAGGTCCAAAGAACCACGTCGCCTTAGAATATTGAAACTCTTCTGCTCAACCAACAGCAGCCTCCAGAAGACTCCTAAGCGATTAGGAAGGTGAGTAGGACTAGCAGGAAAAGAACAGGAGCAAGGAGAAAAAATCTTCCCTATTCTGAAATTTCATGCATTTCAAGTGACCGCTTCTGAACCTTGCCAAGGCCGATTGTAGAGCCTTAGGGCCACTGCATAACAGAGACAGGCCCTGAGTCTTTGTAGATTACCAGTTGAAAGTAAATTACTTTTGTGGAGTGAGTGGATTTCCGAAGGAGTTAGCTCAACAGAGTTGGCGATCGGTAAATCAAAACCATTTCTAGCAACAGTATCTGCAATCTTATTACTGTACTCCCCAACCTGCAAAGTAATGCACTGGAGGCATACTGATTTCCTCAGGCCTAGCTCAGAAAGAAGTACTAGAAAATCCTGGTCAGGTTTATCATATATTTTTGGCCAACGTTTTAGGTATTGGATGGCACTTTTACCGTCAGTCAAAATCCAAATACTACTATAATCAGTAGTAAGTGCAAACTCAAGAGCGCTCCCAATAGCAATAATTTCTGACCTAGAAACTGAACAAAATTCAGGTTTACGGATATAATATTTTATTTCCTCCTTGGAGTTGCTGATGAAAACACCACTCCCAACTCTACCATCTTCAAATCTGTGTAGCCAAGGCTTCAGAAGGGATATTACAGTAGAGAACCGATTATCCGGAACGATCGCGACCATCGCGATTCCGGATAACTGATTTTTCCGGTTTTCTGAATCGCTACAAAATACCGTTTTTTTAATGTTTATAAAACGAAACTAAAAAATTATTTTGAAATAGTTTTGGAAATAATAAAAAATGATAAATAATAATACACTTAAGTTTAAATAAGGAAAGAAATTATGAAATAAAAATTATATACAGGCTTATATATGTTATGAATGTTATTATTAACATTAATAACATATATAAGCTATTTGTGCTAATGTGAGATTCGTCTACAAAGGGCTTTTGATCCGTCCTCTAAATCAGTTCTTTCGTCAAGTCGATATGCCGTGCGCTCTAAATAACAAAATGGGCTCAAAATCTTGCAGGAAAAAAAATTTCTTTTAATGGAAGAAAATTAATTTCCGGTTATCTGGTTTTCCGGTTTTCTGATTTCCGGATAAGAGGTTCTGCACTGTATTAATGACTTCTAGAGTCAACTAGTTTAGGAGTTCAGAATGATCATCCTGCTTACTTGCACGGGATTTCAAATCCTCGTTGAAACTGATGTTCTCAAATTATGCTGTAGGTGACAACTAAAAGTAAACAATGGAATAATTTTAAAATTCATAAAACCATGTTTCTCCCCATGATCAAGTGGTGTGTCTCTCTTTAAATGCTTTTCCAATTAAAAATATATTTTTTTTAAATTACGCCCGCCATTGTCTTCTCAGACATAAGGCGTCTTGCAGTCCCATACAATAGTGAAGTAGCTCCAGAAAATGAGAGGGCACGAAAGTCATCACAGGAACGAATGTCAAGAAGAGAGGAGCAATCAAATCGATGCTCCCCAGTCATAAGTGAAGTGTTACAGAGCACACAAAGAGGTGAATTGACCAGGTTAACTTTACAGGGGTCTGTCTAGTTTTTTTTTTTGAGAGATACCTATTTTGTGAAAATGTAGACATAATTTGTGAAAATTAAGAATTATATTAAAAAATCAACACAAAAACATGGTAAAAATATGGATTTTTCGTTTCTTACGGGATGCAAAAATAAAATTTTAAGAAAAAGTATTTTGTGAAACTACCGTTTTTCCTTAAGTTGAATTTGTGAAGGTACCGCTAAACGGTAGTAAATTTGGCCTGGACAGGCACCTGCTTTAAATTGATGGGCCTGCAAGTAGTCATGTCCAGTAATTATTCTAAGACAAGTAGCTCCCTCGGCCCTGGAAAGGAGGGAAAGATGAGAGCGCTGCTGGCCATCAAGAAGGGTAGCCCAGAATTTTCCATCAGCTAAGTCCCTAAGAGCAGATATTGCTCTGTGTCTGAATTTACTCTTAGGAAGCCGCCTTGCATTTCTAAGAGGAACTGGGTGAGAAGGTGGATGTAATGCTGAAGCCTCTCTAGCCAACATGTCAGCCCATTCATTTCCGTAGAGGCCATAATGGCCAGGGATCCATTGGAAGACTACCTCTCTTCCAAAACAAAGAAGAGAGTCGATTCGTTGTTTACACTCAGATTCAAGTTCAGGGGGTATAAATTATATGCAGAAATGGTCTGAATCGCAGCCTGAGAATCGACAAAGATAACAATGTTTTGTTCAGATGGTTCACCAATAGCTGTAATAGCCATAAGGATTGCAAACATTTCTCCATCAAAATTATCTGCCCAAGTGTCAAGAGGTTCTCTAAGGCTGAAATATTTGGAGTAAGCGCTGGCTCCAGCTCTTCCAGTTGAAAAAGTGGCGTATCCATTTCTGACAAGCGTATCTCTCGTGTATAGTGGCCAGAGCAATAGGATACAACTCAGTCTGATGGAAGTCCGATTTCCAGACAGGCTGTACCAAGTCAAATCTAGCAGTGGCATATCTCAAAAGGCCTGTAAAAGCAGGCGGCCTATAGATGCAAAGTTTGGAGTTGGAGACCTCAAAGATCTCTGCAAGTCTCTGGTACTCAAAAAGAAAAGAATGTTGAGATTTAAGTCTAGTTTGAGGAAGAATGTAATATTGCCAAAAGTGCTCCTTTCTCAACAATCTTTCACCAAGAGAAAGGGCAGCATAAGTTCGTCTGTCAGATAAATTATAAATTTCTGTCTGTAGCTGCATGGCAGGAATAGGGGATGAAATAGCAGAACCAGTGATGAGTCTTAGTGCTTTATTTTGAACCAAATTGAGCTTTGATAACTCACTGTCCGAGGCAGTAGCAAGGATTTCTGAACCATAGTCCAATATTGGTTTAATGTAAGAAGAACAATTTAAAATATAGTTAGTAGTCTTATTACAATCACCAGGGCTCATAAAATTATTAAAATATTCAACAGAATTTATCTTAAATATCATAGTTAAAGGTAAAATGTCAACCTTGTAAAGAACCACTTTACTTGGGCAGTTGTCCCCCCTCTAGTCTTGCAGTCAGCCTCATGGTGGCGAGGGGGTGTTCCTGGGCGGAACGGACTAAATATGTTGGGAGTGTATTCTACTGGTAGGGTCATTCAAGTCTTGAACGCCGTTCCATTATGCTCAGTGTTATAAAATGGTAGTTGTTAAAATTTAAAAGATTGGCCGAAACTAAAAAAACAATCAAATTTATGCGATGTGAGCAATAACCCTTAAAGATAAAAACATAGAAGAAAACACAATAAAAATCAAGATGTCTTTGTAATGGAGTTTCACATACCTGTTGCAGGTTTACCTTGGGATGTCTAAAGTGCTGGAAAAAAACATGAATGTTCTTAAAAAGGACACAGAATAAATGAGTTCTGGTTGATCCAACAACTGTTCGTTTTATTTTTTAACATCAGCAGATGGTTTGTTAAATTGGATTATAGTAGAGCATGACATCAAAGGGGGGACAGCCACAAAAACAATAAACATCAGCACACTAACTTCTGGCATATGATTAAAAAGGATAGGCCATCAGTGGAGGACTATGGACCGCTTCTTCAAATCACATTTGGCATTTTCATACCAAACTTTCGAGATGTAACCAAACTCATGGAACGCGGGAGTGGGATGCCGCTGGAGTCATCTTTTCAAAAACATCTGCATGGCGAAGAAAGGATTTCATCACGGCCGAGCTCGGACAGCTCACAAGCACCCATGGGGGGTGTAAGAAAAGGATGATGTTTACTTCAATAAAAAATTATGCACGATGAAGATCGCCATGAAATGTCAGCGTAAACACCCACGAGGGGGTGGAAGAAAAACTGTGGAACATCTCCGTCATGTATTTTAAACAGACAACAAAAACTCCGTCTCTCCAAAGAGAGGAGGGGGTGAAAATGAAAAACCCCTGTTAAGGGATCGTAAGTTAAGGTGGACACATGAATATCGAATGTTTCCCGCTCCCAGAAATGGGCGGTATTTAAAGAAATCACTAGAAGTGGAAGTTAAACTTCCTAAAAAGCAAAAAAATCGAGCTTAAGGAGCGAATTGAAGTGAGTTGACTAACCCCTTAAATTTAAGCATAATTAAATACTAACGGCAACCGTACAGTAACTAAAAACATGAGTTGACATCAAAGGTCGCCGACAGCTTTTTTCCAAGAAAAGGAGTGTCTGAGGAATGTGCAAGGAGCTTCCTGGGGAAAATGTCCTCATTGCGCTAACGCGTTAAGGGGCGAGAAGAAAAAGATGAAGACAATAAAAATTGTATCAAAAATTATAAATTAAGCCGAAAAAATAAGTATTTTGATTAATAAAACGGGATATTTAGAAATTAGGCTGTGACTTAATGTCACATTATACCCACAGCCGGTGAAAAAAAAATTTTGAAGAAATTTTTTATTTTTTTTTTATTTAAATTAAAAAATTAGAAGAAAAGCCAAAAGTAAAGTATTTTGATTAATAAAACGGGATATTTAGAAATTAGGCTGTGACTTAATGTCACACTCAGCTAATGACTGTATGCAAATTTCGAGGTTTAGTCAGTCTTCAGCTCTCATGGTTTCTCAATCAAATGAAGCAGCATATTACCCTTAGCCATGGACCAGTCAAAATGACCTTGTTTTCTTTGCCTCTACGTTTAAAATGTTTATCTTTGTTTATGTGTCTTAAGGGGTGTTGGTCAGTAAACATGAGTCATCTGCAAATCAAGAACAGAAAGATATTCAGCAAGGTTGCATCTTACACTCATTTTATCCGCTAATACTCTCTTCGTAATCCAGTCAATAGCAATTAAAAAGATTGTTGGAAGGAGTATGCAACCCTGTCCGACACTAAAATCAACCTTGAACGATTCTGATTGTTGGCTGGCATGGATAACTGGTATATTGTAATTTTTATATATATTTCTGATTATGTTTGCAAAACATGTGGGAATTCCATAGTACTTCAGCAGTTTCCTGAGTATTTCTCTGTGCAAACTGTCAAAAGCCTTTTCAAAATCTTTGAAATTTAACCCCTTAACTGCCGCGGGCATATATATACGTCTCGGCAAGACGATGCGTTAACTGCCGCAGGCGTATATATACGCTTTCCCGAAGTACGATGCTTTGCATTGCGTTGCTGTAAATAGAACTACACCCCCTACTTCAGAATGCAGTAAAATGGCCTTGAAAGTGTTTGCTTTGCGAATGTATTACTAATTTCGGAGGAGGGGGAATGGAAAAAGGATGTTATGGAAAAGTGATATCGTATTAATCGCTTGTGTGTATTTATTTGAGTAAGGTAGGGTTTATTCTTTTTTCGCTTTCGTTTCCCGTATGTATTTGGTGCTTTTTATTCTTTCCATCAACGTCTTCAAAGAAAAATGCATCGCGAAAATGTGCTGTTTGTTCAAGAGAAAATATTCGTCGTGAATCCCGCTATCAGTGCGATGAATGTGATGTTGGTTTATGTGTCCAACCATGTTTCAGGAGTTATCATACAACAGCTAAGTTTTAACATCTTTTATATAGTATTTTTATTATTTAATTTAAATTTTGTATTTTATTTCCTTCCTTTTTCTTGTAAAAGTAAACTGTTTTTAAATTGCAAAGCGTGCATCATTTTCCCCCACCAAAACACCGTGTAAGAAAGTGCACTTGAGCGAAAAACGGTGGCACTGGGGAGTGAATCACGTTAATTTTACTCGGCAGTTAAGGGGTTAAGTATATATTTGATTCCCATTCAATAGATTGTTGGACTATTATCCTTAATGTCGCAATGTGGTTGACACATGATCTATTAGCTCTGAAAACTGCTTGCATTGGTCACAGGCTTTTGACAATTTCATTCTTTCCAGCACTATTGTAGTGAAAATTTTGCTACATACATTTAACAAAGTGATTCCTCTCCGGTTGTCACATATCGTCAAATCACCTTTTTTTGGTAGTTTTATCTGTAGACCTCCCACTCCCCCCAGTCATTAGGCTACTCTTCGTTTTTCATGATTTTATTTAACAGGTCAGTTAAAGCTTTGATTGTAGTTTTTAAACTTTCCTTGAAAAGTTCACCAGGTAGGTTATCGCTGCCAGCAGCTTTCCAATGTTTTAGAAATTTTATTGCTTACCTCACCTCAAGCTGAGCTATTGGACCTGTCTCTATGTCTAATTGCCTGGTTGCATCTGCTGTAATGTCTTCCAAAACAGCAGGATTTGGTCTATTTAAGGTTTCCTTAAAATGAACAAACCACCTTTTGGTTTGATCTTCTTTTGATGTAGGTTTTAAACCTTGTTTGTCCTTCTAATTGGCTTTCACAACCAGGATTCATACTAACTGGAAAGGACATATTTGATAAAAGGCTTTCATTCACTTCAGAGAGATGGGTCTGCATGATTTCAGTTTCTGTAACAAGTGGATTCTTACAAGATAGGGTTGTTAACCCTATGCTCAACCCTAACCTGAAGAGTGTTACTCTTAGATGGTGTCTCACCACTGACCTGTCCAGTTTGGGAGGCCCAACCAGTAGCTACGCTACCACCAGCATAGCTTAGTAGGTCCTTGACCCACGCAAGCGAATTCACCAAGACAAAACGCCACCCATTCACCAAACGGCGGGTTAAATTCTAAAAATATTCATTATTTCTAGTTATTTTTTTAAAATTCAAACAGTAATATTAGATATTTTGTTTCATTATTCACTTAATGTATTTATTTATTTTTTTCTGTTGAATTTTAAGGGGGATTGTTTTTACTGAAGATATACAAAAAAGTTTACCTGTCCCATACTACTTATATATATATATATATATATATATATATATATATATATATATATATATATATATATAGAAAATTAAAGTCTTTTATCTTTTTAGAAAATCAAAAAAATTAATCCATTATGGTATGAAGACTTTGCTGATTTATACTTAGGTTGTGATACGATTAAAAGTCTTCAGTTACTGAAAATGCAAGGCCGAAAAACAACTTTAGGTTATTATTCTGGAGATGAATTGTTCTTCTGTAAGTATTGTCATTATGTATAAGTTTATGAAAAGTTCAAGATGAACTTATATATAAGTTTAAAATGAAGATAAAACAAAGGAAAATTACAGATTAATGAAAAAAGGGGGGAAAAGAAAATTAATAATGAAAATAACAAAAACTGGGGAGGGGGGAATCCGAAAAAAAGGATAGAATTCTTTTAAAAAATGTAGAAAATAAAAGATATAATCTTTTCATCAGCCTACACGATTATATCCGCAAAAAGAGTGCTTTCCAATATTGTATCAATATAGCCAAAGCAAAATATATCAATACAATAGTGTGAGGAACACCAAAAAAAGGTTTTACAGAAATTAAGACAAATAAAATAGAATACAATAAGTAAAAATAACACATAAAAATAGAAAATAGAATATAAAGAAAAAACAGAATATAACATAATCTATAAAGCGAGTAGCCAAATCAAATGAACTTATATGAACGGGAAATTTTTCATGAATGATTTAAAATATTTTCGTAACATGATTGCCAGATTGCAAAATATGAAAACAAAAGTGCAAATTGAGATAGAGGCATAACTAGAAGAGTTTTGTTTTAGTGTGCATTCTTACTGCATTACGGAAGTGCGTTTGATTTGTTAGTTACCAAGGATGGGCCCGAAAATGGAGGTGCGCAAGGTAATATTATACTGGATAATTTAAAGAAGTTGACTATAAGTAATTTTAGAAAATAAATATTTATTTAAGAAAAAAAATAAAAACATGAATTGCCTGTTTTGCACATAATTTTAGCCACGGATTTGCCCGAAATGGATTTGCGCATGGAAAAATTATCTAAATTAACAAAGAAATCTTTTTAGTAAATAATTTTAGCCACGGATTTGCCCGAAATGGATTTGCGCATGTAAAAAATGTATAAATTAACAACAAAATTTATTAGTAAATAATTTTAGCCACGAATTTGCCCAAAATGGATTTGCACATGGGAAAATTGTGTAAATTAATAAAGAAATTTTTGAGTAAATCATTTTAACCACGGATTTGGCCAAAATGAATTTGCACATGGAAAAATTATACAAATTAACAAAGAAAATTTTAGTAAATACTTTTGGCCATGGATTTACCCGAAATGGATTTGTACATGGGAAAATTATATAAATTAACAAAGAAAAATTTTTGTATATATATCTACAATAATATACGATTGACTCAATGATTTTATATAGAATTTTATTTCTTTAATTGGGTATCCATTGTTATTTATCAAATTTTGAAAGAGTTTATCGATTTTTTTTTTGGATAAATAAATATTCATTCATTTCATTGTAAGTGGTATTTAAATAGATGCTCCTAGAAACATTAGAATTCCAAGTAATAAATGTATTTACATTAAAATTAAAATCATTTCTTTTATCGTATAAATCAACAAAGCAGATATCTTCTTTTATAATACCCAAATCTGAAAAATTGAAATTAATATTATCATCATGATTACAAAGCAAGATTAATTCCTCGGGGTAAATACCATTTAATAAAATAGTATAATCTTGAAAATTAAAGATTATTAAGTCATCAATATATCTGAAAACAAATTTAATGCTAGGAGCATAATTTTTTTCATAATAATGCAGAAATAAGTTAGCTGAGAGAGTTGAATAATTAGATCCTTGTGGTATTCCATCAATTAGAAGAAAAATATCCTTTCCATTGTAAAGATAATTATTAAAAAGACAAAAATTATTCAGAATTTCCCAATAATCAAAATCGTAACAAAGGATATTTTTAAAATCATAGTAATAATTTGAAAGGACATTTTTTAATTTGGAAAGGGGAATGCTATTGTTTAGTTAGATAAGTATTAGATCCACATGTGATAGTTCTAAATTTTACAGGAATTTTATGAAATTTAGGACTGATAATTAAGTAAGGAAATTGTATATTACTAATTTTAATTTTTAGTCTCTTATATAAAGCTAAAATTTTTTTAATGACATTATTATTGAAATTACTAAGTTTAAAATTTTTACTATTTTTTAATTCCATATTTAAAAGTTCAATATAGAATTTTTTACAGAAGATTGCATCATTATTGTTAGCTTTGTCTATGGGAGTAATTACAAAATTTTTTTGAAGTTGCTTAATTTATTGAACAATATTAGAAAAATTTGTTGAATTGTTATTGTTATTTAAATTATCCTTATTATTGAAAACAAAGTTTTTAAAGTAAGTATTTTAGAATTTTATTGATTGATATATGGTAAATGGGTCTAAATTTTGTGCCTTTTATCATCAAATTCCTAAGTTCTAAGTTTTCTATAATATTTAAATCACCAGTAATAATATGTTTATGATGTTTATCAACAAAATCAAAATATTTCTCTTCCTCACAGTGACATTCAAAATCGAATATATTAATCCGCCCTAAATTTTTGCTTATATCATAATTAAATATAGTTCTACCGAGAGATTTATTATATTTAAAGCTTTTAATTATGTTAAAATCTTTTAATGGAAATAAAGTTTTAAAATTTTCAAAAATATTATGGAATTTGATCTTATCGAAAATAGGATTTTGAAAGTTAATAACGAAATATAAATTATCTAAATTTTTCTGTTTAGTTGGCGAAATTTTACTCATTTTGGCTTTTATAAAATCGAAGCAAAGAATTTTGAAATGTAAATTAATAAAAGAAAAGTTAATAATAAGATCGTAGAGCTTATATACATCATAATTCTTAAGGGAGAAAACAAAATCTTTAATTGTTTTAATATTATAATGTTTATTAAAATCTTTTTCCATATTAGAAAGAAAATTTATATTTAATTTGTCACTATTAAGAGAGTTTCTATTACTACTTGATCCCCGTTTACCTCGATTTTTACCCTTATCTTTAATATGAAAAAGTGAATAAGTTGAGGAGTTATTAAAGTTAATCTGTGTATGTTGGAAGGTATCGTTTAGCCCATATGGCAAAATTGTTTTGTATAAAAGCATGTAGTAGTTTTCTTTTTGTAGTCTTAAATCTAAATCTTCTACAATATCTAGAATATTAATTTTGACACTGTTATTTATGTACTCTAAAATGATTCAATTCCAGGTTATTGATAGTTTTATTACTGCTTATATCTGAACGGTGTTGATTAATTCGAATATTAAGTGAGTTACTGGTTTGTCCAACTTATTTCATATTACAGAAACAACAGGTTAAGATATAAATGAAATTTTTAATTTTACAAAAAGATTTGAAGCTATCGTTATAAAGAAATATTTTTTACCAGGCGGTAAATTGTTATAATTGTTTATATCCATAAAAATTGGCTCATAGAGCAACGTCCTAAAGACATGAAATTGGAAAAAAGAAATCAAGACGAAAACAGAAGGAAAACGAAAGAAAGTTCATCGTAGATAATATTAAGCACTAAAGCTGCATTAAATATAATCACTAATACATAACATAATAAATAAATACAAAAAAATACGAAGAAAATTAAGAAAAACAATAAGTTTCACTTATTGTGCATAAGCTGCAAGTTAATAGATCTCATAAAATAAGTTCAAAATGAAGATAAAACAAAGGAAAATTACAGATGAATAAAAAAAGGGGGAAAAGAAATTTAATAATGAAAATAACAAAACCTCAGGGGGGGGGGGGGAATCCGAAGAAAAGGACAGAATTCTTTTAAAAAATCTGGAAAATAAAATATATAATCTTTTCGTCAACCCACACAATTATATCCGCAAAAAAGAGTGCTTTCTAATATTGTATCAAAAATAGGAAATAAAATATAAAGAAAACACAGAATAAAACATAATCTATAAAGCGAGTAGCGAAATCAAATGAACTTACATGAGCGGGAAATTTTTCAACAATGATTTAAAATATTTTCGTAACATGATTATTTACTAAAAAGTTCCTTTACTAAAAAACTCCTTTGTTAATTTATATAATTTTTCCATGTGCAAATCCATTTCGGGCAAATCCATGGCTAAAATTATTTACTAAATAATTTCTTTATTAATTTATAAAATTTTTCCATGAGCAAATTCATTTTGGGCAAATCTGTGACTAAAATTATTTACTAAAAAAAATTTTTCTTTGTTAATTTATACAATTTTTCCATGTGCAAATCTATTTCGGGCAAATTCGTGGCTAAAATTATTTATTAAAAAGATTTCTTTGTTAATTTATATAATTTTTCCATGTGCAAATCCATTTCTAAAATTTAGTGCAAAACAGGCAATCCATGTTTCTTTCTCTTTTCTATTTTCTATATTTTTTTTCTTAAATAAATATTTATTTTCTAAAATCCATTTGCCCGAATAGTCAACTTTAAATTATTCAGTATAATATTACCTTGAGGACATCCATTTTCGGGCCCATCCTTGGTAACTAACAAATCAAACGCACTTCAGTAATGCAGTAAGAACGCACTTTAAAACAAAACTCTTCTAGTTACGCCTCTATCTCAATATGCGCTTTTGTTTTCATATCTTGCAATCTGGCAATCATGTTACAAAATTATTCTGTGTTTTCTTTATATTTTATTTTCTATTTTTACGTGTTATTTTTTACTTATTGTATTCTATTTTATTTTTTGTAATTTTTGAAAAAAAAATTTTTTGAGTGCTCCTCACACTATTATGTTGATATATTTTGCTTTGGCTATATTGATACAATATAAGGAAGCACTCTTTTTTGCGGATATAATCGTGTGGGCAGATGAAAAGATTATATATTTAATTTTCTGGATTTTTTAAAGGAATTATATCCTTTTTTTTCGGATTCCCCCCCCCCCCAGTTTTTGTTATTTTTATTATTAATTTTCTTCCCCCCACTTTTCATTAATCTGTAATTTTCCTTTGTTTTATCTTCATTTTAAACTTATTTTATGAGTTCTATTTACTTGCAGCTTATCCATCAATAAATGAAACTTATTGTTTTTCTTAATTTTCTTCATGTTTTTTCCTATTTATTTATTATGTTATATATATATATGAATATATATATATATATATATATATATATATATATATATATATATATATATATATATATATATATATATATATATATATATATATATATGTATATATATATATATGTATATATATATATATATATGTATATATATATATATATATATATATATATATATATATATATATATATATATATATAAGTATTAATTACGTTAAAATGCCACAAGGTTTAGAGCAAAAAAACGTTTTTTCAAAACATTTTATTTCCGTTTCAAGTGGTAGTCTCGAATTAGTTAAAAAAAAAAAACATTAATATTTGGGTTGTTTTTAACGTAAAAATGACCGCTTTTTGCCTTTATTTTGACTAAGGTGAATTTCGTAACCAATTTTTCACGTTTTTTTAACCAAGCAGGTTTATTTTTTTACGTATTTTTTTTCAACAAACTATTTACGTTTATTTTTGGTTCTATAAATTCGTTTTTTTCACCATGAATATTTACGTGTTTTTAACGCTTATTTTTATTAAAATAACGTACATTTTACGTTATTTTAACCAAAATACAAACGTATTTTATCCATGCAATTTACGTATTATTGTCAGTATTTTTAACGCTTATTTTGAGTTATGTGACTTAATAAATGTTTCGCGTAAATTTAACTAAATTAATTTCACTTTAACATAATTTTAACCAAATTGTTAACAATAACATATTTTAAGTTTTTTTTTTTATTTTTTATTTTTTTTTAACTAAGAGGGAAAGATACTAATACGTATTTTAATGTTTACGCTGCACTAATTACACTAAAAAAGATAGCATTTACTTTTTACTTAAAAAAAACTTCTAATTCTTTTCAGACTAAAACAACGGAAAATAGCCGATATTCATGCTTTTTTTTTTAAGAATCCTAGAAAAAGCCTTTTGTTTTTAATTTCACACTTTTTGTAAATTTTTACAATTCAATTTATTACTCAACGAATATGGAGTGCAAATCTTTCTACCTCTTCACAGCAACATACTGGTTTATTTACAAAGTTTCATGTCTCTCAGGAATTTTTTTAATTTTTGGTGCCGAAAAGTTTGTAATATAAAGAATTGGTAGAAGAAAATATTACTCAATACTTACATGATTTTCCAAACCCCTATGGAAAAAACATTTTTTTTTTTTAGTTCAAATTAATAATTAAGAAGTCTACTGCTCTCCTTAAGTCCATGTTTCCAATTGCTTTCTTGAAATTATCTACTCTTCTAGAATGCTTTTGGGTTCATTATTTTTTTTAAAAAATGCGTATTTTTTAGTTTTTAGCTTGAAAAATTTTACTAAAATTTACTTTAACACACACACAAAGTAAAAATATATATATATATATTACCCAAATTTACCATTTGATTTGTTTACTTACAAAAATTACAATTTTTCTAAGTCGTATGTTCGTAAAATTACAATTTTTAATCCAGAAGAGCAATTAACTTAATAATTTTAAATACAGAAAAAACATTAAATCAAATAAGATTTATTAAGTTTTATTTATTTTACAACTATCATACAATATATTTACAATATATAGATTTACAATTATAACACATCACCACAGATCTGAAACATGTATTCATGACTTCTTCCACCCAACTGTTAGTATCACCTCTTCACTGCAATGTTCCTGGAAAACAAATAACTATTTTTAGCATATGAAAAAAAATATACCGGGCAATAATATTAAATTGTTACAACCAACAGTAGATTTCTAAAACGAAGCTATACTGACTAGATAAAATACAGAGTTAAATAAAAAATTTTAAAAAAAATATTTAAACTGTTTATTTTTTTCAGGGAATTTCTACTAAGTATATATTGATTGAGTACATCCAAATATTTAGATATAAGAAAATCTATTTTACAAATTTTGGTCACATATTACATGACAAAATTACATACATATACAGCACAAATCTGAATTCGAATATTTCATAAATTTCTTTTCATCCTAGCTAAATCTTACATTGAAGCCAACAGTAAGTTATAAACAAAACATACAATTATTTTTCGTGTGGCTTTGAGGAGAACTCCTCCAGACTTTTAGTCCGGAGCTGTCGGCTGCTATGGTAACAAGTGATAGCACATTTCTAATGGGGGAACAATGGAGGAATAAAGGTGTCAATTGGTTTACCCACGCTGACCTAAAATCAAAACAAAACTATTAACAAAACACCCCTATTTGAAATGACTTTTTCTCATAACCGCAGTACTTGCCACAACATGTGCCTGTTGTCAGGTGAAGTTCTCCTAAAAGCTGCCCCATACTTGCTGTTTATTTACCTATCATCAGAATTTTATTTTCCTCTCTCATTTTTTCTTGCTCCTTAGCTGCATTCCTCTTCAGAATATTTTGCAAGAACTTTGTAGTTCAGAAACACAATTCAATTAGTTTCAGTTACGTAATTTTTAATTTCTCATTTATTGAAACAGTAAAAATACTATGCCTTTTAACACTAACAGTATCTTTAATATACAAAAGGAGTAATTTTAACAAATTCAGTAATTTGCTAAACTATATATTATTTAGTTCAAGTGAAGAAATACATTTTACAATTGCCTCTGTTAAAGCTTTTTTAAACAAAAAATGGTTAATTTGAAAATTCTTTAATTTCTGGAAAATCACTGCTAAAATGTAACACTTTACTCCCAAATACAGTAGAAAGCTGTTTGGAGATTTAGAAATTCATTTCCACAATGGAATTCTTAGTATTAACTTCCAGTGTGGGAAAAATAGGTTTTGTGTTCCTTGACCCTAGTGTGTTACTATCAGGTTGCTTGGGGGCAGTAAATACTTAATTTGTTTAAACCATTTTAAAAGGACTGGATGAAAAAATTTCAACAAAAAAAAACTTCACACACAAAACACAGTTTTTGGAGAAATATTTTAATAAATATTTCTTCGAAAAATGTGATTAAATGAAAGGTGTTAGTTAATTGTTGCAACATGACAGAATGTTTTGAGTAATGTAGTATAACAATTTTGGACTATAGAAACAATTCGGAGGAACAGCTTTAAACTTAAAATTGTTTTAAAAAATCATAATTTTATTCTTGGAACTAATTAGAAATTATTTTTAATGCTGCATATATATATATGAGCAAAACAAAATTACCAACTTTCCACACCCTTGCAAAAAAAAAAAAAAAAAAATTATTTTGAACAAGTATAGAGCAGATTTATCAAAATTTTTTTAACTTATTTAAAGATGTGAAAACAAATATATATTTTTTTGTCAAACTGTTATTCATATAGTTTGTAGTAGTGATAATTTCCATTGCATGAACTACTTAACTTACAAGATATATAAGTTTTCTGCAATATTAGACATTTAACGTAAATTTTACTTAATAGTTTTTGTTATAAAAAAAAGTTGGAACATAAGTATGCTAAATGTATATAGTAAAATGCAAGAAAATATAATAAATTAATGAAAACTAGTCAGACTAACTCTTTTAGAAAAAAGTAAGCATTTTTTGCAACCTTGATATACACATTGAATCGTGTCTTAAAACATTTTAATCATTAATACTTTAACACGAAATAATAAACACAAAAACATTCACTTGGAAAAATAAGATATTTAAATAAAAGATATTTTCAAACAGTACGAAATCAAAAAATTTTTCATTGAATGTAAGCATAATAATATAGTGCAGAAGTTATTGAAAAAAAAAACTTTATAAAAATAAAGTGATAATATCATAGACAGATATATTATATAAATAGAAAATATTATAGGTGTAGTCATAGATATAAAATCATTGATTAACGTTAACAATATTGAAAGTTCAATTTCTAATATGCGGAATTGTAGAAAACTGCAGATGTACACAAAAAAATAAATATAAACATATATACAATTGGCTTTTTTTAATTAAAACAAGGATAATTTGAAATCTTGTGGCAGAATGTTTTTGAGCTATCTGTGACTAAACTCTCCAGCACTAATATCTAATTGCAAAATACTTTTAATACAAACAAACACATATGTTACTAATTTAAAATGGCAAACACGCTGTGTTAACAAAAAAATAATAATAATGATTTTCTTATT
Organism: Parasteatoda tepidariorum; assembly: GCF_982258835.1. Taxonomy (NCBI): domain Eukaryota; kingdom Metazoa; phylum Arthropoda; class Arachnida; order Araneae; family Theridiidae; genus Parasteatoda; species Parasteatoda tepidariorum. Next base: position 3,687,165 of record NC_141765.1, on the reverse strand, counting down.
TTAACATGAAATTTTTTTTTTAATATTATGGGTGATATTCTCACATTTTGTTGGTGGGAAAACACACACTTTATTTGCTTCTTCGCATTTTGTAAATAATCATCACAATAAAAAAATATTGAATATCATGAAATCCGTAGTAGTAATTCCCCCCCCCCCCAAAAAAAATATATGATGTAATCACGTAAATTGGACTCCTCAATAGCGTGTTACACTTTGAAATTAGGTTGTAATAAATAATATGGTATAAAAAATATCGGATTTAAAAACTAAGGAAAAATCAACATCTACAACTTCCAAAAATTCAATAGAATTTTAAAAAAAAAATAGATAGCCTTAAAAAATAGATACTCAAATGCACAATTCGAGTTTTCCATATTGTTTAAATATCTCAAGATGGTTAAAAACCAAATGAAAATCAATATCAATAACTGCCGAAAATACTATCGAAACATTATGTCGATTTAGGATACTATCGGTGAAAATTGAGCGTGCCAAAAACTTATTATCCAAATGCATGATTCAAATATTGCATGTTCAAATATTTCTGTAAAAAAGAAAAGTAATATTTTCTTCTTTTCAAGAGAAAAATCTTTCTGCAGGAACTCTGTAAAATTCTGCAACAATGTCGCCGTGACGCTGTGATTCTGCCACGGAGGTTTGAAATACTGAGCAATTTGTATAAATCTTAATTCCCCAAGAATTTCCAATTGATGTTGTTTATTCATTTTGTAATTCATTTGAATGTTTGCCAAATGTTTGGTTTGAGTTACCTCAGCCTTTGAGTGATTCATCAATCTGTATGATCGCTGAAGAATTCATAAAAGCAAAATAGAAGTTTCAGAATTTGTTTGAACTTATCGAGAACTATGAATAAAAAGACTAATTTAATGCAGATAAGACACATATTTTTTAAGTGCCAGTGAGATTAAACATTGGAACAGCAAAAATAGTGGAGGTAAAAACTGTAACAGTTTACCATTCTACTTGATACTAACGATGAAACTTACACCAGAAACTTTTATTATAGACTAGTTGAATAGTGCAAATGCTGATGATTGTGCATCAAATAATTAGGATTCTACAGTATATATTTGCAATGGAAAATATATTTACAATATATGATAATTCATTTTCAGAGACAAGTTTTTGAGTACTTTTATTTGTTGTTATTGAAGCATGGGCAGCCTATGTAAACAATTTTTAATTACTGTTTTTAATATCAACAAAAGTAATCTGAAATAATTTTTAACAGTTGATTTCTTCATGTTTATAATTTCATGAATTTTTTTTAGCCTATTTTTAAGTACAAGAAAAAAGGAAACAATTCAAATACAGTTATTTCTTTAGACATACCTAATTCAGGTACCTTTAAATGAGACTTGATGGAGCTTCTTTCTCAAAGCTAGATCTTTTCCAAAGATCTTCCTCAGAAGTACATCAATAGATTATGAAAAAGAAAATTCATTCAGTTAATACGATTAAAAACATAGAAATTATTCAAACCTGCTTTGTTTATACAGGCACATTTATTATTCAGAACTGGAGAGGTAAGGAGTAATGGTTTGACAGAATGTTAGCTAAAAAAAATGGTGAAATGCAGAATATATTTTTATAGCAATATTTTTTTTAAAAAAAAATTCATTAATAAATATTTTTTATGAATACATAAGTTTATTTATAATTGGAAATTACTCCATGCATATCTATATTAGTGGAATGGGCTAAGGAGAAAACAAAAAATTAAACAAGAAATACTTGTAAAAAAAACTAAAGTTATAAAGTAAAACAGAAAGAGAAAAAAAAATTATTATAATTGTTACAACAAAACTTCTATGCTAAGAATAATATTTTCTGCAAAGCAGTATCCATAAAGCAGCATTAACTAAAATATAATCTATTAGAAATATATTATTAAAATGCTGTGTTATCTTAAAAACACTAAAAAAAACAAAAGATTATATACAAATGTAAAACAAAAAAATCTATTTCAATTCTCAAAATAAAATTTTAAAGCTTTACGTCTCAGCTTTCCAATTATCATATTTTCCAGATAAGAATAAAGTCAATAGAAACATTCTTAATTACTGTGTCATACAGTTAATAAAAACAAAATTTTTCAGAAATATAAAAAGCTAGATAAAAACCAAGACAAAAATTGTTTAAAAGAAAAATTTAGCAATAAAAATTTCAATTGAATTTTTTCACCTAGCAGGGGTCTGTCTAGGTTTTTCTGAGAGATACCTATTTTGTGAAAATTTAGACATAATTTGTAAAAAATTAAAAACTATATTAAAAAAACAACGCAAAAACATGGATTTATTGTTTCTTAAGGAATACAAAAATAAAATTATAAGAAAAAGTATTTTGTGAAACTACTGTTTTTCCTTAAGTTGAATTTGTGAAGGTACTGCTAAACGGTATTAAATTCGGCGTAGACAGACCCCTGCCTAAGGCATATTTTTAGAATACAGTGACTATAAAAAAATAAAAAAGTTTTAAACAGCAATGTAAATTGAAATAAAAGCTTGAATAAGAATAATTCCAAAGATAATTTAATATTGAAAAGTACTGCAATTATTTTCCATATCGTTTTAACTGATAAATTTCAAAAACTGTTTCAAAAATAAGAAAAAAAATTTCCAGTAAATGTTCAACTGGATGTTTTTTTTTTAAAGATATCATGTTGCAAAATAAATAGTCAAAAAACTATTTTGTCCATGTGAGATTTTCTCTTGCAAAAGCTTGTTAAGATGATACTTCCACGACATTTTGGCTGAAGAACCATCTGCTATAGACTCTTGTAAAATTTACACCAATCAAGTGTGTTTAACCCTTGGTTCTTTAAAAAGGTAAAGTTAAAAGAAACTGCCATGAATCACAACTGCCACTACTCAACTTTTTTAAAAATGCAACAACTAATAGTTTTTATACTTTATAAGACAATAGTAGGTAAGTAGATAAGACAGCTCAAATTAATGTCGTAATTCTCGTGTGTAAATCAGATTGAAATAAATAAATAATTAGTTACGGTATTTCCATTATCCATTTAACTTTTTCTTAAAATAAAAATTGGTCATTCTGCATAAACGAGTGGGAAAAATATTGTTGTTCCCTGTTATTTTATTACAAGTAACAGACTTCTGGGAAACGTGGTTCAATTTAACCTGATCTTGCTTTCTACCTATAACAAACAATCCCGACGTAAAACAACAAAAGCTGTATATTGCCAGCATTCGATTCCATGAATTCGAAGATTCCTGAAAAGGACCACCGTGATTGTCACCTAGAATCCCTGCCTAGAATACAGAGCTACATTTTCTGAGAAGAAGCACTTTAAGAGCAAGACAAGTGTAACCAAATGATTTGCTACAGACAGGGAACATCCTTTCATCTCAGATATCTTTAAGCATCCTATAGGGGACTCATTCTCCCTTCTTTTTTCTTTTTTTTTCAAAAGAAAAAAGGGTGCATATCTCAGAAAATTCAAATTGTCTTTCTTTCGAGGGGGGGGGGGTAGAGATACAAATAAATGGTGACTTATAAGATTGAAGAAAGTGGGAGGTCTAGGAAAAGAAAAGTTTCTTGATTGACATAATTTTTAACCAATAACATTATTTATGCTACAATCAGTAACTAATTTCTCGTATTTACACCCCCCCCCCCCGTGTATACGTGAATGCACAGAACGCGAGTGCTCTGAATCCTACATGAATGCACAGAAAAAGTTTATTCTACTAAAACATTATTCTAAATTATTGCTTTTGAAAGCATGCTGTAATAGTGTAAAGCTGATGTTGCCTCAGGTAGTAGCTAGCCCCTTCAAATAATTTTATCAATGATTATTATTTATCGATCAATATTGATTGTGTCTAAATCAATATAAATGAAGAGTTTAATTTTCCTAAAGAATTATTATATTTTAATAATAAAAAATTTATTAAACTTAAATGTAAAAATAAAATTACAATTATTAAAAATTATATAATTTTTTTTTAACATTTTAAGCATTCTATTACACAATAATACTCAAAAGTAATAAAAACAAATTTCAAGTTTTTGTTAAAAATACAAAGTGACGTATTTTTTAAGAGGGGGTGATGCCGTATTATAAGTTTTAAGAAGTAATTAAATTTTTTAAATGATTGATCTTATCGAAATAAATTTCATTCTATGACGTTATAATTAAAATAGTTATTCGATTTAAAATAAAAATTTTAGGTAACAATGCACAAATTTTACTTCGATTTATTTTACGAATTTGTCTTTAAATGTTGTAAAGAATATGTAAAATATTTAGTACATAAAATTTTAGTAGGCAAAATAGATTTTAGTAGGTTTAAGATAAATGTTGGTTTAATAAAATTACATACAATACTTCTGTTTATGTTTCTAAGGATTATATTTTTCCAAACCTAAAATTATTTTCTATAAAACTAATGTTGTATTATGTTCGCGTATGCATACAGGAATAAAAAATATCGTAACACAAAAAAAGTGAATAAATTAAGAATGATTGTTTGTTATTTTCTACTGATTATTATTTAAGTTTAGTTTTTATATTATATTCATTGTTGCTATACTTATGTTTTTGTTTTGTATTATAAAAACACGAATGTTCCGAATTTGTAAATGAAAATCTGATCATTGAATTTATAGCTATTTAAAGTATTTTGTTTATGCATTTATTTACTTATTGAGGACAGAGTTTTTATTTACTGTGACAGCTTTTTCAGACCAAAGTTACTGCTATCACTTATGAGAGTTTTAAGTACAGGTTTAATGCAGTAGTTTTAAGTGATTTCTATCATTTTTTCTAAAAGGTCATTTTTTTACTAGTCAAATTAAGATTTAATTGATAGTTATTTATTGCTCTTCAGCTCTTCTGTACCTTTGACTTTGACAGGTCAACTAACTACGAGAATGTCCAAAATATTAAACAAAATAGTAATAATTCTATTAGATAATTAGTTCTGTTTTCCACAGATGCAATCTAGAGTGAGTTGTTATTATGAAATAAGTTCATATCTGATTTTTTATCCAGATTTTATGGGATCATTTAAGATAATTGTTGCATTTATAAAATTACTCATCACTATTTTTTCCCTTCATTTCTCTTCCTATCATTATTAATATATTAGATTTAATAAGGAAAAAGGAATAGTGAAAAGCATTATTATTTCTAAAAGTTGTGTGTTATTATATACAGTGCGTAAAATAAAAAAAGTTAAAAAAAAAAAAACTGAATAACTCTTGATTTAATGATCGGATTTTAACTTACTAGATCTCAATCTAATTGGTTTGAGGGCCAAACTTAAAATATGCAAATTAGTTGGTGCAGAAGATATTTTAAGTAATGAAATCGGGCAAACGTGCTTCCTCTACCTACATATATGTATATGTTGTTGAATTTGGATATTTGTCTCTCAAAATATGGATGGTATTCACAATATGGAAATTAAGATCCCAAAAGTTTTTTTAAGTTGAAAGTTTGGGCTCCTTTATTTAATTGCAGTTTTCATGCATTTCGCCATGTCTCGAGAACTTTTGAAACGAATTGAAAAATTTTTGCACTTAATAATAAAATTCATTAACCTAAAAATAATTCCCTGTCAAAAATATTTTTTTAAAATTATTTATTATTAATAGTCGGAATAATTTTGAATTCAAAAATATACAAATTGTTGCATAATTTTAAAGAATATTAGTTTAAATAGTAAAATACAAAATTTGAACAAAATCTGTCGAAAGGTTCTTGAGAAATTAAATGTTAAATATATAACTTTTTTAAAATTGAAAGGTTTATTTGATTGATTTAGTACAGATTAAATTTTGTCATTTAAAATGACATTTTTTAAATTTTCAATTTAAAGTTCTTTCGACTATTCTCTTAATATATAAAATGATTAATACTTCTTACAAATTATTTTTGACAAGGAACTATTTTTAGGTAAATGAATTTTTTTATTATGGTGTGCTAAAATTTTTTAGTTCGTTTGAAAAATTCTCGAGATATGATCATTAATTTCGAGAGTCAAGAATTCGAATCAATTGAAAAAAAAGGTATGCTTTTTTTAGAAAAAGTACGTGTCTGTTTTTCTAATTTAAAGTATTTTGAGTCTTAGTAAATAAAAGTTCATACTTTCGATCATAAGTTATTCAAAGTGTTTGCTTTTTTGCACATACCCACAAACATAAGTTATTTGTTTAATATTAATTGAAAAGTTTTCAATTGATTATAATATTTTTAAAAAAAATTGATTTAATTTGAATAAATATTTTTTTTTACAAAAAAAAATTTGATTTTATATTTTGAATTAACACGTGACTTAGTACTAGATATATTTTTTATTGTTAGAGGGGGGAGGGCACCAAAATATTTTCAGTGCTTAGGGCCTCAAGAGGTCTTAATCCGGCCCTGCCTGGTAACTTCCAGTGGCTATCATCACACTGAAAAAAAAACATGGGAAGAAACTCAAAGGGTATATCTTGTAGCCACTACCCCCTGGAAAACCTCTACAGGTTTTCTTTTTTAAATGTATGCAAGTTTGAAATCCACAATAGTAGGTGCAACACATCACAGAAGGAAAATATCCCCTCTACTCATATTTTGACGTGTAAAGTCAACCATGATATATTTAAGTATTATCTTCAGAATAATGCTTATAATTGTTACTTTTTGTTAATTGTTATTTATTATAGCAACAAAATTTGCCAGGTGAATAAAATAATGCAGCATTAATTTAATAATTAAAGCTTTAAAACGGAAATTTTCTTTACATAAGATCGCAACTAGTTTAACTTATTTCAGATTAATATTCCTTCATTAAGCTTAGGTGCCATCCGAATACTTTTAAAATATTCATGATTTTATTAAAAATATCTCAACTGCATAACAATCGTATATAAGGGTCTGTATTTCATCTCTTTACATTTTATGCTCAGTAAATGAGAATCAACAAATTCTCTTGCTCTTTTCCAAAATCGTTACGTTTTGTCATAGTTTGTTAAACTTCGCAAATGATAGGCTTATAATATTTGTGTTTATTTCAAGCAGAATTAACTACAATAATCATTTACTTTCTTTGATAGTGAAGTATTATAATGAATTAACATGCTAAATAGTAATAATTAAAGTAAGGAATAAAAGAACTTACCATTGAATTCGGCGTATGTAAGTACACAATCTGCAAACACGTGTGCAACAGATTATAAATAAAAGCTAACTAGCGTCGTCTAGTGTAGGGGTAGCAATCCTTGTGTTGAAGTTGTGAAAAGTTGAAACTCAGTATCGTTTAATCCACTTCTAAAACGAAAACTCAAATAACTGAAAGCAATGTGGAACATTACTTTTGAACCTATATTGTGAATCAATTTTTTCTCATCTATTTTTGATTTTTCTTATTATTAATCTAATTGAACCTGGAATAAAATGCTACATTGTAGAATAACTTTCATATAATATTTTTAAAAAAGTTAAATAAAACTGTCAAGCCTTTTTTAAAAAATTATTACTATTTTATCTCGTGACTTAAAGAAAAATGGAATTATATTGTTATGTTGTGTTATTTTCATTCATATAATAGTATTTTATTTTCATATAATAGTATTTTATTTTCATAAATAGTATTTTATTTTAACTAGTATAATATTATTTGTAGCTTGTACATAAAAAAACCCAGTTTTAATGCTTTTTATAATTTTTATGCATTTATGAATTGCATAAAACAGCATGCTGTTTTATGCAATTCATAAAAATTGCAATTTAACAATATGCTCTGGAAATGTAAAATTATTATAACAATAATTTATTATTAAAAGGAAAACATGAATAAATATTATAAATCAAGATCACTGCTTCGGAAGACATACAAGATTATTTAAAATACATGATTATTTATTTTAAAACTTTACACCTAACCAGTAACCTCATTTCCAATCAAAGATTTGATCGGTAGAAATTAGAGGATCATACTATAGTAATTTAACTAAATGAGACATTAACTATGTTATATTTTAAAACTGTAAAACTAAAAATGTGCATTGATTTTTTTTGTGCATCATATAGGCTGATCAATGAACCATAAATTGTAGGATTTCCATTTAATCCCAAAATGAGAGTAAGAAAGATATTGTAGAATACATTCTACGTTAGGTCTTCCATCAAATCAAAAAGATTTAATCTAACTGCATCCACCAATGTAAAAGTTTTATCGATTAACATAAAATGGGATCAACATGTACATTTATTTATCTCTGGTTAATTTTAATTATTATATCATGATTACATGTTATTTCTCAAATTTCGTGTTTATTTTTCGTTTTTCTTGTCTGCGTGGGTGAAGATTTTACATACATTAATTGGCATGCATAAAGGCATGGTCTCATGATTTAAGTATCATTTTTATTTTTTAGTTGGTGATGAAAAAAATTCATAAAATATTTATTACATAAGAAAATACACATTTAAATAAAAAGCACATTTTAAATTACGATTTCATTTGAAAAAATAAAAAAGAGGTAATATAATGGATTTGAAAACTTGATTATAACAAAAAGGGTAAAAAAGGGCGTCGAGTTGTTAACATTCCACGTGGATCAAGTTATTTTCATATAATATATTAAAAATTTTATATTTAATTTTAGCTGGAAGGATCCATATTCGTTGAAGGATCCGTTTCCCTCTTCAGTGCTTTAGATTTAAAAAAAGGTAGATTTTTATGAATCCGTGTTTTCGCTTGCTGATATTTGTCTTCATTTTAAAAGCAATGTATGTATATATTAAAGAGATTTTGTGGAAATTGTATTCCCAGATAACACAGTGTAAACAGATAATGTGTCAATGAATTAATGAAGGTAGGAGTTTTAGTTACGTCACACTAGAGCTGTACGTTAGGCTTATCATCCATTTAGACCTAAATCTGATGGGGTAGGAAATTTTCTCCAGATCCCTGTACATTTGGTACAGCAATGCGACTGACCACGGGCCTCTCGATTCCACAGATTTTAATAGCACATATATCGCATGTACTCGGCGGTGTCGAGGATCGAGCACCGCCCCCGTCAAGGACTAGAATGGCCCTTAAAACCCCTATTAACCCGGAACTAAGCTTAAATGAAAATATCTTGGTCAAAAAAACATAGAAAAAAATTTGTCGCACTAATGTCAAAATATGAAAAGACAAATATTTAATTCCTCGCTTTTTTTTTTTAAAGGTGGGTTTGTTTTTTTAGGGTCTATGTAATAGCATTGCAAAATTTAGGTCTTAACTACAATTTTTGAGGAACTTTCGCTTTCCCTAACTTAAATCTTTTTCTTTTTTACTTATGTGATCTAAATAATTAAAAACAATTTATTTAGCTTCATTAACTATTTAAAACCCTCCAAGCATTGTGTCCCTAGGTAAATTCCCTGTTATGTAACATTATTGACCTATATGGGAAAAAAAAAACATGCTATTCAATGCAAGAAAGCCTAAAACTGACAGTTCGGAAAAAGAAACCGAACTAACGCTCAAACTACTTTTAAAAGTACTTCAATTTCACATACACAAAAACTCACTCATAAATAATATTTTGCAAAGAAATAAAGAATTATCATGACTTGCTCCTATTAAAAAAAAAAAATCCTGACAATAAAACAAAACTTACAATTATTATTTATATTTTATGCTATTTTATATTTTATAAATTTATATTATTTTTTACTATATATGATTTTCATAAATAATTTACTTACTGCAATTATTATTTTATAATTAAACAATTTCTAGATTATAAAATTCAAGATTCAAAGCAAAATTTAATAAATTTGTAAAAATGTTGTTGTGTGTAAAAACGTCTTTTAATAACAAATATTTTAAAACTTCCCACACTAAATTTTATTACGAAAACTAATTATGAGAATTATCTTTTTACCCGTCTTTTAATACGTATGTTTTTTTTTCAGTGATAAATATTATATACATTAAAGAATCAAGATTGATAAATTTTTCAAAATACTTTAATTCTATTTTTACAATTTATGAAGTTTTTGGAAGGAAAAAAAAATAAATCAGTATTTTAAAATAAAGTAAATGTCTCTTTCATGCAGTAAGAGCATGGAATTTAAAAGTAGACACATTTCTTAGTAATTATTTTGAAGAAACTTATAAACGGTAAGCGATAATTGAAGGTAAAAAATTAATAAATAAATGTTAACAAAATGAACCAAAAATAATCGTTTCTATTTCATGTTGATTGAAGTAGAAAAAAAAATTATTATAATATTAAAATTATTTTTTATAAACTCGTATGGTGAGCAATAATTGCAATATAAAAAAAATAATGAATCAATTTTTACATAATAACAAAAAAAAAATTTTTTTAATTTATGATCTTTGAATAAAAATAATTACAAGTATTCATATATTATCATCCCACTCTAGATAGGATCTAACCTAGGACGTCGTACCCTTGAGGCGAACGCTTTAACCACTACACCACGACTCTTGTTCTAGACAGAGATAACTTAAATTTAAGTAATGTGTTTCTACATTGTTATGTTCGTTGCGTGTCAAGTTGTAGCAAATTTTTAAAGAACTAAAATTCATATTTCCCTTGTCAGTTACTGATAATGAGCCGACTCAATATTATCAACAAACAAATATTTATAACCAATTTAATGAAACAAAAATAACTATAAGTATTTAAAAATTAAATATAAATTGAAATAAAAATCTACAATGTTCAGTTTATTCAAATTCAAGAGAAACGTAAAAGATTCTCTTTCTTGGGCTCTCACAGGTTCACCCATTTTGTTTGAAACATTTGTACCATTAAATTTACGTTTATAATCCCAAAAAATTTACGTAAATATAACTATGCAACAAAACGTAAATTTTTCGTTAAAATAACGACTTTAAAAAACGGTAAAAAAAATGGGTAAAAAGTGCACATTAAAATAACGTATTTTTAGTACGTATTTTTTATTATGTATAATTTTCGATTCATATAAGATTTTATTATGAAACAATTTCTAGATTATAAAATTCAAGATTCAAAACAAAATTTAATAAATTTTTTTGTGTGTAAAAACGTTTTTTAATAACAAGAAATATTTAAAAACTTCCTACACTAAAGTTTATTACGAAAACTAATTGTGAGAATTCCTTTTAATTTGTCTTTTGATACGTATGCTTTTTTTCTCTTTCAGTAATGAATATATATACAACATTAAAGTAGCAAGATTGATACATTTTTCAAAATACTTGAATTTTATTTTTACTATTTGTGAAGTTTTTGCAAGAAAAAAAACATTTAAATCATGATTTTAAAATAAAGTAAATGTTTCTTTCATTGCAGTAAGAACATGTAGACAAATTTCTTAGTAATTATTATAATTAATTTTTACATAATTAAAAAAAATAGTTTTTTAATTTATTATCTTTGAATAAAAAAATTGCAAGTTCCGCAAATTAACATTCCACTCCAGAGTAGGACCGAACCTAAGACAATGTACCTTTGCGGCGAACGCTCTAACCACTACACCACGACTCTTGTACCTGACAAAGATAATTTAAATCATGTGTTTTTACGTTATTATGTTCGTTGCATGTCAAGTTGTTACAAATTTTTACTTTTTATTTAGTATTCTGATAATTTAGATTTAAATCATGTGTTTCTGCGTTACTTTGTTCGTTACATGTCAAGTTGTAACAAATTTTTACTTTATTCAGTATTTTGGAACTTCTTTAATTTCATCTTAGTTTAGTTTCATAAGAATTAAGACTCATAGTTTCCTTGTCAGTTACTGACAATGATCAGACTCAATATTATCAACAAACAAATATTTATCTCCAGTTTAAAAAACAAAATAATTATAAGTAATTAAAAGTAGAATATAAATTGTAATAAAAATCTACACTGTTCAGTTTATTCAAATTTAAGAGAGACGTAAAATAATATCCTTCTTCGGCACTCACATCTTTTATTTAGAAAAATTTTTACTACTAAATTTACGTTTATAATCCCAAAAAATTAACGTAAATATAACTATGCAACAAAACGTCACTTTTTCGTTAATAAAACGTTTTTAAAAAACGGTCCAAAAATGGGTAAAATGTACACGTTAAAATAACGTATTTTTAACGAAATATTTAAAGGGAAAATTTATAACGTTAAAATACCATCACGTTAAAATCGTTTTAACAAATGAGGAAATGGTAAAAATCATCACGTGAAATTAATGTAATTTTAACGCAAGCCCGAAACCTTATAACGTACGAACGTATTTTTAACGTTTATTTGCCCCTTATGCTGCATGGGTATATATATATGGGTCATTCTCACTGAAAAGGTATAAATAGACTAAAAAATTTTCTTAAATTAAAGTAATTAAAAAAATGTTAAAAATTACATAAATGCCTTTATTTATTTTTGTTATATGTCCTTATAATAATGGTCAAGTTTTCTATTTTATTTTTTACAAGATTTAAAATGTTCTAAATTCTGTCTTGTCCACGGAGGAGATGTAATAGTCAACGGAGGAAGACATTTTATGTTATAGAATATAAATTGTCAATGAAGACTAATTCATTAATTCTTGGGTACAATTGATACGAGTTGAACATTAATAAGTAAATAATAAAATATTTCGGATAGAGCTACCTCCGATTAATCATGCTGTTATGAAAGGAAAAATGCATTTTTAAACTAGGTGTACAATTTTTTAAGTAACTCTTACTGAACATTAATAAATTGAAATGTAATGACTCTTGAAATGAAAATTCAGACTCTACATGAAAGTAATTTATGTTTTCCAAACAAAAAAAAAGGTATTTTTCTTAATAAATGTTAGAAAATATAAAGATTACTAACATAATTTTTTAAAAAGCTGAATTTCTTTCATTTCAAAACTGTAATGACATCTAAGGTCCAAAACAGGTTGTTTGAGAATATGAACAATGTCATCAACGTCAACAACAGAAATATCATCTTCGGCAAGAAACACAAACTTGTTTTTTCCTGCTGATCTTCCCATAAATTTGATGGTATGCTCACCTGATACAATTAAACACTATGTAGTATTTTATGTTTTTTTTTTCCCCTATAAACTCTACTTTAACATAATCGTTGGTTTGGGGTTTTTTCAACTTGTTGATTAATTCTTCTTCACTCTCTAAAATTTCCTTGTCATTTTCAGAATATGCATCATTAAAAAAGAATTTGTTGGCATTTTATCTCGTAGAATTAGTCCCAAATGGTAATGCTTACATTGATCACTTTGGCCACTTAAGCAGGTGCTTGAAATCTGCTTATTTTTTTTATATCTTTCAAGTCTAGTATTTAGTTTTTTTGTTTTTCTCTTCTAATTCTTCTATCTTCTTTTTTAATTTATAATGATTTTTTCATACTAATCTTTTTTCTCTTAAAATTCCAGAATTATTTTCTTTCACAATGTTACTCTTATTCAATAGCGAAGATGAGCTCGGAGTTGTATCTATGATTTATCCTTCAGGTTCTTCCAAACGTTTTCTTTGTTTACGATATTTCCTTGCTTTTTCTTTCCAAACTTTTCTTATTTTTCTCTTTTCACATTCATTCATTTCTTGAACACTTTTAATTTTTCCACAGGCTTTTCTTTGGTGGTAATGCTCTCTCTCTCTTTTTTCACTTTCTTTAAACAATATAGGATTTTCTTTTAATTTCTGTCTAGCTTGTCTCATGCTAAGTTTTTTCTGTTCCCTTCTCTTTTGGATTTTAGCATTTGACTGCTTTCTTTTTTTACATTTTGGTTTTGCCATTTTTTCCTAAAATTTGTAGAGAAAAAAACTTCTAAACATCACAGAAATTATTTAGAAAAATTGCCAATATTTACTTCTCCGATTAGAAAAAGTTAAACTTAATTGATTTTCTTTAAAAAATACAAACAAATAAACACATTTGTTCCATTTAAAAAAAAAAATCAATTAAAAGAAAAGAGATTTTTAATTAATAAAAATGTATTATGATTATCTAACACATTGTCTCTTCCATTGACTGTGTCATCTCCTCTGTGGACTTGTTATGTCCACGGAGGAGACAAAAACTAGTTCTTGAATTTTACTGATTTTTGATTTTAAAGTTACAAAAATGGCTCAGTTCTTTTTATTAAGTATACTATTTTTGCAATCTGAAATTTATACATCAAATATAAAGTAATTTTCTCTTACCTTCTTTATGATGACCACGGAGTATACATTGAGAACTTTACCAAACCTCAGTTGAACACAACAATCGAAAATGACACCAAAAAGAACTGATAGTTAACACTAGAAAATAGAATGGTTACCTTTCCCACCGGCTGTCTTTTAGGGATTTCACATATGCTGCCCTCTATTGCATATTTACTGAACTATATTAATTGTCCATCGAGGGAGACTTCATTTTTGATGGACTAAGTTTACTAGTCATTTATTTTATTTAAAAAAAAAATTTTTTTTAAATATTAACTGAAAAACTACTATAAACATTTAACTAGTTAAAACTACAAAAATCATTAAAATAATATTTAAATTGTTTAACAGACATTAAAAATTATTTTGTGTCACATAGGGACGTCCACGGAGAGGATTTTGAAGTTATGTTTATTAAAAAATAAGAATGAAATATTAAATACATTTAGCAGAAATACATATGATTGATTAGTTAGAACTTTACGAAAAATGATGAAGAAAAATATTAAGAAATCTGCTGTATTTCCTAATATTTATTACTAAGGGACTAAAAAAATCTCCTTTTTGTGAGAATGACCCATATATACACACACAGTGGAACCCCAATTTTCCATCAGACTAGCATTAAAAAATACACAGAATTAAAAATGTAAGCATATTGTTCAAAAATTGTCACTTACATGATGACACTTAGAAAAATGTGTAATCTTTACTTGTTTTTTGTTGTAAGATCCAATTTCAACAATTGCAAATTTGATTTTTCATTTACATTTGCAAATATATATTATAACAGAATTATTTTGCTTTGAAATTCTTGATCAGTTGTGGGTATATCCAATATTATTCATCGGTTTTTATCACTATCATCAGGAGCAGGCAGTAAATCAGATATTGAAGGAATTGAAATGCAATTTGGGAGGTATGTTGCAGTCAATATGCACGTTATCGACTTCGATATTTTATGGACCTTCATCCCAGTAATTTTATTCTGAAGAGTCAATGTTTTTGTTGGATACCGAGAAGGCAGCTTTATTAAACCCATTTGAAATGCATTTCAGTCGACACTCTCTAACGCTGTAGAAATCTGATTCAGAAATTCTGGAATATTTATTTTTGCCTTCGAAGCATCTTGCTAGTCTCTGAAAACAAGAAAAAGAAATAATAACCTAACCAGTTGTTTAATGTTACATTCCTTAAATGATTGAATTATTCTAAGATTCAAGGATTGAAGTTAAATGAAAAGAATTCTCAAAAATTTTACATTTTAAACTCCTATACTTCCTTTAATCACCCTTTCTGTGCTTTTGCCCATCCCAGTTACTTTTCTAATTTTGACTCAAAGGGGAAAACCCGTCTCACAAAACAAAAGGACAATGTAATAGAATAGAATGAATTTCAGAACAGCTAATAACAAGTATATGCTTCAAAAAAATGAAAAAAAGAAAAAACTCTGAAAAAGTTTGCACAAGCTTTGTAGAAAAAAAATGGATTTGAACTACTAAACATAGAAAGTAGAATTTTCTAAAAATGCATATCGTAAAATTCGGAATAATTTATATTATCGGTATTGGCAATTTTCACAGACTAGCAAAAAGCGACGAAGGAAGCAGGATTACCTACGAAGCGTATAAAGTAAAACCAGGGTACCACTGCATATATTTATGAAACATAAAAATCTTTAACTGATATTTTTATGTTATTTCTTTTTCTTAATTTATTATTTAGTTCCAACTATCAAATTTTATTTCATTAGAAAAAATATCTCCTTTACGAAAACCTCATATTCAGGGGCGTACACAAGGTGGGGGGGTTTAGGGGTTTAAACCCCCCCCTTGAGCTCAGACAAAGTGAATTTACAAAATAATACAGACAAAAATAAAAATTTTAGTCGAAATTATGCGGGTTATTATTTTTTAAGACTATATATTTTTATTTGCCTTATGCCTACTTTTTTTTTCTCACGGTATTTCTCAGAATACTGATAAAACATTTTTCTATAATAGGGTTGTATTTTTGAAACCAAATTCACGTGATACTGTTACGGGCGAGCCCCGATCACTGGTTCCTTTCTGACCTGCCAGTCGCGATAGTTTTCGAGACTGGCTGGCATTCGCGAGGTCTGGAATCCTAGACGTTCTGTCGTCTTTGAGACAATTCGAGAATTTTGTAGATGCGGTTAAAAAAAATTATATGAAAGGGGGTTACATTTATTTTCGATTTTAGTCAGACTAAAAGTTATCTCTGTCGCTTGTCCTTCGGAGCTTGTTTCTAAATCTGTTTTGTTTTGGAGACTCTGTGCTCGTTGAAGTTATTCATTCCAGCTCGAAACTTTGAGATCGTAGCTTAGTGGATATTTCTGTGCCAATATATATGTATATATTTTTGCTGTTCTTGGATCTTTAGGATGTCTAAACGCAAGAATTTAACAATTTTTAATTACTTTGAGAAAAAATCACGACCTGAAATTAGTGAGGTGACAGCATCTAGTACCAATGTAAGTTTTTCTGTTGAACAGAAATGTGATACTTCCGTTGAAGAAAACGTTTCTAGCGTAACAGATTCTGATGAATGTGAAAGCGGCCCTCAAAGTGTTACTTCCCACCCATATGACATTGGACTTTTTTCAGAAGATAATACATGCGAGGATAAAAAACTGGATATACTTAAAAATGTTTGGGAACCCAATCCAGCATTTGTTTTTCCTGAAAAAGGAAAAAGAAAATTGAAATTTCAGTACAAATGGCTTTATCGCTGGAAATGGCTTGCATATTCAGAGGTTAAGGGTGGTGCTTTTTGCAAATTTTGTGTACTTTTCGCCCCAAGTGGTGCCGGTTCTGGAAAGCAACCTTTAGGCCAACTGTGCAATGTGAAATTTGACAACTGGAGAAATGCTGTAGAGCGATTTTCTGAACACGAGAAATGTCTTTATCACAAAAAATCGATCGAAACTGCTGGGATATTAAACGATATTTTATTTGGAAAGATGAAACCTGTGGATGAACAAGTTGACAGTGCAGCAAGCAGAAGAAAATTAGAAAATAGAAAAAACATTACTCCAATCATTGAAACCATCCTATTTTGTGGAAATCAAGGTCTCACTCTAAGGGGAAAAAGGATTCGGGAATAATTGCTGAACAACCAAGTGAGGAGAACGACGGAAATTTTCGGGCATTGCTTCGTTTCCGGAGTAAGAACGATTCGACTCTTAAGATTAAGAACATTTTAGAGTCAAGCAGAAAAAATGCTCAGTATACCAGCCCTCGATTTCAGAAGGAAGTTATTGAGGTTTGCAATATTTTAATCCTGCAAAAACTAGTCAGCAAGATTAATGATGCAACTTGCTTTTCCATTCTTGCAGATGAAACAACTGATATTGCAGGTATAGAGCAATTATCGTTATGTGTTCGATATGGCGATAAAGAAAATTTTAACATCACCGAACAGTTTTTGCAATTCATTCCGGTGCATGACTTAACCGGAAAAGCAATAGCAACAACAATATTAGACCAATTACAGTCTATGAAAGTTGATATAAAAAAGTTACGTGGACAGGGGTACGATGGTGCTGCATCAATGAGTGGAAAAATTAATGGTGTACAAGCCCACGTAAGAAGTATTGTCGCATCAGCACTCTATGTACATTGCTCTGCTCATAGCCTCAATTTCGCTGTATCAAATGCATGCAAAATAACTGGCATTAGAAATTGCTTAGGGACAATTAAAACATTATACGACTTTTTAAATACGCCAAAAAGACAGTATGTCCTATCTTCAGCAATAGAGGAGATGGAAACCAGCTCTAAGAGGGAGAAAATTAAACAGCTATGTGCAACCTGTTGGATGGAAAGATACGACTCAGTAACCGCTGTGATGGAACTTTTCGAGCCTATCGCCGAAACTCTACAAAAAATATCAGAATGAAAGGATAAGGAATCAGCTACCCAGGCTAATTCTTTACTGTGCACAGTATCTAATTGCCAGTTCGTAATATCTCTTTTGTGCATTTACAAAGTTTTCACCATAACAATCCATCTCTGTAGATACCTACAAAAAACAAGCAGAGATTTGATAGAGGCAGTGAGTCTTGCAGAAGATGTCATTAAAGATCTAAAATTAATGCGTGAAAGTGCCACTGAAACATTCTCTGAAATATTCAGCTCTTCTTCTCTTATGCTAACAAGCATTGGATCTTCCACTTCCATGCAAATCCCTAGAATAACAGGAAGACAGAAAAATCGCGATAATTTTCCCTCATCGACACCGGAAACATATTTCAGAGTTAGTGTTTTTATTCCATTTATAGAAAATTTTATAACACAATTAAACTTAAGATTTGTATCGCATCATGATATTTTGAAAGGATTTCAGTGTCTTCTACCTTTCATTTGCCAACCTTCAAACATAAAGGCTTTTGAAGCATTAGTGGAATTTTACGCTGGAGATTTGGATACCTGTAAAGAAAGCCTTAAGTCTGAACTAAAACTCTGGTATAAAAGATTAAAAAGGATTAGTGAAGACGGAGGTAGTGTTCCAAAAACTGCGGCGGATGCTCTTGGAATGTGCAATAAAGATATAACACCAAACATTTTCAAACCCCTAGAAATATTGGTTGTTCTACCTGTTTCAACGAGTGCAAACGAAAGATCTTTTTCGACTTTGCGCCGTTTGAAGACTTATTTACGCAACTCAACGGGAAATAATAGAATGAATGGATTGGCGCTCTTAAGCATTCATAGAAAATTTACCCCAGCTGTCGAAGACATTTTAAACGAACTTGCAAAAAAAACCCGTCGTTTGGATATTACTGTATAAATCAATAAATTTTTAGCGTGTTTGTATACTGGTTTAATTCCCTATTTGTTGGTAACTCATTTTTTAGTTAAATTCATTGGTTTTCTATGGAATATTCACATTTATATGGTTATTATTTAGGTAGCTGTTACAGTACGAGTAGTTTTTCTGGCTTGATTTATTCCTACTTTTTAATAAAAATAAAATATTTTACCTCTTATTATAAAAAAAATTATATTCTTAAACTTGAAAAATAAAAACAAAATTTAACTAAACAATGTTGTCGAAATAAAAAGTCAAAATTGTCTAGCTGTCTAAATTAGGGAAGTAATAGTGCTTTATTACATACTCGAATTTCTTCTAGTAATTTCTGAAAATTATGACCCCCCCCCCTTGAAAAAATTCTGCGTACGCCACTGCTCATATTACATGGTTGGAATGATGATTAATACATTGTATGTCTCCCATGCAATGAAATACAATCTGTACAACTCCTAGGCTTACTGAGTATAATGTTTGACAACTGTTTGGCGATCGTTCAGGCGCACTTGGCGCATTGTGTCACCCCTTCGGGGGCATGCTAGGAATCGAGGTAGAGGTATGTTTATCTTGGTCGGGAGAGGTTCTCCCTTGGTTGTTTAAGAGCTGGATGCTCGAATATAAAAATAATGACTAGTTTCTTTTAATTTTTAATAAAGTTAAGTTTATTATTATGAAAATCTGGTGTGATTATTTGTATGGAATATAGTCATTACAACACGCTCTCGTTTCGAACACCAGAGCTTTGCACCGATAGAAAAGCAATTTCGGAAGTAGAATAAGAAGTTAGTTGGAGAATTCTGATCTGAGAGAAAAATGTTCAAAAACGTACGAAAAGAAGATTTGGTGACAGTTTTGTCAGAGATCGGTGAAGAAGCCAGTTTGGAACTGAAATTAACGGAGCTGAAACATATGTTGCAAAACAGCAAGGAATACTTAGACGATCCGGACTTTGTTAAAGAAATACTAAATACTACAGTAGAAAACAGGAAGAGAGCTGAAGAGACAGAAAAAGCGACAGAAAAGAAGAAGAAAAAATACGATTAGAACGGGAACACGAAATTGAGCTGGCGAAGATCCGAACGACACGAAGTATCGAAAGCAGAAGCCCTACCCCAGACGCTCAACACAGCCGTGGAGAAAGCGAAATTTCCCTGGATAAACTGATAAAAGGAGTAGAAACCTTGACGATTCCAGTACCGAAGAAAGCCGAAGCATGGAATATATTTTTCGACTCGATCGAAAGAGCATTTAAACATAAGAATGTTCCGGACGAATTCAAAGCAGAGATATTGTTGAAATTAATTGGGGATAAAGCTGCCAATGTTCTTGTTTACATAAAAGGAGAAGATTTAAAGGACTATCAAAAAGTAAAAACACTGATTTTGAAGGAATATGAACCGACCTCCCAAACCTGTTTGGAAAATTTCAGAAGAGCAAAACGTTATTCAGGAGAAACACACATCCAATTCGCTTCACGAATGACCGCAACATAGGATTATTACTGTAAATTAAGAAATGCAGAAGATATTGATACACTTAAAGAACTAATTATATCCGACAAGATATTCCAAACTTTAGACGGAGAGACAGCGTCCCATATCACAATACGACAAGGAAATACATGGTTGAAGCCTCAGGAATTAGCTAGAGAGTGTGATATTTACTTTTCAGCGCGACGAAAATCTTTTGATGAATACCGAAGTGAAGGAAAACGAACGAGATTTGGAGACGCAACATATTCACCCGAAAAGTATGTTCCCCCTCAACTGAGAAAAGAATATCCGAGACAAGAAAACAATTTCGACAGGCAAAGAGAATGCTACATTTGTGGAAGCTATCGACACATTGCGAGAGACTGTTCCGATAGAAAGAAAAAGAATGAAATGACGGGAAAGCGAAATGAAAGGGATCACACAAAAATTTCAAGAAATTCGAATAAAGTATCAAGCCGAGAAGAAGCGGTGGTAGCGAAAGTAGATTCATCTCATCTACGGAGTGACGTCAGAGAAACCATTATTGAACCCCTGCAGAAAGTTAATATTTTTATCAACTCCGAAGAAATCGAGGCAATCGTCGATTCTGGAACTCAGATTTCAATTCTACATTCGTCATTCATTCCGGATGTAAAGGAGAGAGATGGAGGGAAAATTTTGTTAACTTCTGCATTCGGACAACAGATTGAAGCAAAAGTTTGCCGTACGCCGATTTATTTAAGAAATGATGGAACTAACTTAATTCAGTGGATACCTTTATTGCTGTGACGGATGAATTAAATGTGCCTTGTTTATTAACTCCCGAAATACATGAACTGTTGATCAACCCCCCAGCAAAGAACATGGATTCCGACATCGCAGAAGAAAGGCGTCAGAACGAAGAAGAAAAAATTTTCGTTTTGTTTACTGAAACAGAAAAAGAGAAACAAAATATGACAGAAGAGAGAAATGAAGTGGTGGAGGAGAGGGAGAAGAGCATTGCATCAGTTGCCCCTGGCAACCAGTCAAGCTTTGGGGAGTGGCTAGAGGATAATGCAACAGCCAATCCCATCGAGTCTACTGTATCGACAGCCAAACAGCTGTTCATAGAACAACAAACATGCCCGACTCTACACGAGCCTTGGAAGTTGTCGAAGGAAAAGAAGGGAAACTATTTTATTATGGACGGACTCTTGCATCATGAAGAAAAATTGTTTGGAGAGAAAATACGCCAATTAGTTCTCCCATTAAGTAGAAGACAGAAGGTACTTGATCTAGCTCACAACTCGGTATTTGGATGCCATATGGGCATGCGGAAGACAAAAGAGAGAATAAGATACTCCTTCTACTGGCCAGGAGTTTCTCAAGATGTGGAACACTTTTGCAAAACATGCAGCGAATGTCAATTAAGAAGCCCTGAGAAAAGGTCGGATAAAATTCCAATAACTCCAGTAGCAAGACCTGGACTGCCATTCGAAATAGTAAACATCGATATTATTGGGCCCATTGATACACCCTCTGCCAGGAAACACAAATATATTTTATGTCTTATAGATCAACACTCAAGATGGTCGGAGGCCATTCCTCTGAAAAGCTTAAGTGCAAAAGCTACTTGCACAGCTCTCCTCGAAATATTCATGCGAACAGGAATCCCGCATACTATTGCAAGTGATAATGGTACAAATTTCGTGTCAAGACTGACTAAAGAATTTCAAGAAAGATTGGGTGCCCATCCTAGATTTTCAACCCCTGGATACAGTGCTTCCAATGGACTAGTTGAACGATGGAATAGGAGTTTACAGCAGATGCTACATCATGTGATAAGGAGCGACCCATCTAACTGGGATAAGCATATCCCATTCCTGTTATTTGCTTATCGGGAAATCCCCAACTGCACCACTGAAATATCACCTTTTCAATTAATGTATGGAAGACAGCCAAGAGGACCTTTGGCAGTGCTAAAATCATCATGGTCTGGTGAAATACCCATTCCTCCAAATTTGAGTGAATCAGCTGTCGAATACTTACAACAGTTGAAAATAAGAATGGAGCAAGCTGCAGAACAAGCTGAATTGATCGCAAGTGGAAAACAACAAAAATACACTGAATATTTCAATCGAAGATCCGTGCCAAAAAGTTTTAAGAATGGTGACCTAGTTTATTTACTTATACCGGACTCTAACAACAAGCTTTATGCTAGATGGAGTGGTCCAGGAGAAATAGTGAGTCTTATTCCTCCTCACTCGTACAAAGTAAGACTACCAGATGGAAAAATAAAACATGTTCATTCCAACAAAATAAGAAAATTTCAAGCTCGTGTCAACGCCGTTGGAGTGATATTCGAAAATGAAGAAGATTTTGGAGAAGTCATAACTCTACCAAGAAAAGACTTATCTACCCCTTTGGAGTATTTAAAAATTGAAGGAAATTTAGATCTAGAAAATTTGGATAAAACTCAGAAGAATAGTTTAATGACCCTCATCAACCAGCATCAAGCATTATTTACAGGAAAAGTAAAAATGGCTAAAGTGGAATCCCACAAGATCAGATTGATTCCAAATGTAGAAAGAAAGAAACCACATGTATATAGGATCCCAGAAGCGTTGAAAATAAGAGTTGATGCCGAAATAGAAGATTTGTTAAGTTCAGGACTAATAGAGGAGAGTGAAGCTGAGATAGCTCACCCAGTAGTTTGTGTAAACAAGAAAGATGGAAGCATCAGACTCTGTGTTGATTATAGAGCTCTGAATGCGGTTACCAAAGCTGACGATTTTCCGATGGAAGATGCCATGGATCTAATGTACAATATAGGAAGAGCCAATGTAATAAGCACGCTTGATCTTCTCAAAGGTTATTACGCCGTTCCTATGGAGGAAGAAAGCAAAGAATTTACATCTTTCAAAACTCACCGTGGGCAGTATCAATTTAAAGTTCTCCCATTTGGATTGAAAAATTCCGCTGCCACTTTTCAGCGAGTTATGAACAAGTCACTAAAAGAGTTCAAAGAATTTTCAAGATCATATATTGACGATATTGCTATTTTCTCAAAAGACTTCGAAACCCATCTTCAAGATTTAGAAAAAGTCTTTACAAAATTAGAATTATTAGGATTTACCATCAACGTGAAGAAATGTTCTTTTGCGAAACTCAAATAAAATATTTAGGACACGTGATTGGATCAGGAAAACATCAACCTGACCCGGAGAAAATATTAGCCATTCAAAAATTGGAATCGCCAAAGACGAAAACTCATCTGAAAAGCCTTCTAGGACTGACGAATTACTACAGGGAATACATCCCAAGCTATGCAGACGTCGCATACCCCCTCACTGAACTCACGAGAAAAAAACAACCGGAGATGCTTGATTGGAGAGAAACTCATGAGTCTGCTTTCCAACGGCTCAAGGAGAAATTGGCGAAAACAACGGAATTGATTACCCCTACCCCCAACGAGCATTTCATCATCCACTCTGATGCTTCGCAGGTGGGAGTAGGTGCCTGCTTGTCTCAACGGAAAGGCGACTCAGAAGTACCAGTGTGTTATGCCAGCCAAAAGCTTTCTAAATCTCAACAGAATTGGCCCACTATTGAGCGAGAGGCCTATGGAATAGTATGGGCATTGAAGAAATTCGAGCCTTGGATATTTGGCTCCCCAATCAAAATTGTGACCGACCACAACCCACTGGCATTCATTGTTAAAAATGCTCCCCAATCGTCTAAGCTCCAAAGGTGGGCGCTTGCCCTACAAAAATATAATTTAAGTATCGAGCACTGTCCGGGAAGAAATCTTAAAAACGCAGATGCCCTTTCCAGACTCCCAATCTCAGGTGATTAAAAATAAATAAACTGCCGAGGTCAATGCAAACTTGGTCAGTTAGTGTTAAAAGTTATTTCATGACTCTTATATTTTTTTTTATTAGAGACTCTAAGTGTTTATATGCTTATATTGATATTTACTTGTGGATGAATTTAAAATAACAGATATTTGAGGTAAGTGCTTAATTAATTTGAAAACATATTTTAAAGTAAGATCTTTATAATTAAAAAAAAATGAATGATTTAGTGGTTGAAAAATAGTAAATTTCATTGTTTACTTGCATAATTTTAAGATATGATTAAAATCCACGGAAATATAATTATTGAATTGTAATGTTTATACATGATCTTTAAGGTGTTATGGTTTAAAAATATATTTTTTATTTTGGTTTGTAGCAATAATTGTTTAATTAATAATGTGAGTATTAAATATTATTAGTATTACTGTGTGTCAGTAGGGTATAGTTAAGGTGGATAATTATTCTTGTATTAGATATTATTTTATAACTATTTTTGCTATAAAAAAAAAGGTTATATAGGATTGAATTGTTGATTGCTAGCGTTATAGTGTATAATTAATGATAACTGAGTTTATATATGAGTAGTTTGAATATCTCATCTGTTTAATATTCCTATTATGTTGTCATTGGAAATATTGCATAATCATGTTTATCGTATGTATCATTCTGTATTATAATTTTTTTTTGATCGCAAACAGTTGTTTTTTTAATTTTCAGATTAACGATTAATTATTTGTAATATAATCATTATCTTAGGGGGAAAGGTGTAATGTTTGGCAACTGTTTGGCGATCGTTCAGGCGCACTTGGCGCATTGTGTCACCCCTTCGGGGGCATGCTAGGAATCGAGGTAGAGGTATGTTTATCTTGGTCGGGAGAGGTTCTCCCTTGGTTGTTTAAGAGCTGGATGCTCGAATATAAAAATAATGACTAGTTTCTTTTAATTTTTAATAAAGTTAAGTTTATTATTATGAAAATCTGGTGTGATTATTTGTATGGAATATAGTCATTACACTGAGTATCAAATTATATGCTGATCTTGGGGAAAATTGCTCCACTCAGCAAGCAATAATCTCCCTAGTTCTGGTGCATATGCAGGAGGTGGTTAACAGACTGCAACTCATAGGCCAAGCATGTCCCACACATGCTCTATTGGATTCAAGTCTGGTGAGAATGCTGGCCATTCAATACGGACGATGTCCTCAGATTGTAGGCATCCATTTGCTTGTTTTGGATGGGCGCTGTCATCTATAAACTCAAATTATGCATCCATGATGCCCCTAAAATGTGCATGTTGTATGAAAATGATATCCTGATAAATTTGACCTGTCATGGTTCCAATTTGAACATGCTGATCTGTTCTAGACCCCAGTGTAATTCAACTCCAAACAAACAATCCTGCACCACCTTAGCAGTGTCGTTAAATAATGTTGTCTTGGTGGTAACGGGTACCTGATGCTTTCTGTAAGTCTGGTGTGAATCAAACTGCAAGCAAAACTTGGGCTAGTTAAAAAAAAACTTCACACAAGCCCACTGTGAATATGTCTACTTTGCATGTTCTCTACTCTAGGCTAATCGTTGACAACAGTTAGTTGCCATGATTGAAACACATCTGAAAGCTTACGAGCATATATACCAATATATCCCAAGCATCTGTGCACTGTTTGTCTTGAAACTGTGATACTCGTGGCTGCAGATAGCTAACGAAACAGGTCAGGTGCGGTGTTCAGCCTGTTTATATTGGCAGTTGCTGCCAAGTACCGGTCTTCATTTTACATTGTAACTCGGGGCAACCTGTGCTGTAACATCTGACATCTTCATCATCGTAAAATTGTTGTTAAAACCTAGAGCAATTCCAAGTTCTTCAGATATGTCTATCTGAGTATACCCACATTTCAAGTGGCTGATAATTCTAACACATAAAAAATTTCCCTCGTGTCCTGTGTAATAACTATTCAGTGATTCTACTGAGTAGCTTACAGAATGCTTGTGAAAAATTTTATTTCTTTGCCACCATTCCTTATATACCTCTTTTTTACACTATCATCATTGTGACCTATTATAAAGCATCATTTGGTGACTCTTTATTTCTTGATGTGTGTCATAATTCTACACATGAAGTTTTTTTAGAGTTCAATTTCTATGTGCTTCTGAATTATTAATAATTTATAGACATGAGTGTAAAATCCTGACTGTTAATGACTTCTGCAATTTATTGCAAAATAACTTTTTGTGTGTTCCATTTTGACCATGCTTATTTCTTTTTCTTTTTAAATAAATAATGAATCCAATCCCTAATTATTTTTTATATAACTTCACTTCCAACAAAATATTATTTATACCATCCTGATTTTAAAATTTCTTTTACAGGGATGAGATTTCCGCTTTTTTTCAGATTTTTCCCGCTAATTTCCGCTGAAATTTTTTTTTTGCACAAGTTAAAATATTTTATAAGGAATTTAATTTTCCACGGAGCGAAATTATTGAAGTCTTTATTCCTCCCTCTGAAGTTTCTTTAAAAATCATTTCCTTGGGATAAAACTGGTTGACCTTTATACAGGGATGAGATTTTTTTGTCTCTCGAATTTCAATCATTTTATCAAAAACTCCGATTCCCCAAAAGTTTCGTTTTTTTTTTATATATAAATATCCCGCTTTTTTTTAAAAATTCAGTCGTTGAAGTAAAATAATTATATTTATTTACGATTTTCAAAAATAAACAGAAAATTCTAACTACATCCTAGCTGCTAACCCTTCCGCATTTTTACTTATATTAGCTATTTTCTCCGATTTCACGCACAGAAAATAAGATTTTCCGTATTTTTTTATCCGTCGGCGGGATAGCTCGTATTTTCGTAATTCAGACGTCGCTGCTTCTTGTATTCTGGCGATTTAGGTAGAGTAAATAGAGGTGGATTTGCGGTGAAAATATTTATTTGCTCATTCAATTAATCTTGTCAATTTTTATTTATTATGTCTAAGCAAAAGCAATACAAACAAGCCTTTTAGAAATCCCAAGTCCAGACTCTGCAAATAACTCGATTTTTATTCACGCGATTTTAATATCAATCATCGATTTTCGTATTTACCTGATTTAAAAGTTGCGCATTGCGATTCTTATTCAGGCGATTTAAATATTGTACATTATGATTCTTATTTACGAGATTTAAAAATCTAATATCGTTTTTTGTATTTATGCATTTTTAAAATCGCGATTTTATTATCAAACATCGATTTTCATATTTACCTGATTTAAAAGTTGAACGTTGCGATTCTTATTGAGGCGATATAAATATTTTACATTGCGATTCTTATTTACGAGATTTAAAAAACCAATATCGCGATTTGTACTTACGAGCTTTTAAAACCCTATGTAGCAATTCGTATTCACGCGAGCTTAAAATCCATTGTCGTGATTCGTTTTTGCGGTTGTAATATCGCGCGATTTAAAAATTATGCATTGTGATCTAAAAATTACGCATCATGATTTGTATTTTCGCAGTTTTTAAATTCGATGTAGAGTTTCAAATTCACGTGATTTAAAAGCCTCATATCGGGATTTATAATCGCATGCTTTACAAGTTTAAAAATCGCACTTTTTTTGTCAAATTTTTGTTTATATTTATTTTTTTTTCCTTGGATTTCCTCTCTTTTTACTTTCTGACAACTCTCATCCCTACTTCAGGGATGCTACGCCTGCGCCATTTGCGACAAACTGAGACAAAACGGCATAACTGCGCCATTTTGCGACATTCAGCTCAGTTTCTGCCAAAGCTGCGCCATTCTGAGACAAAACGTCCAAAATTTGGCAAACCTGAATTCAGTTTCAAATATTAATCCGCATTGCCGTGAGTCATTGGAGATCATTTTGCCGTTCACGTCTCCAAGGGATGAAAGACTTCCACGAAAAAGCGGAAATCCGCTTTTTTCTCCCAATTTTTAAAATTTTCGACCATGTTCCAAAAACTAAAATTTTTAGGGAGTCCAATTAGAGAAACCCAAGCCGCCGGAACGATAGTCGGATTCCCGCGACTTCCGCTATAGAGTGGAAAGGAGTCTAAGTGTTTCGTTTCGACCACCGATATATGATTTTTTTTTTCGTTTGGCTGATTTTCGGAATTTTAAATATTAGGAATTGCGCTGGAATATGCTAAAATCGCGATTTTTAATCAGACGATTTTAATATCAATCATCGATTTTCGTATTTAACTTATTTAAAACTTATGTGTTGCGACTTTTTTTACGCTGTTTAAAAATCGTACTAGCAATTCCTATTCACTCAATTTAAAAATTCAATATCGCGATCTGTATTCCCGCGAGTTTAAAATCCAACGTCGCGATTCGTATTCACGCATTTTTAAATCCAATATTGCGATTCGTTATCACGCAGTTGTAATATCAGATCCCGTTTTTCGTATTTGTACGCTATTTAAAAATTACTCATTGCGATTCGTATTCACGTGATCTAAAAATTATTCATCGTGATTCTTATTTACGCAATTTAAAAATTCAATATCGCTATTTGTATTTTCGCGTTTTTAAAATCCAACAGCGCTATTCTTATTCAAGTGATTTTAAAATTTAAAATCGTGATTCATATTCACGCGATTTTAAAATCCGAAATAGTGATTCATATTGACGCGATTTTAAAATCCAATATCGTGATTTGTGTTTTTTAAATCCAGCTGCTCGATTCATATTCACGCGATTTTAAAATCCAATATCGTGATTTGCATTTTCGTGTTTTTAAAATCCAACAGCGTGATTCATATTCACATGATTTTATAATCCAAAATCGCGATTCATATTCACGCGATTTTAAAATCCAACCGCACGATTCATATTCACGTGATTTTAAAATCCGATATCGTGATTCATATTCACTTGATTTTAAAATCAAAAATCGCGATTCATGTTCATTCGATTTTAAAATCCAATATCGTGATTCATATTCACGCGATTTTGAAATCCAATATCGCGATTCATATTCACGCGATTTTAAAATCCAAAATTCGCGATTCATATTCACGCTATTTTAAAATCCAATATCGTGATTCATATTCACACGATTTTGTAATTCAATATCGCGATTCATATTCACGCGATTTTAAAACCCAAAATCGCAATTCATATTCACGCAATTTTAAAATCCAGTTTCACGATTCTAGAAAGAAGTAGAATTAAGTTTTTTCTTGAATTAGTTACTGTAAAGATGTGATATATTTTTCTACAGTTGTTGCATTTAAACAATTACTAAGTGCATTCATAATCACATTTTATGATTGTATATTTAGCTATACAAATTAAAAGAACATAGTCAACTAACTAATCTTGTGAATGCAAGAAAGTACAATCTACTAGTCAATGCCAATAAACTAAAAAGTTTACTTTTATACTTAATAAAGGATGCAAGTCATTTTAGAAAGAAAATTATATTTATATGTGTCTTTTTAAATTGTTTATAATAATTTTTAAATATTTCTGTTTTGATATAAAAATGTATATATGCTAATTTTTGGCTATTAAGTGCTCCCTAAAATTTTCTTGAAAAATTCCGACCTAAAATATTTCAAAATTTCACTGCACCTCCTGAATTCTATCAAAGAGTGTTTTTTTGTGTTATTTGCATTTTCTTAAACTCTCATTATTTAATTACTGAATTTCTCTTTTAATTATTGAAATCTGTAGACCTTTCATTGTAACTGAATAGTTATATATTTTGAGATGAAATTTGAGCTCAAAATAAAATGGGTATTTTCCCTTTTGAATTACTGAAACTAAATAGATATTTCTTTTTAGAAAGTTAACACCATTATATTTTAAAAAATAAGAAAGTTAAAATTTACTTTGTAAAATTTTGGAACAGATACTATTCATTGGCATAAATGATAAATGCAATATATATGAAAACAACAGAGTCCATAAAACAATTTTGTGGACTCTTATAATCAATCATATGCAGGTTTTTTAAAATCCTAGCAATAGTGAATGTATGTATAATTGTAGTACTCCTAGTATGCTATTAATGGTTTTATGGATCCTGAAAATTATCTTTATATTGTTATCCTGATTAATAATCATTTTAGCTGAGATAAACTGAGTGAAAAAAATAATTTTAGCTGAGACAAACTGAGCCAAAAAGAGATTTTAACTGAGACGAAATGCAATTTCTGGTGAGACAATTTGATATTTTGCAAGTAGCATCCCTGCTACTTTTATTGCCTAATATTTTTCATGAATTTATTGAGCTGTTATTATTTTAAATACTTAAGAATCTTCAGCAAGATTAGGAATAAAATTTTTGCCTGGCACATTGACATGCCTCATTTAATATTGCAGGGGTGGTAGATTTCTGGGGCTACCCCGGATTTACGGATTTTTAAAAAAATATTCCGGGTCTCTCGAAAAATATTTTCCGGGATTTCATTTCCTTTTGCTCATTCATCTTTAGCGTAGCGAGTGGTGGACAGAGGGGAGGGGAGAATACTAGAAACGTCTCGCTTCCTGTCCAACCAGCAGGATGCGGTTTCGCTCTTGTATGGGGGAAAGGGGGAGTGTTCATTTTTTCTCTAATGCTCCATTCTTTCACTGCCTGCCCCCGTGAACGAGTTTTTGTATTACTATTGACAGTTGAAAGGGGAATGCGAGATTTTTATCGTTTTTTAGGGTTAAGTTTAACACAGCGAATATCTTGCTCTCACAAATTACTTTTCGTTTGTTAGCATCGGCGCGTGTTTTGTGAGATTCTTTTTTTTATAACTTCTTGTGATATAAGTTTATTTTATATATTCTTGTGAAGAGAGTAGAAAAGAAATATCCTTCGAAAAACGATGATGTCATCAAGCTTGATAAAGGTCTTAAAAACAAATTCCGATGGGAATGGTTGGCTCAAGTGGATGAACGCAACGAAAAGTTTGGTGCAAAAAGATCGATGAAGCTGGAAAGTGTTTCTGTATTTGCTGCAACACTTCTATCAAATATTCAAATGAAGTTTTAAAGTCTTTAAAAAATCATTCAAAATCTCAGACGCACAAGCAAGCCCGCGAATCAGATATCAGTTCGCAAGTGTTGAATGCTCTTTATCCAATTGATGGAAATTTTTTCAAAATAATGAAGATGAAAACAAACGTACTCTGGACATGGCTTCAAGAAAAGCTTTGCTGCTCAGTTTTACAGCTGAGAATTCTCTTTTGTTTTCGATGGTGCCAAAGTTAATCGAATTAGCGAAAACCCTGTCCATGGATGTTTCAGCATTAAATTATATGCAAATGTCAAGATCGGCTGCTGCTTATAAAATCAAATATGGAATAGCAAGAACGATCAAAGAAGAACAAATCGAAGAGCTGAAAACTTCGTTCTTTTCATTGAATATTGATGAAAGCAATAATAGGTCTTCTGAGAGTATTCTAGCTGTACTGGTGCAATATTTTTCGGAAAATCAAAACAGAATCTTGTTGCGTCACTTAGCTTCCATCAAATTATCAGCCTCAGTCTGCAATGCGATGGGGATATATAGCTCCATTGTATCATTATTTGAAGAAAACTGCGTACCGTGGAAAAATCTAATAAGTCTGTTAATGGACTCCTGTAATACTATGCGCGGTGCAAAAAAAAACAGCGTAAATACGAAGATAAGATCACTAAAAGCTCCTCATTTGTTAGACATAGATGGAGACACCTACGATACAGCAAATAATTTGGCAAAAAAATTCACTGAGCTATTTTTATAACATCTTGAAGTTTTGTTGGATAATGTATATTTTGACTTAAAGAGCATAGATAAAAGAGAAATATTTTTGTAATCTGTAATGTCCTTGAAATAAAACCGTTAAAGCCACTTTCTTAGCTGGATCATCGGTGGCTTTATGTACTTGTAGTTATTGAGTGTTTTAATTATTTATGGGATGCTTTATTGGTATTCTATTTTTCCTGGACTGATGTGATGTGGATGTGAAGAAATGTTGATTGAAGTAAATCAACAACGAGAATTATCTGCTGAAGAGGTAGAACAAATCTAGGAAATCCAAAGTGGTTTAAAGTGTAAAACTTTAACCACTGAAGGCAAAGATAGAAAGAAAAGAATTGTACGGAGATTATTTGAACGGCAAAAAAAAACTCTGTGTCTCATAAAAGTTTAAGAGTCAGTTCTGCCCCATTTCAATTATGTTAAACTTTTCCAGAGAAAAGAATGTCTTCTACGTGAACTGCATATACAGATGTTCCACCCCACAAAAAAACTTTTGACCTTTTTTTTAAAACATGAGTTAATTTTTAAGATCAATTCTTATAATGAAATTCTTAAGATTGACGTGAATGATTAAAAAAAAAAAAAAAAACCTACCTTCCTGATAAACTTAGATCCACCGGGGTAAATGCTGCGCACTCTGACATGAAAGAAATTAAAGAGGTTTTGAGAACTGCATATTCACGATATGCAGTGTATATGCCCAAAAAATTACCTTTAAATAGTTCTCTATTGATTGTGTTGTCTGCCTTAAATCATGCCTTAAGAGGAGGAGGAACAACATATACTGCATTAACAAATTTGGCTCATCTTTTACCGAATGTTATTTCTAAAGAAGAACTATCTCTTTTAGACTCAGAACTCAGAGAGTATCTGATAGATGATACTTTATCCTATCAGTAAGGTAATGGTATGATTTCTTTCTGGAACCACATAATACAGCTAAAAAGTGAAAATGTAGTTAAGTATCCATTACTTTCCAAAGTGGTAAAGGCAGTTTTAACTTGTTTTCATGGACCCTCCTTTGAAAGCACTTTTAAATATATGGATGACATTGTGACTGACAGCAGAACATCTCTAAATGTTGAAAGTTTAGACTCAATTCAAACTGTTAAATATTATTTGAACTCTCTGGGTCAAAGTACAATTGATGTCTTTGTAACTAAAGATCCAGTTCATGAGCCTATGCAAGGAAATTTTGGACAAAATTTATTGAGTAGCTGGAGAAGCTACAATCAAGTACTCAGTTCCAAGAGTGCTACTCCTGGTTCATCAACCATCCATTCAGAAGCGTAGGAGTCATCTATAGTGGCAGAAAATATTCTGGACAATGAGGGTAGCCAGCGGAAGAGAAAAATGCCACGGGACAATATAAATAAAATAAAGCAAATAAAAATTGGAAACTTTTTTTAAAGAAATGATGAGATGCATAGTAAATAATAGGATATTTTTTAATAAATATTTATACGGAAGAATTAAATATGAAGTGTGCTCAACTTTAATGTGTTGTAAATAATAATAGGATATGGATATATTTATTTAGCTATTTTTTTGTTTAAAATATTTATACAGAAGAATTAAAATAAGCTATGAGCATTTTTCAACTGGTTCATTTCATTGACCTTTTTTATTTGTGTTCTTACACAGAATTAATAAATAGCCTTTACGTGACTGATATTTCATCATTTATAGTTCAAACAATTTCTAGCTCTTTGGATTTAGATTTGTGCCAGTCAAGACTATAGGTATATAATCAGATTTTGTGATTTTATATGTTTTTTTTTTACATGTTATTTTCATTTGAAATCGTACCAATTTTAAATACAATAGGGTTTGCACTATAGTGACTTTCAGGGTTTCTTTATATTTCATCCTTCACTTTCAGGGATTTTGTTACTAAGTCACTATCACCCCTGATATTGTTATTGATATATAATCCAGCTCAAATTGCTGAACAATTAATGTCACTTTATTTATAAATTACCTTTTTTTCAAGGCCTGTTAGGTTGCAAAATTTAAAATTACACTTAAATTTTTTTTTAAATTTCTTATTTGCAATATTTATATTTGCTACCTCTCTACATTGTCACCGCCAA
Organism: Parasteatoda tepidariorum; assembly: GCF_982258835.1. Taxonomy (NCBI): domain Eukaryota; kingdom Metazoa; phylum Arthropoda; class Arachnida; order Araneae; family Theridiidae; genus Parasteatoda; species Parasteatoda tepidariorum. The sequence goes on along the minus strand of NC_141765.1, from coordinate 3,652,990 downwards.
AATTTAGGCAACATTTGTCTAAGTTGGATCTAAATCTTGTGGTACCAATTATCGAAAACAAAGGCTATCAAAGGTAGCCATCTTTGACATTTAGTTTCTTATGTAATATAATATTTTACTTATTTCCTATTATAAAGTTTCATTCATTATTCAATGAAAAATATATTTCTGATGTATAATAAAATATGGTAAAATTCTGTTGACACTTAATTATTTTGTTGACTTGAAGTTAGGTAATTTTATTTTTGCAATTGAGTAATGAGTAGGAACCCCTCAATTTGTTTTTGCAATGGAAATTTTTAGTGAAATGTTGGCCGTTACCAGTTGTGGTATAAAAATACGCCAGTGCTTCTAACTTAGCTATTTATAGCATTTGAAAAATTTCTAGATGGTATATAATTGTTTTAATGATTATCATGTTTTTCACTAGGTTCTAATGTTGGATGGAAAAAATTAAGTGCATCTTTAGCCATTGCTGATAAGAAGAAAGAGATCAGAAGCGAAATTTCAGAAATAATGAAGAAACTGATTAAGTGAAGGCTGGAAATTATTTTTTTTATTATTTCCCAAATAAAAAAAGTTTTCTGCAAGAAAGCTTTATTTTCTCTGTAACGTTATTCTGTGTCAATGTCGCCACGATTGGCGATCGCAACACTCGAAAGCGCCATCTGGGGAGAGACCAGTTTCATGCCTTTAGCCCTTTTCCCTTCCCTCTCCTCCTCTTTTCATTTGTATAGGAATGTACTACGATATTTTCCCTTTTTTTAATATTTTTTCAAATTTCCGAGATACTTTTCTTTAGAACTATGTTTAATGTAGTTTTTAGTTCCATATGGTTTTCCAACTTAAAAGATTTTAATCTATATGAAAATCAAGAGAGAAACTAACGTACTTCCTTCCTCTGTGACTTTCCACGCGCTAATGGGGAAAGCATGTGAAGTGTTGCCATAGGTAGAGAATGGACAATTACAGTCAAATTTTTTTATAATTTTAATGCATTCAGAATCCCTCAAAACTCCCAGAAAACATTTTATTACTTTTCTAAGAAGGCTATTTATTTAGTTATTTTCAATCAAAAAACGCTTACTTTCGTTTTCGCCTGAAACGGTGAGTCACGTGATTATTCACGAACTGACGTCACACGTGTCCATCTGCCGTTCACTTACAGTAGCCGTGCTGTGAAAACCAATACGTTCTTGCTTTCGTTTAAATTTTCTAATTAAATCCAACCATTTTAGATGGTCTAAAGCTATCTGTATAAAAAATTTCGCCTTAATATCGCTTAATAAAAATTTGGATTTGATATAACGTATTTTTATAATGTTAAATTTCAGTGGTACCCACTGAAACATTGTTAATACTTGACGAAATTTTCTAGCTCGGAATATTTAAGATTTTTTAGTTCAATAAAAAAAGTGCATGGTATTGCTTAAAAATGATGCGTTATAAATACAAAATAACTTCGTTTTTTCATTTTTTAACTGTAATCTTAATTTTAATGTATACTTCAAGTTCATTTGGAAGATTTATTTTCATCTTAAGTGAAAGAAATGTTGGATCAATTTCTTATGTAGAATAAATAGTTTTAGATTTTAAAATGTAGGACAGGGTAAGTTACTGATAATTTTTATCTATTTATTCTAGCGTGAATTCAAAGCATGTAATTGTCTTCACAGCAGTAGCCTCTTAAAAAACTTGTGATCTCAGCAAAACTTTAATTTATATATATATATATATATATATATATATATTCCTGCAGATTTTATTAACTTTACTTTAATTGTCTTAATCTATGTTATAAGTATTTGAAATCAAGCATATGCATTTATTTAGTTCTTTATTGCAGAAATAAGAATAAAATTTCATAAATGCATATAAAAAAAATTTTCGCCATAGCAAAGTTCCTATTTACTCAAAAAATAAAATTATTGAGAAAAAATATCAACATTACTGTTTATTTTTTAATTATTTAATAAATTATTAAGAATGTGCATTAGAATTTCTCTCAATTTTGTATAAGTTAATTTTTTATTTTTCTTCTCTAGCTTTAGTGAAACAAAAACTTCCAGCTTAATGATATTCGCAGAAATTTTGTGGATAAATAAGTTAATTAGATATGGATAAATGAGAAATTAAGTGAAATTTTAAGTATAACTAGATTATGGTGTTGTTGATGGTCAGATATATTTCAATGAACTAGATTCTTGAAAGTGTTGATACGTTTTCGGCTATACCGTATGCATAACCTGATATTTTTTTAAAACTATTTTATTAAATTTTTTTTAATTAAAAATGTATAATGTATTAATTTTACTATTTTAGAATTCTTCATTACAAGCACTGACAAATAGCTTGCAAAAATAAGGAGAGAAATTAACAATAACCATACTTTATAAATACTATATTGCCGAAAAAGGAATTAAAATTTATAAATTTAAAAATAAAAATAATTTTGAACTGTAACGGAATTCATATTTAAGCTAGGAATAATAAATATAAGCGTTAATGTGTATTTAAATATTTAATGCATAGTGAAACAAAAAAAAAGATAACATAAACTGCATTAGTTAATATTTACTTAAAAAGAAAATCCTTCAACTCTAGTTATAAATAAATAAATTAAAGAAGCAACATTAAATTACATTATTTGAATTTTTGATCGTTAGCACATAGATTGTAACGATGATGGACTGATATTTTTCAATGGACTAGATTTATGAAAATACTGATTTGTTTTAATGCAATAACAAATTATAAAATCATTCATCCTATATCAAAATGTATAAAATTTCTATCCAATCTGCGACTTATTTTTATTATGTAATTAGGTTGTAATGAAGCATTATTTTAATTTAAAAGTAAATGGAATAAAATAGTATTTTCTATGAACTTTAACACCACTGATTTCAGCCGAAAAGAAATGTTGATTGGCTGTAAAGAGTTTATCATTCATAATCATTTCTTCAGATATTTTAATGATAAATAACAACGTTTGAAGTTTTAAAATCTTTCTTTCATTTTGCACACACTCTCAGAACCGTAAATTTAATTCACAAAATTTTTACTGATAATTTACAAAGGATGTTCATACGATATATGTGATATCAAAACTAAAAGAGCATTGAAATAGCCTTAGTGGATGGAGACGGCACGTTTCTCTTCGGCACATTCGACGTCATAACCAATCAGGGGTCGTTTTTGATTGCATCACTTACGGAGGCCTTTTGGGGCAATTTAAATGTTTAATAACTAAATAAATTAACATTTGCCGCAAAAAACAATCAGATTTTCGGTTTCAGGGGAGAATTTCCAATAAGTTAGGTATGAAAATAAAAAAATTTATGATGTGCTGTAATTGTCCATTCTGCTCTACGCCGCCTGCAGCCCATTTCGATCGCCAATTCTGCCACGCTGTGAAGCAGATAGCAGCTTTTTGTTTTTTACTAGTGAAACATTTCTGATTCTACAATGTTTTTTTTTCTTTCCAATTCACAATGAATTTTGTACCCCATAAATAAGTGCTTATTCATGAATTTTAAGATAAAGATTTTTTCATTCTCCTGGGTTTTAATATTTATAATATAGCGCTTCTATTAAATATTGTTTCTGTTTGGTAATTTTTAGGTATTGTTTTTATGTAATTTGATTAATAAGTTTCCTTCAATTTTATCGTTTTTTTTTTCCACTTTGAATTGTGAACTTTTTTTACTTATAATTAGGTATTAAATATATTGCGTATTTTGATCATTAATTTTATTTTATATTAGTTAATTTTGTAATTTTTAATAAATATTCAATTTATTATATTTTAGTTTTATTTAATTAATTTTAATTTGGCTTAACTTCAATTAAATGAATACCTTCAATTAACTTATATTTCTTTTTGTGTTATAACACAAAAAGAAATATAAGTTAATTGAAGGTATATAAAATTGAAGGTATGATAAATACATAACTATAGATATGTATTTATCATTAAAATAAGTTATAATTTTTTTTTATTAATTTCGCGGTTTCACTATCGTAATTTATGTTTTTTAATCTATTTATCCCTCTCATTAATGATTAATTTTTTCAGATTAATGATTAACAGAAAATTTTAACATGCTGCATTTTTATAATTATTTTTCTACATTTTCTTTTGTTTTTAAAAACGTTAGTCAGTTGATTAAACACGATTTAATTTCAATTACATACAGATTATTATAAATAGATTGATATATGGGTGATTCTCACTGTCCCTTGTTGAAAGATCTAATACTATAATACTAAAAGAACTTTTTTTTAAAAAAAATAATAAATAGCATTGTTGTTAGCATTTTAAAATGACTTTGCACTAGCATTGACTGTTTTGTATACTTAAAAAATTTAATTGAATATCAAAATGTCATTTTCCTGGCATGTCCCAAATAATATTTCCAATAATAACTAGTTTCAAAACTTCCCATACATTTTTCAAAATCTAATTTTTTTTTTTATCTTATCCTATGTAAGCATTTCTAGAATATAAGCAGAGGGTATTGTTTACTAAAACTTCGTTTAAAATAATTTTTTCTGTCAATAATTTGTTTGTCCCATGAAAATCTCATTTTCCTGGCTACTTTTATTTAGTGATTTATAACCAAAATAGATAGTGCCTGGAATCAATATCTTATGTTAATAGATTGATTAGATACCCTCCTATCTGAACATGTCTTGTTGCATGAATAAAGAACCAATTTTCTGGCTCAAAGTCTATTTCAAAAAATTTTTCAAGGTGAGTAGGTTTTTATGCTGTCCCCAAGTAGCACAATTCACAAAAACGATATCGTAAAAACTTAGCTTAGAACATTGTACAATATCGTAGCGAAATATTGTACTATATAAAAATGAACCCCTTTTATAACGTATATTCAATATTGCAAAACAATATTGTTCGATATTGTGAAAACGTTGGGGAACGACGATCGACATCTCTCTGCATTTACAAACGTTGTACTATGTCGTCCGACATCGTCAACACGATATTTAAAAAAAAAATGCTGTGGAATGCCGACAATCGCCAAAATTACGTTATTTGAGAAAATAAAAATTAGTTATTGAAAATATTCATGCCTGTTTGTAACCTGGAAAAAGCTGATAACAAAACCGTTCTAGCTTATTTAAAATTAAATTATTTGTTATTACCAAAACTTATAGAATTTTTAAGTCTGCAGCTTAGTTATTAATATTTAATAAGTTTGGGTAGGCAGGTATATTTTACCATTATTCTAGATAATAAGCTAGAAAGTAAATAGTTTTGTTAAGATATTTCTTCTCTTTTTCAGGGTACAAGCAGCCATTTATACTGTGAAATAATTTTAATATTTTAAGTGATTTGTGCAATCATTTTTACAGCATCTATATTTTACTATGCAGATTAAAATTACAATATGTTTAATTTAAAAGGATAAACTTTTTTGCTGTGACGTTTTAGTATTATACAATCTGTATTTTACTAAAATAGTATGTATGGAAAACAAAATTCCTTATCTTCACAGCATCAGGTTCGATTTTAAGAAAACTGATTAAAAAGAAGAAAAAATGCAATAATTACACTCATATTGTCATAATAAAATAACAGGAGTCACATCCTCAGATTTCTGATTTAAAAAAGGGTAAGCTACGGTAGAATAAGCTGCAATTTAATTTACTTATAGCCTATGTCCATTAAAGTGTTGCCAAAATATCTATTAGGGCTTGAACGGTTGTCAAATGTGTAAATGAAATATACATTTTATTAAACAGTAAAGAATAATATACTAATTTCTATAATTTATTGAATTCTTTAATACAATCAATTGTTTCTAAAACAAAACTGTGTCAGTTGAGGCGAACTTAGTCTTCCTGCCTTCCCGGTCGTTGGCGGTGGCAAGAGCTTCACCAAATTTTTCAGCTTTTTCTAGTCAGCTAGTTTCTTTAAACAGTCTGAAGGTAGCAGCTGAAAAAAAATAAGACATGAACTGTGGTTAATTTTAATATTTTTAAATTAAAAGACAAATAGCTACATTGAAAACATTACATGAACTAAAGTAGAATTCATCAGCCCCCCTTTTTTTCCTTCTATTTTTGACATATTAGGGTAATTTGCTTCTAATATAACCTCAAGTTTTAGAAATATACATTTTCCACTAATAAAAAGCATTTTTTTTTTTTAAATCATGCTTATTAATTACTTTCTACAGCTATGCCAGTCTATATTAAGACAGCATTTAATGTGTACTTTAATCTGTACACATTTAATGCTATCCAATCAATCTCAAGAATCAAAAAGATTTTTAAAAATGTAATTTCAAATGTGTTGGAATTTAACACACACCAAGAAAGAAATTTTAATAACTAAAATTAATTAATGCAGCAATTTATTTAAAATAAATTTTAAAACTAAGAAAAGAAAACAATAAAAGTATCAATAATTTAAAACACTGTTTTTTAACTTTCAAAATCAATGATTTTTTTAAAAAAAATCATTTGATTTAAATCAAGCTGATTTAAATCAACAAACGCTGATAGCTAGAAGTTGAGAAAAGACGCCATGAAAAATATTACAAAACTTTAAGAGTGGCTAATTTTTGAACTTTGAAACATACAATGCTGTAAAATGTAAAAGTATTGGAGTTTAGAATAAAAACTAAGCAAAATAAAACAGGAAGGACCAGGGTAAATAATTTAAGGAACAACTAATCCATTTTAGTGCAAGATAATGACTCATGAAAAAGTAAAGTCTTATTACAAATTTTAAAATTCTAAGTCTATAAAATTACCCAAGATGGCGTTTGTAACCGCTGAGAGGATTTCAAAACACTGTTTCCTTTTTCCTTTTAATTTACAATAGATCATCGTCAATTCCAAGAAGTAAAAGAGCATAGATAGCCTTTACAGATGGTTTCAAAATAACATCTGAAAGAGAAAAAAAAAGATGTGTATATATATAATGTTTTAATAACCATTACAAAATGTACCTCATATTTTGTCATCAATTAAGACCATACAAGTAAAACAGGCACTGGCACGGGATTGCTGAAGGAAGGAATTATCTAAATTTTTATAACATTATTTCTTATTTCAGTCACTTTATTCTCTAAAAGAGTTCTTGCATTAGTTCTCTACTTTGTAAATGAGAAGCTTCCAAAGCAATGGCCTTTGCTTAAATATATTAAACATTGCAATATCAGATTGTATGTTAACGAATCCAATTATCAAGAATTCTATGTATAAATTGTGTGCGGAGAAATACCCATACCATCAAAACACTTATCCCAGTCATATTTGACTAAAGAATCACATAAGTTAAAATAAACTGCTGTTTGTAGAAAATGCAACACCATGAAAGAATCATCAGAATCAAATGAAATTTAATGCAGAAACGACTTGTACTGATACAAATAAATGATGAAATTTTCGAAACAAATTAAGCGTCCGAAATCAGTATTTGGTGCAGCCACCACGCGCTGCAATAAGTGCTGCTATACGACGTGGCATGGAGTCAAACAGATGTTGAATATCTGCTTGAGGAAGAGAATTCCATATCGCTTGTATGCGCAACCAAAGTTCGTCTTTGGAAACTGCAGGACGCGGATCACGAGTGAGACGCCGACCAACCATATCCCACACGTGCTCAATAGGCGACATATCCGGCGAATAAGCAGGCCAAGGAAGAAGTTGCATGCGTTGTGCTGAACAGAAGTCTCTAACAGTCCGCGCAACATGTGGGCGTGCATTATTCTGCTGAAAGATAGCTCCAGGGATGCCTTGAAGGAAAGGAACGACTTCGGGCTGTAGCACTTCACGGACGTATCTGTTGCTATTGAGATTACCCTCAATTCGTATCAAATTGGATCGTCCATGATACGAAATCGCACCCCAGACCATAACTCCGGGTGTTCGACCACTATGTCGTTCAATAATACACTCAGGAAGGCAGTGTTGACCGGCATAACGTCTAACACGAACACGGCCATCATGGGTCCACAAATTGAAGCGTGATTCATCTGAAAAGACAACTTGGTGCCAATCAGCTCGCCAGTCTCTGTGCTCAAGAGCCCACTGCCGACGCAGCCGTCGATGATCCGCCGTGAGGGGAATCCTGTATAATGGCACCCTTGCACGCAATCCACGGCGCAGCAGACGACGACGAATTGACGAAGCCGACAATTGTACACCTGTAGCAGTAGACCAATGTGCTGCCAGCTGCCTGGAGGAAGCTGTGCGATCATTCACCGCCATGCGGAGCAGGTGTCGATCATCGCGCTCTGACGTCACCTTCTGTCGTCCAGTGCCTGTTTTTCGAGTTGTTCGGTGCTCGTCGGTCCACTGCTTCCAAACTCGCATCACTGTGGAACTGTTCCGCTGCATACGAGCTGCTATTGCGCGATAGGAAAATCCTCCTTCTCGAAGGCCGATTATCCTCCCTCGTTCAAACTCCGTAAGTTGCTTGAATTTCTTATTCTTCCGTCGTGGAGGCATACTCAGGTCTCACTAAACGTTTGCCACTAACAAATAATCATAGACTATTTTCAACGTCCCGCTACAGCACTTTATTTATACGCTTTCAGCATCAATTCAGAGGGCGCTGCGCGCGCCACGCACGCGCGATGGCTCTGAAACTTTATTAATTTGCATAATATCCTATAATTGACATTTGCTGCGAATTTCATTTGATTCTGATGATTCCTTCATGGTGTTGCATTTTCTACAAACAGCAGTTTATGTTGCAAAGTTGGGACATATTCAGCTATGGATTGCTTTTCATTTTGATATGTACATGATATCTGCGACATTTTAGATTTTCAAATCACTGACTTTCCATCAATAATTCCAAGAAGTTGTCATGACTTACCGAAGTTACTATTTTATCTGACAATAACACTACAATAAATTCAAAAAAGCATTATAATAACATTAATTGAAATGATAGATATAACCAAAGCTGTTATACTACTCAGAATCCTTGAGGCAGAATTTGTTCGAGCTATCTGCGACAAAACTCTCTAGCACAAATATCTTTCTGCAAGATACTTTTCACAATAATAAACATGTATGTTACTAATTTAAAATAACAAAAGCTCTGTGTTTACAAAAAAAATAAAATATATATATATAACTTTTTTTAAATTGAACGTGTAATTTTTATTATAACATTACATGTAACATTTTTGCACTTTGTTGGGAGGCAGGGGGACACAGAAATTATTTCCTTCGCCTTTTGTAACTAATCATCACAATGAAAAAAATTGCAAATTATTAAATCCGCAGTAGTACTTGACGAAAAAAAAAATTTGATGACAAATTCACACGAATTGGTCACCTCAAATGAGTGTTTCGTTTCTTGATTAGGCTGTTGTATAAAAATATCGTATAAAAATTATCAGATTTAAAAACTATGGAGAAATCAATAACAATAACTGATAAAATTCGACAGAATTATTGACCTAAAAAGTAAATACCCAAATACAAGATTCAAATTTTTCAGGTTGCTTATCGGGAAATTTAAAATTCACTTGAAAATCAACATCAATAACTGACGAAAATACAGCAGAAAAAAATAAATCAATTGACGCTACTATCGACGTATATTGAGCTCGTCTAAAAGTTATTATTCAAATGCATGATTCAAATATAACTGGTAAATTCCTGTCAAAAACTAAATAAAGGTAATTTTTTTTTTAACTTTTCAAAAGAAAAAACTTTCTGCAAGAACTGACTCTGTAACGTTCAGCGAAAATGTTTCTGTGTCTCTGCAAATCTGCCACGAGGCTCTGAATCTTCTCATTCATTGATATTAAACTTAAAAATTGAGTAAAGAAAGAGTTGAAGCATTTAAATAGCTGAAAAAAATACAAAAGCAAATAACTATTATATAGTTATTTAAAGCTGCTTTTTTTCTTCTAAAAAGTGTAACATAAAGAGCCTAAACAAGAATTTTAAATTGATTAAAATAAAAAAAAAATTAAGCAAATAAAATAATTAATAAGATTCTGAAATCACTGAAGTTTAAAAGATAATTTGCTCCAGAAAGGATGTCCTTCCCTTAATTATTTAAAGAACACAATCCAAAAATTTTATATTTTAATAAAATACGACTGAGATTGGATATTTTGTTACAAATTCAGATATTCAGAACGCTGTGAATAATGTGATTCCATTTTTAAAATTAAAATTTTTCTGTTACCTAAATCTGCAATTTTTTTAAAAAAATAGTTAAGATCATGACAAATTTTGTTCAATAATGAAATCCATGACTTTCTAGGTGTGCAGATACCCTATATGTAGCCTAATAAATACATATATGTACCCAAAGAATAGCATCAGGAGAGATACCCTATTCTTTGGCACGAGTACATGGGAGAAACATTGAACAAGTTCGTCATCTTTCAAGTCATTCAGACATTTTTTTAGTCCGAGAAGAGCAGACAAATTGTTATAGTGCACAGAACCAATAAAAGTAAACAAGATCTTTGGGAATATCAGAATTGATTAATGTGATATAATATAATAGATAACAAACTTCAGTTTATGTAAGTTAAAACCCCTTCTGAAATTATGAATCACTTGATTAATGAGCTACTCGGTTCAGTAAGTAAGATGTAGACACATAAAATTTTCATGATTCAATTATTTTTTTTGTAATTTGAACATTATGGATGAGTGGTCTAATGTAAACAATAACAAGCGTCCTTAAACCGGAAGAAATTTAGAAAATTTCCGGTGTATCCCTCCGCTTATGTTATGACTACGAGGCGATGTGTGAACAAGCCTAATATTCTATGCAGTTTTGTTATTGTAATTTGGGTTCAAATCTAAACATAATTGTACCATTCATAAGAGCTTTCAGAAATGTATTGATTCTCAGAGGTCGTAAGGTCAAAAAAATTTTTGGAAAGTTAATATCTCATTGTGAATAATTCTTAAGGTTTGCCATGTTTTGTATTTCATCCCTTATTTGGCTACATTTGAATAAAATGTCGCCAAAAATATCTTTTTAAGTTAGCCTAATTAGGAAATATTCTAATGATTATAATATTAATGTTGCATCGCCACCCTAGCGCCACCTGTGAGTAAGCAGACTCCCGGACATTCTCTGCTACTATTGAAAATGCTACTATTATTTGTTTAAAAGAACTTATAGAAAAAACTGATACGTTCAAAAATGAACCAGAATTTGTTAAAGACATGATTTATTTAATCGTCGAAGAAAGAAAAGAAGCAGAACAATGCGAATGCGAAAAAGAAAAAATCAAGTTAGCCCAAATCGAAAAAGAAATCGAATTAGCATCAATTAACTCCGGCTCAAATCAAAATAATTCCGAAAACACAAACGCGATAATTACAACATCATCTTCAGATCTCGAAAGTCTAATTAAATCAGTTAAAACACTTAGTATGCCGATTCCTACTAAACCCGAAAATTTTAACTTATTCTTTCATTCTTTAGAACGCGCGTTTACCACCAAAAATGTTCCGCCAGAATTCAAATCAGAAATATTAATAAATATTCTCGGTGAAAAAGCGAATAGTATTTTACTTTACATTTCGGAAAACGAACTCCAAGATTACGAAAAAGTTAAAAATATTATATTACGAGAATTTCAGCCAACACCCCAGGAATGCTTAATTAATTTCCGAAGAGCACAACGATTACCTAATGAATCACACGTACAATTTTCTTCAAGATTGACAAGCTCTTTTGAATACTATTGTAACCTTCGTAACGTTAATGATTATAAAAGCTTGTGCGAATTAATGATAGCCGATAAATTGTTTTCTACCCTCGATCGTGAAACGCAACAACATATTGCGATACGCCAAAACGAAACTTGGTTTAAACCAACTGAACTAGCGAAAGAATGCGATGTATACTTTGTTTCGAAACGGAAATCTTTTGCCGAAATAAAACACTACCGTCAACAACCGTTCGACTGCAAGCAAAAAAATAACCCATTTCAAAGCTCTAATCGTAATTCATATGAGAGAAATTATACAGAAAACCCATCACGAAATAATCCGCGCGAAAGCTTTCACAGAAACGAAACTAATTCAAATCGTAGATTTAACTCAAATCGAGACCCTGTTTGCAAAGTCGAAGCTAAAATATTTAATGAGTCTAAGCATGAATTACAATATGAAAAAATTTTCGTTAATGATAAACTAGTTGTTCAATCGTTAGTTGATTCCGGTGCCAATATTATTTGCGTACGAGAACACTTAATTCCCTCCAAAACTAAAAGTGTCGGAACTGTTCAATTAACTTGTGCTTTCGGAAATGAAGTACAAGCTGAACTTTCAAAAATAAAATTAGCGCTTCCAAGCTTTCGTGAAAATCCCATAACAGTAACGGCAGCTGTTTGTAAAAATCTTTATTGTGATTTAATAATTCCCCCAAATATTTTGGATGATTTAAATGAAGCAAAAAAAGAATATGATCGAATTTCAAAAGAAAACATGATTTCTCCTTATTCTAAAACTAAATTTCCTTTGCCTAAAAACGAACAACAAAATACTTTCGAATTAAACTCAATGTCTAAAAAAGAAAATCAAAATTCTTTCATTTCCAATACAGAAAACGATAATTTTTCTCCCCCAGTTTCTAAAAATAGATCCGACAAGGGCGCATTACAGTCGCGTCAGTTAGACGAAGGTCAGTCTTTCTTTGAGATAGAGAATAATAATGAACCACTCCCTTTTCAAACTGAAACCGAAAATTTGTTATGCGAATGTAAAAGTACTTCTACTCAAAATTTATTTGAAAAACAAATAAATGAGTTTGATTCAATGACGTCTGCATCTAATAGGAAAGCGGGTACTACCGAAACACGTGATCGCTGCGTCACATCCAATGTTCACCGTGCTCTTTCCGATGTAAACAAACAAACCGAAACCGATATTTTTTCGTCAGCCGAAACAGAAACAAACGATTTTAATTCTTCTAATCCGGAAAATAAAGAGATTAAAAATGCGTTTATTGAAAATACAGACTATTGTTTATCTAATATAAATATAGTTTACACCGATGTTGATTTATCTCATTTAGAATCCGATACGCGTACTGAAATTGAACAACTTATTAAATCTTATAAGCCAAACAAAATTAAAGATACCAACTTACAAATGATGGAATTATTTCTTGTTGTGATTGTTTTATTATAAGGCATGGGATATGTATTTAGGATGATTGACAATGATAGCACTCATATTGATAACTTATAACATAACAATAACTTTATTCACAATACGTACATAGAACATATCAACAATAGAACATACTGGAAACCGAAACTGAAACATATAATGTAAACACAGTTGCAGTTACATCACAACCGCGATACTAGCGCCACTGGAATTACATGGAAGATCCCAACAGTCTCCCCCACTTAATTAGAGTTGAAATAACAGTTAATTGAAAACATTAGCTACTTAAAAATTGAATATGTTAAATATATAATTGAAAAATACACTTAATTGAAAATACTTAAAACAGATTTGAAATATGCTTATGACATTACGAAGTCCCTAAAGCGTGTAGGTAATTGTCTCTTTCTTTTTGGTTTTGTCACAACGTCCTGTTTGGAATTTGTTGGAAGTTCTGGAATACTAGGCTGAGTAGGTGAGGAGATCTTAGATGGTCTAGGTATGTCAAAAGACTGGGTTGGCCCAAAAGTCACACACTTTTTTTTCTCTGGAATTAATGTTGATCTTAATTGGTTTATGTGTCTCTTTAATTGCCGACCTGAGTCTAGTAAAATCAAATAATGACGTGTACCATACTTTTTCACGACTTTGCCAAACTGCCATACATTATGGTTATTTATGAACAACCTCACCTGGACTCTCTCCCCCACTGAAAAAGATCTTACAGGAGTACTGGAAACTGTTGATGGTGTTGGATGATAAGGAAAGATTGAGTTTAAACGTATGCGGATTTTTCTATGTAAGTATAATTGAGCAGGTGACTGTCCACAAGCTAGAGGTGTTGCTCTATAACGGAATAATATGTTTTGAACTTTACTTGAGATTGAGGATTTTTCAAGAAAAGAAGCTTTTAACTTTTGCTTTAAGGTTTGGACGTTTCGCTCTGCAAGGCCATTGGTGGCAGGATGTCCTGGAGCGATGAATTTTTGAAATATTCCTCGATTAGAACAATAAGAATGGAATTCTTCACTTTGAAATATTGAAGCATTATCAGATACAATAACCTGTGGATAGCCATGAAAAGAACAAATTTTTTCTATCAAAAGGATAGTTTTTGAACTTGTTGGGGCATCTTTAATGACTTCGACTTCTGCCCATTTGGACTTAGCATCAACACACACCAAAAAATAGTAATTTTCAAATGGACCTGCATAATCTATATGAATTCTGTCCCAGTTATCTGCTGGAGATTCCCACGGATGGACAGATACCTTTGGAGGATTAGACTTTGTCAATGCGCAGCCTTCACATCCTTTGACTAAATTTTCAATGTCACGATCAATGGCAGGCCAATAAACATACTGTCTTGCCAGTTGCTTCATTTTAGTTATTCCTAGATGAGTTTCGTGAAGTTCCTTTAGTATGTTTGAACGTAAGCTTTTTGGAATAACTACTCTTTCTCTTCGAAAAAGTATGCCATCAAACAATGTAAATTCTGAATCTTCAGAGTTGTTGTTCAGCCTTTCAATTATTTCCCTGAGTTCTGGATCTTTCTTTGTTTCAAACTGGATTGTTAAAGATGTTATTTTTTCACTTGAAATCTGGAAAATGTTTTCGGCACATATTTGATTTGCTTCTTCCCCTATAAATTTATCGACTGAGTTTTCGGGTTTTTGAATTGGAGCTCTAGACAGGCAATCGACATTTTCATTTTCAGATCCCTTTTTGAATTGCACTGAGTAATCAAAACTTGATAAGTAGGAAGCATAGCGAAGTAATCGTGCTGAAGTCATACGTGGTAGTCCCTTATGAGAATGAAAAATTCTTGTTAGTGGCTCATTGTCAGTAATAAGTTTGAAATGTTTACCAAATAAGTAATTGAAGAATTGTGTAACACCAAAAATAATAGCTAAAGCCTCTCGATCTAATTGGCTATAGTTTTGTTCGGAGTTGGTAAGTGAACGAGATGCGTAAGCAATAGGTCTTTCTACACCTTGTTTAGAGTGACTCAATACTGCTGCAATTCCCGTAGGGCTGGCATCTGTGGTCAGGACAATTGGTAAACTAGGATCAAAAGGAACGAGAACTCTATCACTGGTAAGTTCATTTTTCAGTTTCAGGAATGCAGATTCACAACTTGCAGTCCATAACCAAGGCTGGTTTTTTCTTAGCAACCGTCGAAGTGGGTATGATATAGTTGAAAAATTTGGCATAAAACGGGAGTAGTAAGTTACAAGTCCCAAAAATCGTTTGATTTCTTCAATATTTGATGGTCTTGGCATTTCTTGAACAGCTTGAATTTTTGTTGGCGATTTACTTATCTTATTATACTCAATAACATGTCCGAGATATTCGATTTTTTCCTGAAAGAAAGAACACTTTTGTTTATTTATGTGCAGATCATAGTCAGAAAGTCTTTGTAAGCAAGCTTCTAAATTTTCAGTACATTCTTGAAGTGTTTCACCATGTATAATAATATCGTCAAATTAAGATTCTGTTTTTGGTAACCCTTTGAGAATTTGAGAAAGAATGCGATTGAATTCTGATGGTGCTGTCTTGATTCCAAAA
Organism: Parasteatoda tepidariorum; assembly: GCF_982258835.1. NCBI lineage: Eukaryota > Metazoa > Arthropoda > Arachnida > Araneae > Theridiidae > Parasteatoda > Parasteatoda tepidariorum. The sequence continues at coordinate 3,637,276 of NC_141765.1, read as the reverse complement.
CTAAGCCTATGCATGCGATACGTACCACGATGTGTTGAAATGGTCTGTATCATGCTACTATCTTCATCAACTTTTAAATGTAGGTAGGCTTTAAATAAATCAAGTTTACAAAAATATCTTGAATTTCGAAGACTATGAAGCACATCATCTATCCTTCTTACTGGATGATTTGATTGAATTAATCGTTCATTGACTCCACATTTGTAATCAACACATAATCGAACTCCACCGTTTGGTTTTGGAATGACAACCAATGGTGACCCCCAATCACTCGCAGGCACTAAGGATATTATTCCATCTGCCTCAAGAGAGTCCAATTCTTTATTGACGCGGTCCCGGAGAGCATAAGGAACGTCACGCTCCCTAGTAAAAATGGCTTTTGCTCCATCCCTAAGTTGAAGTGATACTTGAAAATGAGGGACGCAACCAACTCGTTCTTCAAAGAGGGGTGAAAATTTTTCCAAAAGTGAATTGAGAGGGTTGATTTGATACACTGGTGATTTATGAATTGAAGTGTTTGATATATTAGCATCTATTTGTAAAAGTTCGATTTCTAAGGCTCGAATCCATTGACGGCCTAGAATAGCTGCACATCCAGCTGGAACAATATGAAGTTCACCTGTAATGTTTTTGTTTTGAAATGCAACATTTGCATGCACTTTCCCCTTGGGTTGAATAATATCTCCAGAATAAGTACGAAAAGCAATGTTTGATTTTTCCAAGGGCACATTTAAATTTAAACGTACAAAATCAGTTTCTGAAAGTAGGGAAAACTTTGCTCCAGAATCTACTTCGAAGTGTTGTAGCTTCCCATTGAGGTATACAGAGACGATATATTTGTCAGAGTCATGGCAAACTTCAAATAAATCTATAACTTTATAGCATGGTGAAGAGCTGTGAATAGAGTTGACACCAAATGTAATATTTTGATCATGTACTTCAGTTGAAACAGCATGAAGAGAAGGTCTGGGACTGGAATTCATTGACTTTCGTGGCATCTTAATTAAAGTTGAAATGCAGACTTTACTAACATGACCTATTTTTTTGCATGAATCACATTTTAGTTTAGTTTTATTAATTCGACAATCTTTGACTTGGTGATTATTTCTGCCACATCTGATGCATAGATTTTCAATACCAAGGGCTCTATAATCTGGTTTCTGGCGTTGAGAACTAGATCGTGAACTGGAACGATTTCTATGACGTGCTGAGAAATTTGAAACTTTATTATTGTCACTTAAAGCGTAAGAAGTAGAGCGTGGAGAACCTTTTTGAGTGAGTTCTTTACTTTCGATTTTGGACGCCTCCAGAGCAATCGCCTTTGACAAGACATCATCGAAAGTTATTAAATCTGATTGTAGCACCTGTTCGCGCAACCAGTCATCACGCAATCCTCGAATGAACTGAGCCCGGAGAAAAACATCTGCAATTGTTACTGATTTATCACAGTCACATTTCACAGAAAATTCGCATTCAACTATATCACGTTGCAAAGCAGCTACAAATTCTGAAATTGATTCATGTTCTTTTTGATATATATTTAAAAAATAATGTTGGGAAACAACTACATTTTTTCTAGGAATTAGCATTTGCTTGAAAGCTTTCACAAGATTATCATGTGATAATTGTTTGACTGGTTTCTCTGGTCCAAGAAAAGCTGCCAAATTATTATAGTGTGATGAACCAATAGATACACATAGAAGTTGAGCAATTTTATCTTCATCAATAACACCCTTCATAGAACAATAATTTTCAAATCGTTCTAAATAGTATGAAAATTTTTCACGTTTTGAATCATAATTTTCAAAAGGATGCACATTAACAAGATTTACTGATGAATCAATTGACTGTTCTTTTGAAAAATGTTTTTCGATTTGTGCTATCATTGCTTGTTGTTGCTGATTAAATGCAGCAATAAATGTTTGGAATTGTTCAGCATTCATTATTTATATATTGAAAGTTTGAAAAAATAGTTGAAAATTTAAATTAATTGCAGTACCTGAATTCAATTACTTGAAACATTTCCGTTTTGAAATTTCATCCATTTTGAAGTTTCGTTTTTGAACGATCTTGAAATTCTATTGATTATTTCTTCTTATTTTTCTCCTCGTCGCCAAAACTGTTGTGATTGTTTTATTATAAGGCATGGGATATGTATTTAGGATGATTGACAATGATAGCACTCATATTGATAACTTATAACATAACAATAACTTTATTCACAATACGTACATAGAACATATCAACAATAGAACATACTGGAAACCGAAACTGAAACATACAATGTAAACACAGTTGCAGTTACATCACAACCGCGATACTAGCGCCACTGGAATTACATGGAAGATCCCAACATTTCTGAAAGTTCGTCCGATTACGCCGCACCTTTGGTTCTTGTTAAGAAAAAAGATCAGTCAACAAGAATATGCGTAGATTATCGCGCACTTAATTCCAAAACAATTAAACAGAGATTCCCATTACCACTCATTGATGACATTTTCGATAGACTTCAAGGAGGAGTGTTATTTTCCAACCTTGACCTTAGGAACGGTTATTTCCATGTTTCAATTGAACCAGACAGTCGCAAATTTACCAGCTTCGTAACACCAACTGGACAATACGAATTTAACAAAGTTCCTTTTGGCTTGTGTAACTCTCCCTCAGTATTCCAAAAATACATTCAAATTATTTTTAAAGATCTTTTAAATGATGGTACTGTTATAATTTATATGGACGATATCATAGTGCCTTCTAAAAATAAGAGTGAAGGAATTGAAAAACTCAAAAAAGTATTTGAAGTAGCTTCTAGTTATGGTGTAGAATTTAATTTCAAAAAGTGCAATTTTCTTCAGCGTAGGATAACCTTTCTTGGACATATTATTGAGCAAAACACCATTCGCCCTTCAGCAACTAAGACAACCGCCGTCATGAACTTTCCAGAACCCAAAACAACTCAACATGTTCAATCATTTTTAGGACTAACCGGATACTTTAGAAAATTTATCAAAGACTATGCACTAATTGCAAGACCTTTAAGCGACCTTTTACGAGACAAAGTCAAATTTATTTTTGGCCCTGCACAGAAACAAGCTTTCATTTCTCTGAAACAAATTTTATCATCTGAACCTGTTTTACATCTGTATCAGCAAGGTACTCCATTACAACTCCACTGTGATGCCAGTGCTAAAGGATTTGGTGCTATACTCCTTCAAAAGGACTCTGAAAACAATTTCCATCCCATACAATACATGAGTCGTAAAACTTCTCCCCAAGAAGAGAAATATTCCAGCTACGAATTAGAAGTTTTAGCGATAGTTACAGCATTAAAAAAATTTAGACACTATCTAATAGGCACAAAATTCCAAATATATACAGATTGCCAGGCGTTTCAAAAGACAATGACCAAAAAAGATCTACCACCCAAAATAGCACGATGGGCACTCTTCTTAGAAGATTTTGATTACGAAATACTTCATCGGCCAGGTAAACGAATGCAACATGTAGATGCTCTTAGCCGCTATCCAGTTATGGTAATACAATATAATGAAACAACACAGAAAATCAGAGAAGCACAAATCAATGATGAGTTTACAGCAAGTATAAAGCAACTAATTAATAATTCTTCAGCACCTGATTATACATTAAAAAACAATGTGCTTTACAAAATAGTCAATGATCAAGAACTTTTGGTTGTTCCACTTGACATGCAAAAACAAATTGTACAACTTGAACATTCTAAAGGACATTTTGGCATAAATAAAACGGAAAATTTGCTAAAACAACAATTCTATTTTCCAAACATGCGAAAGACTGTTGAAAACGTAATTTCCAATTGCATTCCATGTATACTCTCATCACGTAAAGTAGGAAAACAAGAAGGTTTCTTACATCCCATCCCAAAAGGAGACATTCCTCTTGATACATACCACATAGATTTTCTTGGTCCCTTACCCAGTACACATAAGAATTATAAATACATTTACACCGTCGTCGATGCTTTCACCAAATTCTTATGGATTTATCCAGTCAAGTCAACATCAGCTAAAGATGCCTTGGAAAAACTACAACTGCAACAAATTACTTTTGGAAATCCAAGAAGAATCATATGAGATAAAGGATCCGCATTCACCTCAATAGAATTCAAAAAGTACTGTGAAGACGAACAAATTGATCATGTCACAATCACCACAGGTCAACCTCGTGGGAATGGACAGGTGGAAAAATTTCATGCTACGATAATCTCAGTCATCACCAAGTTATCCCTTGACAACACCAGCAAATGGTTCAAGCATGTACCAGCAGTCCAACGTGTAATCAACAGCACTGTTTCTTCAACAACAAAGTTTACACCCTTCGAGCTCTTAACAGGAGTTAAGATGAGAAATAAAGAAGACCTGCACATCAAGAAAATCCTCGAAGAAGAGCACATACATATTTTACTTGAAAATCAACAACAAATGCGAAAAGAAGCAAAAAGCAATATACTTGAGATGCAAGAAAAAACCAAGCACAATTATAATACTAGACGAAAGACAGCAACGAAGTATAAGCTCCACGACAGAGTTGCCATCAAACGAACCCAATTCGGGACAGGTTTGAAACTTCGACCAAAATTTTTCGGTCCATACACAGTGACAAAAATTAGACCCAACGATAGATATGATGTTCACAAGATCGGTATAGGAGAAGGACCAACTGTCACATCCACATCAGCAGACTTAATGAAACCGTGGGAAGATCCATAAACTTTTTCTTTCTTTTTTTTTTTCATATGAACTATGAACTTTTCAATTGTGCAAGAACTCTTACACTGACTTTCGATTTTTTTTAAAAATTTTTAGTGCAAGAACTTTTACACAGACTCAAATTTTTAAAAAAAAATTTTTTTTTTTTATTTTCATTTTGGATTTTATTGCATAAATCAAAAATTAATTGAACATATTTAACTGATATTGATGACAAATTTCTATTTTAATGATCAAAATATTCATATTGATCGTATTTTTCAGAAGTGAGATAAAAGAATTTGTGGATTTATATATTTGAAAATATCTTTTTATTACTTATTTAGAATTAGTTTAGATTTAAATTTTCATAAATTTATTGTTTTATATTTCAATTGAATTGTCAAAATATTTCTGTCATCAATATTTTATGTTAATTACCTTTAATAATGTTTAATATTTACCTTTGAAGCAATTAGTCGGAGACCGACTAAGTCAGGATAACAGAGTGTTGCATCGCCACCCTAGCGCCACCTGTGAGTAAGCAGACTCCCGGACATTCTCTCACTGAACGGCTACGGGGAGCGAGCTCATTAAGATGTTCCAGCTCTAATTATTTTGTACTGCCATTTAAGTGTTTTTTGTCATAATAAAAGCTTTAAAATGCAACCCTAGACTGCTTTGAAGCTTCATCGACACTCCCCGTCCGTAACATTAATATGATAATGCTGAAGTTTAAAGGCTGAAAGGAAGAACTCGGTACATGTGAAATACTGCAAAAGATATGATGCAATAATATGATGGCGCTTTTTTTCAATCTGCGGCGTAAAAATATATCAGAAGCAGTAACCCGGAAGTCTTGAAAGAGCAATTTTACCACTAGCGCCACCACCCTTAGCTTTACACGATTACCCATCCATATATTAATTAGATACATTAAGCATAATATTAAATAATAATTAAACACACACACATATATGTATATATATATTTACTGCAAACTTGTACGGTTAAAAAGAAAACTTCTTACTAGCAGCAACATTAGATATCTTATTAAATCTTCAGTAGACATATTATATCAATCTAGTAGACATACTATAAATCTTCAATTTAAAATTTCGAAAAAAAAACATTTCAATCTACCATGACAAATTAATAATTAAAAAATATGCAAATATGATCCATTTGTTAGCTCACTTAGCTTTTAAATTTTTAATTAGTTCAAGTATTAAAAAATATTTTTCATCGAACGTACAAGTTGGCAGGTGTGAAAAAATATAAACATAAGCATGCCAGAAGGCTTAACACCTCCAAACATGTTATAAAATTTCGCCACTGTTTGTAAATATGAGAATTGAATAACGTGATATAATTAAATAGTTAAGCAGCCTGGACAAGAAAAAGGAGGAAATCAATGTAATTCTTGCAAGATATAATTATATATATATATTAAAAACAGCACATACCTGCCAAGATCAGAAAATTCGCTCACTTCAACAAGGTGCATTAATTCCCCTTCATCTTCAGCTGGTTTGAGTTTTCGGGCTCGCTAAATCGAAATAATTTTTATTCCATTTACTTTATGCGCTAAGGTATAAATCTTATGAGACGGAATTAGATTTAAATATAAGTAGAGAAAAGATAAATTGATCGCAGGTGTAGGGGAAAATGATAAACAGCATCTTAACGGGTTAAAGTTACGGTTCCGAGTGGAATAGATTATAGATTTCAGTATTTAGAGAAAACGATCGATGTCGTGACAAAAACACGATTGCAATATTGATATCAAATATTGTCCGGGTGTGGTTCGGATATCTCTAAATTTATATTTTAAATTTATTTTTTGGAATTATAATAATTTGACGTCATTTTTTGTCTTTTAAATGATTAATTTTGATTTAAGAACACAATAAAGTTTTAAATGATAAGTTTTACAAACAGATTTTTAATGTGAAATCGACGGGAATCGTACAATATCGTACACATAATTTCGATTTTCGCCAATATTGACAATGTCGGTCGATGTAGACTAAAGCTGTTACAATATCCCTGTGCTACTTGGGTCATTTTCCTGGCTTCTTGAAATCATTAATAACAAAAACTACATATTTATCTGAATTATTTTAAGAAATACTGTTGTTTTCTGCAGAATATAAACGTCTTCGGCCAAAATATTAAATTAAAGTAAAGTTATATGCTATAAAATGGCGAATTTGTCATTATCCTGGCTTATGAATGCCAGGACATTGAAGTGTGACCAGAAATTCTTTTTATCTGCTAATACTGTAAAGAGGGAAAGCAAATATTAACCTAATACCAAGTTTATGTATGATTGTAATATGTTTGGATGTAATCAAAGTTATTTATTTAATGATTGATTATTATCATGGGTGCAAGTCTTCCGTCCGCAGGACGGATTTCCGTCTATCGAAAATGTCCGCGGACGGAGGCAAGACGGTGCTAATAATATTTCTCCATATTAATTATAATTTCTAAAACTCAATAGATGGCGCTCTGCGCAGTAATGTAAAATCATTAGTTTTCTAATCAGTTTCCTCCATGACACTGTACCATTCTCATCATCCTTTTGTTATTAAATATATATATTATGTTAAAAGGCATTTGTTATGATTGAAACCCCGAGATCTGAGATCATATCACCGTATTTAATATTGGCGCACCAACCTGGAGCTAAGAATTTGATTAAAGGTGAGTGCACTTGATTTAAATAATGGATTCATACGATGATTTGAAAAATAAAAGGAAAACAATTCTCTCTTTAACAACTCGATTGATAACAAAAATTGAAAATTTAATAATAATGATGATAATGTGGAATCTAAAGAAAAAATCGAGGAATTAATAGATTGTAAAGAACAGTTAATTGATAAAAATAAAAGTTTAAAAGCTATAAATAATCGAATTGAACCACTAATTAAAAGTGAGGAAATAGAAACTGAAATTACTGGAATTGAAGATTATTCTGAAAAAATAATAAAGTGGCAATCTCGAATCGCAAGATTTTTGAAAGAAAACAATAAAGAAAGTAGAGGAGGAGAAGAATCATTTAACAGAGCACAATACGAAAAATCTAAATTTGTTCCAGACAGTAATGCAGTTAAACTTCCAAAATTAAACATAAATAAATTTTACGGTGAAACAGCATTATGGCTCGAATTTTGGAATCAATTTCAAATCGCGATCCATGAAAATGAAAGTTTGACTGAGGTACAAAAATTTCCTTATTTAAAAAGCTTACTGGGTGGAATTGCATTAAATGCTATTAAAGGGTTTGCTTTGACTAAAGAAAATTACATTAAAAGTATAGAATTGTTAAAAGATAGATTTGGGCGCGAAGATTTAGTGATTAATAGTCATATGAATCGTCTATTAAATCTTGATCCCGTAAAAAATTCTAGTGATATTAGAGCATTACGGAATTTATATGATAATTTAGAAGTAAACATTAGATCTTTAGAAAGCTAAAATGTAGTCTCTGGAACATATGGACACTTATTATGCCCTATATTATTAAAGCTAATACCAGAAGATTTAACTTTAGAATACAACAGCAAACGAAAATCAAAATCAGAATTTAATGTTTCGGAATTAATTCAATTTATTAAGGAAGAAATTCAAGTACGCGAATCATCTACATTATTCCATGATAATGTTAAGAAAAATAAACACTATAACTATTATAATCCCAGGGAAGTAATAAATATCAAAAAACAGTTCAGATCGAATATTCCCACAGCTTCAGCATTGGCTACTAATGTAAAATTTAATTGCGTATTTTGTAAATTGGAACGTGATTCATTTATTTGTGAAAAAATGCCGGTTTCTGAAAAAAGAGATAGATTAATGCGCGAAGGTCGTTGCTTTAAATGTTTCCGTAAATCACACTTAAGTTCACAATGTAGGAGTAAAATTAGTCCTTGTAAAAAATGTAATAGTAAATCTCATCACGAAATAATTTGTTTTGGAATTCCGAAAACTCAAAACGAAAGTTCGCAAGAAACCGCAGAGAAAAATACAGTTGTAGCCAGTGTTTCTCATGTCGAAGAGGGACAAAAAGGGGAATTTCAATCAGTGTTTTTACAAACATGTGTTGCGAATTTGCATTTGGCAGACAAAACGCAGGAGATAAATATTTTATTTGATTCCGCGTGGATGAGGTCATTCATTACTAGAGAATTAGCTCAAAAGCTTAATCTCCCCATAATTAGAAAGGAAAATTTATTAGTTTATTCTTTTGGAAGCCGTGAACCGCAAGAAAAAACATTTGATATAGTAAAGGCGAGTATAAGCAATAAAAAATATTCTACTCGAAGGTCAGAGTTCGAATTATTGGTTACAAGTACCATAACACGTGCATCTTTCCCACCGCATAATAATAAAATAAAGTTGCTGCTTAAGGATTTTGCGCTTACTGATTTATGTCTTTCGAAAGGAATAAATTCCATTGATATATTAATTGGAGCAGATTATTATTGGAAACTCCACACTGGGTACAAGATTTGTTTTATGTCGAAACATTACTCGGAGGAAGCATAACTGGGATTACTCATTCAGATTTAAAAAATGACTCTATCATTGAAAATTTGTGTTATTGTAAGGAAAAATTTAATCGTGAGGAATTAACTAGTGAAAATAATTCTTGTGATGATATAAATTTACAGTTACGGAAATTTTGGGATATTGAAAGCTTAGGCATAAATGATAAAATTCAGAATACACCTTTAGAGCAAGAAACTTTAAAACAGTTTGAACAAAATATAAAATTTCAGGATGGCAGATACGTAGTTAAATTATCATTTAAAGATGAGGTAAACATTTCTGACAATTTTAATTTATCTAAAAGAAGGTTAATAAGTTTAACATCGCGTTTTAATAAAAATCCTTCTTTGCATGATAATTATTCTAGCGTTTTTAAAGAACAATTATCGGAAGGAATAATAGAACCTGTTAATGATAAATCAATAGTTCCAAATAGGGTTTATTACTTACCTCATCATCCAATAATTAGAAATGATAAACAAACTACAAAGTTACGGATAATTTTTGATGCTTCGGCTAAAAAAAAAAAAAAAAAAAATTGCTACTCTCTAAATGATAACTTATTATCGGGTCCCAATCTAAACCCTAATCTTTTAATTTTACTATTAAAATTTCGCGAGTTTAAGATAGGAATAATTGCTGATTGTGAAAAGGCTTTCCTACAATTGTTAATTGATGAACATGATAGGGACTATCTTAGATTTCTTTGGTCAGAGCAATTCCCTCCCAAGAAAATTGAGGTTTTTCGCAATAGAACCGTAACTTTCAGAGTAAAATCATCAACATTTTTACTGGCTGGAACAATAAAGTATCATATCAAAAATTATAAAGAATCTCACCCTTTGGTTGTTGTTGTTGTTGTAGTTCATTTACGTCGCACTATAGCTGCACAATGGGCTATTAGCGACGGTCTGGGAAACATCCCTGAGGATGATCCGAAGACATGCCATCACAATTTTGATCCTCTGCAGAGGGGATGGCACCCCCGTTTCGGTAGCCCAACGACCAGCACGCGAAGTCGAGCACTTTACGGTAGCACAGTTTAACGAGGACCAATACCGCACACCCTCGGTCCCTACGCAGACTGATCCAAGTGGTCACCCACCCGCACACTGACCGCAGCCAGTGATGCTTGACTTCGGTGCTCATCCTTTGGCATGCAAGGTTTTAAATGAAAATTTGTATGTCGACGATCTTATTACTGGTACAAATGCGATTGAAGATGAACTACTATTAATAGTAGTTCATCTTATGTATAGTTCATCTGAATAATTATTCAGGGACACTAAATTAATATTAAAGGACGCATCAATAAATCTTAGGAAGTGGAAGAGTAATTCTAAGGAGTTATGCCATAAATGGCAAGACACAAAATTTGAAAAATATCCTAGTGAAGAAACAGTACCTTTAAAGGTTTTAGGATTAATTTGGAATACTTTAAGGGATGAATTTAATTTAGATTTAAGTTGTTTAATTGATTCTTTGGAAAATGTGAAAAATACTAAGAGAAGCGTATTACGCATATCATCGAAATTATTTGATCCAATGGGATATATAACAGCATTCACGATTAGAATTAAAATTTTTCTTCAAGAAATATGGGAACAAGGCTTAGAATGGGATGAGGAATTCGGAGATATTTTAAGACTGAAATGGGAAAAATGGTATAAAGAAGTTAATGTATTAAAGGAACTTTCACTACCAAGATATTATTTTCATGAAGAAGATAGCTGTTCCGAAGTAGGGAATTATAAGATAATTATATTTTGTGACGCAAGTGAGAAGGCGTATGGAGCGATTGCATATATTCGATATGAAAGAAATCAAAATTTTTACGTAAGCATCGTTACTTCAAAGGCACGCGTTGCACCATTGAAGAAGTTGAGTCTACCAAGATTAGAACTGATGGCCACTCGTATAGGTTCCAGATTATTGGATACTTTAAGGAAAGTGTTTCAAATAAATAACAACTATATTCTGACTTAACCATAGCCCTTAGTTGGATTCGAGGAAATGCAAATCAGTGGAAGACATTTATTTCAAACAGAGTAAGTGAGATCCAAACTTCAGCAGATCCTACTAATTGGAAGTACATAAAGGGAAATGATATTCCAGCTGATATCATATCAAGAGGATGCAGTGCTAATGATTTGCTCTCAAGTGCAATTATTTTTAATGGACCAACATGGTTGACATTAAACGAAGAAAAATGGCCGAAAAATGAAGAAAATTTTAGAAGAGCAGATGTAGATGAAGAAAAGAGATCGAAATTTATTGCAGTCAATTATGCAAGTGAAAATAATGTTCACGATTCAATTTTCGATATCCACAAATTTAGTTCTATTAAGAAGGCTTACCGAATAACAGCCTGGATTAGAAGATTTATAACAAATTTGAGACTGAAGAAAGAAGATAGAATCAAAAATGTTTTAACTGCAGAAGAATTAGAAGAAGCTGAAAACCTTTGGTTGAGACACGTACAATCAATTAACTACAGTAAGGATATCGATTGCTTAAAGAAAGGACAACATTTACAGAAGTGCTCAAAAATCAGAGACTTAAATCCGTTCATTTCTGACAAAGGGATTCTACTTGTGGGTGGAAGACTACAGCACTCCAATTTGAACTATTATGAAAAACATTCTTTACTATTACCACCAAAAACTAAACTTACAGAACTGATAGTGAAAGAAGCACACGAAAAGACCCTACACTCTGGTGTTTCAAACACATTAACACAGGTACGAGAGAAATTTTGGATTCCGAAAGGTAGGCAATTTATTAAGTCAATAATTGGAAGATGCGTCTTATGTAAAAGATTCAATGTTCGATCAGGAAGAGAAATTATGGCTCCTCTTCCAAAAGATAGAATAGAACAGTCGCCTCCATTTTCAGTGACAGGCCTGGATTTTGCTGGACCCTTACTTGTGAAAGACTCTGACAGTAAGTTTTGCATCATGCTATGCACCTGTGTAGTTACACGAGCAATACACCTGGAAATTGTTTCCAGTTTAACAACTGAAGCATTTTTACTTGCTTTTCGTCGCTTCATATCCAGAAGAGGACTTTGTTCTGTTATTTATTCAGACAATGCTCAGACGTTCAAACGAGCAGAGTTTGAATTGAAAAAAAATTGGACTATTTCGAGCAGTTCTGAAGTGAGTGAGTTTTATTCCTCAAAGGGAATAAGGTGGAAATTTATCGTTGAAAGAGCACCCTGGTGGGGTGGATTCTACGAGCGAATGGTTCGTTCAATGAAAATCATTCTTCGGAAATTACTGAGGAAAACATCTTTGACTAGTGAAGAACTCGAAACAGTTCTATGTGAAATAGAAGCTGTGATTAACTCGAGGCCTATTACTTACGTGACTACAGACTCTCCATATACTTTTCCTCTAACGCCATCCCACATGCTACTTGGAAGACGATTAATAAGTTTATCGTCAGTCAAGTTATCTGGTATTGACTGCATGATAGACAAAAAAATGATAATTAAAAAATTTAAATATCGAGAAAGACTTATAAATTAATTTTGGAAGAAATGGAAAGGGGATTATCTTTTAAATTTAAGAGCTGTCAATTATGTAAATTTAGATAAAGGTAATCAAAATTTTAAGGTAAATGATATTGTTTTGATTCATGATGACAAACTTCCAAGGAGCGTGTGGAAAGGAAACTTGGAAAAATTGTGGAAACATTTCAAGGACGTGATAACAAAATAAGAGCATGTGCTTTGAAAACAGATACGTCAATAATAAAACGTCCTATAAATTTATTATATAATTTAGAAGTGAACAATTAAATTAGTATGAACATTCTATTTGAACTTTAAATTCACATTTATTATTATTTGAACATTTTATTTTACAATATTACTTAAGATTTTCATTTAACTTACAAATTAAGTTTATCTTAAGATATTATTTGAACTTTTTTGATTTAAAGAAAATATGCATATACAATATATATTTTCTTGTTTAAATGCATGTTTGTTTGAAATTGAAATATTTTGTGTTGTGAAAATTGCTTGATTTATTATTCATGATATGATAATTTAATTTCATCAATTGATATTTACTTAAATTTCAATAATTTCATTTATAAGGTAATAATTTGTTAAAGGTTTGAACTAATGCTCCTGAAACATATTATTTTAAGAATTCGATTAATATTATTGCATTATAATCTTTATATAATTAAGAAGGGCTCATATTGTAAAAAGGTAAGATTATATTATATTTTAAATATTGGTACTTTACATTTGAGAAAAATAACTTAGATTAATATATGAAATGACTAAATTGTTATTAACTAAGAGTTCATCGGGGGGAAGTGTGTTAATAATATTTCTCCATATTAATTATAATTTCTAAAACTCAATAGATGGCGCTCTGCGTAGTAATGTAAAATCATTAGTTTTCTAATCAGTTTCCTCCATGACACGGTACCATTATCATCATCCTTTTATTATTAAATATATATTATGTTAAAAGGCGTTTGTTATGATTGAAACCCCGAGATCTGAGATCATATCACCGTATTTAATAGACGGAAACAAGACTAACTCGAAGACGGAAAATCGGAATTTTTTTTTTCTGTCCTTAAAAATAATTTTTAGGTCTACTTTCTTATGTCCTGTTGTTATTTTGTCAAAAGACAGATGAATAAATATTTTTTGTACAGTATTTAAATTTAAACTTGATGTATTATGGTTAAGCTTTTTTAGATAGTTTGCATATGTCGAGGGGGTTTTGTGTATGTTAGGTATTTCATTCAAAAAATTTTCAGTCTTGGCCTTTTTTTCATCTTGCACCCATGATTATCATACAAAATTTTATTCTGTACATATCAGCAACAAAAATTTTTTTGTTTCTTTCTACAGTGGATAAAAAGAATTAATTTCAGAAATTTATGGTTCATCTAACATAAAGGCTTAAGTTGAGTTACTTACTATTAACTTAAAATGACTGTTTTTTAAACTTCTAAGGTAATATGTCATTTTCCTGGCATTCAAGATATGGTGAATTTCTATTTTATTTTTTTTCTCAAGCAAATGTCAATAAACTACATTTTGAAGACTTTAAATTTGAAGAAATTGTTTGGTCCGAATTGTCATGTTTCGTGAGAATCACCCTTATAACATTTTTATTAATTTAGTATTTTCTAATATTCTTTCTGGATGACTTAGTTGTGGACAAGTTAATAAAAAACTTTTATTTTATTAATAAGTTATCCCTCTATCTTTTGTTTTCTCGCAGCTTTGCTTCATTTTTTAGAATAATTTTCTTATTTATTTTTGCTTGTCTGTTGCTTAAAGACATTATTTTTTAGTTAATTATTTTATTTTATTTAACTTAATTAGATATGGATTGTTTATATATTTGTTAGTTTCTCTTTAGAATAGTTTGATATTTGATGTTAACTTTTTTTTTCTTTTTAAAAAATTTTCTTTTAAATAAGTATCACTTAATTAAGTTTTTATAGTATTATTGGTGCTTATCTTTTCCATAATTAATATTTTAATCGACATTAATGTATTAGGTTTAAATTCTTCATTGTGTTTTCAAAAATGTTCTGACGTTGATTAAATAGGATTTAACTTAGAATATTTATATAGTTGTATGATTTTTTCGCAACAACTTCGTACTTATAAAAAAATTGCTTTTTTTTGTTGCAAGATTGCTTTGTAAATTCCCTTAGTCTTATTAAAACATATATAAATTAATTTACAAATGCTTTCTTAGAGTTGCTATTTTATTTATAATTCTAATTTACATTATCAATTTCTTTTAAACTTATTTTGATTTATCTTTGTATTGAGGAATCTATTTCTGTTGTCAAGAAAATTCAGGTTCCAAGATTATGTACAAAATCTAGTTTTTTTAAAAAAAAAAATCATTTCTGATCAACTTGTTTATCTTAATTTTGAAATGTATTGCTTATAGGGCACCCACGGTTCAGGGAGAACAGTGAAAATCTGGAATTATCAGGGAATTTTATTTGTTGCCAGGACCAGGAAAAGTTGCTTATTTTTTTCCCCACAAAAACTTGGAAAAATTCGATCATTATATCTGTAAAATAACCGGTCTCAAAATTGTCGGTTACAGTAATCAGTTACTGAGATAAATAATTCTATTACAATTATTCGGAGGAAAAATGTCATGTTTTAGTGAAATTTCCAGGCTCATTCCATGGTATTATTTTTGCTTACAAAATATTTGACATTAAAAAAAATCAAAGCTTTCTGATGAAAAATTGCATGGTATAGATAATTTATGTTCTGGATTTTCATTAAAAGTTTCCTGATATACCTGGAAAAGTCATTTTCTTTTCCTTCTGAAATTAAGTAGGAACACTGTGCTTGCTTTTTTTTTTTTTTTATGTTGTGGAGAATTAAAGAAACATGCTGCATGAAACAAAATTTTCTTAGCGAATTTTCCTATTTTGTAGCCCTTCATTTCCCTTTCTTAAAAATAGTCTAAAATCCATGTAATGCATAAAAAATGTCCTTATTCTTTTTTAAAAATGTTGTCATGGTTTTTATTTTGAACCACTACGAAGCCTGCATAGGGAGAGTGTCTTTGGTAGCACTAAGAATTATTTCTTATTAATTGCTTTGATTATTTTAAGCCTTTCAAAATAAATTATGGATTTGTCAAAGAGCAATTGAGCACTTTTCTGTTTCTGATATGTCAAATTTTATAATATATAACAATAATTAAACAATTCTTAAGAGCAGAGAAATAAAGCAAATGAGATTAGCTTTTTGCACCATCATTACTTGAACTATTTGGTCAATGATGAATGTGATTAGACTCTCTAATTTCTTTCATATAAGATTCATGTACTTTTGAAAATTTGAAAGTGCTACACTGAAATTGATTTAGAAATAAAATTCACACTACTAAGTTTAAACTATGAATTTAATGTCAAATAAAATGAGGTAAATCTATATAAATTTATATTTCTAAATATGAATTGATGAAAATTGGGACTATTAAGTCGAAATCTTTGCCCCCCCCCTACTCTCCTAATCCCTACATGTAAGATTTATCTATGTGCATGAGTACAATCCAAACGCTACATTGGCAGTTATTTTTTTATTTTATATCCGGCGTTGAACAACCGACCCAATTTTGGGTTTACGACCACCAATGTTCAACTCCGTAGTCTTGTAATTTTAAACCAATCCTGAAGACAAGGAAACTTCTGGATCAGTACCTCCAGAGGTATTGATTTGTTATGGGAACATGGAGGATTTTGCGACTCGACAAATTTAATGTGCATCAGTTACCATTTACTACATGGGGATTCTTCGGTCGGCGGAGATCGAACCCACTAACTCTTGGACATGGGCTCAGTGCCCTACTAACCAGGCCCTCAAGGCACCTGGCAGTTATTATTGCCAATGTTGGCAAGAAAAAAAACTGGTGCAGATGCATAACAAATTAGCATCAAATGGGACAGCTATTTATTGCTTTAAAAAGGGCTAAGAATCACCTCTAACAGCAATGATCAGAAAGAGAAATTAACTCATTATCACACTAATCATATAATGCAGTTTACAGATTTCAATTCAAAAATAATAAGCATTTATGTTGTAAAAAATTCTTTATTTTCATAGAAAAAAATTTACAGTAGTTATAAAGAGAAATATTCATCGCAAGATTGCACAAAAAATATCCCAGCATTTTTTGGTAAGAAAATATAAATCTTAATTACATAAAGATTTCAACACTTGCTATAGAGTTACTGCTTTTCCGTAAAATCAAAAATAGAAATTCAAAGTTTGTTTATAGTATTTCAAAGCAGAATAAATCAGTAGAGTTCTACATAACTAATTTTGACTCTCTGCTGCTCTTTTTTTTTTTTAAATTCTACACTTGTATGTTTAGATAAAACTTCTACTTCAATTAAGGTATAAAAAGAATTATTTGTTGATCATTAAGTAAAATTGAAAGTTATTTTAATTTTGCTTACAGAAATATGGAAAACATTTCTGAGCCAGAAGTCTTAAAATTATATTAATCAAACTGAAAAAAAAAAAAAAAAAATTTAAAATGTTTATAAGAATGAAACAGAAATCAAAACACAAGTAAACACATAAGTTTCATGCATGGAAAAAAGCATGTTTGTTCTGAGATTAAACATGAACTAAATGTAATATGAATCAATCATTAAAGTCACTATGAATATGTAATTATGACACTTAAATAATGAAAAAAAAATTGACATGTGAGTAATGAAAGACGAGAGGATGTAAGGAAGAGGTTAAAGTTATAGAAGTTCACCAAAGCTGACATGACCAGTGGCAGCAGCATGAGCTGAAGCATCTTTTTCACCAATCAAATTTTGACCGCAATCATTGCACTTCAATTTAAAGTTGACTATATCAGTAAACTGCTTACTTGATCGAGCTTCCCTAGCTACTTCTAAAGCAAGTTCCAAAATTTGAGTATCAGATACATGAAATATCGTTTGAAGCTTTTCCTCACGCTGCATGTACAATGGATCATAATGAATACCATCATATACAACAATACCTCTTCTTTGGTAATTATTACTTTCTCCAAATCTTAACATTTGACAGCTCATGATGTCAATGGCACAAATCTCTAACTTGAAAAATTCACTTAAAATGGCAAGTTCAATAGCTCCACCCCAGTTGGCTTGATTGAGAATCCATCGGCAATACTCGGAGTTTTCACGACCTAAAAAGGCATCATTATATTTCACAGGATCTTTTGACACTGCATCAGCAATAATTCGTCTCAGTTTATCACTTTTGGCTAATTCTAAAAGTCCATTGTGCACAAGAAAATAAACACTGGAAAATAAGCACGAGTTGTTCGAAGGAACATCATATCTCATCATTATTCCGGGCATAATATCTGGCGCGCCATTGCTAAATTCCTTCATTTGTTTCATCACTGGAGGTAGTTCTTGTTTCCTTTTCTTAGGGCTCTCACTTGAAGTTGGTTTATTGACATCAGGTACAGCTTGGGCATTCAAAGTTTCATCAACTTGAATGATTAAAGTCTCCCCAGATTCAATACCCACTTCATCTAATTTTGAATTATCATGTTCCAATTTTATTGGCTTTGGGGGATATCCACTAAGAATTTTCATTTTTTCGGGTTGAATTTCGGTTACTTTCATAATTGACTCCTTCAATGCCTTTACAGTACTACTGCTTTCCAACTCGGATATAGTAAATCGTCCGCTAGCAGATATACATCTGATTGCGAAGCTAGAAGTAGCCATTGTCTTCTTATCTGAAAAGTAAAAGTACATACATTTAATAATAACACAACAAAACTATTTTTCAAAATGAATTTAATTAAAGATGAAACATTTAGAATATGGTTAAAATATTTAGCGAACTAAAAATAGTTATCTTTTCATAATGTTAAAAACCATGACAAATATCAAAAACTTACTTAAACCTTTAAAACTCTAAAGAGGAGATCCTCAAAACAAAATTTTCTTAGTCATTTTGTAAAACTTTCTTCATAAATTCAAATATGTTTATAACCTAACACAGTCAGAGACTTATTGTTAAAACTAATAGTAATATGCCTAATTATGTATTTAGTAATATTTACATATTTGGTAATTCTACAAATAAGGAATATCTTTTTATCCATAACAATTCTATTAAAAAAAAACCTACAGAAATATTGCTAAGGTTATTATTTTTATATTATATAAGCTGAATATAAAGCATTTAATTTCATTTTAATATTTTAGAAGAGGTGTGCAAATCGGCATAAAAGGCATGTTACTAAAATTCTCAAAGAAAATGTCACAGGGGGCTCATTCCATGTTAAACGGATCAACATTACTGTCATCTCATAGGTTAATATCAGAAGCTCAGGATATTTTTAAAGAATTTCATCTTAATTTATAAAATTACCAACGAAAACAAAAGACTGACCAAGAAGATAATTTTTTTTTTTATATCTTAGAACATGTGTTAAATCAATAAATTCATAGTACAACTTCAGCAACACTAACAATCAAAATTTTTAAGCGTCCATTAAAATTGCAGCACTGATGACCTCATAGCTGCTTTCACTTTTCACACAGTTGTCTCAACTCCAGGCCTAGTGACTCGGAGCAAAAATATAATAGGAAATATAGGAATTCATTTAAGAAATGATAGGAATGTTTTGAAAATAATATATGAATCCCTAATATTTTGTTTAAAAAATATAGGTTCGAAATTTGCATAGAACATGCACAATTTTTATTTATGTGTTATTCAAAGCCAATGTTATGAAAAAACATTTCTACAAAACCATATCTTGGCTTTAAAACTTAATGTTTTATTAGATAATCTAACTGGAGAAAAAAAGAACACTGATTGTAGCCAAATTTTAGCTTTCTTGCCCAGGACAGGTTGGAATATATTCCTTAATATATTTGAGTAAACCGTAGACTTATATCAGTGTTATACATTAATAAAAGAATAATTATATAGATAATTAATAAAGTAATTAGATTTTTAAAATTTTTTGAGAACCAGCAAAAGGTTTCAAATAATATTTCTAGAAAATCTGAATAAAAACAATTAAGTTCATTAATACACAGCATTAGAGTTAGGAAAAAAAGTTTATTAGTAATAATGTTGGTAATACTAAGTAATATTATATGAAAATTTTACTCCTCATCTTTGCAAGTCTCCTGTAGTAAATTCTGGGAAAGACTCAATTAATCTTATAAGGATTTCACATGATTTTCTAAATCATGCAATTTTTCTTTGTTTTTTTCGCAATTGTTCCGATTCAGACAGAGATCGTTTTTCTGCGTCTATCTTAGCTTAGGCAGCTTCTTTTTCTTCTTTATATACTGAACGTGCTTTAGTTACATAGTTTAATAATGAGAAAGTCATAGGAATATTTAAAATGCTATTATCATGCCTCCGAACAGCATCTTTATGTAATCTTAGGCCAATAATTGCTTTTTCAGACAAACAAGATCTTTCTGGTGATAAAATTGCATTGTTGACTGAGAATCCTCTCTCAACATCTGCATTGCCATGTGAAAGAGAGAGAGGCAGGATTTTACCAACAAATATTAGTTTTTGTACTTTAGTACACCAGTGTATTTAGTATTGAGCACTTTAGCCCAATAACTGACCACTCTTTTATACTTGACAGAATTTTCAGAATGAATGAGAGAAGTGAACTAATCACAGAGTTTGTCGATATCTCCATCCAAACGATAAGTTTGCCAGTCTCTGACAATTGTGTCAACTTCCTTATCTATAAGATGAAGAGATTTCATTTTCTTGCACTGTCTGTTACAGCATTGTCAGAGGAGTCTTTCCTCATGATAGGGTGTAACACTTCCATATCCTTTAAAAAATTATTACAAATGGGGAGATTTTCTTGTATAGAATTTGTCAATATTACAAGGAATTTTTTAAATTCACATCTGAGATGCTTACGGTCTGGTTTCTTAAGCTTTAAAACAGTCCTTTTGGCACCTACTCTTATGTTAATGTCTTGAATCGGTTTTAAGTTTGCTGTGTCATCAATGTTAATGTTGTATAAAGGCACGCCTTCTTCCATAGCAACCAAGCTTTTTTTCACAAATTTGATCATAATATTTCGTAAAAATTCATTGGTTTTGTTGTACAAAAGATGCACCAGAGGTCCTTCTGCTTGAAAAATTGCTGCGTAAGAATCCAAAATTGGAATCGTATCAGAAACAAATTCAATAACCACTAAAGATGCTGGATCTTTTAACTCCTTAACAATTCTCAGATACCTTGAATTACTCTGAATCGCAGAAGAGTTTTTTTGCTTTGGCAAAAAATTTACAAAATACTCCAATGCAGGATTACACTAAAATGATCCTGTTTAGTACAGGACGAAGTGTGAGCCATCGAGAACTAACGTGTCTCAAAAGAATTTTTGTTCTAAATTGAGGAGGCTTTGCAGTTCTTTCAAATCTTCTCTTCTCGCTGCACTTGGTAAAACCAAAAAGGTCAAACCAAAAAGCCAAAAACCAGGTTAAAAAAACCAAAAAGGTCATTTACAAACTGATCTAAATCAAGTGAAAGAGAAGATATGGATCTGAAAAATGAGTCATGAACTTTGTGAAGGGAACATGTCCCAAAATCAACAAGTTTTGGTGAATTTTCCAGGGCCAGTTTCTCGTTAAATTTTTTAGCAACTGATTTATTTACATTCGGTCGATCCTGACTACGCATTAAAAGTTTACTTAGCGGTAATTTACTTAGCGTGTCTCAAAAGAATTTTTTGTTCTAAATTGAGGAGGCTTTGCAGTTCTTTCAAATCTTCTCTTCTCGCTGCACTTGGTAAAACCAAAAAGGTCAAACCAAAAAGCCAAAAACCAGGTTAAAAAAACCAAAAAGGTCATTTGCAAACTGATCTAAATCAAGTGAAAGAGAAGATATGGATCTGAAAAATGAGTCATGAACTTTGTGAAGGGAACATGTCCCAAAATCGACAAGTTTTGGTGAATTTTCCAGGGCCAGTTTCTCGTTAAATTTTTTAGCAACTGATTTATTTACATTCGGTCGATCCTGACTACGCATTAAAAGTTTACTTAGCGGTAATTTATGATTATTTAAAGTCTCTACTAAATTACAGCAGATTTATTGGAATTTGCATGCCCCCAAAAGACTGAATTTAGATAAGAACTAACAACTCTATCGCACTCTTCGCTCCAAAATCTGATATACATGTCCAGTTGCTTCTTAACTTGTTGTGGTTTTTTCAAAAGCCAAAGTAAACAAACTAGAAGACTTTTTTAACTGGGTGATTACTTCATTATGAAAGTATGGTCCAGGGACATGAGACAATACGCAGGAAACTTTCCAGTCACTAAACTGCACTTGATTAACGATAGTGTTACCTTTAAACATAGCCTGAAATAACGGCACAATATCCTGAATTGAAGCAAATGAATAATTGGATACTGCGACTTTCATTGCCACTTTTTGGCTTTGGCTCAACTGCATCATCACAACTTTTGTATTAGTTCCAGTTGTGGTACTAGAGCTAGCTTTTTTTCCAAACAACTTCCTCTGCCCTTTTGCTTTTTTGGCAGCCAGCTGATGCTTTTTCCCCATTAGAATGTTACAGTAGTTGGGAAATTCCACTATTCAAAAATTGAACACAACTGTTAGAGAGACTACAGTATGCAGTATCCCCATCTTTACCTTCTTGACACCAATTACTTAGTAAATCCCCATTTCTGTTGAGAACTTCAAGCCATGAGAGTTGAAATTTAGTTTTTCCAGCAGGCATTTTTCTGAAAGAGAAGTACAGACAATTAATGCCTATTCAAACATATCAAAAAGTTTTAAAAAGCAGAAAGAAATTTCTTTACTAACTTAAGGGGTGACTTATTTTACACCAGCTATAATAACCTTAGGAAATAATACAATGAATTTTTTTTTAAAGTCATCTACACAAGTTTCTTAAACTTACAAACCATATTTTTTTAGAAATAAAACTACTTGCATTTCAAAAGAATATTTTAAAATAAACTTCAGCATTTGACAGATTTGGAAAATTTAGTAGGAATTTGGAAAAAAAAGTTAATGAAAATTTATTTATACCCATTTTAATTCTTAAGTAAGTTTAATTAAGTTTACCAGAGTGAGCTTCAAATTTTTCTTTTAACTCAGAAAAATTTAACAGAACAAAGGGTTGCTTAAAATTATTAAGAATGAAATACAGCAGAGAACCAATTATCTGGTATGTTCGGAACCATCCCTATCCCACATGTCTGAATATCCCGGTTTTCTGAATCTGCTAAAAAACATTATATATCGATGTTTCATCGAACCCAAATTACAATGAAAAATACTAACATATTTTAAAATATGAAAAAATAAAGAAGGAAAGCTCTCCTTAGTTTAAAATTCGGAAGAAAACAACATTTTTATTTATAAAAACATTTATAAATTAAGGTAAGAAAAAAAAATTTCACATATTTATCTAAAAAAAAAAGAGGCTAAATCATACTTAATCAACTGCGACTGTTTTTAAAAATAAAATAAAAAGCAAACTCAAAATGCAATATGTTAAGATTTTACATTAAAAAATGAATCATAAATAAGTTGGATAAATAGAAAGAAATATATAAATTATGATAGTAAAACTGCAAAATTAAGAAAAGAAAAATAATAAAAAACTTATGTTCACTAATATGCATGTGCAATACCCCTCCTCCTCGTAAATCATAGAGAAAACGAAATCAGAAAGCCGCTCCTTTATGTTTGATTGATGGCAGCTATCAGAAAACCACTGTTTCTTTCCAACACACAAGAGAAAATAAAGAATTTGTGCCTGCCTCACCTAAACCCTGAAAATCTTCAAGGCTACAGAAGAAATATATTGAAGTTATTGAAGAAGTGGCGGTAAAATCAAGCAAAATTTATCCCGGTGTTCTGTACTGTACTTTTATAAGCATATCAGATATTTTTAAGCCAGATACCCTATTTTTTAAAATTATGTTAAACCATGTTTTTTAGAAGAAAAATTATTTACATTTCATAACAAAATTTTTAATGTAAGCTTCAGTTTCACATTTATTTTAAATAAAAAAAAGCTTTATGAAAATGAAATAATATTAATTTTCAAATTTATTTAGTTTCACCTACATAGGCTGCAAATTTTTTAACTTTAACTCCCTAACATTTTATTGCACCTGTGTGGACTTTAGACTACAGAATAACTATCCTAAATGCTTTAAAATGAATTGCAATTTTTTTTTTACCTGTCTGGATATTAATCTAGCAGAGGAATTTTTAAATCGCGTAAAAATGAATAGCGATTTGTAGACCGAATTATATACAATACAAGCATAGCTCACAAATTATTTCGTAAACCATGATTTGTAAGTCACCTACATAGGAATCACGATTCGTAGTCCAAAATTGTTAAGTGTGACAGTTGTAAATCATGTTCTTGAAAACCAAATCTCTTAAATGCGAACGATTTCGGACTCGCGATTCATGTAATGATTGTTTGTCGCGTGATATGTTCCAAAATTAAACTCGAGAAAGAGAAAAAAATCACTTAATTACATTAACTTACTAAAAAAACTTTTAAGAGAAAAATATAAACAGAAGAACTTACCAAAACGAAAATCACTTTATTGAATCCCCATGACAGCACTATATCTTATTCCCCACGATCCTCACACATATTTCCTTCACTTGCTGAGGATTCCCTTTTACTTGTTGTCGGTGCAGCTGTGTTGAGACATTGCAAACGGATGATCGGTTAAAGAATTTTTTGGTGTGGTTTGATGATTGACATCAAACTAGCGCAAATCTGGAGCGCGGACGTTGAGTAAGGATTATAAGGAAAAATTTAGTAAAAAATATAGAAAAAATAGAAAATATAGCAAATTTTCCAGATTAATAGGAAACATAGGAGTGCTGCGAGACCTGCAACTCTAAATCCATTTTTATGAATCCCTCGAATGCAAATAGCCATAGACTGTTTGATGTTTGCAACTATGATGCAAAAACAGAACAAAATACAAAAGCAAAAACGTAAAACCATAACATACCTCCATTGATCCAGTGGACTACTTAAAATTAATATATGAATGTCAAAGTCTAGTTTAGTGATCCCAGACCACCCTTAATTTCGAGTTTTAATAATTGATAGGATTTTTATTATCCTAATGCTTTTGTTTTATAAAAAATTATATTTAATTAGCAGATATAAAAGTATGAAAAAAATTGTACACTTTTACTTTGTGTTTAATTGCATTGTAAAAAAGACAAAGGAGTTAAAATTTTTAAAATGTCATTTCAAATGTTGCTTAAAGGGGGGACCCCACCCGGAATATTTCAAAAATTCGAAAAAAAATTTATTGCATTTTTCGAATCTTTGTACCCTAATGTCTGTCTAAAATGAATTCTTGGTACTTAACTTCGTTTGGAAGTTATACCGGAAAATAGAGAGTCGTCGCTAAGCAGGTATAAAGACCCGTTCGGCCAGATTAGGAGGGGCGAAATTTTTTTTGTGTCTCATCCATTCTGTTGACTGTATATAGAAACTTATTGTAGGCATTTCATTTATCGACCATTATATATATGAAATTAAACGTTTTACCTAACCATTAGTCAAAACTTTAAACGCGTTTTTCTGAAAACACTGTTTTTTGAACTGGCCTAATGTTTTTCTCATGATCAATACAACGAAATTAGCTATTCTTTATTTTAAATTACGTAAAAATATATCCTTTAGAAAGTAGCATAGGATTTTTTTGATATTTTCATATTTCGATTTATATTAGTATTTTAATAAATTTTTTAATGAAAAACTTAACCTTTTTTTAAAGTTGCCGCCATTTTGGTAATTTTGTGAATATCAAAAAACCGAATTTTAGATAATGTCTTTATGTTTCAGAAAATCTAAACAAAATCGCTTTCCTATGTTTCAGGACTTCTAAACTTATGAGGCCAGTGAGGTGCTACTTTTTGATGACCAGCCACACACGGAGCTGCCACCAACTTATTTTTTATTATTTTGTAAAAGAAATTTTTTTAAAAAAGACTTAAATTGTAGCTAAATAACATAAAAACAACGAGTCTCTGCTTTGTCTCTATTAACAAAATTTTTTTTAAGAAAAACATTAATATTTTACCATCTCAGGGTGGGGTCCCCCTTTAACTTACTACAGATTAAGTACCTACAAATGCAATTTTGCTAATTGAAACTTATTAGCAGATCAATAAAAAATTTAAACAATCTTACATTAAAATGCTTTTTCAATTTTGAAATCAGATTTCGTTTTAAAAAATATATAAGCCAAACCTTTCTATAAAAATCAGTTAATTTAAACTAGGGGTGCACAACATATTGCACGTGGACCATATGCAGCCTGCCAACTCTTGATGTGCGGCCCGCTGCAGTATCTAAACAAAATATAATAATTGAAAATTTGAAATTGCAGATTTAAGCTTTAATACGCTTGATCTTAACTAATGCTTTTTTGATGAAATTTTTTCCAATGGCTGACGCTGCAGAATTCCAGTTTTAAAAGTCGCAATATTTTTAATACATATTTTTAATACAACATATTTTTAATTACGATACGCAAAATTTTGAATTTTAATTATCACTTTTGAAGCTCTTCTAATGACTTTTGACAGTTTTTTTCCCCCGGTAATTATTGCTACGCATTTACACAGTTTCTAAAATCACAATTTTTTTTTTTAAGTACGTTTAGCATCTTTAAAGTTTTAAATATTGTATTAAAATAAGTACATTTTGAAATGCTTTATTTGCATAAACTTCATCTTAAATCCAAATGACTTTTAATCATTTTTCGCATACATTGCAATGCATTACTACGTGGTTTTCAAAATTTCTATATTTTTTGCACAGTATTATTATGAATCGCGAGTCACTCATTTAGCCTTAACCAATTTTTGGTGTGGTCTACTTGTGCCAACTTAATCACAAAACCAAATTATTTTTCAACTGTTAATTTGGCAATTATTGCTACACATTACTACATGGTTTCGAAAGTCCCGATATTTTTAATATGCTATTATTACAACACTTGAATTTCAAATTCTGCATGCATCACTTTTTGACGCTTTATTTGAGCCAATTTCATTTCTCTGCAGTTGTTACTACGCTTCTCTAGGAGATTTAAAAAATCCTGACATAGTTAATACTACATTATTATGACACACAAGTTTTTCACCCGAATCGCGAATAAAATAAGTCACTTTTTGAGATGCTCCACGTTTGAATTTTAACATAAATATACATATTTTTGAAAATCCTAATATTTTAACGCAATATTACAACTCCACTCAGTTTCAATTATTTTTCTGTAGCTTACAAAACATTTTTTATTTAAAAAAATATTTCATATTTATAAAACCTCTTATAATTAATTAAAAATAAATTTTCTTAAATTTGAAGTATATTCTGTAGTAAATGTTGAATTTTATTTTGAGCTGTTAGGGTTTAGTTTAAATAATTAAAACCCTATTTAAGTATTTAACTAGCATTTATTTTATACACTAGAATTTTTAATTCCATGAACTTCGAATTTTTTTATTCTTAAAATTTGTTAAAAAATGGACTTTTGTATTATGGTAATATAATTGTATTTGATTTTTCCATTTATTTTAATTGATTTAAATATTTTTTCTGATAAGGGAATTTTTTTAAAAAACATTCTCTTATCAGAAAAACCAGCTTTGCAGTCTTTAATTTTAAACAACTAAAAGTTATTTAATTTTATGATAACATATTACTAAATTAACTGATAGAGAATTTAGTGTTGAAGCAACACAATAGCAAGTGTTGTAGATTTGTTTTATCCATACAAAATATAAAATACAGTTAAAATTAAGTTGAACTAGAAAGAACGATTCCTACTGTATTATATCTGTTTTTCCATACCATAAACGTAACATTAGGTAACAGATTCTTCTTATGAAAACTTGGAGTCAAATCAAACGTCCAGGCCAACAGGACTTGGAAACTTTAAAACCTTTCCATATGTTGTTTTTGGTTAGAGAATATTGTTTCAAATGTAATAATCAGGGTATCAGGGATGAGATTGCCCAAAAGACAAAAAAGCTGAATTTCCAAGCGAGTAAATTTTACACGTGTGCATCATTTAATAATAAGTTCTTGACAATTTAAGATAATAAATAACTATGCGTTGACATAAAATTGTGTACTAATTTATTAATAAATGAATGATTACATCGATACTTAACATTTAGTAAAAAGTAAAATTACCAATTGAGAAAATAAAGCTAAAAATTATATTTTCTTTAGTTCACATAAAGGAGACAACTATTATTTGAGAAACTGTCTGGTTTAGCAAATAAAAACTACTGAGAACATACATTAACATTCCCTTTCTTTTAATAAATACTGTTACGTGATTTATAACAAATATATCAGAAGCATGACTTTTTAAATAATTTAGAAAAAAAAAAAAAAAACCTTCTACAATTAGAATCACTATGTTTTAGCTAGAGCCCTGTGAAACATGCCAATAACTGTGAAGTAGAGACATATACTAGTAACTCCTTAACATACAAAAATTGCTATTTTAGTTTGAAAAAATTACATGATAATCAGCAACTGTTTAGATAATTATTTTTCATATAACAACTTTGCATTTTATACCATAAATAACAGCAGCATTATTTTTTAAATTTTGGTGCTGAGTTAATCAACTCTTTTTCCACAAAAAATTGAATCACTTTTTAAGTGACTGCTTTTGTTTGCTATATCATTTTTTAAAATTTTGTTTAATTTGCTGCAAATGCTTCATGTTTTACAAAACAAGCAAAAAAAAATCCTTTAACAAAGTCAAATTACTCGTAATGCAGCTTGTGAATGAGGGGAAACAAACGGATTGGTGATTAATTTAGTCATTAGCCCATCTTCAAACATCTTTTGACAAATCCTCAGGGTTGCCACTCAAATCTGGAAGAAAAAAAATAGGAAACATAATTCCCTATATTTTCCCAGTTTGTAAAGAAAAAATCAAAATTCCCTGTTATTTTAGGTGATTTTTAAATTCCCTGTATTTTTCAGGTTTTTCCTGTCCTCCCTGTAGAGTGGCAACCCTGAATCCTATCTTTTCTTTCTTTCCCTGGATTTTGGATTTTAAAATCGCATGAATATGAATCACGATAATGGATTTTGAAATCACGTGAATATAAAACTCGATTTTAAAAATGAAGAAATAGAAACCACAATTCATAATTTTTAGATTGCGCAAATACAAACCACAATATGTAATTTTTAGATAGAGTGGATACAAATCCTGATGCATAATTTTCAGATCGCGTGAATGCGAATCCCAATGTCTTATTTTAAAATTACGTATAAATACGAAAATCGATGTTTGATATTATAACCGCGTGAACAAATCACAACATCGGATTTTAAACTCGCATGAATATGAATCGCTACATAGGTTTTTAAAAACGCGTGAATACAAATTGTTATATTGGATTTTTAAATCTCATAAATAAGAATCACAATGTAGGATATTCAAATCGCGTGAATAAGAATCGAAGTACTACCAAATTCCGCGATTGGGACTTCTAAAAGGCTCGTTTGAAGCAGTTACGTCTGAATTATAAAAATACAAACTATCTGGCGGGCGGGTGAAAATGCAAAAAATCTTATCTCTTGAGCGTAAAAGAAAAAAATAGCTAAAATAAGTAAAAATGTTGAAGGATTGGCAGCTATGTAGTTTGAATTTTCTGTTTATCTTTGAAAATCAGAAATAAATATATTTACTTTATTTCAGCGGCTGAATTTTTCGAAAAAGCAGAATATTTATATATTAGAAAAAGTGAAGCTTTTAAATAATCCGAATTTTTGATTAAAAAAAAAAGGCTAAAATTCAAGAGACAAAAGTAAAAAAAAGCGAAAATCCGCTAAAAAGCGGAAACATCTCATCCCTGAATAATTGGCTTACTTAAGATACAGCTTTGAATATTTCATGTATAAGAATGTTTTAAAGTTACTAACTTTAACTGTTACAGAACTTCTCTTTTAACAAATTTTAAGCATTTTCCTTCAGTAGTGCAGCTATGCCATGATGTAACATTACATATTCTTGCTTTTTAACTTTAAGTTTAATTTTTGAATGCACTTCTTTCAACAAATACTCTCAGGGGTCTGTCTAGACATTTTGTGAAAGGTCCGGTTTTGCAAAATTGTGAAAAAATTACTCAAAATTTGTGAGTATAAAATAAATGTTAAGTCACATTCTTTCAACCAGGGTCCTGCTTTTGTGAATTTGTGCAAATAGGGTCCAGTTATTGCAAAAAAAATTTTCAAGGAGTTTTTAAATTGTAAAGACATACAAGATTATGTTCAACACTGTAAAACAATAATTAAAAAAATTAAATTTTAAAAAATAAACAGCAACTGCTGCTAGTAAATTAGCGATGCAACATACAAATATTTGGTATTTTGCCTATATTGCTGCAGCAGAATATTCATTTCGGAGGAATAAAGGAAGCGTCTGCCGAAGACAAAACTTTGTTAGTTTACATGTCTTTCTTCGATTAACAAAACAATAATGAAGATATACCAATTTGTGAAGGGTCCGATTAAAAAATAAATTATTTTTTGAAGAGTCCATTTTTAAGTTTAAACATTTTGTGAAGGGTCCGTTTTTATGAAAAGATATTTTGCCAAGGGTCCATTAACGGACCCAAATTTCTTCTACACAGGCCCCTGACTCTACAAATAAATTTTTGTAATTTACCATTATGTTATAGATCAATACAAAGGTTTTTGCCAATGTTCACATTAATTTTTTTTTAAAGGAAGTCAGTACAAACACTAAGTATAATATTATACACATAATTTTATTCACATATGGGATTTTCTTATCTGGAAAATTTCAAAGATTTAGCTCGCAAAGCACATCATGCATACAAAATTAAACTCATTTATAACGGAAACATGGATTTAACAAAGAAATCAAAAATACTTGATTGATAAGTTGGTTTATTCGAGTACATCTAGCTTTTAACGAGCAAACCCTGGTTATACCAAGCAATAGGTATTTTTATGAGCATAAAATTTCTACTTAATTCCACCTTTGAAATTCAGCTAATTCCTTCTAGATGTTTGTGGAGTCGACGAATTTATTTTCAATTTCAACGATGTCTTATTTGAAGAACAACAGCACAATAAAAGGTTCAAAGTAAATAAACGAACTTCCTTTGTATTCTTGACAAGTAAAAAATTAATAAAGAAAGTACTGTTATGATCTTTCACGCTCGTTATAAGCGAATCATTCAAGCTACAAAAAGTGTCGATACAAACACCAAACTATTTAAGTTTTTAAAAAAGGTTAATAAAATTTCTTTCATATAAATGTCAAATTCAAAACAAGGCCATGTTACCTACTAATTTCTGTTTCGTTTCCAGAATAGCTTATAAAAGATATTGAACATATTAAGAAATGAAGCACAAATTTTAACTTTTCCTTTACTGAAGAAACATATTAAGAAATCATAGATAGTTTAAACTAATCGTAATGAAAAAAGATTCTTAGAGATGTTCAAAAGATTGCTTCCTCTCTATTTTGAAACGAGCATTCAGAAAACTCTGTTACACATAAAGGTATATGACACTTATTCTACATTTTTAACAATATAAAAAAAAATGTAACTTTCATAACTACTTACAAAATTAACTGGTAAAAACGAGATTTAGTGATTGGAACAAAATATAATTTAAAACTTAGTTCACAGCTGATTCAAAATAAACAGCAATATACTTCAAAGGAAAAAGCATGGCGTACATGGAAGCGTTGCCAAATCAGAAGGTATAAAAATAAGGAGTATGTGCAGTGTTTTAGCAGCCTCCTATATTCTCAACACGATGCGATCGCAACCCTCGAATGCGCCATCTGGGGAGCAGACCGGTTCCATGTCTTAACTCTCCCCCTTCCCTCTCCTCTTTTCAGTTGTATAGGAATGTACGATGTCATTTCTCCGTTTTTTAATATTTTTCATACTTAATTATCAAAAATATTTCTCAAAATTTCCAAGACACTTTATTTAGAACTATGTTCAATGTATTTCTCACGTACTTCCTTTTTCTATGCCTGCCCACACGCTAACGGTGAAAGCATGCGATTTGTTTGTTGCCATAGGTGGAGATTTCTGCTCTGCGCCACATGCAGCTCATTTCGATCGCCAATACAGTCCAGCACTTTACGGTAGTACAGCTTAACGAGGACCGATACAGCACATCCTTGGTCCCTACGTAGGCTGATCAAAGTGGTCAAAGTGCTTACTGACAGCAGCCAGTGATGCTTGACTTCGGTGTTCTACTGGGAACCGTGTCTTTACGATCAGTAAACTGCGGGACACAAATGAGTGCCGTTATCTGAATATGAGGAAAGGGAATGGGGATTATGTTCTGTGTTATGTGTTGTTTATAGCGAAGTTTGAAAATTAGGAATCTTTTGCTTGTATAAATAACTTTGTGCGCGTTTCGTATGTACAAGTGCACAAAAAAATCATCCTGAATAACTTTTGCTCCAATAAACGGATTTTCATGTACTACGTGTTAATCATAATGCTTCCCAGGGGGGCAACTAATATGCTAATTAATTAGAGGTAACTATTAATTAAGTAATGAGCTTAGATATAAAAGCGTACTTTCTTTGAATAATCATATTTTGTTTGCGTATTTGAACTATTGGCCCACAAAACATGGGAGGTAGACAAAATTTCGAAAAAATTAGATCAAAAATTTGAAGTCTAGGAAACCACGAACCCCGGAATAGGGGGTAGGGTCAGAGGGAACATCAGCCCCCTCACTTTTTATAAAAGAAGGTAATGCAGATCTTTCCTCTAAAATTAAAATTTTTAACTCAATATTTGTCTAATCTAATTGACAATGAAAAGAAACACATAATTTTTTCGTGTCAGAATTTAAAAAAATGCCTCTAATTCAAGTAAGCTTTAAAATTTCCTTGGTAAAAACTGCTACCAAATAACCCCGATGGGAAAATTCCTTGTTTCTTATGTCACAGTGAACAGAGTAAAAAAAACGCAAAAGTTATATATATATATATATATATACATACATACATATATATATATATATATATATATATATATATATATATATATATATATATATATATATATATATATATATATATATATACTGTATATGGTTCCCAAACTCCTCCCCTTTATTACACATTATTCAAATAAATGATCGAAAAATATTATGTAGTAGCAAAAAATGTGCTATTTTTTATTCCTCTTCGTCTTGCGTACACAAAACAGTAAGTTACCTTTAGCTGATGAGCAATCCTCAACATCAGATATGGAAGCACTTCCCGACTCTCAGATAATCTTTCCTGATTTTCTCTTATTCCGCTTTTTAAACCTGTCTAACCTGCCATTCGAGCATATAAAAGTAGCCTCATAAAATCGCTTCGCAAATTCATCGACATTTGTCCAAATACTGGAAGATTGTGGCTTCTTCGAATGCTGAACGACTTCAGTAATGCTTCTTCAACATCCTCGTGATCAGCTTTTCTTAAATTTTTTCTGCCATCTAGATTTTTTCATGACCAGAAATTGTTAATTGTCTATTTTTCCATGCGTTACAAACTGCAGATTTGGATAGTTTATATTCCCTGCAAATATCAGCTTGATTGCATCCATTTTCAATTTTTCTGATAAATGGAGAACATCATCAATGGAGAACGTTTTACGTTTACTGCTCGCCATAGTTAACTTTGAGATACTACCCTTACGAAAATTTAAGGTATATTTAAGGTTGATTTGAGGTATTTTTGAGGTATTAAGGTTGTTTTGAGGTATATTTGAGGTATATTTAAGGTTGCAGAGAAAACAGCAATAAAAATTATACCTTGTAAAGGTTGTAATTAAGGTGTACGAGGTTGATTTACTTATACTTCAGCTTGTTTTGAGGTTGTTTAAAATTCACTTCAAATCATCCAGACTGATAAGGTGATTTTTAAGGTATACCAGGTTTATTTTCTTACACTTGTAACAAAAGAGGTATTTTTGAGGTATAAAAATTTTTACCTTATTTCAACTAACGAGAGTGAGGTATTTATTGAGGTATATGAAGTCATTTTATTTATACCTAAGCTTATTTTGAGGTTGTTTTAAATTCACTTCAAATCATCCAGACTGATAAGGTGATTTTTAAGGTATACGAGGTTGTTTTTTTTACACTTGTAACAAAAGAGGTATTTATGAGGTATAAAAAAATCAACCTTATTTCAACTAACGAGAGTGAGGTATTTACGAGGCATAAGAAAATATACCATTTTTCTACTAACGATAGTGAGGTATTTATGAGGTATAAAAAATATACTTTATTTCAACTAAAGAGAGTGAGGTATTTATTGAGGTGTATGAAGTCATTTTATTTATACATAAGCTTGTTTTAAGGTTGTTTAAAGTTCACTTCATATTAACTAGCTCACTTCCCAGAGTTCCGTGCGAGCCGGCAAATGGCGTGTGTGTTGACAATCGAAAGTTTAATATAAATTCGGTAAGTGTGCTTGATATTTATTAATTTAGTTTTATCACTTTTAATCAAATATACTTCAATTTTCAAACTTATATTTTATTATTTTTGTTTTAACCACGCGTCCTGATCTTAAATAATTTAAGTTGGATGATATTCTTAGAGGCCATCGTTGTAGGCTTAGTAATAAGAGAGAATAACCGAAAATTTTTCGTCGCTGTTTAGGGTAACGTTATTGGTGAATTGTTACAGCAGGTTATGCACAGTATAGTTTATTGTTTGTAATTTATTCAAACAGAACTATTCTTTTTATTTTGCTTAAATGTGAAATGTTTTAACGTAGCAGTATGCACGCTGATTAATTGAGAAAAATGTTCAT
Organism: Parasteatoda tepidariorum; assembly: GCF_982258835.1. NCBI lineage: Eukaryota > Metazoa > Arthropoda > Arachnida > Araneae > Theridiidae > Parasteatoda > Parasteatoda tepidariorum. The sequence continues at coordinate 3,602,567 of NC_141765.1, read as the reverse complement.
AATTTCTCTTATAAATAAGTCATTGAAAATTGAAAGATTTTTAAATATATATATATATATATATAATATATATATATATATATATATATATATATATATATATTTAAAGAGCTTATCCACAGTTCCCTGATATTGCTGAGATGACCTAGGTTGTAAATAGCACATGCGCAGCGGCGCAGAAGAAGAGACTAGCAAGCTGCTCACCCTTCCCCTAGGTAATAGTTCTGAATTTATACCTAAAAGAAAAAGTAATCTCTCCTAATAAACTACAGAATTTATGTAATTGTTGATAACAATAGTTTGATAGATATTTGATAATTGAAAACTAGTAACTGTACTAGCTCACTTCTTCATGTTTGATCACAAAACTGTTATTTTCACTACATGTTATTTTCTCGCATTTTACCCACGTTAATTATTTACTAAGCAAATTGTTATTACTTATTAGAATATTGTGCAGAATTAAATTAAATCCGATTTCAAGTTTATATGACAATTTGTTTCAAGGTTATGAGCATTTTCATGCAGCTGTTTATGGTTCACTACTTCAAAAATGTGCGAATTTCGGAAATCTTAAATTTTTTAGAAATTAGTCAGTATAGTATGCAATTTTGATCCTGAATGAAATCAAATCAATTGTAAATAAAAACATTTAGGAATGAAAGTAATATGCATTGTTTTGAATTTCATCCTATGGGATGTGTATTTATATTTAAACAAGTGTTCGTAACAACTAACTATTAGTTTTATTCTGCTCGGTATTATAAGTTATATAGGAGATATTATACTCAACTTATTTTGAAAGTATTATTTCAAATCATTCTCTCTTAGACATTTTCCGCACATAAAATTACTCACAACTTTAAAATAAATGCTCCTTATCAGCTTGTAATTTGTTCTATTCGATTGAGTGTAAAAAGAGAATCAAAATTGGTACATAACTTTAAAATTTAATTTATTAAACGATTGTTGATTCTTGATTACATAGATTAAAAAATATTAAAAAAACTATTTTTTAAGAAACTCTGATGTGGTTGACAATAACGTAAGTCCTTTTCAGAATCAACGTCAAAAATTTAAAAAAAAAAGCTGCTAGTTTCATGAAGTCTGACAAAAAGTTGAAAAATATAGACTAGGTTTATTGAGTTCAAAGATTTTTAAAAAAATTAAAAAAATGAAATCTAATTATTAAACTTAGAAGTACCATAATGTTACAGATGTATAGAAAAATAAAAAGTGTTAAAATTGCATAATAAGATTGGAATTATACAGGGTGTTTATAAAGTCCCGGACCCATTTTGATGTTTAATAACTCATTAAATAATAAAGATAGATTAAAATGAATGACATAAGTGGTTAGATAGACTCAAATAGTTTCATGACCCTTGTGAATGAACTTCCACGTTTGCCCCCTTCGTCGCACGGCGAATATCAAGTCGATAGTCAATTTCACTCCAGGTAGCTTTCTTTTTTACAGAAAAGACGGTCTCATCAGTTGTATACTTGGACATGTTGGAAAACTTTGTATTTCCACAACTGGAAGAGCTTCAGCTACATGTCTTTTTGCAACAAGATGGTGCACCACCTCATTGGGGTATCATCGTTCGTAGTTCTTTGAATGACCATTTTCCAGGAAGATGGATTGGGCGAGGAGGTCCAATCCCTTGGCCACCCAGATCACCTGATATAACGCCACTGGACTTTTTTCTTTGGGGATTTATAAAGGACAATGTTTACAGGAGGATCGTGTCGAACATTGATGACCTAAATGCCAGAATTACAACAGCAATACCCTCTGTGGATGCCGACATGCTTGCCGCTACCTGGCGTGAAATTGACTATCGACTTGATATTCTCCGTGCGACGAAGGGGGCACACGTGGAAGTTCATTGACAAGGGTCATGAAACTTTTTGAGTCTATCTAACCATTTATGTTATTAATTTTGATCTAACTTTATTATTTTATGAGTTATTAAACATCAAAATGGGTCCGGGACTTTATAAACACCCTGTATATTTCAATTTCTGTAAATGTTGTTAATGGTAATACTATCTTCAGTGTATTTTATTTTGTGGCTGTGATACATATCATGCTTTTTAGCTACGAGGATTGAATTGAAATAGTAAAAGAGTAATACTATTTATCTGAAAAAGAAAATTAATATCATCCAGTTAATTTTAATCATAAAAAAAGCAATTTCTAATATTTTAAAACCTGCCACTATTATTGTAAATATGACTTTCCTACTAATTCATTTTTTTTTCTTTTAGGTTCCAATAATTACAAGTTTCAACATGTAGAAGGAAGCAATATTTAAAATAATTTTGTTGGTTTGTAAAAAAAATGACAATTTAGTTTTAAATAAAAGTAGTACTTTGAATTTCAGCTGACTAATTATTTAAATTTGTAGTTTTATAGCTTTAAAAATTCAAGCACCTTAGACAACTATCTTCTAAAAATACGAGTATGAGCTCCCATAAATAATTTTTACTAACTGTAGAATTTGGATAAGTGTTATTTTAAGATGATTTAAATCAATCTATCAAAATTATAGAAGAATTATGCATTTGAAACTTTTTTTTATAGCTTAACAAAAGAAGCAATTACTGCCGAAGGTCTAATATTAAAAATTTCAGGTTGATAAATGATCTCTACTAGTGAAAAAAATATAATGATATACTTTATTCTTCATGTAATATAAATAATATCTTTATATATATTATATTTTTTATATAGTGAGTCTAAAAATTAATAAACTAGGTGGTCCGTATAACACCTCACCTTCGTAAGTGCTAAAAAAACAGATTTAAGTTGAGCTACATAAACCTGAAGGGTAAAATGTCGCATCTTTGGCTGATAAATTAATACTTCTAAAAATAGAAAAATATATACTTGAGGTTACGTAATAATAACTTAAGGTAGAACATGGAACACATCCCAGTAAACACACACCTCACGGCAAACGTAAGGCCGTAAGCTGGCATTCTAGGTAGGGTAACGGCAAAAGGCAAGTACAATAGGGTCCTTTATTGTTTGTTTTGAGGCATTTCAGGAAGAGGCGGAATAACTCTTCACCTATACAGGCCCGAAAAATAAAACCGTTGTTTGGCCTCTTACACTTATTTTGTTACAGGACCTTTATTGTATACCGTTGTTTGGCCTCTTACATTTAATTAGTTACAGGACCTTTATTGTATACCGTTAATTAATTGTAATGTTACAATAGATTAATAATGAATAGATGCAGAGTTGGTAAAAAATGTGCTTTTAACTCAAAAATTTGAAAAAAATCAGGAGAGAAAGGAAAAAATCCATAAAACGTTAACCGTATTTTTTGAGAGGAAAAAAACAACTTTTATTATTCTTTGAAAACTGCTAATTTTTTACATAGAATATTAAAAACTTGAATTTTATTATTTTACTATAATATAAATATACTTTATGTGGCATTACCAATTATATTTTTAAAAAAAATAATTTTATTAAAAAATAATCATTTTAAATTTTATTACAATTTTTAAATAAATATATATAATTATTTATTTTTTCTTTTTGAAATCATTTTCTGAAGTATAATTTTTAACTCGAAATATAATATATTCTTTCTTTCTAGAAAAATTTAATACATATTCCCTTAAAAATAAGAATAAATATTAATACTTATAACTAGAACAATTCCTTTGTTCATTGAGAAAAAGTTTTTATTTTTTCGATTGTTTATTATAAAATTTTGTTAAATTTATTGTATTAAACATGTACTTAAGAAAGACTTATTGAATTGAATATTTATTGAAGACTTTTTCTTATTGAAGACTTTTTCTTATTGAAGACTTATTATTATTTTTTTATTGAATAAGCGATACATTTATTTTTAACGTTAAAGGATTCAATAAAAAACTTATCATTTTTGTAATTCATGGTAAGAAAAAAAATCTATTAGTAATTTTATTTGATAGCAGTGAAAGGCTAAAGGTCCGTTATTGTATATTTTTTGGCATTTTAGGAAGAAGTGATATGAAAACTTTTCCCATTGTTTATGTTTTGGTCGCTTGAAAATTATTACTGTAAGCCCCAAATGAAATTAACATAAATTTTTTCTAGACTATGATTCCTTTTTTAAACCTTCTTTAAAACAAAAATGAATAGGTAAGTTTAAAATTCATGTAAATAAAAAAATCTATTTATAGAAAAAAATATTAAAAAAATATTGTAAATTGCTTAAATCCTCCTTGAAATTATAAATATCTTGAATTTAGAGCAAGGATTTTTAATGAAATGGGCTTTTTTATTACATTAATTTACTAACTTTTATTACAATTTAAGTGTTTTGTAATAATGAATGTATACCGTTTATAATAGTAAACGTTTTATTTATATAAACTGTTTTTTATTTTATTTTTATTTTAATGTTCATTTTAAATTTAATATCTTAGTTTAATCACTTACTTCTTAAAAACTGGATTCAAAATAGTTTAAATAGTCTTAACAATTTTGAATTTTAAAAAAATCGTGTTTAAATTTTCTGACTGTTTATAGCAAATGTCTAGTCTAATAAAGTAAATAACTTTTTTTTCCCCTAAACTTTTAGGCAATACTTGAAAGTAATAATTGTTTAGGAAATTTTATTCTTAAATATACGTTTTTAAGTAATAAAAATACATTTGGATATTTTTATTAATTAAACTTCAAAATATTAAGCAAATAATTTTTTTTTAAAAACTTATAATACAGAATATAAATAGAAATAAAAATTACACTTTCAAAATGTTAATTATATTTATTTTTTATTTGCATTACAAAAATATTTTTTCATGCAGCATTATATTTATTTTTAAAATAGTTTATATACATTAAGGAAAAAAAAACTGTTTTGAATGCAATACATAGATGGCGCTGTTTTTTTATTTTTTACTTTAGACGTGTTTTCGAGTCCTGCGGATAGATGGCAGAAAATATAAAGTGTAGAGTCTTGTAGGGTTGCCTTTCTTTTAACTTTCATAGAATTTCGCCAATTTACACAGAATGACAGTCGATACGGCTTTTGTCCAGGCATAACCAATTGAGGACACTGCGGCGACAATACCCCCCCCTCTCCCTTCAGCTTACTATAGTCAAGCAAATCTATCATTCATGTGTGGCAAGGGTTTGCACTATTTATTCTAGCATAAAATGTGACAAAAATAAAAAAATGTTCTACTGCATATTGCCTTAACCAATTAAATAGCGGAGTAGTTATTTAAAACCATAATTGCGTTATTGAGTTTTATTTTAAAACTAAATTCTTTAAATAGCAAATTAGACAAAATTAAACATTAAATTTCTCCGTTTCAATCTTTCTTTACACTACATTCGTCACATACTTCAATTCAAGTGCTAATAAAAATAGCATCGTATTTAAAGCTGGAAAAAATATAAAAGTTACAGCAGGATTAAAAAAAAGTCACCGATTTTTTCTTCTACGAAGTCGATATAAGATTTAAATAAAAATGCATTGTGTGAAAAATTACTCATTTTCCAGTAATGTTCCCTAGTTGTAGAAAAATGAAAGAAACATAACAATACAAAATAATAAGCACACATTTAATCATTTTCAAATGTCATTTGCAAAATGTTTCCTATACATGAATTAAAAACATTGTTTTTTTCTCACAAGGGGTTTTGGGTTAACAAATTTTAAAATTGTGCTATGTTTTAAATCTTAGGAACTAATAACAGAAATATGGCTGAAATATGAAAATAACGGTAAGAGAACCGAAATTTTATCTGTTTGTCCCATTAAACTGTTGGTATAGTTTTAAATTTACGGTCAATTTGCAAATCAATATTTTAGAAAAGGCATAACTATTTAGACGAAATTGAATGATTATGTAATTAGAACTAAGTAGAGCTCTTTTAACCATAAACTGGCGAAAAATGAAATAGTATTTCATGCTGCCGAATCGACTTGGCAATTTTCATAGTACAAAACGAATCCAATTTTCATACCTCCTTTTTAAAGAGTGCAGTTCTTTTAGAATTAATTTATTGAAATCTGGTTAAAGTTTGACGTTAATTTAAAAAAAAATCAAAAACAGATCATAGTTCGTAAACATGCAAATATTTAAATATATTAAATGTTTTTCAGATAGTGACGATAATTTATACCTTGACTGCAGCAGATAAATTTTTATCAATTGATCAGCTTCTACAGTCCCTTTTTAGAGACGATTTTAAATATTAATCATACGCTAACTGATAATAGTTGTTCGACACAATTTATTTTTATGTATTCTTGTTTTCTACATGGAGGCACCGTCACCTGTTCGCTACGCTCGATAATCCCTGTAGTTGATTCTCGTTCATCAAGTTTGAAATAATTAAAGATCAAGTACAAATCGTTTTCTTCCACTTTCTTAAATAAAAATTACGATTTGATTGCCAGCAGTTGTATTTTAAGGTTTTCTAAGTCTTGACAAATGAAAAACAAGGAAAAACGGTCTCGTCGAGAGTTATTACGCATTGAAGATGTTCTATGGAAAAAGCAGTTTATGCCCACGCGCAAAATCGTTTTTTTTCTCTCAGAACTCGAGGCATTGGGTACAAACCTTTCTCAACAACGTTCTTAAAAGTTGTTTTTTTTTCATGAAAAGTCGATTAAAAATGTTTAATATAAAATTATTATACTTTTATTTAAGTTCATTATATTAACTTGTTAATTGTAACAAAATAAAAAGAATAGCTGGATTTGAATAATAAATAATTGTGCTTAAAAATATTACTTTTAGAAAGGCAGAATGCGCGACACAATAAGAAGAATTAATAAATTAGAAGTAATTTTTTCTTGTTAACAGATCATATAGGAAACAATTCTTATTTCTCTTTATTCTACATATATTTTCAAATGTCGGTATGAAATGTCGAAGTTTTATATTTGGCAACACCTAATCTTTTTCTATATAATATTTTTTTCTTTATTTTTGTTATTTTTAATATTAAGTCAAGAGGGATATTATGAAAATCGCGTAAATGAAAAATTTTTCCACAACAATCGATAAATATTTATTAGTTAAAGAAAAAATTAAAAAGAACCTTCTAAATTGTAATAATTTTCAAACAAATAAGAGTTTCTAAAATGAAATAAAGACTCTATGTTACGGTTATAAACTAAATTTGGCTCTTTCAGCATACCAAATTTAACTTCTGCAGCTGAGTTCTTGCGGCCATAGAACGGCCCACGTGTTATTTTTCTAACAAGTTTAAGAGTAAAAATAATCTTGACTTAAATTTAGAATTATTTTTTAATTCCATTGTAATCTCCGTTCAATCTCCTACATATCTTCGTAATGTGAAGTTTCTAATTCTAACATTGTTTGATAAAATGTAACGTTAAGATGTAAACCCCAAAACAGTGGCGGTGTCAGGGACATTTACAGTCTTCTGACAGAGAAGGAAATTTGTTAATTGTATCTGCTCGTTTCACGTTAATTTAAAAATGCAGTTTATTTTTCCAACTTCATATAAAAAGAAATTTTTAGGAATGGTCAATGTTAATGTCATTATTCTAGGTTCTCATGCGTTCGCACTTTTCGATTAGACCAATTTAATCGAAAACTTCAACACTATTATCGTAAGTAAAGAATTCTTAGAGTCATGAAAAAAATCATGATAGCATCTCGAAAATCAAAAAGCATCTCGAAATGATATAATAAAAAATAAAGAAGATAATTTTTGAAATTCTTAGAATTCATTGTTTTACAGACTGAATTTTTTCTTTTTCTTTTCACCAGAGCGTATTTTTAATAGTGTTACATTAAATTACTTTAAAGCATTTTATAATCTTTTTATAGTTAACTTATACACAACTATTGTTCTCCTTTTTGGCGGCAATTATTATATAAATATTAATACTGAAGAAACAAAAGAATTTTGTATTGTTCTACGAAACGTATATTGGCTGGAATTAATTATCAATTTGGCCAATTGACTGACAAAGGGATAAAAATTAATTTAGACACCTTTTGTAATTTATGACGACCTTATAAAAAATCTATCCAAGAAAAAAAAAATGATCAATGGGTATCCAGTGATTGGAATAGTGCATTTACAATTCTCTCATGCTATTAAACTAATAGTATTCTTTGACTTTTATTAATCATTTTATTAACAAAATTGTAATTGTATAGTATATTTTTTCTCTCTTAATAACACATACTTTTTTTAATTTTTTATTTTAATAATCTTTTTTATTTGGATTAATTCTGTTTTTAGAAAACAGTTCAAACCAATCTTTCAATAAAATTTTATATCAATAATATCTGATATCTAGTAACTTATTCTTAGTTTATTTACAGTTAAATATAATAAATTTCGCAATTATAGTAGGAATAACGAAGTTTAACTAATACGACATAGTTAAATTAAATTTTTACTCTTTATTTTGTAAAAAAAAAAAATATGTTTTGATATTCATATTTTTTGTAGAATATTTATTTTAAAGAACTTGTAATTCAACGTTGAGTAATTTACGCTGAGTAATTTTTTTGCCGTATTGACTTATTCATTCTTTATTTGACTTAGCTCAAATAAATTTCCCCATATAATCAATTTCGAACAGTCCAGTAAACATATCTTAATAGAAAATTAAAGGATTTAAGTTTGCTATTCAGAATTTTAGCACTTTAATCTTTACACTACTATAACAAACCTTAAATGAAAATATTGTTTCGAATTATTTTCGTAAAAACAGAAACAAAGTTTACTCACTGTCCCTTCCTTACACAGGGGGGTTGCTCTCCCAGGAGCGACCCATCATAATAATTAATTATCGAATTAGTGCTGTTTTAAATAGTTTCCGATAAAATTATAATAATTTGAATTATTATTAGTAATGATTGCACTAAAATTAGTAGTTTGTAATGCAAGCACTTTTGTACGTTTTTTTTTTTTACTGCATATATTAAATGTAAATTCAATATCAAAAAGAGAATCATAAGAATTTTAATGATCAATTTTATGCAATAGAATTTCAAGAATAAAAAGGAGTTTGTAAGTGTATTTGTGTGCCCTTCATGATATTAAAATATTTGTTAGTAAAAGAAGTAAAGACCTTTATTTTAGAATTAAGAAGTTAAAGTTTACTTTGAGGGGGACGAGTAGGTGATGGAATGTAGCTGTTTCAAAAAAAGATCCTTTTCCTCTCTTTGTTAGTGTATGGTAACTTGAGAAGTTAACGATGTCCGGTTATGCGTTTCTCCCATCCCACCCTGTTGGGGGTCAGAGTTCTTGAGTACTTTTCCAATATTTTGTTATTTTTTTATGTTTTGAATCGATCTCCCCAATCATCAATTTCAGTTTTAATTTCTTTCCTTATATTGCTGACGATTATTATTATTTAACATTTTCATAAGACCACTATTATGTTCAATTGTTCGTAATAAGTTTTTCATTGAACTGTTTATTTTTTTTCCTAAAAAAATAAATAAGCAAAAATATAACAGAAAAACGCAAAATTCTCATATTTCGCAGATTGCGAAAAGCAATACACCGTAAAAGTCATTTACAGATCAAAATTCTGTTTCTAAAATGTATCTAACAAAAATCTTTCAACCGGATGTGAAAAATTAGTAAAGTAAATGAAAAATAAATATATAAATGAACTCTAATTATTAAAAAAAATATTTTTTGATTTAATATCAAGGTCTTATTTGATTAGTAATATAACTTGTTAAAAATGGAGAGAGAAAATTAACGGTAATTAAATTGTTAAATCTTCTCATTTCGCATCTTCATAAATTATTAAAATTTAATTCTTCTCTCATCTGGAAACAAATGTATTTAAAGTTAGATCTTTTGTAATTCATGCATTTAAATTTTTTAGTGTCTTAATATTTATGAGTTAACTGAGAAACTTCTAACTGTATTTCATTTCTGAAATTAGCAAAAAAGTTCGGAAGGAAAAAATTATTAATGTACTCTGTTTTTATTTAATTTTGAACCAATACAGAAAAATTTATAAACGGGCAATGTTTAGGGAGGAAAACTCCTTAATTCTTTGAGTAGAGAAATAATAATACGTTACAATACCATGCGTTTCTTTCTAAATTAAAAAATCGTTAGGGCGTAGCCAACGGAGTTAAATTAATGCCGTATGCGCCATTGCCAACTTCAATCTACGTTTTATTATCTGTATTTTGTTCCGTAGAGCAAAAACTACAAGATTTAGAAAAATCAAATTACAATGAACTGTAGAGAAGTGTACAGGGATTACGATGGAATGAAGAAAATGTATAATCGATAATTTGTTTGAGAATTATTAACTCCTACACTTAGTGATAAAAAATATCGTATGAGCCGCTCTGCTGGACACAAAAATTCCTCTACAGAATTTAAATTTTGTTTTTCTGAGCAAAAACAACAAGATTTTAAAATTTGAAATTACTATGGTTTATAGAAAGAAATACAGAGAAAATTTAACATTCGATAATAAGTATTATTAACTCTTATACTTGTAAGAAAAAATACTATATTTGGATGATCTGTAAGATGAGAAAATGCATGATCAAAACTACCAAAATATTGCTAAGTTTACCATAATTCTAGCTCTATGGAAACACCAAAAAACTCGATAATTTTTACCAAAGTGTTTGGTAATGTTTTAGGTTGACAATAAAATAAAATTTTATAATGTTTGTTAAATTTTGGTAAAATATGGTAAATAATCATGTTAGCTAAGAGCATTTTCTTCTTATAAGCCTTTATTCAATAAAATTAACTGTTCAGTTTTGTATTTTCTACTAAATGTGTGGTAATAAGAACTATATTTGTGAAAACCAGAATTTCTGTTAAACCCTTACAATTTGAATAGAAAATTTATCAAATAAATGGCTTAAATGCAGGATATATTTTAATTTTATTACCCAAGTTAATTTTTTTTTCCTTTTTTTTTAAACCAGAAATGTCAATACAGTTCCGTAATTTTACCAAATTTTTTTCTTCGTATTTTCCACTTAAATGTAATTATGCAGTTAAAATTCGATGAGCTAAAAAATAATTTTTATATGTAAACCTAAAACGAATTTTCTTTCGAATTCAAATTTATTTGAAAGTCATTGCTAATTTAAGTGTTCATTCGTGATTTTTTTCAGGTATATTTTTAAATATTGACTGTTTATTCATTTTTGCAGAAAATTTATCTTTTCGCCAGGAGATCTTTGTCTTTTTTTTAATTTTGTCAGCTCGCACTGAATTGTCAATTAAGAGTAGCGAAAGAGAGAGAGATAGCGAGGGATTTGCATGTTGCAAGATATAAATCTTAACAGTTAAATTGACATTTTTAAAAATAAATAAGCCTAATAATAAAAAGTATTCTCAGTTTAAACTGTTAAAATTTTCGTCAACAAATAAAATAATTTCTCAGCAATTTTTCTTGTTTTATTATTGTAATACACAATCTGTATTCCTTAAGTCAAATCTTCTTTAAAGTGCAGTTGATAATTTTCTGAGGTAGTCCTCGAATTCGTTACGATTAGCATTTTAACAAAACATTCTAATATAACGCTACTTCACTTGTACATTTTAAAAGCAAAATGTTCAGCGTTTCAGTTTAAAATATTGCTTTTTAAAGGAAGAAAATAAAACAAGGATTTAAGTGAAACAATTACGCGGATAGGTGATCGGAAACGGGGGGAGTCAGAGACTCCCTGTTTTTCTTTTTTTAATTTTCGCATGGAACAATTCCTTAACAGAAAGAGTTAATAATATATATTAATAATACATATTAATCTTATAGAGAAACAGGATGATTTTATTTTTCTGCACAGCAAGTTAAAACATTTATGTAAGCTTTATTTCCAAGTGTAGAAGTATAAAAGTTTTTCTGAAAAAAAAAAAGCATACAAATAAGTTTTGACATAATGCAATTATTTAATTTCGAGAGTTCGTTTATCGTTGGTAGTTAACTAAATGTTTTTGTTATTTAATTTATTTTTCCTTTATAACACCAGAAATTGTTTTTAACAATTTAAAAATAAATATTGATCTTAATTTGAGGACATCTTACTCTCTGAAATCACAGGACACGTATTTTTAAAAAGAATAATTTAAGTGACCTTGTTTCCAATCCTTCAAGTTAAGGAAAAAAGAGTTAAGTGACCTTGTTTCCAATCCCCGATTCTAAGAAATAGTCTCTTCAACCAGGTGGTCCACTTACCCCAGACGCCAAAAGATTCAATGGTCGCCAAAAAATTTGAAAAAAAGGGGATAAATAATGGAAATGGTCAACTTCAAAAGAGGTCTCCTTTCTGTTTTATTGCAGGAATGCGATACACAACAGCCTACTAAAAAAAGTAAGTAAGTAAACTTTTATTCTTTAGCTCATGTTATATTTTCAGTACACTATTATTTATTAATTTTTCACAAATAGTTTGTTTTTATTTTCTTTATTTAGTTTTTAGAAATTATATTTTTTAATCGTTTTCTTCTGCAAGAATGTTTCTTTGTATGATTAGCATGTAAGTTACCATTTTAGTTTTAAAATGAATTATAAGTTCCATTAATCCTAACAATAGAAAAATGATTTTCTATATCTATTTAAATCAAATGCTTCTTTATTTTTTTGAAAAGTTTTTAATTTAATAATTATTTAAATTAATTTACTTACTTAGTTTAATTACCTTATTTAATTTATTAGAAAAATCGGTAGTCATTTTTTACCAGGACTATGTATTGACGGCGCGTTTCACCTTTTGTTTCAAATAAAACTTCTGATCAGACCTAAAGGGTTTTCTTCAAATATGTTTCTGACCACTAAAAAAAAAAGAAATGGTATTAACATTTTCTAATTTTTGATTAGTTTATCGTATAATTTAAATTTAATAATTTTCTGATAAGAGTTTTTTAAATTCGAAGCGTTTAACAATCTGAAACTCGTCTCACACTTGCTTTCAGGTCTTAATTTTTTCGAATATTTTTCAGAATAAATTAACTGGGAAAACTCTTTCTAAGTTTGCTTTTGTTGTTTTGTAATTGCTTTTTATTAATGTTATTATTATTATTATTTTTTTTTTGTATGGATGGAAATGCTGCAAGAAAAATCTTTTGGAAGAAAGGTCAAGATAAAAGGTAAGAACATCTCAAATCTTTATATTAAGGGTAAAATTTAGGATTAAATTTTTAATAATATTAGGAAATAACTTTACTGTTATTGAAGTATGTTTTTTTAAAACATTTTTAAATTTTTTAAATAAATAACGCATAATTTAATCTGCAAAAGCATTTTTTTAAAATGTCTTTTAAAATTTTTTTCTTATTTTTGAAAAACTTTATATTTATAACGAACGTTACATTTATAATGAAGGGTAAAAATTTTTTTTGGCCCATATCTTTGTGTACAAAAGGGACAGGAAATTTGATTTTAAGTAAACAGAAATGCAGGAACTGTCAGGAACGATGCAATTTTCGGCCAAAACATGAAAAAAATCTTGCAATAAACCTGAAATATAATTCATTCTGAAATTCACGTTAACACTATGCAGCCAATGAGGTTAAAAGTAATTAAGATAAACATCTACTTTCTTATCCCATAAAAGAAATCTACTGCAAAATATTTGCATTTTTTAAAATTATTTAAAATAAGAATATTTTTTTGTTGAAATAAATTCAAAGTTCTTTTTAAGTATAGAAATATTTGCAGCATAATATTTTTTCTTTCTTCATAGAATTAAGTTTTCTGTTTCTAGCTCTTTTTCCAGCTCTTGTGCAAATTTTACTATTTATCTAATCTTATTTATCTTTTTCTTAATATATTATTTCATTCTCTATCTTAAGATTTATAAGGTTGTTTATTTTAAATCTCTTCCTGTTGAACTTTCACCTATTGAAATTTTATTTTTAAAAAAGCATTATGCTTGACATATTTTCCGTAAAAAAAAAGTGATTTTAATTGACTGTTGAATATATATATATTTCTGATGATTACTATGTAGCGCAAAAAATTAATCTAAATATTTTTTGAAATTATAATGGAAAAGGCAAGGAATTTTATTTCTAAAATTAAGGGTCACCCGGACAATAGTAATATATTGGACTATTTTAGTATCTTTAATTTGAATAGACTTCTATGTCTGTTTTGCCGGATTTTTTTTCCATTCATATCTTATTCCTTTTCTAAATTTGAATTAGAGAACAAAATTTAAAAAAGAAAATTTTTCATTTTAATACTACGTCATGTTATAAAAGAACTATAACTTATTATCTTCTTAATGATTGCCATTTATAATATTTGATTAATTTGATAATGTAATTTTATTATAAATATTAGGCAGCATTTATCTAAACACACATTTTACTCCATTTTAGAAAAAGATGCATAATAAGTTAAGACTTTAAATTCGATTTTTTACTTTAGATATAAACTTGTCCTCTAAATTTACCCTTTCAATTCTGAACTATATTTTATAGCATTTGCCTAGTGTAATTATTTTAAAGGCAAGATCATCAGTTGTTAATACTAGTTTACGATAAGCATTGAGCATATACAAAATAGATGGTAAACATTAAACTTATTGTCAGATATATTGTATAGAAAATAGTTAGAAGCAGTTTTTTATTTTTTTCTCAATTCATTGTTCTTACTTTGTTGATTTTTTACTGTTTTTTCTATGGTTATATTCTTATTATTTTCTTTTTCTTTCATGAAAAGTCTGGAGAGACTGAAAATGGCAGTCAACAGAAAAGAAGGTAAGAACATGTTAAAACTACATTTTAACTTAGTGGCATCCATTTTATATTCTATAATTTGTGGTATTCTTTGTATTATTGAAATATTTTATGATTATTAGTAAATAATTGTTTATAATTTTAAAGAAAATATTTTTTTGAATCATTAACATTTTTTAATCAAACTACTTATTTCTGATTAGCAAAAGTACTTTAGTAAAAAATTTGCAAGTTTATTTTTGACTTTTGTAAATATTGACCACATACTAGACTAACAAACATACCATACACATACTAGACTGAAATTGAAAATTTTAAATTTACTAGAATTTTTTTTGAGGTGGGAAACATTTTTTTAGTCAAATGATTTAATTTTATCATAACTTATCTAATTTTACCTAATTCTAAAATAAGTAATCTAAATTTCCCATTTCAATTTTGAACTATATTTTATAGTATTTGCCAATGGTAATTATTTTATAAGAAAGATCTTCAGTAGTTAATAATAATTTCGGATAAGCATTGTGCATGTACGAGATAGCTGATAAACATAAACTTATTGTATAGAAATGAGTTCTAAGCAGTTTTTTTTTTTTCAATTTAATGTTTTTATTTTGTAGATTTATAACAGTTTTTTCCACGTTCATATTCTAATTATTTTTCTTTCTTTCATGAAAAGTCCAGAAATTCTGAAAGTGTGAATGAACTAGAATGGTTGAGTACTAGAACTAGAATGAACGAGAATCAACAGAAAAGGTAAGAACATGATAAAACTACATTTTATCTCAGTAGCATTTTATATTCTATAATTTGTGGAATCTATTTTACAAATTCATAGCAAAATTAGAATGCAGTTTTAATAATTTCCTCGACTGTAATTTGTATTATTAAAATATTTTCAGATTATCAATAAATAATTTTTTATGATTTTAAAGGAAAAATTTTATAAGGAAATATTTTTTTTTTAAATCGAAATTTTTTAATCAAAATACCTGTTTTTGATTTTCAAAAGTACTTTCCTAAAATCTTAGCTTTTTAGCCGCCTAAATTTATTACTTTTTTAAAAAAGTTTATCTTGTTTTTTTAAAAATTATGCCTATACTAGAATTACTTGTATTTGTTGAGGGAAATTTCTTTTTTAGTCAAATGATTTGATTTTATCATAGCTTACATGCCATTTTAAAGTAAATTTCTTTTCACAATTTTCTGTATTAAAAATTTAAAAGTAAAAATTTATTGTAAAATAAATTTAAAAATTATTGCATAGTTGTTATTAAGTGCTATGTACTGTTATAATGTTTTATATATATATATATATATATATATATTTCACTGCTTTTCAACTTTTTTTTATGAGAGAAAAAATTTAAATATTTTAAAAAACCGTTTAGTTTAAACCAACCTATCTTGATGGCGTAAAATTTATATTCTTTAGTTAGTTTGTAAATTCATTACAAATTCAGAAAATCATTCCTCTTTATCGCATATTTTAATAACTTCTTTTATAATAATTGGTATATCATTTTTAGGTAATTAATACTTAATGGAGTATAATTTTGAAGGATCATATATTCTTTTAATTGATAGAAATTTTAATCAAATAACATATTTTCAGATTTTAAAAGTACTATTTTAAAAAATTTTACTTTATTATTTTTTGCATTTGTAAAAACCTTTAGTTTGTTTATTTACTTGAGGTTAAAATTGCTTTTAATTAAATAATTTAATTTTATATAAACTTAAAATATTTTCACATATTAATTTAAAGTAAAAAATTCGTTCATAGTTCTTAATCGTAAAAAAGTTAAAATTTGCTTAAATATTAAAAATATTAACATTACATTACATATTAATAGCTACAAACTATTTTGGTGAGAATGTATTCTTTCTAATTTAAAAAATATTAAAGCTTTGCTATCAAATTCCTTATTTAAAATGCATTTTTATGTTCAATTATTAAATAGATTGATCTGTAGTTACAAAATGCAATATATAAGCAATGTTAAGCGATACGTACCGCTTCAATTAGTTTTCTAACTTATGGAAGCATTTTAAAAGTTAACAGTTTATAACAGATGAGTTTAAAGTAATGAAGTTTGGTCACCACTTTTAACTTTTTTAAAGTCAATCATAGTTCTCTTTTAAACTAATTAATTGTTTCATAATACTGTAAAGAGAAGTTTTATCCAGGTTGTTTCGTTAATTCATAGGATATTATTCATAGTTGTTTTAATATTTGATGCTGCAATTTTTTCCATCCAAATGAATCCGCTATTTTACACATTTGCAATAGATGTTACAAAGTACAATGGAATTTTATAAATGTAATACTTAGTTTTATTACAAGCTGGAATATTCATTTTGTGCTATTATTACCTTTTGTTACAATCAGCTTAAATTTATTTTTGTGACAATCAATGCTTGCTAGTAAATAATAAAAAAAAACCACGTGGTTTGAGCAACTTTATTAAATTCTATAACGTACTATATTTATAAGAGAAAAACAAAATTGTTGAAAATTATTGAATAGAATTTTTCTTCAAATATTTCCCTGGGATCAATAAAAGTATTTTGAATAGTTAGAATTAATTGATATTATAACTTAACCCAGAATTAAAATGCGTCAAAAATTAATTAGATATTTTGTTTCTGTACGTATTATTTAATAAATCTGATGTAAAAATAAATTGGTTACTTTTTTGCAGGAAAACTAGATTCATTGTGAAAGAATGATGCTTATAAAGAAGTTATTGTACAGTTATATACTTGTTTGTATTTTGATTTGTTATATTGAAATAAAATAATATTCTTTTCTTAAGGTCATGTTTTATTTTAAATTTTATGCATTTTATTCTTATTAAAATTCCAGCTTTATTTATTTAAAATAACAGAAATTGATGTGTTATTTACAGGTAGCCAGTATATATATATTTTTTAAAATATTTATGATATGTCTTGTTTATCTATTATTGAATGTGAATAATATTGAATAGAAAGTTAGCCAATATTAAATATGAATAATATTGAAAATAAAAATAATGACTGGGCTGTGGCTTTGTTTCTATCAAGAATAGTTAATTGTAGGTTTAATATATATAATTATTTTCATTTTTTTTTCATAACTTAAATAACTTATACATTATTATATATAATTATTTTCATTTTTTTTCATAACTTAAGTAACTTATACATTAAGTCGCAATATGTTTTATCTTAGAATAAAATTTTTATTTAATTTTACCTCATAATGTGTAAAAAAAATGTTAACACTCAATTAAACACACAATGTTTTTATATGATTCTACATTTAACTTATTGCATTTATAATTGATTAAAATGAAATAAAAAAGAAATATATTTTATTATGTAAGAAGATTCATTGGATGATAATTTATTATAAATTAAAAAAATTTTTGCATGTAATGGCAGTTATTGCTTTATTACAATATAAAAAGTTAAAATGCAATAAATTACTATAACTGATATCAGCAGAGTAAGCGAAAACAATTTATGCTCCTTAAATAAAAATTGTTATCAACAACATGCAGCAAAAAGTCTTTGAAATTTAAGGAGAGCTCTAATAAATAAGTAAGTGACAAAAAAAATTGCCGATACACCTAACATAAAGGTGTGATACCGGCAAGGATGGCATTAAAATTTTCTATTGACCCAAGTGTGAGGTGAGTTAAGGGTGGTATATCAGCAAATAAGGCAAAGAAGTTCGCCTAAACATCTGATATAAAGGTGTGATACCGGCAAGGACGGCATTAAAACTTTCTATTGAACCGAGTTTGAGGTGAGTTAAGGGTGATACACCGGCAAATAAGGCAAAGAAGTTCGCCTAAGCACCTGAAATAAAGGTGCGATGCGGGCGAAAACGGCATAGACGTTTTCTAATCAGCCAACAGTTAAGGTGCCTGAACGGCAAGCGAGGCAACGACGTGTGCCAGTGAACATATTCAGCTGTTGATAAAAAGGCAAAAAAGACATCATAAAGGTACAATAAAAGCCTTTACGGCAATTTTCTCTTTATTCTGTGAAAAAAATTTTTTTTCCCGGTATTTAACAGGCAAAAATGGCAAAGTAATCCAGAGGCAACAAACTAGTTCCGGTCCTTTAACGATTGCCGTCGCTTTGCCTGAAATGCCATGCACTGGCCCTCATTCTGGCCCAGATTTCACTTTATTAACGGAACCGATACGGCAATGAAAAGCCCGCCGTAATGGCACTTTAGGAGAGCCGACATTGTCCCTTCACTAGCCCAAAAGTCGTGTGCTTGTTGGGATGGCACTAATAAAAAATAACCTTTCCAAGTGTTGAAAATACACTTCAGGTTGATTTATAACAACCAGAAGTGTAAAATGGCCCACCTTAGGTTAAAAAATATATACCTCTACAAGCATAAAATTATGTACCTGAGGTTGAAAAATAATCACCTGAGTGGAACAAAATACATTTGAGGCTGATTTATAACAACCAGAAGTGTAAAACGACACACCACAGGTTGATAAATATATACCTCTACAAGCATAGAATTATACACATGAGGTTGAAAAACAATTACCTGAAGTCGAACAAAATACACCTGAGGTTGATTTATAATAACCTGAAGTGTAAAATGACACACCTTAGGTTGTTGAATAAATACTTCCACAAGTGTAAAAAAATATACTTCAAGCTGATATGTAATAACCTAAGGTTGAAAATGAAACACTTTAAGGTAGTAAATATCTACCTCTCCCCAGATGTAAAATTAAACCCCTCAAGTTGAAACATATATACCTCTGGAGGTATATTTAAGGTATATTTGAGGTTGGTTTTGAGGTATTCATTTGCACCCTTTTCATCCTCAACGACGTATTTAAATTACAACCTCCTTTATACCTTTAAAATATACCTCGTTTATACCTCATTTATACCTCGATTTTTTCATAAGGGTAGTTTGTTGGCTTTTTTTAACAGAACTGTGAGCAAAAAGGAGTTGAAATGAAGGCCTTATCAACACATATTAGTGTCCAACCCTTTGACCAATAATGAATAATTACTCATTCCCTGGAGGGAATGAGACAGAAAATGCATATTGATCCCACTGCTGACACCATACAAGTGCATCATCTGACTGGGTTGGAAACATCTGCTTGGTGCAACATCTACTTCGTTTGTTTAGGGAAGGGAAAGTGAGATAAAAGAAACGAACAAGAAAAAATGCTATTGTAAAACATTGAAATATTGTGAAACATTGAATTATTGTTTAAGAATATTGTATGATGATTCATTAATTTAAAATTCATTTCATTGTGCCAAAAGTTTAAGTTCGCGGTTTTCTTTGTAAGAAGATAATTTGTAAACAGCATCCTGATGTTTCAATACATTCTGAAACTTATTTTCGGAAATTCAGCATAAAATGCAACTCAACATATTCTTCACTTATGATCAGCTACATTTATCACCAAATATTGCTACTATTTTTGTTTATTTCCTTTGTTTACAAATTCCTTAAACGATTCTCCCCATCACCACATACGTATATATGATACAATACTCTCCTTTTAAATAGACTTCATAAGGTCTTTGCGAAACTGAAATGGGGGCAGTAAAACTAAGAAGATAAAATGCTTTTTATCATTTTTATATTCACCTCAATATTCAGTTTCAACAACTCCAAATATCTGGCTACTAAACCTTAAGTCTTAAAATTATAATTTTAAGGTTAAAGGTAAATTCATAATTACAATATTGATGGAACGATTTTCGTATTTTTTTAAGGACCACAAGAACCCTGTAAAAATATTAAAATGCGAATGTTTGCTTTTATGAAATAATACTAAAATAATGAGGTTCTAAAATTGAAAAAAAAAAAAAAAGAAAAAGAAACTAGTCACAACTTTCTAAAAAAAATCTGCGCAGTGCAATTTTTTTTACTGCTAACCTTAAAAGAATTTTTAAGGACGTCAAAGAATTTCATTTACAATTGAAATTTCGAAAGTCGAATGAGATAATAAAATACTTCCTACCCTCAGGAATCAAAGTTAAATAGTTGCAAGGGCATTTATTTTTAAAAACTTAACTTCCATGATCTACTCTAAATTTTTTGAAAATTAATTTTTTTATTTGTCCTTTCTAAAATTTATCCTAGATATATTAAAGGGTTATTACAAGAGGAATTCGACTAAGTTTATTTTTTACAACCTTTATTACTTATTTGTTTAAAATTATTCAAGCTATATAATTTAGGGCATCCACAGAATGATTGTATTCGAGGCTTTTCTTTATCTTTGATGACGCTATCAATAAAATAAAGGAATAAGTTGATATAAACAATAATATTTAAATTGTTTCTATTATTAGCTCTCAAATAAAAATGTTTTTCCTTCAAACAGATTTCAATTCTGGGATTAACGAAATTATTGAAACTGCTTATTTGAACATTTTCATTTTTGTTTCTTTATGACGAAATATGAGAAAAATCTGTGTTCATAATTTTACTCTCTCTCTCTCTCGGCGTATTTTTTTAAAATCAAATTAGTATCGAAATTACGTATTTTTTTATTGCATGTGTCAAATATACATATATTTTGGAGTTAAAAGAATCTAATGTTTTTTTTTTATAAAAGAGTTTATTTCTCAATATCGATTTAGATCATAAAAAAAAGGGTAGTCTGAGAATGCAAATGGCAGAATAATCATAAAAAGAAAAATTTTGAAAATTAATCTTATTTAAATTATGATTTATTTTATGAAATATAAGGGTAAAACGTATAATATACTAATGAAAATCAGAAAAATAGTTACAAAATATTTATTTGAAATGAAGTTTAGTATGATAAATTTTGAAACAAGGTTCGAGGTAAAGTCCCAACAAATTTGCGTTTCTTGGTGATTTTACTGTTGTTACCAGTTTCAGTTTTTTTCAGAAACAGCACATTTTGAAAAGAGTGAACAAAATGTTGCTGCTTGTTCGCAGAAATAAGGACAAAGCGTCATTTCTTATGGATGGTTGTAACAATAGTAATAACAAGTACAAGCGATAACAGGCTTCATAAAACCCGAAGAAATTTAGAAAACTTCTGAAGTATCCGCTCGCTTTATGTTATGCTTACTAGGTGATGTATAAGAAGGCTTAATATTCTAGGAAGTTTAATTATTGTGATTTGTACTTAAATTTACGCGTAATTTTATCATTCATAAGAGTTTTTTATAATTTATAAATTCTAACAGAACGTAAGTTGACTACTCTGTTAAAACGTATTGTCCGACTATAAATTACAAGCATTGTAGTAAATTTAGAATAGGCTCGTAAAAACAATGTTTACATAGTAATTCGCATCTGACAGAATTTCATTGCAACAATGATAAAGATAAAAAATAATTTTTATCAAAGAAGTTTGCCATGTAAAAATAATTATTAATTAATCGGCTCCTTTTTAGTTAAAACCATTACATTTTAGAATGTTTGAAATTTTATTCCCAAGACGAACACTATTGTTACATTATTTAAATTTCCTGTTTAATATATTGTAAAATAATGAGTTAAACATCTTTATCTTAATTTCCTGAATATAGACAGATTTGCATGTTTTTGATACATGATTAGTTATATTAATTTATAAATGATAGCAAATGGTTTAAAACTAAGCAACAATATGGTTTATTTAAAGTGTGTTTACGTTAAATGAAGAGCAGTGCTGAAAAGGTGTTAAAATTTTTATTTAGGAAGTTTTTAATAATTCCTATTGAATGAAGTGTGAATATATCCTAATATTTCCTATTGAAGTGTGAATATATCCTAATATTTCCTATTGAAGTGTGAATATATCCCAATATTTCCTATTGAAGTGTGAATATTTCCTATGAAGTGTGAATATTTCCTATTGACTCTTTGAGCTTATACAATGTACAAAAATATTTTGATAGTTAAGTGTCATTGTACTTTATCTTAAAAGAAAAAAATTAAAAAGCATTGAATTTGATATATTTTTGTATCTGTATATGTACTTGAATATTCACTTCAATTGAAAAAGGCTTAAGGGTTTTGAACTATAATTTCTTTTTAAAAAAAAATAATTAGGAAAGAATAAAATTATTACTTGAGAGCGGCTATAAATGAAATATTTTTCGACTCTTGCGCAGTGATACTGAGATTTTTTGGTTCAGGTATTGTTACGGAAATCTACCTATTAAATTTTAGACCTATTTAAATTTATTTTAAATGATTTCAGTTTTACAGAAATATTCAATGCTAATAGTTTTAAATTTGCTTTAACTAATTTAGTGTTTTCAATGTAAAGTTTAATTTTTTTCTCTTATAATTTTAGCTTCGTCTGAGGCTGCTGGATACTGCAAATGGAAAATGACATTCTGTTGGAATACGAGGGCCCGTAAGTTCAATCCTGACAGAAAACAAAACAACTGGTGTGAATATATGGCAGCGTTACTTTTAAAAAGCAACCAGTAAAAGTACAAGTATTCTTAAAAAAAGTAACAAGTAAAAAGTTCTTATTTTAAAAAGTAACGAGTAAAAAGTACAAGTAAAAGCACAAGTACTAAACAAAAAAAGTAACGATTTAAAAGTACATTTCTAGGAAATCGAAAATTCAAAGTAACCTAAAATTTTATTGAATAATATTCTTATGTTCTTTAATGTTTTTGCAAGATTATTGTTATTTATTTATTTATTTTTAATTTTGATAGTTATGGACATTAATTTATTTTTAAATTTGGAAGAATATTATAATATAATTTTATAATATAATAGTATAATATAATTTTAAAATCAAATATAATTTTAATATCAAACCTTTTTTTGGCTTTGCACGAAAAAGAAATTTTATCTATTGATTTTAATTTTTAGTTTATTATTTTTATTTATTTAAATAACCATTGATTTAAAATTGTTTTACTCTATAGAAACGCGTTTTAAAAGCACAATCATAAACAAAGCAAACACCAGATAGCTTTGTGATCTTTGAGCTAGTAAAAAATAATTGAATGTGCAGTATGAGTTGAAACAAAACAGTCTACAGTTTTATTTGTAACAATGGCTAACGCTGAAGTCATGCGAGAAAATCACTTTCCGAGCATTTCTGCCTGACGGAATAATTAAAATTTGTAACCGAATTTTAGTATCAGCGGCTAAATTAATACCTTCGAGTTTTCAAGAGTTAAAATTGTAACTATAATAGTTTTCAATAGCACAAATAGTTCTGAAGTTCTTAGAGATTTGACTGGGCGTTGTTTGACAAGGTCGGGCATAAACATAATTTTAGTAAAAAATGTACCAGGCAAAAATGTATTTAGCAAAAAATGTATTAAGACAAAAATGCATTATTAGTGAGCTCAAAAAGAAAATTGAAAAACGTAATAACAAAATCCAACATTTTTTATTTAAAATTTATTAAACAAATGCATAAAACTCGAAAATGAATGAAAATAACTTGCTAATCAATATTTTTATTCATTTTGCAAAATAATTGCATTTCGAAAGCATTTTTTTTTTCTTTTAGAAAGCATACCGACTTTTAGAAAAAAGTAACGATTTCATTCAACATTTCCGTAACAAATACTTGTACTTTTTCCCTAAAAAAGTAACGAAAGTACAAGTAAAAGTACTAAATTTAAAAAGCAATGAAGTACAAGTAAAAGTACGTACTTTTTACTTGTACCGGCGGTACAAGTAACGAAAGTAAAAGTACTGCCATATATGCTGGTGTGTATATGCTGTTAGATTCTCTTTAAATCTGCCGGAGCTGAAAGTCCTCTTGTTGTTGTGTAGAAGTTTGAAGAAAGGCGTATCTCTGTGTGATTCATCCCTGCTGTGTGTTTGTGTGGTTACTGTTGCTGACAATTTTATAAAATCTTTCAATAAAGCAAGGATTCATCAGTATTCAGTTTATTGCTTGGAAATATAGTTGCACATAAACAAAAATTTGCAATTGAAGGGAAAAGAACTGCATGAAATAAATGACTGTAAAGTTTTGGAATTCTTTTTATTTAAAACTGTTGCTTTTTGCAATAAAAATTATTTTATTTAATGACAAATATGTTTTCTTAAGGATTATATGTTTATATTAAACAATGATGGTAAGAATATGTTGCTTTTATAGTTGAGTGAAGTTTATATTGTGTTTCGTTTTAAAATAAAATCATTAAATTGTGAAATAATGCTTGCCATGATTTAATTTGATTAATTTTTTTTTATTCTTAACTACTGCATTGTGTAATTTATACTGCAACTTTGTAATAAATCTTCAAAATTTAAGAAAATGGGGTAGGCAGATATGTGTTCATTAATAAAACTTAATAAGATATAATGTTGGAAATTTTTTTATAGTCATGATAGTAATGTTTAAGTATTTTGAAATTAGATGCAGTTAAAATTCGGTTTCTTTTAAATTTTCAGCATATCGGAAACAATTTTATTTTGACATCATTGTTAAACATTAACTATAGCTTATGAGCATTTATACTACTAGCATTGTATTTTTACTTTAATTTTGAATTATTTAGTTCAAATTTGAGATAAGGAGTGTATATTAATTTTTATGATGTTTAAAATAATGATAATAGTAAAAATTTCTTTGGCTTAATATTGAAAATTTAGCTGAACATTTATTTATATTATTGTTAAAGCAAAAAATTTAAACCGACGAAGAGCAGAATCTTGTTTAAGTTTTCATCAGTAAGGTTCTTTGCAAAGCAAGTTTTTAAATGCATAATATAGTTTTTTTTTAATGGCTAATTGATTAATACCAGAAAATTGACTCTAGCATCTGCTTAATTTTTTAAAATTTATTTTCTGAAAAGCTCTGTTTAAAATGTTTACATATTACATCTGCTTTTTTCCAATGTCATAACGCATAATCTATAATCAGCGAAATAAAAGCAATGGAATTGTTTCAAACAAAAATCAATTTTTTTTATAGTGCAGCGGATCGTCTCGCCATTACGGCGATAACGAACTATCCTGGAACGCCGGTTTGGCGTGAACATTCAAAGTTGGCAACCCTGCCACAGAGACTGTTTTCCCGCATTCGGGTTACAGCTTCGACCACTGTAGCGTCGTAATTTTCACGTTCGTGCTAAGGCACGTGTTTATTTTATTCAGGATGTAATTTTACTAATTTCCTATTTCATTAAATATGTTTAACTTCTTATCTATGACTGGCATATATTAATTTCCTTTTAGATGTTTATTTAACTTTAAGTATTAATCTTTAAGTAATTAATTTAATTGCATGTGGCTTACCCATGTGCACTTAAATAGCAACGTTCTTGAAAGAGTAATGGATTGTTGCCAAATTTTGATCATTCATACTAAAAGCAACTTTTAAAAAATAATGTAAAAAATGTTATTATATTTTCGTCTCATTCTTGTATGCAAGTATATGTTAGTTCAAATTTAATTTAGGTAAAACAATATTTACTGACAGTTTTGAAATTAAAGTGTTATGTAACCCAAGTAGCATCTAATATTGAATAACATCAGAAAATTGGCAAAATCTAACTTTATCTTGCACAACTTCTAATATTAGAAAGATACAAGAGATCGCTGTTTGCTCTGCATTATATAATATTAGATTCTATGTAAACTAATATTATCTAGCTTTCGTCATAATATTACTTTGCGTTAGTTTTGATGCTATATAATATTAGATTTTGTATTTTCTGATATTATTTTGCTTTGCTTTTTATTTTTTTGGAGTAAGCAAGAGGAAGATATGGATGGTTGTAGAATAATTCGGCGATATAATTTTACTTAATTTTCTGTAATGTTGTGAAGCAGTAAAACATAGAACAATAGTTTTATGTCATTCCATGCATTATCTACTTAGCAGTACAGAAATACTAAATAAAATTATATTGGCGAATTCTGCTACCTTCCATTTTTCTCCTCCTTTTTCCAAAGTATATCGTATGTTCAGCTAATTTTTTTGAATATTTCAAACTTAATTAGGAAATAATATTTTATTGCAACTTTTATTGATATTTTTTTCTTTTATTCACACAATGGGTTTTCTTACAAATTTTTATCATTAATAATTTTCAAGTCTTCAATTTTAAAATGTACTCTTAATTTTTTAAAAAAAAACTGGACTTATTTTATCAAAATCTCAATTTAATTTGTTAGTATGTAATATATATATATTTTAAATGTGTAACTTAAGCCATTTGTAATTTCACAATTATCATTCATTATTTATATTCAGAAATTATATAATAAAACCACACTGTATAATTATAAAGTTATATATTTACATTTGAACTGAGTGGAAATTTAAACTTAAAATTTCTCCCCTTATAAAATTAAAATAAAATTGTTCAATTTTTAAGTGCGTATTTCTTGTAATAACTGGCACAATAAAGAACAAAATTTAAAAATATTCAAATTACTTACTTCAACAAATTTACACATATTTTTTCCCCTTCTTTTTTCGCTGGAATTGCTAAATGGAGAAGTACTTACGAAGCTTTATTCTTTTAGTATTTGAAATTTTATTTAGCAAAGCACCTAAAAACAAAACTCAAACGCAAGGAAGAAATTTTTCCAGGGAATGAAACCAGGAAAGCAACTAATATCATTAAAATTGCTAATATTTTTTTATAATGTAAAAATAACTTTTATGGGCACACCAGAAATTTTCATCAATTCGATAATTATTTAAAGGTGTTATGTTCTATTAAACTAACAATCTTTGTAAAAAATTTACATAACATTTTAATTTCAAAACTGTCAGTAAATATTATGTGTTATCTAAATTAAATTTGCACAAACATATAATTGCATACAAGAACGAGACGAAAAAATAATATAATTTTTTACATTATCTTTTAAAGGTTGCCTTTAGTATTAATGATCAAAATTTGACTACAATCAATTACTCTTTTGAGAAAGTTACTATAACAAAATAGATTTTTGATTTAGACAATACCATTCCTCGTTTTTCTCTGATTATATAGTATGCGTTATGAAGAATTAGCCTTAAAAAACATATATTATGCATTTAAAAAAGTTGCTTTTGCAAAGAACCTTATATATAAAAATTTAAACAAGATTCTTCTCTACGTTGATTTAAATTTTCTGTTTTTACAATAATGTAAATAAATGAGCTGCTAAGTTTTAAATATTAAGCCAAAGAAATTTTTACTATTATCATTATTTTACAATTACATTATTTTAAACATCATAAAAATATATATACACTTCTTATTTCAAATTTGAACTGCAAAATTGAAGTAATAAATACAATGCTAGTGACATAATTTCTCATAAGTTAGAGTTAATGTTTAACAATGATGTTAAAATAAAATTGCTTCTGATATCTACAAAATTTCTTGAATTTTCATAATACTTAAGCATAACTATAATGACTAGAATAAATTACATAATGCAGTAGTTAAGAATAAAAAAATAAATAAAATCAAATCATGATAAACATTTCACAACTTAATTATTTTATTTTAAAACAAAACACAATATATAACTTCACTCAGCAATAAAAGCAATACATTCTTACCATCATTGTTTAATATAAGCTTATCGATATTCTTTTTTTTAAATATAAGTTAAGAACACGTATTTATAATTAAATAAAATAATTTTTATTTTTATTTCAAAAAGGAACAGTAAAACCATGAGTTATAATTTTAATTATTATTATTTTTAAATTAAAAAAAATTCCAAAACTTTGCAATCATTTCATATAGTTTAAAGTTTTCCTTCGATTGCAATTTTTTGTTTTTGTGCAACTGAACTATATTTCAGAGCAATAAACTGAAAATCTTTGCTTTATTGAAAGATTTTATAAAATGGTCTGCACCATTTGTGCATATCACACAAGAACACAGCAGGGATGAATCACACAGGGATGCACCTGTCTTCAAACTTTCAGCTCCGGCAGATTTAAAGAGAACCTCCAGTCGTTTTGTTTTCTGTCAGGATCAAACATATGGCTCCCAGTTTTCTACCAGAATGTTAATTTCCATTTGCATTCTACAGCACCCAATCTCAAAAATGAATGGCTCCTCCCTGGTAGATGAGCTTGTTTATCCAGCGGACGAAGCTAAAATTATAAGAGAAAAAAGTTAACTTTACATTGAAAACACTAAATTTAAACCTCTACTTTACTTTACATTGAAAACATTAAATTAGTTAAAGTAAATTTAAAACTATTAAGCATTGAATACTTCTTTAAAACTTAAATCATTTCCTTTGAAAATGTTTACAATTTAATGGGTAGATTTCCGTAACAGTACCTACACCAAAAAATCTCAGTATCACCGAGCAAGAATAGAAAAATACTTCACTTATAACCGCTTTCAAACAATAATTTTATTCTTTCTTAATTATTATTATTTTTTAAAAAAAGAGGAAATTATAGTTCAATACACTTAAGCCCTTTTCAATTGAAGCGAATATTCAAGTATATATACAGATACGAAAATATATCAAATTCAATACTTTTTAATTTTTCTTAAAGATTAAGTACAATGACACTTAACTATTAAAATATTTTTGTACCTTGTATAAGCTCATGGAGCCAATAGGAAATGTTCAAATTTTTTTTTTATAAACTTCATAAATAAAAATTTTAACACCTTTTAAGCATTGTTCTTCATTCAACGTAAACACACTTTGAATGAACCATATTGTTGCTTATTTTTTAACTATTTGCTTTCATTTATAAATTAATATAATTAATCATATATCAAAAACATCTGTCTATATTCATGAAATGAAAATAAAGATATTTAACTCATCATTTTACAATATATTAAACAGGAAATTCAAATAATGTAACAACAGTGTTCGTCTTGTGAATAAAATTTCAAACATTCTAAAATGCAATGGTTTTAACTAAAAAGTAGTCGATTTATTAATAATTGTTTTAAGATGGCAAATTTGTTTACTAAAATTTTTTTTTTTATCTTCATCATTGCAATGAAAAAAAATTCAAACTGCAAAACTCTTTGTGACAAGCCAACAGAAAAAGTGGCGAAAAGTGTTAAATAAACAATTGCTTATTTTCTTCCATTGCTTATTTTAAAATTCGATTAATGTAAAAGAACATCAATGTAAAAAGATACTATGAGAATTCAAAATCATCAATTCATGGTTGAAAAAATCATGTAGAAGGAGAATTCTCTAACAATTTACATATTTCAAAGCTGTAAATATATATCAAATACAGTTTGCCCCTCCCCCCAAATATGTTTACATAACGTTTTTTAAAAGTCAGTATGCATAACATAAATTTTTTAATTGTTTTATTAAATTTTTAGTCTCAGATTATATCTAATAGAAATTTATTTAAAAACTTTATTAAACAATAATTATTTATCAGACTAATTATTATCATAATAATTATTTAATAAATATTTATTAAACTAAAAGGAACATTACAGAATAGGACAAACTCGAAAGGTATAACCCAGGGCAAACATATACATATTTTTGTTAAAAAAAATTGCAAGTTTAAAATCTATTTGGCGATTGCACTTGGCGGGACAGATCACGATACTGAAATATCCCCAAGAAATTTAAATAAAAATGTTTAATTCTTTGTTTTACAATATTTCAGACATGAAATTTTAATACTGGAACAATATTGTTTGTATTGAACGTTAAACATTCTAGAATGTAATAGTTTAAACTGAGGTAAAAGTAGCCGATCATTAATTTTCTAATTGTTTTAACTTGGCTAATTTGCTTACAGACAATTATTTTTATCTTTTTCAATGTTGCAGGAAAACTTTGTCACAGTCGAATTACTTAGCAAACGTTGTTTTACAAGCATATTTTGAACTAATTACATTACTTATTATTTATAGCTAGACAATAAGTTAACAGAGAAGTCAACTACTATGTGCGAACAATAATGATCACAATTCATAATATTAACTGACTTTATTAGATACATGATTTTTAACTAAAGCAAAAACATTACTTACAATACTTCTTTAACGTTCCATGTAACTATCATTGAAATGTATAAAGTTTTCAAATAATTACTAAATTATAGATATCTTATGTAATTGAAAAGAAAGCAGCCAAGCTCTAACAATATGGCGTCGTAAACAAACGCGCAGAAGAAACATACAACTCAACAGTTGAAAAAGTTTTTCGAGTTCAATCGTTCGCAAACTACCACTAATATTATTTTTCGCTTTCTTTGCATTGGCTAAAAAGGATATTTTAAGTAATATTTAATTTATTGTTTTCTTTCATAAATAAATGTTTATTTATTAATAATATGGGGTAACCTTTCGCAAAAATGTGGCGCTGTACCAAAAGTATGAAGTGGATGACTATTTTGAAAGTTCGAATGTTAGATCGAATACTATATAATCTTATATCATATTAGTTCTAATATTAGAAGATAGGATTCAATAGTTTTGCGTTTTCTAGCACGGCAGTATTATATTGCATCTTTCTAATATTAGATCATATCTTTTTGCTACCTGGGAAATTGTTTGCAAAGATTGTTGGTTTAGTACATAACACCTTTAAATAATTATTGAATTGATGAAAATTTCTGATGTGCCCATAAAAGTTACTTTTCATTATAAAAAAATATTAACAATTTTCATAGTGTTAGATGCTTTCCTGGTTTCACTTCCTGGAAAAATTTCTACGTTGCGTTTGGGTTTTATTTCAGGTGTTTTGTTAAATAAAATTTCAGATACTAAAAGAATAAAGCTATGCGAATATTTCTACATTTAATTTCTGTAAAAGAAGAAGGGGCAGGAAATGTGTAAATTTGTTGAAGTATGTAATTTGAATATTTTTAAATTTTGTTCTTTATTGTGTCAATTATTACAAGAAATGACCACTTAAAAATTGAACAAATTTATTTCCACTCCACTGATGTAGAACCCATCTCCACTGATGTAGCCTTTCATCTCTTTAAATCTCATCTTCATTCCAACCACAAGGAATTACCTCATAGACTCTCATCACACGATGAAGGGGTAAAGGGCCGTTCCGGCCTCAGGCACCCCGAACCACCAACAAGACCAGACCTTTCACCTCACGTCGTGAGGGAAGGTAGTCTTATAACCGAGCTCTCACAAGAAGCGATCCCGTCGCGGTTTTCTGTTTTTTATACAGGCTCCGCGAGAAGCGATCCAGCGCTTTTGAAGCAGACGAGCAGTTACTGAGAAAATTTGGAGCCCCAGTGGTAACGTATAAACAACGATTTCAATTTTGAGATGGAGACGAGTGGTAGCGAACGAGAGGCCGGCGAGTGCGTCGGAAGTAGTGGTTCACGTATCAGGGGCAAATGCGGTGAACGATGAGAGCGTAAGGGCCTTTAATAGGCAGTATTTGGAGAATCTTAAGAATGGCTGGTTACCTCCAATGAGTGGGGGTAACGTGAGTGTAAATAAAAATTGCAGTGATGGGGCACTGGCAATAATGGCAGAGCAAATGAGAATAATGAATGAAGGGATGAGTGAACAGATAAAACAGTTGAATGATAAGATCGATTTTCTCATGGATGAGAATGAGAAATTAAGGCAGGAGAATAGGCACCTGCAAAAGGCACTAACACAAAGAGAGGAGCTGCCCACTCCTCTTGTGAAGGAGACTGAGCCGGTCAAGGAAGTGACGAAGGAAATTAAACCCTCCTACGCAAACATCGCCTCTAAAAAGAGGAAAAAGGGTAAAAACAATTCCAAAAAAGTTGTTGGGAAAGTTGACAGGAAAAAAGAATGTACGGTATCATCTGATAGCGATGATAAAAGTAGTGGACAGACTAAAAAACCGAAAGTTGCAGAAAAATAAGTGGTAGAAGTTATAGAGATAGAAAAAGAGAATGAATGTGAGGAAGGGACCTCAGAAAGTGATGTTGACGAGATGGAGTTGGAAAGAAATTTCCAACTCCAAAAGAACAAAAAACGGAAAGTCCCTCCGATTATCATCAGCGATAATAACCAAACTTGGACGACAATCTCTAAAACACTTAGAGAAATTCACATAAATGGCTTTACTGGAAAAGTATTCGGGGATACTTTGAAATTATCTTTAGCTTGTGAAGATGATTACCGATGTGTCACACGGTACTTTAAAGAAATGAATATCAAATTTCACACGTTTAAACTGCAAACTGAAAAACCGCTTAGAGTATTCCTAAAAGACATCCCTGCCGTCACAGAGACCAACTAGGTAGAGAATGCGCTGATAGAAAAGGCTTCACCTTACAAAAGGTAAAACAAATGAAAAGTTTCAGAGATGGGGCACTGAAGAAACTTCCACTGTTTATAGTGACAATGCCCAAGACCGAAAAAAGCAAAGAGAATTTTGATCTGATATTCCTAATGAATTTAAAGATCAAAGTTGAATCATATAAAAGCAGATCTAATCATGTAACACAGTGTTACAGGTGCCAAGGCTTTAATCATGTGCAGGATTCTTGCAATCAAGATATAAAATGTCTGAAGTGTGGAGAGGGGCACTTCACTCACCTATGCGAAAAGAGTAAATGCAGCCCAGCGAAATGTGCTAACTGTGGGGGTGAGCATCCCTCAAACTTTAGAAACTGTCCTAAATACCCAAAAGGCCAAATCAAACAACGAAACTGGCGAAGGAAGAGATATCAAACAACATCTGATCCTCAATTCAAAGAGGAATATTTGGACCTTAACAAACAGATAAAGAAAATGTGCAAAACCTTCAAAACGAGGCAGTGGAATGAAAAAGTTGAAAGTTTATGTGTGAAAGATAACAGCATATGGCAATTGGCTAAGGCACTGCACACGGATCCACAGAAAAATAAGCCTCAAAGAACTGACAATGGCTTTGCATGCATAGAAAGAGAGAAAGCTGAGGTATTTGCGGATTGTATGGAAGAACAGTTCTCTTTAAATCAAAATTTTAATCCTCATAATGATAGGATAGTAAACGAAAGCGTAAATAAATTTTTGAATGAAAACAGAGATCCACAGCTGATAGATAGTACTGATTTTCAAGAAGTAAGAGCAATTATAGTAAAACTGCATAATAGAAAAGCCCCTGGCTTAGATAATATTGAAAATAAAATGATCAAAGCCCTACCAGATCATTATGTAGAATATCTAACTAAGATATTTAATGCATGTTTATCGTTAAATTATTTTCCGGCAATTTGGAAGACTGCAAATATAATCCTATTTCCTAAACCAAACAAGGACTTACTATCTCCGATTAGCTATCAACCAATAAGTTTGATCTGCACTCTTGGGAAGATACTAGAAAGGATAGTATACAGGGTGTCCCAAAAGGTCGTTTTCAAACTTAACATGCTGGTCTGTCATATCATGATGAACAAGATTTACATAGGAACTTGTGTCCGAAAATTTAAACTGAGACCGCTAGAGGGCGATAAGTGCAGGTTTGGATGAGGAGAAAAAAATTATATCGATAGCGGTGTTAATATGATTTTTATTATAAAACATCACAGCAAATGCTCAAAATTCCTTCCATTCGCCATAATGCACGTTTCACAGCGTCGGCGCATGGATTCACGAACCCGTTCAAATTGGCCAGGAGTGTCACGGACACGTGTTGCCGCTTCCGCGATCCTGGCGATAAGATCCATGTCCGATGTTATAGGTGTCTCGTACACTATGGACTTCATGTGTCCCCACTGGTAGAAATCCAGGGGAGTCAAGTCGGGGGATCGCCGCGGCCATGGGACTGGTCCGCCTCTACCGATCCAGTGATTAGGATAAATCCTATCGAGGTATTCTCGAACAGCGTAGCTAAAGTGGGCTGGCGCTACATCATGCTGAAACCAGATGTTTCGGCGTGCAGCGGCTGGAACGTCAGATCCGGCAAAACTCTTTCTAAAAAATGCGATAGGTATTTCCGTCTAGGCGTTCAGGTAGAAGGTAAGGGCCAATCAACATGTCACCGATAATACCAACCCAAACGTTTACGCTGAAACGTTGTTGATGTGCATGGGCACGTATACATCTTGGGTTTTCATGCACCCATACGTGCATGTTGTGCACAGGTTCACGACACCATCCCGTGTAAAGCAGGATTCATCAGAAAACAAAATCCATGATGAAAAATCTGGCTGTGCGACCGTATACGTAATGCATGTCGGCCATTTCTGCGCTACTAAACTCATTCATCCTTCTCCTTCAACGCCCACGCCTGAAATGATTGCTTTTCCCACTCTCCCGTTTTCGTGCAATTATCGCCCTCTAGCGGTCGCAGTTTTAATTTTCGGACACAAGTTCCTATGTAAATCTTGTTCATCATGATATGACAGACCAGCATGTTAAGTTTGTAAACGACCTTTTGGGACACCCTGTATACAAGGCTCAAAACATACTTAAGTTGTTTACCAGACGAGCAGTACGGGTTCAGGTCGAAACTCGATACTACTAAGCAGTTGTTACGCATAGTTGATTATGTTGGCTGAGGATTACATTTAAAACAGACTTCGGCTTTGCTGATGCTTGACATTAGTAAAACGTTTGATAGAGTTTGGCACAAAGGTATTATTTATAAATTGATAGAACTTGAATTCCCGAAAGGATTAATAAAATTTATTAACAGTTATTTGGCAGAGAGAAATTTTCAAATTAGAATGAAACTCCACGGCGAGGAGTATTAGAGCAGGCGTACCGCAAGGTAGCATACTCGGACCAATTTTGTATATCCTTTTTACACACGATTTCCCAATCGATAGGGGCGATTGGAGCAGTCTAACTCCATTCTATGCAGATGACACAGGTGTCATAGTGAAATCTAGTAACCCGAACATGGCGATAGAGAAACTGCAAGAAAAGATTTACGATTACGAAGAATGGTGCTTAGTTTTTAAATTCGAGATAAATGCTCAAAAGTCCCAACTATTGATTATCCAGAAGAGCAGGAAATCAATTAGAGAGCATAATGACCTAGTACTTTTTAATCAAGTGATACCAAGGGTAAACAAAGCTACCTACTTAGGTCTAGTCATTAACAACAGACTGACTTGGTCGGATCATGTGAAAAATGTTAAAAATAAAGCCAATGTTGCAACATTAAAACTGCAATCCTTCATGTAGAGCGAAAAATTGAGCTTAAAACTGAAAAGGCTACTGTACAACTCCATGATAAGATCAATCATGACCTATGCGTCGCCAGCATGGTGCAATGTATCAGAACGTGAGCTTGGGAAACTCACAGCAACGCAGAACAAGATCTTGAGAAAACTAACTGGCGCAGAGTGGTATCAAAGAAACGTAGACATTCACACGGACTTAGAATTGGACAGTTTCGAACATCACTTTAACAAACTAAATCGAAACTTTTTTTAAAAAGGCTCTAGACTGCAATGCAGCAAATTTTGACTCTATTTTCGAGTACGAAAATTTAGCAGAAGACGCCTCCCTGAGGCCAATAGCACACTTTTCTACAAGTGATGTAATTCTGACCATGTGAGATAAACTCAATGGCATTACTTATGGCAATATCAATATACTAAATATGGAAACCTAACTCGGACATGACATGTAAATATTGTAAATATTATATATGACAAAATCTCTTTGATTTGTTTTAAATATACTGACTATGCTTTGTAATGGGGCAAAAGATATAGAATGAATGATCATTGTAAATAGTGAAAGAATGAAACGAATGAAGCGATATAGAGATATTGTGTTCAGGAGATGTACAACTTTGACAAACTTCTTTCTAGAAGTAAAATTTTACATTGGCTCTAATAATCGATATATCTATACTATGTATAATTGGCACTATAATATATATGACAAATCCAACTTGGAAAAAGAATGTGATGCGTTGACAAAATCATTATGATTTGTTTATAGGGGCAATAAGAGGTAGAATGAATGAATCTGTATGGTTAGAGAAAATGAAATAGATGAGAAGAAAGAGGATATTTTGTACCAGGGGCGTGCAATATTGGACAAACTTCTTATTAGAAGTTAAACTTTTATTAGTAATTTATCTTATCTTTATTTTTATGTACTATTTTACTGTATTTTATATGCTTGTATTTTATTTTATTTTTATATATGTATTTACAAAATGCATCACTCTATGTGATTTCACATGAGCAATTTGCTCATTACCAATTTTCTACTTTCAATTTTAGATTATCAGCGCCACAAGGAAGCACCTCAATGATCCCATCTCACGAAGAAGGGGTAAAGGGCCGTTCCGGCCTCAGGCACCCCGACCAACCAACAAGACCAGACCCTTTCACCCCTCATCATTCGAGCATTGGATCTCTTCGAGAAGGGTTGTGTTACAACCGAGATCCTGCTACAATGACTTCACACAGATTTGGCTGCGGAGGTACAGCGTTCCGCCCGTCACGCGTACCGGGCATCGATCTGACCGAGATAAGACAATCCACGAGAGAGTTCGCCCGCAATAAGCTGAAAACTATTACGAACATTGAAAAAGAATTGGCGGATTCTGAACGTCACGCAAAGGAAAGCAGAAGGGAGTTAGACGAGATTCTCAGGAAGTATTTGTATTACCCAATGTATATGGGTAACCTATACAGATGCATCTATTACGATGAGGAACTTGAACTTCTGATAGAATCTCAAACTGCCAAGCCAGACCCAGCTATGGAGATATCTGAACCAGTAGAGATACAAGAAAATATCCATACCTCGACAACAGTTGACTCCACCCCTGAAATAGTTGAGCAAGTCCCAGCTATGGAGACTACTGATACAACTGAGATCCCGAGAGAAACCCAGACCCCGACATCGGTCGAATCAACACCCGAGTTAGATAAGCAAGGCCCAATCCCCCCCAGGAGCCTGCAACCCAACTTCCTACCACAGCACCGAAAGAAAAGAAGAAAAAAAAGGGGAGGAAAAAGAGTGTCAACACGGCGACACCTACTGCTTCCGAGACCGATAGTGAAACACCACATCCGGAAGAAGAGATTATCCCCACACCACCTGTGGATACTGAACCAGAACAGATGGAGCTCGGAGAAACTTCTGAAGCCCCGGCGACAGTTGAGACCCCGGCTACTACACCTGAACCGAAAGATACTCTGCAGCCCACCGGCAGAAAAATCAAAGCCCTCGTACTTGGACTTAGCATCGACATCGAGATGGTGAATCTCGAAAGTGAACTTTCAGACATTGGACTACGGTCAATCAGAACAGAGCAGATCAGAAAGAGGCGTGGCCAGGATTACAAGCTCCTCCCCCTCTTCCTAGTTATCCTGACAGACATTCCCAAGCACAGGGAAATCTTCAAACTAGACCGACTGCTAGATACACCCGTTCGGGTGGAAAGATTACGTGGCGGCCGCCATGAAATCCAGAGCTATAGGTGCCAAGGATTTGGACACACCCAGAAAGACTGCACAGATAAGCCAGAGTGCATGAAATGCGCAGGAGCGCATTATTCCTATCTATGCACAAAACCCATGAGCGAGCCTCCGACTTGTGTGAATTGCAAGAATGGTCACACCGCCTGTTTTTCAGGCTGCCCATCCAGGCCCAGGGGCCCTACCATGAGCTACCGGGAATGGAATGAAGATTCCCGGTTGGAAGGTGAAACTGGGAAAGTTTGGTTCCATGAACGTTCAATACCGCACCATGAACGCTCCCTTGGAATCAGACATTCCATGATAACTCTCTCTCAGGGCGTGGCTAAAATGTAACCAATCACACAATTTACTTAAGATTTTCTTTTTTAGTTTGGCAGCATTAGCATACGTAAAACGAAACGAGCTTCTGCTATTTAGATAATATTTTTGACGATTTATTGTTTTCTTTTTATAATGTTTTTTGTTTTCATTAGACTAAAAGAACATAAACTGCGAATACTTTGAAATATTCTTTAGTTTATTATACATATAATTTTATTAATTAAAAACTGTCATATTTAACATGTATAATTCATAGAATAAAACCATTTTTTCATAATAAATATTTCTGATATATCCTTTAATACGTTTCACTATTTGTTTCAAAATACTTTTTAAAAAGTACAACTCTTAAAATAATGATCATATTTTAATGAATTAAGATTCAAAATTTCGTGCCCGAATACTGCATGTATATAGATTACTAATTATACTAGTTTCTAAATAAAAACTAATTGCCAGAAAGAAATCAAATTTTATCAGACAAAAAATTAACGTTTACCAATCGGTCTCTTAGAAATTTACTTAATTTCAGAAAAGTTCATTAGTTTTCAATTAAATTTGTAACAATATGAATGACTAAAGTTACTACTTTGCTTATTACTTTGGTCCATTTGTTACATTATTAAAGTGACTGTTTTTATTGATAGTTAAATAAATATGTTCACAAGAAATTAATTTATAGATTTGTGTAAAAAAATTTTCGTGATTTGTAAAATCATTTCACGTTTGAAATACTTAAAAATTATAGTTCAGGGAACTACTTCCACAGCTTTTATAGTATATATTTATGGAAGAATGAGAATAAAAGACTTTAAAATGAGTAAAAGAAGAAATAAGTACATAATACATAAATATTTTTCGAAGCATTTATATTCTATTTACTTTTCCCATTATTCTTTTCCGCATTTTTTATTATAAATAAATGTTACTTTAAAATACATCATGCCTGTAACAAATTCCTTTAAATTTGCTGCTATCTGTATGTAGTATAAAAAACTATCATTCAGAATGAAGTTAAATACTGTTGAATTAAAAGTTCATCGAAAGAAAATTGAAAAAAGAAATGACTGGAACTTCAAAAAAAGGTATTGGTCAAGTAATATATCCGAGGTAATATAACATAAAAATAGTAACAATTATCATATAATAAGAGCATAATTATATTTAGTTTGCCGTAATTTCTTAGTTAACTCTGAAAGTATCTTTTCGTTCACACATACTAATGAAACAAAACATTTCTTAATTATCGTCTTGAAAATGGCTCGGACACGTTTATCTTTTAGAAGTTTTGAAATCTTCCGTTATGAAATAGAAAATAATTAAGACATTCATCGGTGAAATATCGTATTTAGTTCTCAAAAATTCACCATTCCATCCAAGAATGAGGATTCCGGTCAGTAGTCAAGAAAACCGGTTGTTTCTTGCCAAGAAACTGTTTCCAAGGTGTTCGCGGTGGGGAAAAATAATTCCCGTTCAAACGTGACGTCATTCCTAGATGGAATTTCATTCCATGGAGCTCATGGTAGGGTCCCAGGAGAAAATTCGCACCGAGAAAGAAACAACATCGGAATGTCGCCAGCTCAGCAGCTAGATTCCTGAATATAGTCAGGGAGTTACAAGTGTGATATAACAACTACAACTTCAACTGCACTTGCTGGATTGATGTATACAAGATATAACAACTACAACTTCAACTGTACTTGCTGGATTGATGTATACAAGATGTAACAACGTGCTTCATGTTTCATGCTAATAATAAATACTAATCCTAAATAATGTTGACTTTGTTTATCATTTAACTAAAAGGTTATTAAATAGCTACAAAGACACAACATGGTGTCAGAAAAGCATTTTCCTGAGGAAAAAGATGTACCCATGTGTAAATAAGTTAGTAGTGTATGGAACTTTTTGTGTTCACCTGTGCTTATAAGTAATAATTGAAATGGAAACCTTCAAACCACCTGGAGCCATGTCATTTAGTGGCAATTTGAAAGAAAATTGGACAAAATGGAAGCAGAAACTTGATAATTTTCTTGTAGCCTCGGAGAAAGATGAAAAACCAGATGCAGTTAAAATAGCGATCTTGTTGAATCTAATCGGTGATGAAGGTGAGAATATCTATAACACCTTTAAGTTAGAAGATAATGAAAAGACATTTAATAGTATTATTAAAAAATTTGATGATTATTGTTTTCCACAAAGTAACGAAGTTTTTGAACGGTTTAAATTTTTCTCCTGCTCTAAAAAGGATGGTCAAAGCATTGACAACTATGTGACAGAACTAAAAACTCTAGCTGCTTCGTGTAATTTTGGAGACCAGGAAGCCAGCTTGATTCGAGATAGAATAGTACTTGGAGTGAAAGACACTGGACTGCAAGAGCGATTACTTAGAGAGCCCAGTCTAACCTTACAGAAGGCTGTTGACAGTGTTCGTGCATGTGAACTCAGCAGAAGACAAGTTGAAACTATTAATGGGTCAACAAATAGCAGTAGTATTGATGTGATTCAAAAGCAAGGGCAAGGTAGCAGTTATGCTCGAAGTCCGTATTCTAATGTGGACTGCCAGTCATGTGGTAGAATGCACAAAAGAGGGCAGTGCCCTGCATATAATAAACTATGCAATAAGTATAAAAAAAGAATCATTTTGCTGTGATGTGCAAAGGTAAGTTCAACTATAACAAAAATGTGAATGAGGTACAATTTGCCTGTGACTCTAATAGTAGTGACAATAATGATATTTGTCTTTTTGTTGATAGTGTGCTTAATGTTCACTCGGTAAATTGTAATGAATGGCTTAAAACAATATCAATTGAGGGTCAGCAGGTGTCTTTTAAGTTAGATACTGGGGCACAAGTAAATGTTTTGCCTGTGCATATTTTCGAAACATTAAATTTGAAAAAAAATTTAAGCTCAACTGATGTTGTTTTAGTGTCGTATGGAAATAACAAGTTGGAACCTATTGGTTCTATAGATTTAATGTGCTGCACTGACAAATATTCTGATGTGTTACTTAAATTTATTGTAATTGATGTGAAATCGAAGCCTATCCTAGGTTTACAAGCTTGTGAAGAGCTACAATTGGTCAAATGCATTGATACTCTTGAATCTAAAATAAAAGTAGTTGAAAAATATAAAGTTGTATTTGAGGGATTGGGAAAGTTTTCTGGGGAACCTTGTCACATTGAGGTAAAACCGGATGTTGCTCCTGTAATAAATGCTCCTAGAAGAGTGCCTCAATCCTTATATAAAGAGTTAAGAAAAACCCTTAATGAATTAGAGAAGTTAGGCATTGTATCTGAAGTTAATCAGCCAACAGATTGGGTTAATAGTATGGTAGTGGTTGAAAAGCCTAATGGGAAACTACGGATATGCCTTGATCCTAGAAATCTTAACAAAGCGATAAAACGTGAGCACCATGCAATACCATCCGCTGATGAAATAATTAACAGATTAGAGGGAAAGCAATGTTATTCGGTGGTCGATTTAAAAGATGGGTTTTGGCAGGTGCCGTTAGATGAAGCAAGTTCAAAATTATGCACTTTTAACTCTCCTTTCGGTAGATACAAGTTCAACCGCCTGCCTTTTGGTATTAGTTCAGCCCCTGAAGTGTTTCAGAAGAAAAATCAGAAACTATTTGGGGATATTAAGGGTGTGGAAATTTACTTCGATGATATAATTATTGCAGGTGCGGATGAAGAAGACCATGATAACATTTTATTAGAAGTTTTAGAGAGGGCCAAGTCTAATAATGTAAAATTTAATCCTGACAAATTTCAATTTAAAGTTCCTGAGGTAAAGTATATGGGTGTTCTTATTTCAAAATGTGGAATACGGGCAGATCCAGGACATGTTAAAGCTATTGTCGAAATAGAGAAACCCTCTGACAAGAGTGTTATTAAGAGACTGTTAGGTATGGTTAATTTTCTTTCAAAATTCATACCAAATGTTTCAGCTGTTACAGCCCCTCTAAGAAATTTGTTAAAAATTGATGTAGAGTTTCAATGGGGTCCGGAACAAGATGTAAGCTTTCAGACTATCAAAGAGTTAATTAGTTCAACACCAGTTCTAAAAGTGTTTAATGAATCTCTACCGATTACTATTCAATGTGATAGTTCAAAAGATGGTCTGGGTGCTTGCTTATTGCAAGAAGGTCACCCCATTGCTT
Organism: Parasteatoda tepidariorum; assembly: GCF_982258835.1. Taxonomy (NCBI): domain Eukaryota; kingdom Metazoa; phylum Arthropoda; class Arachnida; order Araneae; family Theridiidae; genus Parasteatoda; species Parasteatoda tepidariorum. The sequence goes on along the minus strand of NC_141765.1, from coordinate 3,560,083 downwards.
TTGCATCTAGAAGTTTAACTGAGACGGAGCAAAATTATGCACAGATTGAAAAGGAATTATTGGCCATTGTTTTTGCTTTTCAAAAATATCACAATTTGATCTATGGTCATATGATTGTTGTTGAAAGTGACCATAAGCCCTTAACCTCTATAGTGCATAAGCCAATTAGTAAAATTTCTTCTAGATTACAAAGAATGCTCCTTAAATTATTGAATTATGATTTCATAGTAAAGTATTTACCAGGTAACAAAATGTATGTTGCCGACACTTTGTCTAGAGCTTATGTAAAAGAAAAAGCTTCGGATGATCCTGAAATGTTAAACATGGTGCATTCAATTTCTAAAATCTTACCAATGAGTGAAAGCAGGTTTAAACAATTTCAAAAAGCATCTGAACCATCTCGAAAAAGACTTTTCAGATATTGGTCTACGGCCAATCAAAATTGAACAGATGAAGAAGAGGCGGGGCCAGGTACTTAAGCTCCTCCCCCTCTACATAGTAATCCTGAACAACGATCCCAAGCACCTAGGAATATTCAAAGTTGACCGACTCCTAGACACACCTGTCCGAGTGGAAAGATTTCGTGGCGGCCGCTACGAAATTCAATGTTTTAGGTGCCAAGGCTTCGGCCACACCCAAAGAGGTTGCACCAACAAGCCAGTCTGCATGAAATGCGCGGGAGTCTGCATGAATTCAACTTCACCTGCACCAAACCCCAGAATGAATCCCCGACATCCGTGAATTGCAAGGAAGAACACCCGGCCTGTTTCACAGGATGCCGAGCAAGGCCGAAGAGAAGGACCGTATCGAAGAAGAGACAACACAGAAGTGCTGCAAGCTCAGTGACCAGATTTCTACACATTGTCAGAGAACTCCAGGGACTCCTTAAAGATGCGGAGTTAGTTAAACTGCCCCAGTCCCTTCTCCCACCTTCCAGGACTTAGACACGGAGAAAAGCCACGGATGTCGACCACAGAATCCCCTCTGTGGAATACTCTTTTTATCGCCATTATTCCAGTTGCCCACGGGCACTATCTTTGATGAAGAAGTGAAGTGTCCTACCTTAGCTCAAGCTTTCTCATTTCTTTCTATTGCACTGATGAAGGTTGCCCTTTGAGCATCCGAAACAGCTGTCTGTATTTTATACATATTTTTGTGCTCTTTAACGTTGTTTTGCCTTAGTTTGTATTTTAGCACATAGGTCGCCCACTTGTGTATTTAAGAAAGACTTATTTCTAAAAAAAATTAGGAATGCATTTTTAAATTAATGATTTTAAAATTATTAATGATACAAAATTCATCAAAAAATCCATTGTATGAAGAAAGGGATAAAAATAGCAATAAAAGTTGCAATATAGTATTTCTTAATTAAATTTGAAATATTTAAAAAAATCAGCTGAACATTAGATATACTTTGGAGTAAGAAGGAGGAAAATGGATGGTTAGCAGAATTCACTAATATAATTTTATTTAGTATTTCTGTATCGCTAAGAAAATAATGCATGGAATGACATTATAAAACTATTGTTCTATGCTTGGCGAACAAAGAGCACGGCGCGAGCTCAAATGATCAGAGAGTCGGGTCCCCAATCATGGTTGCCGGGAGAAAAGTGTTTAAATAAGCAGACTCCTCAATTCGTCGTTTAACATGTAAAGTCAATGGCGGGCTTGTCATACTTTGAATCGAATTTTCTTGTTTAAGAATCGGAGTGATCAATTCAAAAAAAAAATACTAATAATTTTTTCACTCTTTCCTATCCACGAAAATGTAGGTCAATTTTTTTTATCTTTATTACTTTTTGTAATATTGCCTTCAAAAATCAAGTCACTTTCTACCTTTGAGTAAGGGAGGAAGGCAACTTCCACCCCCAAGAGACGATTGGGGTCTAATCTTCTCCGTAGGTGGTCTTGCTTTCTCCCTGTTCAACTCGTTTTGAAAATCTTTTTCTTTCTCTGTCCTTTTGAAGAACTGATATGGGGGCGTTTTAAAAACCGATAGTTTACTTTTTATTTATAAGCTTGTAATTTATTATGAAAATTATATTCGCTGAAAATTCGTTCATTTTATAAACATTTTATTTATTTAGTAGTAATAATTTTCTTGTTTTTATTCATTTTGAGAGTGGAATTTATTTTTTAAATACATTATTCCCCTTTTTTTTAAACCTTTTTCCTTGTTTTTTAAAGATATTTCAGAATTAAAAAATTTAGCTTCTAAATAAAGTGAGATTAATTAAAATCGAGGCAATGACGTAAAGATCTTCCAATATACTATAAAGCATCACAAAACTGCAGTTTTCTCTTTTTTTAAAAAAAAAATATATCGTACACTCATTTTTAGGTTTAAAAAAACATTTACATTAAAAAAATTTAAAAGGTTGCAATTTTTCCATTCCATAAATAGTTTTAATTACTCCAATAGATGGGATAGTTTGTTTTTCCATGGTAAGGAAAAAAAATAGCTAGTACACAAGACCACACGTCATCCAAACATGAACAAGCACTTATCCCTGTTTTTAGGGCTTTAATGTAAATACACAAGAACACTAAAGTATTATGAAATTTTTATTTAAAACAGTAAATGAAGAAAAATATGAAAATATACGCATGTATTGTAAAATTCTTTAAAAAAAAGGAAGTAAAAGAACATTAGTGGACATAATTAATATTCACGAGAGAAAAATACAAACGGAATCAAAATATAATTACTCGCTGCTTAGGAACGCAACACTGAAAATATTGAAACCAGTTTGATTGAAGGATGAAATAGAAAGAATGAGAAATGTGATTATTATAAACACCACGAAATTTCATCACAATAAGTTAAAAAATAAAAATGAGTTGTAATACTTAGAGTTAAGCTTCTCATAGTTACTTCAGACAGTCAAACTGGTTTTGATGTTTTCAGACCTGATTCCTTAGTTGATTCACTAGATTTTGAAACTATTAGTCTTTTTTTATTGCTTTAACATTAATCTGTAATTTCTAATTAATACACTTTTTAAAACTTTTTTTCGCAATATTCTAAAAATATATATTAAGAGTAGTAATTATGCAATACCTTATGAATTTAATAACGAGAAATTTTTCGAATTCATATTAAAAGTGTGTAATGTAATTTTTATTCACAATTTTTCGCTCTTTTATATTGATAGAAAGAAGTATGTAGTCAATGTGTTATTTTAATTTCTATTCCCTGACCCTCCTTTGCCATTCATGGAGAGTAGAAATTTCTGCATTGCAAACTTTAATTAGTGTAGTTATAGTTAATTAAAATATAAGAAAACTAACCCGCATTAGCATTACATGGAGGGGAAAAACACGAAAACCTCCCACGGTTAGCCAGCATACTATCTATATATGAATATATCTCTTAGATAAACATAATTTTTTGTATTTGATAAAATATTGTAAAGTAAACTTGTCTCAATCTGTTGTTATGTTGTAAGTTTTAATGAAAATCAATAAATGCCTTTTCTTTAAAAAATTTCGGTATCGTACTTTTTTATAAATTAATTTCGATTATTTTGATAAATATTTATATTAATTACAGTGAGCAGCTTCACGAATCTATATATTAAAATGTAACATAGAATTGTTTTATTTTGCTGTTTTTAATTGATCCATCGAAATGATCTATTAGAAAAATAAATTTAAACTGTCACTTCAGCTTATTAGTCGAAAATGTTATAATTTACTTTTACGACAGAAATGATGGTATTTTTTATGAACCCTCAAAACTGAAATGAAAGAGATACATCAATTTTCTTATAATTTTACTTCTACGTTTAGAAAAATATAAAGCTTATCAAAGATAGTTTTAAAGGAACTTCTTAGAAATAAGTTATACTTTTGTAAGTTATTTATTTGTCCTTTTATTTACGGCATTTACACATAAAATGCGTTTATTACCCACTTTTACCATTATTCTTGGTTATTATTATTATGGTTATAATAATTTTAAGTTAAAGGCTTAAAATTAACAATGAAGTTCCTTTATTATATAAAGTAATCCCTAGATATTACTTGATAAAAATTATTTGATAAAATATAAATACCGTTTAACAACCAAAAGCTGATAAATAAAATATATTCGCTTTTTAATAAATAAGTTATATTTTCCTTTATTCCTTTAAAATAAACTTCATATAAAACTGCGCTCTCAAAATATGCAGTTTAATAAATTTATACTAAATAACTGCTTTGGATCAATAAGGATTTTTTTTCTTGCATTATTGTTAAATAATATCTTTGGCGATAAGTTTTTAAAGTAACTATAATTAAGTAGAAATAATGTAAGTAAAAATGATGAATATGAATTTGTGGGTGAAGTTTTTAATGTATCCGAGCTAAGTTATTAGAATAAGTTAAATGATATAATCGGAAACTAGATCTGTCTTAATATGATTTAAAATTTTGTGATCATTCAATCGAAAAATCTTTAATTTTGATGTTTCAATTTGTGACAAATAACAAATATCCCCGGTGTTTATTTTTTTGTGATCGAATCATAATTCCAATTCGGAGTTATTTATACAATAATAAATGTAGTTAGCAAAAGTAATAATAAAAATGAAGTTAGTTTCTAGTGAAGGTCAATTTAGTGCATTCAAATTGCGAAATTCAAATATTTAAGTCTAAATCGAATTTACACAGTAAGCAACCATATTTGCTTAAACAATGGATTAAATGTCAACATAATTTTTTAAAATGGTTGAATTTAATTAGTTTCAAAACGGTGTAACAATCTTTAAAAAAAATTGAAAAAAATTAATTAAAATTAAAAAAAGGTGGTGAAAAATATTTGTATTTGAATTGTAATTCAAAGAAAAAGTTAAATAAGTAATAAGAAATAAAATCTTGAACTCAAGGTGCTACTTTAACATAAAAAGTTTTACAAATTAGAAAATCAATTTGTAAAAAAACTAACAAACTTTATTTGATTTATAGTGAAAATATAAATTTATTTGTAATGTAGTTACTTTATATGAATTAATTTATATGAATCACTTTCTTATGACTACATAGTAAAATTTTATAAATTTAAATACTCTGTTTATCATTAGCTCTCTAAATAATCAAATCAAAATAATAAACAATTCAAGATGTAATTAGGAAAAGTGCATGTTAAATAAAATGATAAAACCATTTTGAAAATAAATAAAGCCAAAGTAAGGTAAAACAAGGTTTAAGAGCACAAAAAATATATAAATTGCAGACAGCTGTTTCGGATGCTCAAAGGGCAACCTTCATCAGTGCAACAGAAAGAAATGCTTGATGCTTGATATTTATTTGATCTCGGTATTTGGTCCGAAGGGCCACCAACCGATTCGTCTTAATCTGAATGACATATGCTAAGAGACATAAAATAATATATAAAGACATATAATTAAAGAAAAATGGGTTGGAGCAAGCTCCTAAATTTAGAGTAATGAAATTGAGCACATTAACTAATTCTGCTTGCCCAATATAATAAATGAAATATAAAACATTAATAATAAATTTAAATAATGAAATGAAATGGGCACTGAAAAACTTTTACAACTATATACATTTATTTACAAGAATAACAGCAGCTAAGTTTGTTTAAATTGTATTTGTGTAATAAGTGTAGCTCTGCTAGCACAGCGACCCGGCCGTCCCGGTAATTACCGCTCGTGCCGGGTTGCTCGCTGTGAGAATTAAAGGAGTGCAGCTCACCCGGTTGGGACCCTTTCGGGTTGCTCTTTCCCCGGGCTCGCTACCTCCTGTGTTAAGCTTAGTGTGTGTTTGTGTTGTATAGTGTTAGTGTTTGAAGTATTTAGAAATGATACAGTCAGAGCTTAGAAAAGCGGTGACTGGGCTATAACTTATGTTATCTTCAATAATATCAATGTCAAGTATGTTGTAGAAGTCTGCTGTTGTGCATTTAGACGCATCACTAAAAAATTTAGTGTTCAGTTTTGCAATGAATTCGTTGATATTTTCAATTTTTAGGTCCCTTCTGATTGAGTCGTTGTTTATGGCTCTAGGAGCACCTAGCATCATTCTCAATATTTTTCTTTCTGCGTTAACTAGTTTTCTCTTTAAGTTGTCTGTCATAGTTGCTAAGGCCGGGCAAGCGTATGTTAGTGTAGGTCTAATAGTTTGTAAGTAAATAAGCCTTTTATTTGCTAAGTCTAGTATTGAGTTCTGCTCTCGTAGTATTGAGTCTGCTCTCGTAGAAGAAGGACGTCTCCTGAGAACCGGTTTTTCTCCTCCTGCCTATCGCTCGATGTCGAGTGTTTCTCGGAACAGATTCGAGGTCTTATCAGGCAGTGTACAGGATGTGGACTGCGGGGGCCAGACCCCCGAGCCGACGACCCTTCCTGCCGGGAACCCTCATGACAACCGTACTAATGATTCACCCTCGTCCTTTTCAGGACGCTCGCCAAAGGATATCATCGTAACTACCGGTGACGACTCGCGGCCTTGTGAGTCCCGCTCTTCTCCGGCTGTGACGGCTCCGCTGAATCAGTCGGATCGGGGTGGGAGTTGCCTGGTTCTTAACATGGTTAGGTGCCCCCAAGATAAGGAACCAAAGGAATTGAATGTTATTCCCGAAGTTGAAAAAATCGACTGCACCAAGCAACATGGTACAATTGACGATCTCCTTTCAGCGGACAGTTATGATAGGGGCTTAAAAGGCTTCTATGACGGGAATGAGTACTTTACGGCTTATAATGTATATCGACCTTATACTAGCTTGTTAAATAATCTTGCGAATTTAATAGCTATCCTAACAAATCCTAGCACTGCAAAATGTAATAATATCGAGATCGATACCGCTATTAAATGCATAATAGACAGGAAAAATGAAATAAATTTAACCTACTCTAAAAGATCACCTGATATGAAGGATTATATTTTAAACAATGTTATAGCAGACTTAGCCAATGAAAAGCTGCGAAAAAGCATGAAAATTCAACCAATCCCCCCTTGAATTTTCATGCTTTTCAGGCAATTCTGCTCTCAATAGCCACATTGATGCTATGGATTCCGACTGTTTCCCACCTTTGCAGCAAAATACTGCTAAAAACAACAAACGCAAAAAAGTCTCAGATAGTGATGATGAGGAGTTCTTACCAACTAGTAAAAATACTGAAGAAAAACACTCAAATGAAGGCTATGAGAAACCTAGGAAAACTGCTAGGGTCCCCCCAATTGTTATTGATAAGGACGACCTAGACTGGCAAGATTTTTGCCAAAAGCTAAAAGATAAAAATATCACTGACTTCGACGGTAAAGTTTCAAATGGGAAAACCGTTGTCAAACCAAACATCTGCACAGACTCATAATGCTGTTACTGCTTTAGCAAAAGAAATGAATTTAAACTATCATACCTACTACCTAGAAGAGGACAAGGTCCTCAAAGTGGTTATAAGAGGGCTGCACAAAAATACTGAGCCTCATAATATCAAAGCCGAACTTGATACTTACAATCTCCCCATCATAAACGTTGTTCAACTTACAAAAAGGGTAAATGGCATGAAAGAAAATATTCCTCTTGTCCTTGTTACTCTCGAAAAAACTGATAATGCCTCAAAAATCTATGGCATAGACAAACTACTAAATACCTCAAATATTGTTATGGAAAGCTATAGAGGCAGAGGAAAAGGCCCCATGCATTGTTATAAGTGTCAAAGATTCATGCACACTCAATCTGGGTGCCACTACCCTGAGAGATGCGTCAAATGCGGTGAAGGTCACTCAACGAAATCATGTAGTAAACCCAAAGATGAACCCGCAAAATGCGCAAACTGCTCAGGCAATCACACTGCGAATTTCAGGAACTGCCCTGAATATACTGCCCTGCTTAATAGAATAAATTCTAAAAACAACAATAAATATAACAACCCTAATAAAAACCCAAGCAACACTGGTCAAAATAGAGCACAACCACCCAGGACTAATGTGTTTATTAACAAATCGTATGCTGATGCACTAAAACAACAAAATCAAATGAATGAGATAAACCTACTAGACCCAAAAATTGATGAGGCTAAAAAACTATCTGACAGATCTCTTCTCAATCTTCAATCAGACAAACTTCTCTCAGATCATTACAAACCTTAAAAACAATCAAGGGATAGCTGCTCAGGAACCTAACTCTAATATTAATGGATAGGAGACCTAACTGCTATAAACCGACCATCCTCGCAGCGTGGAACGCTAATGGCATTAAAGAAAAAAGAGGAGAGTTCCAAAATTTCCTCGACGAACACAGTATTGATATCTGTGCCGTCACGGAAACACACTTGAACCCCTGCAACAAAATTAACTTCCCTAATTACAATACTTTCAGGTGCGATCGTACTGCCTTTCGAGGTGGTGGGGCTGCACTTTTGATAAACAAAAACTACTCAGCCACTCTATACAGTACCACCAATAACGATGGCTTTGAGGAGGTCTCTGTAATCATCAACTTAGACGGCAATAGAAAACTAAAAATTCCCAGCCTCTATAACCCCCCAAACCATTGTCTCACTGATAAAAACATTCAAGATCTCTGTCCACCTCAATTTGAATGCATTATCCTAGGTGACCTGAACTCAAAAATGTTAGGAATGATTATTATAAACTCCCCTTTTATATCAAATGTCTAATCAATATGAAAAATAAACTCAGAAAAACCTATAAAAAGACTAGAGACCCAAACTTAAGGTCCCAAGTTAATAGCTACACAAAACTGATTAAAAAAAAAGATAAACGAATTTAGAAAAGATACATGGGATGAAAAAGTTGAAAATCTCACCACACAGGATAAATCTGCCTGGACCATGGTCCGTGCCCTCAAGAGCACCAAAACCACAAAAATGCCTCTCCTTGGTCCAAAGGGTAAGACCTACTCAGATATTGATAAAAGCGAGATTTTTGCTGACACCATGGAGGCTCAGTTTACGGTAAATAAGGAACCATGCAATGATGTCTCAGACGTGGTTATCTTAAGCACCTACCAAAACTATTTAAACTCGCATAACCCTGATAATAATCTAGATCCTATCACTCCTGACGAAATCCACAGCATTATTAAGAAATTCCATAATAATAAAGCCCCAGGGACTGATGGTATTAACAACGTTATGATTAAGCACCTCCCTACAAATATAATCGATCAGCTTAACAATATACTGAACGCCTGTTTGAGACTCTGCTATTTCCCCCAGCAGGGGAAACACGCAGAAATCGTACTGTTCCCAAAACAGGGTAAAAACCTTCTCAAACCTGATAGTTACAGGCCTATAAGTCTATTAAAAGCATTCTCTAAAATTTTTGAGAGAATCATCATGCATAGAATTCTTCCAAAACTAACATTCCTTCCAAATGAACAGTTTGGTTTTCGTGCAAATCTATCTACTACCAAACAGCTTGTGCGTATCATTGAGGAGGTCTCTAAAGGTTTCTTCAAAAATGAGACTACAGCCCTCTTGATGTTAGATGTGGCCAAAGCCTTTGACCGCGTCTGGATTCAGGGTCTCATATGCAAGCTAATCAATTATGATATCCCAAATAATTTAATCTTGCTTATCAACAGCAACCTCATGAATAGAACCTTTCATACCAAGGTTAACAACTCTATCTCCTCAGTCAGGCCAATTAATGCTGGTGTTCCACAAGGATCAATATTGGGCCCGACCTTATACCTAATTTATTCGGCTGACTTTCCCAATCTCAGTGAGCATTATAACATTATCACGGCCTTTTACGCCGATGGCACGGCTATTTTGAGTAGGTCTCTAAACCGAAACAATGCTATAAACAACATCAGGCAAATCATCCCCACCATTGAATCCTGGTGTGCTAAATGGAAAATCTCCATAAATGCAAATAAATCTTCACTCCTCATTATGAGAAAATCTCGTAAGATAAAGATTAAAAATAGTAACATTCTCCTCTTTAATGAAGCTATCCCAGTTGTATATAAGGCAACCTATCACGGGCTAACAATCACGCATAACCTGAAGTGGAATGCACATATTTCCAGTATTACTGCCAATGCTGAGGGCGCGTTTTACGCACTAAAACCCATATTAAACCACACCTCAAAATTAGCCCTGAGGACAAAAAGAACTCTTTTTCTACAATGCATTAGGCCAATCTTGAGCTACGCTACCCTGGCATGGAGTGCCCTCTCAAACTCCCAAAAGCGAAAATTAGAAACGGCCCAAAATAAAATGATAAGGAGAAGAACGGGTGCCCCCCGTAGGCTCAGAATGAGCAACATTAGAAAAGATATGAACATTGACTCATTTGAGGAGCACACTGTCAAACTCTGTATCTCCTTTTTCAATGAAGGACGTAAATGCACAGCGCGTAACTACAACAATATTTTAGACTTCGAGCTCATTAGGGATAACAGCCTATACAGCCCGGCTATTGTTTTTTATTTATCAGACGCAGTTTTATCTAAAAGATTCAACTAGTAACTTTACTTCACATCTCCCATTTCATCAATCAAAGTCTCTGTCTGTGCACCCATGAAGTCCGCAAGGGGGGAGGCGAGACAGGCAGGTGACTGAGATTTCTTCCTGTAAATATCCTGTAAATATCTGTATATACTTTTTGTTCTTATTATCTGTTACACATCCCATAATTATTGTTCCCATTTCATGACTTATTATTTTACCCATTTGCTGCATCTAAATTCTTAACACCTCTCTGATTGGAGCCTCGGCTTTTGTACCATTATTACCACTGAGATGAATGAGTTGGGGCCCCTGACGGGGCCGATACTTAGATAAGGAAGTCACATAGGCATAGGTTCCTTCTGTTGCACTGATGAAGGTTGCCCTTTGAGCATCCGAAACAGCTGTCTGCAATTTATATATTTTTTGTGCTCTTAAACGTTGTTTTACCTTACTTCGTATTTCAGCACAAAGGTCGCCCTTATGTGTATTTAATAAATAAAGCCGTTTTAGAGTTAAAAAAATTTTTTTTTAAGTTTTTCTTAGAAGGAGAAAAAGCATAATGTAGAGTGAGTCTCTTCTGATATCTTTTGAAAGCTAGTTAACCCCCGTAGGTTGCAATTCCCCCTTTTCTGTGACAGTGGTTAGTCGATTAGTTTCGGATTACTTAACACTCCAGGAAGTACACGCACCCCCACCAAAAATGTAGGGGAGACAGTGGAACGGGTTTTGGAGGTGCCATATATTTCGTCCCTATTCGGGACGAACTCTTACTGAAGGTTAGAAGGGAAATGGAAAGGCCTTCTCAGAATATCCTTTATCCAAGGTTCTATGCTTTACTACTTCACAGCACATCAATACAGAAAATTAAGTAAAATTATATCTCCCAATTATTCTACTACCATCCATATCTTCCTCTTACTTATTCCAAAAAATAAAAAGCAACGCAAGATAATATCAGAAAATATATATTCTAATATTATATAGCATCAAAACTAATGCAAAATAATATTATGGCGAACGCAAGATAATATTAGTTTGCATAGAATCTAATATTATATAAGGCAGATCAAACAGCGACCTCTTGTATCTTTCTAATATTAGAAGTTGTACAAGATAACGTTGGATTTTGCCGATTTTCTGATATTATCTAATATTAGGTGCTACTTGGGTTATCTCTTATTTGGCTACATTTGTGTAAAATAACATGTTGCTATTTTTTGGGTAGCATCATAGCAAGCTTACGAAGTCTTCCGAATTCAATTGTTGTTTGTTCCGCTGAAAGTTACACTGAAAAAACATGCTATATTGAAAAGACTACAAGTATAATAATATTGGATGGCGCGTTGTTTCTAGCTTTGGTGTAAAAATCAAGCCGGAAGTAGTAACCCGGAAGTCTTACGACGAATTTTAACACCTAGTTTTAACATCTGCGCATAGCTTTACACTATCAACCATTCTTCCCAGATCTCATAGATATAAAGGCCCCTATATTAGTCCCTGCAGATCTGAATAAGCAATTAAACATCACAGACAAGCCGGAATGAACGGGAAAAGAGTGGGTTTCACAGAGACAGGAAAATGCATTACGGGTAAAAGTATCTGGAAAAGGCTCAAAGGTATTAGCTGAACATACCTATTACAACTGTAAAATAATTTGTAGTAATTTGCAATCAAAAATGTCTTAGTATATCTTATTTGGGAAGAAAAACACCTCAAGTTAGAAACGGAACAATTTTTTGAAATGATGATTATAAAATTATCACGGCTTTGGAATCTTTTTGCAGTTTCTATTTTTACTATTTGCTATGAAACAAAATAAGCCATATCAAGGCATTTTTCTGATGAAAAATTTTACTTCAATAATATCTTATGATTTGTGCTAAAGTAGTAAAATAATTATAAAAAATTTTTTCAAGTAAATTGTTTTAACATCATCATCTTCTCTTTTTCTTTTTTTTTTTTTTTAAATAAAAGAGCAGGTGTCTTTATTTTAGCGGTGGAATATGCTATAATGTCAAATCAAAATTTTCAAATTTAATTTGCCGTGTTCATTTAAAAAAAAATTGCTGTAGCTTTTTTTTGAGTTGTACTAATATGTACTTATTTTTCATAACACAAACAAATAAGAAACAACAAAAAATAAATACATGCTTATTCTTCACCAAAAAAGGGTGCGCTTAATTAATACGATCAGTCAGATGTTTTGTGCCGAGTAATTTTTAAATATCAAGCTATTCATAATTCATTAACAAGACTTAATTCTAAGCTAACTGGCAATAGCTTTTTTAAAAAAAAGAATGTTAAATTCAAAGAAAAACCTAAATTGAAGTATATTAATAGAAATAAAACAAAATAGATTGTCGAAAAAAATACTATGTGGTAGCATAAAGAATGAGAAAAAATATGATGTAATAATCGGTTGAATAGTTGTACGAAACACGTGTGGTCAAGTAATAAAAATTTAATTTTAAAGCTTGTTTTGGATATTAAATCAAATGCTGAGATATTTTATGACGTTTAAATTTTTTTAGAAACATATAGATATGTTCGGCTACTCCGTACTCTTTTTATTGGTTGAAAACATTTCAGACAGTCAGTGTTGATGTTTTAAGAGTTTGATTAAAGATGTTATAAAGACACCTTTTACAAAACTAGCGCTTGAGTTTTAATGTATTTAAATATATAATGAATAGTTGATAAATATATTAATCCATACATATACATAGAGTGCAAAATGAAAAACGGACTACCGTGAATAAATTTTCATGTAATGATCAAATTTTCGCGTTGTAAGACTCAATCCTTAAGGCTCAAGAGGGTGATCTCAAATATGCTAATTAATTAGTGAAGACGATATTTTAAGTTACGAAATCATACAAAAAAACGTACTTTCTCTGAATAAACATAATTTTTTTTCCTGATTTTGAATTCTGAATAATAAATATTTATTAAGAGCTATTTTTTGCATGGAATTATAATCGGATAAACGAATTTTATAATTGTTTGCAAAAAAATTTCAATTCGCATTAAAAGTTCTCGCGATATAGAGAAATACGCAAAAAAAAAAAGAAAAAAAATTAACATTAAGGGACTTTGGAGTGCTCTCCTGACCAAGGTATAAGGACCATATTTCCTAGATTGTGGTATATTTTGAAGGTCAGAAATCTAAATCAGTCGAAAAAAAGGGATGAAAGTACGTTTTTGCGTCTAATTTCCAAACTTAAAATATCGTCTACATATTTGAGATCATCCCACCAAACCAATAATATTTAGTCCTAGAACGTGAAGATCCGATCATTAGATCAAAAGATATTCAGGGTGGTTAATTTTTTATTTTGCTCTCTGTATATTACTATTATGGAATCACTTGCGGAATGAATAAACTAAAAGAAAAAAAAGCAGTTGCATAACCAAATTCAATAAGAAACACGTTTTTTTAAAACTTGACATTCGTTTAATGTGATATTCTATATATAATGTAATACATATATGTAATATTAATATATAATTCGTTTAATCAAATCTCTTAACAAAATGAAGTAAAAATTAGCAGACGATTTGTATTTTAAATAGAAAAAGAGAAAGATCAGCAATTGATTATCAACGAAAAATCATGGATGAAATTTTACGTTATTTTTGCGTAAGTGAAGTTCCTTGTAAGTTTACCACATTTCGGTATTAATCGCTCCATTCAAATATTTTTTTCATTGTTGCCAAATTATTTTTTCAAAAATAATTAATTATCTACTCAGTAGGAACAGGTGAATCTTCAGACTTTTTTTATAGAAAATTACATAGATTAATATGATATAGAAAAATTTATACCTCATAATTTAAAAACTTTTCACTATTAAATGAAATAATTATTAAAATTATTTTTTTGTTTGAAACTATCTTTGGGTAAATGGGTATCATCAGCGAATGCACATCTTTTTGAAATTTCAGAATTAAAGATATGATAGTTATTTAATTTGTTTAATCTAAGCTGTCGTCCTTGATGTATCCACCTGGATACGAAAAAATGCTGTTATTGCTTATCCAATTGGCATGGAGCATGGTTTGACAAGGCTTCATTTAGATTCGTTGGAAACATGGCATAGAATATGGTCTTTTAGGGCTCCATTTAGATTCTCTGCACATATAAAAACATTTAGTGTTCTTCTCAATTCCATTGAATCTACAACAACCAAAGATAATGGATACTTAAAAAATGTTTCAGGAATGAATCCCATTTTCAGTGGTTTAAAAATCAAGTAAGATTGCTTTGCTTAATTTTTAAGTCTTTTAATATATTTATTCTTTTAGTTGTAGTACATGCGTATTCCTGTACCTTTCTGTAAAAACTCATTTTGTGGAAGCAGAATTTTGGTTGGAATGTGTTCAGTCAAGCAAGTGAAATTCACCCTGATGATGCACAAGAATATTGTCAACAACTCTACTCTTTGCACGTGAACTTTTCTGACCGTTTTAAAGATGTTTTGTTCTTTGAGAGACCCTCAATGGGTTATGAACCCCTTTGATAATACAATTGAAACAGCAGAGGTTCAGATTTATGAGGTCGACTAATGAAACTTTGAAGTGGTGATCGTCTCACACAATTTTGTCTTCAATGTAACATCAGTCACCTCTACCCTGAACTGCGGACTATCGTTAAAAAATTTTAAATGCCTTCCCTTCCTCCTACCTTGTCGAACGTGGATTCAGTGTTGTTACGGATCTTGTCACAAAAAAAAGAGAAATCAACTCGAAATTGTGCAACGGGGGAACTTCATCTCACTATAAGTGTTGAACTGAACGTTAAGAAACTAATGTTTCGTTGATACTACTTTTTAGTGTAAAAAAATTATTTTGGGTGTGTTTTTAATTATCTAATTAAGAATAAATGATTCTTTTTTAACATAGGTTTCTTTGTTGTATTTTTTTGTTACCGTATTTATTTTAATTATAACAAATAGAGTGCGATTACCTGACGTGAGAAAAGTATCGAGTTAACGCACACATTATTTTCTTTAGAAACCAAACAAATTTAACTCTTAATAAATTGCTTAATGTTATCTCTTTTAATTTAGCACCCCGTCACCATGCTCTAAATAACTGGATTTAAACATAGGGGGGGCATTGAAATGTTTTTTGCTCCTTAAGGCAACATTAAAAAGGTTGAGAATCTATGCTCTAAATTGTACTGCCTGTATTTCGTTGCACTGTCTTGACGGCGACTTACAAGTTGCATTTATATAATTGAGCACACAAACCTGTATGTATGTGTACCAATAAATAAAAATGATATTATTACTGACTTTAATCGGCATGACTGCAATATCATCGTGATGTTTTCATAGTACGCGATGCCGCAAGAGATCACTCTTTCAGGTTGTTCATAACGATTGATCACAACGTTGTTCCTTCAGTCATACAGAGAGAGAAGAGAACGGGTTTCGAACTATGGACCTTTCTGACATGGAGTCAGCTCCCTGTCGACTATACATACCCGTCGGTGTTTAAAAAAGTATTAATTTAATTAAATTCTTAGTGGTTATCAATTGAAATTACTAAAAGATAATATTTTTTTCCCCTTTTGTTTGATTTCCCCCTCAATGAGCATGTAGTGAAGAATACCACAATTTTGCTACTCATCATTTCACCTTTTTTGGCAAACACAGAGGATTTTAATTTCCCTTACAAAAATTTGATTTTTTAAATTTAGTAAGGTTGATACCTTATAATTTTAAAAATTGCTATGTAATTTAATAAATGAATTCTGTGTTTGTTTATATTTTGAAGATAAAAAATAGTTCAATTTATGTACTGAATTTCTTTTTCTATAGAGTCATTGATGATTTTAATTTGAACACTTAAAAGGGTGTTTATGAATTATAATAAAAGCCTAAATAATGAGTATATTATTATTGTCTTGATAAATGAACATTATGCTGATTTTTAAAAATTTTACAATGTTAAAAGGTATAGTATGTTTAAATTAAGCTTATTTAAAAAATACTGTAAAACTGCGCATAAAGAAATACTGAAAAACTGACCGTGATAATGTTATAAACCATCCTGAAAAACTTTTGATCTAATGATCGGATCTTCACGTTTTAAGACTAAATCTTAATGGCTTAAGGAGGGTGACCTCAAATATACCAATTATTTAGTGTCGACGATATTTTAAGTTACGAAATCAAACACAAAGAAGAACTAGCTTTGAATAAACATATATTTTTTTGTTGTTGATGAATTTGGGTTTCTGACCCCCAAAATATAGGGGGTAGACACAATCTGGGAAATATAGTCCCCATCCTTTCGCCAGGAGAGCGATCCTAAGTTTGGTTCGTTTATGTTAATTTTACTTTTTGCGTATTTCGCCATATTTTGAAAACTTTTTATGTAATTTTGGCATACAATTATAAAATTCGTTTATCCAAAGATATTTCCATGCAAAAAATAGTTTTTAGTAAATATCTATTATTTTTTTAAAATTTAATTCAAAAGTAGTCAAAAAAATCTTAATTTTAAGGTAGACAATTTTTTACATCAATTTTAAAGTATGTAATTTTGCATGGCAAAAAACAAATTTGAGCGAGATCTGTCAAATAGTTCCTGATAAATTGAATTTTAGAAAAGTCATATATTTGAAATTCGATTTCTCATGAACTATTTAACCGATTTCGCGCGAATTTTGTATTTTGTCTTGTAAAATTACGTACTTTAAAATTATGTAAATTTTTTTACCTTACATTGAATTTTTTTTAACTATTATTAAATAAAATAAGGAAAACTAACAAATATTTATTAAAATTTATTTTTTGCCTGGAATTATTTTTGAGAAAACGAATTTTATAATTGTATGCAAAAATTTTCCAATTCACTTAAAAAGTTTTTGAGATAGGTGAAATACGCAAAAAATAAAATTTTCATTAAGGGGCTGAAACTTTGGATCCCTCTCTTGACTAAACTATGGGGACCATATTTCTCAGATGGTGGCTACCATTGTATTGGGGGGGTTAGAAATGCAAATCCGTTGAAAAAAGGAATGTTTATTCAGAGAAAGTACGTTTTTCTGTTTGATTTCGTGACTTAAAATATCGTCTGCAAAAATTTATTAGCATATTTAAAGTTACTTCCTTAAAATATTATGATTGAGCTTTAGAACGTAAAGATCCGACCATTAAACCAAAAGTTATTCAAGGCGAGCGTTTTTTTTTTGGTGTACTGTACATTTATGCGGGAGCAATTTCACCAATATTTTTGTATTTTAATTGTATTTTAATATTAAAGATTTTAAAATGTTAAACAGGATGCTCCGTGAAGACTACCCCGTTATATATATTCTTTTAATCCTTATCAAAAATGCAGAAAATAAAGTTATCACATTCGGAGTTGCAAATTAATATTTGAGCAAGTAAAAACAAAAACGATTCCCAAATCTAACGATTCATAATTAATGAATATGGGTTTACAGAACATCAAAACTTGCTTGATTGCTGGTTGAAACTTTATAGTGTTTCTAAAAATGTACTTTAAACTCATCTTTGACCCTTGTTTAACACTCAACTTTTTAATGATGATTCGTCAGATTTTGATAAATTTTTTTTTCTCGTTTGAATATTAATTTCGACTTAAAAAATGTGTATATAATGTCCTTAATTTTGAGAAGCATTCAAAAATTATATATTAAAGGTGATATTTAAGAAACACCCTGTGTTTAAGAGATTTTTTAAAATATTTGTCAATTATGTTGAGCTGAATTTTAAGAACTAGTGTGTGAGGGGAATGTTTTTGTTAAATTATGAAAAAAATATGGGAAATAAAAAGCATATCCTAAATTATTCGTCATTTTATCTAACCTTGGTTTTTAAACATTTTAATTAAAAACACAATTAACACAGTTTTTAAATAAAGTATAACTTTTGCACATTTCAAGTTATTATATAAGAAGTTGGAATCAATAATAACAATCATGAAGACAGAAATTTGAGAGAAACTTCACGCTCTAGAAGACAGAAATATTGTGTAATGGTTCAAATTATCCATTTAATTTGGGTCTTGAAACCAGTGATTCGTTACAAGTCTTGAAAAGCTTTTTCTTTTGTGATAACGAGCACTTTACTCCATGGACAGAAATTAACACAAGTTTCCGTTCGAAGTGTTTGATTATTTTTCCTGATATTTTTTTAAGGGCAGTTCAAACGTTAAGGAATAAAGACATTTTCGTGGATAACTCAAGAAATAGTGCATCAAATTGAACTATATGAAAATGCATCAAAGTATGATAATGATATGAAGAAGGTAATGGCGCGAACTGAAGATCACCAGTTAATGAGAATCTCAGCTCTAAAAATTATCTTGCAAAATGTTGAATGGCTCTTTTAAAGTCCTCTGATGGCAATACGGACTAAACTACTAATTCGCATGCTGATTTTCACATTTGTTCTGGGGAAATAAATCTTACTTCCTGGGACAATAAATTCCACTACTTCATTAAAGTTGTTTTTAGCCCCGACTTAGGGGGGTTTGGGGAGGGAGGTAGAAAGCTGAAATTGCTATGCCAAGCGTATCCCAGACATGTTCGATGAGATTCAGGTCTGTTGACTTGACAGGCCACTCAACCCTTTGACTATCTTTGAACAAACTGAATCTAATTTTGAAATCAATTTATACCTTGACTAAATCAGTGTTCTGTAGACGCGAGTTCTGACCCATAAACACGAATTGGGGATCAATGGCACATCTGAGAACTTTTACAGAAGGCTCTAAGCTTTCAGCTCTATGCCAGGATGGCCAAAGTCTGGGTAAATGCAAAAAGAGGTGTCAGATATTTTATTTATTGTTAATTTTATAGGCTCTAATTTCACGTCAAATGATTGGAATTGAGTTGATTAGTTTAACAGAGATATTTAATTTAAAAATAATTTTGGTATAGTAATTATTTTAAACACTTTGTTTCCACGATCTTTTTTTTACCAGTTTTTAAACTTTTCTGGAAAATGGTTGTCCTGTATGCAGAAGAGATGTGAAGGTGCGTCATTGATATATTTGCAGGTATGTGAGGCCGTCCACAACTAAGTTGAACATGACTCCTCGACTTCCATGATGTTGATGGGATAGTCCGGTTTCCTGGTTTTCGCCATGTATGAATACTTCAAGAATCATTGTTCAGACTGAATCTGGGAACATTAGGGGAAAGAATATGGGTACCTGTGTCTAATGTTGATATATTCTCCTGTGACCTTGGTCCTGTGACCTGGTGAGTCAGGAAGGACTACTCTGGAAATGCCGAGAACCCACTTCAGATTGTTCAAAAAATACAGTTTGTATCCCCAGTTTATTTATTTGGTTGTCCACAAATTGTTTAACTAATTGTTCTGCATCTATTTGTCGTACCCATTTCATCGTGGCGACAATTGAAGCAGGCATTTTATTGTGGCCAAATTAGTCATGAGCACAATTCGTCGCAGCGACAATTCATCATGGACAAAATCTAGTCGCACAGAGCTTGTCGATTTGAACTGTAAGGTATATATTGTTAACTATTAAAATTATTTCTCATTCTGAACTTCCAAGTTTCTTTTTTAAATACATAATTGATTATTTACAAATACAGGAAATTTTAATATTATCAACAAATTAAGAAAATGTTCATAGACTTTAAATTTAATAAAAATTTATTTTTTTGTTTAAAAATATTGACTACATTTGGGAAAAAAGAGGAATGTGGTGAAAACATGGAAGTTTGTAAACGGGCCTCCTAATTTGATGAAAAGATTATTGAAAATTAATTTTAAGTAAAAGATTTTAAATTGTTTTTTCAAAAATAGTTCAAGACGTAGCGAAATATGCAACAACAGTCAAAGCATCGAATGCTATATATATATATATATATATATATATACATATATATAAGTTCAAAATGAAGAATAAAACAAAGAAAAATTATAGACATATGAAAAAAAGGGGGTGGGAAATAATAAGTAAAAAAAATAACAAACAACATTTCATTAAAAAAAAAAAAAAAAAAAATGTTAATTAAAAAACCGGAAAAAAAGAAGATATAATCTTTTCTTCAGCCCACACGATTATATCCGCAAAACAGAGTGCTTTCTGATATTGTATCAATAAAGCCAAAGCAAAATATATTAATACAATGGTGTGAGGAGCACTCAAAAATTTTTTTTATAAAATAACTACATAAAAATAGATCATAAAAAGTAAAAATAACATGTAGAAACAGATCATAAAATAAAATAAAAAGATAACTAAAATGATACTTATAAAAAATAAAATGATACTTATTGTTTTTCTTAACTTTCTTAGTGTTTTCTTGTATTTATTTTTATATATATATATATATATATATATATATATATATATATATATATATATATATATATATATATATATATATAAACTTAATAAAGACAAAAAGCATAGAAGAAAAGAGATATTAGCGAAGAAAAATTAAGAAAAATAATAATAAGTTTATCTTCTGCGCATAAGCTGCAAGTAGATAGAACTCAGCCGACCGGCCTGTGTAGGGGGCAGGGAACTGTCCTTGCATCAGAAAGGTTCTGGGTTCGAATCCCGGGCAAGGCATGGATGTTTCTTTCTCTCTATCTGTGTTCTATGCCCTTTCTCCTTTGTGTGTGAATGTGACCCGCCCTATAAACGGGTTGTGGTAGTGTGACGTGGGCGACGCTGCTCCACCGCCGTGGCTTGGCCACAGGTGCCCACTGGGTAACGAAATGAGAGTTAGCAGTTCTGCCACTTTCTGTGGCCATTGGACAATAGTTCCAAGTGCCCGCCATTAAAAAAAAATAATTAAGATAGAACTCAATTTAATGAACTAGAATTTGTGATTTTCTTTCAAAAACATTTTCTTATTAATTTATTTCTTTTCTTTTGGGGAATCTTTATATCTTTTTCCTTGTTTTCTCTACATTTTAAACTTATCTCTATTTTTGTTGAGAGGAAAGGGATTTATTTGCATTAAAAATATTTTTTTTTTGTTTCGGCCTCAGTTTTCAGAAATTACAAATCTAAATTATGACCTTTATTTTATCATTGTAATTTCTTTCTCAAAATTTTGTGTTACTGTATATTTAATAGTAAAACAATTTTACTTATTTATTTTTTTAAAAGCTTCATTTCGTTTCATTATTTTAACAAAGAAATATATATATATATTTCAGTTAAGGTATTGATAACAGATGGCAGCACTAATTTAAAAATTTGAGTATGTTGAAAAGTTTTTTTTTTCTTTTTTAATTTAAATATGCGAAAAAGAAATTTAAATAACATAATTCATTATTTATACGCGAGATTTAAAAATAATTGTAAAAAAGTGTTTTAATTTAATGTCAGAAAATATTCTCCGTGAAGGGGAATTTGTTGATTTAGTCTTCTGTGTTGAGCTCAAATTACAGTTGCATTGAACCAAAAGAAAAAAAAAATTTCGTAAACACTGCAGCTATTTTTGTAAGCTATGCTATGCTTCAGGTTCGAAAATCATTGTATTTTACAAATTTTAGTCAGTTGGGATTTTTCTGAAAACACGCTAATAGTTGTCAGGAAAATAAGTAAACTATTATTTATTTTTGCTAAAAACTGCGATAAAATTTGAAGTAGCATATAATATGTCATATGTAAATCCTAGAAATTTCAAAATTTCATCAAATTATAATTTTAAAATATCTATTATTTATAACTGATACTTGAATGGGAAATTTTTCCAATTAACTTAGCAATTTTTATAGAAAATGAACATTTAATTTTATTTTTTAAATTCAGAAATGCTGGAAAAAGAAATGCAATGATTTTATTTTTGTGTTCGATATTAAATTTTTCTTAGCTTTGTTAGGAATATTTATAACCATTAATTCAGTTATTTCATAGAATACCTAATTACTTCATGAAATAATTGGTTAATTAGGTTAAAGTGTATGTAATTTAACAATTTGGCTGGCATCTTGTTACGACTTTGTGGGGCATTATTTTCTTACTCCAACCTTTCCGGTCCCATCTAGCCAGTGTTCAACTGGCCAAAAATATAATTTAAATTTTAAAATGAATATGAGAAATGTGATTTGATTAAAAACATAAATATTATTATCTAAGAATGAAAACCCTCAACATAGGAAAGTTTCAACAATAAATAAAATGTACAGTGCGCAAGGAAAAAAAATGGACTACCCTAAATAACTTTTTATCCAATGAGCGGATCTTCACGTTCTAGGATTCAATCTTAATGGTTCGAAGGGATGACCTCAAATATACGAATTAATATGTGGAGGCAATATTTTGAGTTACGAAATCAGGCACAGAAACGTACTTTCTCTAAATAAACATATCTTTATTTCGACGGAGCCACAAAATATCGAGGGTAGGTGCAATCTGGAACCTGTAGATTGGTCAGGAGAGTGCTTCTCGAAAACTTTCTAAGCGATTTTTTTGCAAGCAATTATAAAATTCAAAAGTAATTGCACGCAAAAAATAACTTTTACTAATTATTTATTATTTAATTTAGTATTGTTTGAAAAATTTTTGAATAGTAAGGTGTTGCATCATTTAAAAGAATATAGGCAAAATAAAAAATTTGAGCAAAATCTAACTGATTTGCTCAAATAATAGTTACTGAGAAATCGAATTTCAGACATTTAAAATTACATTTCTCGACTGAATTTGCTAAAAATTTTTTTTTGCCATGTAAAATTATATTCTTTAAAATAATGCAAAAATTTTTATAACTTTGCGATTCAACATTTTTCAATCATTATTAAATAAAATGATAAAAAATAATAAATAGTTACTAAAAATTATTCTTCTGCTTTCAAATTAGCTTTGGATAAACGAATTTTATAATTGTACGCAAAAATTTTTCAGTTCACTTAAAAAGTTCTCGAGATATAGCAAAATATGTAAAAAGTAAAATTAACATATAAGGGTCCAAACTTTGGATTGCTCTCCTGAACAAACTATTGGGCCCATATTTCCCGCCGTTCTACCATTAAGATTGCATTCCTGGAACGTAAAGATCCAATCATTAGAACAAATTTTTTTTTTTCTTTTTTGCTCACTGTATAATGAAAATAAAATGGCATAACGATGAATTTATTTGTGAATGAAACTTTGTTTTGCATTTATTTCAAACAAACAAGTTTTCAAAATTAAATTTTACTTTAACTTATAATTTAACTGACATTAATAATTTATTATTATTTTTTCATTTATTTTAATTTTTTAGGTCTTTATATTAGAGAATGCATAATTAATTTATTTAAAATATAAATGCATTATTAGTTTAACCTTTTGCTTACGGCACTTTGTCTAGAGTGAATCTTGGATTCATTTATTGTAGCAGCAAGAGGATAAAATTCATAAATTGTAATCTTGCTTAACCCTTAAACTAGTTGAGTTCAGATTAAACCCGATACAAACGGTGCTGGGAATAAATATTTCATTAACACCAATATATTTACAATTTAATGCAAAAAACAAAAAATACATAGCAGTGTAAATTCATTTTCAGTGGTTAAATCATCTGATTTAATCAAAAAAGTATCCATGCACTACTTTTTTCGATCTTTGTAACTTATCTAAAATTTAACTTAGGATTCTAAATTGCCTATAAGGGTTTAAAATAAACACAGACATTATTTAAATGCAAAAACTTCACTGAAACAATCATAAATATTTTCATGATCAGTTTTTTCTTAGAAATAAAATTTGAAGAAAAAAAAAAGAAAACACTCTCTTGAAAAGTATAAAACAGAATATTTCTAGTTGGCAACACTATTAATTTTATAAATTAAATTATATTTAAGTTTTTGGAAACGTCAATTACTCGATATATTTTAAAATTATTAAATCAATCTAAAGTTCCGAATATTACGCTTCCAACTGATCGATCAATCAACTTTGAAATCAAAACTTGATTCATATTTTAAAATAATTTTTGCATTCTAAAAGATCTTTTCTTTCTTTTTATAAGTGACAAATGTCACCGATGACTCTAAGAGATGCACAAAGAGATCATATTGAAAAGAAAAGTGTTAACTTTTCAAAAAAGAAAGAAAGAATTCTCCATATTACAATGTACTGGTTTATTCTACATCAGAGAGATACCAGAAAAACAGAATGCTTAAGATTTACTGCTAATGGCGCAAGATTTCTTTTCCCTTTCAAAATTTTTTTTACGTTCTTTGTATGAAAATAAAAATGGAAAGTGGCCAAGAAAAATGGAATTAAGCGAAGTTCAGTTTCACAAATGAAAATTCAGATTAAACTTTCCTTTGAAAATTAAAGGCGTCTTTAGCTAACCACGTCTTTTTTCTTTCTAGTAATAACTTTTACTTAAAAAAGAATTTTTGATCCACTCGATTTGGCATCTAAAAACTTTGATTTTGTGCAATTCTTCTGATCTATAGTTTTACACACATAATTTTAAAAGCTTTTCATAAGTAATGAATTAATCTGTACATGGTTTGTCTATTATATGAACTAAGATTAATTTTTTTAATTAATTTTATTTGTAAGATTATTTCTTGTTATTCATTCAAATTTTTTTTTAATTATTAATTTAAAAAAAAAATTGACGTAATCACTTAAAGTTTGTTACGACAAAAAGTACTGTTTGTAATGTAAAACCTGGAGGCAATCAAATAAAGTGGCTACTAAATATTAAAATGTAAAAATTTTTACATTCAGAGCGTTTGAAAACTTTTGGTTCCAGAGAGGAGTCTGCGAGTGCAAAGGGTTAAAAAAGCTGAACTGAGATGAATACCAAGCAGCACAAAAAGTTTTCTTTCTTTCTGTTACTTGATTACAGGTTTAATTGTACAAGGATTTATTCTATATCTTTAGTATTATTGTATGAAATACAACTTAAATTCGAACAGCATAAGGAGGACCATACAATTGCAAGTTTTGTATATGATAGATGAAACTGAATTTTGTTGGTCATCAAATAAAGTGGTTACTAAGCATTAAAATGTAAAAATTTTAACATTCAGAGTGCTAGATAATTTAGGGTTCTAGAGAGTTCAGTTGAAAAGGGTTAAAAAAGTTGAAAAGAAATTTTTTTTTCCTTCTTTCTGAAACTTGACTATAGGCTTACTTGAATAAGATTTATTCCATTTCTTTAGTTCTATTGTTTAGAATTCAGCTGAAATTTAAACAACATAGGGACCTAATGTTTGCAAATTTTATTACATATGTTCAATGAAGCTGAATTTTGTAATCTCTATCTGACTGCATTGTGGTCACAGATAAATTTGTCTTTATGAAGATACATTATGTTGTAGATCCATAAATTCTGCCGCCGATATTTAAACACTGGAATCGCCTTTCAGGTCATTTTGACCATTTTTTGCCATTTTTTGACCATTTCTAAATTTTTAATGCTCCTAGTATATATATATATATATATATATATATATATATATATATATATATATATATATATATATATATATATATATATATATATATATATTCTTTTTTTTTTTTACCCAACTACAGTAGTTATCATCTCAAATAGTAATTTTAAATGACATTTTCTGAGAAGCACCGTTCTAAGCAAAACATCTGCTATTCTCTTTACTGAAATTTTATTTTAAGAGTACTTGATATTATTATTAAATATATGGAAACTGATCTTGAAAATGTCTATTTTTCTTAGAAAAAAAAATAACAAACTAAAACTTCGATTTTTTTTCCTTTTTTTTTTTTACCCCGCAGGTAGGTATAACCCATTAACGAAAAACTAATGCTTCGTTTAACAGTTATTAAAGAAATAAAATTGTAGCCAATAGAGCCTTATGTGATTGAACTGATTGTTATTGGGTTTAATTAACCATAAAACTGCGTTATTAACGTTACTTAGGAAAAATGATTTATCTCCTTGAAGATAGATGGCGCTTAAAGTTCTCGTTGACTAAATGAATTAAAACTTTTTTTTACACCTATCTCACTTAGAGTATGTGATTCTGTATATCTTGAGTAGCCAGTAGTTATGAATTATAGAACCTAAGTAAGAATGAGACCAATAATGTTCAACTCTATTAAATAAGTTGGATTTTTGAGTCAAATATTTTAATTTAAAGATGGGAAATACTAATTGTTTACTTAAAAAAAACTGCTTTTTTTGAAGAAAAATTTTTTTTTGCTATTTGTTTTACAAATATCAATATTGAGGTAAATTTAATCTCTTACATATTATTTTGGTACATGAAAAAAACACTGCGGAAATTTGTCAAGTATATGGATGGTAGCATCATTGACAAATAGAACTGAATTTTATATTCAAAAGACATTGCGGTTAAGAACTGTAAAGCTGAAAAATTTTGCCTTTTTCTTTTTATTTATGAGCAATTTTATTTTAAAAAATGTAAGCTTTAAAAGAAAAATTATTTCGCAGTTTCCTTCAAGTGGAATCTGTATTTAAAATGATTGCAAAAATGATGAAGGAAATAGATTAGGTATTTAAAGACATTTTTTGAAGGCTATTTCATAAATATTGTAAAAAAATTGAAAGTAAATTTTAATCTTTTTCGCCACCTGAATGCAAAAATACCTCAACTAAAAACACTTTTTGCGGTGAACTGTATTTGGGGTGAAAATTTTAGTTCAAAACATCTCTTTATCACTGTTTATAGTTAATGATAAAATGAAATTCAAAAATGTGAAGAAAAATCATAAATGTCATAATTATCTGTAACAAAATTGTGAATAAAATATAATGTATCGGCACTTCTTAAAGTGAATTTAATAATTTCTATGTTTAGTTCTTTTTTTTTTAAATGTTTATCGAAAGATAATTTCATTACAAATGTAAATTTCAAATAAATATTTTAAAAATATGTTTGAGAATATTAATTATTATTTATTTAAATAATAATATAAACGTTAGCGAAGAATAAAATTGTAAGGGTTTAATTTAATAGTTTTCTAGAAGCTTAAAATCAAGGCATTTTTGAGAAAATGATTAAATTTAACTAATATATATGTATATATTAGTTAAATTTTAAATTAAGGAACTTGGGTTCAACAAGATTTGTTGAACCCAAGTTAGCACATTTCATACTGCTTTAAAATTTTTAATTTTGCTGCATCATTCGATCTTATATTTTAAGATTTTTTTTAACTTACCAAACTTTTTAGCTTCTTTTACATAATCAATTTAAGAAAATTATTTAGATAAATTTTAAACTTTTTCCTATTGCGACTTAATACGAGGAACGTGAATTAAAATAGTAATTCGATGCGTCTTTTCGCTTCCTTTACTTTTTGAGTAGGAAAATTCGGATATCTGGAATCGAAATTACTCTATAAAGTACTTTCGGAGCATCAATTCTATAGTAAAATCTATTTTTAGTGTAGAATATTATAATTTTTACTTTATAATCATTTTTAATTTATAATCATTTTCACTGTAATATTTATTACTGTAAAAATAATAAATAGAAAAATCTTATATACGGTATATAAGATTTCTTGTTCCGTAGCATGTTCCGGCAAAAATTGATGTTATGGTAAAAAGTACTGGTTAAGATAAAAGTGCGGTAAGAAATTCCCTGAGTGTGAGTTCATTTTACCGTTTGTTAATTGCACTTTGTCAAATAAGCTTGGAACAATTTTCTACTCAGAAAGTACTTAAAGCTGTTTTTCGTGCAGGCTTTTTCGTAAATGAAATAACTCTTTTCAGAAAACAATATGTTATTTTTTCACTGTTTTGTTCTTTTAACAGTCATTTATGACTGTTTGGTTAAATTTTGCTGATCTTTAGTCTCGCCCTCTACGCTAATTATGAAAATGTCGCAAAATGTTAACAAGAAGAAAAGCCATAGTTTCGAGAGAATACAATGTAACAGTCATTCATGATTGTTAAGTTTTGTTTATCTTTAGCCAGCGCCCACTACGCTATTTAAGAAAATGACGGCCTCCGCTATGTGAAAATGCTATGTAAGTTTTTCATGACTGTTTGGTTAAGTTTTGACAATCTTTAGTCAGTTCTCATCATGCTAATTATGAAGACTACGCAAAATGTTAATATGAAGAAGAGTCACAGTTTTGTTGTTGTCACTATTATCACTTGCCAATACCAGCAAGATTTGGCTGTGAATTTTAAGGCCGAGGGTGCGTTTCTTGTTTTTCAGTGGCGCCATCTATGGCCAAGAATACGATTTCACTCACACCGTTGACCGTTTTACAGGGAGGACTCATTCATAATCCATTCATTCATCCACAGATCGTAACTTTTGACATTGAACCAGAGAGCAATCAATCTCCAATTCAGTATCCCCTGAGGTATTTATTAAGGAAACTTGAAAGACTGTGATCCCGACAGATTTAATGTGCACTGGTCACCATTTACTACACGGGGATTCTTTGGCCAGCGGAATTCAAATTTACGATATCACGAACACGAGCCCAACGTCCTACCAACCAGGTTATCCCGGCCTTGTAACAGTTTTGTGAAAGTAAAAATCTTTTCTGATCGAATTCTTTAATGCTTGATAAATTACTGAAATTGTTTGGAATAATATATATTTGGAAAAATTGACAATTATTTATTGAGTGGGAGAGGCCATTAGGGTTGAAACATCTCGCCAAATTAACAGATTTTAAGAAATGTTTAAGATTTTTTTTTTTTTAATGTTCACACTATTTTTCCATTCTAAAGTCCAGATATTTTTTTATGGCATGATAGTTTGAAATTATAACCTATCTTCGAGTTTAAGACTCTGAAACTGAGGTTATTTTTTTTTGATGAAAATGCTTGGAAAAACGCTCTCAACGATTAGAAATTAGTGAAAAACTTGGTATTAATAAATGAGGTTGCATAAGTCAATAAAAAAGTTCTAAAACGTTTAACAACTCATTTCTTCAACTTTAAAAAGAATTCTTTTACTAACACTTTAAGGATAAACTTTGTTTCAAAAGTGAAACTACGAATATATATTTATCTTTTAAAATAGTTTGCTTAACATTTGACGATGAAATAATAAACTGAAAGAAATGCACTTAATATTACACACTTTTAATAGCTTTTAAAGAGAGTTTGAGTTGGAAATATTAAGAAAGCAAAAACCTATGTTTTACTAACGAAAATGAAGACATAAAAATTTGCTTAAAATACTTCATTTACTTTTTAATTTGTAATTATTGTAAAAACAAAGTTTAAAACCTTTGTTTATTTCCTTGCTTGGGAATGGTAAATAATTTATTATTTTTCTTCAAAACCTTCTTAAAACAGCTTATTTATTTCCTTAGTTTTGTAACTTAACTCAATAACTTGTTCTCCCGAATTCCTTTCAGAAACTAATATAATTTTTTATAAATAACTTTATTTACTCGATGCATAAATTTAAATTCTGAATGTTTCATGGTTTGTAATTATGTCTATTATTTACGAGGACATCGTTGCTAACACTTTTTGTCGGTGACAATTTTTAAAAAGTGGTGTCATATATATGCACTAAATGTTCCTTTTAATTAATGCAGTAACGAGTTTAATGAATTTATGAAATGGATTGAAAGTGAAATGAATGAGAGAATATTAAGAAGCTTTTACGAGCTATCCCTGCCAATAAGATTTGTTGATTTCACTTAAAGTGCATGCTTTTCAACACTCTCGTTCGTCTCTATCAGTTAATGAATTCAAAATGTGAATTTCTATAGCCCTATTTGGTAATGTACTCACTCTAGAGACTCGGCTTGATAATTATTTTTGTAAATATTGACCTAAAAAGTGTTTTAGACACACAAATGGCTCGCAATTAGTCGATGAAGTTTTCGATGAGTACTTCAGGGATGAACATAATCACCAGTGATCGAGTTCAGGCTGGTTTATTAGTCTGATAAACCAGCAATAAAACTCAACTTCTTCACGATGATTACACAAGATGTCTTAAAATCTTTTTACTGTTTTTGGCTTAAATTGATTAGTTTTTCAGGGTCATGAAATGGATTTCACTTAAAGAAATTAACAACGCTAGAAGTTAAAAAAAAATTATTCTTGTTTGGTGAACCCAGCAACACTATATGTTGGTATTCTCTAATCCGGTTTCCGGAATTAGCTAACACTTCTCAGTGATCAATAAATATCTAACATTCCTTATCAGTTATGAAATAACCTAGTTGCTAGGAGACTAATATTAGGATAGGAATAGAATTTTAAAGGAAAAGCGATTCCATCTGTTGATTTTACTATTTGTTAATTGTTCTAAATATATGTTTTACGACTTATTCGTTTAAAACTTTATTTATTTTAATATAAATGTTTATTACTCAAAAATGGATAAATGCAATTAACTATTACTTGAGAAATTTAAGTGACTTTGGTTTCTAATATTTATTAGAAGCTTCAAACCTATGAAGTTTATTAATGTTGAACGTGGTTTTAAATCTATGCAGACAACAGAATCTTTTAAAACCATATTCTTTTGTTATTAATATTTCAGCTATGGTACATTAAAAATTATCTTAGTTAAAAAAAGAACAGTCAATAATTACGCGTTTTAATGTCCCCTAGCTTTTGGAAGATAAAAAAAACTGAAAAGAACGTATTTAGAAAATAGGACTAAAATTCAGAATATTCTAAATTGGAATGACGGTTTTTAAAAATTTGTCAAAGGAAAACTTTAAAGGTTAGAAAAAATTCTTTCAGAAAATTTATGTGACAGAACATGCGTTTTTTTTTTTGTTGCCTCGAAGCTCTTGTTATTAGTTACTAATTTTTTCGAAAGATGGTGCTGCATGCAATAAACTAGTAAGTCAAAGAAAAACAATTGAAAACTGCATCACAAGTTTTCGATATCTTTCAATGTATGAAAATCAGAAGGTCGATCGTTGGTTGAAATCACATGTCGTTATCGGAGACGAAATTTTAATACATCAAATATCAACGAGAAAATCGGTTGAAGCGATTTACGCACCATCTGTCGGGAAGTTTTTAAGTTAAAAAAAGTAAACACAGGCGAAAAAATTTATATCTTGTTTTACAAATTTGCTGCATGGATATTTTTTCTTATTTTTTTCGCCATTACCTAGTTTACTTTAACACATTTTTTAAAAACCATCATTCGAATACAGAACACCCTGTATATTTTATTAATTCATAGCTTGAACTTAAAAACAAAACTGATAGAAGAAATATTTTTAGCCTTATTTTGCAAAGAGTCTGTATTGCAGAATTAAACGAAACATAGCAGTTTACTTAGAATAATACACATTTGTTGAGTTAGAATATCTTAGAATGATAAGAGTACTTCAGTACTTCTTGATGTAATAAATAACAATAAATCAATTCTGGTAAAGGAAAATCAGATATGATACTGTTTTTGATGCCTAATATAGAATATAACTTTAAAGTTCGCACCTGAAGGCGACATCAATAAATTTGGGAAACTTCACCGGTCACACATTTCCTATATAATATAGGCAAAGAAATTCATTGTATTTATTTTAACGTTTAGATTAGTAAGCTTTAGGGTTTTTAACATGTTTGTATTATGTTAAAAATTGAAATAAAATGATAGTAGAACCAATTTATTACATATATTAATTATATTTATTATATTATATATATGTTATTATGTAATTATATTATATTATATTATATTATATATATTATATTATATATATTATATTATATTATATTATATATATTATTATATATTATATTATATATATTATTATATATTATATTATATATATTATATTATATATATTATCTATATTATTACATATATTGTTATTGTCTGAAACCGATAAAATACATCAAAAAATATATTGAACTCTTAACATCTACAGTACTAAAATAAAAATTTATTTTTTTCTTACATTATGAAATGGATGAATGCCATTTCAGTTTTAATGGGAAATTTTAATTACTATTGTTTAATTGATTGAAAGCTCCTTAACATCAATATCATAAGAAATAAGGGAAAGTGGTGTAAGATCGGGTAGCTAAGAATTGAAGGCTTGCTGGAGCGAAACTGTTTGACCTAGGAACTCAGATTTAATCAATATCTTGATTGTTTAACTGTGCACAATATATCATTCTTGAAAAATCATGCACTTAAATGCATTTTTTTCTAAAAAAAGCCAAATCACCTAGTCTTACTCCTCTAGTGTTTACTCCATTGGAAACAATAAAAGTGACAGTCTATTTTATATGACAACTTAGAAAATTATATGCATGTTGCCAAGGCGGTACTCAAGCGGGGGAAAAAGAGGGACTGCTGATGGCAAAAGTTTTGACAATAAATTTAGTGCTTATTAATAAGTTTTTTTTTAAAGAAAATTACTGAGAATTTCTATCTATATGAAAGCTACAATTTTACGCGAAAGCTCTTTAAAAATACTTAAATATATGAAAATAAGGCTTTTTGTGCTTTGAGGAAGCGGCTCGCAATAAATTTTGTTCTGGGGTCTGTAAAACCTTTGTTCAGCTTCCTCCGCCGCACTACAGCTTTCGTGGCTCCCACATAGACTCACATCAAGGGAGTAGTCCCCGGTCTTACCCCATAAGAATCGAAACGTAAAAGAACAGTGATATTATTGAACTAAACCTTTTAAGGTCTTTATTTAGTAAACGCTGGTCTAAAAAAATTTTTTTTACTCTTATGGCCATTAAAGAAGGTTAGCTTAAAAACAAAAGAACATTAGAGACTTAATCAATACTTCTTGACTAGTAAAGTGTAATTAAAATTTTGTCTGCTAAAAAATTTCGACACCAAGTCTTACCCCAGGGTACAGCTCTATCCATCCTCGGAAGTTCCTACCTGGGTTTAACCCCATAATTATCTCCCACCACCTGCTTTAGATTACGTCCCTTCCTATCAGTTCAAGATCGACTGCCGCATAAAAATTTTAAGTGTGTGCGCCAGAATAGCGAAATAAAGCCAAATCTAGATGGATGAAACTGATGGCGCCTTCTTATGAATCACTTGTAAAAAAGTCGTCTTCAATGATTTGTAGTTACAAAAATGTTGCAGCTAAGAACATGCGAAAAAAATGGCGAAGCCGAAAAAAAACAAGTACTAGTCAAGATATCTGTACATAAAAAATATTTCTTAATGTGTGTGTGTGTTTTTTTTAAATTTAGAACTGCAATGTAAAAATTATTTTGACAATTAAAAATTTTCTTCGTATATTTTATACATTTCTAATATGATTAAATATTAATTTTATAGGATGGTCGAATTCTGCTAATTAACTTTGCGAAAGTTTTCATGAATAATTTTTCTGAATTTAAGGAATTAATTTTTAAAAATTTTAATGTTGAAGTTATAAATGCTGTTGATAGAGGATAAAGAATTAATCCGATCAAAACTATTGTAATTTATCATTTCTTAAAAATGTAAATATTTCTCTTTATCAATTGAATATTTTATTATTATTTTCCGTTTTAAAAATGACAATTTCGATACAAATCTAGATCAATTAAACTGCAACAAGATGAGAAAAATACTATACATAAAGCTGCTTAAATTTAATTTATTTTACCCCTTTTTTAACTTTATTTTTCACTATTTTATTTTTCACTTTAAAAATTCGAAGCAAATAAAATTTACTGTCAAGAAAATAAAATTTATTGTCAAGACAAGCCATTAAAAAAAGTTTTTTATTTAGGAAAAAAATTTATGCTTTTTTCCTTGATATGATATTTGCTTTGGAATTTCAGAGAAAAAAAAATAAGCCCGTGTCATGATTGTTTAGTCATATATAATTGCATGACGTTGTGAATACATGTCATTCTGATCAGAAGTTTCAATAGGCAAAATATTCCAAATTCAATATTTTTTAAAATATTGTCATATTTTAGGACCCTGTACACACTAAAGTAACGCAACTTTATTTTTACCTCGACGTTAAAGATATAACTGTGCATTTTTTTTAATAGTGACTTTTTTAAAAGGCGAGCATATTTGATGCATAAAGGCCTAAAATTTCATCCAATTTCTATATCACGTGTTGAAAACTTTCGATTTGAAACCAATAAGTTATTTCATTTTTTATAACAATATATTAACTAGATTTAAGAAGTTTTATAAAATTGGCACTTCATGACTTGTTTTATTACTACTTTATATAAGTTCATGACTACTTTATACTTTTTATGATTACTTTAATTATTTAATTTTAAGTTAGATGCTTCCATTGCACACAAGTGATATATGTGCCAGTATTATAAATTTTAAAATCAATATAACAATACAGATATTAACCAAAATTGTCTGAAAAATTAAGTTAAGAAATAATAGTAATAATTAATAACTTTATGAATTGAATCAGCTCCAAATGTTATTACTTTTTTTTTTAATTTTGATATATCATTTTATATCATATGTCATACGGTAGCCAAATTATATATAGAATGAGCAATATTTTCATCAAAGTCTTAATTTTATATTAAGTCCATTTTTTGATGTTATAAAACCTACGAAATACAATTTTCAGTGTCTGACTTAATTCCATCATACCTGCCGTTCTGTATACCGGATAATAAAAATAATAATCTGAATTAAATTTATTTGATTTTATTTGATGACCTACATTCTTAATAGCTTTTTTTAATTTTTCTTTCTTTGATAGACAATATCAATGGAACTCTTTTGGCGTTAAGATTCTTGTTTTTATCATTAATTAACTTAAATAACGCATGAGACATGTTGTTTTATCATCAATTTTCAAATTCATCGTATCCAATTTTAAAAGTTCTATAATTAAATTTTTTTTGTTTAGTTTAAGTAAAATGATAAAACTATATTATTTAGTTAATCAAAAATTTATTTAAGTAAATTTCTTAGATTTTAAAATGTATGTACGAAAAACAAGTTATTTCTTAAAAATAATTTCTGAAAGCTTAAAATATGCAAAAATAATATTAATCATAAAAGTATACATGAAAAATTATAATTTATTTTAAGATTCTGACTGAAAGAGACAAAAGAAGTTCCTGGGCAAAGAAGAACAGGCGATATTCTAAATTAGAAATTTTATTACATTAAATTAAGAAAGACCTCAAGCACGAAAATATACTTCCTCTGAATAAACATTTTTAGTGTTAACGAATTTGGATTTTTAATCCTTAAAATATCACAATATACTACTATCATAATGTTGAAGTAATCGCCATGTCAAAAACATTGTTCCAATTGTTTAGTCAAAATTCCAGTCCTTTTATTTTCATTTTCTCTTTTTTTTTTTTTTTCATTTTTCGGTGTATCTGGAACTGTTTAGGCTGATAAAAAATTGCACTAATTGTAAAACTCTTTCTCCAAAAATTTCATTCAAAACATACTATTATAGATAAGTCATTATTATTTAATTTATGCTGGGAAAAGTTTTGCACTGTTGAGTATAAAAAATTTCACGTCATTTTATATGATGTAATTTCAAGTAACAAAATTTGAACAAAAGCGTCTTTACTGTTACTGAGGACAGAAATTTCAAAGATATCGGGCTTTGGAAATATTCCCAAACTATTTTGCCGATTTTGCGTAAATGTTTTTTTTCCTCATTTAATAATATAGTTTAAAATAAGATGAATTCTTGCATACTTGACTCTTTTATGCATTTGTGACTATTATTAATTAAAATTAAGTAATTATATTTATTCTTACAAAGTTATATTTTCTATTAAATTTTCTTTGTATAAACGATTCTTATAACTGTGTGTGCAATTTTTTTCAACATATTAACAACAGTCAACATATTACTTTCAAACCATTAAAATTGAAACTTAATGAAATTCCAATTACTAAAATCAAATTTGTGTAGGGTGTTTCGCTTTGCTTTCATTTTACAAACTTAGCATTCTACAAGCATTTCATTTTACAAACATTTTATACGAAAAGTATTATATAATCTAGGTTTAGAGCTTTAATTCACAGGAAGTAACGCCTACAAAATTCAAAATTGTTTATTATAGATATGTTATTAAATTAAAAACTTAAGTTAGTTTATTATCTAGTTTTTATTTATTAATTTTAAGTGAATGAGCGACAAGGAATATTTTTGCTTGGGCTTGGAAATTAGCTTATATAAATCTTAAACGATTTTTTTCCACTTAAAATAACAGTTTCATAGTTTGAAAAATGACAAATTTTGGATTCTCCTAAGATTATTTGTACACCTTATAAGCTTTTAAGTATAACTCTGTAACTACTTGTGCACACTCAATTATTATAAAACTTGTTCACGAGAAAATTGATGTTACGCACATAAAAAATTTATAAACATTAATTATTTCTCTAATTTAAATGGGAAAACTATGAAACAGATATATTTAATAATAACAATATATACAACTAATTTGAAAATATTAAATCGGGCAATGGGGACTTGGCGTTGCCCCCCTCCCAGTCAAAAAAAAGTTGGAACGCCACTGATTATTAATCTTGTTCAAATGTATTCTTAATATGAAAAGTAAACAATCTCTCTTTTTCACCGTGGTAATTAATCTTTCCTAAAAATTAAAATTACATCAATATTGTTTTATCATGAAATATTCTACAACAATCATGCTTACTAATTAATTACAATTATATATTTTTTTCTATGTAATTCTGTACACTGATAATGTTTTTAAAACAGAATATTTTACTGTCAAATTTAAGGAAAGTCATATTGTATAAAATTGAGTAGTTTAAAAAATTCAGTAATATTAAAAGTCCAGTAAATTACTGTTCCCAAAAATTTGAGTGAACTTATATTTTTAAAATATTAATCTTATTAACTATGTTTTATCTTAGTCCTTAGTTCAAAGGAATTTTGAAAATAGTATGGTGTATGTATACTGTTTCAAAAAAAAAAAAAAAAATGACGCGATCTTTTTTTCTTTGATGGACTACGAGGCCTGAATTGCTTGAAACTTTTTGAATTTATAAAATCAGATCAAATTTTTTTTAAATTCCTTTTTAGCGCATGCGCAGCATAAAATAGCTACTTGAAATACTCATATCTTGCGCAGTTTTTCTGCAATTTTTTTTAAAAATTTTAAATCAATGCATTTGTAATTAATTTTAAATTGCGACAAAAAGTTTGTTTAATTCCATTGAATATTTTTAAAGTTATAGCAAAAAACCATAAAACAAAAAATTAGCTTTTTTTTCATAAAAAAACCCCATCATATCTCCAGTAATATTTACGCTAGGTATACGAAATGTTATGCAGTTACTAAAAGCAACAACTTAAGTAATTGGTACAAGTTCCAAGCTTATTGCTTGATTTTCTGGCATAGGGTGTTAAAAAACTTGTTATTTTTCATTACGTATTATAGGTTTCTGAAACCTCTGAGAGCTATAAATTTTACTTTTATTTAATTTAAAATTATATCCATTCTTCTCTTTTTCTCGAAATTTTCATTTTGGACTGATTTGATGCTGTTAAAAGTTAATATTTGTATCGAAACGTTTAAAATTATAAACGGTTCAAAGGAAATTTAAACATTTAGTAATTTTAACAGTTATATGATAGAAAGTTATATTTATAAATTTTTAACAAATAAAATTAAATCTTAACAAAATGTGCTGAAAAGAGTAACGAGAATTTTAAAAACAAAATCTTTTTTTAAATCGATTTTTAGGAAGAAACAAAACTAAAATGATTCAGATAGATGTATAGGAGTTGTTAAACGAAGTGATAGTGTAATGAACCTTCAAGTAATTAACAAAAAATTGCTGTTTTATGCTTTATACCCGTTTTCTTTTCTGATACAAGACCAAGCTGTCTTGTTCTTCAATTCCCCATGAAATAATAGAGGTACTTTTCATGTTTCAGGATTTTTTTTCTCCAAATTTTGAATTATGAAAAAATCTCTCCATCTTGATTATTAAAAATACTATATTGACAACACGTGGTGGTATAATCTTTAGGGGTTGCTAAAGAGATGTTTCATTCGCCAAATGTTTGGTGATGGACATTTGTTAAAATTCAAGAGTCCCCACTTCAAGGATCTATTCATAACAATACATTTTCCCCTTTGACACATTGATGGATCATATCTATTGTTATGATCCTCTAACCCACCTTCAGGTTGGAAAATCCTAGGATGGACAGAGCACAGCCCCTTACCCCAATCATTTCTATCTGCAATTCTCAAAATACTGATTTCAAACCTGTTCTTGTTTTCATTTATTTTATTAATTAGTTTGTTTAGCCTTTTGTTATTTCGGTATTATTATATATTAAACAGACTAACTGTTTTTATAAGTATTAGTTATGAATTTTGTATTGCTATCCATCAGTTGAAGTAAATGTTGTTTTACGATTTCTTTATTTTTTTAATTCATCTATTGTTTTTAACTAAAGATAGTATAATAAATAGTATCCCTGATGGCTCAGGGGATAGAGCGTTCGCCTTCCAATGACATGAACCGGGTTTGAGCGGTGGCTGGTCGATACAAATTTCGCATCCGGCTTGCACCGATCACAGTGCTGACGTGAAATATCCTCAGAGGTAGACGGATCATGATTTCGAGTTCCCTTGACGTCAAGCTAACCATGGGAGACTCTTGTGGTCTTCCTCTCCATGTAATGCAAATGCGAGTTAGTTTCATCAATAAGTCCTCCACGAAGGCAAATTTCTCTCAATACTTGATTCCGGAGTTCCCTTGTCTTTTGGATTGGGTTCAAAATTACAAGGCTATGTAGTTGAATATTAGTAGTTGCAAACCCAAAAATTGGGTTGGCTGTTCAACGACGGTTATAAAATAAAATAAGATAAAAATTCTTACTGAGAATTGTGAATACGAAGTCCTTCAACGTCAAACAAGTCAAATGCGAGTCCCATGATTTACGTATTTTGTTCAATGATTGGCAACCGAAGACCTTAATAAAATATCTCTTTTATTATTAATTTGCTTATCCATTCATCTCTAATAAAAAAATTACAACGCAATATTTGTAGCATAGTTTCACCGCACTTGAAGCATTTTCGAAACATTTACCATAGGTTTCTGAAAATAAAGAAAGGTATTAATAGACTAGTAGCAAAAAATCAGAAGATTCATCGTTTTAAGATTCATATTTTTTGAAATGCGTTTGTGCGAAATTTATCATTTGTATTGCAAGTATTTCAAATATTATTTATTCATTATTTCGAATTGATGCATGAAACTATTAATTTCTTTACTTTTAGTTTGATAAAAAATTATGATATGATACTCGTATTTTAGATTTGAAAAGTCTTTACTTTTTTGCGCGTAAAAAGTAAATAAAGTCAATAATTTTTTTTTCTTCATTTATGCTATAAATTTTGGTTCTATCAATAAGTTTTTTTTAAACCAAAAAATTTGATAGTTCTGACAAAAAAAAAAAAAAAAAAAAAAAAAAAAACTGAGCAAAATATGAACAAGTTCAAGAAATATTGCACAATTTAAAAAAAGGAATATCGTATCGAGAAGTAAAGAATCCGTGTCCCTTTATAATACCTTTTTCTGTCAATGACAACTATAAATAGCTATTATTAACTATTTCGTTTGTTTTTGCAAACATAAAGGAACTTAATTTTAGTCACGTGCGTGTTTCAAATTAAACCAATTTGAATAATTGGGTATATTTTCCTGATGCAAACTTTTTACGCAGTAAAATAAGTAGAATTTCATCAAGGTAACTTTTAATCTAAGCTGTTACCGTGTTCTCCATTATCAAGCTGTTGCAAACTTTAATACTTTTATGTCTTACAGCACACGCATAATATACTGGAATCTAACCAGTCAGTATTATGTAGTTTCTTTACAAACCCTAAAACATGCCATTCTTTAACTTTTAAGAACTTTATTTCATGTTAAAGTAATTCATTAAAAATCAAACAACAGTAAACACTAACGAAAACTTTCTATCGAAGTACTTTATTTTATTCTTTAAATTTTTTTTTCTTTTGGTGATCCACCTTTTCTTCTTTGCCCAAAGTAATTAAAATTTGGGGAATACATTGTTGAGAAGTAAGATTATTCTTTTATCAAGTATAGAATAAATCTTTCCACAACATTATCTCCCATGAGGTGATCTAATAGCCTTAGCGAGAAAAATATCACTCTCTCTATGAACATTTATCTTCAATCAATAACCAACCGGACCGCAAGCTGCTGATTTGCCTTGTCAAGAACACACCCAACCCCTGCTGTGTCATTCTTTACCATAAATACGTCTTCAGTCTATAGATACTATATTTTTTTTTTTATTCCACTATTGCTTTTTAAGTATTTGCTACCGGAAGCGAAATGGGATCAATTATATAGATCATATTTACAACTCCAGGCTAAGTACATCATCGATTATGGTTTAGACAAAAAGCTCCAAGAAAAACTATATTAAAGTATGAATTCAAGAATTTTTGGTATTTTTATGAAACTTGGAATTAGTTTTTAAGATCAAATTGTGGTATTCTGTTTATAGATACTATAGTTTTTTCCACTATTGCTGCTTAAGTATTTGCTACCGGAAGCGAAATGGGATCAATTATATAGATCATATTTACAACTCCAGGCTAAGTACATCATCGATTATGGTTTAGACAAAAAGCTCCAAGAAAAACTATATTAAAGTTTGAATTCAAGAATTTTTGGTATTTTTATGAAACTTGAAATTAGTTTTTAAGATCAAATTGCGGTATTTATTCAGTTTATAGACACTATAGTTTTTTCCACTATTGCTTTTTCAGTATTTGTAACCGGAAGCAAATATATATATATATATATATATATATATATATATATATATATATATATATATATATATATATATATATATATATATATATATATATATATATATATATATATATATATATATATATATATATATATATATATATATATATATATATATATATATATATATTTAAAGATGCGACTTTTAGAAAATAAATCCAGAAACTATTTAATCAATTTTCTTTAAATTTTCTGCTTACTCAATTATAATTACTAATTTTTTTAATGGTGTAAAAACTTCTATGGCTTGCAATTCGAAATTTTTTGACCGTTATTAAATGTTATAATAACAATAATAAACAATTACAAAAAGTTATTAACTGGCTAAATTAGTGTTTTAATATAAGATAAAATTATTTTTATTAGCTTAATTAGCATCAGAGATATGGCTAAATATACAAAAAAGGGAAGTGTTGGTACTATCCTATACTTCAAGGTCAAGAACCCACATCCGATGAAAGACGTTTTAAAGTATTACGCGTACAAATAAATTAGCATATTCAAGCTTAAACTCTCCAACCATGACGATCGCTCCCTAACATCTAAAATTACAATCATTAGATCAAAAGTTATTAATGTGTTCAGTTTTATTTTGAGCTCAACAACCACGTATGTTAGATATTATAATAATAATATTATGTGTGTATATTCCGAAACATTTTTAAAGCGAATTCAGTTCAAAATGTTAGTTTCAAGTTATACACTATCATCTGTAAAAAAAAAAGAAAAAAAAAGAAAATAATCAGGTTCTAATACTTCCTCTCAGATTTAAAGAGAACATTTAAAACTATACAGAGAGTTTAATGCATCGAATATTTAATTTTTTTAATAGAAATTAAAAGGAAAGAAAATCAAAAATTTATTCTAAAAGTTTGTTTCAGTACATTTTTAATCAATAGATGCGTTTTTAAATATTAATTACGGTTGAAAATTTTATTAATATAAATGGCATACAATTATGCGATTTTTGCTGTTAATTAATTAAATTTATAGTTAACTATTTAAATCAAATTAAATATGTTTTTCTTTCAAATTAAATGTGAATCTTCACATTTTGAGATGTAAAATGTTTTATTAACACAACAGGCTCTGATATTTTTCAAGCATACTTTTAATACATTATAACATTTACGACTATAGATAAAAATGAATATTCTTTTTTAATTTATCTATTATGATTGAAATTAATTAAGTCACTTTATGAAATGACTAGTAAGAAAATAAATTAGTGAAGTGCTTGGTTTGATTCTTTTCCTTAACTAAATCATAAGCGTGTTGCGTTGTTAGAACAACCCTTTTAGATAATTTTTATGACAGAATAGTCATATCATATCATTCAAAATGGAATATAAATTTCAACTAATCTTTTTCTCAATAAGCCGCTTAGCCGGTTGGTGGGTTTAATTCTCTCCAAACACCACTTGTGGTGGGTTTCGATTCTTTGGACAAAAAGCTGGAAGGCTGATCGG
The DNA here is from genome assembly GCF_982258835.1 of Parasteatoda tepidariorum. Classification (NCBI taxonomy): domain Eukaryota; kingdom Metazoa; phylum Arthropoda; class Arachnida; order Araneae; family Theridiidae; genus Parasteatoda; species Parasteatoda tepidariorum. The sequence continues at coordinate 3,517,471 of NC_141765.1, read as the reverse complement.
ACTGCACTTTTCTCGATCGTGTCTTAGTGTAATTTCCCCGGTGGTACCAAGGAAGGAAAAGTCCACCCACATTTTTAGGTGACTAAGCAGCATGGTTCGCAACTGGGTGCTTTTTGCACCACCTGCCCTTCGATCTACATTTTAGTAGTGTTGCGCACGTATGAACCAGTATTGTCTTAGAACCAACTTTAAGGATGAATCCCTGACAGTCGTCAATAGCCGATTACAGTAGAAAGTACCGGGCAATGTCACCCTTACACTTACACAAAGCTCAGTGATAGGAATTCGATACATTTCCTATCTTTTAAAGGCAGATTGGAATTGAAGATCAAGTACTGCACACTGTAAAAAATCGATATTCAAATATTACGAAGCTTTCTCCGTTTTTGACGAAACCATTTCCTGGTATGCGCTCCAAGCAAAAATTTTGATGAAATGACTATTGATACTTCTTCAAGGAAACAAATATCCTCAAAATTAAAGAAATATTTCGTCATTCTATTTTTTTCCTAAAAAAAAAAAGAAAAAGAAAAAAAATAGAAAACCTCATAGTGCTTTACGTATTTAACTTTTCTAATAATCATTTTACCGTAGATGCCATTAAGGTGGATCAAACCAGCTCAAAATACACAAGAGGGGCAGATAAAACAGAGAGATAAATTACAACCATTCCCGAAGCAGGATTAAAACTCGAGTTCTTCCTGTTACGGTGCCAACTCCTTGACCACCATACAGGCTCATTTCGTCGATTTATTTTCGACCATCTAGTCTTCTTCCTAGTTTCGTCATTCTAGTTATCAATTCCCCATAATGCACTACGATGAGGTTTCGAATAGAGGAAACATTTTTGCTATATAATTGAGAGTTCGGGTTTCGTCGCAAATCAAGCGATTTCATGACGAAATGATTATCAAAATTAGCTCAAGGAGTGCAGAATCATCAAAAAAGGAGAGCTTTATTTCTGAGAGCTGCTGTTTTGTAATCTTGTGATCAGTTCATAGACGGCAAAGAAGAATAGGAGGCGTTTTAAAACGGGATCTCTTTTAGCTCATTTTCCGAACGAGGCTAAATCCGTTAAAGGAAATTCATAACTATAGCAATAATTTATAGCTATTCCTCACTCTTATTTGTCGAAATGTTTATCATGAAGACTGGAACCATGACTTTGAGATTTGAAACCATGAAGACGTATGCTGAAGGTTCTTCCCCTATCAGTTCCTCTTTCTGTTGTTAAAAATTTGCATTTTAAAATTTAGTTGGAATAAGATAATTATGCTGTGTTAAACTCCGTATACTAAAGATGATCTATTTTAAGAAGTTAACTTCCGCTTAAGTGTGTGGGGTTGTTTGGTATCTTTGTTAGAGTCCCCACTTAAACTGAGAAAAGAAATATAACTCTAGGAAAGCGTTCCACATGAAAATGTTTCCGAGAACGGGTTATAGGTCTCTTCATAAATAACACTAAGTTTAAATAAATATCTTTATTAATATTTAGGAAACTTGTAAATTTAACTAAAACATTTTAACATTTATAAAACTTAACCACTTTAACATGGAAGCAGCATAGAAATAAACTGCGAAAAGGTAACCGGCGAGGTGCAGGCTAGGCCTGGGCAATATACCGTAATACCGTCATTTACCGGTATTTCTTTAATACCGCGGTAATGATATTCGGATGTATATTCTTCGGCAATACCGAGTTATTGAACTTCGGTATGCCTGCACCTCTCAGTACTCACCGCTAGCCAATATCTTCGGCCGACCGGCGGCGAGGAAGTGGCGGTATGGTATGGTATCTAGGAGGTATTGGTATGGCACGTGATTGATTTAGGGGTGAAGAACTCAAAGGCTTGCGCGTAATATTTACGATACCTCCTCTCGGCAGCTAGGAATTTCTCCTACAATATATTGTGGTATCATTTGACTTTAAAGCGCATGCGTCATATCCGTGGTATTGGCGATATCGGATTTCAAACACCCGCGCGTTATATCAACCCTCCATGGTATACTTAGTTACTGATTTTGGTTTCATTTTGAGAATAGCGTGCTTCTGATTTTAAAAATATCCGAGATTGTCGGATCTCCTTGTGATGTTTATAATTGTGTTGATATTTATAATTGTTGATGTTTATAATTGTGTTGATGTTTATAACTGTTTTGATGTTTATAATTGTGTTGATGTTTATATTAGTAATTGATGTTTATATTAATAAAATTTTTCTGTTTTAAAATAATGATGCTTTATAATTAGTTGATTCCATGGGATAATTATGCTGCGAGCTAATATAGGATAAGTACCCCATTTTTTTTAAATGATGCTCTTTAAACACATTAATTTTTAATTGCAAAATAGTCTTAGCATGTATAATATACATAACAATTTAATTACCGCGGTATATCATAATATCGTGATATGAAGCTCACAATATCGAAATTCTGACATTGCCCAGCCCTAGTGCAGGCATACCGAAGTTCAATAACTCGGTATTGCCGAAGAATATACTTCCGAATATCATTACCGCGGTATCAAAGAAATACCGGTAAATGACGGTATTACGGTATATTGCCCAGGCCTACTGTGTGCCTTGATCGGACACTATTACATCTGGTACTCCGAAGCGAGCTATCCACCCAGAAAAGAAATTCTCAGACACTGTATTTGCTGTGTGTTCTGGCATTGGAAATGCTTCTGGCCATCGACTATATCTGTCAACACATGTCAGACAATACCTGTATCCTTTAGATGGAGGTAATGGACCAACTATATCTATGTGGACATGGCTGAAACGACATCGTGGAAGAGGATAAATACCAGGTTCAGACTTTGTGTGTCGTTGAACCTTAGACTTCTGACATTGCAAGCAGGATTTTGTCCACTCCGAGACGTCTTTTTTTAAGGAATGCCAGACAAATCTTTGTCGGATCAAGTCAACAGTTGCCTGCACTCCTGGATGAGATAAGTTATGAAGATTTTCGAAAACTGCTTTTCGAAATGCTTGAGGTACGTAAGGGCGTACCTTGCCAGTGGACGTGTCACACCATAGTTCTAAACCATCTGGCGTGAATACGATAGGTTTGAGCTTCAAAACCTCTGATCGTCTAGCCTCCTGCAACTCATCCCCAGAAGACTGTGCACGTGCAATTTCCTCATAATTAATATTATCAGATATATGAATTTCAGAAACTCTGGAAAGTGTGTCTGCCACTAAATTTTCGTTTCCCGAAATGAAACGTATATCTGTAGTAAATTGAGAAATGTATTCGAGGTGTCTTACTTGTCGAGGCGAGTTATTACCATTATTTTTACAAAACGCGTACGTCAATGGCTTGTGATCAGTATAAACGCAAAATTTTCGTCCTTCTAACGTATGTTTAAAATGCCTTACAGAGCTATAAATTGCAAGTAACTCACGATCATATGTACTATAGTTACGCTCCGTAGTTGTAAGTTTGCGTGAAAAAAACGCTAATAGTTGTACAATATCGTTATCAATCTGCTGCAAAACTGCTCCAATGCCAATATCTGAAGCGTCTACCATTAACGTAATGTCCGCATTGACTATCGGATGCGCTAATGTTACCGCATTCGCAACGGATTCTTTACAAGCGTCGAAAGCTTTAATATTTGCCTCTGACCAAGTGATCGGAGTTTTATCCCTTTTTTTCTTAGTTTTACAAAGATCGTGTAGGGGGGCCTGAATAGTAGCAGCGTTTTTTAAAAATCTATGATAGAAATTTAATATGGCTAAGAAACGGCGCAATTCCTCAACAGTCTTTGGCAAGGGAAAATTTTGAATAACAGTTACTTTATCAGGTAGAGGTGAAATACCTTGAGCATTAACAAGAAATCCCAAGAATTGTAACTCCTTTTGGCCGAACACGCATTTTTCGACGTTTAAAATAATACCGAACGAGTTCAACCACTCGAAAATTTGTTCCAATTGCATCATATGCTCACTTTCAGTTGCGGAAGCGACTAACACGTCATCTAAATATGCGTAACAAAAATCTAATCCGCGTAGAATTTGATCAATAAACCTTTGAAAAGTTTGCGCTGCGTTTGATAATCCAAAACACATGCAATTGTATTCGTAAAGACCAAAAGGTGTTATTACCGCACTTTTAGATTTTGAATCCGCGTCTAATGGGATCTGGTGGTAAGCTTTTACCAGGTCAATTTTTGAAAATATAGTTTTACCAGCTAAGCCAGATGAAAAATCCTGAATATGCGGTATGGGATAACGATCCTCTAAAGTGACCGAATTTAACTTTCGATAGTCACCGCATACCCGCCATTCATCATTCTTTTTTTTAACTAAATGAATGGGACTAGACCATGGGCTATTGGAAGGAGAAACTATACCCTGTTCTACAAGAATATTAAACTCTTTTTTAGCTGCTTTAAGCTTGTCTGGGGCTAAACGATGAGCCTTTGCACAAACCGGTGGACCTCTTGTAATGATAGAATGAGTAACATTGTGCTTTTTAGGACTCTTTAGAAAAGATTGATTTGAAATACCGGGAAATTTTGACAAAAGCCTATGATACTCAGTATTTCCGCAAATCGTAGTTAAACCTAACGATTTTCCGCGAACCCGTGTACCCTTAGCTGAAAATCTCGAAGTACTATCAATCAATTTGCGATTTTTTATGTCAACCAATAAACCAAAAAATTCTAAAAAATCTGCACCCAAGATAGGTCGCACTACATCAGCAATAACAAACTTCCATTTGAATTGCCTTTTTAAACCAAAATCTAACGTTAATCTACGAAAACCGTATGTGTTTATTTTTGTTCCGTTCGCAGCGTAGATTGCTATCTCCGTAGTCGGTTGTTTATGAATGTGTGGGTCGCGTGGAAAAACTGAAATTGATGCGCCAGTATCAACTAGAAAATTAAAACCTAATTTTCGGTCAAATATGTGGAGGCGACTGAACTTTAACCCACTATCTGTCGTCACCGAAACAGCAGCGGAATTCAGTTTTCCGAGTATGAACATTTACCGACACATTTTTTAGCATTTTTACCAAATTTAAAATGGTACCAACAATATTGCTTTTCCGAAGTATTATTGACATTATTCGAATTCGAACGAGGCCTTGAACCAGACCGTTGACGAAAATTACTTCCATTGTAACTTTCATGTCGAAAAGTCAATTTTTTAACTTTCTCGGAAAGTTCAGAAATTTGAGATTGTAACTCTTTTAAATCAACGGAAGAAATATTATGTTCTGTACTTGAAGTACCGAAACAAGAAACTTCGTTTATTTTATCCGAGATTTGAGCCAAATCATCAAGTTTGTCTTTACTAATTGATAATATTTGCTGAATATTAATAGGGAGTCGCTGAATAAACAATGTTTTTAACACATCGTCAGATATTTGACTACCAGCTAACGATCTCATTTCATGTAATAGTTGTGTTGGTTTTTTCTCACCTAAATACAATTCCTGTAACAAAGTCCTCAATCGCGAACTTTCGGACTGTGTAAAACGTTTTACAATACGTTCCTTAAGAACCGTGTATGGATTATCTGTAGGTGGAACCTCAACGATATCTTTTACGTAGGACAGAACTTCCATATCTAACGCTGCAACGACGCAGTGGAATTTTGTTAATTCTTTTTCAATTCCCGACATCACAAAATTTGATTCTACTTGAAGAAACCATAAATTTATTTCGGTTTTCCAAACGGGTGGAGCTCGAAATGCAACTCTGGCTATTTCGTTTTCAGCCATTATACTATCAAGTTAAAAATTTAAATGCCTTTGAGAATGTATTAAAAACCAGTACATTATTCAAGAAAAAATATGAATAGTTTACGTAAGCACTAATTCAATTTTACATTGTACTTTATGAATTCAAAATCAAATTGTTTACAAGTCCATGAGAATTTAATTAAATTCAAAACGTTGAAATTTAAGTAGCACTAGTTTATAGAAACATTAAAACCTATAAAAATGGCACATGCACAGCTCTGAAAAAGAGAAACATTAACCAGGAAGTAACTACTCACTGCGTACCAGGTAGGCCAGCCACGTTCAATAAAAATAGTAATCCATAATTACACACATTCTTTGATTCAGAAGGATATCACTACTTCTAAGTCCGGGTCACCACTTGTGGGGTTGTTTGGTATCTTTGTTAGAGTCCCCACTTAAACTCTAAAAAGAAATATAACTCTAGGAAAGCGTTCCACATGAAAATGTTTCCGAGAACGGGTTATAGGTCTCTTCATAAATAACACTAAGTTTAAATAAATATCTTTATTAACATTTAGGAAACTTGTAAATTTAACTAAAATATTTTAACATATATAAAACTTAACCACTTTAACATGGAAGCAGCATAGAAATAAACTGCGAAAAGGTAACCGGCGAGAACATGCCGGATTGCTAGCTAGAACCGACGGGGAGAGAGAGCAAGCTGTGAGGATGCGGCCAAGTTATATCCAAAACATACTGTGCGCATTTTGCTGATTTTGCCTTTCACGCATATCTCCATTCAGGTATGAGGTTTACGTCAATTACCGGCTGCAAGCTACGTAGTCCAACGTCAGAGATTCGTAGTTCGGACTTTGCATTTCAGACCGCAACGCCACAAGTGTATATATATTGAACATATATTATCTTGATATACAAGTGCATATATTATCATATATACAGTCCCTGGACAAATTATAAGACGCACTATAAGATTTTACGTAAAATCTTAATCAGCAGGTGACATTATTATTGCTTTTACGCGGCTGAAACCGGTTTACACTTGTTTACATCAATTGGTTAACATTGTGATGCAATACGATAAAAATAAATACAAATGGAAAGTATATCTCCTGAATAAAAATCCATTACATGTATGTTTAAATATTGCATAGAAACTGGTGCAAAACATGTAATTATTAAAGAGCATCTAATAATTTGGTATAATTATTGCAATATACTAATATAATATTCTATATTTATATAATATATGGCCTAATTTAAGCCATTAATACACGAAAGTGCAAACCGATTTCTGTCCCGTAAAAACAATAGAGCTGATAATTAAGATCTGACATAGAATCTTAGAGTGCTTCTAATCAGGGATATTATCTTGAAAAAGGATTCTATGAAGGTAAGAAGTGTGTTATTATTTTTTTTTTATTTATATTCTACCTTTCCTGTTTGAGCGTGACTTTGAAATGTAATTATTTTTATTTGTCAATAAATGTCTGGAAACTATTTAGTGAAAGAAAAATAAGTTTCACAACATAATTTGTTTGTACTGTTACAAAACATATTGATACTTCCCATGACTTAATCCTCTTTGCAAGTAATTTGAGATTAAAAAAATCTGCAAACAATTACTTCAGTTCAGGGGTTTTCTAAGAATTCATTACAAAATTAAGAAACAGGGGGGAGTTAATCTTGGGGATAAACATCATGCTACTAAAAATTGAAATTTAAGATAAACTGTCGAAGTTTGAGAGAGAATCATCATATGGTGCGTTAAATACTAGGAAGTGTTTGTCAGAAAATAACAATTACTAGAACAAACAGTGAGAAGACGCCTTTTAATCTTAGAGGGTCACAGCGTTGATTGATTTTAGGATGAGGAGATTAAGATTGCTTGATAAAATCTAATTTTCCTTGAGCTAAACAACGATTTCAGCTTGTGCTGGGATTAGTTTACGCAAGGTAAGAATAAAGAACGTAGCCAAGATTTTATTTAGCAGATGGCTCAAATTTATATGCACACAAACAATGTTATTTCCTGGGACTCAGAGTCTTACATATTATATAACATTTGGTAACATTTTATCACTTTAAAAATAATATTTTGTAAAATTTTCTATTTGTATGCATTTGCAAAGCAATTATCTATGTGAAAATGTACTTCTATCGCACAAACTATTGAAATTTCTGTCACATGATCGATGATATTTCATGGGAACCTATATATTATACAACATTTTGTAAAATTTTATCACTTTAAAAATAATATTTTGTCAATTTGTTGTGTTATGTTATTTTCCTTGGACTAAGTGTCCTATATATTATACAACATTTGGTAAAATTTTATCAATTTAAAAATAATATTTTGTGAATTTTTCTGCTTGTATGCATTTACAAGGAAATTATCGATGCAAAAATGTAATTCTATCACACAAACTATTGAAATTTCTATCAAATAATCAATGATATTTCCTGGGACCCAGTGTCATATATATTATACAATATTTGTTAAAATTTTATCACTTTAAATTATCTTTTTTGGGAATTTTAATGGCAGAACTTTTACGGTAGGATCTAATTATTTGAGTCTAATAAATTTTATTATTTCATAACCAAAATGAGAAGGAATTCACTATAAAAATATCCTTCAATATGTAAAAAATACTGAAAAAAAAATTCATAATTTTTCATGCAATTATTAAAAACAATTAGGAAATAGCCAATTGAAAATTTATTTAAATGAATACTTTAATTAAATGAATATTATTGTAAGAAATACGATATAAAATTTAAGGAAAAAATTGGAATCTACGGTAAAATGATTTTACACATACTGCATTCAGGCTGCCCGTACTTAATTTTATGCGGAATTTGTTACGGTGCAACTAACATGGATGGTGCAAATAATATAGATGGTAAAGCTAAACGCAGATGGGTTTAAAATTCGTCTTAAGATTCCGCCTCTTTGACGCCTAAGCTTGAAAAAACACACCATCCAATATTATTATACTTTAGAACTATGATGTTACCTAAAAAGCAGCTAAGCCCTCAAAATATGGCTAACCTTATGCTTAAGTTTTCAGCTCACAAGAGTTTATAAATGAGAGAAACACCACAATAATAAAATTTCCTAGAATATTTCACATTTTAAGTAAGCGGAGGGATACATCGGCCGGTTTTGGAAAGCTTGTTTACATTCAGTCCATATTAAATAGAAATTTTAGGGGTTTTCCCACGACTCTTCCTAAGTAGGCTTCAAAATCAGTAAAGCAAATTAAATAAGTGTGTACTTAAGAACAATAATATAAAATTCCACCTTTGGAAAAATAAACAACGATATTTATTATTTCATATACCCAATAAAAATCTTAGTGATGGAAAATTTTCTGAGAAGTTTTTGTTACATATACTTTCCGATTTTAATTGAGATTTCATTTTGGCGATGTTTTAAAACACAAAGTGTGTTTTACATTGTATTTATTGTAACATTCGAAAAAATTGATGCCATTTTTATGTAGAAAAACACAGAATCTATATTGAAATATACCAAATGTTCAGATAGCGCACATTTGATTTGACTTTGTATACTATTCATTTTAAAATACTGTATCTGGAATTCAAATTTATACGCAAGCGTCAAAAAGTATTACTACATGTTTGATTTCCATTTTCTTAAAAATGTAATAATATCACATGTTCAAGGAAATAAATAATGCAGTATTTTTATCCGGTCTAAGAGCTTTTAAATTTAATCGAGCATTTTTTCGTTATTTCGAGAAATATTTGAAATGTTTAATGTTAAAGCTGGTATAAATTGTAGCTCTGTAATTTTCAAAAATAATCGTGAGTAGAATAATGAGAAATTTTGGTAAAGAGAGCATTAGAAACATTTAAAATTTAAATTATGATTCTCTAATCTTCTATCGAGAGTGTCTTGAATTAATGCCTCAAAAGCTTTTACAATGTTCTTCTTTGTTTATAGCATTAAAACAAATTTCTTTTAGAAGATCACGTTTATTAAGATTTCTTATATTTAAAAACTCTTATTTGAGTTAACAGTAAACAGAACGAAATATAATAGTTTAAAATATCGTTAGATGGGTTGTTAGAAGATTTAAAATTAAATTTCATTTCTAGTTTAGGGTATTATTAATACAAATATTTCAAAAGATAACGAGTAATTTTATGTGCTTACTGTAATAAACAGTGCAATATGGAAAATTTAAGAAAATTTTTAAATTAACAGGAGGGAAAGTTGGAGAAAATAAGGTTTATTAATCAATATATTCAAGATTAATCAGTATTAAAGTTTCATAAGATAACGTGTAATTTTACATACATACATTAAAATTTTTGTAATAAATAGTACAGTCTGAAAATAATGAGAAAGAATTTAAATTAATTAACGGGAAAGTTGGAGAAAATAGGTTTTATTTATGAATATAATTTTTCATAAGATAACGAATAATTGTATGTGCTCACAGTAGAATATTTTTAATAAATATTACAGTGTAAAAGTAATGAGACAGTTAATTAACTGGAAAGTTGAAGAAAATAGATTTTATTAATGAATACAATTTTTATCAGAAAAGGAGCAATTTTATGTGGTTACAGTGAAATATTTGTAATAGTCAGGAAGAAAGACTTTAAATTAATTAGCGGGAAAGATTGGTTTCATTAATCAATATAAAAGTTTCATAAGATAATGAGTAATTTTATATGCTTATAGTTAAAAATTTGTAATACATAGTGCACTCTAGAAGTTCTAGGAAAAACTTTAAATTATTAAACGGAAAAACTGAAAAAAATAATGCTTATTATCGAAATAATTATTAAAGCGAATTTCGGGTGAATCTCATAAAGTTAAGGATGTCATTAATACAAATGTTACTTTAATTTTGAATTTGAAATTTAAGAAACTTTTGTGTTATAATTAATTTAGTAAAAAAAGAGAATTAAATTTGGGATGTGACATTGAATTAAAGAACGGGTAAACTGTTTCATCAACCACTCAAAGCCAAAGCAATATATTTATCCATAAATCTGGCAAAATATAACAATTAAAACTTGTAAGCATTTATTGTTCATTCATCTATTTCAATAGAGCAAACAGCAAATTTTTTTTAAAATCAATAACGGCAAAAAGAAGATTTTATAAAGCAATACGATAGCGTAAGCAACGTAAAAATATGCTTTTGGATACATATTTTGAATTTAAAGTTTTTGTCTTTCATGTTTTGAGTGTTCTTATTTAGTTTGCATATTTATTTAGTGTTTACTGTAATTATACAAGCATAAAAATTCATTTGTTAGGCAAAGCAGTTATACCTAAGAGAAAAATATTATTTTTCTGGTGTTACGATAAAGATATTTATTGCTATGTTGTAGTGAAAATGCACAACAACAGAAAACTGAAAAAAAAAAAAAAAAGATTTATTTTGTTAGACAAGGAAAGGGAGATGTTTTTCGTTTCTTTATAAAATCATATATTTTAATATTTCGAGAATATACAAGATAAATCAGTCATTGTAAAGCTACATTTTTTTTGTCGTTTAAAATTATATTGCTGCTTACATTTAAAATTCCAAGAAAATGAAAGTGTATGTCAAAGATAAATTGGATCTTATTCTAGACTGACAAAAATGCGCTCGAATATAAATTATATGAATGCTGCTGTGAAGTTTTCTATTATTTTCTTTCTGACGTAATTTTTCTTAAACTTTAATATCGATACTCTGTATTTCCAGTTTATTTTTACAGAACACATTTTCTCTTTGCTTTTATACTATTAATGGCAAAAAATATACAATTTTTTTTTATCAAAGAGGCTCAAACAAATTTCTCATACATATTTTGCAATGACTTAGACTGATTAATAAGTTAACAAACTACATTTTATGAGGAAATGTAAGTAAGAAAACTGGTAAGGAAATTTGAAACTGATATTCATTCCTAATTCATTCATTTCTCAGAATTATAATTTGAAAACATTTTTATTCTTTGATTATCACAGTTAAAATATCTCATAAATAATTCAGTATAATTTAGACTGACTAAAATGTTTACAAATTATATTTTATGAGGATTAATGAATTAAGAACTGATATTTCATGAGGATTACTGAATTAAAAACTGATACTTGATGAGGATTAATGAATTACTAACTGATATTTGATGAGGATTGATGAATTAAAAACTGATAGTTCATGAGGATTAGTGAATGGAAGATCGATACATGACGAGAATTAATGAATTAAAAACTGATGCATGATGAGGATTAATGAACTGTTTATTTAGTAAACTGGTATTTACTGAATTAATAACATCTTTCCACGTCATAATTATAATTTTTCCTTTAGTAATTATGATTTAAACGAATAACTACGTCGTTTCAACTTCTTGCGTCTTTTTTACTCTGCAAAAAATGCTTTTTCATATTTATCCCTCTTTGAATAAGCTTACCAGTGTCCTTACCGTCCTTACCAGTGTCCTAAAAAAAGTAAAAAAAAAAAAAAAAAAAAAAAAAACTGCATTACTAAAAAATGAACATTAAAAAACTTACTACCGTAAACCGGGGCGAGTCTACCCATCCAGGGGCGAGTGTACCCATTTTAGTTTTACTTAAATTTCACTATTTTAAAATGCAAATAAAAAATTTTTTACCGACCGAGGACTTAGTTCAGACTCTAAGGAAGATGGCGCTGTAGTAGTTTGATCCGTTTTTATTTATTTGGTGTCTTTTTAACCGACCTGTTCAAACGTCTTTTGAGAGATTTGTATTGAAAATCAGCAAAATTTTAGTTGGTGCTCCGTAAGTATATTATTATTATTACTATTTTCACTTTGGTTAAGTGATAAACTTATCTAAGACTAAGATTACATTAATTTTATATGAAAAAACAAAACAAAAAGAATGTAAGTTTTGCTGTTGTGAACAAAAAAAGCCAGAATTCGCAGGGCGAGTCTATCCATTCGTATTTAGTTGTAATAAAGCATAATAATATAATTTAGAGCTTTGTTTATATTAAAATTAAGTCATTTTAAATGAATTTGAGTATATTATTTTAATTCTGCATTGATAAATTTATCATTAATAAGAAAATTTATAGGTTAAATATAAAATATGTTTATTTTACCTATTTTTTCAATTTGTATATTACAAAATTAACTTTTTTTATTTAATGCAAGTTAAATAAATTATTATTTCTAAATTATTATTACCTCCCAAAAGAATGGGAAAAGGATTTTTCATGATTCCCAATGTTTGAATTTCGATTTTGTTAATAATCTTTAATTATTATTATTTATTAATTATTTAATTGCAAATTTATATTAATTTTAATTTATTTTTATCTACAACAATCAGAAAAAATGTTATTTTATAATGTTAATGATTTTAAAAACAAAACTGTGATCAAAATGGGATAATCGATCAAGTACTCTATTTGCGTTATTTTATGAATAAGAAAATGGAATATATAATAAAGTTATGAATTTTACTTCATAAATATCCTATATAGTAACTAAAATAACAATTTAATAGTAAAATTTGATTATTTACAATATTAACATTCATTTTAGTAGAATGGGTAGACTCGCCCCATACGAGAGATTTGTCAGCAGTTCTATAAAAATATACAGTAACAGCGTAACTGTTAATATTTTCTAAAATCGATTTCACAGCTTTAAAGAGGGATAAATAGCGATTCCGAAACACCTATTAAAAGCCTTTTTTCTTTAATATTTACAAAAGTTTGACCACTTGAAAGTTGACAAACTGAAAAAATGGGTAGACTCGCCCCGGTTTACGGTACTCTATCTTTGCAATTCCTAGAACAAAAAGTTCTATCAGAGATCTAGCATAAATGATTTTTCTGCAAAATTGGAAAATGACAAGCTTTCGAATATCTTTTCTAAAACTACTGGTTTTGCTTTTTAGTTTTTCCAGGATGACGGTAAGTTTACCGTATGCACCTTTGAAGTATGCACAAGCTCAGATGTAGCGCTTAAGTTGTAGAAGAAACATCTTTTAGAAAGTAATACAGCTCTTGGCTAAAACTGATTATATAATTGTAATCTATACATCTATACATAATAATAAACGCGGCTGTGTGTGTGTCTGTCTGTCTGTAATCACAATATATCGCCCCAGAAGCCTCGCCAAGGCACGAAACTCGGCACATAATTGTGTTTTGACATAATGAAGAAGTATTTTTTTTCTTTTTCAAAAATTTTGATTAGTTATTTAGTTATCAGTCATTTTGTAAGTCTATGCTTTTCGTCTGCTTTTTCGTCTTCAAAGAGCCATATTCAAAAAACTATTAAAAAATGCATATACTTTTCCCCACTCTTATAAATGTATGCTAATGCGAACCTCACAATTGAAATATTAATTTTCGACAACTTAAACCAATAATATACGAAGGAATTAATAATTTAATTGTAAAGTTCGCATTAGTTTACATTTAAAGTGGAGAAAAGTTTAACTTCTGTATTAAAAATGTGGCAACATATTCGATACGTAAATAGAACGCTTCGCTTTGATATATTTGTCGCTGTTCATAATTGTTATAATAAGTTTTTCTTCTTCTTTCCACGCTCTATTTTTTTTTTCTTAAGCGAAGACGATAATTTTTATAGCGATATTGTAGTACTTTGTACAACTAAAAATTCTTTTCACAACACTTTAAAAATATTTACTTTATTTTCTTTATATATACAGAGAACAGTCGGCAAAGAATTCGATTAGGTTGAAAAACATTTCGCTAAAAAGGAACGAATTCCAAAAGAAAAAATAAACAACTTAAAGAATAAAAATGCTGATGCCAGCCAATTTTTTGAAAGTTAACTTAGAAAAAACAAACCAAACGATGTTAACAAAATGACGTAGAAAGCGCAACTAGATCAAAATTATACAAGCACAACTAGATCAAATTATAATACCTGAGTACTTGACGTAACAGATATAGAAATAGAATTTGATACCATAAAAAATTATATAGAAATAGAAATTGATACCATAAAAAATTTATTCGTTTTCGTGTTCTTTTCATGCATTTAGCATTTTAGTTTTTTTTTTCTTAAGCGTTGTAGCGACAGGAACACTTTAATTGTCCACTAATCTTCAGATTTCCGGCTATGTTTTAAAAAACTTTATTTGTGAAAACCTTTAGCTTGGCGGACAGCTGGGCGCCTTTGGCGGCTAGTATATATATATATATAGGAGTATTTCAAACTCTCCTCTATAGAGGTGGCGTTGCTACAAATCCTATGAAATTAGCAATAAACTTGTATTCCAGACATTTTGTAAAATGTACGTTTCAGTGAAATTGTGAAAAATCTAGTCATAATTTTGTGAAAATACTAGATTCGTGTTTCTGTTATTTTGTGAAAAATCACGAATACCAATCAACTGACCAGAATTTATATAAAAGCTACTGTTTTAGTGATGTTATAATTTTCTAAATCTAAGTTCACATTTAAACTCGGATTCATTTTACCCGGGTCTTATATTTTGTAATGATGTAAAAATGAAGTCTTTTTTTTGTGAAAAACATAAAACCCATGTCTTTAAAAAAGTAGTTATGAATTGAAAACGTTACTGACTCCGTTCAGAAAAAGAGCTTAGTGACGGGTACGTGACTAAAAGGAAAATCATTAAGAAAGGTCCATTTCTATGATAAAACATTTTGTGCAGGGTCCATTTCTAAGATTAAAATTTTTTGTGAAGGGATCATCTCAAAGATAAAATATTTTGTTAAAAGCCTATTCTTACCGTAATATTATTCGAAGTGTCCTTTAGCGGACCCAATTTCTTACTGCAATAACCACTGTTACGACTATAGAAACAAGCTTCACCTGTACAAGAAACACCTGTCTGGAAACACTTGTAAATGCTTGTACAGGAAATACCATCTGATGATGCATTTAATCATATAAAAATTGGCACAAATGGTTTCAAAGAGTTCTTTTTTAATAATTAACTTGGATCGTTTGTTAACACAAAAAACGATGTAATGTCTGAAATTTCACACACCAACAAAACAATCTTAACTCTTCATTGAGATCTAATTTTTTTATTTCCTTTGTTCGGAAAAAAAACTTTTTAACTATGAACTCTCATGAGGTTTGGACTTAAACTTGATTTATACACGGAGAAAAAAATGCTGGTAAAATTGCTGTATTGTATGGTAAGGACATTTCTTATACCCCCCCCCCTTAATTCTGGTAATAAACCAAAATATACGGTATTTAAGACATTTACTTTGCAATCTTTCCGTCCATACGGTAACGGTTTACCGGAAATTCTGGCTTCTAAAATTATATTTCTTGTTACTACACTATTAGTAAAAAATATAAAGCCGAAAAGTAAGTTTAACCGAATAGTTTTCATGCCATGCTCCAAGGTATCATGATAAATTACCGATTTTTACCACATTTACCTTTATCACACATCATAAAAACATATTACACATTGCCAGAACATTACTAAAGAGTTTCGGTAATAGTTTTGGTGCTTCTAGAGAGCCAGAATCATGGTAAATTTTACCATATTCTGGTAATTCTGACCAGATTGTTTTCTTAATACATTATCTCTAAGTTTGGGGTCTTGAATTAAAAATGGAGAATATGAAATTTAGGTTTTTGAAAGAAAAATTTTTCAGCTGTGTAAAAAAAATGGCCTTAGGCAAAGAAGCTTTAATTCAGAAATTTACAGAATATTTAAAGATTATTAAAAAATATCGAAGTTAAAAGAATGCACTGGACTTTCTATATTACTAGAAGAGAAGAAACCCAGAGCCATAAGAATTTTGTAGCAAAGCCCTGCGTTAATCGTGGAAGACGGGATGGTTTGATTTGAATGAAATAAACTGTTTAATGAACAAAATGTAGTTCTAAATAAATGATGCCTAATCAAATGATCAAAATGATGCCTAAAGAGAGAAATGACTCCAGTCAGTTATTGGTCTGTTATTTGGATCAAAAAATTGTTATGAATAAAACACAATTAAAGAAAAAGTAAAATAAACGTGATTCAAAAGATATTAGGAGGAAAAAGTTTTCTCTACTAAATTAAAAAAGGAAAGGTATTCTTTTTTAATCTAAAACTTTAAAGGGTGCTTTTTTATAGCTTTTAAATGATCATTTTTTAAAACTGAATTCTTCTTTTAGTTTCTAAAAAAAATAAAAAATATGCCTGGTGTGTATTTAACAGGTTGGAAAACAATGGCCATTTTCATTCTTTAGTTTTTTTTAAAACTTTATTTTCTCATTTTTTCACATTTTCATTTAAATGTAAATTTTTTAATCACCGTTTTGAAAATTTTCATTTGCTTATAAAAATTAATTATTCAGTTTTATGAGTGTTAGTACAATCTGTTAGCTGGTTGCTTTTCCGCACCAGAAAATTAGTTTTCTTATATAATTCAATGCGAAATTCGTGCATATTATTTGGGCACTAATTACCGCACTAAATTTGAGGGGAACTTATTATTCCTATAGTGGTTTACATACATGGTGATTCTGTACGGTTACAAATTTGAGGGGGACATCGTATGGATTGCATAATCAAGTTTGGGAATGTCATCGATGCCTCTCGATTATGTTAATTTTATGCTAACTTTACGTCTTTTCCATTTTAAGTTCATTTAAAATTGCATTTAAAATCAAAATTGACTAGAAAAAATTGCATGCGATTATCGACAATAATGAGAATGTAAAATTATCATAAATTAAGATAATTTAGATAAATAAAAGTGACAACAATTATTAGAAAATTTAAAATTTGCAAAAAATTAAGATAGTTTAGATACATAAGAGTATCTGCATAATTGCGTACGAATCGCTTGGTAATAACGAGGTAATAATTTATGCGCGTAATTGTCATGCATTCAGATGTGACGAAAACATAGTTATATGAGCAGATTTTAGACACTGATGTATTTAAGACTTCAATATATTGACGGTAAACAAGCCTTGAAATTATGGATATGCTGATTTAGTTAATCTAATTATATGAATTCTATAAGGTCGTCACGTGGATTTCTAAACTCAGTTCCTTCTCAGTTTTCTTGACCTTGGGCTCTGGGGTGGAGCAGATTTTTCGGTTGGGTGCACAGCCAAAAGCGGAATCTCCTGTGTTTAATTACGAAGCATGCTTGGTACTTATTTTATTGACCCACTGAAGAGATGAATGGCTGAATCAACTTCGCCTGGTCCGAGAATTAAACCCCTGACTTGTGACACCAGGAGTGCAAAACGTCACCATCCAGCCACTGGTCTATGCTGATCTTTACACTTAACAAAAAATAATCGAAAGCTTTAAAGTAAATGTAGGGATATATGAAATATAGGCTTCTCTTTGTTGCACTTAACAAAATGGCTTATTGACGAGAGATTCATGAACTGTAAATAGATTCACTAGAACTTAATGCTGCCATTTGAATGAATTAATTATTGCCTTCTTTTAGTTTTTGTCAAAAGGCTTGACATTTTCTCTGAGAATTCTCAAAATGCAGAATACAGTGCACGAAAAAAATGGGCACACTGAATAACTTATAATCTAATAATCGGATCAGTAAATTTTGTAACTGTCACTGAACAGCTGACCCAATGTTGGATTTGCAACAACTAATGTTGTAATTTTTAGCCCAATATAGAAGACAAGAGGTATTGGGAGAAATTTTGTCTTCATAGATTTATCATGGTTTAGGTCCTCGAACAATTTAGAATGCGTGAAATTCCAACTTTTGAAAAAAAGTTATTCATTAAAGTTTAGAATGTTGATTTTTATTTTGAGCAAAACAATACAATCAAATTCTTTATAAAACAATTGTTTTTCATTGGGGGGAGATCTTATTTTTTTTTGTATTTTCACTATTGTCTGTAATAGAGTTAATCACATTTATATTAATTTATAGCATTAATGACAAAAATTTCTGCATTTTCTGAGAATAGCTCAAATAAATACGTAAAAATCCAATAAAGAGTAATTAGAGTGTTTTTTCGAGTGGTTAATTCATAAATTTAGGAACAATAAAGCGGGATCGTAAAGACACAGTTCCCAGTTGAACACCGAACTGCAGATCACTGGCTGCCGCCAGTAAGCGGGTGGTTGACCGCTTTGATCAGCCTGCGTAGGGACCAAGGATGCGCTGCATCTTTATTTTTGTTTCCCTCCAAAATGTTGTGCCAATTTCTGGAAAATTGAAGATTAGCTTGTAGCTCCCATAGAAAGTATGTGTTAAACATAAAATCGAAATTAAAAATAAAGTTTAAGATTCTGATTTTTGTTAAGGATAATCAAATAACCGGTTTTAGAAAAAATAACGCTAGACAAAGTGCTGTACCATTTTGTTTCGAAATAAGGTGCAAATATTTTATTTAGAATGTAAAAATTGGAATATTGGCATATTTATTATTATTTTTTTTAAATATTTAAAGTTTTTGGAGAATCTTTATTAGAATTTTTGTATTTTAAAATTTTCTATTTGTTAATTAAAATTATTTAAATTTTTGTAAGAATTACTAACCATTATTTCTAAAATTTTTAAAATTAATTATTATTTCTTTGTTAATCAAAATTACCAATGAAAATTTTGCTTTGCGCAAAAAATTTACTTATTTAAAAAAAAAAAAACAGAGCCTAAAAAATATTTTATTGTTTATAACTTAAAATCTAATACAAATATTTTAAGTATTAAATTTTCATTTTTTAAAACTACAACTGAAAACATTTTATTATTATCATATTTAGAGTTTTAACGGGACACATCCTGAATTTGACACGTTAGTAAATTCAAAGGCAATTTTAATTTTTACCCAAAACATGAAAAAGAATTTTATTTACGATTCTTTTACCAATTAATCAAGAAGAATCAGATATTTTTGATTTTCCTAAACTTTTAAGGCTATGTGTAAAACTATTAAAAATGCATTGTTTTATTTTTAAAAGGAAAATTTGAGTTTGGGAAAGGGTTCGAAACTAAATGTCATCCAGTATTTTAACAAAGCACATTGACATAATACTTTTTGTGCCATGGCATTCTTATATGTTCGAATACTTACATTATAATTACTTGGGTATCAATATTTATGGTTGACTCTTGTTACAAAAGTCATCTAGAGTTCTATGAAATAAGCCTTTTCCTTACATTTTTAACGTCAAAATTTACTGGTGCTTTCAGTGAGCAAGAAACGCATATGTTTTAATAAATACTGTAAAAAATTCTAGATCAAATTACTGTAAAAAGTATCGGAACTCAGGATGCCGGTGTTTTTTTTTAAAATTTTTATCGTAGAATCCATTTTTACAAAAACAATGTTACAGATCAAAAAGACCGATATACCATAATTTTTACTGTAATAATTACCGTAAAATCACTCTTATTAAATAAATGATACTGTAAAATTTATGGTATAATATTTTATGGTAAAATGGATTTTACGGTGAAAGAGATTTTACGTGTGATGCTGCAGAAACAATATCAATTCACGAATTCAAGATAATTTATTTTACCTTTATGTATTGAGATCCTAGATTTTGAGACTCATTCCTGGGTATTTGAATACATATATATATATAAAGGGAAATGTACCAAAATAAAGGTCCTTATGAATCAATATTATATTTCCCAGCTAATTGCATATATGGTCTCTTTCGGGCATTTAACGACCTTTATGTAATTTTAAGGTCAAGTATGAGCCAAAAGTACACAATATTTATACTACACATTAATACGTTTTCACCTAAATATATATCTTTGTAGTTTGAATGTCAAATTTAAGAAAAAAAGCCTTATTTCTTGCTGAGAAAAAAAGTATGGTCAAAACTAACAGAATATGGTAAAATTTACCGTTATTCTGGTTCCATGGGAAAGCCAAAAAGCTCAGTAGTTTTTATTGAAACGCTTTGGCAATGGTTTTTGTAAAATTTGCAATAAAATATGCTTTCATAATATGTGTAACAATTTAGTAAATGCGGCAGACTTCGTAATTTTATCATGATATCTTAGAGCGTGGCATGTAAACCATTTATTCGATTAAATTCACTTTGAACGTTAGTATTTTTTATTAAATTTATAGTAAGAAAAAATATAATTTTAAAAACTTGAATTTCCGGGAAACTGTTACCTTATGACTGGAAAAATTACCAAATTAATAGTTTAAATACCGTTTATTTTGGTTTCATGAACCAATTAGAGTTTTCTTTTTACCAAAAGTGTCATTACCATGTAGTATGGTAATTTTGCTAGACCTGTGCATAGCGTTTAGAATTACTATTCTTCCAAGAGCTAATCATAAGTATTTATATTCTAAGAGTTAGTTGGAAAATAGTACAACACAAAATA
This sequence comes from Parasteatoda tepidariorum, assembly GCF_982258835.1. NCBI lineage: Eukaryota > Metazoa > Arthropoda > Arachnida > Araneae > Theridiidae > Parasteatoda > Parasteatoda tepidariorum. Next base: position 3,496,402 of record NC_141765.1, on the reverse strand, counting down.
AATGTCTTGATTCACGCATGGTACAAAAAGTATCTCCATATAAAAATTGGTGTGTTTTTCGCAAAATAACAGGAGATCTTCAATTTTTATCTCCCAAAATTTAAAGATATTTCTTATTATATTATAAAAAATTTTGTTATAAAAAGAACATATTCTAAAACTTTTAACAAAATCAAAAATGTCAACTATGCAAGCTTTCCTGATTTTTAAAAAAGCTGGTTCTTAAGAAAAGTTCCAGAACTTATTTAATAATTCATTTTCTTAGACAGTAACTCTGACACAATTTTTAAAGTTTTTGACTTTGAAGAGTTAACTTTGCATCATTCAAGTAGTTTGCACTGAATAATGTACTCCCTAGTATATTCCGTGTCAACTTAACTTGGCAGGATGTAATAGCGTGGCAAATGTAACTCGGCTATTTAAAAGCATGGTTTGTAGAAATAAGCATCTCTTGTTTGTTAAAATTAAAATGATCAGCTATAGTGAATAAGAAACAGGGAAACAGCAAATAAGCAATATTTATCCTCTTTAGAATGGAAATTAATTATGAATATTGTGATGCAATTATAGACATTACATATTTCATAGCATTTAAAATTTCTTTAATTTCATAACTTTAATTTCATTAATCATTCTTAATCTAATTATAATTAAATTAAAGTAATTATTTAATTTGTATCACATTTTTAAAAAGCGAATATAAATATTTTGTTCTTTTCTTAACAATCAATGTAACGGCGAACTTTTTAATTCAATACATATAAGTATAATTTATTAATTCGCTGTGCTGCGACTATTCGAATATCAAAATCTATCTTTAACTCTATTTTTCTTACCTTAACCTTACTCTATTTTATTTCTCTAACCACAAAAATAATTCGGTTACAGGGTTATTTTATTTCTCTAACCACAAAAAAAATTCTGTTACAGGGTTATTTTATTTCTCTAACCACAAAAATAATTCGGTTACCGGGTTATTTAATTTCTCCAACCAGAAAAATATTTCTGTTACAGGGTTATTTTATTTCTCTAACCACAAAAATGCTTCAGTTACAGGGTTATGTTAAATTCTCACGGTCTTTTCGGTGATTGAGCTGCAGCCGGATTATTTTGAATTTAATATTAATTATGCGGTGTTGGCTTTGTTTTCCGCTATATTATCTATCAATGACATGTCAATTTTGGATCTCTTACCTTGCTCTAAATAGTAACTATTCATTCAATGGTAATTTAAAGTTCTTGGCGTTAGAACTGGAGTTTTTCTTTGTTTGAATGCCCAAGGGCCCCTCAGTCCAAGGGCCCGGTTAGTTAATTACAAAAATCATCATTTTTAAAATAGACCTCTTTGAATCAATAAAAGGCTACGCTACTTATAATTTTATTTTTATTCATATGACCATATTTTGTTCCTATTAAAAATATCCAGAACATATATTATATCTCATATATATTATTATATATTAATATATGCATCAATATATATATCCTTCCATATGCATTAATATATATCTCATCTATATTTATTTATAAATAAAGCTATTTTGTTTAATGCATCTTTGGAGTAAACCCTCTTTCACAAGAAACGTAACTGCTCCAGAAATCACCACAACTACAATCAATTCTTCCATTAAATTGGATTAATGCCTCCACAAATATTATTAATCCGTTACATTTCTTTAATTTCGTTACATTTAACTCCTTAATTTGCCATTTATTTCTAATAATGGCATTAATAATTTTGAATTTGAGATTGATTTAAGAAAATAAATTCATTTAGCGTATTAGATGAAATAATTTTTTTAGAGATAAATAAAATATAAAATCATACAAAAATGTATTGGATCAAGGTACTTTGGAATAAAACATTGTTCCTAGAGGAAATGAATTTTATGTAAAATAAGGAATGAAGTTACGTGTGAAGTCCTTATAACCTCACAACAGGGAAGAAAGGATCATTTTCAATCATAACTTTTAATTATCGCTACAAAGCCATTTAAATTTGTTATTTTATTGTTCTCATATAAAAATGTTGTCGTATTAGGTTTTATATATTTAGTAAGCAAATGCCAAAGTGATAATTATTGTTTTTTTGTTACAAATTATATTTTTATGAAGTGGAAATTGACAAAAAATTATCATTGTCGCCTTCTTCGTTTCAGTTCTTGAAAGAAGGGAAGGTATTGAGACTCATATTAATCAAAAATATTACTTGAAAATGTTTTTTTTTTTTTTTTTTTTTTTTTTTTTTTTTTTTTTTTTACATTTCGAATTTTTGGAGGAAATCAACCTTGTACCTCAATTTTGAAAATTTGCTTGATACAATGACATTATGTGCTCTTCCTGTTGTTCGGCCTTGGTGCATTAAAATTTGAAAGAAAATTACTGGCCAAAAATGGAAAACTTGGATTTCACCGGGTGACGAATATCTTTTGGAAGTAATCGAATGAAAAACTTGAAGTAAGAAGTTCTATTTAACTTAAATGTGGAGTCTTGTTGCTGATCGAATAAAAATAAATATTTTAAATAAAATGGAATTTAATGAATACATATGTCGGAATATTATTTCAATGCAACAAACATAAATTGTAATTTAAAAAATTATCATGCAATCTTGATCACATATTTTAAAGATACGTTAATTTTTTTAGTGGTATGTTTACTGCGGCCAATTTGGGACTATTAACCAGACGAAAGCTTAGTTTCTATTCATTTTTATTTCTAAGATATATTTTGAAATAGTACAAATTTCAAAATTTATTGTATATTCATATATGGCTGAAATTACAAAATTATTTTTTAAAGTTTTGAAAATGTGGACAAATATAAAACAGAACATAGCAAGTTGTGCACACATGTTTGCGTTCTCTATTGATATACCTAGTACTTAGCGTAGGTATACAATTCGTAAAATTAGCATATAGTTACCAATTTTATCGCTTCGCTTTCGCTTTATTTAAAAAGAACTGGGCACCTGGGCCCCGCAGCGGCCCCTATCCCATACATCGTGACATATATACATTGTGTTTAAAAACATTTTGAAATTTTGCTACCTTGTGGTGGCAAAAACAAAAAACAAAAAATAAAATATATAAGTTTACAGTTGATGATTTAGAGTTTACAGATTGATTATTTACATATTTGAAAATTCTATTGTAGTATTTTGTAATATAATATAATTTTTATTAGAGTTCTATTTGAAAGTTCTGAGTTTATTTAGATAATATACTGCACTGGAGTTACTAGGTGGCAGCACTTGCTACTGTTGGTTTTCAGGATTCTGGATAATCTAGATGAAGGAAGTTGATGAGGAATCTGGACACATGATGAAGAATAATCTGGATGAAGAATTGAGGAAGTTGATGAGGAATCAAGATGATACCAATTTTATCAAAGTGTATTGCAAGGTATTAATAGATTGTAACACAAATTAAAAGTGGTAAAATAGTTTAATATGGACACATAAAAATTGGGGAAATTGGGGATAAGCATACTAATCACGGCCTTAGAAAGTGTCAACCATAAATATCTAAGTAATTTTCAATATAAATGTTATACGATTCTTTTATTTAGAATTTTAATCTTAAATAAAATATTCTCTTTGATAAAATTTAAGAAAATGAATATATTTTATTACCCATAAGAAGATTATTTTATTTCTTCTTAAATTTTAAAATTTTTTTTAAAAAAATATTATGTGTTTGTAAAAAAATACTTTTGTCTTATTAGGAATAAGAACAGGAATGTCATATAATTTTGTTTCATTGTGCAACTCTAATCACCAAAATATTGTCCGCTATGTTTAAACTTGGTTATTATTATTTTTATTTGGATTTCACTTTAGGGAAATCAAAAATTATTGGAAATTATTTAGTGAACGTTATGAATATGACGAGATAAAATACTAATTTGTATTAAAATAAAGGAAATATTTATTAAAAAAATTGCTGTAAATATCTCTCTAACACTCTATAATCTCTTGATTTTCAGTTTTTATGTATAATTATATTTAATTTAGTTTGATGCAAAAACTGAAAATAAAATTCTAATAAGTGGGGTATTAAGAAAGAAAAAAAAACGAATGACTTTTTGACTATTTAACATATCGAAATTAAAAAAAATATGGAAAAAAATTACTATCTAAGTATATATTATCTAAGTATATATTGTATAAGTGAATATTTAAATAGTTCTATAAAAGAAATTCATGAGATTAATTATTTTTTAAAATCACTTATTCCCATTTAGAAATTTTTTTAATTTCCAAATAACAGCATTTTTGAAAATGACCCATTGACATTGTTTTCAAGTTGTCGTAAGAGATATCCTATATTCCACCATATAAGATATTAATATAATATCTAGCTGCGTATGGCATTTATTTTGATAATAAATTTTTGCAGTTATTCCATAGAATTCCAATAGTTTGGAGAATTTCTTTAAACTTTTTATCACTATCATAAGCTTTATTTCAAATCGTTTTTCCTTTTTCAAAACGGATCTCTTAATATCCGCCCCTTCATTTATTTCATTCCTTTGTCTCTTAAGAGATGATCTCCCGTGGCATTCCATAAGAGACAGCAGGGGTTGGGGTAACAGCTGGTTTAGATAATGATAGATAGGTAACCAGCCTTTAAACTAACATGCCTTTCAAGAAAGTTATCACCTACAGAATCATATTGGAACTTTATTATGTTTGATTGTGTATTAAGGGAAAAACAATTTTAAGAACATCCAAATATAGTACACTTTTCAAACAGTTCAATAGTTTTTATGAATCAGGTCAAACTAAGATTTAATTATTATCAGCTATTGTATTGTGCATCATGTTTTTTTCACTCTTTTTAAACTGCTGGATTAAGAAAAAAGTAAAAGGATGTTTTGTACTTTCAAAATCCTGTAATCATAATGCTTCTCAATCAAGTACTGATAAAACCAAGCTTATATTTAAAAATTTTGAAGAAAACTTGTACTTCGGGAATATGGCGTTTGTTTATTTTTAAATTAAGTTTTATGCTCTTTGTTCCAGTCTAAAAGTACTTTTCCTCAAATACAGCGTAAAATTTTAAAAGTTTACTTGGAATAATTTATGAAGTTTTATGCTGTATTTGAACTAATTTAGTTCTGCTTATAACACAATCGAATTTTCTCTGATTATTAATTTTATTAATATTAAAATTGCAAATAAAAGATTTGTTAGATTAGATTAGTAATTTTATTAATATTAAAAGGCTTTATTGGAACTCAACTTTGGAAAACAAAACTTATTTTTTTATGTTTGATTGTTTCAGATTGTAACGGAAATTGTAAATTGAAAAAGTCGTATTTTTAAATCTCGATTTCTCAGAAACTATTCTACTGATTTTGCTCAAATTTTGTATTTTGTCATTTAGAAATTTATTGTTTAAAAATAAGTAAAAATTTGCTTATTTTAAAATTCAAAAGTTTTTTGACTATTATTAAATCAACTAATAAAAAATAATAAATCTTTACTAAAAGTTTATTTTGTACGGAATTGTCTTTGAATAAATGAATTTTACAATCGCGTGAATTTTTTTTTCAATTCTCCTAAACAGCTCTCGAAATACGGTGAAATACGCAAAAAGAGAAAATAACATTATGGAGTCCGCTCTCCCGACCGAACTATTGGGACCATATTTCCTTGATTGCGGCAAACCCTTATATTTTGAGGGTCATACATTCGAATCTGTAAAAAAAAAAAAAAAAAAAAGGTTCGTTTTTGTGAGTGATTTTGTAACTTAGAATATCGTCTGCACTAATTAATTAGTATATTTGAGGTCACGCCATCGAACCTTTAAGATTGAGGCATAGAACGTGAAGATCCGACCATTAGATGAAAAGTTATTTAGGTTGGTCCATTTATTTGATCGCGCACTTTACACAAATTTTTCAAGAAAGTCTCAATTTTTTGTAAATTTTGCAGTTCTTTTATTTATTGTAAAATATCGTTACATGAATAATTTTTCAGGCCATTTAAATATATATTATATAAGAAAAAATTTAGGGAGTATTAATATATCCGATTATGAATGTCACTTTGAGGAAGAGAAATATTTTGATTTTGTTGATAAACATTATAAACATATTATTACTGGTAATTTAAATATTATAGAAAACTTGGAACTTAGGAATTTAATGATAAAAGGCACAAAATTTAGACCCATTTACCATATATCAATCAATAAAATTCTAAAATACTTTCTTAATGATCTCAATAGTTTTTGTTTAAAGACATCAAATAGATTTTCTTTACCTTTAGGTACGCTAATAGAATGGAAACGGTGTGTTTATTATTACTTTAAAATCTTTGTTTTCAATTATAAGGATAATTTTAATAAGAGTAACAATCCAACAAATTTTTCTAATATTGTTCAATCAATTAAGCAACTTCAGAAAAATTTTGTAATTACTCCCATTGATAAAGCTAACAATAATTATGCTATATTCTGTAAAAAATTCTATGCTGAACTTTTAAATACGGAATTAAAAAATAGAAAAAATTTTAAACTAAGTAATTTCAATTATAATATTGTCATTAAAAACATTTTAGCTCTTTATAAGAGATAAAAAATTAAAATTAGCAATATACAATTTCCTTACTTATTTATCTGTCCTAAATTTCATAAAATTGCACTAAAATATAGAACTATCACATGTGGATCTAATAGTTATCTAACTAAACCTGGCACCATTTTCTCTAACTACTTAATTAAAATTATTAACAATATTTCCATAGAAGGTTTCTCTTGGATTATCACTAATAATCAACCGATTTTAGATTTCATTAAACATAATAAAATTAATTCTATTGCGACTTTTGATCTCCAGGATATTTTCAATAGCATTCCCCTTTCTAAACTAAAAAATGTCCTTTTGAATTATTACTATGATTTTAAAAATATCCTTTGTTGCGATTTTGATTATTGGGAAATAATGATTAACTTTTGTCTTTTTAGTAATTATCTTTACAATGGAAGGAGTATTTTTCTTCAAATTGATGGAATACCACAATGATCTAATTATTCATCTGTCTAAGCTAATTTATTTTTGCATTATTATGAAAAAAAATATACTCTTATTATTAAATTTGTTTTTCGATATATTGATGACTTAATTATCTTTAATTTTCAAGATTATACTATTTTATTAAATGATATTTACCCTGATGAATTAATCTTGCTTCGTAATCATGATGATAATATTAATTCAACTTTTTGGATTTGGGTAATATAAAAGTTGAAAATATCTGCTTTGTTGATTTATACGATAAAAGAAATGATTTTAATTTTAATATTAATTAACTAATTACTTGGGATTCTAGTGTTTCTAGGAGCATCTATTTAAATACCACTTTTAATGAAATGAACAGAATTAAAAGAGTATGTAGTAATATTTACTTATCCAAAAAACAAGTCTATAAACTCTTTCAAAATTTGATATAAAGCAATGGATACCCAACTAAAGTAATAAAATTTTATATAAAATCATTGAATTAATTTTATTATATTTTTGTGGCTATATATAATAAACATTTTCTTTGTTAATTTATATAATTTTCCCATATGCAAATCCATTTCGGGTAAATTCGTTGCAAAAATTATTTACTAAATAATTTCTTTGCTAATTTGTATAATTTTTCCATGTGCAAATCCATTTCGGGCAAATCCGTTTTCAAAATTATTTACTAAAAAATTCCTTTACTAAAAAATGTCCTTTGTTAATTTATATAATTTTTCCATGTGCAAATCCATTTCGGGCAAATCCGTGTTAAGATTATCAACTAAAATTTTTTTTCTTTGATAATTTATATAATTTTTCTATGTGCAAATCCGTGACTAAAATTATTTGCAAAACAGGCAATTTATGCTTCTCTTTTCTATTTTATATTTTTTCTTAAATAAATATTTATTTTCCAATATTATATATGGTTCACGCTTTAATTTATCCAGTAGAATATTACCTTGCGCTCATCCATTTCGGGCCCATCCTTGGAAACTAACAAATCAATGCACAGCATAGCAAATCACTTCAGCAATGCAGTAAGAACGGCACTTTAAATGCCTCTAGTTACACCCAATTTGCGCTTTCGTTGTCATATTTTGTAATCTGGCAATCTTGTTGCGAAAATACTTTTAAATTATTCTTGAAAAATTTCCCGTTCATGCAAGTACATCTGATTTCGCTACTCGCTTTATAGTTTTTGTTTTGTTTTATACTGTTTGTTTTATATTTTCTCTTTTTATTTTATTCCATTTGATGTAATTTTTGTAAAAAAAAAATTTTTTTTTAAGCGCTCCTCACACTATTGTATTAATACATTTTGCTTTGGCTATATTGATACAATATCAGAATGCACTCTTTTTTTGCGGATATGATCGTGTGGGCTGATGAAAAGATTATATATTCTATTTTTCGGTTTTTTTAAAAAATTTAATCCTTTTTTTTTGTTTGTTATCAGTTGTTTGTTATTTTTTTCATTATTATCCCCCCCCCCTTTGCATATGTCTTTAATTTTTCTTTGTTTTATTCTTCATTTTGAATTTATATATATATATATATATATATATATATATATATATATATATATATATATATATATATATATATATATATATATATATATATATATATATATATCTTGTATTCAGAACATTTTGAATTGTAAGTCTCTGTAAACTTTATAATTTTATTTTTTATTGCTTTCAAAAATAATAAAAGTTTTAAAAAAGTGAAACTAGTAAAAGTAACTTTTGTTATTGTTTAGATTTTTAACACTAGATCGCCCAAGAAAAACAATGACTTATTTAATGACACAATTTCTTAGAATTTTGTGACTTTTTGTACAACATAAAATGTTTTTTATTGTTAATATTTACTAATAACTTGTTATATAACTGTAAATAATATAAAAGAATAATAAAAATTAATTTTAACCAAATTTCTTTACACATTAGTTATTCTTTCACAATCTATGGTCACTTTGACTGCTTTTGGGCAATAACGGTATATACTAAGTTTCAGTCTTTCTATTGTTAAAAAATGAAAATTCAAAGTGTGTTTTTATTTCTTTCTGTTGCAAAATGCTGCAGACATATTTTACATTAACCCTACTGATACTAATAGAGTATTAAACTTATCTACTAAGTATCCCCATTCTCTTCCACTCCTTTTATTAAATTAAAAGAGAAACTGAGGTGTAACATCTCTCCAAATTTCATGTTCAATAGCCCTCAAAATTGTCTTAAGGAACGCTTTTTTGCTTTCAAATTATCACCAAATTGATAAAGTTTTCGGAGACTTTTTTTCAGACTTGAAATATTCTGAGTACCCCCTTAGGATTATTTAAAATTAAATTTTAATTGTTTTATGACATTAAATTATCAGCTAGACACTAGTCTCATTGCTTTTAGATTGCCATTATATCGCTTAAGTAAAAAAAAATAACAAACCATTACTTTGGTTAAATTCATTGTTTTTGTCACAAGAAAAGTTAAACTAAATGCTTCGAAATAAAATCAGAAGTAATTTTTAATAGACAAAACTACTTTCTCCATATATTTTCTTTAATGGAATTAAATTGTAAGTAATCTCTAGTCAAAATTATTGTACTCCCATAAATCAATTCCTTTATTATTTGCTACATAATGAAAATCTTATTAATTTAGTCACTCGGAATGATGGAAAGTGAACAATTTATAAATTAATGAATTTATTGTAATTTACTTCTGAAAAGCAAACCAGGTGGTAACTATGAAACTAAACACTCAAGACCTGTAATCATATTAAAACTATTTACGGCATCTTTTGATTTTCTCTAGACGTTATGAGCGCCTGCAAATATTATTGATTTCAACATATTGTTATTTCATGAATACAGTTTTATTATAAAATGTTAATGTGTTTTGTAAGCTTCAGTGCAAGCATTGTAAAAGTCATTTTCTTGGATTTATAAATGAATGGGAAATGTTTTGTAAGCTCAATTATACACACAAGATGTCCAAAAATTAAGGAAACAATTTTTTTTTTAAAAATATGCATTAGATTAAAAATTTAAAAATACACGCTGTAAATATTTTCAAAAAATGTATAGCCAAAATCTATTATGTTTTTAAAAATGTTTTATATCATACCAAGCTCTACCCCATCTTTTTGCCCCGGGAGTGAGGTGGAAGACCAACTTCAAAACCTTAAACAGCAACCCTCATTTCTTTAATTGCAGATTTGGATATTCCAAAAAATACTTCGATTCAACCTCAAGATTTTCGCATTTTACTTTGCGGATGGAACCACAAAATGAAAATGGTGTATAAATTGTTTAAAATAGAGATAACTCGAAAAATACATATCAGGTAGAAAAACTAAAATAGTTGTGCTTGGGGGGCCGGGATAGCCTTTTCGGTAGGGCGCTGGGCCCATATCCAAGAGGTCGTGGGTTCGATCCTCGCCGGCTGAAAACTCCCCGTGTAGTAAATGGTGACTGATGCACGTTAAATCTGTCGAGTCTCAAAGTCCTCCATGTTCCCACAACAAATTAATACCTCGGGGGGTACTGATCCAGGAGTTTCCTTGTCTTCTGGATTTGTTCAAAATTACAAGGCTACGGAGTTGAACGTAAGTAGTCGTAAACCCATGAAATTGGGTCGGCTGTTCAACGACGGTTATAAAATAAAATAAAAAATAGTTGTGCTTGACATTTTAAAAAGCCTATGTCAACCGTTCCCTAATCCCTGAAGACTCAGAGGGGTAGAGGTTGAATTTGGTATCATTGAAGATAAACGCGTATTATCTTTTGCTTGAAAACGTATATCATAACATTATTTTTTGAAAATAAACGTGTATTTTTAGGGTTTGGATGCGATGCGCGTCAAACATTATTAAACCCGACCACCTGCCCCACCGTCTTAGACTTGGTATTGACCAGTGGATGATGCCCAGTTAATCAATTAATAAATAAACACAAGAAAAAAAATCCTAAAAATTTAAATCTTGATCCTAAAAAAGAAGTGCCCTCATTTTACACTGTTGTATGTAATTTTTTAAGACAAACGCTTTCTCATTCCTTATTCCATTTCTTTCCTTATTTCTGATTCATTATTATATTATTAAACACTTATTCCAAAACCTTTAATTGTCATATAGTCTATGTATTTTCACGCATACACACTCGATAACAAAAAAATCGACGCACCAAGAAGGAGTTGTCCGATTGAAACGAAAATTGGTGAATGGGAAGACAATGTACAGAATAGTAAATGATTAAAAATTCAGAACAATTGAATAATTTATTTTAGAGTTACAGTAAAGAGTTTAATAAGGTGTTGACCCGCCTCTAGCCTGGATACAAGCTGCCACACGGCGTGACATAGACCGATAAAGTTCCCAGATGGACTCTTGCGGTATTTCCTGCCATATTCGATCTAATTGTCGAACGAGGTCATCAACATCCCGTGTCAGATGCAATCGCCTTCCCATCATATTCCAGACATGCTCGATGGGAGAGAGATTTGTTGATCTGGCAGGCCAAGGAAGAGTTTGACAAGCCTACAGACAGTTCATAGCAACACGTGCCGTATGTGGTCTGGCATTGTCCTGCTGAAAAACCAGCCCAGGGCGCTGCAAAAGGAACGGTAGCAAAACAGGTCTTAGGATGTCGTCGACGTACCGCTGCGCAGTAAGTGTACCTCTAATGACGACCAAAGGGGTCCGGCTGTCAAAGGAAATGGCAGCCCAAACCATAATGCCTTGTTGAGGGCCGGTGTGGCGTGCAATAGTGAAGGCAGGATCCTCCCTCTGCCCTGTGCGTCTCCAAACACGTCTTCGATGATCGTCAGGACACAGTTAGAAGCTGGATTCGTCTCTAAAGACTATACGTCCCCTGTCGGCATCATTCCAGCCTGATCGAGCGTCGATTTTGCGCGTCTTAGTGTGTCGAGTTTTTTGTTATAGAGTGTATAAATGTGTTAAACTAGTAAAAGCACTTTCTTTTCATAACAAATGAAAGCATAGTTTAAGTTAGGAACGCTTATTGAATGTTTAAAATATTTTGAATTATATTCCCTTTCTTTCTTATTTTTTATTCTTTATTATATTATCAAACGCTTCTTCCGAAACCTTTAATTGTCATAGAGTCAATGCATTTACACACTCATATAAATGTGTTAAACTAATAAAAGCACTTTCTTTTCGCAACAAATGAAATCATAGTTTAAGTTAGGAATGTTTATTGAGTGTTTAAAATATTTTGAATTATATTCCCTTCCTTTCTTATTTCTTATTCTTTATTATGTTATTAAACGCTTATTCCGAAACCTTTAATTGTCATAGAGTCAATGCATTTACACACTCATATAAATGTGTTAAACTAATAAAAGCACTTTCTTTTCGTAACAAATGAAAGCATAGTTTAAGTTAGGAATGTTTATTGAGTGTTTAAAATATTTTGAATTATATTCCCTTCCTTTCTTATTTCTTATTCTTTATTATATTATTAAACGCTTATTCCGAAACCTTTAATTGTCATAGAGTCAATGCATTTACACACTCATATAAATGTGTTAAACTAATAAAAACACTTTGTTTTTCGTAACAAATAAAAGCATGGTTTAAGTTAGGAATGTTTATTGAATGCTTAAAACATTTTGAATCAAAGTTTGAAAGCTTTTTTTATTGAATAAAAAAAAGTCCTCCTATTTTTTGTTTTCTTTGTATTTTTAAATAAAGCAATTATTTTTTTCTCTAAAAAAATCTTTTGCATCAACACTTAATCATAAACTTTCTTTTGAAAAGAATTTCTATTGTAACAAACCTTACTAACCTTTAAGAGTTAAAATTTCGGCATATTTTTTGGATTAAAGTATGTTTTTGGTGTAATTGCTCCTTTTTTGATAAAGAATGCTTCTTCAGCAGTTCATTTATAGAGCCGTTTTGTTTTAAGAAAAGTCGCAAATTACGAAAAAGGTTAAATGTATTTAGAAAAAGAAATAAAAAGACGAAGTGAACCGAAAATTCGAGTAATGAAAATTGTTTTCTCGTCTCTCTCATCATCACAACCGAATCATTTCAACCAGAAAAGTGTTGATAAGACAGACGAGCGAGGAGAAATGATTTTTTTTTCTCCCCTCCTTGGCGTTATTACTTCTTTTGGAGAAAAATCTCAGTTCGTCTTTCAGTTATTCTATTCAACAATGAGTCATTAACAATAGCTAGGGGTTAAAATGAGAAAAAGAATAAATTAAAAAAAAACCCCTGGTTTCATTATTTGAAGCATTGTTTCTATCATAAAACCCTTGAAAAATAATTTGTTCTTAGAGATATTATTCTTAATTCCCTGACAGAATGTTGCAAAATATTGCGTTAATCAGTCAAGTGCAAAAGAACTGAAGGGAATAAATAGAAATTACTGAAAATATCTTTGGAATTATTTGAAAAGAGCAATTTATTTCAAAGATTTGATTTTGCTGCATAATTTTATTTCGTAATATATTTTTTTTAGCAAAAAATAAATTATGAATATCAGTTCTTAGATAAGTGGATATTCAAGGTTTGAAAATCAAATAAGGAAAAAAGGATCTTTTTAAAAATTCAAATTTTGCGTCTTCTCTGAATGGTGAAATTACGTTTTGGTCCTTTAATATGTTTGGTAAATGCCGATTATACTGTTATGTTTGGAAATCAGACATCATTCCTACAGATTCTTATATAAAATAACGGCCAGAATGTTTTCTGAGGACGCTTCATCTCTTTGTTTATCACTTTTCGATAATTTTATGGCAAAGAATTAGATTTGGATGGGGAAAACGATTATTCTAACCGATGAATTTCTTCTGAAAAGATTGAGTAGTGAAAAGCTTTAAGACATGAACATTTTTAGCAAGAAGGGGGATTTTCCCCATCAAAATATTTTTCAATCATTTTTTTTATATGATAGAAATATCATAAACTTTCTAGTATTTTTTAGCAAATTTTAGCTTGTAACCCTCTTTTTTCTACCCCCTAACTCCTCCAAATAATTTTTTCCTTTTTTCTTTCATTTATTTCATTCTTTGCTATCTTTTTTCATTATTTTTAAACTTCAGCTTCTAACCCTTTTTTTTTCTGCCTCCAAACTCCTCCAAATAATATAAATGTATGTCACAAATTTTAGGTGATGGTAGAGGACCAGTTCCTAGTAAGTTTAAAAGTGAATGTAGGACGGTGGCCTTTTCAGCAACTCGCGCGCTTCGAGTTTTAAGCAGGAATATTTTTGCCTTGACAAATATAATAAAATCATAATAAAAACTTAATTCATGATATTAAGATTAAAATAATTTTTCCATTTTTATATTGAATTCGTGGCGATTAAATTAAGGAAAATTGGGGATAGAACATTTCTGGAAAAACGGTGGATCATGAGGTAAAACGGTAATTATATTTAGGAAATCATTTTGTATAAGATTCAGCAGGATTATTTCAAGAATATGCATCTAATCAAAAATCTAAATATGCATGATTATCTTCAAAAGGAGTATGTTATAATCCCTCATGCTCTGGAAGTTACCTCATCCTCAGGGGTTTGGGAGGAGGTGAAGCTTGGTGTCATTAGATAGGCGTTTCAATGTATCAACCATTGCTATTTTATTTTTTCTATCTGGCAAGTATTTATCGTGATAGGTGGGATAGCATGGATGGTAGGGAGTTGGTCCCATGTCCAACAATTCGTGAATTGAATCCCCAACTGCCGTCGACTCTCCGTGTAGTAAATGGCGACTGATGCACGTTCAATTTGTCGGGTCGCAAAGTCCTCCATGTTCACGTAACGAATCAATAACTCTTGAGGTACTGAATTGGAGATGGAACGTTCTCTGGTTCAGTACAAAATTACGATCAGTGGATGAATAAATGGATGAATGAATGGGTCAGCTCTATAAACGGGTTGTGACATGTGTGCGGGTGAAGTCGTATTTTTGGCCATAGATGGCGCTACTGAAAAACAAGAACGCACCCTCTGCTATAAATTCGTTTAGTTTCAGCAAGCACACTAGCTGGTACTGGCAAGTGGCTTTGGAAACAACAACATTTATCGAGATGTGTCTATTTTAAATAGTTTGTATCCCTCTTTATTACCACTATAGCGCCATCTGTAGATCAAAACACAAAAATCAAAAATGTGTATTTTTTTCTGGAATGAAACAAAAATGTATATTTTTTTGGGGAAATATTAAACAGAAAACCGCAATTTTTCTGGATTTTCTGGAAACCCCCCCCCCCCCGGAGTTTACGAAGTACTCGGCTATTTTTTCTAGAGAATCAAAGTCTGCAGTAAAAAATTGAGATTTCTGTTAAATTATTTTTAAATCAACTCCTTCCTTTGGTGTAAGGTGGGGGGGAAATTAGTATAATTGAATACATCTTTAAAAACACTTCATACACATGATTTTTGGTTCTATGTGTAGTACTCGTGATATTTGGCAGTTTCTATACTTTTTTGGACACCCCCTGTATATTTCAGTAGGCTTCTGCAGTGAGTACAGCTGTCCTAATATATATTTCTAGCTATATTCTTTATCTCTGGAATTAGTAAAGTGAATAAAAGCAAGTTGGAATGCAAGAGCTAGCGCACAATGGGGCTAGTAAAAGGTATATTTTTTTCCTGATCAAGCTATGCTTTCCTGTTTATTCTTCTATTTTACCAAATAATACTTTTCTAAAGGGAGATAAAAGTGGTTTTTCTAAAAAAATGAACTTAAAGTGTCATTTTATTTATCTATTTGTGTAAGATAAAAAAAATCATTCGCAACATCTAAGATTTTGTAAGAAATTATTTATCTATTTTTGAAAAGAATATTTTTAAATCTATTTTTGTGTTTATTAATATATAACTTTTTCAGAGGAAATACTCATTCTTTTATATTCTACTCATGAAATTTTAATTAAGAATTTTAATGCAAAACAATAAGAAAAAAATAGAATTCAAATGGATGGTCACTATGAGCTCTCCTATACTTTTTCTGGTATATCTTGAAGCGGTTCAATCCTTTCGCACTCTAGATCTTACCTGATTTAAGAATCGTCATTTAAAGTCAGACGTTGAAAAAATATTTATTACTTTTTCAAATATATATCAACTTTGAAATTTAAAGGATAATTCGCAAAATGAACAATATGCTAACACTAATGTACGATAGTGCACGACTTGCAATAAGAGCAAGCAATAATAAACAAGTAAAAAGTGGTTAAATCGGGGCTGCCAAAAAGCGAGTTCTTTCTAAATCTAGCAGCCATGTCACTTATTTTAACGATACATATATAAATAACTAAATCAAATTTTCACTTCCCCAGAAATACTTAAAATCATACATATCTTAGGAAATACAGCAGTTCTAAGCTCAGAAATTATATAATTTATTTATTTACTAAAAACAAAATTATTTGTTGAAAATATCGCCTCACAGAATAAGCTGTAGCAAGCAGCTGTATACTTCCTAACAGGAAGCAGAGCAGTTCAAGTGTTCGAGATAGTTGTTGTTTACATTTAGATTGAAAACACCATCCATGAACGCTTGTGGATGAAGTATCTTGCAACAAACAAACCGAAAAATCCATTTCCTGGCCGAAAAAAAAAATCACGTCAAGAGTTAAGACAAAAAATTTTTAAAAATAGAAATAAATGATTATGCAGCGCTTACGTTGTTTTAAGCATGTTAAGTCAAGATTCAATCCATTTTTCACTAAGATTTAGACACGAAAGGTTTGAGGGGAGCAATAAAAATTACAAAAGAATATTTCTTTAATGTCATATGTCAAAAAATTACTATCTTACGAGCAATATGTTTAAGACCATAAGAAAAGCAATTACTAAATAAGATGCAATCTTAATAGTTTGAGGGTTAGTGAAATATCCTCATTGGTAGAAAATCACGGGTAAGAATGATTTTGCCATCAGCCTAACTGTTGGAAGTTTTCATGGTTTTCCTCTTCATGCAACGCAAATGCATGTCAGTTCGATCAAAAAGTTTTATCTTACGAACTACGATTGTACTATTACGATTATACTACTACGATATGTTTAACATCATAAAAAAGCAATTACTCTTACTAGGTTTTGGTTCAATTATCGAGCTAAATAAGATGTAATGTTTACAGTTCGAGTGCTAGGCTATAAATAATCTAATTAATTACTGAAATATCCTCAGTGGTAGACAGATCAGGGGTTAGAATCCTCTTGCAGTCAGCCTAATTGTGGAAGATTTTTGAGGTTTTCTTCTTTATGCAACGCATATGCGGATTAGTTCCATCCAAAATTCTCAACGAGGATTTGTTTGTCCCTTGTCTTTTGGATCGGGTTCAAAATTAAACGTTATTTTAAGTTACGAAATCGGACACAAAAACTAATCCTCTCCACAAAAAAAAAAAAAAAAAAAAAAAAAAACTTAAAATGAAATATACTCTTATATTAGGTTTATATTTTTAAGCCTCAAAAGTCCTTTAATGTTTATTTCGTTTTTTAAGTATTTCACCACAAATCTGTAATTATTTTCGAAAATAAAATTGTTTTAGCACGAAATTTGTAAAGCGTTTGCATACTAGTTTAATTTTATATAATTGCAGGATCATGGGAAGCTAATGTTTTGTATGCTCATGGAGAAATTAATGGGATCCTATGTTGTAAAAAGTAGTAATCATGTAATTGTTTATTATTTGCTGTCTGTACATTTCCCGAAGATAAAAAAGCAGATTTCCCGAAGATAACTTTTGATTTTTATCATCGAATTTATAGATAACAAGTTAGAGGCTCACTTAAATATTCTAATTAACACTAGATTGCCTAAGGAAGTCATTTTGACTGCTTTTAATTTCAATTAGAAAAACAATGATGTATATAAGGACACAATTTCTTGGAATTTTGTACAACATATAATTTTTTTTGCAGTTAATATTTACTAATGACTTGTTATATAACCGTGAATAATATAAAAAAATATTAAAAATTAGTTTTAAACAAATTTCATTTAACATTATTTATTCTTCTACAATCCAGTCATTCTTTTGGGCAATATAGGTAAATTCTAAGTTTCAGTCTTTCTAGTGTTAATGAGTCCAGAAGATATTTTAACTTATGGAAACAGACATAAAAATGCACTTTCACTGAATAAACTTACCTCTTTTTTTCAATAAATTGAGATTTTTGACAATCAAAATTTGAGCCTCTTAATGATAATATTACTTACCGCATATTACGTTATAATTTTGGAACTATTTAAGAGAATAGAAGCGTTTTTGAATACAGTCAAGAGTTAACACACATTTAAATAAATATGATAAAATATATAATAAAAATGGCAATTTTTTAAAATCATCCCTGCCGCAAAATTTGAAATTGTGTAATTCTTTATTTTTTGCAATAGTTAAATACCAGCAAAAAAAAGATAAAAATAAAGGGGTGAAAAACTGATCACCCTTTATAATTTTTTTCAAATAATCAGATTTATTCATACTAAGTAAGATGCAATCTTAGTATTTCGAAAACAGATACAAAATTGTTTAGTGAACAAAAAAGGAGAAAAAAAATCAGACTACCCTGAATTACTTTTGATCTAATGATTGGATCTTCACATCCTAGGACTCAATCTTAGTGGTTCGAGAGGGCTACCTCAAATTTGCTAATTAATAAGTGCAGACTATATCGTAGAACGTGAAGATCCATTCATTAGATAAAAAGTTATTTAAGGTGGTCCTTCATTTTTCTGAGCATTGCATTTTCTATAAATAAACATACCTTTTTTTAAAAGGAGCAGATTTTCGTTCATCAAAAGGAACAAAATGTTACCATTATGTTCAACCTTACTGTTAAATACCTTAAAGCTAATCTTACTTTTTGAGTATTTAGAAATATCTTCTTAGAAATATCTTAGCGGAAAAATAATTTTTTCAACACAAATATCAATTTATTTATGTAATTATTTATCATACGTAATTTTTCTTCTCCTTAATTTAATAATGATCTATAATTGTTTGAATCGTAAAGGTATTGAAATATTTTTCATGGTTTAAACTACATAATTGAAAAGGACAAAATCCCAACTGTGATTGAGTCTGTCATTGTTCTCCAAACAACAAAAATTAATTTTTTTATTTTCCTACTTATTTTGTTTTAAAAATTAAAGCACTGTAAGTAAAAATAAAAGAGTTTAAAGCAAGGTTAAAATTTGTATATCTTACAATTCGAAAGCTTTATTCTTATGTTTTTTTTATTGTATTTCATATGAATGTTATATAGTATGCATAATGCTTTGATTCGATCAATAAGTAACAGGTAATTGGTCAATGCATAAAGTTAAACTAATATTAAAGGTCTTTTGACTGCTTTCCAGACAATTTGGATCAGGTTTTTCAAATGAAGTTTGAAAAATTGCTATGCATGGAAAAGGAGGTATCCAGAGAAAGTACTTTTTGTAATAGATTTTATAACTTTTATTGGTCCTAGTTAATTAGAGTATTAAAGATACAGATAGAATTACTAGGACTGAATGTACACTAAGAGGAAAAAAAACAGACCACCCTGAATAACTTTTGCTCAAACGATTAGATCTTCACGTTCTATGGCTCAATCTTAATTGTTCAAGTGGGCGACCGCGAATATGCTTATTAATTAGTGGAGACGATATTTTAAGTTAAGAAATTAGACAAAAAAACGTACTTTCTCTGAATAAACATTTTTTCAACGGATTCGGATTTTCGATCTCCAAAACATAGGAGGTAGCCGCAATCTCGGAAATATGGTCCCCATAGTTTGGTCAGAAAAGCTGTCCAAAAGTTGGACCTCTTAATGTTAATTTTACTTTATCTGAATTTCACCCCATCTCGAGAACTTATTAAACAAATTTAAAAGTTTTTGCAGGCAATTATAAAATTTGTATACTCGATGATTAAAAGTGAAATTATTATTAAGGCTTCACATTTGGTTGTTCTCTAGACTATGTAGATCGTATTTTTCAGACTATAGCAACTCCCCATATCAGTTTGAAAAATTTCTATGCAAGGAAAAGTCATTCAGAGAAAATACCTTTAGTAATACATTTCATTGCTTTAATTTGTCCAGATTAATTACTGTATCAAAGATCTACTGACGGAATCATTAAGATTGAATGTCGTTACATCCCTCCACTAAGTTCTTAAGTTTTTACAGAAACCTTTATTTTTTGCAGATTCTACATTTTGTTTTGATATCTTAGAGTGAATACTAAAAAAAAATTGTATTATCTTTAAAAAATAGTTAAAAAGGTAAATTACGGCTCATTCTATAATCATATTTTAAAGACTACTTGAGAAAATTTAATGGAAATTATGGATTAGTTCTTTACTGATGTAAAAGAAACTACTAAAATTTTTGAATTAAAAAAAACATAATGAATTTAGTAGAATATGAGTAGTTGAAAAATATACATGACTTTTGGTGTATTTTCATTTATAGTCATTCATGGACTCCAAGAAATTTAAAAAGAAAAAATTAAAATTGTGTCGCTAAATTGGACTTGATAGGGTCATATGATCAGGAGGTCACATTTTGTCATCAACGGTATGAAAAGACAGTTTAATCTCTGTTCGCACGGAATTTTCCCCTTTGAGTTACAATTTACCTACTGCTTTATCGATTTACAAAAGGATTTTTTGTTCTTTAACGTTCTTATCAAATTCCTTATAAAAGGATTTTTCAGTGATGCCAAAGAATTATAGATTTTATCACAAATACGAGGTTAAAAGGGGAAACATTTGTTAGTTAGTTTCAAATCCGGAGAAGAAGGTGGCCATTCATGGACTTTAAGTAAGACAGGACAATTTACAGTCTACCACTTTAAATACTTTCAGCCCTGTGAGCTGAAATAGATTCTTGTTTTTGGTACAATTTTAGTTTGTAGAGAACTTTTAGGATTTAGGAAGCATAATTTTCCGAAATAGGTTTGTGGTGTTGTTTAGTTTTTAAGCATTGATCAAAAAAAAAAGTTTTTTCTTTAACTTATATCCCATTCTAAGATATTTTACGGATTGATAGAGTTGTTGATATTCAATAATCTCTTAAGACGCAATTTCCAATATATTCGACAACATTTGTTGCAATTTTATCTCTTAAAAAGCAATTTTTAACGATTTTTTTTCCAGTTCCTTTACAAAGAGTAAAAATATAATTGAAATTACCCTCATGTGTCGAATTTTTTAATTACAATAAAAACTGTAAATAAGATAAGAAATTTGATTTAAATAGCCTTTTGGACATTTTTTGCCATATTAATGTTATTTAGGTATATTTATTAGGGTCTAGTATTTAGATTCCTAATACGATAAATCTTGAAAAAATTGTCTTGTCCTTGTAAAATGGGGTCATTGATATAAATTTATCAAAATATAAAAAAGTATTTTTAAAATATCCTGCAATATTCAGAAATTGCTAAAAGAAATTTATGAATTTTTATGTAATAATTAAAAAATAAATTAAATATAATTAATTGAATTTTTTAAGAAATATTTTATCGTATTATTTATATTTATCGCTTTATTCTAAGCCAGGCATTGAAAAAAAAAAAATCCGTATTTTTTGCCATTATTTATATCTTGGGTATCAGTAGGTTATTGGAAGAATGTATCTACTAATCAAATTGAGTCTCTTGTGAACTTGTTAAATCGACAAAAAGATTCTCATTCAAGATCAAAAATTTCATTCACGCGTGGCCCGCTTGAGGAGTTCTTAGCACTTCTGATGTCTAGCAAAGTCTGTTTTTCACTCTTTTGAGCTGCTTTCATCTTCTAAACCATACCATATTTACCTCTCAACTTTTAATGTGTTAACTTAATTAAGTTCTCTTGATTGTTGACATTGAAAGGGACATTAGCGCTTCACAATTTTAAGAAAACCAGTGAGGTAATTTTGCCTACATAGATTGCTGGATTTCGTTACATCTCTCGCAAGGTGATACCTGTCGATTTGAAGCTGCTAAGATGTCATTTTATTACAGTTACGAGTAAATCCAATCATTAGATCAAAAGCCGTGGTGGCTTAGGGGATAGAGCGCTCGTCTTTCCAATGAGGTGAATCGGGTTCGAATTCCAGCGATGACTGGTTGATTCGAATTCTTCACCGGCTTGCACCGACTATAGTGCTGACTTAAAATATCCTCAGTGGTAGACGGATTATGGGTTAGAATTCCCTTGCCATTTGACTAACCGTGAGATATTTTCGTGGTTTTCCTCTCCATATAACGAAAATATGTGCTAGTTCCATCAAAAAGTCCCCAACGAAGGCAAAATTTCTCCCCATACCTGATACAGGAGTTTCTTTGTCTTCTGGATTTGGTTCAAAATTACAAAGTAACGGATTTGAACTTCGGTAGTCGTGAACGCTAAAAATTGGGTCTGCTGTTCAAGGACGGTTATAAAATGAAATCATTAGATCAAAAGTTGAGCAGGTATAGCTGTGAAGATAGATCGCTTGCCTTCCGATAAGGTGAGCCAGGTAAAATTTCCGGCGTTTTCTGGTCGACACTGCTCTCAGCTCGCATCAGTGACGGTGATGAAAGAAAATATTCTCAGTTACATGCAACCCATTGGTTGAAATCCCTTTGCTGTCAGGAGAGGCTTACAGTAAGAGGTTTTTAGATTTTTCTCTCCGTTCACTAAAATGTTGTTTAGTTTTATCAAAAGTCTTCAACGAATACAAGCTATTTCTGGGAGCTCCCTTGTCTTCTGGGATCGACTTAAAATTACAAGACTGTGGAATTGAACATTGATAGCTGAAAATTTGAAAAGGATTAGTTGCTCAACGCCGGTAAAAAAATGAAAATAAAATGGGAAGTTATTTAGGATGTTTCTTTTTCTGTGCAATACGCAGTGTAATATTTTAATGGTCCCCTAAACCTTCTCGTGACTAAATATTTTTTGAAAAGTGTGAGTAATAGCAAGGTCTTAACAAGCCTAATGTTACGTAAGCATTTATTTCTTTTTTAAAAATTTACGTTTAAATTCTCGTTGAGTTTCTGTTTTCTAGTCAGGCAGTGTTTGGATGAGTTCCAATTTCCGATTTCAAAATTACATATTTGTTTACAAGTTTAAGATGAGTTTGAATCTTACATTTTAAAGCGATGTAAGATTATTTATGCTTAAAATTTTAAAGAGCTTCTGCAAACTCTTCTAAGTCACCGTTGTGTAACACAGAGTCGTGGTAAGGCGAAAAGTAGGGCATGAGATTTCAGTTATTAAGGTATTAGCCAGACTATAACCTATGCTCGCCACTATTATTCATTAATAATGAAACATATTTAATGCAACAAAAATATAAATGAAAATAAGATTGTCATAAGGTTTCAATCTTCTAGAAATAATAGGTGAAAAGTGAGTGACCCAGTAATTTTTTGCTCTGAATAGAAGAAACCAAAACAAACCACGTTAAATCAAATTTCACATAGTTTAATATAAAACTCAAGCATTTCGGCATTTTTATTTCCCGGGTTGCGCATATAGCAGCAAAAATCATTATATCACTTTAATCGTTCTTATTTTTGATATTGTTAAGATTAATTTAAGGTGGAGAACTAGGGCAAAAAAATGAATTTGTTATAAAATTTGAGTCCCTGTACTCATAGCTTTCTATAAACACTTTACTTTTGTTTGTACGTTAATTATTTATATAGTTATAGCAGTTTTTATGTAAGGTAATAAGAGAGGATAGAGTAGTGGTTTTAAGTCTTTAAATTATTTTATCTCAAAATTAGGATTTTTTACATTTTACACCACCTTTAACATGATAACTCATTGTAAGAGTTAAATTAAATTATATTTTGGTGCGTATAAGATAAAGTAACGTTATTTATGAATTATAATTAATAGATTGAAATATTTGGTATAGTATTAATAATTGGATATATGGGTTACATGATTGGATGTATCTCTGGATATAGTCATGATTAAAAATAGTTAGATGATTGATATAATAATTAAATTAAGGCCGAAATATATGAAAGGTAATTAAAATAAATTAAGGGGGAATGTGATCGTTAAGGAAAGTGGTAGTACAATGCTAATGTGGGATAACAATAACCCAATAGGTTCAAAGGGTCACAAAGTGTGAGGTTTGAACAAATTGGATGATTTGGTATCACCGAATTTAGAATAAGGGTGAAAACTAAGAAAATCAAAGATTAATGATAAATAAGGTAAAGTCATGCTATATCCAAACAATATATATGATTTAATACAGTAAGCTGATGTCTCCAATAAGAGAAACTAATAAATCACACTTATGCATGCCCATAACAATAAAAAAGGTACTCACCACATACAGAAGGAAAAAAGGCGATAAACAATAGCTATAAAGGTAAAGCTAAAAATCACACAAAACTTTCTGTTCAACTAAACATTTATTTTCGTAAAACTACTTATTTTGATTATTGCGTAACAAACAAGCAATATGATTCCAACACATTTTGTGGCACAGAAAAAAATATATCTTTTAAAAGGAAATGGGTGACAAGAGAATTTAGCGAGACTAAAGGCGTCATGCATAAAGTTAAATATAAAAGTACGAGTAATTTAACCGTTAAAATAAATATGAGAAGAAAGCTTAAATTTGAGAGGGCTTTTAATGTTAAAGAAAAATTAAAGGTATAAAATTTTGATTTTAAATTTACAGAATTTGATTATAGATATGGATTTAATTTAAGATAAAGGTTAAGAAAAAATGTAAAAAGAAATCCCTCGGTACGGACCAAAGTCCGCATCTCGGAGAACAAGAAAAAGTTAACCTGCCCGAAGGCTCCAGAAAAAGAGAATGTAATTTAAAAAGCCTTAAAAATTCCTTAACTGGGGTAGACCAGAAAAACTACGACCAATTAAAATTAAAGAGGCGGAGAGTTTGAAATTTAAAGGAAAGGGATTGGCTAGTTAGCCCCCCTAAAATTAAAGGAAGAAAAAGAAAGGCGTGAATAGAGGGGTTGGTTGACTTTCCCCACAGGAAGTGCGATGACCGCAACGACCTTGAGAAAGGTCAACAAGAAAGTTAAAAATAAAATTGCCAAATTGAAAAAAGGAATAACGTTTAAAGAAAAATTAAAGGCTTAAGTAAAATTAGAAATTAATTTGTCACTTTACATTAAGTGTAAATGTGACACTCATGTTGTTTTTAAAATAATCATCTGCAATTTTTCATAATTATTTATGATTATAACACACATGTTTTAAACTACAGACTAAAAGAAAAAAGTAGAATTTCATTTTTTATACATGTTTTTTTCAAAATCAAGTGTGGAAATTTTTAAAAAGTTGCTTTTTTTAACTACGTTGATCCTTAACTCAGTAGTATATGCACTTAATTTTAAGTTTTATAATTCAAAACACAGTTGATAGCCTTATATAAATAAAACTTTAGAGATTTTTTTTCCGGGCGATAGAAATTGTTTTACAATGTTTAACGTATACGCAAAAAACACGGCTTGTTTTTACCTAAAGATGGTCAGATAAAAGGAAAATAATAATTATGATAATTGCTTTTGCTAGTTTTATAAGTTTTTTTCACATAGTAAAACAAATAAACTAGTGTTTTAAAATTTTATATTAATATTTTAAAAAAAGATTGTCGAAACTGGTCGTATACCTTAACTATTAATAAATATTTAATTACAATATTTACTATAGGTATACCTGGTTGGAAGCAAACTTAAAATATTTGTGGACCGTTAAGGGTCAAAAGATATAACTCGCCAACCTTAAATATTTGATTGCCAATTGCGAGCTGGCAAGTAGAAATTTTTACTCTTACTTAGGGTAAGCGGGGAATTTTTCCAGGGCCCGGCATTTCAGGATTCTTTGGAACCCCGCAATGATGCTACTTGACATTTTTTTCATTGATTTCAAAAATTTCTGTTTATTAAAATTTATTTTTAGCATTAAAAATTCGAATATTTTTTTCCCTATCATATAGATGAAATAGAGCAAAAGGAAAATATTCTTCACATTTCTAGATGTTCTGCATTAAACAACTTCATATAATTTGAAGTACTAGATTTAGATAGCATTACTTAAAGCAGTTTTGGAGAACTATTAATCCATTGTCTTTAAACACAATATTCTACATTTCTATGAGTTGTCATGTTGTATATATAATGCATAAAATTTAAGCGAAAGTACTGAAAAAATGCTAAGTTGCTCATTTTAAAAATAATTAAAATTAAAGGAAATAAATACACTCTATAACAAAAAAAATCAACGCACCAAGAAGCAATCATCCGATTGCTTCTTGGTGCCAGATTACAGTGGTGCATGGCTCGATCAGGCTGGAATGATGCCGACTGGGGACGTATAGTCTTCAGCGACGAATCCCGCTTCCAACTGTGCCCTGACGATCATCGAAGACGTGTTTGGAGACGCACAGGGCAGAGGGGGGATCCTACCTTCACTATTGCACGCCACACCGGCCCTCAACAAGGCATTATGGTCTGGGGTGCCATTTCCTTTGACACCCGGACCCCTTTGGTCGTCATTAGAGGTACACTTACTGCACAGCGGTACGTCGACGACATCCTGAGACCTGTTTTGCTACCGTTCTTTTTGCAGCACCCTGGGCTGGTTTTTCAGCACGACAATGCCAGACCACATACGTCACGTGTTGCTATGAACTGTCTGCAAGCTTATCAAACTCTTCCTTGGCCTGCCAGATCACCAGATCTCTCTCCCATCGAGCATGTCTGGTATATGATAGGAAGGCGATTGCATCCTGCACGGAATGCCGATGACCTCGTTTGACAATTGGATCGAATTTTGCAGAAAATACCGCAAGAGACCATCCGGGAGCTTTATCGGTTTATGCCACGCCGTGTGGCAGCTTGTATCCAGGCTAGAGGCGGGTCAACACCCTATTGAACTTGTTACCGCAACTCTGCAATAAATTATTCAATCGTTCTGAAATTTTAATTATTTACTATTCTGTACATTGCTTCCTATCCACCAAATTTCGTTTCAATCGGACAACTTCTTTTTGGTGCGTCGGTTTTCTTGTTATAGAGTGTAATTAAAAATAATACTTATGTCAGCAATAAGGGCAAAAATTTGGGTTCCAAACCGCGCATGTAAGTTTCTTAAGGGTACCACGTAAGGAAAGTATTTGAAGTGTTATTTTGAGTGATTTGCCTAAGGCCCCGCAAATTCAGAGACGATAAACGGTAGATAAAACAAATTTGATAATTTTTTTAAATAATGATATTGATAATAAAAATAGCAATAACGTTGTCGTTGTCGATGACCATTAAGGTATGATTTTTCTTGTTTTCCAGTAGAACCATCTATGGCCAATAATTCGACTTCTGCACCACCCATATGTCTTACCCGTTTATGGGGTGAACCTATTTATACATCCATTCATTCATCCACAGATCGTAATTTTAACCTGAACCAGAGAACAATTAATCTTCAATCCTCTTCCCCCAGAGGTAAAATTTGGTTCGGGGACATGGAGGACTTTATGATCAAACGAATGCAACGTGCACCAGTAACCATTTACCACATGGGGATTCTTTGGCCGACAGGATTCTACCTGTCAAGCTCCCTACCAACCACGCTATCCCTGCCTAATAAAAATAATAATAATAATAAAAATAATAAAATAATAATTATCATTATAAAGCCAAACCACAATAATTTGATAATCACTTTACAAGATATTTTTGTACTCTTTCAATTAAAATGCTCGGTGCAAATATAATGATTAAGTATAAATATAATGATTTAGCTACATTTTCAAAATTTCCGTCAGAGCGTATTTAAGGTAAAATGAAATAATTTTTTTTCATGGATAAAAAAATGGTTTTATTCATTGCGCTGTTATCTAGCGGAAAAATATCTTTTTAGAAATATTACTAAGGAACAGATCGATGTGAAAATGCTCCTTTTGAAAAAAAGTGTCTCTGAAAATTTCCTCACTGTATCAAATCTATGTTTCATCTTCCTCGAAAAATTATTTAAAACTATCATAAAAATCTTTGTCTTAAGAAAATATTAATTATTTCAATTTTTTTAGCAAAAATATCTTGCAGCGGAAGAAACAAGTAGAGACAATCATTTTGATTTCTCATGTATTTAAGCGAAAATAATGTGGATAATTTTTTTAAAATTTGATTTCTCTTGCACCGAATAACATCAGATATTGCAAGCATGCTTCTTCTTTGGCTTTATCAGAAACTGTCTCCCTATTCTCTTTGACATCTGCACCTCTAAGGTTACAGTCTTCTGAAATACTGAAAAATAACACAACACACATGATAAATTCTTGGTGTTTTATCATTGACTTAGGATGCTTATTCTCCTTTAACCTCTTTCAACATTATGGTGATGTCAGAACAAAAATTTTACCCACACTAATTTTATTTTAACCGCCATGATTACTGCCGTCGTCACTAATAGCACATAACTAAAAATTTGCACGAAGTAACTGCTCAAAGTTCTTTGTTACTGTGACATATAAAATAAACTAAAAAACAAAAAAATTCTGTTTGTAAATATGAATAATGTTACGCTTATTTACATTAAGAATCTGAAAATAAACATACTTTGTTAATATTAACACCGTAAATTAGGTGCCTACCTTATGAGTAGGTTGACAAAATTCAGCGCAGACAGCTTAATTTTTTTAAAAACAAAAACATTGAAATGGCAATTTTTGCAGATCAACATGAATCAGTGATCATAGAAATAGCAACTGTTTCAGAATCTAATTCTGTTTCTGAGACTGGAGTCGAAAAATTCTCGAATTATTATTTTTATTCATTCTATTGCTAGGAACGATTTATCTCAAAAAACGTGTATGGCACAAAGTCATTGGATTTTATGGCAAGCGATATTCGAAAATGTAAAATTGAGAAAGATTTTAAATAGACGGTAAAAACATTGAATATACAACTGAGCAGAAGCAGCAAATCGCTTTCTCAACTACCAGTCGGTGGCTAGGAGGAGAGCCATGGAAGTTAAGGCAATAAATGAAAGTTAAGGCAATAAATAAATGAAAGCAAAGACTAGCAAGATATATGAATATGAAGCTGGGTTGCCACCAGAAATAAGATCGTGGTCCTTTTGAATGACAGTAACTAACTGATTCTAATTGATTCTAATGTACATGAGAACTGATTCTAAAGTACCTGTAGGTTTTGATGGAACTAACTCACATTTGCATTACATGGAGAGGAAAACCACGAAGACCTCTAACGGCAAGGGGACTCTTACCCATCCGCCTACCACTGAGGATATTTTACTTCAGCCGTGTGGTCATTGCGAGTCGGGTGTGGAATTCGTATCTACCGTTGGGATTCAAACCCAGTTCACCTCATTGGTCATCTCTAAGCCAATTCTTTTGTGCAGAATTCCAGAAAACCATGAGAATTTTGTTTTATTAAAAGCAACTGAAGAAAATAATGATTAATTCAAGAATTTAACCGCTGAAGAATAGGGTGTCAACGGGAATTGCGAAAGGCGTTCTGGTCTCTCACACCGGTAGTTAGAAAGGTGGTGCATACTCAGTAGGGTGCATGTTAAATTTCCCGTGGCAGAATGGGGGATACCAGCTGAGGCCTTGTCCACGTCGTCTGCTCAGGGTCAAAATTACTTGCATTCCTACCATGGCTGTCAAAAGATATTGTCCTAAAAATGGAGCTAGGTGTTTGGCTATGGTTGGGGGATGTGTGTATGGGGGGATTGAGAAAAAAGTGATAATTTAATTTTCACCCAGAAAGAGTTTTATTGTCATTTTTCGTCTGATTCTTTATGAAGAATGTAAGAATAAAAATAAGTGTCTAGAGTTATTTAAAAAAATGTCGTTAAATACGTTGTAATTGTGTTTTTTTCGTCAGTACAAGGATTTTTGTTACATCACTCACGATTTTTTTTCGTATAAGTACGATAAATAGTTTTGTATTTGTCGCTTTCTATAGATTGTATTTGAGCAAAGAAACAAAAATATGTATTTATTAGAAAAGAAGATGCTGCCACATACATTGCATTATATCGTCTATGGCCCTTGTTACGTCATACAACAAGTTTTTCCCCGGACAAGTAAAATGAAACAAAGGATTACCAAATTAATTTTAATGAAAAGTTTTCTTCCTTTAATAACAAAATGCAATTGCTTATAATGAAGTAAAAAGAATGTTGTATTTCAAGTTGTACGTTTATTTAAACCTTCTGCCACATGGTGAGTTTTCATCAGCAATATAAAACGGCAGCGAGTATAGAAACAAAGATGATATAATTTGACAATTTCATCTAGTTAGTAAAACAGACGATTATGGAGTAAAAACATTGAAAATATTAAAAGTTAAGGAAAATTAAAAACATTCGTATTTTCGAAATATTAAAAATTATGGAGCTGCAGTCAGATAATTTTACACTGCATTATTTTGATGATATAAAAAGTTTTCTAGAAATCTAGATCAATACATGACATACAGTTTTGAATATTATTAAGAGAAGAAAAATTGAACCAGTTACTGCTGTGCCGTAAAAGAATGTTCGAATTCTTGATTCCTGATATAGTTTTGACGTTTTGTTTAAAGAAATTTGTTTGCCCAAACTATGGTAGTATACAATCACAAGAAATTTTATGAATGCCCAAGTCATTCAAACATTTAATGGGTTGTTTTAGGGCCGAAAATACAATTTTAATTAGAGGAGTAAGGATCACTTGGAATTTACTTTTGATTATAATTTTTAATATTCGTTCAGAAAGAACGGTGTGACAACAGAGCTTAATTATTCGAATTTTATACAATGGTTGTTTAGGTTATCAACATATTTAGGCATCTATTAATAATCCAATGGATAACCGATTGTTCGGAAATTTATTTGCAATAAAGAAAACCCTTGCTGCAACTGGTTTGATACAAAAACCTATTCAATTATATCTTTTTCAAAGAAAAAAGAAATAATGATCAATATTTATTTTAAAGAAATCCTTATTATACTCATATTTCCTTATACGTAGTAAATGTAAACATACAACACTAATTTGGGTTTTCTCAAGTATTTGGAGCTTTCTATTTAATCCTCGTGTGTTTCTAGTGTATATTCGAGATCATAAAATGAAATATTTGGAAAAAATAAAATGTTTAGCTGAGGAATATTTCTGTCAAGTCTTAACATTTCTTGAAAAATGGTGTAGTGTTGAAAAAGGTTTTTTACACATTCTTCTTATCTAGAACGTAGAAGTAATATAAGATGGTCCCTCATTTACGTCCTTCAGATTCCTCTTTAGGGAGGATTCTAACGACATTCTCTGGTCGATAATCCTCTTTTTTTTAGTTGCACAATATTTTCTGGAAAGGATTTTTTTACAACATATTGATTCAACTATTTTACCCAAGCTAAAAAAAAGTAAAGGGGACATTCTTCAAGTTTTGTCTCCGTATTTATATTAAACCTATGCATGAAGGCATAAATTTAAACATAAACTAAAAGGGTAATTGAATTTTTTGTTTTATTTGAAATGAAGCATTCGAAAGTTTTTATTCCGATTATTTTCTAATCGAAAATTTGTTTTTAATATGGGGTGCTTCGTACAGTTTGTTTGTTTAAACACTGTTTGATACCTATCATCTATTCGATTAAAAAAAACATTTAATAGTCAAAAAGTCATTCAACACATTTTTAGAAAAACAGTCTTAGGTTTATTTATAGATAATTTAAGCTAAATAAAGTAAAAAAGTAAAAAGCGTTTATCAAGTTTTGTCTTCGTTTTTATATTTAGCTGGCGCAAACAGTCATTTAAACATATACAAACTTATAGGTAAATTGAATTATTTGTTTCTTGAGTTTTTAATCCTTTTCCTATTATTTTAAAATGAAAAGTTATTTACAATGTATAGTGTTCATAAAGTTCGATTATTTCACAATTGTGTAATACCCATCGATGAAGAAAACATTTAACAGTCATGAAGCGATCCAACATGTCTTTAGTAAAACATGTTCATTTATAGATATACTATAATCTAAATACTATAAAAAAAATGAAAAGGAACATGCAAGTTTATTCCTTCGTTTTTGTATTAAGCCTGTGCATATGGCTTACATTTTAACCTAAACAAACTAAAAACTTAATAGAAGTATTTATTTCGTATTAAATAAAGATTAGTCTTTAAATTTTTTTTTTGAATATTTTGAAATGGAAAACTGTTTCCAATATGCGTGTTTCATGAAGTCTGTTTGTTCTAACATTGGTTGATTCCTACCACCTGCAAAATTAAAAAGATATTTGACAGTCATGCAGTGATTCAAATCATTCTTAGAAAAATAGCCTTGTGTTCATTTATAGATAATATAAACTAAAATGTAATAAAAATAAAATAAATAAGTAAAAAAAATTAAAGGAACATTATTCGTGTTTTATCATCGTGTTTATATTAAATTTACGTACAGTAGCATAAATTTAAACATAAACAAAAAGGGTTAATATAGCTGTTGTTTTATTTGAAATATAGTTTAGCCCTTAAAGGGTTTTTTCTGGTTATTTTAAAATAGAAAACTGTTTCTAACATGGGTCTTATAAGGTTTATTTAATGATCAGTTTTTTTACCTTTGTAATGCGTCCGATTAAAAATCAAATTTACAGACGCGAAGATAATAGACACATTATCCTCGTGTTTTCTAATAATATATACGCGGCATTGTCACAACAACTGGTTGGAACAAAATCAAAAAAAAAAAAAACTGTTCAAACAGAAAATCAACCATTATGTTCAAAAATATCAAAAATTGTAATTCTGAACCAAATCCAGAAGACAAGGGTACTCCTAGATCAAGTATTGGGAGAAATTTGCCTTTGTGGAGGAATTTTTGATGGAACCAACCAGCAGTTGCGTTACACGGAGAGGGAGACTACGAGAACCTCTCACGTTAGCCTCACTGCAAAGGGACTCTAACCCATGATCCATCTACCACTGAGCATATTTCACGTCAGCACTGTGGTAGGTGTAAGCAGGATGCGGATTCGCATCGACTAGCCATTGCTGGCATTCGAACCCGGTTCACCTCATTGGAAGGCGCACCTCATTAGAGCACAAAAGGATACTTTTTCATGTATCCTTTTGTGCTCTATCCCCTGACCCATCGTGGCTCTGACTGGATATTTGCTGAAAATGTAAGAAAGCTGAAATGTTTATTAGTAAAAGAAAATGTTAAATTTCTATGTTTTCATAAGGCATCAAAGATATATAAGTTCTTCGCTCTTGTAATCGTAACGGGTAGGTAATTTTCGCAATTCATAATGATTGAAAATACAGAATTAATTATTTTACGAACATTAATTGATATTTTCTTAGAAATGAGAAAGGCGAATACTTTAAGACTCTTATCTAAGAAATGAAAAAGGTGAATATTTTGACATATTAGAAATGAGAAAAGGGAATATTTTGATATTCTAATCTAGAAAGGGAATGTTTTGACATGCTTTGATGATTCAATGCAGAAAATGATTCAGTTAAGAAAGAGTGATGATTCAGCCCATCAATTCTAAATACAATATTCTAATCAAGTAATAATGCATATCTATCATTCAAGTAAATATGAATTGAATGAAGGTATTATCACTTCTTTACTGCAGATGATATTTGTCATTCGCAAAAACATGACGATACGATTCAATAAATAAAGCATTCTAAAGAATTTCATACTATTAAACACAAATTTTCTATTCAATATTCTTTCTTTTCATAAGATATACTCAAGTAGAAAGCATTTTTGCATAAAAAATTTATATGTTTAATATTTTAAGTTTTTAAATAATTTAATTTAAAGGAATATGTTCTTATTTATGGGTTGCAAACGCTATTCTGAGCTATATATATATACTGAGTTATATATAAGCAATTTTTTAAGTAGTTTTCGTATTTTTTAAAAGAAAGCTCAAAATGATGGAGAATTCTTCACATATTTAATTTTGTGTGATTCAACAAGATTTATTAAAAAAGATAACGACGTTATTGGGGATCACCCCGCCCCCCATGAAAATATCTCTTCTTTCGCCTTATTTCTTCCCTTATTAAATCACATTTTGATGTATGAATTTTTATAGTAAAGTATTATCATTTGTGATTAAATTTTGTATCCTGATACAAAGTAATATTTGTAGAAATCCCTTAATCATTCTGAACTTTCTTTTAACTAGTATAAAAACTACTTAGAAAATTGCTTTAAACTTTTCAAATTTTTATAGTAAATAAGCAGTCAAATTCTTCTTCAACTTATGGCAATACTTAATTCATCCAGTATCTTCATCAAAAAAATAAACTCTTCAAAACTTTTTGTTTATTATAAATGATACCTACGCACAGTGGAACAAAACGATCATCGGTTTTCCATATGTGTATGCAGCATATTTTGTCTACGTTCCTGAGACTACTGGAAAGCTGAGCTTCAATTTCTTTCCTTGGACTAAAAAGAGAAACTGCATCGAACTCCTGATAATTAAAATGTGTTTATTGAAACCCTATCCCTTTGAGAAAGCGTTGATTTTGCCATTCTTAAGTGCTGAGCTGGATTTTATCGTCGATGAATTGTTTTCACACCCCGGAATGGTTTACTCAGAACTCAAAGAAAAATAAGCTTCAATTTCTCCATTCAGTGTTAATTTACGATTCATCTTAACGAAGAAACAAATTTTTTCCCTAGCAGCTCTCGTCTTTGCTTTTGGAATTGTGTTCATGGAATTTCAACGCACTTTCATCTCTGATGTTGCGGTTTTCAAAATATCTTCTTGGACTAATTCGAACTTTTTCATGTATCCTTTTGTGTTAATTTTTTTTTTCAATTCTCATAAAACAATTTCTTGAATTTTTATTGATTATTATTTTAAATTTTTCTTTCTCATTCTTGATGTTTCAATTGAAAAATTATTTTTTATACATTAATCGTAAGTACTGTTGAAATTTTTTTCTTGAAATTTTTATTTTCAGTGAATTGATTGTCATAAGAAATGTTTCGAGAAATTATTTTCAAATTTATTGTTATATGTGTTACAGCTTCTATGATTTTTTGGTCAGTAGAATTTATATTTTTGTTTTACTATACCGCTTAGGGTGAAGATAAAAATGCAATTAAAACATTTTAAAAAAAAATTCTCTTCTAAATTCAACTACAATAATTATTGATATTGATTTTTGAAATTCAATTTTAATATATGAATGCAATTACGGTGTGGCAAAAATTAAATCAAGAAATGTTAAAACTAATACAAATAGTTAGGAAAAATGAATAAAATACTTGTTAGAATTTAAATTGAAGTACAACCAGACATTAATGCTTTAGTCCAACGCTGGTAATTAGTTCATAGCTCAGTTCTAGTTCAGTAATTTCCATAAACAACTCGTTTCTTTATTTCTGAACTTTAATTCCAGCATACAGATAGGAAAATGATCAAACACAAATTGAAAAATTTAATAACCAAATACTCCTCAAAAACACGTTTAAAATAGAAATGAAAATATTTGAATTCCCTAACAATTGTGACAAATTAAATTATCAATTAAGATTTCTGCACAAAAATTACTTAAAGAAAAAATATCCAAACTAAAATATTTGAAAAAAAAGAAAAAAAAATTATGTCCAAAAAGAAAGATATTAATGTAAAAAAATAAATAAAATAAAAGGTAATTTGCAAATTAACCAAGCTTGCACTTCAGATTAAAAATAAGGAAAATAGCTAGATCAGTCAAAAATTAAAAACCGATTTACCTTAATACCATATTAAATTTGAAAACTTGTTTTGGATTTCAATTAGTGATTGTGTTAAACAGGTTGTAATGCAAAATCTGAGAAGACTGATCACCTTTTCTGATTATAAAAGCAATTCGTCTTTACATATTTCCTGAAATCCAGGTTAATAATTGCAATAAAAATACCAAGAAAGAAAATAAAAGTACAAATAAATAAATATAAAGAAAGTAGAAGGAAAATAAAAATAAAAGAAAGTAGAAAGAATAATAAGAGAAAAGGAGAAGAAAAAATGTCACCGAAGGCAAATTTTGGACATAAAAAAATATATATATATATAAATAAATAAAAATATTTATATAAAAAAAAAATTTCAAATAGCAGAATTGAAAATGATCTTGTGTTTTCTAATATTCTTGAGACTAAATATGATAATGGTGCGTAACATTTTCAAAATCATGTTGACAGAATTGTGCAAATCCAAGAAAATTAATAAATTCTTAACTTCAGGTAATTTTGTGAAAAAATTTTCAAATATTTTGCTATTAAAGTGACAAAAAATGAAAGGTAAATAAATAAAGTGAAATAAAGACATTATTAATAAAGACAATATTGAAATCTTGGACTTCAGAATAACAACCACTCTGTCATTTTTTATTTTATTTTGTTTTCAAACAAGGTGAACTATACTCAAATCTAATTTCTGATTTAAATTTTTCCTGTAAAACTGTTTTCTGCATTTTGTGTTTTACATTTTAACTTGCACATTTTTTAAAATGTTTATTAATTTTTTTATCATGATTGCAGAGTTAACTTAAATTGTGTTATTATGAAGAATACTGTAATGTGAAAAAACTGTAATGTGATCTTTAAACAAAATACTTTTGAAACTGAAAAAACTGTTAAGTCAAAAAAATTTTTGAAAATGAAAATCTTAAAATTGCTGATAATGCTACTACAGATTTTTGGTTGTGTTAAAATTTTTACAATGAGAACATATGTAAATGTTTTATAATTTATATTACTTTTATATATTGTTACCCTTACAAATTTGGCTATTTTATTTGTACTTCTACCATAGGGAAGATTTTGCAAATGGATAATTTCAAAATTTTTGGATTCTAATTAGACAATTTTGGCGAAGGGGGATGTAACATAAAAAGCTTCAATTAATCTTTTTATGTTAGTTTCTTTGCCATAAAACTTCATCCTAATTAATTATTCTAATCGAAATACTTTCTCACACTTTTAAAAGCCACATCCTGTTCTTAAATCTATTTTTGGCTCAAGTATGCATTTAATTAAAAGCAGGACATATTTCCCTTTGCTCTGTGTGGGAAACGTTCGATCTATTTCATAAACCAATAGCAACTACTAAGATTTCCCTCTTTCCCTAAATTAAGACATTTTACGGATTTTACTTTGCAAGATTTTCCCTAACATATAACCAAGGAGCGCAACTTTTCATGTGCACTTTTACTCACTCTCATGACTGCTGTTGTCTAATAATTAATAAATAAATTTTGTAACCTCCTTCCAGACCTATGACCTGTTTTAATCCTTCCTCTCGGCAACGACGTTATATATATATATATATATATATATATATATATTGTAAAGTATGAAAACAAAAGCGCAAATTGAGCGTAACTGGAGGAGTTTTGTTTTAAAGTGCTGTCCCTACCGCATTGCTGAAGTGCGTTTGATTTGTTAGTTACCAAGGATGGGCCCGAAATGCATGCGCGCAAGGTAATATTATACTGGATAATTTAAAGAAGTTGACCATAAATAAT
The DNA here is from genome assembly GCF_982258835.1 of Parasteatoda tepidariorum. NCBI lineage: Eukaryota > Metazoa > Arthropoda > Arachnida > Araneae > Theridiidae > Parasteatoda > Parasteatoda tepidariorum. The sequence continues at coordinate 3,458,885 of NC_141765.1, read as the reverse complement.
TTTAGAAAATAAATATTTATTTAAAAAAAATATAACATGGAAAAGCGAAACATGAATTGCCTGCTTTGCACATAATTTTAGCCACGGATTTGCCCGAAATAGATTTGCACATGGAAAAATTATACAAATTAACAAAGACATTTTTTAGTGAATAATTTTGGCAACGGATTTACCCGAAATGGATTTGCACATGAGAAAATTATATAAATTAACAAAGAAAATTTTTAGTAAATATATATCTACAAAAATATAGGATTAATTCAATGATTTTAAATAGAATTTTATTACTTTAGTTGGGTATCCATTGTTTTTTTTAAATCAAATTTTGAAAGAATTTATCAATTTGTTTTTGGGATAAATAAATATTACTACATATTCTTTTAATTCTATTCATTTCATTAAAGGCGGTATTTAAATAAATGCTCTTAGAAACATTAGAATTCCAAGTAATTAGTTTATTTATATTAAAATTAAAATCATTTCTTTTACTGTATAAATCAACAAAGCCGATATTTTCATCTTTTATAATACCCATATCCAAAAAATTGAAATTAATATTATCATCATGATTACGAAGCAAGATTAATTCCTCAGGGTAAATATCATTTAATAAAATAGTATAATCTTGAAATTTAAATATAATTAAGTCATCAATATATCTAAAAACAAATTTAATACTAAGAGCATAATTTTTTTCATAATAATGCAAAAATAAGTTAGCTAAGAGAGAGAGGAATAATTAGATCCTAGTGGTATTCCATAAATTTGAAGAAAAATATCCTTTCCATTGTAAAGATAATTATTAAAAAGACAAAAATTAATCAGAATTTCCCAATTATCAAAATCGCAACAAAGGATATTTTTAAAATCATAGTAATAATTCAAAAGGACATCTTTTAGTTTAGAAAGGGGAATGCTACTGAAAAGATCCTGGAAATCAAAAGTCGCAATAGAATTAATTTTATTATGTTTAATGAATTCTAAAATCAGTTGATTATTATTGATAATCCAAGAGAAACCTTCTTTAGAAATATTGTTAATAATTTTATTTAAGCAGTTTAATTTTATTTAAGTAGTAGATAAGTATTAGATCCACATGTGATAGTTCTAAATTTTACAGGAATTAATGAAATTTAGGACTTATAATTATATAAAGCTAATATTAATCTCTTATATAAAGCTAAAAATTTTTAATGACAATATTATTATTGAAATTGCTGAGTTTAAAATTTTTACTATTTTTTAATTCCGTATTTGAAAGTTCAGCATAGAATTTTCTGCAGAAGATTGCATAATTATTGTTAGCTTTGTCTATGGGAGTAATTACAAAATTTTTTTGAAGTTGGTTAATTGATTGAACAATATTAGAAAAATTATTTGGATTGTTACTCTTATTTTAATTATCCTTAATATTGAAAACAAAGTTTTTAAAGTAATAATGAAAACCCCATTTCCATTCTGTTAACATACCTAAAGTTAAAGAGAATCTATTTGATATCTTTAAACGAAAACTATTGAGATTATTAAGAAAGTATTTTAGAATTTTATTGATTGATATATGGTATATTTATGATATGATTGATATAAGCTCTAAGTTTTCTATAATATTTAAATTACCAGTGATAATATGTTTATGATGTTTATCAACAAAATCAAAATATTTCTCTTCCTCATAGTGACATTCATAATCGGATATATAAATGTTCCCTAAATTTTCGCTTATATTTGCCTTATGTTTTATCCTCTTTTTTCTTTTCCCACCTTTTTTCATATGTCTGTAATTTTCCTTTGCTTTATCTTCATTTTATTTATATATATATATATATATATATATATATATATATATATATATATATATATATATATATATATATATATATATATATATATATATATATATATATATATATATATATATATATATATATATATATATATATATATATATATATATATATATATATATATATATATATATATATATATATATATATATATATATATATATATATATATATATATATATATATATATATGTAACGCGAAAGACCGAAATCGGTGGTTGTTGACTTTCACCGGTGAATGTCGACAAACACCAAATACGTCGGTGAAAGATCGAATATTTCATTACATTCTTATACATTCGGACCCTCTCCGGTGCATGTCGACAATCACAGATATGCTTTGGTGAATGTCCGAAATATTCATTACATTCGATTTGATATAAATTTATTCTAGGATATAATTACATTTATTCGATATTTTAACCCAACACTGATGTTTTTTTAAGGTTAAGTGCCACTGCCCTGTATACCCTACACTGATGTTTTTTAAGGTTAAGTGCTACTGCCCCGTATACATTTGCCCGGTATCCCCCGCACTGATGTTTTTTAAAGGTTAAGTGCCACTGCCCGGTATACCCTACACTGATGTTTTTTCAAGGTCAAGTGCCATTGCCCGATATATATTTGCCCGATATTGCAAACACTGATGATGATCATTGTACAGTTCTAGTGGAAGTAAAAAATAAGTATATATTATTTCAATTTTGAATACGCAGGGTTTTCAAATCGGATTACTATTTGTTTCGCAGCTATTTCTACACTTTTTTGCTCAATTTCGATATTCCCCTTTCTACAATGTTGTGACATTAATTTGCCAACTAGTAAATAACATACCAAAAATAATAAAACACGTTTAATTTTTATTGATAAGATAATAATTTGTTAAAATAAATTAGGAATTATTTCTTTTCATAAACAAAAAAGAGGAAACTTTTAGTTGGAATGGGTGTAGTATTCTTGATCTTGACTGAAATACTCCTAGCAACTAGTATGTTTTTAATATATATTTACTCAAATTGATAGAAAACAAGAATTCATTAGCTTCATTTTCTCATGATTAATCCTCTCTTGCGCGACTTTCTCATTTGAGTTAAAAGAAATATTTAGATACGCAACTGACCCATTTAGAACCTCAAGATTGAGGTTCAATAATAATTTATTTTTGGAAAATTTTGTCTTGTTTAGTCAAAAGTTGATGTTCTATTATAAAAACATTATGTGTATATTTGTGGTACATTTTATCAATTTCATGAAAAAACGGAATATTCATTTAAAAGGCATAAGAAGATATTAAATAAAACCAACCTTTCCAGTAATGTAATATATCCTACTTCATTCAAAAAGTTTAAGAAGATATGAAATAAAACTTTCTTCTAATGTAATATACACTAGAAAACAAATTTCCATTTCTTTCCTGATTCCTTTATCGACGTCCAAAGAAATCATATTCTTTTAACAATCTTGAATGGCCTGCAACTTGGCGTTTCAAAGAACTTTCTGAAGTTACCAAATGAGGATTACATGCAAATTACAGCACAAAAGCGAATAACATTATGAAGCAAAATATATATGACCTCATAAGCATGAGAGGGTTAAAATGGTGTAATAAACTATATTTTATCCTTTAAGTCTCTATTGCCTATATATATATATATTTAGTAGATGACTGTAGAAGAAATGTAATTTAGCTTTTTCATTTAGTATTTTTTGAAGTTTTTAATTAATTGATGGCTGTAGAAGAAATGTAATTTAGCTTTTTCATTTAGTGCGTTTTAGAGTTTTTAATTAATTGAATTGAGTTCCTACCTCGTGTAAATATAATATTTATATATTGGGTTATTATTTATATATTTTTAGAGATTGTTTTTTATTTCTGCATACTACTTTTTTTAAAAACTTGTCCTTGTGGTATGTTTTAGTCTTGTATCATTCATGAAAAAGATAAGTTATTTTAGGCATTATTCTCGTCTTGAAATGATTGTATAGAATTCATAAATCTTGTTTGTTTAGTTTATTGTACACAGTCTGTAATGATCCCTTTTAACATATTTGTTTCAATACTTCCAGGAAGTAAAGTTAAAAAAATCATATTAGAGATCACATATGAATGATTAAACGAGGAAAACTTTATTAAGCGTAATTCAATCATGATTGAGCTATTCTTAATAAAGTCAAAGCATTAAATCATTGAAAACCCTTTTTTTAGTTTAGTTGTTCTGAAGTGTATTTTTCCCTAGTTAGGAATTGTCTCTAGCCTATTTTTTAATGTTTTTAACCCTTTCTTGCTCTGATAGATCTTGATGATGATTGATTACGGCTTAATAAAGTTTTTTTTAACTTATATTTCACTTAGATGTTAATACTAGACCCTTTATGTGAATATTTCTTGATATTATTTTGTTTCACAAAGATTCTTCTGTTACTGTTACACAACTTATATATTTCCCGATAATAAATATTCTGGCAAAAATTTATAATTAATTATATTTAGTTGGTCTTTTAAAACTGATATTTGTTGAGAGAATAAAAAATATGAATTTGAAACTGCAAAAATTATAACCCTAAAGTTTCAGGTTTATATTATGACTGGAAGTGTTTTTGCACATTTAAAAGGATAATTTTTTATTTCATATACAAATATTTTGAAGATTTTACAGTATACATGCATTTGAAATGCCCATCTATTAGATATTTGTTAATTGATATTCGATTTAATTGTACTCGATGAACTGTCAAACTATTAATTTCAAAATTGCGAGCAACCATCCAATGAAATCCCTTAATTCCACTGGAGAGCGGATTTCCTGTTAAGTTTGGAAATATTATTATGCTTCCAATAGGTCTTCTGGGACATCAAGTAACTTTACCCAATATTGCTTGTTCGATTGATTCACGTATACTGGTCCATGGCACATTCATGAGATCGTCTTAATTAACTTTAGAATTTGTAGGACAATGTGTGCGACTAAATCTATCGCATGTTTATCATTTCTGACTGAGATATATTCATTAACTATCGCTTCATTTAAATGGTCTACTTCAGATATTCTTTCAAAATGGTTTCATTAGAGGCCATTTTGGGGCCATGGTGACGATTAGTAAAACAAATTTTTCTAAATCATTTAAATGGTCTACTTTATATAATCTTTCAAAATGGTTTCGTCATAAGTTGTTTTGCAGGAACACTGCTTTTACTTAGAGGAACAATTGGAAAATAGATATTAAAAACCCAGTTCAAATTTTAAAAAAGTACCCACTGTTTTTAAAGTAGTTATATGAGATTTTGGAGTGAAGTGTTCTCGGGTAAAACAGAAAATTCATGAAAGTCACAGTTAACCATTTGACGCGGAATTTTTATTAAGCCTATGTTGAATGCTTTTTTCATTATTTTGTTTTAATTTGTTTTTTATTGTTTAATCATTTTAATTTAATTTAAGCCAGTATAAGTGAAAAATATTATTTTTAACTTTTTAATAGTTTATATTTATTTAATCCAGCATGGGGCATCGGTGACGCTTTCTGCGTTAAAAGTAAAATCTTCCAAATTCACCTCCCTTAATAACTATAATTTTTCACATTTGCACTCATTTGCAGTTATTCAGATCTAAGAGAAACTGAAATTCATCATTGAAATTTCTTTAATTTACAAAATAAATCATCGATACATTTTTAAATGTGAATGAAATTTTTTTTCAAACTACATTTTTGGATTTTATAGTTTAGTACAAATATAATTCCGGTAATCCAACAGCTTTTTTAATAACTATTAGACTGTTCCTTGTAATTAAAATATACCAAAATGCATTTTTATTTGCAATCAGATTGTCAGAAAAAAATATAGGAGGAACACAGCTGTCCCATCTGCGCCAAAAAATTTAACAACGTTTTCAAAAATTTTCTCTAACTTTGGTAAAAAGTTGACGAAAATTAAAAACAAAAAGCTTGGGAAAAAAACTGGAGTTCTTTATTTTAGTCAGTCACCTATAATTGTAATTTGTCAAAAAGTGAACACAATTATAAAAAGCACAAAAAGTGCTTGAAAATTCAATAGTTTCTTTTTAAACAAAATAAAAATATTTTGAACATATAATATTTTCTCGTAACTAAAACCTTCAAAAATATTCTCTTCAATTGTTAATTAAAATTTCAATAGTTTCTTTTTTAACAAAAAAAAAAATATGTTTTGAGAAAATCATGTTTTCTCGTAACTAAAACATTTAAAAGCATTCTCTTCAATTGTTAATTAAAATTCAGTTGAATAGTTTTATGAATTCTGATTCAAAAGATTAAAAAGAAAATTGCAAAAAAATTGCTTTATTATTAAGGGCTAAAATGTTTTTTCTCCGACCAAAATAATAATTGAATGCTTCTAATGCCTATTTTTACTGTGCTGTCATCTATTGGTCAAGGATATAATACGAACTAAAAATCATGCGAATTGATTCTTGGAAATAGTCCACGAATCAACATTCTCCCGTAGGTTTCGTTCATTTTACAAATAATGAAAAAATATTGTTCTAATTAAACTAAAAAAACTTACTAAAAATTTTAGTTTCATACAAAACTTCTATCATCAAGAAATATCTCAGACATTTCGGCATCAAGAAAAATGTAAATTTATAAACGCATCTGTTTTATATTCGCATTAGAAAGTCTACGTCATTTCCTTGGCTTTGACGTCGGTGGGACAGGTGAAAAATAACCTTATGTCAGCGAAAACTTCCTGTAAAATACAAAAGACGCAAAACTACTTTTCACGCTAACTTTTCCATAGAAGCTTTTAAATAAAATCATACTGGCTTAGTCATGTACAAGCATGTGTGTAAATTTTGAGCGTATCATAAATTTCGTTAGATTTTTGAGAAAGTAGCCACAAAATTTTTTTGGTCTTAATTTTGCTTGCATTTATGACTTCATTAACATGACCATTTTGCTTTCTAGAATATGACCATTTTGAAAGATTTTCACCTTTTTATTTATTTATTTTGTTTTTAGTTGATTTACTTATTTCGTTTCGTAAAAAAATTAGATTTTAACATTGGAAATAAGGCTCCTTACATTACTATGCATAAAATTTCAACTGAAAAAACTTGATTTTGCTTCTAATAGTTGAATAGCTTATATTTTTGGCTTTTGATGTAGGCTAATTTCACAATAAAATTTTTCCCAGAATTTTTTGAAGTGTTTTTAAATATCTTTTAGCAATAATAGAGATTTTATTTTTATGTCAAAAGTTTTCTTTCTGTCTTATTTTCATGTATGAATTTCAGTTTAAAGATGTCTTCTTTCAAATAGTTACATAGTTTAAGAAATGGCCATTTGCTATAGGCTATTTTATTTAGTATTATTTCATCAAAACATACTTCTCGATAATATTTTTGACGGGTTTTACTTGATGTTAGAAACTCAAATTTAAAAAACAAATATTACGTGTAGTCCTTTTAAATGTCACTAAAGTTCTTTTTTGTTAGAAAAGAAACTAAACTATGTTAATAATGTTTTGAGAAAAATGAGCTACTCTACCGTCTTCTCATCTTCATTTTACCTGTTACTCAAATAACTTATTTTACTTATTATTAACTTTTTAAAATTAGAATTGAAAAATTCAGTACCATGTTCATTCGTATTACTCATTCATATGTAGTGAATTACATTTAGTTCGTTTATACGTAAAAACAAAAAAGGTAAAAATTTTATCCATATGCGAACATTTATTGTTTATCTAATTTTATTTCGCAATGAGATTAAATTTTCTACTTTATTAACGATTTAGCTATTAATATAATTTTTTACAAATTTTGTGAATGATGCATCCGAAATACGATATTTTTAGTTAGTTGTCATTTTATTTGAACTTAAATAAAACTAATTACAAATTAATTCAGATGGGTCTAAAGAATTACGAAAACTGCAATTTATTCGCGAAAATCCTAACTAATCAAAAATACCGTTATTTGGAACTACTTGATCCATCAAGGTAAAATGTCCACTTTTGCTGGGTAAATTTCTAATAGTGGCTTCTAATCCCGCCACTACGTACCTTTGTGATGTCGATGCCCTTCTCCAAATTGTGCTCTCCAAATTTAATGGGCTTATAAGGCGTACCTTCTTACCTGCATATTTAGTACTTTTTATTTACGTCACACTAGAGCTGCACAATGGGCTATTGGCCTGAGGATGATCCGAAGACAACATACATACGTCACATCCCGTTTTACAAGGAGGATGCATTCACACACTATCCATCTGCAAATCATAAATTTTACCTGAACTAGACCACGAGCAATCTCTTATCCAGTACCCCCAGAGCTATTGATTTGTTATGGGAACTTGGAGGACTTGTGGCCCCGACAGATTAGCATTCAGATCTTCAACAAACGGGGATTGAACTCAGAACCTCTCGGACATGGGTCCAACCACCAAACCAGCCAATCTCTGTCAATCCAATCAAATCTCTCCCAATTATCTGTAACAATAAATAAATAAATGAGCTCTGTGGAAGTAGCACTTTCAAATTCCACTGCAATTTTGGATGCATCACTGTAATATCCTTCTCTAACTTATTCTCTCCGTTCTTATAAGTCGTACTTTGTTGTACTGTTTGGATTTTGTTAACTTTCATGCAAAAATAATATGTTTCTAGTTCGGATGAAATTTGAATATCATATTTTAATTCTGTGTGTGTTTCTAATTTGTTGGTTAAAGTCATGCCGTAAGATCCATGTTATAGTAAAGTTTAGATCACCAATTTCAATAATGTGTGTGTGTTTTTAGGTAAGTTTAAACATAATTTGAAAATTTTTTTGCAAGCTTATGCTTATGCTTTTTATGCTTATTTAACATTTTGTTAATGAATGTCCTATTCTAGATTTACAGGATTCAAAAATATTCAAATTATATGATTAAATTTGTAAGTTCATTATATTGTTGTATATAAAATACACAGCAGAAAACAAGTTTATTCTTTTTCTTAAAATATATATATTTTTTAAATTTTTCACGGTCAAAACGGTAAGCAAACATATGATTCGCAAAATCTCTGGTCTCAAGTTATGCGGATTTCAGAGAGTTTGCTTCATCACTTCAATTGTTGGCATTTTTAAAGATTTATGTATTATTGCGACTTGTTTTGCAGAGTTAAAACTCCCCTCCCCTTAAAAACGAAAGATTCGCTATTTCGATTTTTTTTTCAAAAAATAGTTCAAGTAGACATAGAGCGTTCACTATCTACCAATACGATTACCAGTAAATATCCAATACATAAGATGATTTTTTTTAAGACTACGATAAAATTAAGCCATTTTAGCTTTTTTTTTTCTCCTGCAAGTGAAAAGCTTGTTTCGTAATAACCACAAAATCGGAAAAAGAATATTAACTTTCTTATGAGCTTGCTATTTAAAAGAGTCTTGAAAAACGCATTTAAATTTCAAATCAAGAGACCGTTTGCTTTTGCCATCTTCTGAACTCAACTTGTTCTGGTGTGCTTACTTTTGGCGCCACTTGTACTTAAATATGTCTTCTTTCTTTTACCTCTTTTAAACAGATACGCAGATGATTTCTCCTTCATTTTTGTCTTTATTTTTCATTTGCACATTCTTTCGAATTTTTGCATAAAAATGAGCAAGGAAACTCCATGAAGTTAGTCATTGAGCCGTTATAGCTTTCTTCTTCTGCATTTCTAAAGCGGATTTATTTGTTTGTTTATGTAAACGACGTTGCTGTGAATGCGTTTATATGATTTCCGCTACTAAAGAAAGACGCGAAAGTACCATTTTCTGAAGCAATTCTAGAATTATTTTTCTGCATTAAATTCGGTAGCTAACTAATTAGGTAGTTATACTGGGATATTTATTTATATTTCGTATTTTCTTAAATATAACTTCAAGTTTCATGAAGTGGGGAGCTGTACTTAAAAAGAAGATTCAAAATGTTAAAATTTACACTTTTATACAGACGAAGAAGTTTTTAGGGAAATAGTTTTGCAGTTTCGTAGATAGTTTCCTATTACTCGTTAACGTTATGTCGCTTTAAAATTTAAAGGGGGATGAGACTACATTTTTTAAAAACATTTCTCTAAAGTTTCTATGCATGTGCGCAAAATAAATACTTCAAAAACTTATCATCATTAGCAATACAATTTCAAATAAACATTTATTTGTAAATTTTTCTTTCTTAAAAACCATTCGACCGTTTTCGTTCAAATAGGGACTTTTTGTAAAAGTTCGTAAACCTTACAAATCAAATTTTTCTCTCATTATTAAAATTAAAAAGAAAATTTAAATATTTTTTTAAGGAATTTTTTATTAAACTATCTATAGGCAAATGAGTTTGATATTGGTGGACAAAGTTTTAGACTTGTGTCCAAAAATTTTGTATTTTCATAGTAATTTTTTAAATGACTCCTATAATTTGGCTCACTAAATTATGCAAAAATCATGCTGAATGCTGAATTTTTTCATGCTGAAGCATGGCAAAAGTTTAAGCTGCTAAACATGTCTCGAGAAGTTATTAGGCGAATTAAAAAAAATTTTTTCTCTCTATATTAAAAATCGCTGTTCCAAGATAAGTTTCTTCGTGTAAGTATTTTTTTTTTAAAAAAATATTCTATTAAATGTATTAATTTTTGAAAAAATATCGCAATTTAAAGTATACACATTATGGCAACATTAGCATCATGGCAATTATAAGTCATAGTATGGATGAAATTCCTTGTATAGTGCCAGTAAAGAGAAATTTAAAAATACGATTCTTTTAAATGTTATTGCACAGTAACTATTCGACCAATTTGCTCAAAATTGATTTTGTAATTTATAATATAGTTTAAAATGATGTAGGTATTAGCTGAAGGATGTTGTGGAGAACTCATATATAGGCAGGCTAGCTGGTCACTGCATTTGGCTAGGTACCTTAAGAAGGAAGGACAGTTCCATTTATTTTTTTTTCTAAATTTTATTTCAACAACTCCTCATGCTCCACAATGTATAACATGAGGTTTACAGAAGTAAGTGGGCAAAGTGCAAAAGAAAAGAAAGAAAAACAAAGAAACATAACAAGAATTAAAAGTTTAAACTGTACACAAAATAGTAAGATATTCAGTGCACATAACTAAAGAAGATAAAACAGATGGCCAGTAAATTCCAGAAAGTCTCAAATCCTTTTTTAAACTCTCTCTTTGGCTTGAGTAAAGCTTACAATAAAAAATAATATGTTCAACAGTTTCAAAGTCCTGTTCACATAAGCAAAGATTATCAATAACCAAATTAAATTTAAACAAGTAACTTTTAAAATTACCGTGACCAGTAAGAACCTGGGATGGCTTAAAGTCAGTAGAAAAATTTTTGCACATCACATAGCAAGGCCGTAGCTAGGATATTTTTTCGGAGGGGGGGGGGTATGGTAAGAAGCAAGGACAGTTTCAGACATGCAAAGTAGGGAAAAACATTGTAACAAATATTGTTTATTTCGTTGTTTGCAAAAGTTAAACTAGTAATTAATAAATATTACATAATAATTATTTTTCAATTAATATTACATAATAATTGCAATCAATTTGTAAACAAAGTTTACAAAGACATGCGACAGGGATTTGAAGAAAATTTTTTGATTACTTTTTTAGGACAAACCGGAAGATCCCGAAATATGCTTGATAAAGTCAGCCTTGTTAGCCTTTCTGCTTAATAAAGTTAGCCCTGTTAGCCTTTCTTCTTTAGTAGCATTTCCTATTGCTGTTTGTACTCGTTTAAGAGTAGACAAAGTTCTTTCTGCAGTTGCTGTGGTGATTGGCAACGTAGCCAATATTGATAACAAGCAATAAATGTTTGGGAAAAAAATATTGTCACATTCTTCCATTGTTGAAAGTGCCGTATCTGGTCTACTAAGGGGTTCACGCAGGTTCCACTTTGATGCCCATACTTCCATTTCTCCCATGAGGTTTTCGATGTCAATGAAATCTTCGTAGATTCGGAAATTGCATAAATTATTATAAACGTTCACACAATACTTAGGTAACACTTTATTGAGATATGCAAGAGTATCTTTGTGCTTCGAAAATCTTTCAATCAGTTGGGCAGCGAAATAATCTAAAAAAAGAATGTATATATTTTGACGGAAGTATTGCTCTGGAGCTGTGTTCTGATTTTTTATATTGCCAGGGTGATTTTGATAGGATGCCAATCTAGGAAGTTTTACATCTAGATCCAAACTTGTGAAAGTATTAAGGAGTTCCGAATATAGCTTTTGAAATTCAAACTCGGCATTTTTTCTTTTGTTTAGAACTGTGTTGTTTATTGATTTTACATGTATCAAAGCCCCATTCAAATCTAGATGAATTTGTTGGAGTGCTTTGCTCTGTGGGAGAGTCACAGAAAAAATATCGCTACAAACAAGTAAAGTAATGTAAAACTCACTTTTAGTGATAGAAGAAATAGGATTGTCCGCTTTAGAGGAAGCATCGCAGTTTCCAGAAGCCTTTATTTCTTCGAGAAGTTGAACTATTTCTGGATAAAGCTCTTTAAATCTAATGATTGCATCATGGTTTTCCATTCATCATGTTTCGCAAAAAGATCTTATTTTTTTGAATTTTTCAAAACTCGTTTTGATGATGTCTTCTAAAATTTTTGTTCTTTTGGCAGACGATTTGATGAATTTTGTTATTGTTTTAACTGTGCCAACACAGTTTCTAATATCTTGAATACTACAAGAGTGACTAATTGCTGCAGAGAGTGTGAGGAGCAATGCACATATATAGCTGTTGGGTGTAATTCTTTGACGGCTGCTTGAACACCGTTAAAGTCCTCTCGCATTGCAGATATGCTCCGTCGAAGCCTTGTCCGACAATTTTTGAAACATTTTTTTTTATTTCCAATGCAGCAGGCGATGCGGACATTATCCTAACGCCGTACAGAGATCAAAATAAAGCAAAAATACAAATACAGAAAGAGATGAAATATACAAATGCAAAAACAAAAGCAAAACATCAAACACAAAAATTAATTCAAGAACTTAAATTGAACAAAAGTTCTCTGGCCTCCCAGTATCGGGAGTAGATGCAGTTCTTTGTGAGTACTGAACAGTTGAGAAGATGTCCAGCATTCATCGTCGTACCACTGCGCAGAGGGGGCAGGCAGGATTATCCACTATTTTAAGACGGAAAAGATGGTCGTATAAGCAATCATGCTTGGTAGCAAGACGAAAGGCAGCTACATCAGCACTGCTTCTTGGGCAATCGGGGAGATTAAAGATGTCATTTCCCCACGATTTTTCTTTTGATCGTTCTTTTAGCAATGATATATGTGTTGTCTTAATTGCATGATTAATCATTAATGAAGTGGACCAAGTTATTTGGGGCTTGATTAATAAAGCAACCTTTTTTGGCCAGTGCATCAGCTTTTTCGTTGCCAGAGATACCACAGTGGGATGGGATCCATTGTAAGGCAATCGTTTTACGTTTTTCACCTATCTCTGTCATTAAAGATCTACATTTCACAATGGACAAAGAGCTAGGGGCTTGAGAGTAGTTGGAAATGGCCAGAATCTCAGCTTGGGAATCCGAGAAGATGACAGCTTGATAGAAAAGAGAAGGACGAGCATTTAAATGAGTTAAAGCTACTTTGATTGCCTCAACCTCACCATCAAAAGCGGTCTTGGCTGTTCCCAATGAAAGATAGCGGGAGAAATGCTCACATAAAATACCAGCACCGGCAACGCCATCCATCTCAAGCTTTGAGCCATCTGTGTATACGTGCAACCATGCTTCAAGAGGAAAACGATTGTGGATAGTCTCCATCCCCGCGCTGAACAAAGCTGCTGCACAATCCTGGGCTTTTAAGACATGATTCACAAGATCCAGGTGATATAATATTTTGCTAGCTTCCATAGGATTTAAGGGGGGAAGCAAAGGTTCAATCCGGGAAGGTATATCAAATTCATCCATCACTTTTAATACAGCTTGAAAGTAGCCGTCCTGAGTCTTCAGCCTACGAGGTTCAGATTTGGTCAACATATCGCTATGAGGAAGGCGAATTAGTTTCTGATAAAGCTTCAAAGCTGATTTCTTTATTTCATATTGCATAGGGAATTCATTGGTTTATAATAGAAGTGCGTCAATAGGTGTGGTCTTGACAGCACCGGTGACAAGACGAAGTGCATTCTTTTGCAGTCGTTCCAGTCTATTTATACCTCCCTCAGATACTGTAATAAGAGGAGCGTTACAGTAAGTCATGACAGGTTTTATAAAAGTCTTATAGGTATCAAGTAGAGTTGTGGTAGCACAGCCCCACCTAACTCCTGCGAGGCGTTTAAGAAGTATCAATGGCAATCAAGGGAGGCAAAGTTACTCGCGTCCGTAGCATCCCTGAAGCTGCACGTGCCTCCGGGGTGGTGCTAAATGAGTAACAACTCTGCAGCCGAGATCTCTTTGATCTTCTGATTTTTGAAACATTAACTCCTAAATTTCTTAATGATTTTAAAATAACACCAGCTATTCCGCGTCCAGATGAGTCGAAAATTGGAACGAATTGGAGAAAGTTTTCTCTGACAATTGGCACATCACCTCTCACATCGATGTATCTTGCACAAAGTGTCAACTGCTCAGTTTGAGTTATGTCCATTGTTTCGTCTGCAAGAATAGCAAAAAAGCTTGCTTTATTAATTCTATCAACAATTGTCGCTTGGATAATGCTACCACAAATCTCAATTAATTAATTTTGAATGGATGGACTGATGTACATTGCATTACCACCACATTGGTTAATATGCTTTTTCAAAGTTTTTGCTGAGAGGCTCAAAGAAAGACTAAAAAGTTTGAATCCAAGAATTTCGGGGGGGGGGATTTGTCCCGACGGTCCCCCCCTGGCTACGGGTCTGTCACATAGCTATTGGGATCACATTTCCCAGATTTGAGACTATCTCCCATATTTTGAGGATCATCTAAAAAGATTTATTCAGACAAAGTATTTTTTTGTATCCTATTTTGTTACTTAAAATATCATCTACCCCAATATCTTAGCTTATTTATGGCCTATCTATAGCTCCAATATGCTACATGTTAGTTCATGAAAATCCGATTGTAAGATCAAAGCGACTACTTAAGTATTTTTACTTTTTATTATTTTGAACATTGTGCCTTTCCGCGGTTTGCAAAACAAAATGAAAGCAGCTGGATATAATTAAAATTTGCAGACTCATTTTTAAAATTTTTTTAACCAACAATGAAATTTATATATTTTTTCCAACTATGGAAATATGGGGGATCACATTCATTGATTTATTTATAATCTTATTGAATCAAACATAGTTTTATGCAACAAAAATGTAATATATTCAAATGAAAATATATTTATATTAAAATGAGTGTCCTCTTTGAATTATCCACCGGCTATTTACGTAATTAAAGCTTATAAAATCAAACCATACATTTTTAGAAAACTATAGATGTCTGAGAAAATCTGAAAGGTTCCTTTTTTATAGTCAAATTTGAATATTATAAACTCATCTTTTATATAATTTGCAATTATTAATTTCATCTATCAACTATATAAAAAGTTATCACTATAATATTAGTCAATATGAGATCTCACATACTGTTCTAACGTTTTAGCATTTTCTTCTTCTGAATAACTGATCTGTAACAATGTAACTGGTCTAAAAGAATACAACTAGTCTAAAATGAAAAAAAAATATCCATGCTATTACTTGTAGGAAATATTTTTCTTTAAAGGTGGATAAAATTCGATTTATTTTGAAAGAGGAAATTGAAACAAACATTAAAACACTTTTAGTTGGAAAAAATGGTGTACTATAGAACTCTTCTTCTATCAGCACTGCAGCTGGTTACCGGCCTTAGCTGTCTAAAGCATCTTATTCTTTCTCGATCTGTCAGATGCCAGTACTCTTCATTTATTCATCTCTATTCACTACCACAGCTAAGCCACTTTTCCCTATCATCTAACCATAAATTACAACGCCTGCTTTTCCTTTTTGCTCTCAGGCTTGAGAACAGTTACTTTTTTTGACTAGGTTATTATCGCCATATCTAGATAGGACATAACCATCTCACCAGCTGTATGAGATCATTAGCAAATAGCTTATTTTACTTATTAGCAAATAGTGATGTATATGAGTTTATATTCGTAGCCACAGTGATTATCAGAGTCTAATTTTTGAGTCCTTGTGACATTCTCCAGATGAAGACTTGTACCTAGAAATTGAATTCCTCAACCAACAATGACCCCCACCGGGCTACAGTCCTTGTGATATTTTTTATTTTATTTTATCCATCGTTGACCAGCCGACCCATACTACTACTTATGCTCAACTCACTCCGTAGTCTTGTAATTTTGAACCAATTCAGAAGACAAGGAAACTGAATGATCAGTACCCCCAGGGGTACTGATTTTTTATGGGAACATGGAGGAATTTGAGTCTCGACAGATTCAACGTGCATCAGTCACCATTTACTACACGGGGAGTCTTCGGCCAGCTGCGATCGAACCCACGAGCTCTTGGACATGAGCCCAGTGCCCTCCCAACCAGGCTATCCCAGCCTAGTTCCTGTGATAGCAAGAAAGTGTAATTTTTCTATCAAAAGAGCTCCCTAGCCACAAAGCTGCTATGGCCGTTTGCTGCTATAGACTTGAGAAATGGCACATTTCAAAGAAGGAAGTTTCTCTCTCTATTTCTCCGTCTCTCTGGATTTCCTTTCTCTCACCGACTCCAGCCAGAACCTGTCCTAAATACTGACCCAACATTGAAATATTTAAGTAACCATAGTCACTACTCCAGATGAATTGCGCGGAGTTCTTATATGATGAGTTCTTTATATAAAGACTATAGAGAAGAGTAGAAAAACACCGGGTAGTGGATTCTACTGCTTTCTAGCGGACAGACTCTGAATAAAAAAATTTTCAAAGCGTTTTTTTTTTCGTATCCGAGTCCCGAGAAATTTTTTTCTTAATTTATTCAAAAATGCACAAATTTTGATTTTTTAGTCGTAACACATAGTTAAATAGTTTTTTTGTATAGATTTCACGGTTTCCGCAAAGATAATAAGACTCCTGAATTATTTATTGTATTGTGTAAAATTATCTTAATAGTTATGTGAATGGGGCTATTTCTTGCTATTCAAAACTATAGCTAATAAGTATAAAATCTCATATGTAATATGCAGTTTTCATAAGCAGTTGTGAAAATGCATAAACATAAGAAGATAATCGAATGCGGTATAAACTCTCATACGACACAAATAATATCTATAAAAATTTAAGTTAAAATATGATCAATTTGTTTTCACAAGCAAATATACAATTTTTATAAGCAATAAAGAATTTGCATAAAAAGGAGATTATCGAATTCGGTAAATGCTCTTAAACAAAGATAATATAAAGATAATAAAATGAATAAACTTAATAGTCATTTGCTTGTCTCTTTTAAAAGTGCATCAAACTAGTTTACAGTATTGTATATCAGCGCAGGATGTATTTGTAAATTTAAAAAAAAGATAATAGACAAAATTATTGAAACGACAAATTGTTACTTATGATGAATTGATATTTAAAAACACGTAACGGTCCGATACAGACTAGTTTCAGTAAGTGAATAAACAAGTATGACAGGGAGAAAGTCATTTTAAAGACAAGGCGCCACTAAGTCGGCTTTACAATGTACTTGGAGTGAAAACTTAAGTGGCTTCGCATAGTTCCGAATTAAGTGAATATATCAGATTGATTAAAACATCGTATTGCTTATAAAACGAAAGAGCTGTAAAGCTTATGTCATGTTATTTAACACATGTTTTGTTGTTGTTTTTTTTAAAAATGTTTTACCTAAATGGAAATTAATTTATTTAAGCGTGTATAAAAAAAATTGCTAGATTTTAACATATTCTTTAACATATTATACCATTAAACTAGTTTACTTAAGCACTAGAGCTTAACTACATGTAAGAAAAGAAATAAAACTAAACGTAGTGTTACAATCAGCAAGAGCAGAGTATTTTCTATGTGATATCCGATAACATGACATGCATCTACGGAATCTATAACATCTACGGAATTAATAGATTTTTGAAATAAATGAATGCTGTATAATTAAATAACACTAGACTAAAATAACTCTAGCAGCAAAATAACTTGGACCTTCATTGGATGAATCTTGGCTCAATAGGGGTTCAAAGGGTCTTCATTTTTCCGGTATTGGTCCCATGTAGAACTGTCCGATTGACCCGATATTTTATATTAACTTTTCAGCCAATATAAGCTCTATATTGGCCCCATAAAGGCCAATATTGGCCCTATATCGGACCAATATTAAAAAACCTGGACATCTAAATATTGATCCTCTGGTGTATGTTCACATAGGACAAATATTAAGCCGATTTTGAGCCAAACTGGAGTGTGTTAAGATAAAATTGTTGCTAGGGAAGAACAATGAATCGCCATTATTACCAAAATGTCACCCTTCATCTCTTCATGAGTTATTTAAAATCCTCTTTGATTCGACATCCCTTTGTTCTTTAGGATCCATTTAGCTGTCGTCAAGGTATTCCAGTTGCTCACTCTCGGTGGTTTTCTTTAGTGTTGTCAACCCACCTTAGTCTGAACCTACCTCTGGTTCATGTTCCAAGAGGTTTAAATATTCTAGATGTTGAGGTTACAAATTGATTATCTCAAATTTGTAGATGGCTCCAACTATCTTGACTGCAGCGTGAACAGTCACAAAACGACGCATTGTTTCTACAAACAAAATGAGTAAAAAAGAAAAGAAAAAAGGTGCCATTAGACCTGTTCTCATATATGGTTCAGAATCTGAGCTATGATAAAAATCGCTAAGAGAAAAGTTTTAATAAGAATTGCAGAGAATAAGATTGGTGCATAGATATAATAATGAGCTGTGAAAACTTTACACTAAATTGGTGTAGTGAAAACTCTTGGATCAAGTACACCAGTGATTCTCAACCTGTGGGGCGCGCCCCCCTAGGGGGGCGCGAGCACACTAGAGGGGTGGCGCGAGAATATTCAAGAGAAAATATTATTTTAAAAAAATTGATTAACTGTATGAAAGGAAAGTGCACAAACACATAGAAAACAAAATACATTTCGACATATTTAATAACTTATTAAATTGAAATAACTTATTGAATCAAAACTTAAGGTAGGGAGCCAAAAATGGTTTTGCTTTGAGGATTTTTCCTAATTTTCTGGTTAAGTCTGTGTGGCTGAAATTTTTTTTGTAACATCTTACACCTATCTCTAATATATATCACGTATACTTTTAATTGTAAAATAAAATTTCATTTATTTTATAGTACAATTTCAAAATTGTAGCTTCTGCGCCTAAAGTTTCCCACAGGTTCCAAAGGTGAGCCATATATTGAAATCACTTTTTCACTTACTCAAATTATCCTTAGAAAAAACATTTAGACTGGCAAACGTCTTTTAAAAAGGCACTTCAAAGTGTCTTGTTGGTAGGAACAAGTCTCCCGATTTTGAAAAAGATATTTGTTTCTTCAGAGTGTTGATTTTACATTGATAGCTCTTGTGAGAAGTCACTAGCGATTCTTTCAATCTTTATTACTGAGTTAATTTTTTCAAAAGGATTAACTAACAAGAATTAAATAACCATACTAGAGTTAACTAACCTAACCCATAACTAGTATAAAAATACCCATATTTACAAGAAAATACCAGAATCGACCACAAAAACACTCATAATTACCAGAAAAATAAAAAAAATACCTGAAAAATTACTTTGAAATGCAAACAATACAAAAAGCTTGTAACAAAATATCGCAATTTCTGCTAAAATGCAGAGAACGTCAAAATATTATAAAAGTTTAAAAAATACCAAAGTTCCATATTTGCTTAAAATGAAATAAATCAATTGGCATTCAAATCAATCATTCCTCTTTGAGAAATAATATGCTACGTAATGATTTATAATGAACTATTTTATAGATTTCACGTTTGTTTCCGAAGGTGGCCCCTGTGTCCCCAAGATGGCACCGGTGTCGGGCCACCTTGGGAACATGCATATGGTCACCATTTGCACGACTTAAAACTATTAATCTGATACATTAATTAGAATTAAAGTAATGTGGTTAAAGAAAAAGAAATAAACTTTCAAAGTTCTAAGAATTTGAACACATATAAATTACAATATCTTCTCACCCGAAAATTAGAACAACTGCAAAAAATTAAATCACTTCATAGAGTGGAGGCCATTCAAGGAAATAATTCAGCCTCGTGCACCTCAGATACAAGATTTACAATGCAGCAGGGACGTCTTATGATTCAAAATAAATTTAATTTTACTTTGGGGGGTGGGCTACGTTAGGAGCACTGACCACCTTTGGCTTACCCACCTTACTTAATCAAGGCATACTAAATTTAAAAAAGAAATTAAAAAATTTTAGTGACTTCCTTGGGCCCAAAGAGCGGAAAAGATTCTTTATCTCAGGGTTCTCATTTTTATATAATTTTCAATTGTTACAACCATAGTTAATACAATATTAAAACCAGGGACGCATTTCTTTTGAAGCCAAAGCTTCTCTGTGGATCATGCAATGTGTCCAGACGCATGGAGGCGATTTTTTACAAGTTTACTAGTGCTTGTATACTTTCGAACCTTCCGGATATTGAACGAGCACCATCGGTGCATATTCCGATGCAATGTTTGCATTCTATGCTTGCCTCATTCATAACTTCATTTGAAATAGCAAATAATGCTAGCGCTGTTGTTTTGAGTTCTATTGATTTGCAGAAAAGTAGTTTTACTACTGACATATTATCACAAAATCAAACATAGACAATTAAATGAGCATCTTTATTATGCTTCATCAAACTGTATTGAAAACATTTTGTCACGCAACATCGAGAAAAGCTGACACTACATTTTCAGCTGTGTCACCAATTCGAGGAGCAACAGTATCGTTTGAAAGAGAACGGTAATTCTTTTGAAAAATTAACTCCAAACATAGTTTCTGCAATCTCAATTGCTGCTGGCTTTTACTTTACTTTTGTTTTGCCAGTTAGTTAAAAATATTTTAAAGACAGAATTCAAAATACTCAATATACATTATTGGTGTATACATTTTACTGTAAGTGGGGGGCGCGATGAAAATTATGATTGAAAACTGGGCCGCGAATACTGAAAGGTTGAGAACCGCTGAAGTACACCAATGTTCTTTTGCAATACTTGGTGTAAAGTATTTAGTAACACTAAAATTTATAATTGCAGTAAGATAAAATACACATAACAGTCAGTAAAGTTATTTTTACAATATAAAGTAAGAATCATTAATTTAGAATGCATAAATGCACTAATTCTTAAAATTAGTTTGTAAATCAAATATGCACGTAGCACAGAGGGAATATTAACAAGAATTCGTACAATACTTAACAGAACGGAAGCAAATAGAAATAAATTAAAATTGTTGTTCGAGATTTAAAAATAATGAAAATATGATTATCCTTATAGCACAACTATTCATATTGCATAACTAATGAAATAACAGTTATTATATGCTTCTAATATTCTTCTAAATGCTTTTTTTATATTCTTTAAATGATATGCTCCTTTTTTTCTGACGTGAGTTTCTAACATTAATTTATGACTAGGTTAAATTTTTCTGCGCCATTGTTTTCTATTCTCAAAATGAAAATGGCACATAATGTCAATATGAAAGAAAGCGATAGTTTTGTGAAAGTGCTAAGTGGTCCTGAACAAATCTTTTAACATTTGAAATGATGATTTGAACTGTTTGGAAGGAAAATGTTGAAGATTATTCCTTGATTTCTATGATTTTTTTTTTGTAGGTATTTTTTAAAAAAGATTCATTACTTTTTAAACATTTATGCTTTTTGTGTGTTTTACAGCATGGCAGTGTTTATAGCAGTTAGATGATTTTTGAGAGGATTTTAACTGATACAGTGGCGGTTACATAATATAACATTATCGCTACCCTAAGGCTTGACCAAAAGGCTTTGAACGAGGGCAAACTTACAATAACAGGATGCAATGTTGAATCGGCAAAATGATACAAACTGCAACTTGGCTTCGAAGAACTCGCTGTTTTTCGAAGCTCTGCCGCCAAGAAAAAGTCTAAGTGCTTGAAGCAATTTTAAACTATATCTTGCATTGAAGAATTATCTGGGTTGTAGAACAAATGAATAACTTAAATATTTTAAAAGTCATTAAACTTTCTTAAAAATTGCCACTTTGGCGACATTTTTCCACCTAGTTGAAAATTATTAAAATTATTATTCTCAGTTTTTGCAAATTTTAATGAGCCCAAGTAATGCAGTAAGCTTTTAAATATTAAAAAAAATGCTTTTCCCCAAACTTCTCTATATCGCCATTTTCAAAATAATCGTGCTGGATAAACTTGATCTAAGAGTCATGAGTAACAGTTATAAAAATAGCACAACATTTTCTATTATGCCTTCTGTCATAACTAGCCTTACTTATTGTAGTTAATTTTAATACATACTATGGTTATTAAACTTCCAATAAGTCGTTGAAAGGGTTCAATTACTATTGATAGAACTTAGCTGCTGCATCTAACGTTTATAAATCCAAATCAAACCGAGTAACTCCCTCATTAACACCTAGATTAAATTATTTCCCACTGGACAAGATTTCACAAGTGACAGAACTCCATTTGTTTCGCTATGTCATGACATTGTGTTAATTGAG
Source organism: Parasteatoda tepidariorum (assembly GCF_982258835.1). Lineage (NCBI taxonomy): Eukaryota > Metazoa > Arthropoda > Arachnida > Araneae > Theridiidae > Parasteatoda > Parasteatoda tepidariorum. The sequence continues at coordinate 3,436,350 of NC_141765.1, read as the reverse complement.
TGCTCTCCCTTTCTAATAGCGAGCTTCCTCTTTAACCTGCTATTTATTGCCTAAAATAATGGCGGTGAAGAGTAAAAAGGAAATTTGATTCAATTTATTTCTTATTTTAGTTTGTGTAAAACTAGAAAAATTTGAAATTATTTCTTCAGCAAAGATGGTAAATATTAAGCTTATGCTGTTTCGCTCAAGTATAGTTTGTATTTATATGGTTCTTTTCATTAATCACTTGGGTCGGGACGTCCTCAGTGATCATGGGCTAGTCCTCTTGCCATCAGGATGCTTTCGTGGTTTCCCTCTCCATGTAACACAAATGAGGGCGAATTTTTCCAAATACTTAATCCAGCAGCTCCTTTGTTTTCTGGATTGGGTTCAAAATAAGAAGGCAATGGAGTTGAGCCGGGATGACTCAGGGGATAGAGCGTTCGCCTCCCAATGAGGTGAACCGGGGATCGATTCCGGCGATGGCTGGTCGATACGAATTCCGCATCCAGTTTTCACCGACCACAGTGCTGATGTTAAATATCCTCAGTGGTAGACGGATCATGGGTTAGAGTCCCCTTGCCGTCAGGCTAACCATGGGAGGTTTTAGTGGTCTTCCTCTCCATGCAACGCAAAGGCGGATTAGCTCCATCAAAAATGTTCTCCATGAAGGCAATATCCCAATACTCGATCCAAGAGTTCCCTTGTCTTCTGGATTGGGTTCAAAATTACAAGGCTACGGAGTTGAGCATTAGCAGTCGTAAACCCATAAAATTGGGTCGGCTGTTCAACGACGGTTATATATCACAAGGACTAGGCTGGGATATCCTGGTTGCTAGGGCACTGGGCCCATGTCCAAGAGTTCGTGGGTTCAATCACCGCCGGCGATGGTTGACTGTTCAACGATGGTTATTAAATAAAATATAATGAATGATAATAATATAAACAAAAATAATGGTTAAATAAAAATATTGGTACGTTGAGTAGTGTTCGTTAGCTACTATGCATTTTCTGAAAATTTGAACTTCTTGGCGTTAGAACGGTGGGTTTAAATGTTCGAAGGCCCCTCTTTCCAAACGTTGATAGTGTTAAAAAATTATAAATAGGTGACTAAGTGGAAACTGCTTTCGTCTCTGTAAAGAGAAGCTTAATATTTTATTTCGTTAATATAATTAGTTTTTGAAGTTATGTACATGGTAATAATCGTTTTTTTTTTAAATGCTCCCTATTAAAGCAAGATATTTTTCTTTGTTTGATCATATGTATCCCTGTGTAGAGATACAACAACAATGTACGAATAATTTCCACTATTACCATGGAAAATATAATATTTTAATTGAAAGATGCCTCTGTCCCTGGGGATTATATCAGGGGACTGGCCCTCCAGGTTGGGGTTGAGGCGAACTATCTACCTCACCCCAGAAAACAATTCCAGTTCAGAAGTCTCAATACCCGGACAGTAAACGACTTGGAACGAATAAGGACCCGAGAATAGGGATATGGAATTTGCGTACCCTATATAGGGGCATTGAAGAACTTAATAGAAGTGTTTACCTCCTATAACATAGACTTGTTGGCAGTTCAGGAGGAAAGATGGTTGGGAAGTGATATTCTACAGGGGAAGAAATATAGCCTTTATAACAGCTGTCATGACTCACAATATCAATGGCACTGGTTTCGTTGTGTCCAAGTGGATAAGAGAGAGTCGTGGACCTGTGAATGAACGAATATGTAAACTAAAATTAAGGGGTGAACTCCAGAGCATTAGCATTATATGTGCTCATGCACCTACGGAGGAGAAGCCTGAAGTTGAGAAGGATATATTTTATGAAATGACGAAAGATGTTTTCTTTAGATGTCCAGCAAATGACATTAAATTTATTAAATTAATAATTGGAGGCCTTAACGCTAAGGTTGGCAAAGATTTATTTTTAGTCAGTTTATGGGAAACCATAACCTCCATACTGACTTCAACGATAATGGGGCAAGACTAGCAGATTTTGCATCTGCAACTGGTCTAATTATTGGTGGAACTTTATTTCCGCATAAATTTATACACAAGTTTGATTGGCCTGGCACTAAATCAGATAGATCATACTAGTAGGCCTCGCCCTAGACGGGACGGAAGTGACGTCATCATGGAATGTCAAGGGGTGCTTATTTCTGACCGGGTGGAAAACGAAAATACGCCGTAAACAGGAAGTTGCCTATTTCAGACCGCCTACAAACCGGAAGTTGCTTATTTCTGCCCATGTGCTTATTTTCGCCCGCCTGCAGAGTTAGTTTCGGTTTTTGTTTTTAATTTAGTTTCGTTTTTTAAATATTATTTTCATTTACTAATTTTTGCCGGTGGCAACGCTTATTATTTTTAATATTAGTTTTTAAGGATGGCAATACTTATAAACTTTGTTATTTGGGTGAGAAATTGTGTATTATGAAGTAATGACGTCATATTCTATTACATAAATAAGTAAATGATATCATGCTTTTACTCCAGTGGCGCCATCTATGTGGGAATGTTTGAAATAAAATAACTTTAAATCTATTTTAATATTTAAATTTGTTTTATTATTATTTATTAAATATAATTAAGGCTGAGGATCAAACTCACGCCAATCGAAAAGCCTTCGTGGGTCTGTAGTTGGATATCATAACCACGGACCTACGAATGCTTGCTAAGATATGTGTAAATAAGTTAAACTTCTGCTTTCTGAACACGTGTATAAATGAAAAGGATTTGATATCAATATCATCTTATAGTTTCATCGATATATTTTCACTTAATCTTTGGCAGTTATTAAATAATTATTTCTGCCCCTCTTAATGCTATTATAACTTTCCTTGGGTGGCAACGGTACTGACCATACACGTGTTAAAGTTTGACGAGTTTTGGGAGAAATCGTATATTATGAAGTAATGACGTCATATTTTTATTACATAATAAATAAATGATACCTTGCACATGCTTTTACTCTAATGGCTCCATCTATACTCAAAGAGAATATATTAATAACTCTTCATTTTAGTTATTTTTTAACATAAATACAGTTGATATAAATGACTGTAATTATTATTATCATCCTAATCAAAATTAATTAATACATTTTAAATAAATTGATTTAATATTAAAATAAAAATTGTATTTATTAAGTATGTCTACTGCGAATATTAAAAGTATTAGAATTAAAGGCAAATTGATTTTAAATCAATGAATGTTATTTTATGAGATTAGATATTTATCACCGTCGTTTGTATTTACGGCTATCAATGTAGTCTTGTCATTTTTAAACCCAGAAGACAAGGGAACTTCTAGATCTTGAGACAATATATGTCTTCGAAGAGGACTTTGTAAGTACCTATGTCATATGAGGAGGAAAACCACGAAAACCTCCTACACTTAGTGCTACGACGAGTCGGGGACCTGGCTTCGTTAAATGCTTCATAATTTTGAAAAATACTAACATAAATAGTAGACACGAGAATTCGTTATTCATGTGAGAATTCGTATAGTATAATGTCATCTGCTTTTAATGAAGGAAACTATTACGTAACTAATTTTATCTATGAATTAATTTATTTAATGCATAAATTATAACATAATTAATTAATCTATGATATAATTAATCTATTACGCAATCACACTAATGAGGAAAAAATGAATATGATATTAGCAATGAATGGTTGTTAGTTGAAAACTGGACAGATGCCTTCGGTTTCATCTAATTTTTAGTTTTGTTATTTTGCAAGAGCTCCAACACGCAGTAATATAGATATTTAGGAAATATAAATTTTATTAATTTTCTACAAAATCATTAATAAAAAAAAATATTATCTAATTAAAAACTAATATATAACAATATATCTAAGGTGTTTATTCAATCATATTTTTAAATACAATAAAAAACGTGCTTCATCTTTAAACTTATAATTTTATCAACAAATATAATTTAATTATTATATTAAAATATAAAAGTGCATATTTTTTACTCTCAAGAAAAAATATTTTAATTAATTTCATTATCTATTAGAAAATGAATAACGACATATTTACATAATAGTATCAATTATATATTAAATTTCCTTAAAATTACAAATGAATTAATTTAAATCTAAGAAGCATATAAAGGGAATTTTTGCCGTTATAAATTCATTTATATTCAAAGCATATTCCTTTTCTTATTTAATATTATAATAATGCAAATAACTTACTTTATTTTGAAAATACGAGTAAATTCAAAAGTATATAACCTTTAACGGATACTGATTAAAGAACTTGGGAGAGTCATATTATCTATTTTCTCACAAAATTGTACAACGATTATTTCTGTCCAGGACGTTTGGGGTTTATCCACGCCTTATCAATTGATCATATTATAAAGTATAACATAGTGCTTCATACTTATTATAGAACATGGGAATACAACTATTTCTCAGAAAATTCAATTCAATTACCACCGCATTTAGATGTAAATAAAAAAAATTATAGTAAAAATAAAATTGTTAAGAAACTATGATGTATGCTCGCAGAAGTGTTTTGGTGAAACTTTGAATAAAATGTTATTTATTTTATTAAAATATATTTTGTCTTTATTGATCATTTTCACAGGTGAAAAAGTTTATACTATCAAGAAAAATTACACCCTTTAGTAATTAATACAAAAAGTTTTAGAAAAATACACAGAATTTTCTGAAAAACTAGAAAATTATTACAAGATTTTAAAATATATTTTTGAAAAACTAGAAAAATATTAATATTATGAATTATTATTTGAAAAACTGGAAAATTATTTTCTCAAGAGAGAACATTTTTTGCAAAACCATAAATATTTTCTTCAAAGATGGAAACATTTTTTATTAAAATTAAAATGTTTTCTGAAATATTAGAAAGTTTCTCTCAATAATAAAAATATTTTCCGAAAAACTAGAAAATTTTGTTTAAAAGTTTGAATTATTTTTACAAAACTAGCAAATTTTTAACAAACAGTAAAAAAATTTTCCTAAAAGAGAAACTTTTTTTGTTAAGACATGTATATTTTCTGATAAAATAGAAAATTTTATTAAAAAGTTTCGAATTATTTTTATAAAACTGGCAAATTTTTAACAAAAAGTAAAAATATTTTCTTAAAAGAGAAATTTTTTAGTAAAAACATAAATATTTTCTTAAAAAGTAGAAAATTTTCAACAAAAAGTAAATATATTTTTATAAAAGATAAAATTTTATGTAAAAGCATAAATATTTTCTTAAAAGATAGAAAATTTTTAGCAAAAAGTAAAAATATTTTCTTGAAAGAAAAATTTTATTGTAAAAACATTAATATTTTCTTAAAATATAGAAAATTTTTAACAAAAAGTAAAAATATTTTCTTAAGAGAGATAATTTTTTTGTAAAAACATAAATATTTTCTTAAAAGATAGAACATATTGTTAAAAAGTTTGAAACATGCTTACAGAAATAAAAATATTTTCTGAAAAAAAAAATTTTTTTTTAGTCGAAAAGAAATAAAAATGTTACAATATTCAATATAGGTACAATTATATGTATTCCTGTTGTAATATCCGGGAGGCTTCCTATGTGACTCTTAAAACTCAGTCATTGATCATTCACAAATAACATTCACCAATGAGTCCCAGGATGTAATGGAAGCCTCCCGGATATTACAACAGGAATACATATAATTGTACCTATATTGAATATGGTAACATTTTTATTTCTTTTCGACTAAAAAAAAATTTTTTTTTCGGAAAATATTTTTATTTTTGTAAGCATGTTTCAAACTTTTTAGCAAAATTTTCCATCTTTTAAGAACATATTTATTTTTTTACAAAAAATTTTCTCTTTTAAGAAAATATTTTTACTTTCTGTTAAAAATTTTCTATCTTTTATGAAAATATTTATGTTTTTACAAAAAATTTCTCTTTCATAAAAATATTTCTACTTTTTGTTAAAAATTTTCTATCTTTTAAGAAAATATTTATGTTTTTACAAAAAATTTTCTCTTTCATAAGAATATTTTCACTTTTTTGTTAAAAATTTGCTACTTTCAAGAAAATATTTATGTTTTTACCAAAAATTTTCTCTTTTATAAAAATATTTTTACTTTTTGTTAAAAATTTTCTAAATTTTAAGAAAATATTTATGTTTTTGCAAAAAAAACTTTCTCTCTTAGGAAAATATTTTTACTTTTTGTTAAAAATAGCAAACTTTATTTTTGAAATTTTACTAGTTAAATTTTGTATAACTTTAAATTACTTGTTGAATATTTACGTTTCGAGGATTTTTGAAAACTTATAATGATATCAATATGCGTATATAGTTAAGATTGTTACTGTTCATGATGTAAAATTGATTTTTGAAAGAAAGATCATATATTTATTTTTTTGTAAGTAATAATAGAGAACAAAGGAAAAAATCAATATTAACAAAAAGAACTCAGCAATTTTAAAAAAATTATCCTTTTCTGTAGAATACTTTAGCTTTTTTATAATAATTCATTGAGATGATGTAGTGTGACATTCAAATAGCGTTTATTTTACTTTGTAGATATGTGAAATATGTGGAAAAATATTCACGCATAAAAAGACTATGGTTCAACATTTGAAAATTCATTCTAATGAAAAAAGACTTTAAATGTCGCTTATGAGATAAGGTGTTTAATCGAAAGTATAACTTGAATAGACATTTAAGAACTCACGAAAAATCGAAACACTTTTGAATGTAAAGAATGTAAAAAGACCTTTTTGCGAAATGATAATTTAAAGAGACACTTACTGACTCGTTCAGTTTCGCATAAATTTAATTTGTGTAGCGAATCTTCTAAGTTAAAATCTGATTTACTCAATCATATCCGATCCATTCTCTCACTGTCTTGTTCTAGAAAAAGGAAGATAGATCATTCCACAAATAATAATAAAAAGATGAAAAAGAATTGTCAAAATGCATTCGAAGTGTTTAAGAAAGAGACTCTTATTCCAAATGAGGTAGCATCATGAGATTTACTTATATTCTTTGATGAAACGCATCCAAAACTTAAACATATAATTGAAAGTGATTTAATGGAAAATCGATCTATCAAATGGTATGTGATATGGAAAGTAAATTTTATTCGTACAAGCGTTGATGGAGAAGAATAAACTACTACTGGTCATTTCCCTGAGATGTTTACAACAATATATGGAGATGTTTACAGCAACATATAATCCATTGAGAGAAAGCAGTTGCCTACCTCTTCCAAATAAAATAGCAACCAAAAAAGCAGTATTAAGTATTCATAAAGAAAAGTGCTATTTTTTGCAGAAAATATTTGCTTTTACAAAAAATTTTCTCTTTTAAGAAAATATTTTTACTTTTTGTTAAAAATTTGCTAGTTTTGTAAAAATATTTCAAACTTTTTAACAAAATTTTCTAGTCCTTCGGAAAATATTTTTACTATTAAGTGAAGCTTTCTAATATTTCAGAAAATAATTTTATTTTTATAAAAAATGTTTCTATCTTTTAAGAAAATACACTCTATAACAAAAAAATCGACGCACCAAGAAGGAGTTGTCCGATTGAACTAAAATTGGTGGATAGGACGAAAATGTACAGAATAGTAAATGATTAAAATTTCAGAACAATTGAATAATTTATTGCAGAGTTACAGAAACAAGTTCAATAAGGTGTTGACCAGTCTCTAGCCTGGATACAAGCTGTCACATGGCGTGGCATGGACCGATAAAGATCCCGGATGGTCTCTTGCGGTATTTCCTGCCAAATTCGATACAATTGTCGAACGAGGTCATCAACATTCCGTGCCAGATGCAATCGCCTTCCCATCATATCCCAGACATGCTCGATGGGAGAGAGATCTGGAGATCTGCAGGCCAAGGAAGAGTTTGACAAGCTTTCAGACAGTTCATAGCAACACATGCCGTATGTGGTCTGGCATTGTCCTGCTGAAAAACCAGCCCAGGGAGCTGCATAAGGAACGGTAGCAAAGCAGGTCTTAGGATGTCTTCGACGTACCTCTGTGCAGTAAGTGTACATCTAATGACGACCAAAGGGGTCCGGTAGTCTAAGGAAATGGCACCCCAGACCATAATGCCTTGTTGAGAGCTGGTGTGGCGTGCAATAGTGAAGGCAGGATCCCCCTCTGCCCTGTGCGTCTCCAAACACGTCTTCGATGATCGTCAGGACACAGTTGGAAGCGGGATTCGTCGCTAAAGACTAATCAGTTCCCAGACTTCGTTCAGTGAGACTTCGTTCCCAGTCGGCATCATTCCAGCCATGTCTGTTCAAAACATTCATGCATACGAAATTTCAAAGCAATCGGATGATTGCTTCTAGGTGCGTCGATTTTTTTGTTATAGAGTGTATTTATGTTTTTGCGAAAAAGTTTCTCTTTTGAGAAAATAATTTTCCTGTTTTTCAAAAAATAATTCATAATATTAATAATTTTCTAGCTTTTCAAAAATATATTTTAAATTTTTGTAATAATTTTCTAGTTTTTCCGAAAATTCCATATATTTTTCTAAAATTTTTTGTATTAATTACTAAAGAGTGTAATTTTTCTTGATAATATAAGCTTCTTCTCCTGTGAAAATGATCAATAAAGACAAAATATATTTTAATAAAATAAATAACATTTTATTCAAAGTTTCACCAAAACGCTTCTGCGAGCATACATCATAGGCTTCTTAAAAATTTTATTTTTACTATAAATTTTTTTATTTACATCTAAATGCGGTCGTAATTGAATTGAATTTTCTGAGAAATAGTTGTATTCCCATGTTCTATAATAAGTATGACGCACTAAGTTATACTTTATAATATGACTAATTGATAAAGCGTGGATAACCCCCAAACGTCCCGGACAGAAAAAGTCGTTGTAAAATTTTGTGAGAAAATAGATAACATGGCTCTCCCAAGTTCTGTTATCAGTATCCGTTAAAGGTTATATACTTTTGAATTTACTCGTATTTTCAAAATAAAGAAAGTTATTTGCATTATTATAATATTAAATAATATAAAGAATATGTTTTGAATATAAATGAATTTATAGCGGCAAAAATTCCCTTTATATGTTTCTTAGATTTAATTTAATTCACTTGTAATTTTAAGGAAATTTAATATATAATTGATACTATTATGTAAATATGTCGTTATGCATTTTCTAATAGAAAATAAAATTTATCAAAATATTTTTTCATGAGATTAAAAAATATGTACTTTTATATTTTAATATAATAATTAAATTATATTAGTTGATAAAATTGTAAGTGTAAAGATGAAGCAAGTTTTTTTTATTGTATTTAAAAATATGATTGAATAATCACCGTAGATATATTGTTATGTATTAGTTTTTAATTAGATAATAATTTTTTTTTCATGAATGATTTTATAGAAAATTAATAAAATTTATACTTCTTAAATATCTATATTACTGTATGTTGGAGCTCTTGCAAAATAGCAAAACTAAAAATTAGGTGAAACCAAAGGCATCTGCCCAGTTTTCAACTAACAACCATTCATTGCTAATATCATATTCATTTTTTCCTCATTAGTGTGATTGCGTAATAGATCAATTATATCATAGATTAAATAATTCTGTTATAATTTATGTATTAGATAAGTTAATTCATAGATTAAATAATTACGTAATAGTTTCCTTCATTAAAAGCAGATGACATTATACTATACGAATTGCTACATGAATAACGAATTCTCGTGTCTACTATTTATGTTAGTATTTTTCAAAATTATGAAGCATTTAACGAAGCCAAGTCCCCGACTCGTCGTAGCACTAAGTGTAGGAGGTTTTCGTGGTTTTCCTCCTCATATTACATAGGTACTCACCAAGTCCTCTTCGAAGACATGTATTGTCTCAAGATCTATGAGTTCCCTTGTCTGCTGGGTTCAAAAATGACAAGACTACATTGATGACCGTAAATCCAAACGGCGGTGATATTTATCTAATCTTAAACATTTCATATTCATTGATTTAAAATTTATATGCCTTTAATTCTAATACTTTTAATATTTACAATAGACATACTTAATAAATAAAATTTTTATTTTACTATTAAATCAATTTATTTAAAATGTATTAATTAATTTTGATTAGGATGATAATAATAATTACAGTCATTTATATCAACTGTATTTATGTTAAAAAATAACTAAAATGAAGAGTTATTAATATATTCTCTTTGAGTATAGATGGAGCCATTAGAGTAAAAGCATGTGCAAGGTATCATTTATTTATTATGTAATAAAAATATGACGTCATTACTTCATAATATACGATTTCTCCCAAAACTCGTCAAACTTTAACACGTGTATGGTTAGTTCCGTTGTCACCTAGAGAAAGTTATAATAGCATTAAGATGGGCAGAAATAATTACTTAATAATTGTCAAAGATTAAGTGAATATATATCGATGAAACTGTAGCATTATATCGATATCAAATCCTTTTCATTTAGACACGTGTTCAGAAAACAAAAGTTTAACTTATTTACACATATCTCAGCAAGCATTCGTAGGTCAGTGGTTATGATATCCAACTACTGACCCACGAAAGCTTTTTGATTGGCGTGAGTTCGATCCTCAGCCTTAATTATATTTAATGAATAATAATAAAACAAATTTAAATATTAAAATAGATTTAAAGTTATTTTATTTCTAACATTTCTACATAGATGGCGCCACTAGAGTAAAAGCATGATTATCATTTATTTATTATGTAATAAAAGATGACGTCATTACTTCATAATATACAATTTCTCCCCCAAATAACAAAGTTTATAAGCATTGCCATCCTTAAAAACTGATATTAAAAATAACAAGCGTTGCCACCGGCAAAAAGTAATAAGTGAAAATAATATTTAAAAAACGAATCTAAATTAAAAACAAAAACCGTAACTAACACTACAGGCGGGCAGAAATAAGCACATGAGCAGAAATCAGCAACTTCTTGTTTATAGGCGGTCAGAAATACGCAACTTCCGGTTTACGGCGAGTTTCCGTTTTCCACCCGGGCAGAAATAAGCACACCTTGACTTTCCATGATGACGTCACTTCCGTCCTGTCTAGGGCGAGGCCTACTACTGATCATATTTTGATTGATAAAAGAAACCGAAGTAGTCTAATCGATGTGCGTAGTTATAGGGGTGCAAATATTGACTCTGATCACTTTCTAGTGATGTCTAAAGTGAGAGCAAAGATCAGCAGATCATTTACAAAAAACAATTACCAGGAGGTCAGAAAACTGAATTACAATAAATTAAAGAAGTCTGAAATGACAGAAAAATATAGGAACTGTCTAAAGGAAAGTTTTACAAGAAAATGAGAAACACCAATGGAGTGATGTTGTTACGGTTATTAACAATGTCGCAAATGAGACTATACCAGAGTATAAGAAAGGGTGAATGGCGGGCATGACGCAGATTGTGAGGAAATGACTAGGAGAAAAAACCAGGCTTATGGTTTGACAGACACTCTAAATTCAGTGGAAAAATACTTTGAGAAGGGAAGAGAAAAGGATGCATAGAAAGAAGAAGTGAATTTATATGGAAGAAAAATACAAGAAAATTGAGAATTTGAAAGCACAAAGAGAAGCACGAAAATTTTACCAATTGGTTAATGACATTAGAAAAGATTTTAATTCTAGAATTGCGACACTGAGAAAGAGAAACGGTGATCTAACATGTAACAATGCAGAGACAATGAATAGATGGCGGGAACATTTTAAAGATGTGCAGTTTGGAAACGATGGCCCTGTTGAAGAATTTGATATTGAAATATCAGATACTCATGTGCAAATACAAGATGCTGATGTACCTACATTGTGTGAACTGGAGTATACTCTTAAAAAACTGAATAGAAATAGAGTCCCTGGCTCGGATGGCATTGAGGCCGGACCTTTTAATGTCAATGCACCGGAGTTGAACAATGAACCTTTAAAGGTCATTTGTAATGTGTGGTTCCAAGAACAGATGCCCATTGAATTGAAAGAGGGCTTGATTTTCACCATCCATAAAAAGGGAGACAAGCTGGACTATCACAACTACCGAGGTATTACACTTTTGAACGTGAGTTTTAAGATCTTTTCCAGCATCCTATTTCGTAGACTTCTTCCTTATGTTACAAAAATTATTGGAAAATATCAATGAGGTTTTTCGGAGGGAAAATCTACTGTAGACCAAATACACGCACTTAGACAAATCTCGAAAAGACAAAAGAATACGGGATTGATACCTACCACTTGTTTGTCGATTTTAAGACAGCTTATGATTGTTTCAACAGAAGTAAGTTATTTGAGGCGATGTGTGAACTCGGAATCCCTCCCAAACTTACCAATCTTGTCAAAATGACATTAAGAAGTGTAAAATGCAGAGTTAAACTCATGTCTGACGTATCAGAAGTATTCTATACCGAGAGAGGTCTTAGATAAGGAGACCCTCTGTCTTGCATTTTATTTAATATTGCCCTTGAAAAAGTAATAAAAGATTCAGGGATCAACACTAGAGGCACTATTCTGCAGAGATCTATGCAACTACTAGCCTACGCAGATGACATTGATATAGTTGGGCGAACGATGCAGGATGTGGTGGAGACGTTTACTGCCCTTGAGAAGGTTGCCAAGGATATGGGTCTAGCAGTAAACGAAGGAAAAACAAAATTTATGGTAGTAAGCGCTAAAGTACATCATGTACTATCACTTAGAATTTGGGACTATGCCTTTGAAGGAGTTACCCAGTTTAAGTATCCGGGTACGCTTGCTACCAACAAAAAGATAAGGGTAAAAGAGATAAGGGTTGAAGTTAGGAACAGACTTTTGATGGCTAATAAGTGCTACTTTGGTCTGAGGAACCAATTAAAATCGAAATTCCTCTCTATTGGTACGAAAGTAAATCTGTACAAAACCTTAATCAGACGAATTATTCTATATGGTAGCAAGACCTGGGCAATTAACAAAACAGAGGAAAACAGACTACTCATTTTTGAAAGAAAGATCCTTCGGTCAATTTTTGGAGCAGTAAAGTAAAATAATATTTGGAGAAGTTTATATAATCATGAGATTTACAATAAATATAGATTATCTAATATTTTGAAGGTTATTAAAGCATACATGATCAGATGGCTGGGGCACGTTTTTCGGGGTGAAGATTTGGACCTAGTTGAAAAGCTTACTTTTTCGAAAAGTGAAGGAACTAGAAGAAGAGGGAGACCAGCTTCAAGATGGTTGGACAGTGTTGAGAAGGACTTGAAATTGTTGGGAATAAACAGCTGGAAAAATCTAGCTCAAAGTAGCCCTGCCTGGAGGCAGCTAATTGAGAAGGCATTGGCCTGCACTAGGCTGTAGTGCTGACGACGAAGAAGAATTAAAAGATTTACAATAGTTAAAAGTTACTGAAACATTTATTGAAACAGTTATTATTACAAAGTTATTGAAGCAGTTATTATATTTGAAATTTAGCTTCATTGAAGTTAAAATTTACAACTTTACAGTAGATTAAAGTTTAACTCATAGTTTTTTTTTTGCAACCCGAATGAGTGGTTCAGTACGGTGCTGCGAAAGAGGAAAGAAAAAGAACAAAAACCATTATTTTTACGCATTACCTCAAGAATTTTGTCTTAATATGTTAAAGATTTTGCATATATTAAACATTAATTAATTGGAATAAAATCGATGAATTGCAATTTTCATTACTTCTAAGTATTGTTAGTAAAAAGTACTAATGGTTACCTAAATATTTGCAAATTTTATGAACCGGAGATCATGATGGGGCAGTAAAAATCTTAAATTGGGAACCATTTCGATACAAAGTTGTTGCAATTATTTCTTTTTTGTGCATGATTGATTTTTTTTTATAAAGAAAATGTGTTTTTAAAATATTATTTTTGAATAAAAGAAAACAGACGAAGTCAGTTTTAAAGTATCAACTTATTAAACAGCATTAGCAAGGCAGGTACCATTCGTGCTAAAATTTTGTATGCTCATAGGTCTTAGGGCTAAAGTGCAATAAAAAACTCATATCAGGTATTCATTTTAGTACGCAAGAAGGATTTAAAAATACGCCATTGAGTAAAATCTTATTTTACGGCACTTACCAGGAAGGTACCTTTAGAGCTGAAATTTTGTATGCTCATAGGTCTTAGGGCTAAAGTGCAATAAAAAACTCATATCAGGTATTCATTTTAGTACGCAAGAAGGATTTAAAAATACGCCATTGAGTAAAATCTTATTTTACGGCACTTACCAGGAAGGTACCTTTAGAGCTGAAATTTTGTATGCTCATAGGTCTTAGGGCTAAAGTGCAATAAAAAACTCATATCAGGTATTCATTTTAGTACGCAAGAAGGATTTAAAAATACGCCATTGAGTAAAATCTTATTTTACGGCACTTACCAGGAAGGTACCTTTAGAGCTGAAATTTTGTATGCCTTAGTTTTATGGAACAAGAAAAATAAAACTCAAATAGGGCACTTATTTTAAAACATAATGAATAAATCTATCCATTTTTTCGATAGTCCATGTGAAAAATAATTTTAATAATTATTATTTTTCATTATTTTACTTAATTAATCAAATAATTTTTAATTCTAAGGTATATACATTTTTACATCATTTTAATGTAACTTTAAAAGACAAAATGCAAAATTTGAACGAAATCAATTGATTAGTTTCATATATGGGTCATTCTCACAAAAAGGTGATTTTTGAAGTCCCAGGAAATACAGCAGATTTCTTAATATTTTTCTTCATCATTTTTCGTGAAGTTCTAACTAACAAATCATATGCATTTCTTCTAAATGAATTTAATATTTCATTCTTATTTTTTAATAAACATAACTTCAAAATCCCTTCCGTGGACGTCCCTACGCCTGTGACACAAAATAATACAACCCTACAATAATACGTCCCAACGCCTGTTAAACAATTTAAATGTCATTTTAATGATTTTTGTAGTTTTACCTAGTTAAATGTTTATAGTAACTTTTTATTTAACATTTTTTAAAAAAAATTAATTTTTATAAAATAAGTGACTAGTAAACTTTGTCCATCAAAAATGAAATCCCCCTCCATGGACAATTAATATAGTTCGGTAAATATGCAATAAAAAATGCATATGCGAAATTCCTATAGGACAGCTGCTGGGAAAGGTAAACATTCCATTTTCTAATGTTAACTATCAGTTGTTTTTGTTCTCTTTAGTGTCAGTTTTGGATTGTTGTGTTCAACTGGGGTTTGGCAAAGTTCTCACCGTATACTCCGTGGACATCATAAAGAAGGTAAGAGAAAATTATTTTATTTTTGACACATGAATTTTAGATTGCAAAAATGGTATATTTAATAAAAAGTACTGTCCTATTTTTGTAACTTTAAAATTAAAAATCAATAAAATTCAAGAACTAGTTTTTGTCTCCTTCGTGGACTTCCCCTCCGTGGACTTGTTATGTCAACAGTCAATGGAAGAGACAATGTGTTAGATAACCATAATACAATTTTAATAATTAAAAAACTATTTTCTTTTAATTGATATTTTTAAAATGGAACAAATTCGTTAATTTGTTTGTATTTTTAAAGAAAGTCAATTAAGTTTAACTTTTTCTTATCGGAGAAGTAAATATTGGCAATTTTTCTAAATAATTTCTGTGATGTTTAAAATTTTTTCTCTCTTCAAACTTTAGGAAAAAAATGTCAAAACCAAATTGTAAAAAAAGAAAGCAATCAAATGTTTAAATGCAAAAGAGAAGGGAAGAGAAAAACTTAGTATGAGACAAGCTAGATAGAAATTAAAAGAAAACCCTATATTGTTTGAAGAAAGAAAAAGAAAAAAGAGCAAGAAATTTTAAAATCTGTATCAGAAAAAGATTTAACAGAAAAATCGTGATTAAATGTACTTATATTTCAAAAAATTGATAGAGCAAGCCGTTTGTGCCCAGGGAAAAAAGAAACAATAACAAGAGGAAAAGAGAAAAAACAAAAACGTTATTTGGATGACAGTATGTTTAACTTGCATAAAATGTTCATAAAAGAGTACCCTCAACACTCAATTTTCACGTGGAGTCTGAATTTTTATTTCAATATTCTTTACATTTTAATTTATTAATATTCAGTAAGAGTTACTTAAAAACTGTACACCTAGGTTAAAAATGGATGCTTCCTTTCATAGCAGCATGATTAATCGGAAGTAGCTCCATCTCTAATAATGAAATATTTTATTATTTACTTATTAATGTTAAACTCATATCAGTTGTACCCAATAATTAAAGAATTAGTCTTCATTGATATTTTATAACATAAAATGTATCCTCCGTTGACAAGGCAGAATTTAAAATATTTTAAATCTTGTAAAAAATAAAATAGAAAACTTGACCATTATTATAAGGATATATAACAAAAATAAATAGAGGCATTTATGTTATTTTTATCACTTTTTTAATTACTTTAATTCAAGAAAATTTTTTAGTCTATTTAAATATTTTCAGTGAGAATGACCCATATCACATTTCAAAAAGTCGTATACTTAAAATTCATTTTTCAAGAGCTATTATGTTTTGTTTAAAATTTAAAAGAAATCGATTGATTAGTTTCACATTTCATAAAGTCTTATTTTTAAAATTTATTTCACGAGAACTTTTAGACTGATTTTGTTCAAATTTTGTATTCTGTTATTTAAAATTATGTACTTTAAAGTGATGAAATAACTTTTGTACTTTACGATTCAAAAGCATTTTGGCCACTATTAGATAAAACAATAAAAATTAAAAATAATAATTATTAATAAATGAGAGATTTACAATATCTCCTGCTGCTTAATATTGTATTTTTAAGACACTGTTTGAATAATAACTTATTTATAGTAAGTAAAGATTTTGAACGAAGTTCTAGGGCTGTGAATAATTTTGAATGGATTGTTTTAATCTGAGTTTTTATTCTAACTATGGCGATTATTTTTTATTAGCATGTTCTAAGAGGTTGCTTTATTTCAAGTTTAGTGTTGATTCAGATACATGAGGTAAAATATTTTCCAGAATTTATTTCCAAAATTTTTTTTCAATTTACTTGCAATAAGTAAGTTTATGAACTACATTTTAAACATGCCATAAAACACTTAAAATAATTTTTTCCGGAATTGCTTTATTTGTCTCACAGTTTATAATTACATGCTTTTCAATGAAACCAACAACTACTGTTATTTTGTTCCGTTTTAAACACAGAGTGAAATTACTGTGGATCACAGAGAAATAATATCTAAATATGAGGTCGGATACATATTTGGGAAACCTATAATCATTATTGATATGCTTAAAAATGTTATTAAAACAGAATGTTTCAAAAATCAATAACGTAGTGTTTTGTTTCAGAACTGAAATTCTATGTAATGTATCGTAACATGTGACAAGCAGATATAACAGCATAATGAAGTGTGACCCTTTGTAACTAAGGGGATGAAAGGGTCAAAAAAATTATTGCATAATCTATAAACAATCTTTAATTTTCTCATAAATTGTGATTTTCCTTCAAAAATTAAAATTTTTTTTTTTTTTTATCAAAATGAACTTTAAAAACTTGATACAAGGTTTAAGCAAGGTGCTCTTAAAATACCACCCTTGATGTTGTATGAAATCTGTTCAATAATTAGAAAAATAAGATTCATCCTTACTGATGAGGGTGTACCATTGTGACACCAAAGCACATATAGTTTTTAATTAGAATTTTAACATTTCTGATTTTAAACATCCTTTTAATTAAATCATTAGAATTAATCCTCCGTTTTTAATGAACTTTTCCCTTTTGTAAGTTAAAAAAACGTAAATCTCACAATTGTAACTAACACATTCAGTTTATAGAATAACTGAATGTGTTGGTTACAATTGTGAGATGAATTGTGTCTTTTAATGAAATATCATCATAACAAATACCTCAATGAAACAATTTCGTTGACATTTTAATGAGAAAATGCAGAGAACCGCTAACAATTGACTATAAATTAATTCCATAAAGAGGTTTTAATTTAAATAATTACTGTGTAAAAAAGATACTATTTTAAATATTTTTTATTATCTCATTTCTCTATGATTTTATGTTTCGAGAAATTGTATTTTACTAATATTTTTTCCAAATATTACATTCAATTTATATGTACATGATTACAAACTCCTAATATCATGATACAAGGTGACCTATTTGAAAAGATATTACTAAAGCTTCTTCTAGTTTTTTAAGTTGACTTTCTTAAATCAATTTATGGTCCAGAGCATAGAATATATATTTATGTCAGATAATAAATGTTGTGGGTGCACTAGCAAGAAAGTGATTTAAATTGCAGACCACGTCTAGCATTGCATTTGATTTCAAAGAACTTTAGGTTCGATTAAAAGCCCAATAAAGATAGTTCTATTTTTTGGCTGTTTATTTTTATGAGAATCTTCTTCTAGAATAGGAAAACATATCTTTTGTTTGTTATTTGGTCTGGCGTGGAATATAAATTGGAGCTCATTTCAGAAGGAATAATAACGCGCCAAGGGAAACGTTTGTGGTTCTGAAATACACCACCACTGAAATCAGTATTACTTGGGGGAATAGTCTCATTTACAGTGGAATTCCTGGACACGCCGCTTAAAATGCAGAAAAGAGCATTCTTATTATTTTGCTCATTTCTATCTAAAAAAGAAAGAAGTTGCGCAGACAAAAGCCGCCTTACACTCCTTTGGTCACCAAGGCAGTGTCCCTGACGGTTTCCAACAAACTAGCAACTTCAATTTACCATCCACGTCTTCAGTAGGCAATGTTAATTCGCATTCGGGATAATTCTGTGCACTGAATAGTAATTTGCAGTTTCAAATATTGTGTTCTGCTTGTTGAATGCCGCTCCATTCAAATTCTTGCTTCGCTTTCTTCAAAAGAAAGGAGGAAAAAAGAATTTTACCAATTTTCTCGTTTGTTCCATTTTGCTTTGCTTTAAATGTCTGAATTCAAAAATAAAGCGGGAGAGGGCGTGAATAACGTTCAACGAATCAAACGCTTCGTTGGTTTTCGCTTTACTTAATGCGGACGTTTTCAAAAGTTAAGGCGCTTAATTTGTTCACATTTTTTACACTCTACTTGAAGTTGTTAGAAAATTCTGAGTATTAAGAAAATATTTCACGGTATTTGATATTCTTGTGCATAAGCTTAAAAAAGTAATTATTTTATTTCTATATATTTCAGTATCGCTTTAGGACCACTCATTTTATTCTCTTCTTTTAAGTTTCTTTTTACGTATATAATACTCTGATTAACATTTCAATGTTTCTTGTTCGATTCGTGTGCTCTATTCTTAAGTTTTTATTTAAATTAAGAATTTTAGTTTATCAAGAAGCTACAGTTATAAATTTTTACAAACGTAAAAATATTTTGAAAACATAGATATTTTAAGGAAATGCATTGTTAAAAACTTTTGATTTGCATTATGTACAGCTATTTTACGCTGCTTTTTATCGACTTCAAATGGTGATTCAAATATGTTAATTAATTAATGTCAAAGAAATTTTAAGTAACGAAATCAAACACAAAAATGTACTTTATCTGAATAAACGCACCCTTTTCGACTGATTCGGATTTCTGTAACAGCAATCTAGGAAATACGGTCCCAATAGTTTGATCAGGAGAGCTGTTCAAAATTTGGGCCCCGTACTATTAGTTTTACTTTTTGCGCGTTTTGCCATATCTCAAAACCTTTTTAAGCGAATTGAAGATTTTTTGAACACAATTGCATTTATCCAAAGATCATTCCGTGCAAAATATAACTTTTAGCAAATGTTAATAATCTTTTTATTATTCAATAATAGTCGACAAACTTTTGAATTGTGAAGTATATAGTTTTTTACGCCATTTTAAAGAATGTAATTTTAAATGACAAATTACAAAATTTGAGCACAATCGATCGAATGGTTCCTGAGAAATCGAATTTTAAAACGTCATATTTCTAAAATTTGACCCATCCGTGGAAAAAAAGGTATGTTTATTCAGAGAAATTACGTTTTTGTGCTTGATTTCGTAACTTAAAATATCGCCTGCACTAAGTAAGTAACATATTTGAGGTGTATCATTTCTTCGTATAATTAAGATTGAGTCCTTGAACGTGAAGATCCGAACATTTGATCAAAAGTTATTCTGGTTTTCTCCAGTTTAGCTTTTGCGCTCTTTATATTATCTAGTTAATTTGGAGATTAACTAGGGTGATCCGTTAAAGTGTAGAATCAAGTGTTTCGGAATTTACCTAGGTAATGTGCACATAGCGATTTACAACTTACTTGCTGCCGTTACCGTAACTGCTATTAGATAGCGAAAAATCAGTAAATATGACACTTTGTCCATTTCCTTAATTGTAATAATATTTTAAACTATTTGATTCTTAGTATTACATTTTTGAAAGTGATTGATGATTGATTTTACAGACAAAAGGGTTTATGGTTCAATTGCAGCAACTTGAATTTTTAGATTGGGAAAAACAAATAACATTATGTTCATTTAAGACTAACAAAAACATTGCCGTTATTCCAGCTGAGACACTTTAACTAGTACCAAATATGTAATGTGCTGATTATCTAGGAACTTCGCATATTCCTTAGGTGATTTGAAAAATAAACCATTTTTCTACTTTTTAATGAGTCACCCCAGTTAATCTGCACATTAGCTAGATAATCTGTAGAATAGCTGATTTCTACACATAAGTACTCTCTTAAAATGAAAGATTTATTTACCCTACTCAAATAAGAGTGAATTTTTTTTTAACTCAACTTGCGTGAAATACACCTTTATTTGAGCGAAATTCCTGCTTCGCGTTCAGTCAAATTTGAGTGGTATTTATTTAAGCAATACTTGAGTGATTTTCGCTCAAACTTGAGTTATTTAATTATTATTTAATTATGTGCGAGCTAGAATTTCTATCATTTTATTTTAAAAAGCAAGCGATAATAAATCTAAGTAAAATTGTTTTGTTCTGCTATCTAAATAGATTTTGTCTTAGCTTTTATTTTGCGTTTAATTTTTTTCTGGAGAATATGACACTTATATGACTCTTAAGTAAATATACAGTGGTGGCCAAAAGTGTGGACACTTTTTGAAAGTTTCAAGTTTTTCAACTTTGTGTGCTTGTAGAATATATTAATTTTCACTTAAATATAAACGTTTACATATCAAATTGAAGGTAATTTAATGTAGAATTTAATAATAAATACAGTATTACAATATCTGTATTACAAAAAAAGTTATGCAATTAATAGTAAGATATATCTTAGATTTGTATTTTTTTTTAAGGTATACTTACACAATCAATACTTAGTAGGATAACCCTTATTTTTTAAGATAGCTTCACAGCGTCTTTTCATCGAGTGAACGAGTGTGTGACATTGCGTCACTTAATCTTAATTTTTCTGTTGGGATTGTGACCTAGAAATTAGGCCGACACCCCTGAACCCTCTACTGTGACGCCTCACTGTCTGCCGACCTTCACGCCTTTGACCTTCGGCGGCCTTTGATGTCAACACATGTTTTTAGTTACTGTACGGTCGCCGTTAGTGTTTAATTATGCTTAAATTTAAGGGGTTAGTCAACTCACTTCAATTCTCTCCTTAAGCAATTTTAGTGTCATTTTTTAGGGAGTTTAACTTCCACTTCTGGCCTTTTATATAAATACCGCCCATTTTTTTTGAGCGGGTAGCATTCGATATTTGATCCTTTCAAAACCTACGATCCTTTAACAGGGATTTTTAATTTTCACCCCCTCCCTCTCTTTGAGAGACGGAGTTTATTTTTGTTTAAATACATGGCGGTCATATTTCTCCGACCCACCTGTGGATGCCACTTGCGGGCTGTGATTGTTTGTTTTTCCCTCGCCATGAACTATGTGGTTGTTCGATACTCTGATTTTTCTCAGTCACCTCGCTCGCGTAGTGAGCGTTTATTTTGCTTCGTTTTTCTCTCTGTTTGAGGGACGGAACTTCACTCCTTTCTTAATGGCGTAATACCTGCCCGCCGACTCCTCAAGGATGCAGTTTTTCGACAAGAACGAAAATCAATCACCATCTTAAATTTTTTGGATCGCCTTTCCAGAAGCGACATGTTTATTTGTCGACTGCTACTACTGCCAGCCGCCACTGATGCTACTACTAATAGATGAAAAAATGATCCCCAGAAATCTTATCTGCCATTGTTAAAAATATATGCCTTGTGACCCCTAACTGGACATGCTTGTGATTCTGCTGCCCCAACGATTTTATTGAAAAGAAGTGATCCACATTAATAAACTACCAAAAATCTGAACTCTGGACTTTTCCTTGTGTCTTTTTAAAATTATTGCAGCTAAGCCAAATTGTTTGATGTCTCCTTTTCTCCAGTGGATTGAGATGAAGGTATGATTTTTTATGTTTTTTTGTTTTTTGATGGGATATTGCGGCGCCTCTCCTCGATGTACTTCCACTATAATACTACATGTGCCTTCTTCTGTTTAGTGTAAATTGCTTTAATTAATTAACCTTCCTAAAATTTTTGATACCCAGCAAGTACCAATTTAACATTTGGCGCCGATGACCAGTCGCATTGCTGTGTTACTTGTTTATCAAAATTTTTTTGTTTTCTAAAAATTATTTAAAGTTTAATTATAATTAATATATATATAATTTTAATTTTGTTTAATATAATAATTCTTTTGATTAACAGTAATTGAAGATTTAAGAAATTAATTCCTGGCATTTTGTTGTTTTAATCATTAAATGATTGAAGATTTTTGACCAAAATTTTTTTAGCTACCTACATGTTTTTTTTTTCTAACTATGTTTTTAAAAAGTAATCAGTAATGTAATGCTTTATCTAAAAAGTAAGTTTTCATTTATTACCTACATTGTTGGGCTCAATTGCTAAGAATAATAAATAAATATATGATTAATTTTGATTTAAAGCTGGTGTTTATATATTAAGTTAAGTTATGATTTTTGAGTTGATTTAAAATAATAATTGATTACTATAATTTGCTGTAATTGATTCATACAATTGTTTTGTGATATTGATCATGGTAACTATTTTAATTAATAGTATAACTTTAAGTGAGAAAATGCAGTTAACTATTTCTTCTAAAATAGGATTTGATTTTAGTATTTAAAATTGATGTTCAATGTTATTGATGTTTACACGAATGCCATATTGGTTGAGCAAAAATCGCACAGATTTTATGTAATTGAATGATTATAATTTTTAACTTTTTAATTTAAACTTAAGGTTCACTTATTGAATAATTTCATTTTAAATAGCAGTACTGGTTAAATTAATATCAGAGGTTATTGTAATTTGTTGAAGCTAATCATTAGTAATAATAAGTAATTTGTATTTATACCAGTCTTTAAAATGTGTTGTTTTTTTCAATATTTAACTAGTTCACATAAAATTCATGATAAAATTCATGGTCACAGGTTAAATGAGTCATGTTTATGAATGTTTTATTTCTAATACTTCTTTAAATATTTAATTGTCAGTATTATTTAATACTTGTTTTTCAAGATGTTTCATATGGTTAGATAATTCAAAGTAATCATTTGAGTCATATCATAATTCCTTTTGACTATGGCAATTTTTTTTAATTGTGATTTGTTGCATACAATTTTTCTTAAAATTTAATCTTTAAAATATATGGTATTGTTGTAGTAATGGCAATTTTATACTATATTTTTATGTAAAGGTTTTTTTCAATGATACTAATCAATATAAAATATTTTTGGTAGATGACCCCAATTCACACCCGCAGGACTAATTTAAATTTGGCAATCATGCCTGATAATAGTAATGATGTAGATGCTTGTAAGCAAGCACCGAAGTTTAATTTTACTATTCCGGAATTCTCCGGGAATTCTCAAAATGTCAGTTGGTTTTTGACTCAACTTCAAGAGTTGGTCAAGTTAAATAAATATGAAAATGATGCAGCTTTATATCTGCTAAAATCAAAATTGTCGGGATCTGCTCTTACATTTTTTCAGAATTCTCCTGAATGTAGAGCAGTTACAAAATTTGAGGAAGCATGCAAGCTACTCTTAAACTTTTTCCAACAAGATGATTCTTCCTCGGCGGATTTGGCAAAATTTCAGGCAATTATCCTCTTGCCCTCGGAAACAATCAAAAATCTTGAGTATCGTACAGACACCCTAGCCCATAAAGCATACAGCTTTATCAATGATCAAACTGCCTTGTCTAAAATAAAAGCTGTGCAGTTTTTGTCCGCTATCCCTTTGCATCTCAAGGAGACCATTCTCATTGAGGGGATACAGGACTATCGCGAGATGGTCAAACGGGCTAATCATATTGTGTCAATTCAACAGTCTTTGGCTGGTTCGACTACTTCGTTAGTCGCTGCTCATTCAGTAACTCAGTGCACTTCTGCTGCACCTGACCAGCTCACCTTAATTGCTAAACAGCTAGAGTTCTTGACTACCAAAATTGAGACTATGCAATCTAATTGCAAAATTTGTAACGAAGGACATAATACAAAAACTTGTCCCCTTTTACGTACACCTGTGCAGGGTCAGGATCGGGTTAGACAAGAACAACCCCACACCTTAC
Source organism: Parasteatoda tepidariorum (assembly GCF_982258835.1). NCBI lineage: Eukaryota > Metazoa > Arthropoda > Arachnida > Araneae > Theridiidae > Parasteatoda > Parasteatoda tepidariorum. The sequence goes on along the minus strand of NC_141765.1, from coordinate 3,411,795 downwards.
CTGTGCTTTCTGTGGACGCTCTGGCCACATCATGAGTAATTGTCGCACATATCAAAGGCAATTCAGACAAAATTCTATGGGCCCAAACATGGCGATGCATTATTTTCCGCCACAGCTCCCCGTGGCTCCTCCCCGATTTACTGCACCGCAGTATCCACCACCACCTATTCCGATTCAAAGTGAACCATTTCGACCTAGAGTTAATGTTAATAATAACAGGGGAAATATTCCTTTAAACTCTCGCAGGAGGCAGTAAGGGATGGATCTGTCTCCTCATCCACCAAACCATCCAAAATTTTTGATATTAATGATTTCATGTCAGAATCTATGCATAATTCAAATGTAACCATTCGGGAGTTTTTGACTAATTGTGATTATAAAGAAAATATTGAGCACATAAATATTGTGTCAGATGAGATGAGTCTTCCAACCATTGCATCTAATTTTAGTAACGTTAAAGTTAATTTCTTGCTGGACAGTGGTTCGTCAGTGTCATTGTTGACTCTAGATACTTTCAATAAAATCAGGACTAATAACAAAGTAAAATTTTTATCAAGAAAGGTCCAAATTAGGACTGTCAACTCTCAACTTCAATTTACAGCTTGTGCTGAAATTTCATTTAAGATCAATAACCAGTTTTTTAGACACCAATTTTTTGTAGCAGATATTAGGAGTAATACCTTTCAAGGCATTCTCGGTTATGATTTCTTAAGAAAGCATAATGTTCTAATCAATTATAAACGGGAATGTGCACAATTTAGTAATTTTAGTATTCCCTTAAATAATTCTCATGAATTAACTTGTAATGATAACAATAATGAACAGGTACATGTTGTTTTGAGGAATAAGCTCAATATTGAGCCAGGCGAGACTGCTATTGCCCATTTAAGAATTGATTCTTTTGATAAACAAACAAATAAAGAACTGTACTTCACACCTACTTATAATACAAATATTGTAATTCATCCCTCTATTAATGTTATTGACAATAATTCTTTTGATATAATAATTCTAAATAATTCTGATAACACTGTTCACTTAAATAAAGGTTTGAATATAGGTAATATAAGATATAATTTTGTTGTCAAAAATAGTAATGATAGTAATAAGGTAAATGTGAATGAGATTAATAATATTGAACAGTGTAATTTAATTACTGCTTCTCAGGATATTTTAAATTTAAGAAAAGATGAACTAAAATCTACTGATTTTGATTTAGCACATTTAGACAACAATCAAAAATTAATTCTTCAAAACATTTTATTGGAGAATTTTGCTGCATTTTCCAAAACCATAAAAACTTTAGGATGTACTGATCGTGTGGTTCCCTCTTTAACATTAAAAAATGATAATGCAATAAAAACCTTATCATTTGAAATTCCATATGCTTTAAGGGATGACATTAAACAAGAATTAGATGAATTAGTGGAAGCCGGTATTATTCATAGGCATGTTAGCCATTGGGCTGCTCCACTAGTCTTAGTCAAAAAGAAAAACTCAGAAAATAGTCAGGGAAAACCTAAGTATCGTTTAGCTTTGGACTTAAGATTACTTAATGCAGTGGTAGAAAGCTCCACTTACCCTTTGCCTAAAATAAGCACTATAATTAATGAAATTTCTTCTTATAAATTTTTCACTAAGTGTGATATACGAGAAGCCTATAGGCAGGTTATGCTTCCTGAACACCTACAGGACATACTAACTTTTACTACTCCTTTTGGATCATTCGCTAATAGACGACTCGTTTTTGGCCTCAAAACGGCAGCGAGTACTTTCCAGGCTTTAGTAGACCTAATTATTGAGGAATTAAATGCTGATGGGGTAAAAGGTATCCATGCATACCAGGATGATCTCCTCATTGGAGCAAATTCGTTTGAGGAGATGCAATCTAGGCTATCAGCTTTACTTAAAATTTTAATCAAGTATAATTTAACTTTGGCTCCGAATAAATGTTCTTTCTTTAAAGATTCTGTGGAATACTTAGGATTTGTAATTTCTCATCAATGCATAACACCAACTGATTCTAATATTTCTAAAATTACTTCTTTTGCCACTCCACGTACAGCTAAACAAGTTAAAAAGTTTATAGGTGTCTATGGATTTTATCGTCACTTAATCCCTAATTTTGCTCAATTAATTGCTGTTTTGACTAAGGTTGCTACAAAGCAATCAAAATTTAAATGGACGGATGAACAACAACATGCATTTGATGCTTTACAACAAGCATTTTTCTCCAAACCGTTTGTTAGGTTACCAGATTTTGAAAAACCTTTCCTTTTAAATACTGATGTCAGTAAACTCGGCATTTCGGCTGTATTAATGCAGGAGCATGAAGAGTCTCTTCACCCTGTTTCATTTTTTAGTAAATATCTATCTAAAGCTGAACGTAATTATCCTGCGATTAAACTTGAGTTATTTGCTATATTTAAAGGTGTTACTGCCTTCAAGTCATATTTGTACAATAGAAAATTCACCGTTTTAAGTGACAGTAAACCCTTGGCACATTATCGGAAAATTACTTCCCCTGCAGATATAATTACTCGGTGGCTTTTAGCCTTAAGTGAATATTCTTTTGATTTTATTTATGTACCTGGTCCTGACAATGTGTTAGCAGACTGGTTTAGTCGGTCTCCGGACCCTAATTTTCATCAAAATGCAATTGATAATAAGGAGTCTGAATTAATTTTACCCTTTACGGATATTGATGATGATCATGTGCTTAATAATTTAACTTGTAATGATGCTCCCCTAGAAATTTCTTTAGATACATTCAAGAAGGAGCAAAGCAAAGATCAATATATTCTAGAAATTATATCTCTTTTAAATAAACCAACACTAGTCAATCAGTCAAAAACTGAAAATTTCTTTCTAATTGATAATGTTTTAATGTATGCCACCCAGACTTCTCCCCACAATCATAGAATAGTGGTCCCTAATTCTTTAAAATCTAAGATATTAAATATTTGTCATGTTTCTCACTCTGGAATTCAAAAAACGTATGAACTAGTCTCTAACAGATACTTTTGGAAAGGATGTTATGCTGATACTCTTAATTATGTCAAATCCTGTGAATTATGTGTTAAACATAAACAATCTTCGAGCAAGCCGGCTCCTTTAAAATCTATGTGGTTACCGCAAAGACCTGTTCAATTTGTCTCAATGGACATTGCTGGGCCTATTAAAAATTGTGGTTACATTCTAACATTTATTGATCACTTTTCTCGTCATTTAATCTTAAATCAACTACAAAATTTAACTTCAGAAACAGTTTCTAAACACTTAATTAATTACATTTCACATTATGGTAGAATGCTATATCTTTTAACCGATCTTGGTACTCAGTTCAAGGCTGAAGTGTTTGACTTAATAAATAAAAAGTTAGGAATTAAATTGGCACATAGTAGTGCAGCTCATCCCCAAAGTAATGGAATGAGCGAACGAATTAATCAAGCAATAAAATCTTCTATTTTGACTTTGCATGAGAAGGGTGTAACTTTTGCAACCAGTTTAGTAATTCATCAAAATATTTATAATGGCACAATTCACTCTGCAACAAAATTTACCCCTAATATGTTACATTTTGGCCGTAATTTGGCATTAATTTTTGATTGTTTTAAGTCTAGCATAGAACCTGTACATTTAGATAAATCCCATTATTTGTTAGATACATTAAATCAACTAAATATTGCATATGATAATGCTTATAGTAATTCAGAAAGGGCTCAAGTTAAGCAAAATTCTAGACAAATTACAAAAGCCAAGTTAAGATCACTTGATATAGGTGATATTGTTTATTTAAAGCACACTAATGTTTTTAAACCCAAATTTGACGGTCCTTTTACCATTGTTTCAAAATTTAATGATGTCGATTATGTGATTCAAATTTTAGATAACCCCAATGCACCTAAACAAACTGTACATATTGATAGATTACGTCTGTGTCCTCATAGGAGACAAAACTTGTTGTTTCAACCCGTTGATACCTCGGATAATGTTACTGATGCAAGTATCACTTTTCCTAAGGCTTGTCCTTATAATTTGAGAAACAAATAATTTTTGGTTACAAATTTAACATTTAAAATTTTTATTGGTATACGTATGATAAGTGTTATGGTGATACGTTCGTATGTGACGCTGGCCGTTGCATGTCCATGGAACGATTGTGTCACATGCCAGTTGTGATGCAATGCCAATAGGTTGTTTTGCATAATGGTTTCAGTAATTTTTTATATATATCATTTTTGTAACTTACTGTGTGTAAATTAATTGTTCTTATGAGGTTTTTCAAACTGTGTTTTTACAACTGGTGGATGATGAGGGGGGTTCTCCTTACAGTGACCTTACCATTTTAGGTGCCTGTTTCTTTGGGTTGGTTCTTGTCTAACTTTTACAATTTTTTTCTAATGATTGTTAGGTCATGTTTTAGACATTTTTAACATTAGTAAACACGTAATTTAACTTTGAGGATGACACAATTTTCGAATGCCAATTTTTTTTCATTTTTTTGATCCTTGCTCCTGTACAGTATATTTTTTTTCTTTTCTTATGTAATGAATAAAGTTTTATTACATAACTTTTGGATTCTCAGAATGTAGTAAACGGCTACAGCTCTGTGTTTTAGATACAAAATTTTCTTGTATCTGTAGTGTTGATGATGTTAATTTTGTTTATGTCTGCTTGCAAGCACTTTTTGTTATTTTTATGTTCACCAAACTGGTTTTATTCTTATGTTCATCAATATTTTTATTTTTATGTTCATCAAGCATTTTTATATTTGTTCATAATATGTGAATTTATGAATTTTCATTTTTAAGCATTCTTTATAGGTATGTATTGTTTATGGACATTTTAAGTAATAATTGTTTATCAGTATTGGTAAGCAGCGTTTTTGATCATTGTTTATAAATTTTGTCTATAGATAAATTTTGTTTTTGGTGTGTGTTTGTTATACATAGTTGTGTTTAGACTATGATGCATATGGTTTCAACATACTTATGTGATCAATTTTTTAGTGAGAAAAATGTCTGTGATTTTTTTAAGGTGTAATTTCTAACTTAGTTTTTGCAGGTGTTAAGTTCAATGTTTTTGCCTAGGCGTTTCCATTAATTTAAGTTTTTTTTTTAATTTCAAATCTCTCTAAGTTTTAACTTGTTAATTTTTGGACACTAATTGATCTCACTAATGACTTTGATTTCTGAACCCATGCATAATTCATAGGTTATATACTAAAATTTTTTTGTCGTTTTAACTCGGAATACTAAATTATCAGTCGTATTTGATTGGTTTTAATTTTTTTTCAATAATTGAATTGTACAAAACTTTGTTGTACAAATTTTTTTTTCATTCGTTTAAACTCGGAATACCATCAGTCTACAAAGTTAGCCTGATTTGTTTTCATTTGTTTGCAATTCTCAATTTTTTTAATAAGCATAATTCAGTAAACAAAATCAATTTTTTTCATTCCTTTTTATAAGGAACCATTTGAGTTAATGAATTACCTCATATTTTTTTCACATTTATTGAGTGAGTTATTTATATACTCATTGAGTCACATTTTATCTCTGTAATTTTATTTTCTATGGAGATAATTTTGTAATGTCGAGTGAACTTTGTTTTGACTATCGGGTAGGTCAAAAGTTTTTTTTAGCAAACAATTAAGATTGTTTTTGTTGTTGTTGTTTTTGTAAACAATTAAGATTGTTTTTGTTGTTGTTTTTTCAAAACAATTAACATTGTGTTTTTAGCGAACAATTGACATTGTTTTTTCACTGTTTAGCAAACAATTAAGATTGTTTACTTTGTAATATTCAAGATCAGCTAAGTACAGCTGTTAATGTCCGTTTTTGTGTTGTGATTGCTATTGTAACTATGTTGGGGCACAGCATTTCTACTTGAGGCCAATTTACTGTCAAAAATTTTTTGAGATCGAATGTTATGTAACATCTGAATGTTCTGTTAAGGCTGATGTGGTGGACTGGTATGGCAGGTTGTTAAATTGTTAATTTTAATGCTTTTTGGTTACGAATACTTTTGGCCTTTCTGCTAATTTTTAATTTTTTAAATAAAATAAAAATAAAAAAAAATAAAAAAAATTTCTTCAAAATTTTTTTCACCGGCTGTGGGTATAATGTGACATTGCGTCACTTAATCTTAATTTTTCTGTTGGGATTGTGACCTAGAAATTAGGCCGACACCCCTGAACTCTCTACTGTGACGCCTCACTGTCAGCCGACCTTCACGCCTTTGACCTTCGGCGGCCTTTGATGTCAACACATGTTTTTAGTTACTGTACGGTCGCCGTTAGTGTTTAATTATGCTTAAATTTAAGGGGTTAGTCAACTCACTTCAATTCTCTCCTTAAGCAATTTTAGTGTCATTTTTTAGGGAGTTTAACTTCCACTTCTGGCCTTTTATATAAATACCGCCCATTTTTTTGAGCGGGTAGCATTCGATATTTGATCCTTTCAAAACCTACGATCCTTTAACAGGGATTTTTAATTTTCACCCCCTCCCTCTCTTTGAGAGACGGAGTTTATTTTTGTTTAAATACATGGCGGTCATATTTCTCCGACCCACCTGTGGATGCCTTTTGCGGGCTGTGATTGTTTGTTTTTCCCTCGCCATGAACTAAGTGGTTGTTCGATACTCTGATTTTTCTCAGTCACCTCGCTCGCGTAGTGAGCGTTTATTTTGCTTCGTTTTTCTCTCTGTTTGAGGGACGGAACTTCACTCCTTTCTTAATGGCGTAATACCTGCCCGCCGACTCCTCAAGGATGCAGTTTTTCGACAAGAACGAAAATCAATCACCATCTTAAATTTTTTGGATCGCCTTTCCAGAAGCGACATGTTTATTTGTCGACTGCTACTACTGCCAGCCGCCACTGATGCTACTACTAATAGATGAAAAAATGATCCCCAGAAATCTTATCTGCCATTGTTAAAAATATATGCCTTGTGACCCCTAACTGGACATGCTTGTGATTCTGCTGCCCCAACGATTTTATTGAAAAGAAGTGATCCACATTAATAAACTACCAAAAATCTGAACTCTGGACTTTTCCTTGTGTCTTTTTAAAATTATTGCAGCTAAGCCAAATTGTTTGATGTCTCCTTTTCTCCAGTGGATTGAGATGAAGGTATGATTTTTTTATGTTTTTTTGTTTTTTGATGGGATATTGCGGCGCCTCTCCTCGATGTACTTCCACTATAATATTACATGTGCCTTCTTTTGTTTAGTGTAAATTGCTTTAATTAATTAACCTTCCTAAAATTTTTGATACCCAGCAAGTACCAATTTAACAGAGTGTTTGGAGTTGAAAGATAAATGGTGCGCTGTTGGGGAAGAGATCCCTGATGGAGGGTATCAATTTTGGTTTCAGTACAGTTTCGATGTATTTTTTGTCATTCAGGATGCCAAATTAGGCCGAAAAAAATGCACAAGTGCTACTACCGATAGAAAAATTAAATGGCTATGCCTTCAAGATAGAAAAATGTCATCAGATGCCATTAGATGTGAAATGAATGCTGTTGGTATTGCAGTAAGTTCAAAAACAATAAGAAGAAGGTTATCAGGACTTGGACTATAAGCTAGAATTCCAAGGAAAAAACCATATTTAAATCAAAAGCAACGCGAAAAACGAGTTAAGTCGGCAAAAGAACACATTAAATGGTCAGAAAATCAATGGAAGCAAGTAATCTGGAGTGATGAGAGTAAGATATCGCTCTTTGGAAGTGATGGTGGAAAATACGTGAGACGTAGAGTAGGCGAAGAGCTTCATCATGATTGCATTGAAGCATCTACAAAAAATCCAACAAATGTCATGATTTTGGCATGTATGTCTGCAGATGGTGTGGGCCGAATTCAAGTGATTGATGGCATCCTGAATGCCAAAAAATACATCGAAACTGCCCTGAAACCAAAATTGATACCTTCAATCAGGGATCTCTTCTCCAACAACGCACCATTTATTTTTCATCAAGATTCAGCTCCATGCCACACAGCAAAAGTATGCAAAGCATGCTTTCAAAATAAAGGAATAGATATATTACCATGGCCAGGAAACAGCCCTGATCTCAATCCAATTGAAAATTTGTGGCGATGTTTGAAAATTCTTGTGCGAAAAAAACGTCCATCCAATAAAAGACAACTTATTGAAGCTATAATTGATTCTTGGCACCATGTGATTACGAAAGATGAACTCCAAACACTCGTTCACTCGATGAAAAGACGCCGTGAACTGTCTTAAGAAATAAGGGTTATCCTACTAAGTATTGATTGTGCAAGTACCACTTAAAAAAAATGCAAATCTAAGATAGACCTGACTATTTGTTGCATAACTTTTTTTGTAATACAGATATTGTAATACTGTATTTATTATTAAATTCTACATTAAATTACCTTCAATTTGATACATAAACGTTTGTATTTAAGTGAAAATTAATATATTATACAAGCACACAAAGTTGAAAAACATGAAACTTTCAAAAAGTGTCCACACTTTTGGCCATAACTGTGCTTTGCTGTTTTTATTTTTAAAATACTTTTATTCAGAATGTGTTAAGTGCACTTTCCATTTAAATTAGCTGTTTTTCAGTGTTTTTAAATAAAATACTATTCATTTAAATTATTTGTCAAAAAAAATTATTAAAATTCAAAATGTTAAATGCATTATGGAATGATTATTGAATATTTAAAAAATCTGATTCCATGCTGGAATCTTTGTCATAGCATATGGTGATATATTATATCCGTGAAGAGTTTTGGAATTTTTTCAGATCTCATATTAATATAATACGTCAATATAATTCATTTTAATATAATACATTTATGTCCATGTTTCAGTTTTTTTGATGTTTTATTTAGGTACAAAACATTTGTGGATTATTAATTTCATATCATTCTATACTTCTTTTATAAAAGATATTTACGAAATAATTTATCGTTCATACAGTCTATAATTGCTGTTATTTAAATTGCTTTCTTTTAATAAAATTTACTGTCTTTAATTTATGAAAGCTCTCATTTGCAAAATCCTTTAATTCCATTTTATTACAAATATTTTATTACAAAAAGTTAAATAGTATTTCGAATTTTTCTGTTTTAAGTTTTTATTTAATTGGAATTCAGAATTAATACTATTTTCTTATTTCATAAAGTATTTATCACATTCTAAATTTTTTTTTTCTTTTGTTGCTAGCGTAAAATTTCTGACCACTTTTCCTCAAGTTCAATTTTCGAGGGAAAAATTGAAAATGCAAAATTTTATTTAATTAAAAGTACAATGCAAATTAAAGTATTTTAAAATACAAATAAATTAGAATTTCACAATAGTTATAGATTAATAGTAAAAAAAGTGAACAATTTAAAAAAATAATATTTGCTCCCAGATAGAATTCAATTTGAATATATATATATATATATATATATATATATATATATATGTGTGTGTGTGTGTGTGGTGTTGTAGAGGAATAAACAGTTTTTTCGAAGATTGAAATATTGAAATATTTAATAATAAAATGAATTTACATATACTATGATGAAATTTGAAAAGTTTACGAAAAATATGAGATGTTTAGGAGAATATGGGCCGTCTGCCCTGTTTTCGCAAACATCAGCCCCGGCTGAACTATGAAGTTAATTCTTTCAGCAACAAACGAAGACTGTTTCTCTCGATTAAAAAAAGGAATGGTGGCGGGGAAGCTGTGGCGCTGGAATAATGGCGGCAGAAGAAAGAATGAGAGGCAGTTCTTTTCCTCATTCTCCACACTCGGACATCTTGACTTTTTGCGTCCTCACAAGCATGAATGAGTTTCCTGAAATAATAAAAAAAAAGAAAGCAGTATCTAATTTTACATAAGCATAGATTTATATTTTTTGATGATGCTGATTATGAAGTCCAAGGCTTCAGGAAATCTACTGCAGTGGATGTGATGCTTTTCCCCTCAAGGCCAGGGATTTTTTGGACGTCATAACGGCCTTTAGGTTTCACAGCCGTCACCTGGTAGGATCCAAGATATTTTTTTCTTAATTTAAGTCCAGTTCCGAATTGAGTCCGTTTTATAGCAACTAAGTCTCCTTGTTTGTAGATGTTTAGTTTTTTTCTACACTTGTTAAAGTTCTCCTGTTGCACTTTCAGTATATTCTCTCGCGCTTTTTCTCGTAGCTCGTTTCTTTCACTCATTATAAAATTCTCATATTCATTGTTCTAGATTTCTTTGATGTGCAGGTCAAGATTGTTTTTTAGTTTTACACCAGTTAACAACTCTAATTGCGTAAAGTTTGTGCTTCTTGACACGGTATTATTAATGATTGTTTGCACTGATGGGACAAATTTATACCACTTTTCAGGGTCATTTAAGGATAAAATGGGGATTCTGTGTATTATTTCTACCTGTCCATTTCCTCCACTTACACCTCTTGTGATTTCATAATGTTCGATGTTTTCATTAGCACAATACGTTTCAAAGTCTTTTGAGGTAAAAGCTGTCAGTTAGGATTCTTCTCGGGTTACCAAAAATAATTTGTTGTGTTGTCAATCTTGTGATTGCTTTTTGTGCTGTTGTTGATTTGGTGGGGTAAAGTCACACGAACGTAGTAAATCCGTCTACTACAGTTAATATGCGCTTATAACTTTTATTAGTGGATGGCAAGGGATCTATATAATCTACATGATAAGTATCGAGGAGAATATTATCTTTTGGGATGGGGTTAAGAAATCCTTCTTCTTTCCCTAACTTTCTATTACATAAAATACACTTAACGCAATTAGCAATAATTTTCTCGGTTTTATCTCCACGTTTTTGAATATAGAACTCCTGCTTAAGTATTTCTTCGGTTTTATTAATACCGTAATGACCTTTGTTATTTACTTCACGAATAATTTCATTTTCGAGTGTTTGGGGAGCAATTAATAATTCTCGACCTTTTTCTATTCGATATAAAATTCCGTTTTTTATTAAGTATTCGTTATCGTCATTTGTTTCTACGTGTTCTTTTAATGATTTAATTAATTCGTATTTTTCCTAAGCGGCAGCGATTTTTGCTGTAACTTCACTAAGTGCTCGAGTAACCACTAACACTGTGTCTCTAGAAAGGGCATCCACATGGGACATATGATTTGAACCTTAATGCAAAATTTCATAGTCAAATTCTTCTAGTTGTAAAGCTCATCGCGCTATTTTGGGGGTTATTTCTTTTTTATTTATTGCTTGGGGAAACGCAGCGCAGTCTGTGCAAATTTTAAAATTTGTACCTAACAAGTACGACCTAAATTTTTTAATGCTTCTATTATGGCTAAAACTTCTAATTCATAGCTTGAAAGTTTTTCTTGTTGAGGTGAAGTTTTACGACTAAAATAATGTATGGGATGAAATTTTTCATCATCGCCCTGCTGCATTAAAATTGCTCCAAATCCTTTACTGCTATCATAAGTACACTATCCCTGACGAAAAATGTGTAAAACTGGTTTTTGACTCAAAATGTCTTTTAATTTCTGGAATGCTTCCATTTGTTCTTGACCAAAATAGAATTTCGCTTCCTTTCTTAACAAATCACTCAAGGGTTTTAAATTTTAGAATAGTTGTAAATAAATTTTCGGAAATAAGAAGTAAGTCCTAAAATACTTTGCACTTGTTTAACCGATTTAGGGATGGGGAAATTTCGAACAGCAGCGGTTTTAGAAGCAGACGGTTTTAAAGAAATAACCTCAAAACTCTATTTCGTTCATTAAAAATTCACATTTCTTAAAATTAAATTCAACTCCGCATTCTGACGCTACTTTAAACACACGTTTAAGTTTTTCGAGGTTTTCCTCTTGAGTTTCCGACGTTACAATTATATCATCGAAGCTATAATTTCAATGTATAATTTCAATGTCAAATCTTTAAACACCCTGTTTATATATCTTTGAAAAACATTTGGTGATGTACTGAATCCGAAAGGGGCCTTAAGAAATTCATATTGCGAATTATCTGTTGAGAATGCTAAATATTTCGTACATTCTGGTTTTGCGGGAACACTGAAGAACGTATCTCGGATATCAAGCTTACTATAACACGAAGCGTTTGACATAGAGTCCGTCACTGTCTCTATAAGGGATATCGGATGCTTAACTTCAACTAATTTTTTATTAAGTTTGCGAAAATTAATGCATAAATCGAAAATCACCGGAATTTTTTCGACAAACTACAATTGGAGAATTAAATTCTGAGCACGACTCTCTAAGTTGTATTTGTAAATCAACAAAGTCCTGTTCTATTTTTGCTAACCTACGCGGTTTCAAACTTATGGGTTGTTCACCTGTTAGTATTACATTTAATTCAACATCTGTGGTTTTTAATTGGATAGGGGAATAATTATTTATTAATTCTATCAGCTGAGGCTTTAAACACTGTTTCACATGACTCAAATCAATATCATTAATACTTAACGCATCTTCTAAATGCCCTAACGGAGTAGAAAAATGTTTTGCTTCAGATTTGCTTTGGGAAAAAGAGCCATAAATTGCCTGAAATGAGCATTCGGGTTTTAAAGTGGAACTTCTTCTTATTCTATTGTTTTGGGAAATTACGCAATATCAAACGAAGAAGGATTGTGATTGTTTATGTTACTCGGGAGCTGAAAAGCCATCCTATTAGTTTCAGTTTGGATTCGCGCATAATTTATGTGCCTAATACTTTCGACATTTACTTCCTGGTTGGATTTTGAGATCTGAATTTCGTTATTAAAGAAAGTAAAGTTCAAATTTTTTAATACATTAAAACCTAAAATTATTTCATTTGTCAAATTTTCCAATACATAAAAATCAACAGGTATTAATTTTTATCTAAGGTAATTTCACTATGAAAGAAACCTATTGGTTCTATTGGGTGATTTCCGTTAATTCCCGTTATTTCTACATTATGAAAACTTAAACTGGGGCTGTTAATTTTTTCATACAATTGTTTAGAAATAAGACATAGGTCACTCCCTGTATTTATTAAATATTGACATTCTTTACAAAGTATTTGAACTCTTTCAATGGGTTTGTTATTTTCAATTCTAGTGACATAAGAAACTTTGGTTTCGGTATTTAAATTAACGTTACAGTTCTTAGCGGTATGTCCAAATTGTGAACAAATTCTGCATTTGACATCCTCTCTTTTGTATTAACACTCAGTACTTTTGTGACTGTAGTTTAAACAGTTATAACACTTTAAATAATTAGAGTGATTAGCATTATGATTAGAATTACCAACATAAAATTGATCATTTCCTTGAACGTTTTGAGCATGAATGACTGGTGAATTAGGATTATTTCTAGAATCTCTAATGGGGAAATATACACGCGATGTATTCTTATTATCCCTAACTTATTATTCTTATTATCTTATTATCTGGTTTGTATATGAAATCTCGCACATATTTACTCGTTCTTTTTTAATATGGGATCACGCAGTTCCATAGTTATCGAATTTAGATGTCAGTTCTTGAACATCTTTTATTATCGGTAATTCATCTAACACATTGTCTCTAATTTCGTTCGGAATTTTGGTCTTGATTTGGTCAACGATCATTAAATTTTGAAGTTCACCAAAGGATTTAACTTCCATAGTTTTTAAATATTCTTCGAAATAAGTGGTAATTTTAAATTCGAAATTTCTCCAGATGTTGTAGTTTCTTTTTTTGCGTTACAAAATTTATTTTTTAGTTGTTCTGATGCCAACTTAAATCGGTTTAATAAAAGTTTCTTTACATAATCAAAATCATTAGAAAATTAATCGGGTTCACGTGCTATTAAATTAGCTATATTAAGAGGAAGTAATCCTACTAAAAAATTAACCCAATCTTCCTTTGGTATTTTAGCTCTACTTATTTGTATTTCGAACAATGACAAATAAATTGCAATATCTGAACCGCTTTCGTATTTATTAAGAAATCTTAGCATTTCTGTATTCGCTGTTTCCGCTTTAGGTAAATTAGTTGCTATTTTACTTTCAAATTCTAGTTTCTTTAAATTATATTCATGTTCTTCTTTTTCTAGCTTTTCATAATTCTCCCTTTCAAAAATTATTGTTGTTAAAAAATTTTTTCACTAGTTCCTCATCACAATTTTCCGATTCCGTGAACTAATTGTGGCACTTTTGCGTTTTCTGGTGCATTTAATTCTAGTTAGCAAAGTAAATTAATCAAGTCAATTTTTCAGGCTCTACTGAGACAGGCCATTTTAAAAATACTCACAGGTTTTGTAGAAGTCTCCTCGCAGTTTCGTTGAATCACGAATTCACAGTTCAGGTGCATCGGCCTCACAGCTTGGCTATAGCCCGGTTAGAGCCCACATAATTTTGTGGTGTTGTAGAGGAATAAACAGTTTTTTCGATGGTTGAAATATCTAATAATGAAATGAAATTTGAACAGTTTATAGAAAATATGAAATGTTTAGGAAAACATGGGCCGTTTGCCCTGTTATCATAAGCAAGAATATGGGCTGTCAGCCCCTTTTTCACAAACATCAGCCCCGGCTGGGCTATGGAGTTAAATCTTTCAGCAACAAACGAAGACTGTTTCTCTCGATTAAAAAAAGGAATGGTGGTGGAGCGGGGAAGTTGTGGCGCTGGAATGATGGTGGCAGAAGAAGGGATGAGAGGCAGTTCTTTTCCTCATTCTCCACACACACACATATAAATTAATTTCAATATTCATCTGTAATTATTATAAAATTTGGTATGAACTAATGCATGTAAGCTATTTTAACGCTATTTTTAACAACGTGAGAAATAACGATTTTTGGTCAATTTAGGAATTGGTAAAGGGGCGGTGTGAGCTTGGCTCTAGCTTTTATCCATCAATCTTCTTATAACCCTATATTGATTGTATAATCTGTACTGTGCCAAACCTATATGCCAAAGTATTTGGCGTTGTTTAAATAAAAACATTTCTAGGAAGCCATTTACTGGATTTTTGTTGCGTGGGGGATTTCATATTTTATCATCATGAAAATTTTAATTACAGGTAATTCTAATTAACTAAAGATTTATATAGCATTAGTGCATGTTTTGTAGCAGTATATAAAAAAATTACATGAAATTTAAAAAAGATTAGTGAGTTTTATTAAATTTCTGTACATACTGCGTTTTAGAATTTAAATTACATAGTTCGTTTATTTTTATATGTAAAATTTATGTATTTTAAGAAAATCGTAATAAAAAATTTTTTTTATCAAAGTTTTTCTCTGCTTTCTTAGAAATCCTTTGTTTGAACTGTCAAAAATGTGTGAAGCAGTTTAGTTATGAAATTTCATTTAGTTAAATTACATGATTTATATTTATTTTAGTGACATAATAAAAAGGTATATTTTTCTTCTAGGAAGTATATTGCTAGTTAAAATTTATTTTTTCCAAACAGCTTAGTATTGAATTTTTTTAAAAATAGTGAAGAGTTCTTTGATCATGTTTAAAATAATTTGTTTCAATTTTATAGTAAACTTATCCAAAAAAAATTCTAAACCGAAATCTGTGAGAAATTTGAAATTGAATTTTTTCATTTAATTAACTTCTCAAACTAATTGCATTTTCTATATCTATAATTGTATTTTTTCATTCTGAATGCCCTGAGATTTTTGACACTTAATGTTTAAGTTTAAATGGACAATGTAAAGCAAACCTTTCATATTTCTTCTGTCTCTTCATAAAATACTAACGAATAAAATACTTTTATTCTTTTTACTAGGTGATTCCCTGGTGAAGTAATTACTTAAATGTTGAATGAAAATAGGATATCGATGTTGTTTGCACACCCTAGAATCAATGTGGACAAATTAAGTGTGCAGTTGCCAAGGGGCGATTATGATTCTGTCTTAATTCATGTTGGTAAGTTAAAATCTAATTTTTTTGCATATTTAATGATTATGTATCTTATTTAAACTGCTTGTTGGCATTGTTTGTATCTTGTGTAACTATTCTAATTCAGATACTGAATTTTTCTTTTTTAATATTACTTATGGTTGTGCTATTAAATAATAATTTATTTTGCTTATCTTAAAAATAAAGGTACTAATGATGTGCAAATATGTACAATGTCCAACTTAAAAAAAACTGGCTTTTGTGGCTAATAGGGGAGATTTCGTATGGTGATCTGAGGTAGAATAAGTGCCAAGTCTTGGCAACTTCGGGACAGCCAGTCGCCAGGAACTAAAAAAAAAAACTCACAGAAGGGGACGAACTCGAAAGGTATAATTCGTAACTACCCCAGGCAACTATCTACATGTTTTTTTTCTAATTTGAAAGTTTAAAATCTATTTAGCACCTTGGCGATTGTAGTTGGCGCGCCAGATTACAATACGGAAATATTCCTGAGTTGTTGTTCTTGAACGAAGAGTTGAGAAATTTCTTTCGCTGCAAGATCAGAGTAAGCATCAACATTTTGTTAATTTTGAGAACGTCACTATAAAACGATTCAATGATGTAATGAAAACTTTATGAATTTTACTTGGGCTAATGTTCTGTTAATCAGCTTTATCTGCAGATGAATGTATTAGTTAAGATCGCATTCATTTAAACTGCCAGAGCCATATTCAACTGGCAGACATCTTTGAAGAATGCCTAGCGAAGTTGCTAAAAAGGATGTGTATTTATACACAACTTTATATTCTAATTTCATGAAAATCTTGTCTTGACATTTAGCCAGATCATCAGAACTCAGCCCATACTAACAAAAAAGAGTAGTCACAGAACTGCAACAGGCTTAGTATTCTGATGCTGTGAAGAAAAATATTCAGAATGTATTCAGTACAGAGTGTTTTTTTTTTCTAATATTCTTATTCGTACTACTTTACACAATGCAGAAAAATGTTAAGATGCAATGGAATATTTTATGACTGGTTCTGCCCTTGAGAGACAGAGGGAAGATAGTTTAGAGCATTGTCCCTGAATTATAAATACTCTTTCACTTTATATGCCTTTGGGAAAATATACTAAATGAATAATGAACTGTTTCAAAATAGCAATTGGTATATTGTTCAACACTAAAGATAAAAATTTTTCGATCGCACGGAGATTAATCTAATTCTCTTCTTAGTTAGCTTAAATGGAATGTAGATTCAACAGAAGCCAATACGAGTGTCTCAGTTAGTATCTTTCTCTATTATTACTATAGCGTTTTTTATTTTGATTATTAGAAGAATTGTATATTATTAGCAGTGTCATTTTACCTTAATTGTTGTGAGTTTTTTCCCAACTGTATTGTTATAGTACAATTTGTTTACTGTTAGTACAGCATTGTTTGCAAATTATTTAAAATAATTAAAGTCAGAATGAATTAATTATATTTTAATGTTTATCAGTATTTTGTCTTTAATCAAACCCTGGTTAAGAAAAAGACAGTGTCTCACCAGCTAGTATATTCCTCTTTTATTAGTAAAATTAATAATCTATTTATTTTTTTATATTGATTACTTTTCAAAAAATTCATTCCTTTTGTTTTATCAGTGGCATTTATTGCATTCTGAATAAAACTAATTTAATTTTTGATCTAGATACTAATAAGTTTAGAAAATTAATTTATGATTTTATTCCTGAAAAAGGTTTAAAAAACAATATTTAATCGACATTTACAGGCTCATCATTGAAAGTCAGCGTGGGTATATGGTACAGCGTGGGTACAACATGCACATTCCACTATCAGTCATGGACCTGTTCGCCTTTAAGGAGCCTGCGTGGCTAATAAAGTAACTTTTAAAAACAATGTTAAATGATATTTTGTGTAATATTTTTACTGTGAAGATAAAATATAAATTTAATAAACTTGTTTATCATAATTAATTTAGAATAAAAGTGCTCATTACATTTTCTAAAATGTTAAGAATTTTTTTAAGGTCATTTTTAAACAAAAATCCCAAGTTAATTTTATAAAATGAACAGTTTTGACAAATGGCTGCTTAAAGCACGGCAATCATATTAATAATTACGTGCGAAAATTAAATTTTACCCAGTTAATCAAAATCCTAACAAACAAAAACGGAAAACAAAAATACCATAAATTATAAGTCATAATTAAAAAACTACTATACTAATTTGGACAAAACAATACTATACTTTAATACGAAACAGAAAACAGAGCAAAACGGCCATTGTTTTAATAAAATAATAATAATTTCAAACTATTGAAGCTAAAATTTAAGTCTTTTTTCTCTCTGAATATGAAAATATTAGTTCCAAATTCCACTATTTTTAATAAACAAAATTTGCAAGTGTTTCATTTTATGTATTGAAATAAAAGAGAAATTTGAAAGATTTTAAAAATCAAATTAGTAAATAGAGAAAATAAACATAAGTTAACGAGCTTTGGTGGATAATATATTAATTATCCAATGACAGATAATGTATTTAAAATTCTCTGAATAACTTGGAAGTCGCTGATTTGTGATATTTTTTTCTCGGAAAATTAAGAATGTGAGAACTTTTCCTTCACATTCATCAAAGCTTTTCTTGACTCTTGAAACCCCTTCCCAACAAAACGAACCTTCATGTTTTTGTAACAAGAGAAATTATTAAAAGAGCTGTTTCAACAAGAAGTTTAAGCAATCAATTTTTTTGTCGTTGCACCTGCTTGTTCCTGTCATTAAAGTTAGTATAAACGCCAGTGAAAAAAATGCAAAAAGTGACATAGACTCAGGGCACCAAAACGAATATATTTCAAGCGAAAATAAGATTTTCTCATGGCGCTTACAAAAGAGATGACGCATTTCTCATCAGTGGGCAGTAACGAAGGGACTAAGGCTTACAGGCACCTGCAGTTCATAATAAAGAATATATATAATGTCAAACTCCTGTTTGGAATGTGAATATTTTTTTTTACTCATGTTCAGACCTTTTGAAGAAAAACCCCTTTGATATTTTCCACCGACTTCAAATGGTTTTAAAAGAGCTACCGTGTTTTCACAAAAGAAGCATTAGTAACTGACATTTTCAAAATTTCAGGAGATCTTTCATTAATTATTAAATTTAATAACTTGAATAAATTGCTCCTTTTCCTGTTTCAGCTCTCTTCTGATTTTCATCGCTACTATTTGTCCAAGTACGATGACAAATTGAAATTGCTATTTCTATGAATAATGATTGATAAATAGGATATGTATGGAAATTGTATAAAATTGTTTAAAGCAGCTCAATGTTTTATTAATAAATAACTCATCTATAAATTTATAATACATTGGTTATTAAAAAAAAAAGAATTGGTAAATTGGTTATTAAGAAAAAAAGAAAATAAATTTGTTAATAAAGCACTGGTAGAATTATTTTTTTAATAATGAATAGTGAGAAAAACTATACAGGTTACATTAAAATACGAGTAAGGAAACGTAATTTAATCAAAGAAACTTAGATAATTTCAGATGATTTGATGGGTGCCCATAAAAATCATCGTTTATAGTTTTAAATTTCATCCTAGTTGCGGTAACTTGCTTTCAGTTAAAAAAAAAAGGTAAAAAATAAATAATAAAAATTAAAATAAATAATAAAAAAAATTTCTTCTTTTTTTCCTTTGTATTTAAAAAATAGCAACCGATTGAGTAAAGAGAATCATTTTAAGTAAGAAAGAAATATCCATGCGAATCTTAGAAAAGTTATTGAATCAGATTAAATAAGTCTCCTACTGGTGGCTGAGTCAGCCAATCTGATATACTTCCCATACAAACTATAATCGAAGCTACTCGCCCTAAAATGCCCTCTGGTTTCCATAGCACCAGACTACCGCAGACTTAGTGGCGGGTAGAGTACCTATCTTAGACAAACAGTATGCAATCCTTTATTAGATTCACTATTTGAAGAGTTGTGTTTTTACCTACTTAACCATTGGTTGAAATCTTAACAAAGTATCTTGATTGCAATATTAATTTGAAGCAACTTGTTCTCTTCTAGCTTTTGCCTGGATTCTACTGATGATTCATATTTGTCCCGGTTAATAGTCTCACAGCATTGTCTGCTCAAAGCTTTTCTGTGAGATATGTTTACCAGGACCTGATGTTTCAACAATGGTGTATGCAGATTCTCATTTAGTTTGAAGAAAATCTCTGTGCCGTAACAAGATAACATTTCAGTCATTGATTTTCACTATGTATTAAATATAATTGTATATTTTTAAATTCATAAAAATAAATGAACTCTTTATTTTCCACCACGGTTGTCAGTTATTCATATAATTGAAGTCTTAAATTGGATTCTGACCCACTGCAGAATTTTTAGGAAACATGATTTCTATTTTTCCATCTAGAGAAATGCTTCTATTTTACAACTGACTAAGCAGACAATAGTTACAAAGAAGACCTTTAACTGCTCCTTTTCTCAGGACAGGATGTTGCCACTAGTTGTGATCACATCTGCACCTTATATAATTGCACCTGTAAGCACCTTCATAGAGTCAAGCTGGCTGCCATACTCTTTGTCTATATATTGTGTAGGAACAAAAAGAAATATACATGCTTCAAATTCTCAGATCCAATTTGATTTTGTTTTCTTCCTGTTTTATACTTTTTACATATGCTGTACTCTTATCACTAAAAAATGTCTTAACACCATGTCTTTTTCTGCATAAAAAGTCAAATATTTCATACGCGGCTCACTTCCAAACAATTTAACTAATATGCAGTTATTTAAATCTTAGCGAAACAGTTATTTATAATTGAAACTTATTTAATTTACAAAATCATTAATACATTTTTGAATATGAATCAAAAAAAGATTTTTCCAAACTAATTATTTTGAATTTTATATTTCAGTAAAATATATAATTCCGTAATCTAACAAATCTTTTTTATCAGCTGTTTGACTTTTTATTTTTAAAGAGAGAATACCAATATATATATATATATATATATATATATATATATATATATATATATATATATATATATATATATATAGATTCTTACTAGGAATTTAAAGGCCAGCGAAAAAAAAAAGAGGGACAGCGGTTAATAAAACTAAAGTAATTTTCTACGCTTCTCTTAAGCAAATTACTACCACTTTCCCATTAATTTTGCCTTTCATTGCAAAATAATTTTTTATTTTAATTATCGTTGTTTTTAAATTATTTACTTATACCGAAACACATTTTGACAGACGTAACAAATTAAATACGTGATTTCAGGTAACTTTAGAGATAATTTGGTGACATAGTGTTACTACGTAATTTTTTTTCACTGTTATTGTTGTTTACGTCGCACTAAAGCTGCTCAATAAATAAAGCTGCTCAATATTTGCAACCGTCTGGGAAACATTCCTGAAAATCATCTGAAGACATGCCATCACAATTTTGAACTCTACAGAGGTGAGGCTCCCTTCGCTTCGATAGACCGACGACATGCGCATGAAGTCTAGTACTTCGGTATAACATTTTAGCGAGAACCAATACCGCACACTCTCGGTCCCTTCACAGATTGATTCAAGTAGTTTTTTACCCGCACGCTGACAGCGGCCAGTGATGCTCGACTTCGGTGATC
Organism: Parasteatoda tepidariorum; assembly: GCF_982258835.1. Lineage (NCBI taxonomy): Eukaryota > Metazoa > Arthropoda > Arachnida > Araneae > Theridiidae > Parasteatoda > Parasteatoda tepidariorum. Next base: position 3,390,319 of record NC_141765.1, on the reverse strand, counting down.
TACTGGGAACATGTCAACAAGCAGTCAATTGCGGAACAGTTGTTGATTGAAATTATGACATAGCGGGGAAAAAAATAAATAAAGTAGGCGCAATAACTCTTTTTTTTAATTATTAAATAGAGCTATAAAGTATTAATGATGTTATCTTTAAGATTTTTGAGGAAACTATGGCTAAGACTTAACCTGTGAACCCCGCTTAGAGGAATACCATCAGTTCCAGCCAAATTAATGCAATTAGGTTGGTTATTCGATTAAAAGGGGAGTGCAATATTCTATCTTAAATTTTAAATTTCGTTTTAATGGTATTTAATGCAAAGTATAGCGTTCTGATTAAATAAACTTATGATCAATATACAATCAATATCAATAATGATCAATATACAATCAATGATCAATAAACAATTTCGATTAATAGCATCTGTGTTAGTATCATAAAATATAAATGTCATTTAAAGTTACATAAAAATAAATCCTTATTAGTGAAAAGTATAATATAGGTACTGAAATATTATTTGATCCCTACCGAAAAAATGAGTATTTTAGTTTGGGATTTTTTAAAATATATCGTTTCCCAGATTCATTGTTTTTATCCCCCTGATTAATCCAAATCCATCCTTTTCTCGCTCAACTTGCAACTAACTTAGAGTTATTCACCGGATAAAGCAATAATTAGTCTTACTTAAGAGAAAGACACACTGTATACTGATGTGTTATGTTTTTTGAAACTTTTTCTTATCGAAGCTAATAGCGCACCAGGAGGGGACCACAAGTCTTGACTACAAAACAAATCACTCTGCACCTTCTTTTTTTACATTCTAAATGATGTGTAAGTGAAGTATAGTTCGTCTAAAGTAAGAACTCCCCTAGACATTCGTCTGAACCCGTGACTATGACAACGAGGTATAACTATTTCAAATAAGGGTGTGGGTCACTATTTAGGACAGGTTTTGTCTCGGGTGGGCGAGAGAAAGGGAATCTTTTTCTTCGCATTGCCCTAAAGTGAAGAGAAGCTACCCTCCCTGAAAAGGGATTTTCTTGTTTCCTTAGCAGCAGACTGCCTCAGACTATGTGTCGGGGGGAGTTCTTAAAGTAGACAAACTATAAGTCAAAGAGGGGAAAAACACTCTTCGCTCACTTAAATGTATAACTAGCAGCAAGATTTGATTTTTTTTCAATTTTACCCCTGACATCTGCTTAGACCAACTAATGAACAGGAAGACCCTTTTGAAATGATCACCTATTGTATCCTTATCTTAACTGAAACCGATGGTTAAGGGTTTTGTATAACCTAGGTACATGTTCAGGGCTTGGAGGAAAGAAAAAAAAAGAAAGGAAAAACAAGTGAGTGCGAGAAAAAAGGCCATATAGCCTCTAACATAATTGGACATAAATAGGAGAACAGTTTTTAAGTTATCCTGAGTTAAAGCTAATTTTTTTTCCTTCGCCGCAATTTAGTTAAGCTTTTGCAGGGACTCTCTCCCCCTCCCTGTAAATATATATATATATATATATATATATATATATATATATATATATATATATATATATATATATATATATATATATATATATATATATATATATATATATATATATATATATATATATATATAAGCTCAAAATGAAGATAAAACAAAAGAAAATTATAGACATATAAGAAAAGGGGGGGAATAATAAATGAAAAAAAATATGTACTGATTAAAAAAAAAGAAAAAAAAGGACGAAATTTTTCTTAAAAAAACCGGAAAATAAAAGATATAATCTCTTCATCAGCCCACACGATTATATCCGCAAAAAAGAGTGCTTTCTGATGTTGCATCAATATAGCCAAGCAAAATATATTAATACAATAGAGTGAGGAGCACTCAAAAATAATTTTTTGTCAAAAATTACAACAAATAAAATAGAACACAATAAGTAAAAATAACACGTAAAAACAGAAAATAAAATAAAATAAAAAGAAAAAACAGTATAAAACAAAGACTATAAAGCAAGTAGCGAAATCAGATGTACTTACATAAACGGGAAATTTTTCAAGAGTGATTTAAAAATATTTTCGCAACTAGATTGCCAGATTACAAAATATGAAAACAAAAGCGTAAATTGAGTGTAACTAGAGGAATTTAAAGAGCCGTTCTTACTGCATTGCTGAACTGATTTGTTTTGCTGTGCATTGATTTGTTAGTTACCAAGGATGGGCCCGAAATGGATGTGCGCAAGGTAATATTATACTGGATAACTTTGAAAGTTGACCATAAATAATTTCAGAAAATAAATAAATATTTATTTAAGAAAAAATATAAAATAGAAAACAGAAACATAAATTGCCTGTTTGGCAAATAATTTCATACACGAATTTGCTCGAAATGGATTTGCACATGGAAAAATTATATAAATTATGAAAGAAAAAAATTTTAGTAGATAATTTTAACACGGATTTGCCCGAAAATGATTTGTACATGGAAAAATTAATAAAGAAATTTTTAGTAAATAATTTTACCCACGGATTTGCCCGAAATGGATTTGCACATGGAAAAAGTATAAAAATTAACAAAGAAAAATTATTTTTGTAGATAATTTTAGCCACGGATTTTCCCGAAATGGATTTGCACATGGAATAATTGTATAAATTAATAAAGAAATTTTTAGTTAATAATTTTACCCACGGAAAAATTATAAAGATAAAGAAAGAAAAATTTTTTAGTAGATAATTTCAGCCACGGATTGGCCTGAAAAGGATTTGCACATTGAAAAATTATAAAAATTAGCAAAGGAAATTTTTAGTAAAGGAATTTTTTAGTAAATAATTTTGACCACGGATTTGCCCGAAATGGATTTGCACTTGGAAAAATTATACAAATTAACAAAGAAATTATTTAGTAAATAATTTTGGCAACGGATTTTCCCGAAATGGATTTGCACATGGGAAAATTATATAAATTAACAAAGTAAATGTTTAGTAAATATATCCACAAAATATACGATTAATTCAAAGATTTCATGTAAAATTTTATTACTTTAGTTGGGTATCCAATCTCTTTTATCAAATTTTGAAGGAGTTTATCGATTTGTCTTTTGGAAAAATAAATATTACTACATATTATTTTAATTCTGTTCATTTCTTTAAAAGTGGTATTTAAATAGATGCTCCTAGAAACATTAGAATTCCAAGTAATTAGTTTATTAATATAAAAGTTAAAATCATTTCTTTATCGTAAAATCAACAAAGCAGATATTTTCACCTTTTATAATACCCAAATCCAAAAAATTGAAATTAATATCACCATCATGATTACGAAGCAAGATTAATTTTTCAGGGTAAATATTATTTAATAAAATCGTAAAATCTTGAAAATTAAAGATAATTAAGTGATCAATATATCTAAAAACAAATTTAATACTAAGAGTATAATTTTTTTTCATAATAGTGCGAAAGTAAGTTAGCTAAGAGAGATGAATAATTAGATCCTTGTGGTATTCCATCAATTTGAAGAAAAATATCCTTTCCATTGTAAAGATAATTATTAAAAAGACAAAAATTAATCTGAATTTCGCAATAATCAAAATCGCAACAAAGGATATTTTTAAAATCACAGTAACAATTCAAAAGGACATCTTTTAGTTTAGAAAAGGGATTGCTATTGAAAAGATCCCGGAAATCAAAAGTCGCAATAGAATTAATTTTATTATGTTTAATGATATCTGAAATCGGTTGATTATTAGTGATAATCCAAGAGAAACCTTCTTTAGAAATATTGCTCATAATTTTGTTTAAGTAGTTAGAGAAAATGGTGCCAGGTTTAGTTAGATAAGTATTAGATCTACATGTGATAGTTCTAAATTTTACAGGAATTTTATGAAATTAAGGACTGATAATTAAGTAAGGAAATTGTATATTGCTAATTTTAATTTTTAATCTCTTATAAAAAGCTAAAATTCTTTTAATGACAATATTATTATTGAATTCACTAAGTTTAAAATTTTTCCTACATTTAAATTCCGTATTTAAAAGTTCAGTATAGAATTTTTTACAGAATATAGCATAATTATTGTTAGCTTTGTCTATGGGAGTAATTAAAAATTTTTTTTGAAGTTGCTTAATTGATTGAACAATATTAGAAAAATTTGTTAGATTGTTACTTTTATTTAAATTATCCTTATTATTGAAATCAAAGTTTTTAAAGTAATAATAAACACCCCATTTCCATTCTGTTAGCATACCTAAAAGTAAAGAGAATCTATCTGATATCTTTAAACAAAAACTATTGAGATCATTAAGAAAAGTATTTTAGAATTTTATTGATTGATATATGGTAAATAGGTCTAAATTTTGTGCCTTTTATCTTTAAATTCCTAAGTACCAAGTTTTCCATAATATTTAAATTACCAGTAATAATATGCTTATGATGTTTATCAACAAAATCAAAATATTTCTCTTCCTCACAGTGACATTCATAATCGGATATATTAATACTCCCTAAATGTTTGCTTATATCATTATAACTTAATATAGTTCTACCAAGAGATTTATTATATTTAAAACTTTTTATTATGTTAAAATCTCTTAATGGAAATAAAGCTTTAAAATTTTCAGAAGTGTTGCGAAATTTCTTCTTATCGAAAATAGGATTTTGAAAGTTAATAACGAAATATAAATTATCTAAACTTTTCTTTTTATTTGGCGAAATTTTGCCCATTTTGGCTTTTATAAGATCGAAACAAAGAATCTTGAAATGTAAATTAATAAAAGAAAAGTTAGTAATAAGATCCTAGAACTTATATACATCATAATTCTTAAGGGAGAAGACAAAATCTTAATTTACCCAATAAGCCAATTAAAGACTTTGTCTTCTACCTTAAGAACTATGATGATATAAGTTCTACGATCGATTATGTAGTAATATTTATTTATCCAAAAAACAAATCGATAAACTCTTTCAAAATTTGATAAGAAACAATGGATACCTAACCAAAGTAATAAAATTCTATATAAAATCATTGAATTAATCCTATATTTTTGTGGATATATTTACTAAAAATTTTCTTTGTTAATTTATATAATTTTCCCATGTGCATTTCGGGTAAATCCATTGCCAAACTGATTTATTAAATAATTTCTTTGGTAATTTGGATAATTTTTCCATGTGCAAATCCATTTCGGGCAAATACGTGGTCAAAATTATTTTCTGAAAAATTTCCTTTGCTAATTTATATAATTTTTCCATGTGCCAATTATCTACTCAATTTTTCCTATTATCTACTAAAAAAATTTTTCTTTGCTAATTTTTATAATTCTTCCGTGGGTAAACTTATTTACTAAAAATTTCTTTATTAATTTATACAATTTTTCCATTTGAAAATCCTTTTCGGTCAAATCCGTGAGCAAAATTATTTACTAAAAATTTCTTTATTAATTTTTCCATGTGCGAATTATCCAGTATAATATTACCTTGTGCACATCCATTTCGGGGCTATCCTTGGTAACAAACAAATCAATGCACAGCACAACAAATCACTTCAGCAATGCAGTAAGAACGGCACTTTAAATTCCTCTAATTACACTTAATTTGATCTTGTCGCGAAAATATTTTTAAATCATTCTTGAACAATTTCCCGTTTATGCAAGTACATCTGATTTCGCTACTCGCTTTAGATTTTTTGTTTCATACTGTTTTTTCTCTTTATTTTATTTTATTTTCTGTTTTTACGTGTTATATTTACTTATTGTGTACTATTTTATTTGTTGTAATTTTTGTAAAAATTTTTTTTTGAGTGCTCCTCACACTATTGTATTAATATATTTTGCTTTGGCCATATTGATACAATATCAGAAAGCACTCTTATTTGCGGATATAATCGTGTGGGCGGATGAGAAGATTATATCTTTCATTTTCCGGTTTTTCTAAAAAAATTTCATCCTTTTTTTTTTTTTTAATCAGTAGTTCGTTATTTTCTTTTTCATTACTATTCCCCTCCCCCCTTTTTCATATGTCTATAATTTTCCTTTGTTTTATCTTCATTTTGAACTTATCTAATGAGTTCTGTTTACTTGCAGCTTATGCGCAATAAATGAAACTTATTGTTTTTCTTAACTTTCTTCGTGTTTTCTTGTATATATTTCTTTTGCTGTATATATATATATATATATATATATATATATATTACCTACCAGGCTATTCTGGCCTTTCTTAGGTAGATTTTATTTTCATTTTATATCCGTCGTAGAACAGCTGACCCTATTTTCGGGTTTACGACTACTAATGTTTAACTCCGTAGCCTTGCAATTTTATAATTAAGAACTGGAAGGTTCCACCCCTTGTTCACTTTGCTGATTAACCATCGTGGTTGCTTCTCATTAATCATTGCGGATTAAGAGAAAAAACGGTTTATTTCCATTTTTTTCTCTCCATAAATTACGATTGATTACATTTTGATGACTAAATTTAGACAAATCAATAAAATTGGTTATGTTATGGTTAGGTTAGTTCGCAATTACCAATCAAAAAAATTGGTACATCCCGTAGAGTTAATACTCAGTGAAGATGGGCTCAAGGGTAAGAGAATTCGTCTCCGAATGAGGTGAACCAGATTCGAATCCCAATAATGGCTGGTGATACAAATTCCGCACCAACCACAGTGCTGATGTAAAATATTCTCGACGGTAAACGGATTATGGGATTTCGTGGTTTTTTTCTTCATGTAACGCAAATGCGGGTTAGTTCCAATGGAAATTTCTCATGACACTTGATCCAAGAGTGTCTTCTAGATTGGGTTCAAAATTACAAGACGACGGTGTTGTAGCCGTAAACCCAAAATTGGGTCGGCTGTTCAGCGACGATTATGAAATAAAATAAAAACCCTTCAATCACAATATGTTTTAGCCCTATTTTTTTAATCTTTTTTGAGCGTCAGATTTAACGCTTTTAAATATCATTACTTAAATTGCATAACATGTTTGAGTTTGGATAGAGTTCGATGACTGCATTCAAATCATCCAACTCCAGTCATTGTTTACGAAACTGGTTATCATAATAATTTCAACTAAAAGGTTTCAAATTAAACAGGGCATTCCATAAAGTTCAACCTTAATGCATATTTTTAAATACCGAACGAGTACACACATTAAGGATCATAAATTAATAATTAGGCAAGGAAAAAAAATATGAAAATTTAACGAATCATGACTGATAAAGGTGGGATTGACTGAAAACTTGTGATTACTAGAGAAAACAAAACTTTGAAGGCGATTAAAACTTAACACGTTCGTGTGTCATCGGCCATTCAAACTGGGTTTCTATTTTTCATACCGCCTATTTAACAATTAATTTAACTGATTCGATGACGTTTTTCTCCTCTTGGAAATATCAATTTGCAGCTTTTACAACGTGGTAGATGTAATTACAGAACACCCTATATGATATACAGCATTTTACGTGATTATTAATTAGGTAATTTTTACCATCAAATTTAAATTTTAATAAGATAAATAGTTTTTTTTAATAGCTAAAATTTAAATATATAATTTTTTAACTTCTTGTAATTACTACGTCTCTTTAACTATTCAAAATTATGTTGAAAAATTATGATGTTAAGCATGATATAAAATGTTTTAAACCTTTTTATAATCATTAATGAATAAAACACAAATAATATTTAATTTTTAAAGGAACTGCAAAATTAGTTTTGAACAAATGAATTTTACTGTAATGTGAAAATATTTTTAAATTCTTGAATTTAACTTCATAGATACGACGGAAATGCGAATTGTCATAGCATTTGTGCTCAGATTTTAGATCACTCTTTTGACTGAGCTATTGCAAAAAGTTGCACATATTTTACGAAAAAAACAACAACTTAGTGTTCAAACGATATTGAGGAGCATTTAGAATGTCGAAGGCACTCCAAAAAAAAAGCAAATAAATAAAATTCTGCTGTTTTTATCCCTGTGTTTCATAGTAGGTTTATCAGGCATGTTGCGAATATTGATGAGCCTTCTTAGAGTTCTTAATATATTTTACGTTTGGAGCAGTATAGTCGATTCTGGTAATGCTGTCATTAAACTATAAATGAAATTTCATCTAGAAGGAGTCAGCCCAGTTTGAACCCCATTCTAAGCACACTTCTCTTCAAATACAATTTATTCATGTATAAAACGTAGCAAATCAGAATTGAAACATTATTTATTGATTACCAGATAACTATTGAAATTCATTGTGCACAATGTTAAAATGCTATCATTTATTAGATCTATGATTTTAATCCAAAATTATTCTTTGTTACCTCACTATTTTCCATAGTAATAAGCAATGAAAACTCACCATTCATGCTCTAAGGGAAATCTTTCTCAATGGTGCATTAGAGTTCAAACAGCGATTTTACACATAAACAATTAAAAATAAATAATAAAAATGAAAAGTACTGTTAAATTAATGGGGTAATGTCTTTTCATTCTATGCATGAATCATGGGGATAAGTATAGGCTTACTGCTTGCGGGTAACGGCCCAAGGATAGTCAAAGGGTCATCTAAGAAACGACAAAAATAAATAAAATAAAAAAAGATATATTCAATAACATTTTGAAAAAAAAGTTTAATTTCCAAAACTGCTAAACAGTATGAGAAAGAGCCTTAGTGCAGATTATACATAAAATTCCAATTCTATACATGTTAATAAAATAAAAATTATGTATATATATTTTTTTTTCATTCATGAACAAGTAACTAAATATTTAACAAATCCCATTTTCTGTATTAGATTTGTTAAAATTTATTTTACCCATGATAAAAAAAAGAAAGAAATATATATATGTGTAACCTGTTATGAAAAAATGAAATTTTACTTTACTTGCAGCTTTTTTTTAAGACTATGTACAGTCCGCAAAAAAAAAAAAAAAAACGAATCACCCTGAATAACTTTCGTTCTAATGATCGGATTTTCACGAACTAAGTGTCAATCTTAATGGTTCCTGAGGGTGACCTCAAATATGCTAATTAATTAGTGCTAACTATTAATTAAGTTACGAAATCAGACACAAAAACGTACTAAACATGCATTTTTTTTTACATATTTGAATTTCTTATCTTCAAAATATAGGGGGTAGCCGCAATCTGGGAAATGTGGTCCCCATAGTTTGGTCAGAAGAGCGATTCAAAGTTCGTACCCCTTAATGTTAATTTCGCTTTTTGCGTTTTCAGCCATATTTTTAAAACTAAAGAAGCAATTCAAAAAAAAATTGCACCCACTCATAAAACTCATTTACCCAAAGATAATTTCATGCAAAAAATAATTTTTAGTAATTATTTATTATTTTTTATTATTTAATTAAAGTGAGGATGAAAAAATATTGAATTATAAGGTATGAATTTTTTTATACCATATTAATCTACATATTTTTCAATTGGAAAATCTAAAGTTTCAACTGTTTTTATTTATTAGAAGCTGGGAAAAATTAAAATTAATTATTTTTAAAAAAATAATTTGGCGACAATAAAGAAATAACTAATTGGGGCGATTAATATTAAAATGTGATAAACTTGGGAGGAACTTGACTTCGCGCGCGTAGCGTAAAATTTCATTCATATTTTTTTCGCTAATAATCGTTTGCTAATCTTTTTATTTTTATTTCTTTCACACTATAAAATGCGATGTTTCTTTTTTAGTCATTTAATAATTTATTTGCAGTTTAGTAAAGAATTTTGAATAAAAAACACTTTATTCAACAAATGTCTAGTTTTAAAAAAGCGTGCTTCTGATAGAATACACCAGATTGTGCTTATTTAATGTGATTATTTTTTATGTTTTGTTTTTCAATAACTGATACAATTTCAATAATATACATACGTATGGATAGATTTGGAATAATATATTTATCAATTTCTTGAATATATATTTTATAAATATTAATAAAAATACATAGTCAACATTTTTAAAGATCTCTCACAACATCGCACATTTCTCAACATCTTATAGGGTAAACTAAACAATAAAGGGACACTTAAGCTCAGCGTGCCTTTAAAAAAAATTCATAAAAATTTCAAAATTTGTAATTTTAGCTAAATGATGGTGTCGACATATTTGTTATTAAATGCAAATTATGTAAAAAAAAGTTAGATAACTTACATAATATTGTTTTAAGCTTTTGGTGGTTTAAATAATAAGTAGTAAGATGACCAAGTAAAGGAACAGTTCTTACCAGTGAATAAACACTAAATTTTCCAGTGAATGAACACTTAATTTCGAGAATGTTTGATGCTCGTTAGGAATCCATAGGCCACACAAATGTCTAAAAACAAGATTTTTCTTGGAATTACGACATATAACCATAGTTAATGTGGAAAATATTACTTTTTTTCAGTCATGGAATGGAAAGTAAAATATCTTTGAATACATAATTTAAAAAAAATGTTTTTCATTTTTTTCTCACAGTTTAATAGTCCGTTCTAAATTATGAATGTTTATCATTGTGTAATCCGATGATGTTTTTATTATTATTATAATTCGATCATTTTTTTGTTTACTCTTTTCCCCATATTTTTTAAGCTTTTTTTTAAAATCTTTTTAAGTAGTTTTTTTCGCTTCGTCATGAGTAATTTATTTCTTTTTCTTTTGATTTAACCTTCCTCTTTCTTCCAAATTTTTGCCCAATGTAAATGTATCTTCGAAATTTCTTTTGATTTTCCAGTTCCATTTCCAGAATTCCTCACTAGATAGTAAATGAGAAAAAGGAGTTTCGAAGTTTGAGTAAAACCCATCTCTCATTGACTTATATCTAGTAGTTACGTAAGAAACCAATTGTTTTTGCAACTAACAATGCCTCAAGAGGACTTATCTCAAAATCAGTTTTCAAGATACTTTCATTATTAATGTTAGTTGTCTCAGCTTCAGAGCCAAAATTTGATTATACAATTGTTCTTTTTGAAATAAATTCTTCAATATTGAGAAAAGCACAGGCTATTGGATATTTGGGAGATTAAACTTTTCTGTCAATGTTCCTTTAAAAATTTGCAATATAACTTGTGAGATTTCCTTCTCAAGCTTCTGAAGAAATAGCGCATCGTTACTCTCGAAGCATGTGTTTTGTTGATAAGTTGTCTTACTCATTAACTCTTGGTGTCTGTTTTGCATGCATTTGTTACAGTCAACGTTTTCTACATCGAATGGAAAAATATCGCATTTCATAAAAGCATTTTAACTTCATCAGTTGATGCCTCTAATCTTATTTAAAAATGGATGTAAAATTTTCTAGACATATTGTTTTACAATTCTTTTGTTTTCAAGATCTAACGAGAGATTTCCATGAATTAGGTAGAAAACTAAACCAGAAAAATTGTTTTGAGGAACAAAACTTGCTCAGTATCAAATTGATATGAGATTTATACCTATCCAGAAGAAGCAAAATATGGAATTTGATTGCATTTTTAATTAGCCATGGGTAGAAACATTTGCAATACATTTATAAAATGTTGCTGCGTTCATCGTTTCATTTCATGAATAGCTTTTTCCAATGAAATATGTAGCAGGGACTGATTTTGTAATATCTCAACGAATTCTTCTGTAAGGAAAAACTACCAATGGAGGTACTTTTGCTTCCCTAGGTACTTTAGAATATGAATCCTTATAATTTTTAAGGCCGAAGATTTTTCCCGTTTAAGGGCAGTATTCAACTCTTGTTTCATTCGCATTGTAAATGCAATCACTTTATAAAAGGAAGCCAGGGCTACTTCCCTCCTAAAGATTCTTCTGAAGTTCTTAAAACCAGTATTTCGAATATTATTCTCTAAGGGAAGTTTTGCCTTTTGAAATTATCTTCGCATTGCACTGAGTTATCGGTGGATGTCGCCTTAAAAAAAACTTCATCCATTTTCACCTAGATAATTGTCTTTAAATGGATTTTTCCTACCATTTCCCGTTAGGACATTAAAGACGGCAATAAGATAATAATTTAGCTAATTATTGGCACATAATCCTGCAAGGAAATTTTCCATTCAAGCTGTTATTATTATATTTAGTTGTTATATTTAGTTAATAAACGTAGTTTATTAAGGTGTCTAAGGTATGATGTAATGACTAATCACTACATTTATAAAGATAAATAATAAATTAATTATTATTATAATTCTTTAAATAAATTTAGTAATTAAATTTGCATATTTAAATGGAATTGTTATAGGAACTATTCATACAACATTTAACTGAATTTTGGGAGTCCTCTATGTCACTGAACTACTAATTATCCATGTAAAATCATATTTCACACATACTATTCATTCATTGGGAAATCTATTCTCAGTGAAGGAACATGCCTGTTCCTTCACTGGTTAGAAGTTGTTTTTTTTATTTTTAACATAATTTTGATTTATAATATGACAAAAGGTACAAGAAAATTAAAATTTTCTTTTTTTTTCATTAACTTGAAAAAATCCCAGTAAAGGAACACTTGTTTATTCATTGGTTTTTCATCGTTCGGTAATCCAGTTAATAAACACCCCCTAATCTCAGTACTTGTTTATGTTATGATGCTTAAAATAAATAAAACGTAACTTCAATGACCATATTTTGAATTCTTTTTTTCACAATGTGAAAAAAAGGCATTATTATATGCAATTAATTGTAGTTTAAACGGATAGCAACAAACACTGTCCTTATAATTTTGTCAAAGAAACAAGGCGTTGAACAGATACTAACAAATTCAAAACTTTTTCCAGAGAAGACTCAAAAACCAGGTAACTAAATGCGTTGTTAGATGACTTCCTATTGTTAGGTAGTAAGCTACTGTTACCAATCAATCTAAATTAAAACGTTTAAAATCTTATTTCTAAGAAATATCTATGAAATGCTCCTTCATTTGTTGGTTTACCCTATATCATCCTAATCTTAAAAGAAATTTGCTGGAAGTGTATCGCAGAACTATTTTACCAACTATTTAATTAAATTTCAACATTTTAAAAATCTTATTCTTTACCATTTTACGTTATTATTTCTTCATTAATATACTAATAAATGTTTTTAGAACTTTAATTTAGATTTTCTTTAAGTTAGGTTTCCTTTTTAAATTATAGTCAAGTTTTTTTTAAAGAATTATTGTCTGCTAGCTAAGAATAATACCTTGTTAAGAAATTAAAAACATTCAGCTGTTTAAAATTATTTAAGGCAAAACAGCTGATTATTTACTTAGCATACTATTTTATTTTTGAAAAAAGAATATAAATTATTGATTGTCTTTTTTTTTGTTTCTTGTGACTTCAACTTAGATTATCTAAAATAGTGTTGATGTTTTATAAGTCACTACAAAGAGGATAAAGATACCGAACAGCTGTGGAATACGTAGCCAATTTTTTTAGTGTCTTAAAATATCTCAGTATCTTAAATGTCGTCCTACTATCTTGGTTGTGAAATTAAATTTTTAATTATCTGACCACGTGTGATTCACTAATTATTTCATTACATCTTTTACTCTTTATGATACCAAGTAGATTTTTTTTCTGATAATATACTAAGCTATTTTGTTTAATTTTTTTACTTTAGCATGATTTCCAAGATATTATTGTAGTATAATTTATTATCAGGAAAATGCCTTATTTTGTTAAGCAGGAAATACTAAAAATTGAAATTTGTAAGGATTCCGAAGCTGTGCCAATTTTAGAGTCATCTGATTTTTAGAAAAAGTGCTATAAAAAATACACAATTTCCGAACTTATTTTAATAAAAAAAATTTTTTAAAAAAAAACGTGGCAAGTAGGCTAACATACTTTTTACAGAAACTGTGAAAACTAATTTTTCCTATATATTTAGTCAAAAGAGGATAAGAATGATATTGCTCCAAGGGATCTACTCAATAATTTTGCTATTTCCAGAATGAAATCTGTTTGATCGAAACATATTATTCCTTGAAAATTAAAACGAGGGAAAAATTAACTTTTATTATTTATCTAAGCTTATTCCATTTATTTAATGATAGTGGTATTAAGGTTAAGGATATGCGTTGGAAGCTCCGTTTATTATTTTACTATAAATGCATTAAATCATGTAGCTTGAATAATTTATTTTAAGTAAATTATTTAATAATTTTAAGCAAATAAGGGTGTAAAATTAAACTCGATCGAAATACTCCGAAAGTATACCCTGAAATAAACTTTGGAATCGATATATAAAAAATACCTTTTAAAACAACTTCGAGTAGGACGGAAACACTAACTTGTTTAAAAAAGTTGTCCTTGTAACTATTTAATTTCGATTCCTGGTACTAGGGGACATTCCATTTTCACATTCGACTTTTGAAATTTCAATTGTAAACGGAATTTTTTTTATGACCTTAAATTAAAATTTTAAGGCTTGCAGCAAAAAAAAAAAATTTTTTTTTTTTACTGCATTGATTTTTTTACAAAGTAGTGAATTATTATTTTTTCTATCTAAGAACCTGTGCCTATAACATATGTAAAACTTATTTTAATATCGAGTGAAATAATTTAATATGTTGTGTAACTAAATGGATAATCCCAAGAAACTGAATCGAAAATATAAAAACTTCATTGATTTAAAAAAATAATAGATGATAATAAAAATAGACATGTTTTGAGCGTCCAATAATAAAAGTCACAAGTTATCCAGGCCTGACAAGTCTTGAGAATGGGCGATTATATTTGAAATCTCGAAACATGTCGACTTTTACTTCCCTCTTCATATGTTTTGAAGCCATTTGAGTTTTTATCGTCAATTATACTGCTTTACATTTGGATCTTGATCATTATTTTGATAAGGATTTTACACTCGTTAAAGTAAACATATGCATTTTAATATTTTATCAGGATTCATGTGGTCTTTAAAAACATAAGAACATCAATATTGGAAAAGTTATGTTTAACTTAAAAATTAACATTTTGACACCAGATATTTTGAGTTAATGAAATTAAATATTTTATCTTTTAAGTTTTTGTGCCCCCATTTCAGTATCTTAAGGATCTTACGAGCTCTGTTTAAAAAGAGAGCATCAGATATATATAAGAAAACAAAAATAACCATAGTAGCAGTATTTGGTGGTAAATGTAGCTTATCGTAAATGAAGAATATGCTGTGCGACATTTTATGGTGAATTTGCGAACGTATAAGTTTTAGAATGTATCGAAACATGAGGATGCTATTTGCTAATCATCTTTATCCAAAGAAAACGATGTAACCTAAATATCTAGTAGAATGAAGCGATTTTTTAAACAATGAATCCTACAATATGCAACACATTATTTCAATATCTTATTCTTAAACATAACATATTTCAATCTTTTTAAAATGCTACTAAACATTCAGCAATTCCTTGAGTTATAGAAAAAAGAAATATCGTAAATTATAGAAAACCTTGCGAATGTGCATTAGAATTATTATACAGTCTACATTTTATTTTTCAAGCACTTTTTTTTCCCTTCAAACTTTCTTGCCTAGAAGACTCGATTAAAGCTGTAAAAATGATTATCCCTAAAATTTTGTATATAGCTATAATAAGTTATGTTCATTTGATTTTAGTATAAAATCCTCGAATAAATATAGTAAAAACAGTGTAATCTAAATAATATCAGATAAAAAGTTCATGTATTTAAATTCTAAAAACTATCATAAATAATTTATAAATCGATTCAAATTTACTTTTCAAAGGAGATTAAAATAATATTTTTTTTGCTTTTTGGACAGAAATCCTCTAAAAAAATTGTTTATTGCCAAGAAACTTCGAGATATTTTCTATTAACAATAAATTAAACCTCTCCGAGCAATCACTGAACATTATTTCAATTTTTTTACTATCAAAGCTTGGTTGCGTAGCAACCTAGTAAAACTAAGCACTCCTCTTTTGAATTACTCAATGGGTTATCTTAAAATATTTATTTGAGCAGGCGACTTTTTTTGGCGGTTCTCTGGACTATCGCCAAATATATAAACCTTTATTGCGGCCCAATTTACCACCCAATTTTTTTTTAATTTTGTCTAGATTCCAAATATGTAAAAAAAAATATATGTTTATTCAGAGAAAGTACGTTTTTGTGTCTGATTTCGTAACTTAATTAATAGTTAGCACTAATTATTTAACATATTTGAGGTCACCCCCAGAAACCATTAAGATTGACACTTAGTTCGTGAAAATCCGATCATTAGAACGAAAGTTATTCAGGGTGATTCGTTTTTTTTTTGCGGACTGTACAAAAGCAGCTTCTTTTTTATATTAGGTTTTATTTCATACCAAACTTTGAGTACATTAACATTGATACAAATGGTAAATCTGAATGTTGGTAAAATTAACTTTAAAATTTGTAGTATGAAAATGAATTTTTGTCAAATCAAAGAGGACTCTCTTCATCATTCAGTTGAAAGTAAATTAAAATTTAGACTATTCCCCCTAAAATTAGGAAAGTTGTTTTTAAATTCTTTCCGTGTAGGCCCTGTATAAAAGAACAACTTTAATTACTTATATTTTGAACAGTTTTTAAAATTTTTTCTTTCAAATTTGAAAACAAAATTTTTTAAAATTGTATTGAATATTTTTAAAGTTATAGTTGAAAAAAGCGAGATTTTTTTTTTTTACTGAGTCAAGTATTTTGAAATGTGTGTATTTCAATAGCAGATTTTAATCATTTCCTCCCCCCTCAGTGACAGGGGGAGGGAAAGCTCAATGAGTTAAACAGAGATATATAAGTATATGTGAAAGGTGTAAATAATATGATGTGAAAGGAGTGAAAGGAGTAAATAATATGATGTATATAAAATGCATTTTTCTGACTTATTCTCTTGTTTGATTATTGAATTTTCATAATGATATAAATTTTATTTTATAATTTACTTATTGAATAAATTATATGCTATAAAAGTCCTTTTCAAATTTGCGAAAATGTTTGAAATTTTTAAAGTATTCGAATTCTGAAACAATTTGTATTTTACTAGTTCGAAAAGGGGAAAAAACGCAATAATTTTTCCGTTTATTAGAAAAAGAATGTACCAAAATTAGTATTCATGCTTTAAAAATTGTCGACATAATGTATAAATGTTTTTTTTTCTCCAGGAAAATGTGAATTTTGATGAGGAGTTAAATAAAATTGACTGTCCAGCTTATCTGTGAAAGGGAAAAGAAAACAGAGGATTTGAAGTTTTTTCTTATATTGGATAAGATGGTTGTAGATATAGACACTTGCTCCATAAGAGCGATTAATTTTTTTGTTTAAGAGTCACTTTGTTTTCAATGCACTGTACAGCAAATCAAGCTCCATGTTCTTCGCGTTTCTTCAGTTCATGCTCTATGAGCTGAAAAAGAAGCTCCTAAAAGCACTATAGAGAACTAAAATATTCTACTATCTGGAGAGAACATATAAAGAATATAAGAAAACAGATACAATTAAATATCTTTTTTTTCTGTAATTTAGTTGTCTGATGCATTCTCTCATTTTATGTTAAAAGTCCTTTGCAGTTGCACCAATTCCTTTTTGCGGGGATAATTCTTTTATCCACTTCAAGCTCCATGTTCTTCGCGTTTCTTCAGTTCATGCTCTATGAGCTGAAAAAGAAGCTCCTAAAAGCACTATAGAGAACTAAAATATTCTACTATCTGGAGAGAACATATAAAGAATATAAGAAAACAGATACAATTAAATATCTTTTTTTTCTGTAATTTAGTTGTCTGATGCATTCTCTCATTTTATGTTAAAAGTCCTTGCAGTTGCACCAATTCCTTTTTGCGGGGATAATTCTTTTATCCACTTCAAGCTCCATGTTCTTCGCGTTTCTTCAGTTCATGCTCTATGAGCTGAAAAAGAAGCTCCTAAAAGCACTATAGAGAACTAAAATATTCTACTATCTGGAGAGAACATATAAAGAATATAAGAAAACAGATACAATTAAATATCTTTTTTTTCTGTAATTTAGTTGTCTGATGCATTCTCTCATTTTATGTTAAAAGTCCTTGCAGTTGCACCAATTCCTTTTTGCGGGGATAATTCTTTTATCCACTTCAAGCTCCATGTTCTTCGCGTTTCTTCAGTTCATGCTCTATGAGCTGAAAAAGAAGCTCCTAAAAGCACTATAGAGAACTAAAATATTCTACTATCTGGAGAGAACATATAAAGAATATAAGAAAACAGATACAATTAAATATCTTTTTTTTCTGTAATTTAGTTGTCTGATGCATTCTCTCATTTTATGTTAAAAGTCCTTGCAGTTGCACCAATTCCTTTTTGCGGGGATAATTCTTTTATCCACTTCAAGCTCCATGTTCTTCGCGTTTCTTCAGTTCATGCTCTATGAGCTGAAAAAGAAGCTCCTAAAAGCACTATAGAGAACTAAAATATTCTACTATCTGGAGAGAACATATAAAGAATATAAGAAAACAGATACAATTAAATATCTTTTTTTTCTGTAATTTAGTTGTCTGATGCATTCTCTCATTTTATGTTAAAAGTCCTTGCAGTTGCACCAATTCCTTTTTGCGGGGATAATTCTTTTATCCACTTCAAGCTCCATGTTCTTCGCGTTTCTTCAGTTCATGCTCTATGAGCTGAAAAAGAAGCTCCTAAAAGCACTATAGAGAACTAAAATATTCTACTATCTGGAGAGAACATATAAAGAATATAAGAAAACAGATACAATTAAATATCTTTTTTTCTGTAATTTAGTTGTCTGATGCATTCTCACATTTTATGTTAAAAGTCCTTTGCAGTTGCACCAATTCCTTTTTGCGTGGATGCTGACTGCTCCATTACGAGAAGACATTTTAAAAAGTGGTAAAGAATTCAAATCTGAGACCTACATAATTTTGCTGACATGAAAGTCACATATTTTCAATAATTATCATTTATGACTTAATGTGATATTTAAAGCTGCTTTACACATGCATATGGGTGATTCTTTGGAAACATGACTATTCGGAACAAAAAATTTCTTCAAATTTGAAGTCTTCAAAAGAATCTAAATTTTTTTGCATATTTATTTAGTTATATTTATTAATATCTTACAGACAGCAGTGTAGTTTATTGAAATTTATTCAAGGAAAAAAAATAAATAGAAATTCACCAAATTTTGAATGCCAGGAAAATGACATATTAGCTTAGAAGTTAAAAAAACAGTCATTTTAAGCTAAAAGTAAGTAACTCAACTTAGCCTTTGCGTTAGATGGACCATGAATTGCTTAAATTAATTACCACTGTTTAATATCCACTGTTGAAAGAATCAGAAATGTTTTTGTTGCTGATATGTACAGAATAAAATTGTGTATAATAATCAATCATTAAGTTAAAAAAAATAACTTTGAATACATTTAAGCATATTACAATCTTACATAAACTAGGTATTAGGTTATTATTTGCTTTCTCTCTTTAAATTCAACTGATTAAAAATTTTTCTGGTAACTGTTTCAATGTCCTGTCATTCATAAGCCAGGAAAATGACAATTTGCCATTACATAGCATTTAATTTTACTTTAATTTAACATTTCGGCCTAAGAGGTTTAAATTCCGCAGAAAACAGCAAGATTTCTTGAAATAACCCAGGTAAATCTATTTAGTTTTTTTATTAATAATTTCAAGAAGCCAGGAAAATGACAGCTTAAAAACCAACTCACCTTGAGAGATTTTTTGAAGTAGATTTTGAGCCAGAAAATTGTTTCTTTATTCATGTTCAGATAGGATGGTATTCTAATCAATCTATTAACTCTGTTATAAACCACTAAATAAAAATAGCCAGGAAAATGACAGATTTTCTTGTGACAAACAAATTATTGGCAGCAAAAATTATTTTCAACAAAAGTTTTCGTAAATAATTCCCTCTGCATGTATTCCAGAAATGCTTACGACGGTTGAGATAACAAAAATTTATGTGAAGTTTTGAAGCTAGTTATTATTAGAAATATTGCTTGTGATTTGGCCAAAGGATATTATTCGCCAAGGTACCAGGAAAATGACATTCAGTTAAATTTCTTAAATATACAAAACAGTCAATGCTAGTACAAGGTCATTTTAAAATACTAACAGAAATGCTATTTATTAAAATTTTTAAAAAAAGTTCTCTTAGTAGTATAGTATTAGGTCTTGGAGAGACTGTGAATTGTCATATTTTGTGAGAATCACCTATATAACGTTATATAAATGCAAGTTAAAAATTACAAAAGATGCTATTATGTTTTCTTTTACAATGAAATTGTGTTCAGTTCATTTGCAAATTACAATTAAACAAATAAGAGATCAAAACAGGGAAAATCTGACATTGTCAGGAAATTTTATTTTAGCTCCAAAAATGAGGGAATAGTCAGGGGAATTGTTTCACAAAATCCTGGAGAATTCCTATTTTATACCTGGAAAACAAGCAGTCCTAAAATTGTCAGTAACTGTTATTGAGATTCGAGTTAAACAATTCTAAATCTATTACAATTATTTGTTGCAAAAGTTTTACATTTTATTCAAACTGAAATTTTCCCATTCTCATTTAATGATACACAGAAAATCTAATATTTGCCATTACGAATAAAATAATCAAATTTTTGAGATGAAAAATTGAGTCTTGATTTTAGTTGTCCTGGAAAAGTCATGGAATTTTTTTTCAGAAATTGAGTGGGTACCCTGTTAAAAAGACGTTATGCCTTTCTAAAAATATTTTTTTGAGTATATTTTAGCAAAACTTTTAAAATGATAACTAGAAAAATTACCATCCAAATAAAATGGAAGAATTATCAAAGTTATGTTCCCAAGAGCTAGAATGGTTAAGTACTAATGAAGTCTCTTCAAATTACTATTTAAATACCTAATCGAATTACCTATTTTTCAATTCTTTATTTACACGTGCATCAAAATAACCAAGATCATGGATTAAAAAAAATGCATCTTAAGGTAAAAAATAATGAAAACTTTCTAACTCATAATGTAAAAGAATTAAAAACAAAAATAGAACAGAATCGGTAGTACTTACGATTAGTATACATTTCCTTGTTTTATGGGTTTTACTTAGAAGGTTGCTTTAAAATGATGGATCTAATGGTTAATGATTAGGAAAATATATAGAAATTTCAAATTTTTGTGCCGTTCCCCAACCGTCCACTCCGGGTGTTTTTACCGAAGCTACATTTTTCAAGAGAGTCGAACTTTTATATCTTTACAGAAAAAGCGGTCAAGCGTTTTTCGATCGATGCATGAGGAAGGAAGTGCAAATTATAAATTTTTTTTTATTTCTATATTATAAGTTAGAGAACACAAGTTCTTGAATAAAGCCATTGAAAACTAAAACGTAACGTAACCATTGAAACGTAAGTCATTAAAAAAAATTCAGTTTTAAAAATGTACGTTCTGCAGGCTGATTAAAAAGACTGGATCTTTGCAAAACATCACCATCATTTCGCAATGAGCCATATTAAATGGAAGGGTCTCCAGATTCTTTAAAATCGTCCAATAGGACTTAGGCTTATTTCAATGAGCCTAATGAAAAAATTTTACTTAAAAAAAAATCGAATAATTCAAGTTAGCTCTGAACATGTTTTTGAAACGAAGTAAAAATTAAGCAAAAAAAAGGAAAAAAACTGTCAGACTATTTGAAGGAATCTGTAAGCTGATTAAGAAACTGGATCCTTGCAAAACGCCACTGTCATTTTGTAGTGAGCTAGGCTAATTGGAATAGTCTCCAGATTCTTTCAAATAGTCTGATAGTTTTTAAACTTATTGCAATTTTCTCTAATGCACGCGGGATAAATAGAGATCAAGAGGCTAATTGCAATGAGCTGAATGAAAAAAAAAGAGTCGAATAATTAAATGTAACTCTAAGCATGTTTTTGTAACGGAGTAAAAATTAAAGAAGACTGGGCAATAATGTTCTTACTTCAGTGAACAAACTGTCATTCGCTTAGAAAAATAATTTAAAAAATAATACAAGAACAGTGTTTCTAATAATAACTGGAATTTTAATATAAAGCAGTAATTAACGAAATTACAATTACATGTTCCTCAAACATATAAAGAAACATTGAAAATTTCTTACGCATTTAAAAAATTAATTTATCCCCAAAAAGTGTTGCTTGCTGCTTCTAATGCCAATCTGGTTAAATTAGACGTGTTTAAGGTAGAGGGTCAGTTTCTTGTTTTTCAGTGACGCCATCTATGACGAGGAATACGACTTCAGCCGCGTCACAACCCGCTTATAGGGCGTACCCATTCATACATCCATTTATTCATCCACCGATCGTAATTTTGACCTTAATCAGAGAATGATTTATCTCTAATTCAGTACCCCCAGAGATATGATTTGTAAGGGAAACATGGAGAACTTTGTGACCCCGACAGCTTTTACGTGCACCAGTGACCATTTACTACACGCGGAGACATCTGCCGGCGATGATCGAACCTATGATCTTATGGGCATGGGCCCAACGGTCTACTAACCATGGTCTCAATATTAGTGTTAAAATATTAACAGTTATGTTTTTGTAATTTAATTTAAAATATGTTTTGCATTTTATCTTTTGCATTAATCTAATCTTATTTGCATTTTATCTTTGCATTTTATCTACTCAGATTTTTAATTAATTCAAATTAAAATTCTGAGTGGATAAATTATCTTAATGATCTTTCAGTGATTTTGAGTAAATGAGCTTTAAAGTTAATACGTTGGCAGTAAAAAATACATATTGTCTCGAATTCCTTATCACGAACTTCTAATTGATGAAATGTTTTAGACCCAAACACTCTCTTAAATTATGTGTGTCATAATATTATAATTTTTGGAGTCTTAATTTGCTACCAAGAGACAGGTTTGCTTAGGTTACATGGCGACTATTTATTGCTAAATGCGCTTGAATCCATCTTACGCTTAATAAAAAAACAAGCACCCAGACACTTGAATCCTTCATTCACAAAGATCTTAGGAATCAAAAGATGTTAATAAGTATCGTATGAGTATTGTACATTTAAATGAAAATAGAAACAGAAATGAGTATTGTATAATGTAAACTTAAGTAAAGTACTCAAGTAAATGATTATTGCATATTTAAATAAAAATAAAACAGAACTTTTTCCGATTAATTTCAATTTTTTCAAAACCGTCACTATTTCCCTTCATTCATATAATTTCATAATTATAAATTATTTTTATTTAATAAAATTTAAAATCACGTGCACATTAAGAAGTAACAGTTAAAAAATGAGATTTTAAACTGTTATGTAAAAAATATACATAGCTGTTTCATAAAATTAGTACAAACATACGTAAAACATTTGTATGTCTGAAAGTATTATCAAAGATATGACTGAAAATTCAAAATCTTCTAACTGATTTTATACACATTGACTTTCCGAATTGAAAGTAAAAGTACTGCCATATTGGTGTCGTGTTATAGTTGAAAATCTAGCATAAATCTAAAAAAAATCGATCTTGTAATTAAAAGTTATTCCAATTGCTTAAAATATAGATAAATTAGATCACTAAACGTAAACAATAGCATATCAGTTATTATTTACAAAAATTGCATATTAATTGTTTGTACTCAAAGTTTCATAATGGCGCTTACTCGCTTATTAAAAACAAATGGTTAGTCATTATTTTTTGCAATAAACAATATTATGCCTGCACAAATTTATATACCATAGCACATTGATGAAAGCAAATAAAATCTATTTCTATCAATTAGTAAAGCTTTTCCTTTTATCAAAAACTAATCATTTTTATTACTTACGCAAAAATATATTACGCAAATTTGGTATTGATTTCTCAACTGCATTGCTTCGCAAAATATGACCTGACGTGAAGTCTAAAATTTCTTCAATTCCGACTCAACAACGACATTTTAAAAAGCAAAATAAACATGTTATATATTTGAGAAACCTATAATTATTATTGTTACGTTCCAAAATGTTATTAAGACAGAGTGTTTAAAAAATCAATAACGTAGTGAACTGAAAGTATATGTTTATGTAATGTATTGTGAGAAGGAGGTATAGAAGCATACTGAAGTGCGACACTTTGTGAGGAAAGTGATGAGAGGGTCAAAAATATTTAAAATAAATGCTATACACTATTTGTATATTCTTTATTAAATTCTCGACCGCAAAACATGGTCTGATCTGAAGTTTAAGAATTCTTCAATTCCGACACAACCTCAGCAGCATTTTAAAAGGCAAGATAAACAAACTTACTTGCTTTGATTAACCATTTGTATTTTCTGCTAAAGCTTCATACAAAATCGGCTAATTCAACTTGACTTCTGGGATCCTTAGAAGTGATTGATTGCATAGTAATGTTCGGTTTTGTTGAGATTTTTTTCTTTCAATTACACATTTTACATTATACATGATTCAAAGCAGCTGCAGAGGACAAATTTCTTCGCAATAAGCCTAAGTGAATTCAGATTATTTGAGCAATCCGTTGTATATTTTTTAATACTGAGCAAAGTAATTAGGGGAAGTTAGTTCCTATCTAGTGATTTAGATCTAAGCATGTCCAAAAAACTGTTAAGTGCTATGGCATGCATAATACAAATTTCTTTTGATAAAGAACGATTTCCTCCACTATGCTCCGATGTGTTTGCAGTGTATAGTAGACCTCCCTGAAATAAAAATTAAAAGTTGAATATAAACTTAATTTTTATTATAATTTACATTCTTACCCTTTTATTCTTTCTTTGAAGGAATGCAAATTTAATTGTTGCATAATAAAATGCAAGTACCATAACAAAAACTTCCCGCATTTTAATTGAACAGTTCAAAATGATCTTTGAATTAGAATATTACCGATGCTAATACTGATGTATAGCGATGTTTTCAGATATTTCCAGAAATAAGGAAATCTAAACTACAGAAATTAAAGTTAATATTCAGAATGTCATAATATATCAGAAGAGTAATTAAAAAAACTTTTTATTAAATCATCGACACTAAATAAATTATTTCCTAAAACGCCATTTTTAATTAATTTTTAAAATTGTATACAGTCCCTTGTGCTTGGGGATTCTTTTCTCCCTTTATACGAATGTTGTAGAGATGATATATGATGTAAAATGATCCCCGAATAAAACGAATTGAAATAAAAATGCGAAGCCATTAATGCACCTCAGGGGGGTCCAGAGAAAATGCTTTCTCTTTTTTTCATTCTAAATCGTTAACCCACAGTTATGGATTTTAGTTTTATTAGCTACTTTTGAGTCTTCCATAGTCTCTTTTCTTTCCAATATTCCGTTGAGGGACCCAAAATTGGTAAATAAATTGGATTGTCTCAGAGCTCCAAATTTTGTGTAAAGGGAAATTACTTATGATCTTAGCTTCAAAGAAATTTCAAGAAATTCTCTAAAATGGTTTTTCGAGACTCTGTTAAGTCAGATTTTGTCATATCATTTTAAAAGAAGATAAATTAACGCTTCGCTTAGTTATATTTTTTTCTTTAATGAGCAATTCATTCACAGATGACTATAAAAAACAGTTCGAAAAAATGTTTTCCCTTTTTTCCGTTCCTTTTTTCAAATTTTTTTTTAAAAGTGTAACTAAATAGGAAGACGCCTTTGTTTTTTTTATACTCAAGTTTAATTTCTTTTGAAGATATTTCTCGTGTCAAGCTTTTCTCAATGCACATTTAAAAATGCTGCAACACTGTTCATTAAATTATAATAATTGTTTGTGCAAAAAATTCTTTGTTGTTTAAGCATATATATATATACTTATTAGAGAAATATATGAATAATAATATAAGAAATAATGTAATAAATAAGACAATTGCTCACATTTCTGAATATATATGTATATCTATATATATATCTATATATATATATATATATATATATATATATATATATATATATATATATATATATATATATATATATATATATATATATATATATATATATATATATATATATATATATATATATATATATTCATAATTTTTCAAAATCTTTTAATGAATGAAATTTCCATAAATGTTTTAGAACTATTCACCATCAGCCGGAATCAAATTTAGTAATGTGACATGGTATGATGTGATTTTTATCATTTTTCTTTGTTTGGTAGGTTTACTATTTCTTACGCCGTTGAAAACAATTTGAACCGAAGCTAGGAATTTTTAGGAACAGAAAAAGTTTATGCCCTGCCACATGAACTTACTTCAAGATTATTTTTTTTTTGTTATCTTCACTGCTTCTTCGTTATAAATTTTTGAAAATTGCAAACCTAATTTAGGACACCCTGTGAATTAAATTAGTGTTTATTTCTATTTTTATTTAAGAAAGTTTATTTTTATTTTAGGAATTCTTTTAATAATTAGTAAGGCTGTGTTTCTTTAATTTCTTCAGAAAATGTAATTATTCGCATTAGCTTGATTTAAAATTTTTATTCATTTTATAAATTTTTACTAGCCAAATCAAGGTTTCTTTTTAAAAAACAAACAAAGGAAATACAAAAACAGAATCAATATGAAGAAGGGATTTTTTAATATGTTTTCGAATTTGAAAAAAGTAGTGAAATAGTTCTGGATATTTTCTTAAGAAAAAAAAACTGGATCGGGAATTAATCCATATAATCAAAACCACAATTTTTCAATAATATTTTAAATATTATTAAACTCAGCGCAATCAATTTGCTAAAAATACATTTAAAAAATCCTTTAATTTTACTGACTTATTATGACATAACAAAGCATTAATGAAATAAATCTTTAATGTGATTCCAATAACTTAATTGCTTTTTTAAACAGTTGGGAAATTAAAATAAATTAGCGATTAACTAACTACACATTTTTCTTCTTGATACTGGTACTTAAAAATACAAAAAGTAGATTCAGTCTTAAAATTGAATTAATTGACAAAATTAAAAAGAAAAATTAATGAACAAAATCCTCACTTATTGTCTTTACTATTCGCATATTTATTATGTGTTTTGTAAGCTATTAAGAAAATAATTTAGATTTATTGAGATTATTGGAGTATTAGATACGAGGAAATCCTTTTATTATATAAAAGGTATTAAATACTTTTGTATTTAATTCCTTTTATACAATAAAAGGCTATTAATACTTTATAAAGTACTTTATATATATAGTATAATTCTTTATAAAGTAGTAATACTTTATTAATACTTTTATGTAAAAGGCTATTAATATTTAATGCCTAAAGCTAGTAATACTTTTGTGCTGATTGTACTTGTTCTGTTAAATTGCATTTAAAAAATGAACAAATTAGCTTTTTTAAGGTTATTATTATTGTATTCTCTTTTTGTTTTCAAGCAGTAAAATAAGTTCTTTTATAAT
The DNA here is from genome assembly GCF_982258835.1 of Parasteatoda tepidariorum. Classification (NCBI taxonomy): domain Eukaryota; kingdom Metazoa; phylum Arthropoda; class Arachnida; order Araneae; family Theridiidae; genus Parasteatoda; species Parasteatoda tepidariorum. The sequence continues at coordinate 3,363,085 of NC_141765.1, read as the reverse complement.
TTCTTTAATTGCAAAAAGAAAACCTAAACTTAACACGTGAATGCGAAAGTATTAATTTAGTTCAGATACATTGGCGACAACTGTTATTCAAATGAATAAACTTTTTGTTATTTCTCTAAGAGAGCTATTTTAATTGAATTGGATAAAAGATTAAAATGAACATTTCGCCCTTTGCCTGAAGCCAACATTCATACAACTACATTACTAATGTGGCTTCTTTTTCGTTACAGCATTTTATAAGCATATTTTGATCTAATTGTTCCATTTACTTGAATAATAAAAGGGCATTTTCAACTAATCAAATTATATTGTTGTGAAGATAGTCGGAGAACACCTTGGATAATAGCCGGGAGACCTTCTTAACTTAATATTCTTCCTCTTCAAAATGTCAATTTTCTCTCCTCCTATATAAGTTCATGAATATTTTTGAAATTTTTATTCATATTGACAATCGTAAATTATTTCAAAAACTGATTGTGAAATTGATAATGTTTTGATAGTTGTTTAAAATATTGTAACCAACGTGTTTACAGCTATCTTCTGTAGAGAGTGGTTCTTCAAGAAAGTTTCCACTCATCATTTAGTTTATTAGAACTATGTGAGGAATCTTGACTCCTATGCAATACAGTGGCATTGAGACGCGATGGCTCAGGGTATAGAGCGTTCGCCCTCCAATGCGGCGAACCGGGTTCGAATCCCAGTCGATACGAATTCCGCATCCGGCTTGCACCTGACGTGAAATATCCTCAGTGGTAAACGGATCATGGGTCAGTGTCCCCTTTCCATCAGGCTACCCGTGGGTGTTCTCGTGGTTTTCCTCTCCATGTAACGCAAATGTAGGTTAGTTCCATCAAAAAGTCCTTCACGAAGGCAAATTTCTCCCAATACTCGATCCAGGAATTCCCTTGTCCTCAGAATTGAGTTTCAAATTACACGGCTGTGGAGATGAACATTAATAGTCGTAAACTCATAAAATTGGGTCGGCTATTCAACGACTGTTATAAAATAAAAAATAAAGTCCAGTGGCATTTAAGGACTCACTCTCATTTTTGGAGATTCTTTTTTCTTGGATGTAGTTGGTGATAATTATAATAAAAGTTATTTCAAAATGTGTTACCTGAACTTAAAAAAAGACAAGAATCAGGTTTTTTTTTAGAAAATGTTAAACAGAAGGGCGGGTCGTTAAAAGTCGCTGGATTGGAAAATCATGTCCCATACTGTCACGTTTGTTTACTGATACGTTAAAGTTTTATTCGTGTTTCATTCTATCCTATATAACTTAATAATTAGATTAATAAATAATGTATTACTCAAATCCTCTGAAGTTTAAGCAAAACTTTACACGAAATGAAATAAAATAAGTATTACACTTCGACCTCTCACATTTTAGAACTTCTGGAAGAACAAGAATCTGATTAATGTGGTCATATTTGCTTACTGCCCCGTTGATGTAAATGTTTCCTTTTATTGTATTATGCGTAAATTAAAAATAATAATTTTCGTGTAGCAAATATTTTCTACAGTTATTTTAAACAAAATATAAAACGACTTGAGATAAGAAAAAAAATGCGCATATTATATAGAGACTTCTTTTTAACATTATTATTAATTTCATTATAGTTTTATTTAAAAAAAAATATTAAATGCACTTTAAAAAGTTAAGGCAGTTTAAAGATACTTCACTCATGAAGGTATCAGCACGCTGAGGAAAAAAGTATGGTCAAACTACCAGAATATGGTAAAATTTACTGCGTTTCTGGCTCTATTGGAACAAAAAAGCTCGGTAGTTTTCACCGAAGCACCAGAATTTCTACTGAACCGTTACCATACGAAAATAAAATTACCAAATGAATGGTTTAAATACCGATTTAATAGCTAAAATTATTTTTTTTACGAGAAGTGTCATTGCCAGGCAGTATGGAAATTTTTCCAGAAATTTTTTTTAGTGCATGCTTAGTGTGCAACCTTATTCAATTCATGATGTTTTACAAAGTCCATTTATTATATACAGTTTTAGAATCCTTAGCAAAAAAAAAAGATAAAAAAGCATCAATGGTCAATTAATAATGCCAATTCCATTGTCTTCATGTATGACAACAATTCCAAAAACAACATCTTTAATTCTTAAATTCTCATTTTAATATTTAATTACAAATTTGTTTAATTATTTTTACAACAAATTTATGTGTATAGTTGCCATCATTTTTGGTGTAGAGGAGAACATTTTAAACATGCTCCTCGTAATTTTGACCTGAACCAGAGAAAGATCAATCTCCAATTCAGTACCCCCAGAGATTTAATTTGTTATGGGAACATAGAGGACTTTGTGACCTGAGAAATTTAGCTTGCACCAGTCCCCATTTACTACTCGGGGAACCTACGGTCGGCTGGTTTGGTACTCCCATTCTCACGAATGCTCTGCTGACTAGGCTGCCTCGGCCGTTATTTTAAGTAATGCTAGATCATGTAGGTAACACCAGAGTAAGGTTAGTAATATTCAATCAATTACCTGCTTAGACTGCGTTGTAGATGTTCTGCCTTGAAGACTCAATGCAGAACGTATTTCAATGAATACTTTTTTTTCTTTTTCGATATTACGTAGTTTAAGGCTTTAAATTGTCTAAAGTAACCCCAGATTATGATATTTGTTGCATTGCAAAAAAAAAAAAAAATGTGTATTCAATGGGCTGAATCGGAGCATGTTTAAAAGCGTGTCTTTCAAAAACCATAAAAAAACTACCAACCCAATGCTGACAAATTGCTTCGAAATGAAGTCACTTTTCTTTGACAAGAAATAAAGTATAGAAATCCATAAAACCGAGCATGGGAAAAACCGCTTTGTTCAAAAGCATTTTATATTGAATATTCATATACAGAGTTCTCATAAGTTCTCCTTCATATATGCAGTTATCGGAATTCGATACAACTTTGGTTCCGAAAGAAACCTATCTGAACATGAAGAAAACATTAAGAAGAAGGTGTTCTCTCCTTTTACACGAATCCCCGAAAAAAATTAGCTTGATAGCGTATACTTCTAACAAGAGAAAAAGACAATTTTTCATAGTTGGATTGGCCCTAATAGTTTATTCTTTAGAAAATAATATTCTTGAAAAAAAATTAAATAATCGGTTACTAATCTGATAAAAACGCACTTATGATTCTTTCAAACGTTGGCTGATACAACAATTGTTTTATAAAAACATATTTAAAATTCGTTTGAGCGCTTGTGCAACGGAAGTTCGATAGAATGTCAACTAAATAATCCGTGTATAATCCCGAAAGAAGCGTCAATGATCATACCTTCAAACGTTGACTGTTACAACAATTGTTTTATAAAAATATATTTAAAATTCGTTAGAGCACTTGTGCAACGGATGCTCGATAGAATGTCGACTAAATAATCCGTGTATAATCCCGATAGAAGCGTCAATGATCATACCTTCAAACGATGACTGTTACAACAATTGCTTTATAAAAATATATTTAAACTTCGTTTCAGCGCTTGTGCAACGGAAGTTCGATAGAATGTCAACTAAATAATCCGTGTATAATCCCGATAGAAGCGTCAATGATCATACCTTCAAACGTTGACTGTTACAACAATTGTTTTATAAAAATATATTTAAAATTCGTTAGAGTGCTTGCGCAACGGATGGTCGATAGAATGTCAACTAAATAATCCGTGTATAATCCCGATAGAAGCGTCAATGATCATACCTTCAAGCGTTGACTGTTACAACAATTGTTTTATAAAAATATGTTTAAAATTCATTTCAGCGCTCGTGCAACGGATGCTCGATAGAATGTCAACTAAATAATCCGTGTATAATCCCAATGGAAGTGTCAATGATCATACCTTCAAACGTTGGCTGATACAACAATTGTTTTATAAAAACATATTTAAAATTCGCTTGAGCTCTTGTGCAACGGATGCTCGATAGAATGTCAACTAAATAATCCGTGTATAATCCCGATAGAAGCGTCAATGATCATACCTTCAAACGCTAACTTTTACAACAATTGTTTTATAAAAATATATTTAAAATTCGCTTCAGTGCTCGTGCAACGGATGCTCGATAGAATGTCAACTAAATAATCCGTGTATAATCCCGATAGAAGCGTCAATAATCATATCTTCAAACGTTGACTGTTGTAACAATTGTTTTATAGAAACATATTTAAAATTCCTTTGAGCGCTTGAGCAACGGATGCTCGATAGAATGTCGACTAAATAATCCGTGTATAATCCCGATAGAAGCGTCAATGATCATACCTTCAAACGTTGACTGTTACAACAATTATTTTATAAAAACATATTTAAAATTCGTTTGAGCGCTTGTGCAACGGATGCTCGATAGAATGTCGACTAAATAATCCGTGTATAATCCTGTTAGAAGCGTCAATGATCATACCTTCAAGCGTTGACTGTTACAACAATTGTTTTGTAAAAATATATTTAAAACTCGTTTGAGCGCTTGTGCAATCGATGCTCGATAGAATGTCAACTGAATCCGTTAATGATCCGATAGAAACGTCAATTGTCAAACGTTGGTTGATGCACCAATTGTTTTATAAAAATATATTCATAATATTCGACTGAGCTCTTGTGAAATACAATCTTGATAGAATGTCAACAAAATAATCCATTAATAATCCCTTAGAAACCACAATTATCATTCTTTCAAGCGTTGACTGATGCAACAGTTTTTTTATTAAAATATATTTATAATTTGTTTAAACGTTTGTGCAATGGATGCTCGATAGGATGTCAACTATAAAGCTCTATATAACTACCTATGAGGGAAATAAGACTTTATAAAGAGAGGTTATTATATCGAAAATTCATAAAAATACTATAAATATTTTCTTCTTATTAAAAAAAATTACTATACTAATTTAAACAAACCTATGCCATTCTTTAGTAAGAATTAGAAAACTAATTAGCAGAATAATTTATAGTAACGAACTTTTTTCATACTAATATTATGCAAAAGTACCATTTAAAATAATATATAATGATGATAAAATGCAATTGAAAAAATAATCTTATTCCAGTGCCACCATTCTATAACAAACTTTTAGATGAATGCAATGATGCATGTTTTAACAAGGAACGCAAGATTACCCAAGGGAACAAACGATTCACAAAAAAGAGAATAAAACAAGAAAAGTATGATTAAACATCAAAATAAATATAAAACTTTTGTTAAATTAAATGTAAATTGGAGCATTTTAATTAGAAAGCGCATAAATATTTGACTCTCTTTACATAATGATTTAAATGGAAGTTTAAAAAAAATGAAACGAAATTTCAATCGCTATAATAATAGAACAGATCAGTACAAACGCTTTCATTAGAGTTAAAATAATGTGTCAAAAGAATAGCAAACGAGACTCAATATGTCGGTTGATATGATGGGGGGGGGGGGCTTAGTCTATATTAACCCTTTAATTCCTCTAACGTGACAAGCAACACCGACCAACATTCGCAAATTTTAAATTGTATTTATTAATTCATTTATTCCGTAATTTTTCAAATAGATTTCCTGTTTCACTGTGAAATAAAATGTGGTCAAAATTCCCAGAATATGTAAAAATCTAGTGTTGGGTATCTCTATGGGAACACTAAAAAGCTTTGTACCGACTTACGTACATTTTGACGTGCTGTTGACGAATATAATAAGTAAAAATAACGTATGCATTCTTAGTAAAAAGTGGTTGGTAAAATATTTTTTAAAGAAAAACGAATTCTTTTGCGAAAAATTTTACGTACATTTTCCGTTTTTTGGATAACAATTTTTTTGCTATAATGCGATGTTTCAGTTTTACGAATGCTTAGTAAAATTTAGAGGTGAAATATACGTATTTTTGACGGTTGGTTCTCTGCTACCATTGAACCAGATATACTTCAAAATGTTAACGCATTTAAAGCGCTATATTATCTCTACTGTCATTCCATAAATACATGACACAAGTAATATATTAGAATAGAAAATAAATTACAGTACGAGTTAAAAGAGAACTGACCAAATTGTATAGGCTATTTAAATCTACTGCCTAAATAGGCTCAAAATATGTTTTGCTTTTTACAAATCGCAAAAAAATAAAATTTAATATACTGATTAAAATTTTACAAAAATCAGTCTTTTGAGCTAATAAATATATTATAAAATCACTTTTAAAGTGATAACTTCAAGAGGACTATTAAATATAATCTTCATTAACTATTTATTGGGCAAGAAAAGAATGAAACATATGAATAATGTTTTATTTTTAAACAATTCTCTATTTAAAACCTTTAATTATATTAATTTAAAACATTCACACCCTTTTTTTATAATCAAAATCATTTCGCGTAAATTTCCTAATTGAAAAAGTCAAGAATTGCCTTTGAATGCATAATTATTGAAATTGAAAAATTATTCAAATTATAGAGTTCAAAATGGAGTAAACTTACAGTTAAATGAATCTGAACTTACAGAAATACGTATGTGAATGTTTGTTGTCAATCTTTTTTTAATTAAAGAACATGGCGTTAAGTGTTTTTGGATATGGATATAATTAATTCCCTTCCAAATAACCTGACACAGAGAGGATAAATATTTGCTGATTCAAATGTAAAGCTTTCAGACAAAGGCTCGTTTAATTTTGTAATTTCCCCTTCAAGCGATTAATTATTTAATTAATTCATTTTTTCAATTTTTTACTCCAGTAAAACCTGAGGCAGTGATGTTGTCAGGTCTGTTTTCTTAATAGATGCGTATTTAATTGAAAGACCACGTTTTTAACTCCACCTAATTACCCGAGATTAAAAAAAAAATGTGAAAAAAAAGCCGAGCTAAAATTCTGTCAATAAAGTTACATAGATGAATGGTGAAAAAAAAAATGAAAGAGAAATTAAAAAACAAAAATGGAATTGGAGTAAAGTAAAAATGTTAGGAACTAGTTATTGATGAAGTAATTTCAACTTATTCAAGGTGCATTCAACCAAATAATTAAATCTATGGCTAGGGAAAATGCATTTCTTAATTACCTTTAAACTTTTCTGCGAAAAACAAAAAAATAAAATAAAAAGCTGCAGTTTTTGCGATAATCCGTTAACTGCGTATCATTACAGTTGAGCAAAATTTCAATCGATTCATGTTAATGAAATGCCAGTAAATAGAAAACACAAATTATATTATTCAACCAAAGCTCTGCTTAGCATTCTAATCGCTGCTGAGACACATCTCATCAAGAGCATCCGGAGAAATTCATGTTCTTTTTTTTTCTTTCTAAGAAGAGCAATTATACTTTTATCTGTCTTCTTTTTACTTCTTTCGGGAGATGTGAAGAAAATGTGTTGGGATGCTTACAGACAAGTAATTCACTGACGAATTTCTTCTTACAACCACTGTAATTTCGAAGCGGAAGAATTTTTTTTTTTTATTTCGTTCACCTGAAAAGATTTGTTCTATTGGAGAAAAAAATAAATCTGTAAATTTACAACTTGCTTCTTAAGGTTTTTCAGCATTGAATAAGGTTTGTTCCATCTACTTAATTTTTTTTAAGATATAATTGTAAACATGCTTCTTGTAATCCTCTTTCAGCTTTTTGTGTCGTGTAAAGAATGTAGCACGTTAAATTGGAATATTGTATACATTGGTAGCATATTACGAACCTCAAGGATAAAATTTATATCCCCCTTTTCAGAAAACAGCAACAAATGCATATAAAATATAAATATTATTTCATTAAAATAAAATTTTTTTAGTTATTTCTGATTTGTTGAAATTCTTTTAAATATTTTATCTATAATGATATTTAGTAAGACTTAATTGTTAAATATAAAATTTAATTAGGGAAGAAAAATCGTCTTGAATGCGATAACAAGTGGGTTAACACCTTTCAAAAGGTTTTAAAAAAAACCTTCTCCCCTAATAAAAAATAAAAATAAGAAATATTTTCCGTCAAACTAAGATAGGAATTGAAGATTTAATAAATTTACCTATAAAATAATGCCACCAAAAATATTAAAAATTATCCCCTACTATAAAAATACCTAGATATAAAAAGGTAGGTATAAAAATTAAAGTAGGTATAATAGATAGTGGTAGATATAAAAATACCTACTCTTAACATTTAAAAATCATTCGTTAAATTGTTTCCCAGTAAAAAAACTTTAAAAAATTGTCTACATTATTAGCTACCCTCCTAAAATGATTATAGGGCATTCCTCATTGACAATTTACAACCCGGATACATATGTAGTCCACTAGTATCTTCTCTAATCAGTCTATCTTAATTTATTTCATAACCGGCGTTGAACAACCAACCCAATTCTGATTATCTATGCTCAACTCTACAGCCTTGTTATTTTAAACCTAACCCAGAAGAACTCCTGGATGAAGCATTGGGACAAACTAGCCTTCATGGATGACTTTTTGATGCAATTAACCTTCATTCGCGTGACATGGATAGGAAAACTGTGAAAACCTCTCAGCGGGATTCTAACCCATGACCATGCTGTGAGTCTGGAGCAGAATTCGTAACGACCATCCATTGCAGGGATTTGAACCTCCTTTACCAAATTTGGAGCTTCCCAATAAGTATATCATCTACATCTGCGAAATCATTATATAGTTCACTCCAGGATTCTGATAAACACTGCGCCTAAATCATTGAAGCTGTCACCAAGAATTTTAGTAAAACTTAAACATGAAAGCTGAAAAAAAAAAAATGAAATAAAAGCTATTTTTTACTGCTTTCAATTTCATGTCATGATGATTCCTAAAAATTTGTCTCTGGTTCCAAAAAATTTGCATTTTCGTAGACTTTAGGTTTGTACAACAATTTTCATAAAATGGCTTTGCAACATTAAAGCCTATATAATTCATAATTCATAAAGACGGTATTTTATGTTACAAAATCGGACACAAAAACGTATTTTTTCTAATAAACATAACTTTTTCGACCGATTTCTGTTTTATGCCCTCAAGCAAAGGAGGTGGGGGTAAAAAAGCTGAATTATGGAAAATATGGTTCTTATTGAATAGGAAAACGACCCTAAGTTTGGGCCCTTAAAATTAATTTTCCTTTCCGCTTATTTCGCTATGTCTCGGAAATTTTTTACGTGAATCAAAAAATTTTGAAGCTTAAAAAATTTACAAAGATAGATTACAAAATTTATTTATTGATTGATTTTTATGAGGTTATAACATTTGATAGTCCAAAGACCATTCGGTACAAAAATAATTCTTGTCAAGCGGTATTTATTATTTTTTTATTAGATTTATGAATAGTTAAAAAATCTTTGAAGTGAAAAGTTCGCAATTTTCGATTTATGTTTCATTTAACGTTACAGTGTAAAAACTTTATGCTGAAGCTTGTATACCTCATGATTTCATATTTTTTATCATTATTTAAACAAATAATGAAGAATAAAAACTAATTAAAAAAGTATATATTTTTTGTTAATTTTCATTGTTTTAAGTTTCGTAATTAAATTGTTCATTTTCATTTCTGAAGAAATATTTGACTATTTTCCCTCAAATTTATATTTAAAATTACAATGTAAAAAATTTGTCTAGTAGTAGTAAGTCATTTTTTAACCAATATTTAAACAAATAAGGAAAACTAATAAATAACTAAACACATTTCTTTTACGTTTTCTTTAATTTAGTGCAATTTATTTTCAAATTTTCTGAAATAGTTCCAGAGATATTATTTAATGCGAAAAAATTAAAACTTATATTAAGGGGACCGAAATTTCATTTTACGTTCAAGAATCCCTTAAAAATCTCTAAAATAGTATACTTAACTGATTTCATAAATGATCAACATATTTTAAATTATCATCTCTAATCATTATGATAGCATGTTTGTACGTTTAAATCTGATCATTAAATCAAAAGCTATTCAATTGCTCCATTATTTATTTTGCTAAATTAAACCCTATTCTCCGTATTTGTCAAGCTTTACACAAATTTCACAATCTATCACAAAAGCACACTTGACGATTATAAGTTTTAGAAATGGAAGAGATATTAATATAAAAATTCAAATGGTGATAAATGATTGTTTTGGGTAAAATTCTTTCTTCTGATCTTTCAAGAAAAGAAAAAGTAACCTTCATCAATCACCATTATTCACTATTCTCATCATTCAACTGATCATCGTCTTCAACCTATTATCAGCCTGTTTTTCTTATAGCTAGAAAAGAGCAAATCTATTATTCAGAATTTGCTTGTGTTTTTGTTTAATTGCCATCACCAGGTTTCATTATATTTATTCTTAATTTTTCCATAAATTCTACAACTACCATAAACATACTCATTTGTTTCTTTATTTAAGTATTGGTTTGCGTTTCTTTTAGGAAGGAAAGATATCAAAGGGGGATAAAATGTTAGGAAACAGCACAACCTCCAAATTTTGAGCAACCCAAAAAATATAAAAAGGTGAAACTTATCGGCTTATTATGAGAGTTTTTCACAAAAAGCACATTTTTTATGCGTAAAAGTCTGAGCAGTGGAGATTCAAACATTATTACAATAAATAAAAAGTAAACCAGTTAGATAAATAAAAATGAATAACTAAAAAAATTTTATTCTAAAAAAATATTATTTTCTCATAATTAATTATGCTGCTCTTTACTAAGTCATTTTTGTTAAAATCAATTCTTTAAAAAAAGCCGACAAGTTTAGACGTTTTAGGTGATAATTTGACACGATATTTTGATTGAAAATTCTGACTATAGTTTAAATGTTTTAGGTGTGTATTAGTTAGTCTCAAACGATATTGTGGTTTTAATAGGTTTCAAACAAAAAGCACATGCACGCATTTGTTCAGAATCGAAGCTTTATTTTTAATGGATTTTGGCATAGTTCCTAAAAACTATATTATCATGATTTATTTTCTTTTTAATTTTTAAAAAAAGTTTTCACAATTCCACTCCTCAAACTTCATCGCGAAATTGTAGCACACGTACCTATGATTAACATTACATGATTTTGATTAACATGTTAGTTAGAATTTTTGAAATTTATTCCTTTTATTATGTGATAACATTAGGGAAGATTTTATGTTTCATGAAACTTGTTAACAAATCTTGGATATTTTCACTTCAAATCTGCAATCGATTTTTCACTCCAAGCTGCAGTTTTTTTAAATCACATTTTTTGTCGAAACGTTTAGAATCGTTATATAAGGTATTACGAATAGTGCGACAACATTCTAGAGGAATTAGGGCACAGAATTAAAACTGCATAGGAACTCATGCCCATCAAGCGTTGATATCTTCCCTTATATAATGACCTGTTTTTTCACGTAAACAAGTCATAAAAGGGAAGCACCCCTATCCGCGTCATGGGTTTGTGGAGGTTGGTATACTTGGTAGAATCCCACTTGAACTCTGAAAAGAAATCTGACTCCAATTTTAGTATAACTTTCAACTTGAAAATGTTCATGAGAAAGAATTATAGGCTTATGTCGTGTTACTTTATAAATAACATTTTAAGTTTAAATATACAACTATCTTTATTAACACTTAAGAACTTGGTAAATTTAGCTAAACATTTTAACATAAATAAAATATAACAACCTTAACATTCAAGCAGCATAGAAAAAGCTGCAAATGAGAAACCGGCAAGAACATGCCTAACTGCTAGCTAGTTACTCACGAACCGACGGAGAGAGAGCGAGCTGTGGAGAGGCGGCCAAGATATATCAAAATGCATCCTGTGCGCGTTTCGCCGATTTCGTACTTCACGCATATACTCCGAGGAAATTTCCATTCAGGTATGTGGTCTACGTCATACCACAATTATCGGGTGCAAGCGACGTAATCAAACGTCAGAGATTCGTAGATTCGGACCGCAACGCCACAGGTTCCTATGCAATTTCAACCGTGATGATGTGTCCTAACAAGTAATTCATAACATATAACTTTCTTAAGCTTGTACATTTCGACAAAAAATGTCATTTTAAAAAACTGTATTCTTAGGACTTATTTCAAAATATTCTATTTAGTGTATGTGGAATATTTTAATTATAAGACGATAAAGGAAAAAAAATTAAAATTATAGTCATAAGTTATTATTCTAATGCTATATTAATTAAATAAAGAAACGAAATATGTAGAAATATGAAATAAAATGAAATATATTTATGTTAAAAAGAAAAGTCGATTTTATTTTTTGGTATTAATGCTGCTTCCATATTCAGACTGAAATACTATAGAAAAATGCAGTGTTCATAATAATAGATAATCCTGATAATGTCTGATCTAATGATCGGCTATGTAAAATGCAATTTTAATGATTTAAGAAATAGATTTAAAATATGGTAATTAATTAGAGAAGATGATATTTGAACACTTGCCGACCGAACGAATTGCATCTGAGTATAAGCTAGCTACAGCGCATTTTTCAATAGATGCAACTATTTCTAAATGGGGAGAAATCCCTGATGGGTCAGCAAAGTGTTAAGCTACAATTTCGGGCATAACTCTGAATAGATACTTTTTTTTTTTGCTTTCGGAACAAGATTTTTTTTTTTAAATTATGGAGAGTATACCATCCCGATAGTTTAGTCAGATGTGTGGGTCAAAATTTGGAACTCGTTTATCTTTTAATTATAATTTTTTGCGAATTTTATCAAATATCTGGAACTAATTAACGAGATTCAAAAATATTTTTGTACATTATTATAAACTTGTTTTTTACTAAAAACATTAACTTAAAAAAAGGCAAATTTTATTTCTAATAATTATTTATCATTTTTTGTTGTTTATTTTGATAATCAAAAACTAATTTGAATTGCGTGGTAAAATAGTAAAAAAAAATAAATAAAACTTTGTATTCAACATTCAATTCAATCTAGTTCTCTTTCACACGTTATAAAATTTAAATTTACCGTTAACTATGTCGTGTCAAAAATGAACAAACAATGTGTGGCAATTAAAGCATAAATATTTAGCAGCGTGATGGAATGAGAGTGGCACAAAAACAGATGAAGGAAACAGATGTTTACTAACTAAGGGAGACATATTGCGTATTAATTTACTAATAGATTCCAACAAATTGTATACAAATGGCCGGTAAATGATAAGAATGAAAGAATTTCGTTAAAACTTTTTGAATTTTTTTTTTTGTTGCCTTTTAATGCTTTATTAACCGGTTAGATTTAGGTTATGAAGGGTAAAACATTTATTAGTATATGAAGATCACGGGGAGAAAACGGTTCATAAAAGCTGATTTGAAGAGACTTTGCTTGGGGAGAGAAAGGGTTTTTCTACAATAAGGTCTGCGTAATAATTGTTGAAGAGAACCGATTTTTGATTCTCAGGGGATAGAGCCTTCCAATGAGGTGAAATTGGTTCGAATCCCGGCGATGGTAGGTCGATACGAATTCCTGCTTTCACCGACCACAGTGCTCTGACGTAAAATATCCTCAGTGGTAGACGGATCATGGGTTAGAGTCGTGGGGTTTTTTCGTGTTTTCCCTCTTTTCGTAACGCAAATGTGGGTTAGTTCCATCAAAAAATCCTCCACGAAGGCAAATATTCTCCTGACACTTGATCCAAATCCCTTGTCTTCTGGATTGGGTACAAAATTACAAGGCTACGGAGTTGAAGCCTAGTAGTCGTAAACCCAAAATTGGGTCCACTGTTCAACGATGGTTAGAAAAATAAAACTCAGTAATAATGTCATTTTTTGTAAAAAAAAAATGCACACAAACCGTTTTACCCCCTTGGTCTTCATATGTTTAAACTGATATTTTCTAGGAAAACCCTTAAAAAATGTTAGCTAAGGCCTTAATGATTTCCTCAAAATTATATAGCTAATAAAAGTGTTCTTGTAGAATCATTTAGAAAATTGAATATTTTTGAATCAATTACTAAACTTTTTCCAAAGGGGACATTTTTACATCTGATTTTTAGTTCTACTGTTCCAACTCTGAGACTTTTTTATATTTCGTTTTCTTTGGCCAAGTCCTTTCATTGTTACTTTGATCTAAGAAGCAATGAAATTGCTTCTTAAGTGAAAATACCCCAATATTGAATAAATTTAGTATGATGAATACGAATATCACAATAAAAAAAAAGATTATTGGCAATCGCTGCAGAGATTCGTGTTATAAAGGGACTCTAATATAACGCAATATTTGCATTATGTTTTATTAAAATTGCTGTATTAATTACTTATTTAATTGCATTTATATATTAGTATGATATATTTTAGATTAATCCTTTCAGTTATTGCCTGCTAGAGAACTTCTTCGAGTCAGTGTAGCAAAAATTAAAGTTTGAGATACTTCTTTTAATTAAGAAAGCATGTTTGGAATTAGACTGGTAAGTCCGAAGTAGATCAGGATATTCTAATAAACACTTCTAATCAAATAAGCACTTTTTTCTTTCTCATATTTGTGTTCAGCACATTGAGTTCACTAGGAGTTGACTAAATTCATTTCAAAGCAGGAATTCGCTGAAAATTTTTAACCAATGTTATTGGAAGTTGAATAAAGAGATAGATAAACAATATTTCAATTGAAAATACTTAATTGGAACATTATATACAAATTGTTAAGAAAATAAAAATTTATAATAATTTCAAATAGAGTTTAAAACATCAGTTAGAAGATAAGAATATCTTGAAATATCTTGACTGGAATAATCTGTTAGAAGCAAATACAACTGTTATGAAAATTCTTTATTAGTTAGTATATAATGAACTAAAATAATCTTAATCAATCTGCTAGAGATTTTTATCAAAATCTTTTCAATTAGTAGTTCGCAATTTATAATAATTTCATACAGCCTTTAAAATGTCACTTAGAAAATAGGATATCTGTAATTATAGCCTGGAAAACAAATTGTAAAGGTCACGAAAAATACTTATTAATTATTATATCACGAGCAAAAATAACCTTAAGCAATCTGTTAGTGATTTTTGACAGAATCTTCTCAATAAAATGTCTAAATTAGAGGAATATTTTAAAAGATAACTTCTTAAGTAAGATGATCCAGTAATTAGAAACGAAATAAGTTCGCAAACTTTAAAGAGTTATTAATGAAAACGACAGACACAGATGGTTTCTCCTTTAAGTACTTCAGCAAGAGAGTTTTACTCAAATGATGTTTTGAAACACAAAAATGTTATCGTGGATAAGAGAGCCTATATTTTGATCAATAATTATCTAAGTAAGTGACAATATTTCTAAATTTATTTTATCTTTTTAGTTTTAAAAACCTTAAAATGTATGACGCTTAAAACGTGTATAAGTTGCATTTAGTAACAAAAGTAATATCATTCAGGTTCAAACAGAAATATTATAATAGTGGAGGAAAAATAACAATTACGTTCGGGCAACTAAGCTGTTCATTAGAGGATAAGTACGAAAGATGTCAGGATCACTAAAGGTTCAAATTTCTTGTTTATGGTAACCCGTGCTGAGGCCTTCTCACTTGGTTGTATGTGTTAACTCTACTTAAAACACTAAGAATTTAAATTTAAAAAAAACATTAAAAAGTCAAGACTGAAAAAATCCAGTTAAAAATAAACTTTATTGAATTGTTTGATCATTGTTTGGTAAATTTTGATAAAAAAGGATGAAATTACAAAATATGCCTTGAAGATTTTTTATTAACTCTATCTTTATTTCTTAAAATACATAAAAGGAGGAGAATTTTTACACAAAATCTTGTATTCCCAATAATTTCAAGTATTAGAAACTAAAATATTTATAAAGGAGACATATTATTCTGTGTTAGACAATAACTAATATGTAGAGTAATAAGAGAGGTTGTTGAAAGTGATTAAATTAGTTTTAGACGTTTATTTAACTCGGTATTTTTTTTTTTTTTTTGCATGAAAGAAAGTTTTGCGTTATTTTTTAGACATGTTTTGGCAGGTATTAAGTGCTATAGTTTTTGACACACACATTCCGTATCATTCAAGTGAAACTTGTATCTTCAATATTAAAAATATTTTATTTATTTGATATTGGTAGGGGCTGCATGGAAACTTTAATTATTTTATTTAAATTATTAATATAAATGGCACTTTTAGATAAAATTAATTTATAAAGTTTCAGTATTTAAAGATATTATTATAGTAAAATAAAAAAAATTGCAAACTCGGGTAATTTTAGTATATAATGTTTTAGTGGGTGGATGCTGATGAATATCTGCAACATTGATTTGACAACTAACTAGACAACATGAGCAATTCTTCGAGAAATTTTAGATTCATCTGATTTTTTGAACCCGGGAAGTGTGTTTGACGAGCGTCGATTTTAATTTCTATTTCGTATGATGTGTATAGACGTCATGTAAAATAAAAAATTATTATTGATTATAAAAATCTGAATTTTCAATAAAATACAACAGGAATATTGTCTGGTGGTATATTTCCTTTCTATTACCCATTGAACTGCTAAATATTTTCGGATCCGGTAATTTGCCTAACACTCGGTTGCTCAAATGTCTGACTCCGTTTTCCCGGCAGGTGCGTTTGGTCAACAACTAATTTTCTCGACCTGTGCATTTGCCCGACAGATACGTTTGTTCCAAGTGTACATTTCCACACTATTTATTTCTCGATGGTTAAATTTGCCCGACATGTACATTTTCCTGGCAATTTATTTTGTGATTGTTACGTTTACCCGACAGGGCTGTAAATAACTGTAATATTCTCTTTTGGAAACTGTTAAACCTTTTAAATAAGGTTGGTCTACTTATGGCAAGAAAGTTACAAGCGATGTTCCTTTATGTTATTAACTTTTTCTTCTGTTTTCTAAAGAACTTAACTGAATTATAGTTAATTCTGGGTATTGTTTTCTTAATCAGATCCAATATTTCAGAGTGGGAAATAGGGCGGTTCGAAACCAGCTATTTTTAATTATTCATCTCTATTTTTTTAGATGGTGCAAAAACATTCCTTTACATACAGTTTTAAAGAAATCTTGGTTGTAAGTTTTTCCTAAATTTTATAACAGAACCATTTGCTTTGCGTTCAACCTGTCATAGCTTGATTTTAATTCCGCACCATGTTGAAGATTTCTAAAATTAAAGCCCGCGCTTAACTGGTTAACTTTGCACAAAATTTTTATGCAAAATATTAATATAAGTAAATTTATGTAATTTTGGGTGTTTGAAACAATGAATTTTAACTAGTTGAATATTTCTTGATTTTGACTATTTTTTGATATTTTTTGAATAATAATAATAACAATAATAAAAATAATTGAAGCTTCAGTGGATTAGGAGTTTCAGCGCTCTCCTCCTAATGAGGCAACCCAGGTTTGAATCCCAGCTATGGACAGTTGGTACGAATTTTGCTCTCTGCTCGCACTGCTCACAGTGCTGACATAAAATATCACCAGCGGTAGACGGATCATGGATGAGAATCCCGTTTCCGTTGGGCTAACTATGGGAGGGTTTCGTGACTTTTCTCCTCCTGTAACGCAAATGCGGGTTAGTTCCATCAAGCAATCCTCCACGAAGGTTATAGTTTGTCCCAATGCTTGATCCAGGAGTTCCCTTGTCTTCTGGGTAGGGTTCAAAATTACAAAATACGGAGCTGAACATTGATAGTCGCAAAATCAGAATTAGGTTGGTTGTTTAACGCCGGTTATAAAATAAAATAATAATAACTGGAACCGGAATTACCTTATTTAAAAAGAGAAGCAGTAAATTAACTTATCAGCGCTTATAACCATAATACGTTGTAACCTTAATCTAAATTGAAATATGGTATCGTGTTATCAGGTTTAAGGTCAATTTAGCATTATAATATGGTCGAGATACATATTAGGGTTGAACTCGCTTCAATTGAATAACCGCCAATGAATGAAAAGTCTCTTTCTATAGAATGCTTACTCAATATATAGATTTCATAAAATTGACCGTCAAACTTTAAAATGTTCTATATTTTATATATTTTATTAAATGGCGAATCGACATAGAATGAAACGATTGCCATTTTACCTAGACTTATTAAGAATGAGTAATGAAAAAATCTACTGGTGAATTATACAATAATCAGGTAAAAAAATTCCCTTATTTTATATCTTAAGGTGTATTTGTTGTATTGTATCGAATGTCTAGTCATTCTAAACAATGATTCGACAGAGTACATTCTCCCATTTCATTATTTTGTCTAAATAATTTATCCAATGAATGAGAATTCTACAGAATTGACATTTCATACTCTGACAGGTGCATAACTATCCTTCATTAAAAATTGATCAAAATCAGGTGTATTAAAATCGGTTAATTGTAAATTAAATTTTAAGCAGATTTATTTTATTTTATAGAATTCAAATTAAAATAATTTTTACTGTTTCCTTTGCACTTGTACAAAACCCTTATTAACGTCAACCCCCTGAGGAGTTTTTTTGTGGTCATATTTACATCAAATACTGAAAAAGAACAATTATACCCTTAAAACAGTAATAAAAATCCTATTTTTATTTTAGAATTTTATTCAAATTTTTCAAAAACAATGCTTAAATAGCCACAACAATCAAATTTAAACAGCACAATGAGCTGATGTAAATTTACAATCACAATAAATAAATTATCAAAGAATAACAGTTCTGTAATAATACATTGACAATTATTACGTACTTCAAACAGCAGAATCATGTTTTTTTATAAAAAAAGATTACTCAATTATTTTAGTTATTAAATCGTTCTTTTTTCAAATAGCTCAAAATTTGAAATATTAGCTATTGAATACTACTTGAATTTTAAGATATTCTGTTAGAAAATATTGTTTTGCTAATTTTGTTAAAAATGTAACTTGAAAAAATATACGAAGAACCTATTATGACTTAGTAGCATAAAAATTCCATTTTTATTGGAAATAAAACTTATCCTTTTTAAAAAAATTCCAAATAATGTGTTTCTTTATTAAATTTTAAAGATTTTTAAAATGTAATAAAGAAAATTAAATAATGGGAAATAAAGAAATTCTAAATATTTCGTTAGTAAGGACTTGAATTTTTCACGATTTCCCGAAATTTTAGTGGGATAAAACTTTTTGCATTAGACAGAAAATATAATATTTTACGTAACAAATTGAGAGAGAGAGTATAAAAGTCAAATAATTAAACGTATTTGAAATAAAAATCGTAAGAAATTTTAATGCTTAAAATATCATTTTAGCTAAATATATTTTTAAAGGTGAATTTGCATCTTTTTTTTAATTAAATCTACTTCTAGAAACTTGTTTATTGTTATATTCTACTTTAATTGTTTTTTCTAGATATTAATTAGGATCACATTTTTTGTTTTTCTGAGTGTGTGAATTTTATAAGCATTCTTCCAAAAAGCCTGTAAAAAAACTTTAACTGAAATTTTTTAATTTTTTATGTATGCTCTAATTTAAATAAATTTTGACTTACTTCGAATATAAGCAACCACAATGAAATTTCTTCAAGATTTTTCTTTAATATATCTATGAGATATTAACAGTGAAAAAGTAAAAAAAAGCCAACAAATTTGATTGATTTTTTGATTAGCCTTAGTATAAACACACCTTAAAATTTCCGTCATAACTTTTTTGTGCCTTAAAATAATTTACTGTTATCTGCAACATACTTTTTCTCCTTCATTTTTGCAACATACCTTACGTGGATAAATATAGAGAAACAAGCTTAATTTTCTCTCTATCATCTTAGATTTTATATTACATTTATTATAATCGACTCATTTTATTACAATAGCTAAATCTCTTTTTTTTTATAAATGAGGGATTTGATTTTTCTGTGTAGACAAAAAGTCCAGTTATTGCTAAAAAAGATGAAGTTGTTAACGCTTATAAAAGAGATGATCCCGTTAATTATCTGTTAAAACCAGATTTAAATTAAAGATGCATGTTTAGATAAGAAAAACATAAAAGTTATTCATCTCAAACTTTTCTTATCCTCGTATCTATTTTATTTTAATTAATAACTTTAGAATTAGGAATTATATAATACAATTACTTTTTTTATGAACTTAATATTTAAAATTTAAACGTTTTTATTAAAGGTTTAATTCTTTTTAGTTTGTAGAAACCCTTTATTTTAAAAGAAAATAAGGATTTCTTTTAAAACAATTTAAAAAAAAGGAATTGACACTCATTAAATCTAAACTTGACTTCAATTTATTGAGTAACTGAAACCTAACTTGATCCTTAAAATATATAATTGCATTCAAAATATATAATTGCTTTCATACTGTATAGTATTTTACAGATTGAGTGTTGAAAATCAAATTTCTCATGACTTATTAGCTGAAAGAATGATAGAAAAGAATTGGAAGTTGAGATAAACCATAAAATGTATTGTTGTTTATAAATTTATAGATAAAGAGTTGAAATTCAAATTTGTTTTATATTGTTTAAAAATATTGGTTTTGAAGCAGTTTAAGCACGAAAACTAAAGTACGTTAAAGATTTTACATAATTCTGTGAAGTTTTATCCTCTGCCAAATTACTTCAAGCTTGACAATCTTTTTTATCAGTTTGGCTAAAAAATTCTTTATAAATCGCTAAATAATGGATTTCTCATAGTATTGAGTGGTTTTTCAATCCCTTTTGAATTGTGCTGAGAAATAGAACGGAGAGAATTTTGCATTTTCAATACTGTAATTGAATTACAACCTTTTATATAACTGTCCAATAACCATGGCTTGATTTGTCTAATTTGTCCAAAACGTTTATTTTTAATTTTTTTTTTATTATTTATTAAGCGTTTCCCTTACCAATTTTTTTGAGAAAAAAAAATGCAAAAAATCAACATATTTTTTTATTTCATTAATAAATACAAGGAAATAAAACAAAACATAATACACAAGTTCTAAGTTGAAATTTTAATTTTTTTATGTGTATAAAGTCTTTAATTTACCATCATTTTACTGTCCCAAATTATCTCGGGCAAATGAAAAAAGTTAAATATTAGTATATGCTCACATTTTCATAATCTGAAAAATCATCTTTTACTTTCTCTCGCGAACGCCATTTTTTTTTCTCTTTTTTCTATGCAAATTCAGCAACCGTCGCCGTATATACAATTGCACAAAACCCGGTCCCTCAAACCGACAAAACTTCCAATCACAGCATTATTTTTTGTTTTGCTTTCGGCAGAGTAAAAACGTGATAAAACAAAATGTATTGACGAATGCCCGAGTTTACTCGGGATAATAAATAGTTGCAATAGATTCATACCCGATTTAACTCGTTACAATCAGGGAAGCTGTTAAAAGGCTTTTTAAAACGTTAATTGGTTCATCAAAAATACTTTTTTAGTTAGACCTTTCTCTACAAGACTCCTTTTTTTAATTGAAAAACAGCGTAAAGTGTTTTTCCAAAAATTTATTAATAATAATTTTAATCCTAAAGGAATTACGGAATGGGATTATTTAAACTCTCAGAAATATCTTAATTTTAGATCTTTTCATTAAAATCAGTAGGCTAACCATGATGAATTATGATTCGAATAACTTCCTTATTGACTAAATTTCTAACATATACATATTAAGTGCTAAGAATACTTAACAATCTGTACT
Source organism: Parasteatoda tepidariorum (assembly GCF_982258835.1). Classification (NCBI taxonomy): domain Eukaryota; kingdom Metazoa; phylum Arthropoda; class Arachnida; order Araneae; family Theridiidae; genus Parasteatoda; species Parasteatoda tepidariorum. Next base: position 3,341,553 of record NC_141765.1, on the reverse strand, counting down.
GCTCTTATTATGAAAAGGCATAAATTTCCACTCTTTTCAAAAATAATTAATCACACAAAGTATTTTTTGATATATGAAGTATCCTAGCTATGGCCTTTATCTAGTTGAAACACGATGTTTCAATATTAAAAACAATGAAGCAATACAAATGTGTAAAGTTTAATTTTAATATAAATTTACTTAGAGAAAGGGGAAAAAGTTGAAAACTATCAAAACTTTTGCTTGGTTGAACTAGTTTTATAACCTTTGACAGATTTCTAGTTAATGAAGTAATAATTTCTGGTTGAATAGTTATGAAAAAGATTTGAGTTTTATTTCTTCTATTGTAATCTCAAAGAAAATGTTTCCTTTAAGCCTAAATTTGATTGAAAAACAAACATCTTTATCCATACGAATTATTTTGGAAAAATAGATATTTCGGAAAAGTGACAGCAAAAAAAAAAAGTTGTGCTTTGGCACCTTTATTTAAAATAATTGAGAGCATAAATATTTAGGTCTTTAAGTCACCCATGACCTTCAAAGTTTGACAAAAAGAAAAAAAGACCTAATTAAAAAAATATTAATACTAATCACAAATAAGCTATAAAGCATTGAAATTAGCAAAAATTTTACTTTCGTCGCTTTTTCACATGGTGCAGTATTTCTTCTTTCTTAGTCCAGTTTTAAATTTTCAGAATAAACGTACACTATGCAGCTTTTAGCTTGTTAAGCAATCATAATTTATTCCATTAACAACCTATCAGTTAATACGTCAAGTTGACTGAAATTGGAATCCAATCCTGACCTTCCTTTCTTTTCGAATACAAGAGTTTTTCAGCAAAGCTTTGGCTCCAACCGTGTTTTATAATAGAATAGTACAACTACTAAAAGCTTATAAGGGCACATGTTATGGTAAGAGTTCTCCCCACCTCCTGTTGAAGAGATTTGAGGTGGTCACCCAAAAAGCGAGCTGTTTGCCTCGAAATATTGAGTTGATGACACCATCGCTGTCTTTTTTCATAGTACCGAGGATGATCAAGTGGAACGAAGTGTTCCATCTTTTTGATTGAGGATATTTCTGTGAAGCCATGCATGATGATACCATCTTTCATTACCGTTCAAAGCAAAATGGTAGTGTATAGAGTGCCTATCAGAGAGCCAAATCACGAGAATAATTAGGGTTATTATCCATTGGGAGAGATGCTGTATCGAGTCACTATTGTCCGGCTGCTTAATTTCATGATCATCTTAAAGTTAGATGCGCCCATATTCAATAGTGTCGGCTTAAAACGTGTTTTAAACACCAACGTATTTTTTTTCCTTTTGTCATTAGAGTGAAATAATTTATTTTTAATTTTATTATTCTTGAACAATTATATTATATATACTTATATATCAGGTGAATAACCAAGGAATGTAATGAAATATATGTTTTTTCAATTTGTTATGCATTAAAATTTTGAACTATGATTGAAATGCTTTTGAGTCAGGGTGAACAAGTTTTTTGATATAATGGTTAAGTACAAGGTAAAAAAAAGATTTTTACGGTTACCACGATTTACCGAAATTTTCATAAAATGCAAAACCTTCTGTCAACTGTCCATAACAAGAATTTTTACTAGTTGCATTTTAGTATGTCCAAAATTTTTGGAAATGAATAATAAACTATAATAAAAAATTTACTACTTTTTAAAATAAATTATCATTTACCGTAGATTTGTGTATATTAAATATATTGAAAAAAAGTAATTTAATTGAAAATAGTTTATACTTTTCTATATTAACTGTGTATTGTAGGGCAGCTTTGTATGACCTGAACTGCAATATCCAGTCAATAATATAAATTCAATTAATATAAGTAATATAAATTCAATTTTTAAACTAAGAAATTGAAAACAAAATCAGGTTAAAAATAAAATGAAATGGAAATGAAAATCAAAATAAAGGACTTGTTTGAAAAACTAATTGGTCAAATTCGCCCAAATTTTGTATTCTGTTAACTAAAATAATATACTTAAAATGTGAGGAAAAATTTGCTTTCCTAACTATTATTAAAATAAATAATAGCAAACTAATGATTATGAAAATTATTTTTCATGTAGCAATACTTTTTATTACTTAAGTTTTATAATTATGCTCAGAAATTGTTTGTTTTGCATAAATAGTTCCAGAGACATGACGAAATATGCATAAAGTGAAATTAAAATCAGGGGGCCTAAGTTTTTGATAGCTTTTCTGACTAAACTATTTGGAATCATATTTCCAAGAATGCGTCTATCTCCAACATTTTGAAATTCATTATCCCAACTCACCTTAATATATATATATACATAAATAAATAAAAAGGTATGTTTATTCAGAGAAAGTAAGCTTTTGCGTGTAATTTCTAAATTTAAAACAAATCAATTAGCATTTTTAGTTAGCCCTGCGTAAGTGGTTATTATAAAACTTAAGATGTTCCATTTTCTATTTTGCTCTCTGTACAGCAATATTTGTCTCCTTTTAAAAAAAATTCAGCATTTAGTTAGCATTTATTTCAAAATATAGTAAATTATTTAAAGAACTGCTACTAGAAAAAATAAATTTAATGTTTTTGCAGTACAGCAAATATGTAAAATGCTATGCTTGATAAAAAAATGTCACTGAAAATCGTCCCTTTTTTAAACAGATAAAATATTAAAAAATGAGCAAAATATTGAATAACTAAGTTTGACACTGAAACTGCTTGATATCGAAATTTTCATACTTTTCACTGGAATTGTAAACTTTAAAATCAGTTATATTTTAAGAATAAAAATCTAAAAAAATTTCTTATGCATAAGGAGATTTGTGATAATTATTTTATATAAAAAAAACTAATATATTATAATTTTGAAAGAAATAATTATAATTCGGGTGTTTACAATTGGCATTTAAGATTTTAAATAAAAACAATGTGCAGTAAATACAAAATTGTATGTCAAGATATTTTTTTCTGTGTAGACAAAACATCTTATTGCGTATTATATAACAAGATATATCAGAAATGCTCACCAAGCTTAGTAGTACAACAATTGATCAACAACTTTAAGGAAGGGCTGTAGAAATAAAAATACATTTGGATAACGAATAAATACTTTCCATTGCTTACAATAATAATTCCTACATCAGAAATATTTTTGATTTAGAAACTTTTCAATACCAATATATGAGAATATAAACATAACCACATATTAAAAAATTGAACTATGTACATGTTATTAATAATTAGTTGTGTAATTGTAGTTAGCAGTCAAGGATGAAATTTGTAGGTTGAATACGTCAACTTTAAAACACTCATTATTTGTCATTGGCTTAATATTTTATATTTTTTTCCTTTTGTAGGAAAGTTATGTACTCAGTCAATTGAAAAATTATCATAATCTTTAAAAAATATTAAAAACATTTTTAAAAAAAATTAAATTCATTGAAAAAGGAACTGTCGAAAAATCATACTATTATGAAGTACAAGTACTTACGCGGAACTACAGTATTTCAGACAGTACTAAACATTAATTGTGTATTTGGCTCTAATGTTTGTTGGCTGAACAGCGATGAATCGCCAAAACACCATTCAAAGTGAAATATTTACCATTTGTGGGTGTTTAGTGGTCAAATACTGTTGTGATATAGTATGAAACCTGGCTCATCGATCACAATAAATATATTTGAACTAACTAGCCAATTTTGACATGTAACGGTTGATTTTTTAAAAGTATCATAGTATGATATTCATTAATTAAAAATTTCTCAAGCAATTATGCCGTAATTTTCAATTGTTTTACTTTAGTTTGCAGTAGTGCTAGTCTGTTGAAAAAATTTTTAACTAAAAATAAGAGCTCAGAAGATTAATAATATACATAATTTGGTACATAAATAAATAACTCACATAAATTTGGTGCAAGGATTGTTTTTTTAAACCTTAATCATCTTCTTGTTATAAATTTTTAAAAATCTCTAGTTTAACTTACGAAACTCAGAATCTGTTAAAAAATATTTAGTGTTTAAATATCAGTGTAATTTCTATTGCTTTTTATTTTTAGATTGACATCATAAAATCAATGCAATGAACAATGTATATTTAAACTTCTCTTAGATCGAAATCCACATAATTTCATTTCTGCAGCCCATTGAAACATTACTTGCATATCCCATCTAAATGTCAGTTACTAAGCTAAACGTTCTTAGTTCCAAACGTGAAAGCAATATTTGTTGAATCACTTATAATCTTTCACAAGCAAGAGCTTCATAATTTCTTTTCCTAAAGTTTGAAACGTAAATTGAAGGCTATCACAAGAAAAATACTTATCCATCCAAATACACAATGCAATTTGTGACTGTTGTCTGAAAAAAACAAAACAATATATGGAATCAATGAGCTCTTTCTGAAACAAATAAAACATTTTAACTAATTATACTTTAAAGTAAACTTAACGTGCAACGTGGACTACTAATGGCTCAGCCAATTCTAAATTCTCTTGCTGAATTATATTATTTAGTTTAAAACAATAGTTTGAATAGTTATTTCAGATTATAACAAGAAAGGCTACAACAAGATTATAACTGGATGAAAGGAATTAATGCTCTTGTTTTGTAAAAGTGGAATGATGAAATACTAAACCGACTAATTCGTCAAAGCACATTGAGAATAAAAACACGTTTGGCAGATCAGCATTTAGAAGATGTTTTGTGAATTGAAAACACAATTATGCAAAAACAGTGAAAGATTTTATATTAGGACTGATATGATATTCCCTTTTAAATATTGATTTTTTTTCATGGAACTTTAATGTATATATACGGATATCTTGTATGCGGATATACAAGATTATACGGATATCTTGTATATCCGTATAATCAAATTGTGTTGTCATTTTAGACATTAACTAAAATGTATAAATGAATTGATTATTCACTAATTTTGCTCCATTCTTTAACATAACGCCACAATTATGTTAAACTATATAAAGTGTTGTTGATATGCAAATAAAATCCCATTTTTCCTCTCCCTCTCAGGTAAGTTGCGCGAGTTGCGTAATGTAATACAACGACTTCCCGATAGGGGAAATCGATATATATTTGTTGAAGAAGCTAACTGATTGTTGGTTGATTCGAATGTATTTCTTTAGCATAGCACTGTGTGTGCAAGATATTATTTCCGCATATTATGTTTTAAAAAATACTTTATTTGCCGGCATTGGCCTCTGTGTTATTCAACCTAACAACAGTTGGTAGCAGAGCGTGGTTTACGATCATCATGGAAAAAGACTTAGTTTTTGGAATTCCGAAGTTGACTGGAATTAATTATCATCTTTGGGGCATGAAAATGGAAGAAGTTTGGAATTTGAAAAAACTAATGTTGGCATTGACAGAGGAAGCTCCAACTGACCCTGGTAAATTGCAAGTTTGGGAAACTACTGACCAAGATGCCGTATCATACTTGAAGTTGTCACTATCAGACGAACAGGCTTTGCAACATGCAGAAGAAACGAATGCAAAAGCTCTGTGGACAAGAATTAAGAAGGTTGAACTCCGACCCACCCCAGGGGGGTATACGGAGATAAAAGTAAAATTATTACAATAAAATTTCTCTAAAAACTAAAGTTACAGTAAAATTTCGCCAAATGACAGTGGTGGTGATCAGTTAAAAGTGGATTAACAATAAAGTTTGGCAATTAAAAATATGTGTTAAAGGCAATGAAACCCAAAAGCGCCGGTGTAAATGTCGAGAATTAAATGATTATAAAAATAAGGAAACAAGAGATAAAAAATCTCAAAACTAAAATCAATGAAAGCTAAAAGTCCAAATAGTAAATGTCTAAAAGTAAAAGTCTGACTAGAAGTCTATGAAGTCTAAAATCAAAAGTAGATAAAAATTCAAAATGTAAGGCTAAAAGTTGATTAGTAAAAATTAACGATGACATGCTCTATTGTTGGTTCATGACTGGGGTCAGTTGATCTGGGGCTAGAATGTCCTCGAGGGTTAGGGCAACCCTGGCAATTTTCCAGCATTTTGGGAAGTGACCCAAAGAGAGACATTTATTCATGATACTAGTGAACCAGATCTTATTTGTGTAAAATAGGTCTCTGATGACCTCTCCCGGGATTCCATCTGGTCCTGGAGCCTTGCCACTTTTTAAGTCTCTAATTACACACTCAATTTCATAAATGCCAAAAGGATCATCCTCAGCCTCCTGTCCAAAGCATGTGATCATGTCTTCTTCTACCGTGGACAAGAATTAAAACTACCTACCCTGGGCTTGAAGAAGATAGAAAGATTGATGCGGGTGCCGAACTTAAGAGCTTAGAAATGCTGGATTCAGAAGTCGTAAATGATTATTTAGCTCGAGCTGAAGGATTATCGACTTAGTGTGCTTCCTTGGGACTGAAAATATCTGACAGAGAATTGGTATTTTTCACGGTCAGAGGTCTAGTCAGAAAATATGAGCGCAGAAAACAAGTTTTAAAAACTCAACGAGAGGAGTCACTGGAAGAAATACTCGAAGTTTTAAGGGAAGAAGAAAAAGATTTACTACAGAAATCTCGTGGACAAAGAAATTCGGAATCCGCGCATGCTACTCAGAAGAAGAGTTTACCAAGGAAAATTTGCTACGCCTGTAGACGACCGGGACATGTAGCAAGGGATTGTTATTCGAAACATCAAGAAGTGGGAACAGATAGATGCTACAAACCATCGACCAGTAGAGTAAAAGGTCGTCGAAAACCAAATTTTCAAGAAACATTGGTATCCGATAGTGCTACTCCAGAAAATTTCGCCTTGGTTTCAGTTGAACAGAATGGACAAGTGGACGAATGTTGGATCTTGGATAGCGGAGCCACGTCTCATATGTGCAAGGATGAATGCTGGTTCGAATCTATAGATGCTTGCGATAGCAAAATATACCAGGCAGGCGAGACTTTTACATTGGATACTAAAGGAACCAGAACTGTTAAAGCTATTTCACTAAGTAATAATGCAAACATTATAATTAGTAATGTATTGTATGTACCAGAATTACGTCATAATTTACTGTCAGTTGCATGTCTAATGGATAAATGGTATAATGTTAAATAACATTCAAACTCAGAATTAATTATTGCTCCTAATGGACGCTTAATTTTGAAAGCTTTGAGTGTGAATAAAAAATTAGAAGTTAAGCTTGGGTGTCACAAAGTTAAAAATAAAGCTGAAATGAATGTAATTTGGCATAAAAGATAGTGTCATTTGAATGCTGATTATATGCGTAAAATGTCTAAAGTGTTAAATGTAAAAATTGATATTGAATTGTCTTGTGAATCATGTGATATTTCTAAGATTAAAAGAAAACCTCATTTTAGCATTTTAACTCCTCAAAGTTCAACAACTTTAGAATTAATACATGGTGATTTGTGTGGACCATTCCCAGTTAAGTCTTTAGGTAATTCAAGATATTTTTTAATATTAGTAGATGATTTTTCTGGCATGTATTTTACTTATTTTCTTAAGAACGAAACCGAAGTATATGATGAAGTTGTAAGTTTTTAGCTGAAATTTGAAAACTTAATAAATAAGAAAATTAAGAAATTTCGTAGTGATAATTGTCTTGAGTTTGTAAACAAAGATCTTGAGTTTTATTTCACTGACTGCGGAGTTACACATGAAAAATCTGTGCTGTACAACCCAGAAAGTTTGGGTAAAGCTGAATGAGCTAATAGAGTTTTGTTAGATAGAGCTAGAACATTAATCTATGATAGTAAACTTGTTTAAAATTTTGGGCTGAAGCAATGACCTATGCAACTCATGCTACTAACCTAACTCCTCGAAAAGGTAAAACTGAAGTTCCAAAAGAATTATTCTTAAATAAAAAGCAGAACTATAAATATCTATGTGCTTTTGGATCTACAGTATATTATCACGTTCCTAAAGCTTTAAGACACAAACTTTCTATTCCAGGTAAAAAGGGTATTATGTTGGGATATTCGAATGAAAGACGAGCGTATCGTATTTACGACCTTGAAGGAAATAAAGTAATCTAAGAGCGTTCAGTAAAATTTAATGAGAAATTATTAGGTAGTTGTAATTTGTTCGGTGAGGATAAATCTAATGACATCGATAAATTTTTTAATATCCAAACTAACGCAGAAGACCAAAATACAAGTTTTGAATTTCCACAGGATTTGAAAGATAGCCGAGATTTAAGTGAAACTAAAACTCGCGGTCGTCCAGTAGGTGCAACTAAAGAAAAAATTCGGGAATTTAATGAACAACGAATAACTGAAGACGAGAACAGGTTACTAGAGCTAGGTGTACGTCGGTCTGATAGAATAAAGGAAAAAGCAAGTTCAAACTTAGTAACTAATATTCCAGGCAATTTTGATGAAGCTAAACGTGATAAAAGTTGGTTAAAATGGGAAAAAGCAATGAATGAAGAATTAAATTCTATTCACGGACACGATGTTTGGGATCTAGTTGATGAACCTGAAAATGTGAAAATAGTTAAGAGTAAATGGGTTTTTACTATGAAAGAAAGTAAATACAAAGCTAGGTTAGTAGCAGCAGGTTTTAATCAAGTAAAAAATCGCGAATATTTCGAGTCTTATTCATCCGTGTTAAGTACCGAATCTTTGCGTTTGTTGTTAGCATTATCTGCCAAATTAAATTTAGAAGTAAAATTTTTGGATATAAAAACTCCCTATCTTTATAGTGATTTAGAAGAAACTGTATATATGGCTATTCCCCCAGGTTTTGAACATTTGTTTGGTGAAAATAAAGTATGCAAGTTAAAACGTAGTCTTTATGGATTACACCAATCTGGTCGAAATTGGCATTTACACCTTAAACGGGAATTAGAAAAGCTTAGGTTTAAAACAGCTAGCTTCGATAATTGTATTTTCACTAGAATAGAGAATTCTAAATAGTTTTATTTTGGAATATACGCAGATGACTTAATAGTTATTTATTCAGACTTGAAATGTATAATGATATAGTAGGAAAATTATCTCGGATATTTGAAGTGAAGGAAAATACAGAGAATAAATTCCTAGGTATTAAAATAAATAAAAGTGAAAAGGGCATAACTTTGTCTCAAACTGAATATATAAACTATTTATTGCAGAAACACGGTATGTTTGATTCTAAATGTGTAAAAATACCAATTTTAAAAGGTGAGGATAGGAGTTTTAATTGTTCAAATGAAATGGTTAACCAAACACAATATCAAGAATTAATAGGGGAACTTTTATATCTCTCGAACAGAACACGGCCAGACTTAGCATTTGTCATGAGCTACTTATCTCAATTTAATCATAAACCTGAGAAACGATATTTTAATTTAGTTAAAAGAGTGTTAAAATATCTCAATGGTACAAAGGATAAAAAATTATTTTTTAGTAACAAATCAGGACTTTTGAATGCTCATGCCGATGCAAGCAGGGGAAATGCTGAAAATGGGAAATCATTTACAGGAGAAATTGAAATGTTAGGTGATTCTTTAATTTTACGGAAGAGCAATAAACAAAAAAACAGTTGCTCTATCTACTTGTGAAACGGAACTTGTTTCTTTAGGTGGTGTTTGTAAAGAACTAATGTGGATATTAAATTTATTAGAAGAATTGCATTGTTCTATATTTGCAATGAAACCTGGGACCATTTCGTCTGACAATCAATCTGCAATTGATTGGTTGAATAGTGCAAAATCATCTTCTAGAACGAGACATATCAATTTGAAACTTCATTACGCAAAGGATATAATTATCAAAATTTTTAAAGTAGAGTATGCGCAAACGGACGAAATGATCGCGGATTTCCTAACTAATTAAGCTGTAACTTTTGACAAGCTAACTTGAACTGTGTCACAAATAAATTTAATTGATTAATTGTTAATAAGTTTAAGTTGTATGAGAAATTAGTTTATTTATGTTTTATATTTTGTGGAAAAAATATGTATTTATTCGCAGGGGGAGTGTTGTTGATATGCAAATAAAATCCCATTTTTCCTCTCCCTCTCAGGTAAGTTGCGCGAGTTGCGTAATGTAGTACAACGACTTCCCGATAGGGGAAATCGATATATATATTTGTTGAAGAAGCTGACTGATTGTTGGTTGATTCGGATGTATTCCTTTAGCATAGCACTGCGTGTGCAAGATATTATTTCCGCATATTATGTTTTAATAAATACTTTATTTGCCGGCATTGGCCTCTGTGTTATTCAACCTAGCAACATAAAGCTATGTAAAAAACTACAAAACTTAGTAACTTACGTTACAATTAACTGTTACCTTCCTTTTAGTAATGAATTCTTTGCCTGCATTATCTGATTGATGGGAAGTTCGGGAAATTTTCCAATTTTATTGATACGACTCTAAGATGCAAAATGTTAAATACCGATACTTTATAGGAGCTTTTAATTTTTAAAGTATACTTTTTGTTACTTCGAATTATTCATTTTTTTCTGAATAAACTCATTTTTTTCTTAAAAAAAATATTTGATTCAGCTATTAAACTCTGATTGATTTAATGAAAGAAATGTAGCAGTATTCATACATAAAGAATTTCTTTGATCGTTGTGTAAACCTCTATCTACTCTGTTTGAGAGAATTTATATAGTTTAAGATAGTTTAAATTTTTTTCTTGAACCATCTCATACAAATTTTACATATTGCCGAAAGATGTTCCATTAGAGAACTTACTACAATATGGTCTAGTGATGGCCGATGGAAATGGTGGTACCCATGATCCATTTCTGCATATTAGAGTATCGGGACCGCGTAAAGTTTTCGTATTATTGCAACTGTAGTGCACGATTGCACCTTCCCTTGGGCGATTCCAGCATGATTTCTCCTCTGTCATGTTATATGTTCCAGGTCCAGGTAAAGGTGGAATAGGGTCACACCCATAATCTGAAATAAAATTAGAGCTAGTAGAAGGATTTTTAAATGATACATGTAACAATATTAGCATTATAGCATTGATTATTTTTTTTATTTAACTTGGGAAATAAAGATACGCATGGAAGTTGTGATATTATGGTTCAATATTGAACAAATTACCTTACCCAACTTTGTAATGATGGTTAAATCCTCATTAAGTGGACATGGCTCAAATTGCAGAGTTAAGATTTTATTTTATTTTTTAAACTACTCTAAGTATTGTTTTTTTTTAAGAATTAACCAATGAATGGAAAAAATTTTACTATGAAATGCCGTTCTTTTGCATAAATAATCCAGTGCGAGTTTTAGCTTAGTCTTTCTTTTTACGGAAGACTTTGAAAGTCAGATTTTAGTAGAGTTCTTTATAGAAAGGTTTACACGGCTTTTATAAATTTATAATAGTGGAACATTTATTTTAGTAGTGGAACACTATTTTTAGATTTGCCAGTTAATTTTAATAGTGGAACATTATTACCACTATCATAAATAATTTATAATAGTGGTAGTAAATTTACATTGTTAAATCTAGTTTTTTAAGTACCACTTTATAATTTAGAGATCAGTAAACACAAAGATCACCAGAAAAGCTATGTCAGTAATATACTCGGTCATCCTCACACAGAAACTTGGCTCTGTAATGATCTGTGTTTAAAAACGTAATGATTAGGTTTTGTGGTTAAAACCAAATTACTTATTCAGTTGTTACAATTTGGGTATAATACTGAAAAGGTAAATAAATAGTACTATCTAAATCTGTTGTGGGTCCCCTATTAGGCCTATAAAAAGTATCAGAACCTTGAGTGCCGGTACTTTTTTACCGTAATTTGATCCGGATTATTTACAGTCAATGGTTAGAAAAATACAATAACTATACTGGAGGAAGTTTTTCGAGATGTTTGAAGGTATTCAGTTTTCATTTGTTCATAAGATCATTTATGGAAAATTGCATAGTATACACAAATTTGCATAATATCCTACTTGTTACATCAACATCGGGCTAGATTTACGTTTAATGACTTGTATTATAAATACAAATGACCATACTAATGTGAAAATGTATATTTAAGAAAAGAAATTTATTATTTTCCTAGATATTATATAATATGGGTAATAAATAGTCAATGACTTATGCATAACTGCCAGAAAAGAATTTCTTAATACATTTTACTTTAATTTAAAATGCTTTCTTGAACTGAACTTATTATTTTTTATGTTAACGAAAAATTTAAATACAGAAATTTGCAAATTAGCGTCTAAACACTACGTGCTGAAATTCTTTCCTTTCTTTTCCGTTATTATAGATTTAGAGCAAAAAGCGGAAAAAAATGAAATTCCAGTTAGTTTTTTCCTGTTCACACTATAGTTAATAAGCTTATCAAGATAAATTGTTCATAATATCTTTCAGAATATCGCATGTGTTTTTGATACTCTTATATCATTAAACTTTATATTTAACATCAACATGGAAAACATGCCTAATCATTGTTTTTGGAACATTGGAATTTTTTTGTGTTTAATCATTTCTTTATGAGTTTTATATTTTTAATTGTTATATAGTTTGTTCTACATTTGCGAGTAAAACATAAAGCAAATTAACTTGAGCAATTTTAATTATGGATCCAATTAGTGAATTTTTTTATAGTTAACTAATTAAAACATAAAAAAATGAAGTAACACGTTCTCGAGAGTGAAAATTTGCCTTATTAGTACCTTAGGAAAATATGGTTTTCTTGCAAAAAATATATTTCAATATATTTAATAATGCATTTATAAAGAAGTAAATATTATTTTTATTCAATTCAAATTTCATTTCAAATGCTTAGGGATTTATTATGAATGTCTTAAAATGAAATGTTTATCAGCATATAATAAGTTGTATCTTTTAGAAAGCTCAAAAAAATTAGTAGACATTTATTTGAAAATGTAAATAGTTTGTTTCATGATATATGAATAATATTTTTTTGAAAGATACAACAAAAATTTTAAGTAATTTACTATTTTTTCCCACCATAATTCTCTTAAATGAAATAATAATAAGGATAAATTCTTTTTAACTATAGTTTAATAAAAGCATAAAATGTGTACAAGCTAAATATCAAAATTTTAGAATAAGAGGAATTTTGCATTCGAGTGCAGAATGATATAAGCAAATACTGATACAGTCTGTCAATCACGAGATACACTTTCAGTCAGGTAGATTTTCGGGATGTTGATGACTCATCTCGTAATTGCCAGGCAGTACAGACAGTACAGTATATCTAATGTAAAATTAAAGTGCTTTTCACGCTTCTGGACATAAAAATCAAATCTAAAATATCTTTAAGAGATGGCCTAAGTATTTGAAATAAAATTTCAGTTTCACTAAACATCTTTAATGTGCACATTTTAAATTTGTAATCTTATGAAAATAATATTTTTTAGGAGGGTAAAATATAATGTTTTTTCTTTTTGAGAATATTTTACTAGTGATATTTTGGAACAAAATGAATATCTCAACTATAAATTAATAGAGTAAAATGTGCTTATGAAGGCAGTATATATTGTCCCATGAGACTAGCGTTATTAAATTTAGATCAGTTTAAGAGAGATTATTAATTTGACAAACTCAACTGAATGTAATCTAAGTAAGTATAATTACGGAATTCTGTTCTAGACATTTAAATACATTTATATCACCCAATTTATAAGCAAAAAGTTCTTAGAAAAATAGAAACTTCTTAATTAAGGGTACAAAAGTATAGAAACAGTTAGATAACTCTTTTACAGGAATTTAAATGTATGTTTATTGTCACACAACAATTTTATAAAAAAATGTTTCAGATTTTTGGTAGGCTTGAACTTCTTAATTAAGGTTATAAAAGTATAGAAACAGATAATTCTTGTGTGTGCAGCTAGTAAAATAAATGAACACTTTTATTAAAATAATTGAAATAAAACATATACACTATATAAAGTAAATAGAAACAAAAGATACTAATTTAAAGAATAAAATCAAGTAAAAAAAGCTCTAATCTAAAAAAAAAGGAGTTTCAAGTTTGAGTTCCGAAATTCACACTAACGACACTGAAAATGTCTTCTAGCCACACACCAAGGCATCGCCACTGAGCTAGCTTAGTGGCTGGTTAATTACAGCTAGAGAAACTTGAGTTTCATAATCAAACGAGTTTCCGGCAAACAATTTCTTGGTATATAAGTATGGAAATACTCTGTTGTATAAATTTAAGTGCATCATCTACCTACAATTTATAATCAAAAAGTTTCAACTCTTAGCTTGTAAAATATTCTAAATTCTTCGCAAAAGTTATAAAAGTAATCTGAATAACATTACGTAATATTCCATGATGTCTCAGTTGTTCAAGACATAAAGCAGTCATTGGAAGGGGCTGAATTCAATGCTCAACGATAACTTAATGCCCACCCAACTTCAGGATACCAGCTTATTTTGGAAGTTAAGGTGGCTTGTGCACAATACTGACGACATTGCTACTATCATGTGGTTGGTTTCGAAATTGTGGAGCCTTAACCTCCATGACTCTTCCTGGCTTTCTATGAATTGCTGTGGGAATGCTTTACTTTTTAATAATAATAATACATTTTACTGGTAGATTAGTAAATTGGATAATAATAAGGAGTACTGCTGTATAATGTTCAGAAATGTTTCAATTTTACACATTAAGATTCAATAAAATTTTATAAAGTGATTAAGTTTAATATAAATTAGATATTATACATAAATTGGAAATATATAGCCATTTTTTTTCTCGACACATATGATTGACATCAAACTAAGCAACCATTAAATGTAATTTTCTCAGATCAGTGTTTCTTATAAATATATACATGCAGATTATAATATGGCTTGTAGCAGTTCTAATCTGTATTGTATTATGCATATTAGAACTGTTACAAACCTTTTCTTATAAATCAAAAGTTAATGCAATGTGTCCTATATTAGATTGATGGTTTTCAAAAATTTATGACAAGAAATCCGTTAAGGTAAAAAATATATTCTTGACGGAAATACATGTGACAGGTTTAGATTTTTATCCAGAGGTTTTGCTTTAGTTAATTTCCAGTTTTGAAAAATGTCCCCGCAGATAGTAAGCGAGTAAGACAAAGAAAAACAATTGAAATTCACATTTTTGAAAAACATTTTAAAGAGTGAAAATTCTATTACAAGTTTCTTGAAACATTGACCATCAGCCTCAATCACATGATGTAATGACCTGTCGTAATGTAATTTTAGCTATTATTCTTTATCTACTATCCACAGCGCCATCTATCGAGAGAAAAAATAAACTCGAGCAGAAAATTGGGAAGGAAATATTTGCCGTTACATTTCTTTCTTTCTTTTTTTTTAAAAAAACTTTTAATTATTTCTCTATTACTAATTTTTGATAACCATTAGTCTAACTTAAGACACTCTGTATGTTTAGAACAGGGAATCTTATAATATGAGGTTCAATATATGAGGTCTTGTAATATGAGGTTATATATCATATGAGACTTAAAATATCATATGAGGCTTATCATAAAAAGTTTAAAAATGGTCGTAGAGACCATTTTTAAACACTAGCTCCTAACTTTTATGTTTTAGGTTATTTTGACCTATAACATAAAGGTGAAATAACCATACGCAAAATTCAGTCACCTAACTTTCAGAGGAAACGAAGTCCTTCTTCTTGGGTGTGTGTTAAATGCGTACAAAAATAGAGGAATGTCAATTTGTAATTTTATTCGGTTTATCAATCTCAGTATTATAGATTGTTATTTTTCAGGCAGCTCTATTTAACGTATCCAACTTTTATTGAATTTGCTGTTTCTTGGAAAACAATATTAATTTATATTTAAACCCATAGAATGCCAGGCTGTTGATATAGAGATGTCACTGAAAAATAGGTACACTTTGTTTCGTAGAAATAAAAAATTGTGAACACTCATTAAAAAAAATTTTTTTTGAATAACACGATAAATAATTTAATATCCAAAAAGTTATGTTTTTTTGACTCACAGCTGCATAATAGTATATCTTTGGAAATGTGGTAAATTGTCATAAATTCTTTTACGATTGCTTAGTTAATAGTTTAAATGTTTGAAAGATTCTGTTGCAAACATTTTCCTTTAGCTTCCATTGCAAATAGTTTCTTTTAGTTTCCATTGCAAATATTTTCCTTTAGTTTCCATTGCAAATAATTTCTTTTAGTTTCCATTGCAAATATTTTCTTTTAGTTTCCATTGCAAATAGTTTCTTCTAGTTTATAATGTAAATATTTTCTTTTAGCTTCCCTTGCAAATATTTTCTTTTAAAAATAAACTCTTCACAAGACGGATTTCATAAACTGCTATAAAAACAGACCATAAAATAATTTAAAATATACTCTCTTTTTTGATTGAGTTGCATTAATTACGTACACTTTAGCTTCCGGAAATAAATAGAGACATGTAATTAGAATAAATGATACTTTTTTTAAAAGAAAATATCACACTTTTTAGCCAAAATAAATTACTCTAACAGAGTCAAATCGTTTCTTTACCAATTTGTCGTAGCTAGATATTACTTGAAAAACCAAACGCGTTATATGAGTTTTAAAAGCTTTTTTTAGTAACAAGTCGAAAGATAAAAAAATATCTTATCTTTCTCGAGTAATGAAATTCGAGTAGAAATATTTTAGATGAATTTGAAAGAAACTGTCACGTTAAATAAAGTTTAGAAATGGATTTTTACGAACTCTGATGGTATTTTTCCTTAAAAAGAAAAAATAAATTCTCTCAGAAAACGAGTAAAAATTGAAGTAGCTTTGGTATTTTGTTTCACTCTAATTTCAAAAAAGAAAACAGTTTATTTGTGTTATATTTCGACAGATTTCAACGAAGCATTAACTGATTGCCGCAATGATCTTGGTAAATGAAGATGAATAGATTTCACTTCTCCTTAGTGGAGTTAAAAAATGTTATTTTATGATATTTAACTAAATTTATGAGGAACTTATATCTCCGAGATTCAATTTAGTTGAAAGGTTTATGTTTTAGCTGTTATGAATGTATTTACAACTGAAACATTTTATATGTATATATAATTATTTAAATATGCTACGGGTATCCTAAAATCTGCAAGTTCTTAAAAAAATACATTGGTATAACAATTTGATATAGAGTTTTTTTAAAACAGGAAAATTGTTTTATTTGAAAACCTAATTATTATAATATTTTACTTTTGTTTATAATATTGAATAAAAAATTATAATAATCTGGCTGGTAACTACCTCAAATTTTAAACAAATAATCCCAAGAAACTGAATCGCAAAGATATCATTTGTTTAAAAACTTCATTCACTTCAGAGACATACAAATCGAAAATAACAGATGTTTCAAGCCTTAAGAAATAGTTGCCATTTTCAAAACTTGAGAGACATCAAAGAGAAGAAACAAAAGTGATTTGAAATATAAAATGTAAAGTTGCCAACGAAAAAATGGAAAATTAAAGGTGAGGAATCAGACTTGAAAATCACAGTAGCCGAGAGAGAAAAAATTATGAGGTAGGTAGGTACTTGATTTAAGGCGTACAAGCGTTGCAAAAAGGGTTATTGACGATGGTCTGGAAAACATCCCTGAGGATGATCCGAAGACATGCTATCGCAATTTTTGATCCTCTGCAGAGGGGATGGCTCCCCTGTTTTAGTGGCGCGATGACCTGCGCGAAGTCGAGTACTTTGCTGTAGATCAGTTTAAAGAGGACCGATTCCGTGCATCCTCGATCCCTACGCAGGCTGATCAAAGTGGTCATCCACTCTCTTACTGACCGCAGTCAGTGATGCTTGACTTCGGTGTTCTACTGGGAACCGTGTCTTTACGACCAGTCCACTGCGGGAAGAAAAAATTATGAAAAACAGAAAAGGAAAAATCGCAGTCATCGAGAGGGGCAAATCGGAGTAAAATGCATTTTCACGAGCTATGAAGAGGTGGTGAGGAACTAATGTCGTTAACAAGGGAACCATTAACAATTACTATAGTCGTTAGGAATTTCTTTTTCTGTTTTTCATCTTTTTATTCTCTCTAGGCGACTGAGGTCATTCTAGTTTTGTTCCTTACCTTTATTTTTCCATTTTTCATTGGCAAATTTACGTTTTGTATTTCAAATCACTTTTCTTTCTTCTCCTTCACGCCTGGTAAGTTTTTAAAATGGGAGTCTATTTCTGAACGCTTGAAACATGTTGACGCTAATTTCCGATTTGTAAGTTTTTGAAGGCGATGAAGTTTTTAAACAAGTATTACTTGAAATTTTATTCATCCGTTCTACTCCTAAGTAGAGGACATAATCAGATAAAAAATAAAATACTTTAATCATTTTGTACGAAAGTTAACTCATTTATCTACAGAATGAGGAGTTTAGAAACTTTTATCACCGATTGAGGAAAGCACTGACTGTGATTATGGTTATTAAGTTAAAATACTTTAGTTGGGGTTCAGAAATGTAGGGCCTTTTTTAAAGGCCTGTTTACACGGTTCAAGTTCTTGAATCCGAGAAATTGGAGGGATTTCTCTGTCCAAGAAATTGACTGATTCGTCGACACTATCCAAGTTCTTGAACGTCACTGATTGGTCACAAGAAAAACTTGCATTGTTCATATTCAACATTATAAAATAATACTGACATAAGTTTAAAATTACTAAATGAATTCACATAAAATCATAAAAGCACAAATAAATCGTAACAGATTATTTGAACTAAAATATATGAAAACAGACTACAAAATGACATAATCTGATGCCTGCTTGTTGACGTCACAAAACCTACGACGTTGATTGGTTAAGGGAGAAAAAACTTGGATGGAAAGCTCTACTATTGTCCAAGGACTTGGACCAAGTACTTGGATGATCGCTTACACAATCCAAGCTCAAAGCAAAGCAAGCTTCCATCAATATTAATTAATCTTAGTCCAAGAATTTGG
Source organism: Parasteatoda tepidariorum (assembly GCF_982258835.1). Lineage (NCBI taxonomy): Eukaryota > Metazoa > Arthropoda > Arachnida > Araneae > Theridiidae > Parasteatoda > Parasteatoda tepidariorum. The sequence continues at coordinate 3,322,699 of NC_141765.1, read as the reverse complement.
ATCGTCTAAAAAAGCCTTAAAAGTGAACTTGATTTGTGTTGTCATCTCTCAACAGAGCCACCAGGTACTTAAATAGAATGAAAGCTCTAGTAGGATACCCTGGGAAAGTGAAATTTTCGTAAAATCGGGTTATCACTTTTTAACTCAATTTAGTTTTATTTCTTCTCTTGAACTTAGAAGTCTTGAGAGAAGATTTCTTTGAAGTTCTATGCAGTTTTGAATTAATCCCGAAGAGTTTTTCCTTAATATAACAAAATGATAAATAATTCAATATTTATTTCAGCTTGACAGGTGAACAACTGTGTTCTACTAGGTTCGGATTATCCCTTTTTAACTCAATTTAAATTTATTTCTTCTCCTGAACTTAGAAGTTTTGAGGGAAGATTTCTTTAAGGTTCGGAAATAATCCCAAAGAGTTTTTCCTCAATATAACAAAATGATAAATAATTCGATATTTATTTCAGCTTGACAAGTGAACAACTGTGTTCTACTGCGAACCATTTAAAAAAATATTCAATAAGACTGACAGATTGAAATATAGGTTGCTTGTTAAAGTTACCATGTTTCGACCAACTTGGAGTCGATTCTGGTTGATTGATGTCTATGAAATTTCGTATGTATGACATATAAACCATGGGGGGAAAATCTACAAATAGTACATATTTTGTCCTATATATGGTGCTATCCATGTTTACGGAAAGACTCCTTTAAAAGATTTTAGTCCCAGTCAAAAAAACATGAAAGCATTTTGCATCTTTCCAAGAAGAAATAATGAGCGTTGCAGGTAACATTGTTATATCAGAAAGTAATTTGTCAGTTGAACTACGAAGATATTGATGTTTAAAGGGTTTACAAAACGGCCCATGGAAATATAGGCTCTAAAATTAATTGCTCAATTAAAAAGAATCTTAAAAATTGTAGTGTGCTGTGAGAAAGAGCGCGGAAACTATTTTCATAAGCAAAAAAGAAATCGCGTTAAAGGAAACATAACCCGTCAAGTTGTAATAATATATTTAAAATGTTTTCTTAGCATACGCGTTTTAAACATCTGCTTAATGAAAATGAAATACATAATAAAAAAATATATGATATGATCAAATAAAGCTTAACGTATCCAACTCGTGTTTTTTCGTTATAAGTGCCCTTTTTACACTTGTGGCCGAAGACGAGTTTTTTAATTTTTTTCCGATGTTTCATCTGACGTATATACCAAGTTTCATCAACACCTGTCAACTAAAATGGATCATGTGCAGGTCTAAACAGGGTAACTTTAATTTCCTTAAAAAAAAACAGTATATGGCTTCATTCAATACCAGATTTAAAAAATTTTTAAAACTATAAATTTATTCCTCAATTACATTTGTATAACTTCATATACATTAAACGTCAGATTAGAGAAAGATTAAACAGTTCAGCTAATATAAAATAGCCCCCGGTTAATAGCATCGACGAAATAATTTATTTCAGATGTCTCCAGTCTATGAATTGCGGTCAAGCCCGGATTTAGCAAAATAGTTTTCACACACCAGATTTGATCTTTCACATAGCAAAAGTGAGTACAGGGTGAATTTGTCTGATCGCGTAATCTGTGTCCTTATTTGTCCGAGAAGACCAGTACAGTTTTTGAATACCCATTTCGTCTCATCATTGCTGCGCAAGTCTTCATGTCTGAATAGAGCAGTTATCGTTATCCGGCTAGAAGAGAAACGGGACTTTCCCCGAAATATTGCTGTAGAGAGCGGCATTATCCAGAATGTCCACATACGCCTCAGAGTTTGTTTTAAACTACAAGAACTATAAAACAAAAGCCAAACCATGGAATACACCTCCACAATATGATACTTACTCATTTCTTTCGGTAGTTCTCCCGATATTTTTGGCCAGAAAGTGTAGAAGTTATTTTTTTATCATTAATGAGATTAGATATTTTTGTCATCAATAAGATAAGATATTTTTATCATCAATAAGATAAGATATTTTTGTCATCAATAAGATAATATATTTTTATCATCAATAAGATAAGATATTTTTATCATCAATAAGATAAGATATTTTTATCATTAATACGATAAGATATTTTTATCATTAATAAGATAAGATATTTTTATCATCAATAAGATATTTTTATCATTAATAAGATAAGATATCCTTATCATTAATAAGGTAATATATTTTTATCATCAATAAGATAAGATATTTTTATCATTAATACGATAAGATATTTTTATCATTAATAAGATTTTTATCATTAATAAGATATCTTGTTCAAATTTCCTTTAAGATCCAGTTATTAAAACTACTCGCAGGACGTGATCAATCTCAAAACAACCTTAAGTGTAAAGGAAGCAACTTCATACACCGTGATTATATATCTTATGAGGTATATTTCTTAACCTTTTCGGGACGGGCGAGTCATAAATGTAGTTGTACGGAATCAGAATCAGGATAGTAAAAAATTAAAGCGCTGTAGCTTAAGTTCGGGCATAGCTAATTATTGCCTTGACATATTTTTGCCTTCACATTAAATCTAACACATCCAATCCTTGTGTGTTAAAAGTGTAACTATACAATTTTTAACTCGAACTAAGTAGTGGTGAGTTAAATAAAGCAAACTATTACTACCCCGCCTACAAATAAACTGCTATAAAAATATTTTAGCTACCAGCTTTATCTTTTTTATCCAGATTATCGGCACCCTGAGAATGCATATATGACTCGCCCGTCTCGAAGAGGTTAAGGTTGCTTTTGTTACTAATCTCAAATCAACCTTATCACTTCGATACAACCTCAAATAAATCTCAAAAACACCTTGAATTTTTGTAAGGGTCGACACAATAATGCACATCCGATAATTGCAGATTAAGTCAAATGATCTTTAAAATGTTGAATGCGTTGTTGCTTGTAACATTATCGTTGCTATTTCCTTCTGGAAATTCAAGAATTAAAAAAAATGTGAGATACGCTTTAAAGAAAATAATTTTCTTTTCTTTGAAAACGAATTCCAATTGACTTATTCTAAGAACTCTTCTTTCCACACCTTTCAAGTAGTTTTTCACAACCTCGGGGAGCTTAAAGTTTTCGAAGCAAACAAATATTTTTTTCTCTTTAATAAGACGGATTTACTAGAGCATATCCTTCCAGTTAGAGCAGGAGAGGATTTTAGTTGAAAGACCACAATGAATCTCTTCGTTTCTATTGTTTCGGGGAGACCTAAAGAGGTATTAAATTACAGTTCATCCTAAACAATACCCTCCCTCAAACAGGAGGGTGGAAACGTGATTTTTCTCAACTTATCTCCACGTCTCGTTAAAAAGGATTTGACAAATTACGTTATTCCCCAAAAAAGTTCCAAAGCTGAGGAATAAAAGGGCATGAAAAATGTTAAGGGTTTCTGTTTTTAGAAAACTCAAGTATATCACCAATTTTGGACAAATTTTATGGCACCGAGTCTTTCATGAGATGCGGTGATAGGTTATGAAATTCCATTCATTAAACTATCTTCTTGGGCATGAAGACATCGATACATTATGCTGAAATATTTATCAAAATATTTGAGTATGTTTCGAAGTTATTAATTTCCTAGATTTTACTACGCATTTTCTTTCAAAGAAAACTACAAAGTAATGAAAAACAAGATGTGAGATATTTTTTTATAAAAGAATAACGCTTTTGATACTTTGTAACTTTTAACTTAATATTTATTAATTCTCTTAAAATGTGTTCGTGATATTGCGAAATACGCAAAAAGTATAATTAACATTAAGGGGCCAAAACTTTGGAGCGCTCTCCTGATCTAATTATTGGGATCATAGTTCCTAGATTGCCCCCTATATTTAGGGCATCAGAAATCCAAATTCGTCGAAAAAAAGGCATGTTAATTAAGATTTTCGTTTTATTTCGTAATTTAAAATATCGCTTGCATTTTTAATTAGTATATTTGAGGTCACCCCCTCAAGTCATTAAGAGTGAGCCCCAGAACGTGAAAATCCAATCACTAGATCAAAAGTTATTGAGGGTGGTCTGTTTTTTTTTTGGCACACTGTAAACCTTTAATGCTATCTAATTCCTATTTATGTTCTCTTATTTTCATTGGGAAAGGATAACTAAGTCTCATAATAATTTTTCCGAGTTGTAAAAGTTACTGAAAATAATATGTTGTTTCACTAAGCATGCAAGACTGCATAAAATTAAAAATGCATAAGTTATAATTGTAACAAATTCTAAGCATGTAATTAAATTAATAATAATGGTATGCTTAATAAACAATGTCTAAATTGATTCAAACGTTTTTCATTTCCTTAAGAAGGATTCAAAATATTTCAAGCTGTAAAATAAAGTAAATAACTGGTTGTTTTTAAAAAAAACTAAAACACTTTTTCAAATGGAAAGTTTTTCATTATATATCCTTTTTTTAAATGACCTTAATGTTTACTTTATTTATTTTCTAATAATCCTTAAAATATTTGTTTTCGAGAGTATAACTAGTTCGGGATGACAGTGATATCGCTTATTTTTCATAATAGTCATTGGGAAAAAATAATTAGTTTTATGCTAAGTGTTTTGAAAAATTTCGGAAATCTTTGAAATTCAAATTATTGAAAACTATATAGATGTATTTCAGGCATTGAAAATACGTAGTATTACTTTATCGAAACAAAGTTTTAAAATCTGTGTTTAGAAAAGTATAGTAAATCAGATTAGAGAAATCAATACTATAAATAAAGAAGTATAGTAAATCAGATTAATTTACTAATCAGATTAAAGGTTACATAATTAGGATAATTAGACACACTTTATAAAGTAGCCTAAAATATTTTAGCTAGCAGCAAATGACACAAATCAGGCTAATTGAGCGATGAATGATAGATATATTATCCTAAAAATATTCGAATTTATTACAATAAACCTAAAAAGAGTGGTTTACTGCAAAATTAATATAAGGGTTTGTAAACAGCCTGATTTTTTAATAAATTGCATGTTAAATACTGAAAAGTATTTTTAATAAAAAAAGCTTTATTAATACAGTCAAACCCTGCTATAGTGAACCTTCAATTTCAGTTTACCATAACCGGGACTTCACTATAACCGTTCCACAAACTATTTTAACCAAACTCTCCCACATTATTGAAATAAATGACTAATGAAATGAAATACAAAAATGACACGTAGTAACAAAAACGTGCTAACTTTTATTTTTTGTTACTATTCGTCTTGCGTACAAAGAAAATCTTTAGCTGATGAGCAATCCTCCACATCAGATATGGAAACACTTCCCAACTTGAGATAATTTTTTCTGAATTTATGTTATCCCGCTTTTTGAACCTGTCTGACCAGCCATTCGCGCACATAAGAGTAGTCTCATCAAATCGCTTAGCAAATTCATCGACTTTGATTTGAAGCATTTGTCCAGATCACGAAGGAAGATTGCGGCTTCTTTGAAAGCTAAACCAATTCAATAATGCAATTCAAGAAAAAATGCTCATTCCATGCCTTAGATGGTTTTAAAAATCAGTATATGTATTTATATTGAAGTAGAAATTTTACAATGATTTCAAAACAATAAAGAAAATAAATCAGGCAAAAAAAATATCCAACTTGCTCTCTCTTTTGGTTAACTCTATCCACAATAAATAACATTATACACAAGGCTTGGAAGCGAACATTTCGTTCACTATCCGTTTTTTGTGAGGAAAAAAATAAGCGTGCATATAAAATAAACCACAAATCAGTCCAACCATTAAATAACTTGTGGTCGAATAGAAAAAAAAAGGCTGAAAGGCGTTTTTACTAGGTGCAGATAAATGAATTGTTGTCATCTCTTGGTAGTCGTACTTAAGCAGTTTCCCCCGATTGCATTATTTGATGAACAAACTGCTTTTAAAACGGAGATTTCGTGAGGCTGTTTTGATTGTTTGGAAACAGATATTAACATTTTGTTTTATTTTCAAAAGCTCTGCATTATTGGGTGATAAATAGAAAATCAAGTTTTGGAGTCTTAGATTAGGAATGAATAAGGCAATCACATAATGCATTTTATCGAGTATTTTTTTACCTCATGATTTTCTTTTTAAATGAAAGAATTTCTCTTAAAACGTGAAAACTTTTAGAATTATTTATAGCAAATATGGTGTCTTGCATTTTCTGATATACACTTCTAAAAACAATTAGGGGACATTATATTTATGTATCTAAACAGTAAATGAGGAAATGTTTTAGTGACTTATATTTGTATAATATGAAAGGAGAAAATATAGCAAGGATTTAATTTAAATAAAGCAGTGTTTATGGACAATATTCGTCGGTAAGCAAACAATTGCACCTTTCATTTTCATGATATTATATGCAAATTAACAAAAAATGTGATTTTTAAAACTAAAAGGAATTTCGATAAATGTTATGCTTTCCTCAAATTAAAACAATATCACACACTTATGAAGCATGAAATCAATTAAATTATCTAATAGGGACAGGGATATATAACAGAGACTAATTATATAATAGGGACTCTCATTTCTGCAAAATTTAGCATTCCTACTGCAGAATTGTTTCTTAGCATTCCCACTGCAGAATTGTATGTACTTTCATGCACAAATGCAGATTTTCTCCGCATACGGCGTACTCTGTAGATGATTATTTGCTTAGAGACAGATCATACACTGACATGCTTTTCAAGAGATTCAACCACGAAGGATGTGTTGCTCAAATTATTTCGTAAGCACTTGAGATGCTCTTATGACGATTTCTGAGTGTCAGTGTTTAAAGAATCATATCAGTGCTTTTCTGACAACTAAGCACAAATCATAGATCGCAAAGTATGGTGGAATTGTTTTCAAGTAGTTTCAGGGAAAACTCTAATTCAAAGAGTCCTCTGAATGTGATTTTACTCTTAAAAAACTTTTATAGTTCGGTTTTTTGAGATTTCCGGTTGAGATTTTCGGTTTTCGGACGATTGAGAACCTGTCACTTGATTCGATTCTGCTATCTACTGTTGCAAGACATTGTATTCAATGATACAAAGCACTCACCGCGTGTTGATTGTTTCACCGTTAGTGCTAAATGACGGTTTTAATTTTACGTTGTTGTTCGTGCAAATGTGAATCGTTTACTTTTCTTCCTTAGATATGTCCTACTTGCAAAAACTGATCAAATAGACTATAAGTAAAACTTTGTAACACTCCACTACAACGAATTACGTAAGCTATGTTACCAAACGATTGAGAACCTGTCACTCGATTCTGCTATCTACTGTTGCAATGACATTGTATTCAATGATACAAAGCACTCACCGCGTGTTGATTGTTTCACCGTTAGTGCTAAATGACGGTTTTAATTTTACGTTGTTGTTCGTGCAAATGCGAATCGTTTACTTTTCTTCCTTAGATATGTCCTACTTGCAAAAACTGATCCAATAGACTATAAGTAAAACTTTGTAACCCTCCACTACAACGGATTGCTTTAGCTCTGTTACCAAACGATTGAGGATCTGCCAGACGATTCAGCTAACTCATGTCGCTAAGACATTGTATTCAATGATACAAAACACTCAACGCGTGTTAATTCTTTCTCCAAATGGCAGTGTATTACTCGAATATTTCATTCAAATTTTAAATAGATGATAGAAAATATGAAGAAATTAGTAAGATAAAAAAGTTAGTCAGAAATTCATTTTAAAATTTTGCAGTGAGATTTCCCCACTTTAACCAAAAAATAGATCAAAAATTTTTAAAACAAAATATGTAAAAAAAGATGTTAAGAATACATACTAATAAAATTCACTAATAAAATTTGTTATACAGCAGGAAAAGAAACCGGAAAATTTATACGAGGGTTGCTATTTATATTTCTGGCCTTGGCAACAGTAAGTGTTGCTAGGCGACCGCAGACGATTTTAATCGAAAGTTTGATATTTTTAAAGATAAATTCAGCAGACGATTTACCATTATAGCTTCATTTGTGTTGTTGACAGTAAATTGAAAAGTTCTTCTCTTTCAAAAAATGGAATTGAATCGTGAACATTTTCGTGCCATTATTTTTCATAACTTTCGACGTGGATTGTCAAGACAAGAGTGCTTCGATGAACTTAATTCTTTATTTAGCGATAAAGCGCCATCCTACAGCACTGTAAAAAATTGGTATAACGAATTTAATCGTGGTCGATGTTCGATCCAGGACGAATCCCGTGCAGGTCGTCCAAAATCCGTTGTTGTGCCAGAAAAGATCGATGCTGTGCTTGAACTGATAAAGCAAGATCGTCATGTGACATACCGTGAGATAGAGGCGTCTTTGTACATTAGTATGACTAGCATCAATAAAATATTGCATGAACATTTGAGCGCAAAAAAATTTGTTCGCGTTGGATCCCGCATATTCTGACAAACGCTCAGAAAAAGGCTCGTGTCGATTGGTGCAAGGAAATGTTGGAAAAATACGTTCAAGGTACATCAAAGGCGGTGTATAACATCTACACAGCTGACGAATCATGGATCTATGCACATGAGCCGGAAACAAAACAGCAATCAACTGTATGGGTCTTCCAAGACGAGGCAAAACCAACAAAAGTTGTTCGAGGAAGAAGCACATCGAAACAAATGATTGCATGTTTCTTCGGCATTAACGGTCATGTGGCAACAGTGGCGTTAGAGCAACGCAGGACGGTCAATTCTGAATGGTACACGAACATTTGTTTGCCAGAAGTCATCGGAGAAATTCGAAAAAAGTAGAAGAACAGGCGAATCATTCTTCATCATGACAATGCGAGTTCTCACACATCGACTCAAACAGAGGCAATTCTGACGGAGCGAAAGATCGAACTGATGGGTCATCCGCCGTACAGCCCTGATTTGGCACCCAATGACTTCTTCTTATTCCCACACATCAAAAATAAATTACGTGGACAACGATTTTCGACCCCCGAAGAAGCGGTTGATGCATTCAAAAAGCATGTTTTGAAGTTACCTCAATCGGACAGGAAAAAGTGCTTTGAAAATTGGTTCAAACGCATGCAAAAGTGTATTGATCATCATGGAGAATATTTTGAAAAACAATAAAACCAATTTCGATCCTACATATTTGTTTTTTCATTATTAGGCCAGAAATATAAATAGCAACTCTCGGATCTGCACTTTTTTTCCGGTTGATGCTATATTTTTTTCTTCATTACCTTGTGGACATTACAAAATAAAAATAATAATATTGCTCTCAAGAATAGTTATTGTATATTTAAGAAAAATGAAATTCAATTAGAAGCAATTCGTTATTTATTTCTCATTCAAACCTTTTTATTTAGAAAATTTATTTACCAAGGAATAGTTCAAAATTTTCGTAAAAAAAGATCTATTTTAGAGAAATAATGCTTAATTTATTCACAAAAATTACGTTATTTAAGAAATTTGAAGCTTAAAAGTTATAAATTAAAAATAGTAATTCTGTTTTTAAAAAAAAGATTTTATGAAGGGATCGCCTTAAAAGCTATTGTGAATGTCCTTCCTTTTGACGATAAAAAATTTACAAAGTTTCCAGTCAGCGAATTCAAATTTCTTCTAAAATGACTTGTTTCGAATTAGATTAATTTTTTAATATACTAGAAAAATAATAGCTTTTTTTTCAATACTGGCTTAAATAGCAATGCATTCACAAATGAAATTAATACCAATGTTTTTTTTTTTAACCTAAATAATTTCTTATTTTTTCTTTTCTTTGGAGGAAAACGCTTTTATAATGCTTTTCAATATGAAATTAGACTAGCTACTTTTATTACTAAAATGTTTTGTTAGTATATAATATTTTTTAATTAGGAAATATTTCGTTTATAATATTGATTTCTGAATTTTTTACCTGACATTCTTTATTTTCATAGTCTGAAGTTGATACGGAAAAAAATGTCGAGGAATGAATTAAACCTTGGCCTAATTTTAGTCCGTAGGAAATATTTGGTTTATAAAATTGATTTCTTAAATTTTTCAATGATATTCTTTATTTTTGTAGTCTGAAGTTGGTAAGAAAAGCATTCTATTGAAAGTATCATCACAGTAATCCTTTTCATGTAAACTAAATCTAAATTATGTTGCCATTGAATGATTATCGCTGCTTTAAAAAAATGAATCTAAATATGGACTTAAAAAGAGCATATCATTCATTATTGATGGCATAATGATGACTTAAACATACTTTTTGGGCAAGCATTCAAATTGGCTTACGCTAAATGACATGTAATTAGACTCTTTCCAAAAGATTTGGGAAAATGGGTAATTTTTTATGCTACTAAAGTTTGGCTTAGGTTAGTCAACATAACATAGCTTTATGTACAGCTATTTGAATAAACTAAGAGTTATAAAAATTATTGCTTATGTATAGATTATTTCTGGAATTTAGTGTTATTAGGAATATAAAAAAAAAGAAAATTGATACATTCAAATATGTAATTTTTTAAAATAACTGAGCACTTATGCTACTTTTATACTAATGAAGTAATTTTACTGATTTTTTAACTTTTTTAAAATTAATTTTAGCTGATACGTCGGGTTTTTTTTACTGACACAATAAAAGTTTTCATATCTGTTATCTCAACTGCTATTATGTTTTACATATTCTAGACATAGCTACCTCGGGAATAACATTAATATTATTAACGATAAACTTTAATTTTAAATAGAAAATCCAGTAAAAATGTATGGTTAATGTTTATTACCAAGTTTTTCATAGCTGTTATTTGATAGATAACTAAACTCAGTGATTGTGACAGCCCATGAAGAGCAAAAGCTTTCCGTGCTCATCACAATTTTCTTTATCTTGGACTCTTGGGTTTAAGAGAACGTCTTACCACGGAAGAAAATTTTCGTCACAAATTCTTTTTCTACTTTATTACTAATTTGAAATTTAAAAGAAAGTAAGCATTTCTATATCTTTTCAAAAGTTATTTGTATCACTCGTTGTTAACTTTGCATCACTCGTTGTTAACATTGCTTCCTGTTCTTTCTAGTGACTTATTCTCAAAACTGCATATATTGAACTGAAAGGAATATTTTCTTTATAACTGGATCTAGTAAACCTAAAACTTTGCGTAAACCACTTAAAAAATAAATAAATAAAAAAACTGGCCACTCTGAACAACTTTTGATCTAATCAGATCTTCATGTTCCAAAATTCTGTTCTAAATTTTATGGTCTGAAGAGGTGACCTCAAATATGATATTTTCAGACTCAAAAACGTATTTTCTCTGAACCTTTTTGTCGACGGATTGCTGAACCCAAAAATATAGTGTGTAGTCGTAATCTGGAAAATTTGTTCCCAATAGTTTGGTCAGGAGAGTGGTCCAAAATGAATCTTAATTTTATCTCAACACTTTTTAAGAGAATTTAAATATTTTGCATACAATGAGTTTGACTAAAGATAATCAAAATAAACTTTTAGTAAATATTTTTTATTGCTTTATTTAATGAAAGTCGAAAATTTCTTTTATTGTAAGGTATGCAATTTTTTTTTACATAATTTTGAAAAATGCAATTTTACATGGGGAATTTGAGCGAAATCGGTTGAATAGTTCTTGAGAAATCAAATTTTAAAAATACGACTTTTTAAAAATTCGAACATATTTATATTTTTACAACAATTTAAAAGAATGATTGCTCACATTTATTCGTAATAATTTTTGAAATTGGAAAGCATTTTTAGCGTCTTTTCGAATTTCCACGTGTGATACCACAAAAAAAAGTTTCTAAAAATATTCTTACAAAATTTTTTTTTAAAAAATGCTATCGTTAAATTAATGAAAATAAACATTTACGAGAAGAAATTTGAAGCTTGCGTGAATCATCAGTTTTTAAAAATAGTTTCCTAAAAATAATTTTTTTTAACATTATTGGTATACACAGATTCTGCTGCGTGTTCCCTTTAATATTTTTTCACTACAAACCACCTCATTTAATGACCAGTTACTTCTTAAAGTGACCACTAAGATTTTCAAAATATCGTAAACTAAGAAGAAATGTAATACATCAAAGAATAATTGGTTTAATCAATAAGATGTTCGTACTTGAAAATATATGCCTCTAACAAAGAACAACACTTTTAAGTGCATTGAAAACTTAATTAGAAGCAAATGTCACATCATGTTTAAAAATAAAGACCAAGATAAAGTCATACTTATGCAAAAAAAAAAAAGAAAAAAAAAAATTATTTTTTTTCCAAAAAAGAGAAATAATTAAGTCTCACAAAATACATCGTTATAAAAAAAATTTAAGCTTGACTGAAAATTAGTAAACATTTTTCAAAAATATTATGGTTCACATTTGTCCAAATTTGACCAAGAAATTTATAAAATTAAACTTATAATTACTATTTTTCGGCATAACATAATTTCTTCGTCTTTTCTTTCCTGTTTACTTTCAAATTTCTTATCACACAAAATGTCCAAATAAATTAATTTCTGGACTCTCTATATACGTACTCTTAAAAAGAAAAAAATAATAATAAAGATAGAAATTTAAAATATTGGTTTAAAGGATTCTACTAGCAATAAATGCTTTTCCCTAAAGAAAAGTTGGTCTAGTAAATAAATTTTAAAACACTAATATGTTTACCACAAAATTATAAAAAACGAAAAAAGAATGATTATTTTTATTTGAATGGCTTATTGTGCACTAAAAGGTAAAAAAAAAAAAACAAATGTAATTCACTAATATCGTTGATAGCGTTTTGTTCAAGCTTAGACCACGAGTAATAAAAATATTTCTTTTTATTGAAGGCAAAAATAGTTCAGAAAAAAATATTTTTAGGATAAACGAATACGTTGATCATACGAGTAAAAAATGTAAGCAAAAAATATTGAAAAGTTTATTGTACACGCCACGTTGAAAGGTAAAAAATCTGCATTAAGCTAAAACAGCTTGTTTCGTTCAAGCTGAGACAAAAAAATAATAAAAGCATTTTTTACTAGAAGAAAAAATTGTACAGTAAAATAAGTTTTTTTAGACAAATGAATCTGTTGGTTGTAAAATAATTAAAAGAACTCGGTTGAAAAGCTTATTGTGCAAGTCATATTAAAAGGTAAAAAAAAAAAAAGAAAAAACCTGTATTTTGATAAAACAGCTAATTGTGCTTCGTGCAAGCTAAGACAGCAAATAATGAAAACATTTTTCTCTAAAGAAAAATGAGTTCAGCAAAAAAAAAAATGTTTTAACGAAAGACTGGAATAAATTATCTTCAATTGAAGAGCTTATTGTGCAAGTCACATTAAAAGACATGAAAATATTGTTTCGAAAAATTATTAACTACGATATAAATATTTTATTGATGTAATTTAATTTGGTAACTTTTCTTGATATTTGAGTAGGTTTTCTTTTTGTGTCAATAAGCATATATGTGTAGAAACTAAACCAAAGAAACTATTACTTATAGACTTACTGATCTTAGAATTTTTTTTGAATAAAACTTACAGTTTGTTGAATGAGTTTTTAACAAATAAGCAGTGACACACCAAATCGAAGAATGTTTATTTTTTTTCTTTATCTTGTTAGAACATTGATTTTTCTATTTAAAAGGCTTAAGTAAGCATAAGATTTAATCTCCTCCTAGAAAATTCTTTTTTTAACCTTAATTTATGAATACTTACCCCCAAATAATTTATAAGTTATGCCTCTCTTCCAAGTAGTTCTGTCAATAACAAAATAGCATTTCAATGAAATATTTGTATAACTTGTCCAGTCTTTTATGTGATACTCATTGGCCAATGTAATCTCATAAGTAGAATTCCGAAGTGTAACTATTCGATCAAATGGAACATTTGTTAGTTGAGTATCTTCGTTATAAACTCCACATTCTGCTGAGGGTTTTGGAAACAGGCCTACACAGTGCATGCGAATAGTATCTGTGCATGTGTCTAAATCCAAGTTCATGCTCCAAACATTTTTTTGGCAAGCATCTGCAAAATTTTAATACAAGTGCATTATTACACAAAAAATAGTATTTGTCATACGAATACAAGGAAAAAAATCATTGCTTGTCGAGGCAGCTATTCAGGTGTGTATATAGATAGGTAAAAATTAAAAATTTTATTTTTTGCATCAAAAATCATATGTTCTAAAATATTAGTCTCATCTTAAGTCTTACTCGATTTAGCATAAAGAAATAATATCGGAAAGAATACATTATTTGTTTAAATATTAGTATTTTATCTCCTCTTTTTATTCTTTTACCTTTCAAACTAAACCAGCAATAGGATTTCTGGGAATTTTTATGCGAGGACCTCTGCAAAGTAATCCTTAACGAATCCCTGTTGGTTATTTTGTATGTCCCGCGTTTTTTTGGATTATTCTGACTATACTATATTGAAATGACAACCTCATATCAGGCATACAAAAGAGCATGTTAAGTTAGGAAATTTATGACTATTCATTAATTTTCATGTTTTGAAAAAATCCTTAAATAAATTATGCTCGGTCAATTTGTGCCCCTTTTCTTTTAACACTTCACGACTTGTATATCATAAAAATGTCCGATAAATTGGTGTTAAAATAATATATGTGTAGTATGGTGATAAATTGGTGTTATAATAATATATATGTTACCGGCAAAGTATGAAATCCGCCATTGTATAGAATGACTAGGCATTGCATAGAATGCCTAAAATTAGCCGGCAAAGTATGAAATGGTTTATATTTCACACATTTCCTAGACATTCTATAGATTGCCAAAAGAGAAATCGGCAAAGTATAAAATACATCTCCGATTCGTTTCAAATATCACTTGGCAAGGCTCGTGACTTTTAACGCGTGGCTCGTGACTTTTTGACTAATAACAAAAATTATTTTTTTACTGTGCTACATGGAAATGGAGGAATTAAACGAAATTTACATGGAAAAACTTAATGAAATGTAATTCAAAATGTCATTCAAGCCTGCCAGGTTGCAACAAGTAGGTTAATTTATTATTTTTTATAGGAAAATTTTGTTTCCCTTAATAACAAACGTTTAAATTTTGTTTTGCATAACTTTTTGATTTTCTTTCCACATTTTGAATAAATGTTTTTCAATGGCACTCTCAGTACTTTTTCAGAATAAAATTTTTATTTTTGAGAAATGCATGTTACTGTGAATGACCGAAATCGATAGTTTTACATTTATTCGATATTTTAATACTTACTGACGATAGATTAGAAGAAACATCAATGTAAGGTATACCGGGCAAATGTATACCGGGCAGTGGCACTTGACCTTAAAAAAAACATCAGTGTAGGGAATACCGGGCAAATGTATACCGGGCAGTGGCACTTAACCTTAAAAAAACATCAGTGTAAGATATACCGGGCAAATGTATATCGGGCAATGGCACTTAACTAGAACTAGTAAGACCGGACCTTTGGTAAATGTCCGAAATATATGCTAGGTCTAGTTAAGCGCCATTGCCCGGTATACCTTACACTGATGTTTTTTTTAAAGGTCAAGTGCCATTGTCCGGTGCACCCTACACTGATGTTTTTTAAGGTTAAGGGTCACTGTCCGGTATACACTTGTCCGATACTCCAAACACTGATGTTTTTCTAATCTATCGTCAGTAAGTATTAAAATATCGAATAAATGTAATTATATCCAAGAATAAATTAATATCAAATCGGATGTAATGAATATTTCGGACATTCACCAAAGCGACTATGTGATTGTCAACATTCACCGGTGAAAGTCAACAACCACCGATTTTGCTCATTCACAGTAACGTGCACATCATTTACATAATAACCTCATCAGGACGTTTATTTCATACTTTGCCTAAATAGCATCCGGCATTGTATAGAATGCATAGGCATTTTATAAAATGCCTAGGCAAAGTATGTAATACTTCTCACATTTCATACTTTGACTAAAAATGTCAGGCATTCTATACAATGCCTAGTCATTCTATACAATGCCGGCGTTTCATACTTTGCCGGTAACATATATGTTAAAATAATATGAAGAAAAATGTATTGTGCAATGGAAACTATATTTGTTATATACCTCTTTCGAAGGCATTTTTATCATATGAAATAACCCTCTTTAGCGAATTATTATTACAAGGGAAAAAAAAAAGAATTGGCTAACAGGGTAAGGAAACATGATTGAACGAGATTACCAAATAAAAGTAGGAAATAAGAAAATGTGGATGGGGTTAATTTCAAGTATTAAGAAATATATTTTCTTTTAGTTTTAATATCTTACAATATCTGTGGTTTTCACCATACTCACTTTTCTCACAATTTTTTCTCTTTTCTTACTACTTTTGTTTGATTATATCGTGCTCCCTACACTATATCAATGCACATTTTTCTTCCTCTTACTTGTTTGTTATTTATTTTAAATACCTGGCCTTCTTTCTTTCATACTATGTTTTTACACATAATGAAATTATGATTTAAAGATTTATATTATTTATACTATAATAAAATTATAAACATTTTTAATATGTAATCAGAATTTTTATCCTACACAATTACAATTTTTAATTTAAACTTCTTGTTACACATGCGTAATCATTTCGAAATTACTAATTAAAAAATATTTTTTAAGGAATATTTGCTTTTCAAATATTATTCGGTGAATCATTTCTTTAATTTATTATTACTTAATTGTTCGCTGTTTTAATTAAGATAAGAATGCTTATTTCTCAGTTGAAATAAATGATTCTTTTTTAGTTACGCATTCTGAAATGTCTAAAAAAATGATATCAAATAGTTTTTTTATCGCTTTTATGGAAAAAAAAACTTGTTTTTCTCCAAATATGTTTTTAAAAAATTGCACTTCCATTACTAAAGAAAAATAAACAAATATTTTAACTCAGCTATTGAGTCACTTTGCCTATAGAAAACTTTGTGCATAATTTTATTCCTTAAAATAAATGTATTAATAACTCTTTGCACTCAGATTTCTCCACGGAGGCACCATCAACAGTCACCACTTTAAAATTAAGAAATTTTATACCTTAATAATGAGTAACCACATTATTTTAAAAATTGTATAATAATACTATATTGTGTATTGTAAATGCTATAGTGCTGATATTAGATCAAACAGCTTTTAAAAAAACTCCGAGTGCATATATAGCACAGCATAGATTAATCCATTAATGTCCAGTCATAAAAAGTGGTTTATGTATCGTAGGAGCTTTGTTTACGTCGCACTAGAGTTGTGCCATGGGCTATTGGCGATGTCCTGGGAAAAGTCTCTGAGAAGGATGTTTCGAAGACATGCCATCATAATTTTGATCCTCTACAGTGTGGATGGCTCTCCCCTATTTGGCAGCCCGACGATCTGAGCGCGAAGTAGAGCACTTTATTGTAGAACAGTTTAAAGAGGATACCGCTGTTCCTACGCAAGTTCTACAAAGTAGTCACCTTCTCGCTTACTGACGGCAGCCAGAAATGTTACACTTTTGTGTTCTACTGGGAACCGTGTCTTAACAATCAGTTCACTGTGAATGGTCTATGTATGGAAAACAGATATATGATTAAAAAAAAATTAAGTGGCGGTACGAAATTTGTTCAAAATATATGTACTGTTGTGCTATCAATTAGTTCTAAAAATCTGTTGATTGACAATCATGATTATTTGGATTAATAATTTAGATTCAGATTTATTTTGTTTTTACGAAATAAATCTTAATAACAAAACACTTACGCAACCACATTTTTCTATTTTAGAAAATGGAACCGCCTTTTTAAAAGTAAGATCAGCACAAAATGGTTAAAATGCCATAGATATTGAAAATATTAATGAACTAATACAAAAATACACTAGTTTTAAAATAGAATTTTAGGCCATATTTTAGACATTTCGAATAACCTACTTTTTAGCCAAAACACATTTAGCTATTTTGTCATGGAATAAATAAACGAAAATATACCATAGTGATAAGCTTCTACATCATGTTGATTTTTAGCTCAAAAAGTTCTATCTAGAGACCTTTTTCTTAAAAAAAAATGAGCAATTTATCATATATAGTGTGCATCTGAAATGCTTGACAATGAAACGGAAGAAATGATGAATACTCCAAAGTAAGTCCTTTCAAATGCAGTTATCTTTTTTTAAAAAGAATATTTCAAATGAACTTTTTCAGATCTACGTTGCATTTGATTTCAAGAATAATTTGTTGGGAAGAAAAAAGTGAAAATAAATAGTGTGTATTTAGTTAAAAGTTTAGATGTTTTACAAATATATTATAAAACTCAGCTGGTTTAAAAAGTGTTTTTTAATTTTTAAGTTTGATGAGATAAGAATAAAATAAGTGTTAAGAGAGGCCCAATTATGAAAAGCTTAAGTAAAAAAGCACTTGATAGTCTAATAACATAAAGATTTGTTTAGTTTACTGATGGGGAAACAATTATTGAATAATGCCTAGTAAAAAAGTATTTCTTAGGTTGATATTGTCATATTAAGTTTCGGTAAGTGATTAAAGATTAATATTAGCTATTAATATCCAAGTAGTAAATAAAGTTTAATTTTGTCTTCTATAACTTGAAAAAAGTCGAAGCACACATTGTGTTCCCCACAGTTTTAGAACACTCCAAAGATTCGAATAAAAAAAAGATTTTTTTCTTATTTTAAGTATATTGAAGTTTTTTGTATTGATGATATTACGTAAAATTACGGCAATCCAGACTGCACGAAATATTAATTGTTTATCTCGTTTTAGTGTTAGTTGGCACTAGAGGGGAATTGGCAAGGATGAATCTCCAAATGAATAATTATTTGAAGAGGCAGGAGTTCTAATACAGCAATATAACACCTGGTTCATAGATCGTAGCAGAAATATCTTTTTGGTTGCATTGAACAACTTAAACTTATTTAGCGAAAGTTAAAAGAATAAATTATTGGGAAAAAAAACTAAGTAACGCTTTTTTAATTTAAATCTGAATTTTTAAATATATGCAGGTTATTGCAATATTTGTTCAAGTGAAACAAGCGAGCTAAGAGAATTGCAATGGCAGCTCTAAGGGTAGGCGTGAAATCTTCAAGAGGCCAATATGATGTCATCTTATGTCAATCAAACTTCCATAATAGTCCTTTTTTCGAACAATAGAGAGTTTATCCCTGTTTGATATCCTGATACGGACACAGAGGAGCACTGTCACTAGTTTGCGTATAGAGATATGTTCTTGCAACCCAGTCGTTGCTTTTTTAAGAGTTCAGTTGTGATTCAGAGTGCTTGGGACTATCTGGACAGGAAAGTTTCTGCTTTAAAACCTTTTCAAGAGTCTTAACTATAGTTTGTTCACCAAGAGTTGGCACTTGGCTCCATCACGTGGTATCCGACGATAATATTTCGCTATTTTTAGGAGAAGGATGTGAAGAATCTTGAACAAGGTTGCTATTTGGTGACAAAAATATTTATTTAGCAATCTTTATGTGCATTTTTTAACATTAGATATTTCTCTCTTTTGATTGAATAATTTCTCCTTTTTGAAACATTTTGCTGCTATATACATAATTAGCTAGAATAACGAAAGGTATAACAGCAGATGACAAAGAGAAGAGATAGAAAAATAATTCTTTGTTTTCGTTTGGCGCGCATTAAGGGTTCTCTCAATTTCAAGGCCGGAGACGTCTCTCCACTTACTCCCGCTCTGAAATGAACTCTTCGTCTGAGGAGGTGGAGCCAAGTGTCAACTCCTGGTGAACGAACTATACTTGCATTATCTCAGCTTTGCATTTCGCTAAGCGACTTCTTAATTAGGAGCTTGAAATGTCAATGCTACCAATGTATTTCTGTTGGAGAACTAGAACCCATTCTCGTAATGTTTCATGAACTCTTTTTCATAAAAAACTATGATTCTTCTCTTTGAAAAGAATTGTCCGATTTTTTTTTGTTTGTAATTTTTTAAATTTATTATAACTCTTGCGTGGCAATCTAGAAATGACTATTTGGTGCACTTTCAATGCTAATTTTTAGTTTCTATGTTAATTTATTATCAAATTAGGCGCAGTGAGGTTGTACTTTAATTTTCAAGGAGCAATGTAATTAAAATAATGGAATAATGAATAAAAAAACAAAGTATTAAACTAGACAAAAAGTTACAAAAAAAAAGAACAAAGTTATCGAAAATGAACTGGAATGAAGCAGGGAATGGAGCTCTCTGGAATGCAAGAAAAAAGTTAAAACTTAGAATGTAAAATTTATTTAATAAAGAAACTTAAAAAATGTAATTTTAACTACTTTACCGTTAAAAACGGCAAAATGTTTAAGGGATGTTGCGTTAAACATTGAAGTGACTCGTCTTAAACCTCATATCACTTCAGCCACCTCAAACTTCGTAATCTTATGATGCATCTGAAACATCTGTCATAATAAATACTATTCAGATTGATTTCTCTGAACACAGTTTTCTGACAGAGTATGACAAACACACTCCACTAAAATATATATGACCCCTAATATTCGATAGAAGCTCGAACATCAATATCCCAAACTATTCTGAAGATATGATTGCAGAATTTTTATTAAGAATATCTCTATATTACAGTTTTATTTGGAAGGAATATAAAAATTTAAACTCAAAATGATCCAAGAAAAATATGTAACGTGATAAGAACTACCATAAAATAAATGCTAAAAGAACAGTAGTTTTATTATAAATACAAGTAGTAGTTTTATTATTTTTATTAGTTTTATTGACAATTGCTATCATATCATTATTCCCGGTATAACGTTTGATTTTGCGCCCAGTTACTTTTTCTTATAAAACGCAACAAATGTTTTTTTTATTTATGTCCAGTTACAATAAGGCAAAATAGGATTTTAAATTCGAAGACAAATTGATTGACTTAAAATCAGTTTGCTTTTTTTAAATTGCCCCTTTATGATATAGTAATTAAAGCAGTTAATTTAATTGCTTACCAATAATAACTAATTAGAAATGAATATGATAATTAGATCAAAAACTATTCCTGATGTAAAATCGTTTTATTTTTCGTTCCGTAGCATTATAAAGCGCGACTAATATTTCTTATTTATACCAAGTGATATTAAAGCAAAATAAGATTTTAGATTAGAAGAAGAGTACAATTATTTTTTAAATGAACCCTGCTATGAGATAATAAAAAAGGTAGTTATTTTAATTGCTTACCTACAATTACAATCAATTGGAAATCAGTATAAGCAGACATTTCATTAGTTTGAACGATGCATCGATATTTTCCTTCCATGTCCATATGAGCTTGTCTAATGACAATGACACTAGGGTCGGTGTTTGAGATGTCAGTTCTTCCAAAAAAAATCTCCTTTCCTACAGGTCTACGATTGGGTCTCCACACGTATACTTCTACACTTTCCTCAGATCCCCTCTTCTTGTATTCCCAACGGACAGACGATACAGTTTCATCTGGCGCTGTCTGGTAATTGCAATGCAGTGATGCAGCTTCTCCCTGAAGAGCATAATCTGTTCGATTTGATTCTGTCATTAAGGTGATGTTCGAGACTATAACACATGATGTACCTGAAACAATGGCTCTTTTAATTGATACATCAAGAGTAATGGACGGAAATTAAGATCTCTGATATTATCCAGCTTTGCTGTTTTTACAAATGAAGCATTTCATGAGGAGGCAATTTGGAATTTATTTTTACTATTATAAAATACAATCAAGATTTTCTCTCTATATTGCCCCCATCCACTCGATCAAATCAAGATGTTAATTTTAAAAAATTAAATCTTGATGCATGAAATTAGCTTTTGTTCCTTTTTTGATTCCCTGTAACAACTGGAATTTTAACAATGCATTCTTTTGGATTACACTACAGATTTAGATTTTATTAATATATATATATATATATATATATATATATATATATATATATATATATATATATATATATATATATATATATATATATATTTATATATATATATAGCAAAATAAATAAATACGAAAAACACGAAAAACATTAAGAAAAACAATAAGTGTCATTTATTGCGCATAAGCTGCAAGTAAATGAAACTCACAAGATAAATTCAAAATGAAGATAAAAAAAATGTAAATTACAGACATATGAAAAAAGGGGGAAAAAGAAAAATAATAATAATAAAATAACAAACAACTGGGGGAAGAAAAAAAAATCTTTTCATCAGCCCACACGATTTTTTGCGAATATAATCGTGTGGGCTGATGAAAAGATTATATATTTTATTTTCCGGATTTTTAAAATTTATCCTTTTTTTTTTCTTCCCCCTGTTGTTTGTTATTCTTATTATTATTTTTCTTTTTCCCCTTTTTTCATATGTCTGTAATTTACCTTTGTTTTATCGTCATTTTGGATTTATATATATATATATATATATATATATATATATATATATATATATATATATATATATATATATATATATATATATATATATATATATATATATAATATGTACAGTCCCCGGACAAATTCTTAGACACACTATAAGATTATATGTAAAATCTTAATTATCAGGTGATATTATACTGCTTTATAGTTTTTACGTGACTGAAACCAGCACTGACTGCACTTGCTTACGTTCGTGTATCAATTAGTTAAATTAGTCGATGTATAATATACATTAGATGACAGAATAAATTAAACGATACATTATATAAATACAGAATATTTACTATATCAGGTATTATCTTCGTATATTATAATAATTAGATTAAATTATTAGAGGCACTTTATTATTTAAACATACACATATTTAAACATACACGCAATTCAGAATATTTTTATATACTTCCTATTTGTATTTATTTTTAACGTACTGCATTACAATGTTACTACGAGTATTATCACCTGAACTCATGTCAAAGTATCGTGAAGCAACTATCAGTTTTGCAGCTATTAAAATACAAAATTTTGATGTTCATTTTAATTTTGATTATAAATAAGCATGTTATGTGAACAATCAATAAATTATACTGATATAATTAAAAATTACACCCGTTATACGATTGACATTTTTATTGAAATGCTTTAAAAAATAGGGAAAGAAATTCTAAATGAATACGTTCACCAATCAATAATTAGCAGATTATATGTAATACGTCTGACAGTACTAATTTATCAAAAAAACAAGTCAGATTGTACACAATCATATAATTATGAGCCATTTACGTAGTGAAAAGATTTTCACACATTGATTTTATAATTTTATTTCAATTATTATGTTTAACTCAAATTATTTTATAACTATTATAATAACTCCATTTGACGAGAAACTAAAAAAGTACTAGACTCAAACTGTTTTTATTCGATAGCTCCATAAGCAGGCCTTGTAAGAAAATGAATTCTTACGGATTTTATTGATGATAAACTTCCATTTTACCGCATTTAACGTTTGAAAATTCCATTACTAATTTCGTTTTCTCATTGTGGATTTTCTCAAAGATGTCGTATAAACGTAACTATTCGCTCTGTTTGTCTTTAGTTATAACGCAGTGATTAACTAAACGGTCGTATGAATTCAGATGACACGTCTTATTTTATCCACGTTTTATTGTATATAATGAAATTCATGAACCGAAATTAAACAACTCCAAGATAAACACAAGCGCTTATTTAATAGTTACATTAGTTCTTGTAGGATTATGTATTGTTTAAATACCATGATTTACTCATTTGTTTTATTTCATTTATTTTTTTATTATTTTTTTTTCGTATTTACGTTGCCTTTTTTTAGCTTCTAATTTTTGTTACTAGTCTTTGCTACCATTTTTCGTCTTTTAATAAATTTAATATTTTTTAAACAATATAGTCTAGAGTGGAAATTTAATACTGTATTTTTTAATTTTGATGTAAAAATGTAGGTAAGTTTAAATACAAAATATTTTTGGCTTCTCTTAAAATTTTGTTTGTGAAGGAACTGAAGTAAGACTCAAAACTAATAGAAAAAAACATAACAGAGAGAAAACACATTAAAATTAATCTTTTTTTCTTCCTAAAAGTAAAATAAAGCATTTAAAAATCAGTGTATAATGACACAGAAAAAGTAATGGCGTCATGTTTGTTGCAATAGATTAAAAAAAAAAACTCTAGTTGTTGAATTCGCTAAAACGCTTTTTTGAAAATTCAAGCAATAATTATTTATGAATGATAATTTAAAAATGATCATTTAAGGACTCAGAAAAAATTGTGCCGTCATGTTTGCTGCAGTAGACAAAAACTCTTGTTGTTGAATTTGTTGAAATGCTTTTTGAACATGCGTTTTCAGCATACGTTTTGAATACGCATTGAATTTCAATCAATTCAAAAATAAAATTGTAATTTTTTATTGCATATTTCTTTTTTTCCAGTGGTTTAGAAAAATTTCATCGATATCCGTCTTCCAGAACAGACTTTATATTTGTTTAAACAGCGTAACTTTAATTGTATCGACCCAGTATTTATTGTAATGGTAATGAATAAATCAGAAATAAATTATTGACGCATTAAAATTCAACTGGAACAATGTCAACAGATCTAATACAAAACGAGGTCTGTTGAAGTAAATAAGCAAGATATTTTACATATCTTCTCCATTTTGAGGAGATCACCTGTAGGAAGTAACTGATGACATCTGGTTTAAAGACATACTCTAAATGGGAGGTTTCATTTCCGGTTATTGCCATAAATTGAAGAATATAGTAGCTTATCATTTGTAAAGCGCGCTCTACAAAAGTGACAGCGTGTCAAGTGCAAGGGAGAGAGAAGAGATAAATAGCCTTGATCAATTATCTCCAACTATACTCGATGCTAATTTAATGAAATGATGCTCCACTAACATTCTAAATTTGGCTTCAGAGAATTAGCTAAAAGTTTGTTCATTGATGTAATCTCTTCAAAAGAATTATGCTAAAAGGTATCATTTTAAATGTCTTTTCTTTATTTGTTTATTTTAAGAAAACATTGTTTTCTGCGATCAGCTTATAAATCTGAATTAGATTGACGTTTTTTTTTTTAAAAAAACTTTGCTGTGTGGGAAGTTTTTTTTAAAAATTGTAATTAACTCACATTGCATGAAATTAGTGTGAAAATTTTTGTCACATATCTGGAGTAGTATAGAGTGCTTATAATTAATGCGTATAATAACTATAATATAAAAGTATTATAGTTTGGTCTTCTTATGAAAGTGAAATAGAATTGTGCTGCAATCTCTCGACAGAGCCTCGTCAAAAAATGAGGGATTCACTTGGGAGTTTTATTTCTACTTTTGAACTTCGATTCACGCTTTCATCACCTTTCCGAAAGAAGATATTTCTACCAAAGAATATAAAAAGGAGAAGCTCTTAGAATGCGAAATTAATGCGGGGAACTGCACGGTTCAGTATGCTATACCTGAAAAACAATTTACAGGGTGAGCAACATAGTCAGATTTAACAGAGCATCATATGTCCAGAACATGGGCATAAGAAGCAAAGTGACTGTCAGGAGGTACGTCACCTTTGAACCCGTTTTGGGGCAACTCTAAATGTATGAATGGGTACACTATTTCCCGCAGCTTTATTTCTTCTTTTTCTGTCGAAATATTTTAGTAGATTTAATGAAGAGGAATGATATAAATGGTTTCTAATAGGATTATATTTATTAACAATACATCACAGTTTATCAATAGTGTGAGAGCAAACCAATAATAAATGGAAAGAAAACCCCAGTAGTGGTAGGGAGGATGGAACTAAATATTGTTTTTTTTCCTTTGTACACAGGGACCAGACCAGGTTTACATTATGCCTACGAAAGTTAGCCCCCTATTTATATTCCCTTCAATCATCTCGAACATCCCAAACTTCACCAGAGATAAATAATTATATTGTTTATTTAATATTAATACTAGTTGAAAAAGTGTGCTTTTCTATGAGCCATCTTACAAAGTTTTTTATTAAATTGAATAAACTAAACGCGGCAGCCCATAGAGCCTACAGTGCCCATCTCAGTTTTCTTGTCCTCTGGGGTGCAGGAGCAGAGGTTCCCGTTAGGTGGTCAGCCGAACGCAGAACCCCCAGTTCCCAAACATGCTTGGTACTCATTTATTGACCCATTGAAGGGATGAATGGCTGGATAAAAAATTATCTAAAATATTTCACGGATGACTATATAACTTGACATAATAGATAATTGAAAAAAGAAACCAACAATAAAGAAATTTACACTTCGACCATTTATGTTCATGACATTATGTTTTTATGTTCGTTAAAAGAAGTTTATGCTGTTTGGGGGGGACCTGTTTAAAAAGCAATTAGTCCATGCTGTATGACGTGGTATTTTGCATCATATCATTACGTAAGTAAGAACTGGAAAAAAATGCTTCATTAGTTCGAACAGATTGTGGATTTTGGTACGTGCTTCAAAGTAAAGTATGGAAGAAGATTTCAAATGAAACTAAATAGAAGACAAGTTAGTGTTAGAGTTAAACTCGTTACAACACGTTTTGAACGAAGGACCGTAATACGTAATTCATACGTAAGGCGAATATGGAATGTGCATAGAACATATGCTAAATAAAGTTCTGTATCTCCTATTTGTTTCTATGTGCCCTTTTATCACACCTGGTGGTCAAAATTTGAATCATTTTTTTCCATTGCTGACTTTTCCCTATGATCAATATAACGTACATAAGAGGTATTTATCCAGAGAGTACCTTCATTAAGAAAGTCGTCAAATTTTGGCTACAACCGGACAGTGGGACCCGAGAAACTAACACTGGAAGGGTTATTACTCATAGCCCCCACCGGTAAAACCTCTATAAAAATATTAATGTCAATTTTTGCAAGTAAAAATCTCTGGCCTTGGCGATGGCAGTTGACGCAAACATGCTTATACCGATTGCTGCCATAAGTGCTAGAGAGAATTTTCGTTTTTTTTCCATCTTTTTTCGGGGCTGCATTTTTATTAATCCTTTTTTCATTGGTTGTGGTCATTAAAGCTTGTCTAAGCAGATTTATTTTCATTTGAATTTAGTTTCCGAACCAACTTATTTTATTTCATTCAACAAAAGCTTAAATTGAGATAAAAAGAATTTAATCTAAATATTTTGATTCTTTTTCGTAAGAATAATTATTAGTAAAAAAACAATATTCTTATATTTTATAAACCATTTCAATTGCTTTAAATAAATTATAAATGATCCTACGACATACGGTATTTGTTGTAGATGCAAAATAAATTGCTTCCTGGAAGTAGGATTCTTTTAAATCGATGAACATTTTTGGATATTTTTTATCATTAAATTGATGAACGGGTATTTTTTATATTTAAAGAAATAAAAATTATTTTGTCGAAAATATTTTAACAAGGGATTAAAGTAAGCAAATAGGTATTTAATTTTTCCAAAAAATTGATTTTTAAAAAAAATTTCTAACCAAACTGCTATCTATTGTATAAGATTTTATTTCCAAACTAGGCAAAAAGTTTTTTTTAGGACGCATGAATAAATGTAAACTGGCTTTGTTATTACGATATTTAACGGCTAAATATTTTTCTTCTATGAATATTTCTACTTTTGTTCTTAATGTGCTTTTAATATTGCCGTAATTATTTTGAAAAGTAAGTATGGATTTTAGGTTTCCAAGTTTTCCTGGTTTGGTATAATCTGGAGCAAGTGCATGTAAATATGTATCAAATTATTGTAAGCATTTATTTCTACTTAAATTAACTAGATATAAATTAACTAGAAAATGTATAGTTTACAATTATGTTAACTACAAAATGTGAAATAGAGCATTATAGCTATTTATTTTAATTTATTAATTATTGATATAATTAAAATGAAAGTGTTTTTTTCTCTTTGGTAATCGGATAAAGATTTTTTTGTTGATATGCGTTTCTTATGAATGCATTTTAATAAAATTAAATGAGACTTAAACTGAGTGAGTTTATAAGCCTTTGAAAATTATCATTAATTGTTAATGTATGCAACAGTAAAATGGTTAATGCCTTAAAAATTTAATTTTATATACTTTTATTAATAAATCATGAATATGCCGGGTGCAATATGTTCGACAATATTACGTAATATTTTATTTCCAAGATTACATGTTTGATAGTAATGTATTATATTGACATAATATACATTACTATTCGAAAGATTACTTGTATATGAATTATTGCACAAAAAACAGTTCAAATTTCCACGCAAAGTAGATAAAATAAGCAAATGTTGTTTAAAAGTAAGGGTCGTGAACTCAAATAAGCTAAATTTTATCTTTTTTTGAAATTTGCTTTGTATAAACAATATTTCAATTTGAATATCTTTTTATAACCATAGATTTATTTTTAAGAACAGTAACAATATTTTTTCAGCTTCTTTCCAAAAAATATTGAAGTATATTAATCTTATTTTTTTAAATAAATGTATTCGTGAAGAATTGAAAACTCTTGTCAAATTACCGAAATTTCAGATTTTTTTACATAATTAATTTTTATGAGACATCATATAAAAGATTTAATAATAGAAATGACTACATCAAGATATAGCAATGAAAACGACAATAATAAGAATAATGAAAACGACAACAATAAGAATCATGAAAACGACTACAATAAGATTTAATAATGAAAATGAGTACAATAAGATCCAATAATGAAAACGACTTTTCAACTAGCATCTTAGAACATGCTTATTGTAAACATTTTGCATGCCCTATCGGGTATGTTAGTCTGCAAAACCTTTCCGGATGAAACTTTTAGTTACATAATTTTATTCAGAGACCAAACATCTGAGAAAAGATGCCGGAATATCTTTTTCGATTGTTTATTAATGTACTTATTATTTATCTGCCGAATCTAATGGTTTAATATTATAGCTATGTATCTAAACTTTTAAGTACTTATAAGTAAAAAAAAATGTCGGAAGTATTAAGTATTATTAACTAAGAAGTATTTTGTATTATTAACAAAAAAGTACATAGCGGTGATGGAGTAAATGCAGCGCATTATTAATAATGATAACAAGTTGTACTATCAAATTTAAGTGCTATCGGCATGTTATCCCCTAACATGCTAACTTAAAACATAATAAATTTTCGCATTTTTTTATGCACAGTGACTGGGGTACTCCCTTTTTTAAAAAAAATAAGAAAAATTAGGAATAAAAAGAAAAAATTTCTTTAATAAATTTTAATTTGATAAAGTTTAGGTATAGTTATTATAAATGTCTTCCCCACCCCCTTTTGTTCCGTTTTATTCCACATTCTAATATCTTGGCTGTTTTTTTCTTTTTTTTCAAAGTTTAAGGGTCACTTAATAAGTACGGTACTTCTGATTGAATAAATTCCTGCGGTCAGGAAAATGTAAAAAATACATATCCCGGGATAGACAAGAATATAATTTTCAACCCCTGGTTCCCAAAAAAGGAGGCCAATTATTGATTTTTTTAACTGGAGAATAAGGAAAAATGTTGAAACGTTATTCTTGCTCAGATAAGAAAGAGACTGCAAACAGCTAGATGGCCACAGGAATTGTTTTAATAACATGCAGTTGTTTCGTGAAAAAGGCATTTAAAGTTCATATATTAGCGAAATTTAACATTATACTAGTGACCACAATCTATACGTGGTAGATTCAACACCTTTATAAATATTTTACTACACACACTTGTCAATGAATTCAAATAAACAAATATTGCCTCAATTTCTTTAACTGCAAGTAGTAAATATCTACAGCAAGATCCTAAACAGAAAAATTGCTATTGAATTCTTAAAATATTTATATTAAGAAGTACTTTGTTTACATTTTTCAACGTTTTTTCTTTAAATCCTGATAAATGAGACTTGTTTTCATCATCTAAGTAATAAAATACTATGGTGCATTTTATTTCATAAATTAGATGGAAGTTTTACCGGAAAAATGGTTAACGTTTAAAAAAATTCTTTCGGAAAATGCATTTGGCAGGCATAAATTTTCTCCCAGATCTTTGTTAAAAAAAAGTTTGATAAATGGCAATACTAGTATAAGTAAAAGAAAAATAATTGAAAATGACCTCAAAAAATGTCGCATGCAATTGTAGCATACGGTGGAAATTTCGAAAATATTGTGATTTTTATTTATATTAAAATTTCGAAATATTGCTATGTGATTTCCAATTATTTTACTTCAATTTACACTTTCACTGTGTGCAGCGCCATCTACCGAAACAGTTTTGATCTAAATTTACTATCTCTGGGAGGCAACATATGCTCTGTTGCACAAATATGCTGCAAGAAGTGCTTTTTTTTCAACCTGAAATTTTTTTCTGTTAAAAATTTTTGAAAACTGACTGCATAATTTAAAACAGACTGCAGTTGCTCTCTAAATAAATAAATAAATTGAAATTATTATATTGCAAAGTATTGTATGTTTGAATTTTATAACCATTTAAGCTTCTTTAATTTTTGATATATATGTTTATGATTTCAAAAATAAGAGACAATCAATTCTTTTTAAGACACATTGCTTACAGTAAAATGCATGTATAAAAATAATAGAACTGTTTAGAGCTAAAATGGATCATGGTTTAATATTTTTGCTTGTTAATACTTTTTAACGGTGTACGTTTTTAGAGCCATAGTATCTTTTGAAGTAATTAAACCAAATTGTCATTATAGAATTTAACTATTATTAATAAATTTTCACCTGATCCTCTTACACCACTTTAGCTCTGAACATTCTATACAATATATTACGAAAACTATATAAACATTCCAAACATTTATTACAAAAATATTAAATTTAGTTAAAATAATAGATTTTTCTCAAATTTTGCAGGTACTTCTTATTGAACAAAAATATTTAGCTATAAATTATAAGTTAGTTATAACTTTTTGTACTTTAAGACGTTATGATGTAAAATATTTTTACTATAAATACGGAAGGACGTTCTATTACAGCGATTAGTTTTTATAAGTTTATACATTTTTGATTTTCTCACTTTATATCAATTTTCTAATTAGTAATCAATATTAATTTGAATAAACTGCTTTAGTTTTATTTTTACTTTGTTTTAGAAACTTATTTTTGCTACAGATAATTATTTAGCTTCCAAAATCGAATAAATATAAGATGGTAAAAATAAAATCAACTTTCAATGATCAGTAGGCAAAAAAAGAAATTAAAAGAAAACAATATTCTTATTAAAAAATCACAAAATGAGGTAAAGAAAAGAAATCATCACACAATAATGGATAAGAAAAAAAAGGCGTGTTAAGTAAAAATAAATAAATAAATGGAAGTAAAATTTAATTGAAATAATTTTTTTGCAAGTTTTCTTGAAATCATACATCTAATAAATCCCCGTTTTTATAGGTTAAAAAATACCTTCACTTACTATAGCGTCAAATGTTAAAACCATTGAATAAAGTACTAAGTGAAATTGTCTTGGAATGAAATCCTGCCTTTCCATTCGTATATCATTTGTTTTTTGTATCAAGGCTTAGGATAGAAAAATGGAGCTTTGTATTGATAAAAATAGAAAAGCAAATTTATCTTCATGCAGTATTTCCATTATTTTTCAGAGAGAAATCTGATTCTAATAAGATGTCTTTGAATTCGAAAGAATATTAGTAGAAAGCATATAAAGTGAAGGCTTTCTTGCAAAAAGCCATTATTGGGGCACAGGTTTCTCTTTCCAAGTCTTTCTTCTACTTTTGCATTTTAAATTTTTTTTTTCTAATTTGCATTTTAGCTTGTACGACAGATTTTTTCAGGAAAATAACCACTTGAACGCTTGTGTACGAATACAAATGTTTTTGGAACAATTTTTCAGAGTCAAAAAAGAGTTTTATGTCTCCAAATTACAAAAAATTTTGATGTTTTCACTTATTATAGACTTGTTAAATATTTCAAATAAAGGAAAGTAGAAATAAACTATGGAATGAAAATGAAACTGAATACTTGAAATACTCATTGAAAAATTCCTCTCGTTAATGTTAAAAGATTTTATTTTAAAAAGCAAAATAGTGTTTAAAAAATATATATTTTTTAAGATTTATAAATAATAAAATATTACATATTTAAGAAAATGATGTTTAAAAAAAGTAAAAGTTGCATGGGTTTTTCTTTTGGTTTGGAATAAAAATTTAATAGAATTCGTTCTTAAAACAGCAAGCCTCCTTTTTAAAATCTTTCGTTAACTACTTTTCAATTAAAATAGTTTAAACTTAAAGCCTGATCTTTTTAAGTGAGCGAAACATATCATTTGTATTAATTTCTTTTTCAATTTTTTCTTTAAATTTATTTAATTTCATAATAACTATGCTATATTTTTTCATTTTTCATTTCTTGCATTTAGCCACATTAATCACTTATAAATGTACATAAATTTTATTTCTTACAGAAGTTAACGTGCAAAACGTAGTCTATTAGCACTTAACTAATGTCAAAATTTTGAATGTTTTTGATTGCATTAGTTATTTAAACTTGATTACTTTTTCCATTTCTTCAAATGATTTTTTTTTTTAGTTTGGCACATTTTTTAAACTGGAAAAATTTCCTAATTTTCGCTAAAGTTAATATCAAAACTTTCGAATAATTTCCTGATTTGTAAAGTTCAAAATTCCCCTTGAACTATGATTGTTATTAAATGCCTTGTACCAAAATATATGAGTAAATTTATACACAACAATACTTATAAATAATATGTGAAAATAATTATCAATAACATATACAAATTCAAATATAATAAGTATTTGTAAGTAACAATAATTTTTTTCATTTTCCCCGGTGTCAGTTGTGTCCCCAGGTTTCCCGTTTGTCAATTCAAAATATTTGTTGATGTCTTTTCAATGTTAAGTAGGAAGGAAAGCGTTAAGCCTCATCTAATGGAAGTGTCATGATATCATTTTTAATCTTTGAAATCACCTAATCGGTATGGTGGGTTTGGTGTTATCTTACTATGGCTGTATGCCTACTCAAATTTCACTCTTCTCTACTTGTGTTTAGTGGTTTGAAAAACAATGTAATATCCCAGATAACGGATTTTTCATAAAAATGGATTTAATGTTGGGAAAATTCATTGCATTATAAATAAATTTGGTTTGTAAAATAGTATTTCTTCAAAGAATACTGGAGCCTAAAAATCATCGAGTTTTAAGGATATTACAACAGTTATATTGACAGTTTTAGGTTCTCCACACAAAGTTAGAAATTAATTGCATTAAATATCTTTTATTTAGCATTTATTTTTCTATTTTCTCTCGCTTCTCGACTTTTTATTAATTTTCTTGAAAATGTGACATAAGCTTTTAGTAATAGTTTAAAAAATTGTTATGGGTTATTTTTGTTAAACACTCATTACAAAACATTTTGTTGCGTTTAAGTGCGAGAAAAAACGCATAATTTCTTTTCTTCAATAACTGATAAGTTAAACAAAACTAATCCTTTTAACGATTTGTATTCCTATTAATTGCCATAAGCTTTGAAATTAAGTTAATTCTTCAAGTTCCTATGTCTCATAAAAAAAACGCATTTTTAATGTTTTTAAGAACAGCTTTTCTTTTACATTTCTATTGTTTTTCGAGCCATCAGTCCAAAGAATTTCAAAAAATATTGTGACATATGTTCAGTGCTATTTGTTCTGTTTTCGGCAGGTTTCCTGTCAAGATGCAAGGTGACACTTCCCAAATATTATTTCATTGGCATGTGAACCTGAAATAAAAATATATTAAGTATTAATGGCATAAATATTTAAACTAAAGTATGAAATTATATAAAATTAGATCCTTACCTAATCTAGTTCCTGTGCAACTGAGTCTTTGGGATTCCAATTTGTATATGATGCTTTAAAGAAAGAAAAAAACTCGATATAGCCCATTTGTGGCAGGCGTTTTTTTAAATTCATGGCTCTTCTTTTTAGAAAAAAAAATGGTAGCACAAGTGTTTCATTTTTTTAGCAGAGACAAGGGAATTTTAGCCATTTAATTCAGATGAGTAAGCAGAATTATGCGAACACTTCAATACTAACTCTATATAAATAATCTTTCTTTTAACAGAAAATGTTTTGGGGGATTATGCATGTCAAAGTTTGAAGCATCAAACTCGAAGCTCTTAGAAATGGTGCAATTTTTAGACAAATGAAATTCATATAGCCCAAAATGAGGAAGTTAATAATTTCTTTCTAACTTTAATAACAGGCAATTTTGGAAGCATTTTATAAGAAATTTGTATAAGAATGCTTTTAGAATTATAGTGAAAGGACCCCTATTTTAATCGATGCTAGAAAGCATGATCTTTCAATTCTACTTACATAGAGTTAGTTTAGAAATTATCGTATTATTTTCGCAACCATCATTATTGGTAAAATGAGCCTTTTTATTTCGAAAAGTCAAAACATATTAAGAAACTAAAATGGTAGGTAAGAGTGAAATACCTGCTTAGTATGAGCAAATATGCACTACCACTTTTTTTTTATCAACGTGTTTTTCCTAAATATACCACTTTTTATGACTGGGCATTAATGGGTTAAGATAAAGCTAAATTTGAAGTTCTACAACTTTTTGTGTTAGGCTAGTTGTAAATTTCAAGCTTAATAATGAAGAAATAGAATTTATCCACTTTTTTTTTCACTATCTGAAATAATTGATTATTCGTTAAACAATATAGTAATAAAAATTTGAAATAAATATTAAAGAAGAATAATTTTTAATAATAAGAATAATTTCAAATATGAGTATTTGTAGAATTTATTAGTTTTTTTATTTTGTGTGTATGATTGTTAAATTTACAATACTATTTCTACTCAAAACAAAATTTAAATATAATTTGCTTAAGAAAAAGAAAATTAAAAAAAATTTTGTTTTTCACGTGTTCTGTAGAAAAATATATATTAAGAAACTTACCTCATTTCTGAAGTCAATAGAGACAGACTTATTCAATTATTAAACTTAATTTTTGCAAACAAATATATTTCGAAATTCACATATTAAACAATTTTCTAAAGTTATAAGTAATTTAGCAGTATAGGTAAAATTATATATACTAAAATAATTGCAAAATGATAAGTAATTAAAATTTTTAATTTCAGTTTGTGTGGCCGGGATAGCCTGTTTGGCAGGACGTTGGGCCCATGTCCAAGAGATTGTGAGTTCGATCCTTGTCTGCTGAAGACACCGCGGCGTGTACAAAACAGTGACTGGTGCAAGGTGAATTTGTTGGGGTAACAAGGTCCTCCAAGTTCGCATAACAAATCAATGAGTCGGAGATTGATCGTACTCTGAATCAGATCAAAATTACGAATTGATGGTGTGTGAATGTGTCCTTATGAAACAAGCTATGATGATTGTTGCCGAATTCTTGAACGTAGATGGAGTCAGTGGCAAACAAAAGGAACTTCAAATTGTCTTGTCAGTATTGACAAGTGGCATAAGAC
This sequence comes from Parasteatoda tepidariorum, assembly GCF_982258835.1. Lineage (NCBI taxonomy): Eukaryota > Metazoa > Arthropoda > Arachnida > Araneae > Theridiidae > Parasteatoda > Parasteatoda tepidariorum. Next base: position 3,287,403 of record NC_141765.1, on the reverse strand, counting down.
AACAACTCCAATTGCCATATGTAGACAAAAACTTTAAAACATTGCTTTTTATTTAAGTATTAGGCAAGCATTTTCATAAAGTAAGAATTATTATTCTATATGAAATGCACTTTTCTCGTATTTTGGACATAGGCTTTTGACAACATGATAAAATTTGTTAGTTTTCATATGGGATGTTTTGCCTCACCCAACTTATTTACAAAACATTGCGCTCTCAGGCTTCTAACTATTTCAATGATTTAAACTCTATGGTCGAGACAAAGATTCACAAAATGTACTTCGAAAGAATTTCCATCAGACATCGTAACGAATTTAGGAGGATAGAATGGCACTCATGTAATTTAATAAATGTATAGCAAAATTTCAAAATTTCTTTGAAAATCCCCTTCGGACAAACCTTTTTAAAAACATTAAATTATGGAATAAGAAAGGAACATTATGCATGTCATGACTTAACTAAAAACGAATAATTTCAAATTTAATTCACTTAAATTATGATTCTCAATTTTTACTTACAAGGGAGACTAGGGAAGTGTGACTCGCCAATTTTGAAATAAACTAGTGGGATGTATGCCTTATGAGGAATAAGTTTAGGGGGCAACATTCGTTTCGGTCCATAGAAAGTACTATGAGAGATAAAAAATGATTCAGTATATAGAAAAATCGGTATTTTATTACTTCAATGTAGACTATTAGTTATTGTATTTATCTCATGCTCCAATTAATTTTGAGGTACTTTCACGTACTATATAATGCATATTTATTGTCAAAATTCATTTCGAAAATTTTATATATCGTAGTTCTTTAGAAAAATCTGTTAGGTTAATTTAAAAAAAAAAATTGGCATAAATTTTTTTATATTTTTTTTCAAAACATTTTCCAATATAAAAACAATTGAGCAGTAATAAATTCCATTTATATGAGAGTCGAAATATAAGAGAGCATTTTTGAGGAAATCAAAGTCTTAAAAAAAGTGTATTTTCCAGAAATCAATGTATAATATATATATATATATACAAGATGTTTCTTTTTAAGCAGTATTTTGGCAATACTTGAAAAATATGTTTTGTTCCCTAGCTTATAATGAGGCAAAAGTTATTATATAATTATTTTTTAAGGTAGATCTTCGTTTATAAAATAAGTGTATTGAACTTAGTGTACTAATAGTCTGCATTGAAGTAATAAAATACTGATTTTTCTATATATTGAATTATTTCTTATTTCTCATGGAACCTTCTATGGGCCGAAACGAATGTTGCCCTCTAAAATTATTCCTCATAAGGCATACATCCCAGTAGTCTATTTCAAACTTAAGTGCAACTTAGTGCAACTTAATTCAACTAAACGTTTCTGCTTATTTGCATTTTTAAATCGCCAGTAATTCAATTAAATTGAACAAAATTGAAGATTTGATTTGTAGTTAAACATGTCAAATTCAAAATAAAAAATAAATAAATAACCTGTGTTTCAAAACACGCTGTATAATGCTTCTTAAACCAAAGAGTTGTGGTTAATGTCTCATTTTGTTTAAATGATACAAAAAGATGAAAACTTCCAGAAATTATTATGTATTGGAGATGGCTTATTTTGCAAATGAAAGTTACAAGCAATTTTAGCCTGGTTGGCAGGACGTCCGCTTAGTGTTCGCGAGAGCATCAGTTCCATCGGCAGAAAAAAATCCAACGAATTCCATCGGCCGAAGAATCCCCGTTTATTAAATGGTAACTGGTGTACGTTAAAACTGTCGGGTCACACAGCTCTCCAAGTTCCTATTAAAAAAACCAATATACTTCAGGGGGAGCCGTGATGGCTCAGGGGAAAGAGCTTTCACCTTCCAATGCGGCGAACCGGGTTCGAATCCCAGTGGATACGATTCCGCATCCGGCTTGCACCAACCACAGTGCTGACGTTAAATATCCTCAGTGGTAGACGTATCATGGGTTAGAGTCCCCTTGCTGTCAAGCTAACTGTGAGAGGATCTCGTGGTCTTCCTCGTCATGTAACGCAAATGCGGATTAGCTCCATCAAAAAGTCCTCCATGAAGGTAAATTTCTACCAATACTCGATCCAGGAGTTCCCTTGTCTTCTGGATTGGGTTCGAAATTATAAGGCTACGGAGTTGAACATTAGTAGCCGTAAACCCATTAAATTGGGTCGGCTGCTTAACGACGGCTATAAAATAAAATAAAATACTTCTGGGGTACTGAACTGAAGATAGATCGTTTTCTGGTTCGGGTCAAAATTATCATCTATGGATGAATGGGCTGTCCCTGTAAAACGGGCTTTGACGTGTGTGTGGCTGAAGTTGTATTCTCGGCCATAAATGGCCCCATTGAAATAAAGACTAAACTCACCCTCTGCCACAAAAAATTCGCTTGGATTCCCATTGCAGGCATGCTGATATTGACAATTGGCATCAGTAACAGCAACAATTAATTTTAATCATCACATGTGGGACAAAACTGTGGAATTACTCTAAAAATTATTCTGTTAGTAAATTTGAATACTTTTTTAGTAAAACATTTAGAAATGAATATTTCAGCAGTCGTTAATTTTCATTCCGATTTCAATTTTAATAAATAAAAAGATTAAATTAATTGCAAAATAATTTAAAAATTAATTTAAAAATTATTCAATTACTATTAATTAACTATTTAATTATTATAATTTGTTAATTTTAAGGCACCTTATCTGCCTGGTTATTTTTGAAACACATTAAAATTTTTGCAATTTTTGACTCAAATAAACGTTTTAGATTAAAACAGTAATTTAGTTTCCAGACAATGAAGTAATTTAAAATTCACAAAGAATTCTTGAGGATTTAATAAAAAAAAAAAATTTGCTTTCTTTTTTTTCAGAATACTCTGTAAGAATGTTGTGTATTTTTCTACTTTTTTTTCGCTAAAAGAAATTTGTGTAAGGAAAGATCACGTTGTGCTTTAGCAGTCATTTCCTCTTTATCAATGATTCTGCAATCTGATTAAGAAAAGTATTTTCTCTACAAAACTTGAGCGAATTCAATTTGGAAAGGTATCGTGAAACTACTTACAAGTGAAATTGAACTTAAAACTACGCTGATAAATCTCAAAGACTAAGGAATTAATACTGCTACAGAACATTTTGAAGCATAAAGATGCATTTTCAAAAATTGCAAAATTCTGTTTTATTAAGCTGTTATAGTTGAAGATATTAATAAAAGAAAATGTTAAGCTTTGAGAATTAGAGAATTTTGAACTATTTCTTTAATCTTTTTCCATTAAGAAATACTTATTTAAAAACATTTTATATACTTAAAGTCAGATATGAAAAAATTGGAAAGTTTTCAAAATTTTACTTAACATGTTATGCTCTGGTATTGCAAGATATGAACGAATAAAAATCTTCTTGATGGTAGACATTCGAATAGTTATATTATAAATATAATATATTTAAAAAAAATAAAAAGTAATGGAGTTCCCTGCAAATTTTTTGCAAAATAATCCATTTATTAAAGTAGTAAATCCTGCGATAAATCAAGTAAAAATAGTACTGAAAAAAATAAGAGCTACTTCGTTCATTAATGAATAGCATTTCATTCTACAATCACTTAAATTATTTCTCGTTCTATATATTTCCAAGTTTTAATCAGAAATAAATTTTAAAAACTTTTCAAAAATGAAATTAAACATTTATTTCCAATACACATTGACTTAATTAGATGTGTAATGAGAGAAAAAAAGTAATTAAAAATAATGAAGGTTACATTTTGAGTTACTAAAGAGCATTTTTTATGGTATATAATACATATTAAATTAGCTAGAATCTAGCATTGATAGGCTTGGAGAGTAATGTAATAAATATTGAAAAAAGTAGAACATTTTTAATAAATATTTATAAAAAACTATTTCGCTTGGAATTTTCGTAGGATAAACCAGCTTTATAATGTTATGCAAAATTTTATTGATTCTAAAGTAAATTAAGAAAAATATACTTAACTAAGTAATTTATTAAGTATTAAAAAGGTTCAATATTTCGTAAGCCCACTTGACTAAAGTACTGAGTAAAGTACCACATTTTGAAGGTCTGTTATGTGAAAAAAAAATGAGTTTGCTTTGAAGAGCATGTTTATTTAATTTTCTTAACTTAAATCCTTATTTGCGAGTTACAAAAAGGGCACAGAAATCTATTTTATTCCTTTAAAATAAATTTCTAAGAATGAAAAGAAAACTAAATCAGCAATCCTAAGTCGAAAATCTTGATGATCCCATCAAAACATTTTGAAGGCTTATGATCGTTTTAGTGTGATTCATGATGGTTCAACATCATTTGATGGTTACCATCATCAAACAATTTTTATTAGGCGTTCATGGGCTTTCGTATGCCAACAAACTTCCCTCATTCCATAATGGAAAATTCCACTTCAATACTATGGTGGTAAACCATCAAGAGAAATATGATTCTCATGGACCAACAATCCGTGATGGTCCATTGGTTCCTACTATACATTTCCATGATGTTTTAATGGGAATTCTTGTTGGTTCTCAGGAATATACCATCAAAACAATTTGGTTTTTTTTAAGCTGGACCATCATAAATCAGTCCGAATTCCTACATTGGGATGATGGTTGTTCATGATCGTTCCAACATTTGATCCATTTGATCTCTAAGAAACTATGATGGAAATTTTTGACGGTCCAACATGAACAAACTTTCAAAACAAGTTGCTATTCTTATATTGAACCATCATAAATCAGTTCGAATTCCTACATTGGGATGATGGTTGTTTATGATCATTCCAATATTTGATCCATTTGATCTCTAAGAAACTATGATGGAAATTTCTGACGGTCCAACATGAACAAACTTTCAAAACAAGTTGCTATTCTTATATTGAACCATCATAAATCAGTCCGAATTCCTACATTGGGATGAGGGTTGTTCATGATTGTTCCAGCATTTGATCTCTAAGAAACTATGATGGAAATTTCTGAAAGTCCAACATGAACAAACTTTCAAAGCAAGTTGCTATTCTTATGTTGGACCATCGTAAATCAGCCAGATTTCCTAATTTGCGGTGATAGTAACTTATGTTGGTTACATAAAAAACATAGTAGTTTAGGATGGAATTATTAATGGTTACCATCAAGTTTATGTTGCTCCATTAATGGAAAACCATCAAAAATTTTGAATTATGTTGGAAGAGAAAACAGAGATGGAAAATAATTAATCAAATAACTAAAAAAATAGCGAAAATTACTTTCTTCCGACAATTGATAATAATCTCTAACTCTCAGATATGTTCAACACTCATATTAACTCTTTTAACTCTACACCGTTTCCAATCTATATGAACCTACTTAACATCTGGCCAATATTTTTTATTCCTTCCAATAGAATCTAGTGAGGTTATAGAAATAAAAAAAAATCTTAGTCTCAAAGGAAGTTGAGGATACGATGAAATAGTTGCAAAAACATTAAAAATTCTCGCAAAAAATCACGTCGATACTCTAATTTAATTATTCAATAATTTACGGATGAATGGCATATTTCCAGATATTTTGAAAACATCAATCATTTTTCCAAGTTATAAGAAATGTGACATAAATGATATGTCTAATTATAGAACAATTTTAGTTTTAAGCAATTCATCTAAAATCTTTGAGAAACCAATATATGAGAAATTATTTTCCTTCTTGAGTTGCATAAACTTCATATCTAAAATTTACTACGGATTTATTTACTCCCTAAGTACAGGAAATACATTAATAGTGCTTAAGAATTTCTTTTACAACAGTGCGGCGGAATAATTTTACCATTGTAGCATTATTAGATATCTCTAAGACGTTTTATGCTGTCGATAACGAAACATTATTAAGCAATTTTATTCTGTGTACAAAGTAAATTTCACGACTTTTTTAAAATTATTTTTATCTAACCGAAAATAATGCTGAAATATCAATAATGTGTTAAGCAATAAATGTATTGTGAATAAAGGGTTCAATTTTAGGCAAACTACTATTTCTTATTTTTATTAACAATTTCTGTTATTAAAAGCTCCACTATATATCTTTTGCAGATGACACAATACTCATCAAATAATATAAAAATCCTAGAAAGTGAAATTAATGACAATCTTAACAAGATTCTAGTTACGTTAATTCATAATTTTTTGAATCGATAATTCTTTGAATACCGACTCCAAAATTTGTGTTTTTCAAACTTACTAACAACAATTAAATGCATCTCAAATATAACTTATCACTCAAATACTCGCGAAAAAGAAATAAGTGGCTCGTGTGAGAAATTAGAACACGATAAAATTCTTGGGTGTACATTCTGACTCAGAACTTAAATTAAAAACGCATAAGAACACACAATAAGAAAATTAAGATTCATCTTGAGCAGATTTTATTATTTAAAATTTAAAGTAGATTGAAAATTTCGTCCAAATTTAGCTTAAGCATGAGTATCTTTAATGGCTTATCAGTTTGGGGGTTATATAACTAAAATACTTAATATTCGAGACATATTTATTAAATTCTTATTAAATAAAAATGAACAAATTGATCAAAGCTCTAACAGTTGCTCAACGTATTAACGATTTGCAATTTATATATATATATATATATATATATATATATATATATATATATATATATATATATATATATATATATATATATATATATATATATATATATATATATATATATATATATATATATATATATATATATATATATATATATATATATATATATATATATATATATATATATTGTGTGTGTATTCAGTCCCTGGTAAAATTTTTAGACGCACTATGTGATTCTATGTAAAATCTTAATTATCAGGTGATAATATACAGCTTTATTGTTTTTACGATGCTGAAACCAGTTTGCACTTGTTTACATTCGTGCATCTGTTGGTTAACATTGCAATGCAATATGTTAAAAATAAATATAAATAGGAAATATGTGAAAAATCTCCTGAATAAAAACCCATTACATATATGTTTAAGCATAAAAGTATTGCATATAATCTCGGATAAAATATGTAATTATTAAAAAAATACTGTGTGTCTAATAATTTGATCTAATTAATACAATACAATATTATAATACCAAATATAATGAATATTTCATGTTTATATCATCTAATTTATCCAATCGTCGAATTTATATTATATATCGCCTAATTTAACCAACTGATACACGAACTCAAGCCGGTTTCTGTTGCATAAAACATTAAAGCTGTATTGCATCACCTGATAATTAAGATTTTACATAGAATCATATAATGCGTCTAATAATTTGGCCAGGGACTGCATACATATCGGTGATTCTTTTTAAACATGACAATTCAGATAAAAAAATGTCTTCAAATTTAAAGTCTTCAAAGTAATCTAAACATTTTTTTGTATACTTCTCAAGTTACACTTGTTAATATATTACAGACAGCAGTGTAGTTTATTGACATTTGCTCGAGAGAAAAAATAAAATAGAAATTCACAAAATCTTGAATGCCCGGAGAATGACATATTAGCTTGGAAGTTTAAAAAACAGTCATTTTAAGTTAATAGTAAGTAACTCAACTTAAGCCTTTATGTTACAAGGATCATAAATTGCTTAAATTAATTCTTTTTATCCACAGTAGAGAGAATCAAAAAACATTTTGATGCTAATATGTACAGAATAATATTGTGTATAATAATCAATTATTAAATAAATAAATAACTTTGATTACATCCAAGCATATTACAATCATACATAAACTTGGTATTAGGTTAATATTTGCTTTCCTTCCTTTCAGTATTAGCAGTTAAAAAAAATTCTGGTATAAAAATTTCCCTTTAATGTCCCGGCATTCATAAGCCAGGAAAATGACACCCAGGATAATGACAAATTCGCCATTTTATAGCGTATAAATTTACTTAAATTTAATATTTTGGCTTAAGATGTTTGTATTCCGCAAAAGGATTTCTTAAAATATCTCAGATAAAATCATATAGTTTATGTTATTAATGATTTCAAGATGCCAGGAAAATGACAACAATTAAAATGATGACAATTCTTGAAATGATGAAAATTTTTTGAAATAGATTTTGAACCAGTAAAGATTTTTGGTTCTTTATTCATGCAACAAGACATGTTCATATAGGAGGGTATCTAATCAATCTATTAGCATAAGATATTGTTTGCTGGCTCTATCTATTTTGGTTATGAACCACTAAATAAAAGTAGCCAGGAAAATGACAGATTTTCATGGGACAAACAAATTATTGACAGAAAAAATTATTTTAAACGAAGTTTTAGTAAACAATACCCTCTGCGTATATTCTAGAAATGCTTACATAGGATTAGATGAAAAAAATTAGATTTTGAAAAATGTATGGGAAGTTTTGAAGCTAGTTATTATTGGAAATATTGTCTGGTACATGCCAGAAACAGGAAATTTTGATGTTCAATTAAATTTCTTTAACTATACAAAACAGTCAATGCTTGTGCAAAGTCATTTTAAAATGCTAGCTGCAATGGTATTTATTAATTTCTATAAAAGAAAAGTTTTTTTAGCATTATAGTATTAGATATTGGAGCAAGGGACAGTGAATAGTCACATTTCGTGAGAATCACCCATATATTATATATATATAGTTTTTCTGTAATTTTTTCCTGCAGTTGTTTTCTTTTTTCTTTTATCCACTGTATTGTTTCCTTTAAAAAAGGATATAAAATGAAGGGAGATTTTTCCAGTACTACACTGAGTTTTTCAACAATCACTCAGAAGTTTCTTGTAAGCTTTCCTTTACCAATAAAGCTTGAATGCTGGACTCTAGTTCTGTCCCACTACGATTTAAAAGTTCTAGCTATAACAACAAAACCTTCTCGAACGAATATTTCGAAACCTTTCCGGATTTTTTTCTTCTTTTTTAGCCTTAAGTGTGAAGGGTTCTTCTTGTTAGAAAATATCAGGGTTTTATTCTAGGGAGCTAATCGCATTTCTTCTCCCAACGGCAGCCCTTATTTGTTTCGTTCGCGCCCCTGATTTCCTTTTTCTATGATCTACAACAAAGCATGACCCTTTCCTCAAACGTCTCTCTTCTAGACAAGATGAGGGGGCTATACACAAATTGAATTCGGTTTTCGTTGGAGAAGAAATGGAATTTAAATGTTCAGGGTGTTTTCGAAACTATTTCGCCAAGAAAAATAAAGGGTTTATGTGTAAACAACGTTATTATTTTAAATTTATCAATGATAACTTTTTCCATAAAATTTAAATGATCTTTAGAATGGACACAGGTATTGTTTTTGAAAGAGCAAATGACACTCGGAATTTTGAAAATTCATCAAAATTCCACTATTTGCTTTTTTTAAATATGAATTAAAATTATTAAACAACAGTATTCTAAAATATTAAAGAAATTTCTATTTTACTAAGTAATAAGTAACCAATCTTGTTCAAATCGGAGTTTTCCTAAGGGAGTTAAAATAGTTTGAATTTATAAAGATCTATATGGGTCATTCTCATGAAAACTGTCATTTTTCAGTTCATAAAATCCCAAAAAAGTAAAGTGAATAAAAAGCTCTGAAACTTTTTATATTAATAGAAATATGTAATGGCATTATGAAGAAAGTATATATGCTATAAATTATACTTAATATTTAAATTAATTAATTTTTTAAATAATTAATTTATAATTAATTAATTTATAATAATTAATAAATAATTTAATTAATTTAATAAATAATTTAATTAATTTAATAAATTAATTTATTAATTTTTTAATTTATTTTTCAAGTTAATTAATAAGTAAATTAATTATTTTCACTATTTAAAAAGTGAGGGAATGACACTAATAGTGAGGGAATGATATTTTATTTTAATACATGTTTTTATCTAAGTTACATCTACCTAAAGTTTGAAAATGATAACATACTAAGTATATCTAATATTTATTATAATTTAGTCTTATATATTTAATAGTTTTTACAGGTTTGGGAAATAAAATTGGCTGGCACGATTGAACAAAAAAAATTTGATAATATACTCATCTTGAATCATTCCCTCACTTCAGCGTCATTCCCTCACTTTATACACTAGTGAGGGAATGACGAATTCAATAAAATTTAAAAATAACAGTTAGGCCTAATTAATTTCTGAAGTCAATCACATACAATTATATTCATACAAGAAAGCAGCATATAATTATCCACTTTCTTGATGAAGTTGTATTTTATTTTGCTCTAAAAAATGACATGAGGGAATGACAAATGTAAAAAATTTTACCTGGTTTGATTCATTCAAATTTATTCCACAGCAAAGCTTCTTTAAGTTGAAGATGGAAACATACTGCAATTTTGTTCTATGATGCCAGTTGTTAACTTCTGAAGTTTTCATTAAAATATTTTTATTCTAAGAAGATTGCAGGTGATTAGAACGTTGTTGTGACGGAATGACGCGAAACACTGGGGACAAAGTTTAAAATAGTGCTGTGTTAATATTTTTATCAGAAATTAAATTTAAAATTGATTTTCTGAATTAAAAAAACAAAATTTTTAGTAAAAAAAATTTTTTTATTTCAGAAACAATTTTTTTCTTTTTTTAATTCAGCAGTGGGGACAAGTTAGGGAATGACATATTAGTATATTTTAATTACTTAAAATAAATAAAAAATAAAAATTAATAATTTTATTTTTATTCTTTTGTTAGTTTGCATTCTGAAGGACACCTTTCCTGAATTTTTTTTTTCGTAAGCTGTAAAACAAAAATAAAATATACTGGAGACATGAAAATGACTGTTTTTGCGAGAATGACCCATATATTAATAAGCATTTCTCGTAAACAAAATTGGTTTTTCTCGTAATAGAATTTTTCAATATTCTCGCAATTTTATAAAAATTGCACTTTTTTTGTTTTGAACGTCTGCTGTTATCTTAAGGCTGTTTTTTGAAGTCCACGTCGAAGTTTTCGCAAATAATAAGGCTGTTTTTCGAAAATTATTGGGCTTGATTTTCGAAGTATCCGTATTAAAAACAAATAATGCTTTTTCACTAATAATACGCTATTTTCATAACTTTTGTGAGTTTTCAACAGTTATTCGTAACTATTAGATAAAGTTTAACCTATATTTAGGTAGAGACCTCTATGCTAGGTAATTCTGAAAATTGCATAAAACGTCAATAGGAAGAGTAGACACAGATTTCTGAAAATAAAAAAATTATCTGGGCTCAGAAAATTTTTTAAGAAAATTAACAAGTTTTCATAATTTTTATCTAGGTGAAAAAATCTTACCAAATCGGCAAATGCTCTGTAACTACGTTCTCTAAGCTATTTTAAATTCAGAAAAATACATACATATATATATATATATATATATATATATATATATATATATATATATATATATATATATATATATATATATATATATATATATATATATATATATATATATATATATATATATATATATATATATATATATATATATATATATATATATATATATATATATATATATATATATATATATATATATATATATATATATATATATATATATAATATATATATATATATATATATATATATATATATATATATATATATATATATATATATATATATATATATATATATATATATATATATATATATGGGTGATTCTCACGAAGCATGACAATTCACTGTCCCTTGCTCCAAGATCTAATACTATAATACTAAAAGAACTTTTTTTTGAAAAAAATTAATAAATAGCAGTGCTGTTAGCATTTTAAAATGACTTTGCACTAGCATCGACTGTTTTGTATATTTAAAAAATTTAATTGAATATCAAAATGTCATTTTCCTGGCATGTCCCAAACAATATTTCCAATAATAAGTAGCTTCAAAACTTCCCATAAATTTTTCAATATCTTATTTTTTTATCTTAACCGGTGTAAGCATTTCTAGAATATACGCAGAGGGTATTGTTTACTAAAACTTCGTTTAAAATAATTTTTTCTGTCAATAATTTGTTTCTTCCATGAAAATCTGGCATTTTCCTGGATACTTTTATTTAGTGATTTATAACCAAAATAGATAACGCCAGGAATTAATATCTTATGCTAATAGATTGATTAGATACCCTCCTATCTGAGCATGTCTTGTTGCATGAATAAAGAACCAATTTTCTGGCTCAAAATCTATTTCAAAACATTTTTCAAGATGATTAGGTTTTTGTGTTGTCATTTTCCTGGCTTCTTGAAATCATTAATAAAATAAGCTACATAAATTTATCTGAGTTATTTGAAGAAATCCTGTTGTTTTCTGCAGAATATGAACATCTTAGGCAAAAATATTAAATTAAAATAAAGTTATATGCAATAAAATGGCGAATTTGTCATTTTCCTGGCTTATGAGTGCCAGGACATTGAAGTGTTACCAGAAATTCTTTTTAACTGCTAATACTGTAAAGAGGGAAAACAAATATTAACCTAATACCAAGTTTATGTATGATTGTAATATGCTTGGATGTAATCAAAGTTATTTATTTATTTAATGATTGATTATTATGCACAATTTTATTCTGTACATATCAGCAACAAAACTTTTTTTGTTTCTTTCCACAGTGGATAAAAAGAATAAATTTAAGCAATTTATGGTCCATCTAACATAAAGGCTTAAGTTGAGTTACTTACTATTAACTTAAAATGACTGTTTTTTAAACTTCTAAGGTAATATGTCATTTTCCTGACGTTCAAGATTCGGTGAATTTCTATTTTATTTTTTTTTCTCTAGCAATTGTCAATAAACTACGCTGCTGTCTATAAGATATTAATAAGTGTAGCTAAAGAAGTATACAAAAAAATTTAGGCTATTTTAAAGACTTTGAATTTTAAGAAATTGTTTGGTCCGAATTGTCATGTTTCGTGAGAATCACCCATATATTAAATTATAGCTTTGACTCAAGTGTAAGGCTTGGACTTTATTATTTTCCTTGGCAAAATTCTTTGGAAGAAATACTATTAAAATCCTTTAAGGGGTCACAGTACCCAAAACATAACAAAATATCGAGAAAAAATTTATTGCTTATAATAAAACTTCAAACTATTTCAAATGCACTGAAAAAAAAAAACATCTCTCTATCTACATTTTTAAAAAAAGTTATGAATGATTTTAGATTGTTCTAATGCAGAAACTTGCTCAGCAGACAGACTTTAAAGTGTTTTTCTCATAGATGATGATTTTGTGTTTTAATCTTATTTAAATCCGTAAGGAATTTTTTCTGTTTAAGAAAAAGCTTTGAAGTAAACTTTTTGTATCTTGTGTAATACACTTATTTAAACTGTGCATGGAATAAGCATTTTATGATGTATTAAAATTTTTACAGCATGTTATATATACAAACAGGAACTTTTAACCTTTTTCTTCAATTTCTTTACAAAATAATCTATATAAAATATTCTGATTGATATATCAACAAATGAATGCACAAAATTGTTAAGATGAATATTGTAAGCCCTAAGAAAAAAGTTTTTTGAAAATATGTTAAAATAAAAATGGCTTAGCAATTTAAAAATTTTGAATTTCTTCAGTTTTTTTAAAAATATTAAAAAAGTTAAACAGTTTAATTATTCTTTGAAGATAAATTATTGATTATAAGTTAAATGAGCATGTAAAGCATCCACAAATTGAATGATTATACCTTTATTTAAAAAAATTGTTACAAAGGTACTTAAATATTTTCAATTTAGAGAAAATATTTAACACAGAGAAAAATCATAAAAATCAGCCAATAATTCCTAATTTGTTCAAATAGTTTGAAACCATAATTCAGCTTTAGAGTAACTTTTCAAATATTAAAAAATTAGATCAGACATGCGCTCATTTTTACAAAACTGTCGCTTTTCTCCCCACAATTAGCGTACAGGGTGATGACTTAAGGCGGAAAGTCTTGAATAACTATAACACTAGTTAGAAAAATAGTCACTAAAAAGAATTGGGGTGACAGAGCCTTCGAAAAAAGCCTTAAGTAACGCTATTGTGAAGCATTTGAAATACGGAGTAGAAACTATAAGTTTGAGTTAAATTCCGTTTTTCTTATCACTAAATTACTTTTTTTTACTTTTATAGCATTCTTATTTGAAATAAAGGGAATTGTTTAATTATTTTTGCTCCGTTATCAATAAACTTTCTATTTATCATGTAAATCCTGTTCAATCTTCCTCATATTTTAAGATAAGTTCAGATTGATTGATGAAAGAATTATATGGATGAATTTAGTATCCACATAGCCCTTTTCGCTCGGAAGAATTCGGAGCTTTTAAGTTTTTTTTTTTTGAGCTATGGAGATAAACCAAATAATTTTTGCTCCATAAAATAGGAATTCAATTCTATTAAGTAAATTCAAAGAGTTTACTGATATTATGAATGAGAGCTTTCCATGTCAAGAAGTCATTTAAGTTTTATTGTTTAGCCTCGTAGCATAACCAATGCGGGGCCGCAGGTATATTTAAGTCTTGCAGGCAAAATAAATCAAATTTTAATATTTTTAAAAATCTTTTTATTTTGTAGACAAAATTATTCTAAGATAAAAAAGTGATTTCTGTTTTTTTGATCTTTCTTTATTCCTGTATTTTCATATTGCAGAATTTTTAATAACATGATTTTGATGACTTATTAAAAAATTTGTAAGAACTTGACCCAAGTGTTGTAATAAATGTTTATGCTATATCTGAGTTTTATTTCAGTTTTTAGAACAACGTGCAAAATGCAAAATTTATATTTTTTAATTTCTCATGTTTTGGAATGTTTTAATATTTATTTACTAACTAGTTTATTTAGTTTACTCAGTGTTCAGTCCATTTCTTAGAATTCCATTTTTAATGTTTATTTATTTCAAAAAGCTTAAAATGATTGAAATATCGATTATTTTTCAGTTTATTTTCATGATCACATAGTTTTCTTTTATCTAATGAATAAATTTCTAACTAATAACTTTTAATGCTTTTAAAAAACTTTCGTTTAGTAATGCAGCTATTTCATCACATATTAAAAAACATTCCTTTTTTTCAAAACTTACTGATCTACAAAGTTTGATATTTAAATACAAATATTGTAACACACGTTCTGTAGATAAATTTTAGAATTTTCCCATAATGTTGCTAATCAATATAGAAGTTTCTGCTACTGAGTTGTAAATAATACGAATTTCACTAAATAGCCACTTTAAATTAGAATTGAGAAATTCTAATTGGAATTTTTTTTTTCAAATAAATGACGGAAAGATCAGTTAAGAACTTGGAAAGTCACATTTAATGCTTTTAATTACGCAAAATGATTACTTACTTTGAAAGGGTGTGGTTTTCAAATTTAACCTCAAAGTAAACAAAATAATATTAAAAAAAATCAAATCACCTTGATAAACTGTTCTGCTAGAGCCAGATTAAAATAATTTCGAAAATTTAGGTTTTTTATTTTTCGAAAAAGAAAAATCCCTCCCTCTCAAAGAGTTAAGGCGTAAGATATCCTTTTCCAGCGTTTCTTAACCGGAGGCAGAGATAAATCAGGTGATCGCGAAATTAGAAGTAACCAACATATATCGTCAGACTCAAATCAAAACGCATATTTTAAAGAGAATATTTACATTACATTTTGCTTTGTTACCTATTTAGTTACCGGAATCGTTGAGTTTCTTTTATAAGAAGTTTATCTATACGCGGTTAGAAAGAGATAAAAAAATTTTTTTAGACCGTAACAGGTGAAACCTGCATTTAATTTTTTAACAACAGCATAGACGAAAAGATTTTTTCACGAAAGAAAGATACTGCAAAAACAATTAATATCTGTCTGTGATCAAATCTCTGTATAGACTTAGACTTTAAAACCAAAGTGTGAAATGCAAAATTATTATACATGATACACATGATACTTCAAACAGTGCCCCCCTGAGCAGCAATGGCTCAGGAGATCCAATGAGGTCAATCGGATTTGATTCCCAGCAATGGCTGGTCGATACGAATCAGCATCAGGCTTGCACCAACCACAGTGCTGACATGAACTATTCTCAGTGGTAGACGGATCATGGGTCCTTTTGCTGTCAGGCTAACCCTGGGAGGTTCTCGTGGTCTTCATCGAAGGATAAGTGGTCGAAGGATAAGTTTTTCTTAATACTTGATCCGGGAGTTCCCTTGTCTTCTAGAATGGATTCAAAATTACAAGGCTACGGAGTATAACGTTAGTAGTTGTAAATCCAACAATTAGGTTGGCTGTTGAGCGACAGTTATGTATAAAACAATATAAACCAGTGCCCCCTCTTATTTTTACTAAACAGTTTGAGCAAGGGGTCATAAACTTTTCATTTCTCATTACGAATTATACGAACAATTTATACGATTATCGAGAAAAAATTTATACGAACTTGAGAAAATACTACAGCACCAATGCATCACATTTGATAGTATTAAAATTCGTAATAATTTCAATTGGGATAGTTTGTTTAAGTTTATTGTCACGAGAGCCTGAAATAGCTATACTGCGCCAGTCACTAGGCTTATGTAAGGTAATAAGGCCTTACGGAATCATAATAAAAGCCTAGTACATTTTTTAAAGTAAAATAAAAATATAGTCTTATTGATAAGATAGTAATGATAAAGTTCGACTCCCACTTTTAGTAAAAGTACAAAATTACTGTTAAGTAGATCAAGTTGTATGAAATAGATGGTAACAAAACACTATTTTTAAAATATGTAATTTTGATTTTTTGCAAATTTATTAATTATAACTTTGAGCTAATGTTTAAAAAATATACTATCGTTATTAAAGCAAAATATAATCATATTTTGAGAATGATATTAATTCTCAGACGCAAATATTATTTAAATTCCTTTCAGAGGAATTTTCCAAACTTTGTATTAGACGCGTGGTATTTATACCAAAAGAATTTCAATAAGTAGCTGAGCCTTTTTCAAATAAAAACTACGTTCGAATAAAAGAAAATGTATTTAATTTAAAGAAAGAATCAGACAATAAAATCCATCTAAATTGCTTTTTGATATCACATTTGTATCCGCAACCTTTTCCAGACATTCCATAGATTAAGTTCCATTGTTTTTATTCTTTTTTGGTAATCTTGCCTGGGGTGATTCTAAGCATGTGACTAGATTAAGAGAATATTATTCACCTGAATAAATTTAAAATGTATCGTCGAAGCTCTGGTATCAGGAATAAATCACGGAGAAAAACAGCCTCGATCAAAGCCCAGAAAAAGAGCACCAGGAAAAAGCGCCACTAATTATATGAATTTCATGACCCTTTCAATTTGGCCGTTAAGCCAGAGTTTAATTTTGTTAAATTTTTATTCAAATATCAATTCATATTTTTTAAAAATTCATTAATATGCAACGACTAATATGAACCTTACATGAAAGAACTGTTAAAAATTATAAAATAATTTATCTCCCATAATTGTATTATTTTATGTAGTGAATCAATAAACACCAGTGGCACATTGGATTAATCTCGTAACAAGCTAAAATTATTAATAATGGTGAGGTGTTTCCATATAATATAATTATTTTTTTCAAATCACTACTTGAAAAGTAATCTTTGTACAATTATATTATATTGCAATGCAGCAAATATAATTATTGAAATGTTTCACGCGATTTTTATATTCATTTTATTCTATGTGGTAATTTAATATTCAATAAGGTAAAAATAAAGAGCGTGAAAAGATTCCCACCCCAAAATTTAAATTAATTCTTTCACATAAAACATTTTAAAAACAACTGAATTCGATAAATTCAGACTACAAAGCATTAGTGCAATAAGTTTAGATTTTTTTTTGGCCGTAAATTGTCACGATCGAAATCATAAATCCTGTAAATTGTCTTTCCTACTGTATTGTTGCAAATGCATTGCATTGCTTTCCCACTGCATTGTCCTAAAAACAAATATCGAATTTTTTGTGATTTTTATTTTGTTTTCATTTAATTCAGTTTTTTTTAGTTATTTTTCAAAAGCTTTGGTCATTTTAGTTCTCATTAAAATTTCTAAATGTTACTTTATTCCCAATTTTTACAAGCTTTATTTAATAACTTGCTTAGGTGTCCTGGGTACCATTGTTCTACTTTTTAATGTCAAGTAAAATAAACAAATTTAAAACATTATTCTAAAAAAAAATACATAACGCATCAAGTATTTGCATGAATTCCCAAATAATACAGCGCCTATAAGTAAAAGGTGCCTTTTTATTTAAAATGATCCCAAAAACTTTCCTTCCTGAAGTTCAGTTCGAAAATACTAATACGACAGGGATAAAATATTACTCCATCTAATACATTTGAGTTAAAAGAATTTTTTTTGTAGCGTGTAGCTTCACGGAACATTACGTTTAAACATATCAAGTCCAACAAGCACTACGACAGAATATTGATCGAAATATGGAAATTCATAAGAGATGGTCGTTCCAAATTTGAATACCTCGATCTAATGTTAAGGAGGACTAGCCAAGGGAATTATGCGAAGCGTGCTACAAATCTGACGGTTCTGGACCAATTTTATCATAAAGTTTCCCCGGAGTAACTCAGAAATTATATTATTGAATATTTATTTTATTTCTTCCATATTACTAATGGATTCTATTATTGGAATACTTGTTACATTTTAAAAACATTTAGACCAACATTTGCATGGAAACTGATACTGAAAAATATTCGCCATTTTTTAAGGCTAGAATTGGTCAAATAGACAAAGATTTAGAATTGGATTCAAGTTTAATTATTTGCTAATTTTAAAGGATAATTATTTTGAATGCCTACTGAAGAATTAAATAATAAACTTATAGTATTTTGTACTAACAAAAATTAGAAAATAAAGCGAGTAAAATTAGAGCTACAGAATATCATGCTACAATATTAAGTTTTTTTGTTTATTTTGAACAAAATTATCTAGGCTTTTTTTTTAACCACATTCTGCAATTAATGTTTTAAAATAAAACTTCAGAAATATAAAGCAGATTTTAAAAATAATGTTTACAAATTTCTTGAAGACAAATTAAAGCAAATTTGTTTCTAAATTTTTAGTTGTTATTTTAAATAGATTTTAACACCAACAATTGCATTGAAATTCCAGATGCAATTCAAATGCGTTATTCTGCGTTATATATATATATATATATATATATATATATGTAATAAAGGTGGATCCACACCGTTATTTTTTAGTTAATTAGTAGTCAAAGCAGCATGATTAATGAGTCCATGTTGTGCATTATCTTTTTTATTTAGTAGCGATGATGAAAGCATACATCTTAGCCCCCTCCAAGCTGGAGATGGGGGGTGACCCATATCCCGTCTAAGCTGACGGATTTTATTTAAGCATGATAAACAACAAAAAGCCACGCAAAAACATTGCTCCTGCATTTTATAGGATGATTAAAAGTTGTGAAGAGGCCAGTCATTATTGCCTTTTTGTATTATTACGCCTCATCAAATTATTTATTACTCATAGCAAATCGTTTAATCTTTCCTTATATGGAAGCGAAAGATCTTAGAATAACTTCTCTTTTGAAATATAACTCTAATTATTATTCATTGGCATGTTTTTAGCCTTGAAGTCCCAAAATAGAATTTCTACCCTTATCCTTTACCAAAGATATTTTATGAAAACGAATGAAGTTTTAATGCTTTTATTAATACAAAAGTATTTAATTTTTGTATTACATCCCCCTCCACAAATTTTTTTTGGTAAGCCAAAAAGAAAAAAAAAATATTAATAATAAAATTTAGAATACTATGAATTTATAAATTTTATGTTGGTATGACTGTCCTCTTTCCTACTATAAATAACATTTTTACAATATGTGAAAAAATTATTTACAGCAACAGCAATAAAAACATAATAATGCACTTTATCTGTATAGTGAACTAAACAGAAAGAGAAAATGAAACATTTTATATAACTATTCTAAAAAGTTTCACACAAAAATATACAAATTTTTTATGCAAAACGACCTGGACAACAAGTGTCATTTAATCAGAATTTAAGATTCTGTATGGTTAATGGGGTTATTTACTTGATGAAATTCTGTATTCCCCGTTAAAATGGAGGAAAACAGAGTTTCATGAAGCACTGTGAAATTGAGAGATCCAGACTGGATAAAACAAAAATAGTTTAGAAAGTCTTTTCTCACTGTGTTGAGGAAAAAAAAGTTCAAGTTACTTCGCCCTCACTCCTAACTGATGCTGAACATCTACACACAACGCGATTCGGATCTCTCAAAAATATAGGGATTACTTCTTCCCTTGAAGAAAGTAAAAAATTTCTTTTGGTGACTATTCATGATTTAATTTTAACATTTGTGGGCAGTGATATTTCCTAAGCTTTGAAATATGTACTATTTCAAAATTTTGTTTACTCAAATTATTCTTTTTATTCATTTTGTAATTAACTTCTGAAATTTTTTGAAAAATTTTATACGGTCCACTGAAAGGAGGTGACAACTTCCTCGTATTAGGATAAGTAAATTCTTCAAACAGAACTAATTCATCATTTTTGAAGTCTATATCTAAAAATCTAGCATCATAATAAATTTTATTTCTTTCATAATATTCCCTAGTTCTTTGAATTGCTATTTTTTTAGCTTCTTCAACAGGTGGATAGACTTTTTCATTTAAGGGATTTTCGTAGAGGAGTCTACCATGCATGAGGTATGCAGGTGGAAATTTTGTTACAGAATGGGGAGTTAAGTAATAAGTATTAACTATATCTTTTAACAAAACAGGCCAGGGAGTTTTAGTAGGTTTTTCATTAATTTTACATTTTAATCGGGTAATTATTGTTTGACTAAGGCGTTCAACCTTGCCATTAGACTGCGGATGATGTGCAGTTGTCAATAATTGTTGAATTTTATTATGTTTCAAAAACTTTTTAAAATGAGAAGAAGTAAAGGCAGCGTTTCGATCACTCAACAAGGATTTAGGAAATTGATTTTGAAAAATTTGATGTAAAAAATTTGTATAAGTTTCTGAGCTAATGGATTTTGATGCAAAAGCCCAAATGTAGCGTGTAAGGTGGTCAATAATTAAAGTTAAATATTTTTTTGTTGAATTATAGTAATTCAATCCACCAACACTATCTATTGCTAGTAAGTCAAAAGACTGATTAACAGGGGGTAAGGATTGTAATAATCCAAATCTTTTTTGTCGCGGTTTTTTATTTAATTATTGGCACGTATGACAATGTTTACAAAATTTTGTTATATCTGAAGTTATGTTGTTCCAATAATAAACAGGGATTATTAAGTTAATCATTTTCTGAACTCCTGGATGATTAAATTTATCATGAGCACTTTGCAGAAGTTTTAATCTTAACGAAAATGGA
The DNA here is from genome assembly GCF_982258835.1 of Parasteatoda tepidariorum. Lineage (NCBI taxonomy): Eukaryota > Metazoa > Arthropoda > Arachnida > Araneae > Theridiidae > Parasteatoda > Parasteatoda tepidariorum. The sequence continues at coordinate 3,266,061 of NC_141765.1, read as the reverse complement.
ACAACTATTTTAGTAAATTTTTTCTTACGTACACAGAAGACATTATTGATTTCAACAAATTTACCTTGTAAGTTATCTTTCCTTTGAGCTTCCACGATTTCACTCAAATTTAACAAATGTGAAACATGAACATTACTATTTTTACTATTACTTTAGATAATTGAATGTGTTGCAACTCTCGAAAGCCAATCTGCTTCAAAATTAGCAGAGCCTTTTGTGTATTTAATATCATATTCATACATACTTAACAATAATGACCATCTAAATAATCTACCTTTTAAATTTTTAACATTTCTTAGCCAAACTAAAGCAGCATGGCCAGTATGTATGGTGAACTTTTGTCCAAAAAGGTAATGATGGAATTTATTTAGAGAATCAACAGTAGCAAGACATTCAAGTTCTGTAATTGCATAGTTTTTTTCATAGTCCCTTAATGAACGAGAATGAAAAGCTACAGGATGCAATACACCACATTCATCTGCCTGTTTTAGCACAGATCCAATTCCAACTAACGATGCATCAACAAAATGATGACATTCATGATTAGGGTTAAAAATTTTCAAAATTGGCTTACAAATAATAGCATTCTTTAAAAGTTCAAAAGATTGTTGACATTTTTCTGACCACACCCATTTTACATCTTTTTTTAATAAGTTATTTAAAGGATGTCGAATACTCGCATAACTATCAATAAATTTATTGTAAACATTTATTGATCCGAGAAATCTTTGCAATGATTTTACATTTTTGGGGGGCAATAATTTTTTAATCACTTCAATATTATGGTTATCGGGTGATACAATTCCATTTTTAACTTCAAATCCTAAAAATTCTATTTGTTTTCGCAAAAATGAACATTTTGAAAGTTTTAATTTTAAGTTTTCTTGTTTACAAATATCAAAAATCTTTTTAAGATGGGTTAAATGTTCATCATAATAGTTAGAAAATATAATGATATCATCAAAGTAGTTTGTAGCAAATTTAATTTTATGTTTATTCAAAATTCTACGAACTGTACGTTGAAAAATGCTCGGGGCATTCTTCCAGCCAAAAGGTAATCTTAAGTATTCAAATAGACCGTTGTGAGTAGCGAATGCTAATTTTTCAGTGTCATCAGGATGAATACGAACATGATGATATCCCCTTGATAAATCTATTTTAGAATAATAACTACAATTAGACAATTTTTCTATTAAAGTTTGTATTAAAGGTAGAGGTTCAGAATCTGTTTTTGTAATTTGATTTAATTTCCTAAAGTCAATACATAAACGACTCTTTTTATTTTCATCTTTTTTAAACACTAAAGTTACTGGGGCAGCATAAGGGATGAACTTTCTTTTATAATGTTATTTTTTAACAATTCCTCTATTTGTAACTCAATTTCTTGTTGTTGTTTTGGGGATGTTTTGTACGGCCTTAGAGATATAGGTAAATCTGAGGTTAACCTGACTCTTTGCGGTTCCATTCTAATTTATCCTACGTCATGTTTATGTTTCGCAAATATATCATCATAACTTTTTAAAATTTCTTTTAAGTCCGCATTTTCTATCTCGCTTTCATTTTTTATTTTTTCGTCGATATTAACCTGATAATGTATGCATCCATTACCTAGATCTATCTTCGAATCATTTGAAATTTTTGGACATTTTTTCTTTTTCCTATTTGTCCTTTTCCTGTAATTTTGTTACCCTTTACGTTATTTTTTTCAATGTTTACTTTAACTGAAACATCTTCAACTTTTATTTTTTCAACATTTTTACCCTTAACATTTTGAGAATTTTGCTGTCTAACGTGCAAAGATAAGTTGTCTTTGTTAGAATTAGCAGAGGTGATCAATCTCTTACCAAATTGAGTAACAACTGGCCCGACACAATCAATAAACAAACAAAAATCTTTGCAAGTCTGCAACCCTAGTAAAGCATATGGTAAATCAGTATCAATTAAAAAAACTTAACTCAATAAAAACTTATCAACTTATTAACTTATCAATAAAAAAACTTAACTGAATTAACAATTTCGCCTATCTTAAGGGGAAACTCACAAATTTTGTTAAGTGTTAGTTGTCCTTCCGTTTGGGTAACATTTAATTCCTCACATTTTTTAATAGGAATATTTAATTTTAACACCAAATCTTTTGGTATTACATTCAATGTTGACCCGGTATAAACATTCAATAATATCTCTTTGTTTACTTTTTCATTTTTATTTTGTTTTGGTTTTGGACGTCCCTTTAGGTATTTATTTTCCACTTTACCTCCATTTAGGTATTAATTTTCAACTTTATATCCGGATATTAGTAATTGCTATTGATTACTAGTCATATTTTGAACGTTAACATCAACCACATTATTAGGGTTGTTTACACACGTGGAGCCCATGTGAAATTGATTCAAAAGTCCTTTCTTTGAGCAATATTTACATTGATTTAATGGGTTCTGCTGTGTTGTATGATGTATTTTGGGTTTAGTCACATTTGGGGTTACATTTTTATTTTTAGGACAAGCCGGGGCTTCATGTCCTGGTGCATTACACTTAAAGCACTTAATGTCATATTTCGGGTTTTCTAACTTCTTCACATATGGTCCCTTATTAGCTTGAAATTTATTTTTATCTAAGTCACTTTTAATCTTTTCATAAAGTTTAAGTTTTTGTTTAAATTCAAAAAGATTACTGGCTCCATAAAGAATTGTTTTATTATTTGTTTGGTCTGGTATTCCTTGAATTATGTAAGTGATTAGAGCTAAGTCATCAATATCACCTTGAGTAGCTATTTCTCTCATTTTTAGGAAATATTCTTGAAGAGTTTCATTATACCTTTGTTTTCTTTTTTGAAACATTGCATGTACTTCTGCACTATTGCAACTAAGTCCAAATTCTTCAAGCAAAAGATTTTTTAATTTTTCATATGAATTTAACTGAGTTTCACTTCTAATTAAAGTTAATGCGTTATTTTTCATACATCTTTTTGCAAATAAAAGTTTTTGCATATCAGACAATTTAAATAAATTAGCATGAGTTTCAAAATTTTCAAACCAAGAATTAATATTCTCAACGCGGTTTCCATTAAACATAGGGGTAACTGCTTCAATATCTGAAAAACTAACTACTAATTTCGTTTCATTTTCCCTATTTATATAATTACTAGAACTTTGACTATAGGATACCATATCTTCATCAACACTACTTTTTGTACATATAGAATTTAAACTAACTTGTGTAAATTTATTTACATAAGTTTTAGTTGGCAAATGTGGTTCTAAATCAGTTTGAGTTTGTTTACTTTCAAACTGAGTAGATTCCTCCTCATCTTCGGAGGGATTTTCAATTACAATAGAATTTTTTAAGTAATTTAAATCACAGAAACAATTCAAAATATGTTTTGCGATTTCATTTTTACTTCCTTCACTGGAAATATTTAGAATGTCTGAAATTTTGACTAATTCCGAAAAATTAAAATTATCACAAATTTCTTTCAGTTTGTTTGAAAATTCATCATCTTTAAGTTCAAAAAAAAATTCTGAAAAATTTCGAATTTTGTTACGGTTTAATCTGGACAAATCATTTGGAAACAAAAGTTTAAATAATAACTTAATTTTGTTTGCCTTCGCTACTTTAATTGACGTTTGAACCACATCTATTTCTTTTGAAAACATATTAAAAGCAGTATAAATGCACTATATATCATTAAAAAAGACAATATAAGTACTAAAATGCACTTCATATTCTACTATGATTCATTCAAAGATACGTAATAATGAAATTTTATATTACTAAAATATGCAATAAAAATTATTCATTATGATGAGAAAAAAAAATATGCAGATATGCACGGGATTTATCTTTGTAATTAAAAAAATACACTTTTTATCACACTTCGAAGGAGAAAAAAAATTTTTTTTCCTATAAAGGAATTTTCCTTAAGGGAGCAAAAGCTCCTCTAATTTTACTAATATACGCGCACATAATTGGTTTTCTTTTTCTATATTTTGTTTTCACAACACTTTCTTTATCACTCGGTGCCGACTCACTACAATGGAATGTTTTTTTCCACTAAAGGCACTGATCTTAGACACAAACGTTTTCATGGCTGTGACACAAAATCCTTAATCACTTTCAGCATTCTAGTAGCGGCGAATGTACCGGAATTGGTACCGTAAAATCGTCCTTCCTTCCCTCACACTGTCTTTCCATAATGGCGATATTTTTTGGTCACCGATGAAGCACTTTTTTCTCCCGGGTGGGTGAATGAATGAGTTTTTCGAATCCGCTTACCGTTAACTTTTTTTCCGGTGTTGTTTGTTGATGGGGAAAATTTCTACGTTGCAGCCAGGCTCTTTTAAGCTAGTTTCCTCTGCAAGCCAACAACATCCTGAGCGGCTTGTAATAACGGTGGATCCACACCGTTATTTTTTAGTTAATTAGTAGTCAAAGCAGCATGATTAATGAGTTCATGTTGTGCATTATCTTTTTTATTTAGTAGCGATGGTGAAAGCATACATCTTAGCCCCCTCCAAGCTGGAGATGGGGGGAGACCCATATCCCGTCTAAGCTGACGGATTTTATTTAAGCATGATAAACAACAAAAAGCCACGCAAAAACATTGCTCCTGCATTTTATAGGATGATTAAAAGTTGTGAAGAGGCCAGTCATTATTGCCTTTTTGTATTCTTACGCCTCTTCAAATTATTTATTACTCATAGCAAATCGTTTAATCTTTCCTTATATGGAAGTGAAAGATCTTAAAATAACTTCTCTCTTGAAATATAACTCTAATTATTATTCATTGGCATGTTTTTAGCCTTGAAGTCCCAAAATAGAATTTCTACCCTTATCCTTTACCAAAGATATTTTATGAAAACGAATGAAGTTTTAATGCTTTTATAAATACAAAAGTATTTAATTTTTGTATTACACACACACTCACACACACAGATATATATATATATATATATATATATATATATATATATATATATATATATATATATATATATATATATATATATATATATATAAATTTTTTTTAATTAAAGCATATTTTTTCGACAGCTAAAAAATTACACAATTATTATTTTGAAACCAATAAGTGTATTAGTTACATTTATCTTAAGAACCAAAAGTTTTCCAAGGAGATAAGAAGGAGGAATTAAATTTAAGCACATATTTTCACAATCTAACATTTTATTTAAAAAAAACTTTTGATTTGAAACTATGTAATACACTTATTTCAAAAATCATTTTTTTATTGGAAAGAACTGTTTACATATTGCGATGAGAAGTGTTTACAACTTGCCTCATACTTCTCAATGAAAGCTTTCAGATGTTAAAAAGTGTTTTTGAACACCCTATGTCGAAAAATGTAGTAATAAATTTGTAACTTGTAACAATTTTGGTTATTATCCGTAATTATAGCACAAAGTTTCGTAAGCCTATCTTAAATATTTATTAAGATATGGACATTTTCATGAACTACTTTTTTTTTTGTGTTTAAAATTTATTTGTCTTTTTTTTAACTTTAAAAATAGTGAATAAAATGAAACAAAGTTTACAGAGCAATTAAAAAATATTTTCAAAATTTTTGATTTAAAATTTTCAAACAATATTTCGTTGAAAACTGCGCAATATACAATAAATTAAAGTAGTTCGTTTATACTACTATGCGTGGAAAAAATTTTAGCAGTTTTTTTCTTAATTTTTTAGTGAATTGTATTTGACAACTAATGAAGAAAATCCGATTTGAATATCTTAAAAATTTAAAAAGTCTTAGGCAATTTTCCAAGTGGTTTTTGTACTTTAAAAAAAACTCAAAACGATAAGGAGTTTTCTAGAAATATTTTGTATCTTTTAAATACAATAAAATAAAAGTTCATACACCGAAATATGATTGTATAAGGAAAGAAAAGATACTTTTATGGGGGATGATCCTCAATAACGCTGGTGTCATTTTCAATAAATCTTGCTTAATGACAGTTTTTATTTAGGAAGAAGAAGCCAAATTACACAAAATCAAAGTGCTGCACTATATATATGTTAGGGAAAATTTTTACTGACTATGATTTCTTATTTACATTCAAAAAGGGAATTATACTTCTGATAACTCATACAAAAAAAAAATACATCGAGGGATTTTTACGGTTCTCACGCTTGGTTAAGGAAAAAACTTAAAAAATTAATTCCTTCCTTCTATCATTTAAATTTAGGTTTAAAATGCCGGATTTGAATTATAATTGCGAGAATGCCTTTCATTTTTTATCATAAATTAAGAATGAGAAATTAGATAAGGAAATAACGTAAAAATACTTCTTAAAGCGTTTTATGATATATATTCATATACCAATTATTAAAAAGGAAAGAAATCCTCGAAAAATAGTTTATTTCACAAATTATATTCCATTCAGCAACATGAATTTAAAATATTCTTATTTTCGCTTCTATATTAAAAGATCGATACTTATATGAACAAGAAAAGCAGAAAAAAAGGTCTCCATTTAAAGCTTTTGCGTAATGTATATCAATATAGTCTCAAGAGGCGCTCCCAGAAACGGAGTTTTGCATATTCTCGGATGTAAAGATTTTTGCTTAAAATCGCGTGCCCCTTGTTTACTTATGGAAAAAATCTATTTCTTTTTTACTTGTCTTGACTTTCTGAATTTATAGGCGATGGTGCCAGCAGTGCAAAAACTGAAAAGACTATTTTAAAATTGATCGCCAAAGAAAAATGAAAACGTTGGAAGGTAGGAAGAATAAATTCGGCTCTAATAAATTTCTTTTGTAATGCTTAGAAGTTTGCCCTCTAGAAAAACACATAAATGGTGATATGATCCCATTTTTAAGTAGTAAGATACTCTCTAATAGAATTTGGATCGTATCCACCCACATAATGATCGATAGTTGCCAGCTTCATTCTAATGATCTGTTCATTAAGATGCTCAATGAAGGTAATGCGGCGGATACACCTGGCAATTTGTCTTTTACTTATGCATTATTTGTTGATTTAAAACTACACGCCAATTTTGAAAGGGAGACACGTCATTTTATACTGACGAGCTCCCGACTTTATTCTCAGACTAATAAAATAATTCTATTTTCAATACTTACAGGGATAGAAAGGAAATTTTTAAAAGGGAAAATGTCGAAATAGTTTATGGTTTCATTAAGGTGACACCCAATTCGAAAACAATTCTTTAACTTTTTCATCTTTTTAGTGGTGCTTTTTTAAAGCCTGTTTTTGTTATACATTATTTTCAATAGAGAAAACCATTTACACATGGTATATTCTGCATTCAGTTTTTTAATTACTTTTTCATTAAAAGTTTTAATCTATTTAGTGTTGCTTTTTTAAAACCAGTTTTTGATATACATAATTTTCAATAAGGAAAACCATTTACGCATGGAACATTCTGCATTTAGTTATTTAATTACTTTTTAATTAATATTTCTGTCTGAAACCAGGTAAAATGTTACAACTTTATCAATTATAAATTTAACATCATTCAAAGTTATTTGATTCGACTACGTTATTCAAATTGAGCAGCCAAATTTAAAATTTTCGGACAGCATTAAAGGAAGAAAAAAACAGTAATATTTTTTCATCATATTTGCTTAATCATATCGATTAACAATGCAGTACTTCATAATGCTTTTTAAAGGGAAAAGATATAATGTTCAATAATGCATTTGAGGTCTATTCTGCATTCAGAAGTTAATTTTTTTCTTCTAATAATTTGCTTTTTTAAAGCCAGATTAAAATTTATTATATTACCAGCCATAATTGCAGCGTGATTCACCGTAAATTCATTCGGTCAATTTGTTAAATTCTAGTAGCCAAACGTAAAACGGGCTGATAGCATTAAAAAACTGTTAAATATATCATATCATCGTGTCATCTTTTTAATTCAACATGTCCTTTTACAATTAGCATATTTAATATTTTTCAAAAGAAAAAAAATATTTTGAAAGTTCAATAATTCGTTATGCATTAGGCTTATTCTTTTGATTTTTTAATAATCTTTTTAAATCTAGAACTTAATTGGGAAATAGGGTATTAGGACGCAATTTTAATATGAAGTTTCTTACTTAAAATTTTATTATGCTGTAAACTTAGTTTCAATAGAACTTAGTAATCCTGAAAAACAGTGAAAGATTGTTTCATCTTTTAATTTTATGGCAGTTTTAATCACAATATTCGATTTTCTATTTTTATTACACATTTGTTTCGTAACAACCAAACACAAAAGATATTGTACTAATTTCATATTTGAAATCGTTTTTCACAAAATTATATAGTTTTATCTGTTCTCAAACTCTTAAAATGAGCAAAAAGCTAATTGCATCTGAAATTATAATGGTTTATTAAAAATGAAAGTTTTTATAAATGCTAAAAAGTATTGAATGCCAAATAAAATTCTTTTTTTTTTTCATCTAATTTATCGGAATACGCAAGCGAAGGAGTTAAAAAATGCAAATTTTGCTTTCGATAAATATAAATTCCTATCATTTGTTCGTTGTCTGTTAGCTATTTAATTTATTTTGAAACTTTTGAATTTGATCATTGACGAAGTGACGATCAACCATTGATCGTCACTTTGTATTAGATTATGAATTACATACCCAGTATACCTGGAAAAAAACCATTCGCTACAAAAAAAAAAGAAGAAAAAAAAACTGGCGACTTAAATAAGCAACCGGTAACTTTTACCATCTTTTTTCTTTTTTTTTTGAAAATCGTTTAGTGATAAAAGTATACCAATGCAGAATTTTACATCAATGCAGTACATCAATGCAGAAAACAGAATTTTCATTCCAATATCTCCATTCATAAATTTGATCTTTCAGAATCCATCAATTTGCGCTAGAAAGATTCATATGGTTTTCTATAACAATTCACATATTCCAAAGTTGTAATGTATATATTAAATGTATTTTGCTTACCCAAATACTTTAAATAAAACTCTTTTAAGTCAGCATGACGAAATTTTATCACATATTTGATTTTATAGCGGTATGTAATTTCTAATATAAATTTTTCTTAAAAAATGTATTTTTATCCAAGCAAAAAAATGTTTTCAAAAAGTTGCTATTAAATAAAAAGGCTCATTAGGTTTTAGATAAAAATGGCTACTAATTTACCAGAATCTATAAGCCAATGGCTACTAACTTAAAATTTAAATGTTCAGATCTAGTGCCTAGTTTATTGAAAAAATATCCAGAAAAATTCTCTCTTGCTCTTTCAGTTGTATATTTGCTATAAAACCTGTACATAAATAGAATCAATTTGAATATGGTTGACTAATAATAAGTTGCTAAATAAAAGTGCTGCCTCTTAAGACTGATTTAATCCCGTCATTTTTGTAGTAGTGTTTTTGACAAAGAGAAGCATCATCCTCACAGATATAATAACTTATTAATTCCTAAAAAAGTGAGAAACACCTGTGTTGACTTCATTAAATAAGTCACGATATGCATAGATTACAATTTGTGTTCTTTAAAAAGCTTTTAATTAAAGTTATGTTAAGTAGTCCATGCATAATTATTTTCGAGTAATATTTTTCGAATTATTGTTTAGAATATAACTATATACATTAATTTTTATCCAGTATAGTTTGAAATAATGGGGGAAAAACTATTTTATAGCAAAAATTTTTTCTTAAAACGCATTTTTCTAAATTAAATGCTTTTTTGAAGGAACTAACTACTTGTTTAAAATAATTCCCATCTTCAGAAATATTTAATTATTATTGTTTTACTACTATTGGTATGTAAAATTATTACCGATTTTTCTGTCTCTGAATATGAAGAGTTAACACAAATGACGGATCATAATTTAACTGTTTATATTTTTGCAAATATTACATCATTAAAAATGAAGTTTGTAATTAGTATCTTTGCCAAATTTAACAGCAAATTATTTGTCATTTGCTCAATATTTTACCTTTATATTTATTTATTTTTCTTGTTAAAAAATATACATCTTCAAATATTATAGACAATCAAAAAATATTTGAAATTAATTTTGCTGTAATTTAATTATGAAATAATTTAATTATGCAATAATTTAATTATGTAATTTAATTTTGCTGTAAAAGTATTAGCTCTTACATAGAACTACGGCATCGCAGACCACGCAAAACTTTAATTGTGTGTTCGATTCTAGTTTTACTACGCATCAGACAGTACCAAATTGGCTAACCAAATTTTATACGGGTTGCTTTGACTTTATATATTGGCCACATGGTCCCCTAAAATCAAAAGTCAATGATAAAGAACTAAAGGACTCAGACCATCAGATCAGAAAAATTCCGCAACAACTAGATGATATAAAAGGTAGTCTTAAATGGCTCAACAGATCAGCAACTTCCTATCTTATGGCAACACAAGACCACACAAATGACTGTCGCTAAATTGCAGGAATTAAAATTAGATTCCATAATCATGAAATCTCATTAACTACCACACTGTTAGAAATTTCTAGGCAAAAGTGGTTAAATAGCAATTTATTTAAACGTCATTTTACCATCTTCAATCAAAACAGTCAAGTAATAATAGAAAAAGAAGATATTCAAGCTGTTAAGTGTGAGAAGAAACGTTTATTGATTATTTTTTACCTAATACTGTTTAACAATCCAAATTCTATCGACTCCATCTTGTGAAACCATTTTGTTCCCTGCATCTGGGTACATACTGTAACTGAGAGAGCTATCTCAAGACCGGCTGAATAGGAATCCCACCATTGATACAACAATATTTCTTCCCTTCCTTCAATACATTAAGAGTTTATAGTGTCCGGCATTCTTCAATCGGTAACCCTAGACTATCAGAATACGAAACTATCATTCACGCATGAATGGCCCACAGAGCTGCAATATCCGTTTGTTTTAATTTTATGGATCAGAAACTATGTAAGTTGTAAATGGCCGTATAGTTTTGTATTCATGGTTTCTTAACCATACCAGTTGTAAACGGTTTCAAAACCGTAAATTTAAAGAAATGTTCCTAACCATAAACTTTATGGTTAATTGGATGGATAGACTGCTGCTGGTTATTTTACCATAATTTCGGAACGAAAACAATGCACTTCTTTCTCTTTTCAGAAAATCTTTAATCGGAAAAAAATTTAATTCTGATAATTCTCTAAAACTGGCCTTCCAGACTAAAGCACTCTGTTTATCAAAGACACTCGCACCAAAAACACTGAGAGAGCTGAAAGTATAAATTTGTACATCATCAAAAACTGTTCACTGTGTCAAACTCCAAAATGTGCGACACAAACTTGATAACAGATTATATTATAACTTATTTATATTAAGTAAATATATCTTTGTTTTGCTTCTCTTTTTATTAAAAGCATATACTTCTTTGAAACCTTAAAAATCTTCCTTGTATACATTTTTTGAAAACCTTACGGCTATTTTTGAAAATGCAAGAAGCTTTTTATTCTCACAATTTGAGCAACTCGTTATATGAACAGCATTTAAAGTTTAAAATTTTTACGATTACTTATTAGACATATTTATTATAGCGCTATAAATTAGTGTTCAAGATTAGCCTATTTTAAAGTGTATAAAACTTACATTCCGGGTGTTTGCATTTCAAAGAAAAAATTGAGAGGGGTGGAATAAGGGTTGAAAACTTTCCATAAAACATGGGGTCGCAAACGTTGTTGAAAGGTTGAAAAATCATGAAAAACTCATGCAGGTTTTAACGTCACGATGAAAAACAATTTCAAATCTGCTAACTACAATAAAAATATTTAATTAATTATGACAAGAATTGTTCGAAATATGACGTCTTTGCACAGTCTAACACAACGAAAAACAATTTCCGTACGCATTTGTAGATACCAGGTGCGTGTTCAACGTCTGTAAGCGTCAACAAGGTTTGCTCTTGTAAACCTTTTGAAGGTCCTTTTTATATGAACATCACCCTCTGAACATGGTAAAGTCATTCGATGTTCGATGATTTTTTCTTCTTGAATCCTTTTGTCTGAATTCAACGGTCCAAGATACGCCTCTATATTGTGTAATTAACACAATACACCTTCTAGAATTTAAATTATCCCAGATATAATGAGCAAACTGCACTCTCTATATTATGAAGTGAACAATAATCAGCTAAATAAAATATAGAATTTATTACTTTTTGTCTATTATTTTAAAACGCGTGAGCAACAATTATGAGGGAAAAGAATGGTTACAAAGAAGGCATATCATTCAATATGTTTAGACCTGTTGCAAATAAGATTGCCATTTTGCTCTATATGCAATTGAGTTCTTGGAAACATGGCATCTCAGAATAAGTACGTGCCTTTCTTAAAATTTGAAAGTTGAAAAAACGAGTTTCTAACAGGCGGGCAAAAGAGAATCAAGGTCTGGATTCAAATAAATAAATGAAACAAAGACAGGTGAGTGGCAATCAAAAGATTTTAATACCTATCTATATTTTATGTAAAAGAATAGAAAACATTGTAAGCAAATTATGCTATAAACTGATATTATTAACTATTAATTAATATTATTGGACATATAATACGTTCAGCAAATAAATAGAATTGAAAAAAGTTATTTTAAAAAATCGAATGAATTACAATTTGTTAATCTGATGAAGGTAATTTATATAACTTAACAAAATGGCGTTTGGATGGAAAAGGTCCACCCATGGACGAGATTGAAAGTGACAATACATAATAGACTTTGAAAAAAAAGAAAAATTTAAAAATTGCTGAAAAGCTAAAATAAGAATTTTTTTAAAGAAAAATAAATAAAAACTCACCTAGGGGTATTTTTAAAAAGTTATTAAAAAACTAAAAATAAATAAGAGAAATAAACATCGATGACTTAGACTACTTTATTAAATTATTCTATTTTATTAAGCGGAAGTCATACTTTATTTTGATATAAAAATTTCTAACATTCCAAATCGAGTAAAAGAACATTTAAACAATTTCTTCTTAAAGAATGCAAATGCAATATTAAAAAAAAAAAATTCTGAAATGTATAATTATCAATAATAATAATAATAATTGTAAATAATTTAAATTTAACCTTCGAATGGAACATTTTATTGTATTATAAGTTTTAGAAAATTCAAATAACTGAAATTAGAAAGAAAAAAAGTTAAAAGGTAGAAAACTGATTTGCGTGAACTCCTTCAAATCCTCTTAAAAAATTAAGTAATAATTCGAACCTAAATTAAGAAAAAATATCTGTATATGAAATTACATCAAGTACTTTGCTTTTTAATGAGGAATAATTCGGAGTTTTAATTAGTGATTTCTTAAAAGCAAAGCTTTTCTCTGAAATCGGTTTAATGAGGTAGAATGTAGCTGAGGTTTTAATAACGAATTGTTTTTTTAAATAGTTTTTTTAGTAACAAAAAAAGATTATAAGAATGTAAAAATATTTCTTTTTGAGTATGCAACTTTTTGGAGAATTTATAATTTAATTTACTTTATACAAATGAATTTAAATGAGTGAATTCCCATAGATTTATTTTATTATTGCTTTAAAGCACAAAAAGAGAAATTGAAAGGAAAATATGAAAAATTTTACAGTTTTGGGCGAATATCGCTTGTAAAAGTTTATTTGAAATATTCAGATTCCACTACTTGTAAAATAAAGTACATCTCTTAAACGATTCTTGGAAAATTTCTTTCACTAATCAGAATTAGATTCATGACAAAATCAAAATATTACAAAGCAAATTTGCGAAAATAAATAAATAATGGGACAAATATTGTTATACTAAACGTATTTACTGTAGTACGTATTGTGTTTTGATCATTATCCCAGAACATTTTTTCCTAGAAATTGCTCGAAATTTTTTCCCTGGAACTGCTCGATCGATGTAATATATTGTATTTTCTCATTTAAAAAAGAAAGAAAGGCAGGTTTTCTTAAACTTAATAGTTGATTTTTTATAAATCTAAAAATAAATATAATTAAATGTTTGAATTTTTTTAATAGAATATTATCTTTATATAAGTGAGCATTAGATAAGTAAAACTATTTTGTTTGTGATGCAAATACGTATTTCCAGTGGCTCAAGAGAAAGAGCTTTCGCCTCCCAATGAAGTGACCCAGGTTCGAGTCCCAAAGGTGGCTAGTTGATACGCATTCTGCTCCCAGCTTTAATCAATCAGAGTGCTAACGTAAAAAATATCCTCAATGGTGATCATGGGTTAGAATCCCGTCAGGCTAACCGTGATAGCTTTTCCTCTCCATGTAAAGCAAATGCGGGTTGTTCCATTAAAAAGTCTTTCTTCCTAATACTTGAAAGAGAAATATTTTCCTAATACTTGATCCCGGAGTTCTTCTGATTTGGATTCAAAATAAAAAGACTACGGAGTTGAACATTAGAACCCAAAATTCTTCTTTGTCTCAATGTTTGATCCAGGAGTACCCTTGTCTTCTAGGTTGGGTTTAAAATTACAAGGCTTCTGAGCTCATTAATAGACGTAAACTCAAAATGGAGTTGGCTGTTCCACGATGGTTATAGAATAAAAAAAACTTATAGCTAAATACGCAATAAATTAAAGGAATTAAGTGGACACAAACAATTAGTTAAAAAATTAATAAGTAAATTTGAAAAAACGAGAAATTAACTTTATAAATAAAAAATTCAACACCAAAAAAAAGTATAATATTTCCAACACCAAATAATATTTTAAATAAGAGATTTCTCAATCGTAATATTTTTAATTCCACACCAGAAGGGGTTAAGCAGTGAGTTATATACTTTAAATGCGAAGATATATTTTGCCAACATCATTTTATTAGAACATAATTTTTAGTTAACTTCTTTCTTTTGTCGCTTGGATAGGTTTACAGAGTAAGTTGTTCGAGCGAAGCTTTTTCGAACGCTTATTAAGAGATTTTCACTAATGCTTCAATGATTTTTTTTTCTCTCACTCTCAATGATTTTATATTTTGATGTATTGTAGGAACTTAAATATGTTCGCGTTTTAAGTAGGTAATAATATCGCTTAAGAAATTACACTTAAAGGCTAAATTTAAATGATTAAATTCTTATGATTCATAAACAATAGGTTTGTTTACAACATGGAAGAACCACAAAACGCTAGCGACTTTTTTTTTCTTACATTTTTGATGAATATAACGTAATAAGTGTTAAAAAATACTTAACACTAAGAAAATGAATCGAAGTCCAGATCTTTTTGTTATAAATTTTATACGGGTGTTTTGAACTATTTACTAAATTTTCTAAAATGCTATACTTTTAATTCTCATTACAATGCATCATTTCTAAATTCTAAATAAATAATTCTTCATCTAAACGAAGTTAACGTGAAAAAAATCGCAAAAAAATAAAACTGACAAAATTGAATTATTTTTGTTTTTAGAACGTTGTACGCAACGTTATTCACTAGTATATTCATGCATCAGATAAATAATCTCAAGAAACTAAGCGGTAAGGTGATTAAAAACTTCATTCGCTTCAAAAATACATAAAGAGTAAATAACAGCCGACATGTCTTAAGCGCTTCAAAAATAGGCTCCCAATTTCAAGACGTACCAGGCGGGAATGAGAAGAAACAAAAGTGATTTGAAATGTAAAGTTTCCAAAATAGAAGGAAAAATAAAAATGAGAAACAAAATTTGGAAAACCACAATAGCCGAGAGTGGCAAGGAGGAATTTGGTGAGAATTTGGAATAAGGTAGTTTAGAATGGAAATGGTTATGGAAATGTGGAAATGGTGGACTAAGCGTCAGAATCGCTTTAGTTAGATATAATACAGACAATGTTATTACCAGCAAGAAGCACCATTTTATTTTAATAAAGTTTAATATTTTATGGATTCATCAAATGCATGACCATCCTCTGATGTGTGGATGTGGCACTGGGAACGTGGATAATGTTGCTAGTCTCCATGAGTCAGGTTTACACATGTCTAACCAGTAATGTTAAATGAGGGCTGTCATTTTCCTTGGTGATAGTTCAGTGCCAGCCATTAGAAAAAACTTTTAAAATGTTTCTTCTCTTAATAGTCGAATATTTAAAAGCAAATATTTATAAAAAGTGAGCTAACATTTTCACACATTTGAGGCCAATTTTGGAAAACTGTTTATGCGAAAATAATGGCGCCGTCTAATATGCAAAATTCAACCAAGTTTATGTGAAACCATTCGATACAGTATAATTTTACTCATTACGTGGAATTATTTCTACCGAAACAACTTTATGCTGTATCTTTTAAAAACCATTTGTCGTTCCATTCTACATCCTATTTTTTTCTCTTAAAAACTGTTTAATTTATAGAATGAAAACTTTGGATACATTTAATAACGACTATGATTTTTGAAAGCAAATAGGCGCTGTATAAATAAATAAATAATAATCTTTAGCAAAGTTCTTTTTATAACTCAGTACATAATTTCAGTTAAAGCGGGTGTGTTTTAAATCTCGAGTGCAGCTTAGGGAGTATTTTCCCATGAATAGGAGTTTTAAAAAAGATATTTAATTAACAATTAACGTGATTATGACGCTCGCTAGTTAATCCTCATTCATATTCATCAGGGTATTTATTCTTTCCACTCTCGGTAGTTACATGAATATAGAGAAGATAAATAAACATGTAAGTGAGGATTATTACATTCATTTCTGTAAACCGTGGTTCAATTAAATATGCATTCCTTATGATTAGTATATTTAAAATGTTTTGTATGCATAGTTGCATTTTCAAATTTCGAAATGTATTTACGAATTCATGAAGTATTCGAAATCACAACTTAAAGGGAATTGCATACCAGTATACTGTTTCCCTAAAATATTTCGAAATTATTACACGAAATTATTACCTACTGATTTTCTTTGAGAGATATTTTACTAGAAAACGAATTAAATTAAAACAGAAAAATTTAAGCTACTGTGTTTTAACCAATATTTATAAAAAAATTTAAATATTCGTATCGCTCAAAAACATTCAATTGTATGAAACAATTCGTCTTACTGGTTCTCTAACCGCTGACTGTTACTAAAAGAAATGAATTATCACAGAAAACTTTAGACTACACTGTTGTCTTCTTTAGACTACATTTCTCAGAAAAAAATAGCAAAGTAATAATTTATTTAAATTTTATTTTATCCCATTCAAACAAAACATACAAGTAACTATAAATAAGATAGTATTCAAACTTTTAATCCCTGAAAAAAATTGTTTGCTAATTACTTTCACACAATACGGTTAAGCAATCAGAATTTCATCCCAACAACTATTCCCACCTAATGAAGCCATTTAGTACCTTGCAGCTGGGTACATATCTTAGTCGAAATGGCTAACATGGCAATCTCGTCAGACTGAATATGGGTTCGAGTTCTTGTACTGACATCACAATATTTCATCCATATCCTTCCATGCATGGAGAGTTTTTAGTGCCCTACTACAGAATGTGATCCTAGACCATTTGAATAAGATACTCTCACTCACTCATGGATAGGACCATAAAGCTGATTGACGCAAAAAAATTATCATTTCCCATCTCTTCCGATGGCTGAAACAACCAGATAAACTGTTTAAACCTTATTTCATGGCTCATTTGATATAACACAACTCAACCACAGTCTAACTACAATGACCATTATTTGACAAAACGCCTAGATTAAAAAAAAGTCAATTTTTTACGACTTTAAAACCATGCTGGTTGTAAATGGTTAAAAACCGTATAGTTTTGTATTCTTGTTTATTTTTTAAATTATAGGGGAGTGTCGGGTACCTCCGCCCACTGTCAATTTCATATGTATAGAATATTTTTTCAAGTCAATGAGCTATCGGACATTAATTTTTTGATTAAAAAAAGATTATTTTCAAAGTTTCAAGTATTTATGCAGCTGGTAACATGGTAAACAATAGTTTCGAAAATATGTTGAATACAGTAATCATGAAATTAAGAAAAATTGGTTGAATGCTTAGATTAAACTTCATTTTAATGCTAAGAAAATAATTTTTTCTATACATACAGAATTAAAGTATGTAGTCTTAAGTTTAATTTGCACGAAGAAAGAAGTTTATATGCGAAAAATTGTTCGACTAATTACAAATTTACAAAAAAATTGGATTTCGGGTAGCCCCGCTTACATGAATGTCGGGTATCATGACCCAATTTTATTTCGTCGATAAATGTACGGTTGCAAAGATTATTATTTTATTGCTTCAAATTTGAATGTTATATGCATTTTTAACAACAAATATTGTTGTTATTAAATGCTTGTTATTAAATGATAGAATTCACTAAAAGTATATAAATATGCAATAAGTAAAATAATTTTGTGATAAAAATGATAAATGAGGTTTATCTATGTCAATACATTGCTCATTTTCATTTACACCTGAAAAAACAGTGAATAAGAAGCAATGAAGAAAAATCTATCACCTTGCTTACAAATTTACTTAAATGTTATAGAAATAGTTCATGAAGACAATTAATAATAAAACAATTGAATTTATTAACTACTTACTTAGAGTTAGCGCTTAAAGCTATTTATTAAAATACTATGTATGCGTATAATTCATCATATTTCTTTGATACCTATTTTTAAATTAAAAAAGCAAATGCAACATTATCATATGCAGTTGATTTTCTGACTGAACCACTAGCGGTTAATTTCTTGAATAAAATTCAAGTGATTAATCCAGGAATCACTTAAAATTAATACAAGTGATTCAAGTTTATCACTTAAATGACTAATTTATATTACTTGAATCAATGAATGCATAGCATTAATTAATATTCGCAGATCGCTGAAAATACAAATACAAGATTATCATTTGGAGCTAATTTCTTGAATGAAACAATCAAAGTTCATTTCATGAATTCATTTTAAGTGATTTATTAAGGAATCACTTAAAGTTCACCTATCTAACTCATTGGATCTAACAATCAATCTATCAATCTAAGTAACTGAATCACTTCATTGAATAATTAATATTAGTTGATTTCCTGCATATATAGTATTAAATAACATTTTCTGAACAGGTTTGGGCATTTAAATCAAGAGAAAACTTTTTGCTAATTTCCAATTATTCACTTCAAAATCAGGTTTGTTAAAAAGTCTGGTTGGTAAAGTAAAAAGGATAACCATACACGACAAGCATAAAAGTAATAGAATTTTAAGTATTTTTTACAAAGATATTAGAGTCTTACTATTTTGAATTTTGATATTTTAAATTAATTAAAATCTTCAGCTGATTTAATGACTATTTTAATTCAAAATATGATTGGTGGATATTTTTTTGTTTTGCTTTTTTGTTGCAAATAATTTTTTTGAACAGATCTTAGATAATTTCGGTAACGAGGATTTAAATTTTGAAATCAATTTAATCCTGATGATGTTTCTTAACTCTCCTAGAAGTTTGTCGTATCATTTGCATGATCATATATAGCGTTTTTAATCTCGACAACAAAAAAATAGACCAAAAATGTGATCAAAAAAGTATAGTTTTATGAAATTTCAGATTTGAAATCCCCACACCCGAATTAGGCAATATCAAGTACTTGCCTAAATGCAACACTAAATTTGTTTCTAAGTGTAATTTTAAAACGATGAGTTACTTCTCATTAAGTTAATTTTTCACTCTCAACATTCTCATAATCAAAATAAATTCAATTAAAATTGCTTATAATTAATAATTATAAATGAAACATTAAAAAATTATTAAACGTATCTTTTTTCTATAGTTGATATAAAATAACATTAGTTTCTCTTCATATGAAAAAATTCCTTGGACTTAATAAAAAATCTGGACAATTAACGGTTAAAATAATTATTAGAGTCGAATCATTTTTTTTAATAAAGATTCATTTGTTTGGAACAAACTTGTGAAAATGTTAGCAAATCTTAAATTTCATTCATCCTAATTTCAAAGTAGAATAAGAAATCTTTCTCCGGAAGTTACTTTAAACTATAATTGTGAGCAAAAAACCGCATATGATATATCTATTTCAAAGAAAAGTTTTAACTAAATAAAAAAAAATTAATTCCTTTCTTAGATTTTTGATTACCAACTTTCCCCCTCCCCCCCACGTCATTCGGGAATCGCATGTTTTAGCTAAAAATCCTCTATTCCCTAAAAATCCTTCCTAAACATTCAATTTTTCCTCTCTTAAATACTAAACTGATATAGAGCTATTTTTTTTTAATAAAGCGTCTGCTCATTAAAAAATAACTTCAATTTAAAATACATGAAATAATTAAAGTCATTTTATCAAATAAAAATATTTATTTAAATCATCTGAAAGTAATTTTCTTTGATTTACAGTCGGAGACAAATATTTGTTTTGTATCTTCGAACAAAAGATAATGTTTGAGTGAAACATTTTTGATTTTAAATGTATCAAAATTATATTAGCTTTGTCGAGATTTTAAGTATATCTTTTTTTCTTTCCTTTTTTTCAATTTCTCTTATACGTGATTAAAATTAAGAAAAGTTTTCCCTCTTTGTTTTGCTTTAAATAAAACATTATTAGCCTTTAGTATATTTTCCTTCGTTTATGAAATTTTTTAAAACTTTTCTTGTTTGAATATTTGAAAAAAATTTAACGAGGAATGTGTTTTTAAGCTGCCTCGTGCAAACGGAGAAAATTCTTAATTTATTCACGCGGAACTTTCTGTCTTTTGTGTAACTAAACTTTTTTTCTTCTTATCCAATGAAATGTTAAGCTTTTTTACCATTTAATTAAAATAAAGGGTTAAAAATATTATTAAAAGAACTTTAATTAAAAATAACCGGCTTCAAATTTATAAAACTAATTAAAATTAAAAATTACTTAATATTTTATTCCGAAATAGTAATAATCTTTTTCTAATTTTTTAAAAAATATAAGGAACTATTGCAGAACTATTTAGAGCATTCATACAGGTTTAAAACAAAAGGTTAGATTTTTAAAGCAATACTAACTCTCCTAAAATCAACAACGTAATATGATTGAGTACCAAGCATGCTAAACACTGTACTCGACTGACTACCTAACTGGAACATCTCATCCCCAGAGCCTATGGTCAAGGCACAGTAGGCCTTGGCCCTCTATGGGCTGTCGCGCCACTGAGCTCAGTTTAATTATGATTGATCTGTTGTTAAAAAGTAGCATGTTTTTCGCTCGTGAGTTTAAGTTAATACTCGTAGTTAAGTGAGTTAGGCTCTTTGCTGTGAGTTTTCAACAGTTATTCATGGACTGTTGGGTCATGGACTATCCTTACACAGCGCTTTACATGTAATTCAAAAAATAGCGCGAAACGGAGAAAAGATGCAAAGATAAAAAGATGAAAGATGATAAATAAAGGAAAAGATAAGGTGAAAAGTGTTTGCTATCTAATTTTATTTTTTCAATTTTTAAAAGGTTACAACAACGCTGCATTATACAGACTCATAAAAATCTGCGAACATTTTAAATCATTCATTAAATGCTATAACTATCATTTAGATGGAAAAATCTTGCCATGTAGGCTCATGAAATTTGTGACAATTTCAAATTATTCATTAAATTTAATAATTTTGTTCTAGATGTTAAAATCTTGCAAAATTGGCAACTATTAATGAAATATAATAAAATATTTAAGATTTTTGTCTGTTTTTAAACCCAGATAACTCTTTATGGAAAGATATATTTTAAAATTATAGCTCAGTCTCTAGAAAAAGGAATTTAAATTGCGGTTTTTTTAAAATTTTTTGTGAAAATTGAAATGTTTTGTTATGGTAAGAGTAACCAGTGGGATTGTGAGCAAAAAGTTCCATCGCAAAGAATAATCTGATGTGAAATTTTGCGATGAATTTATGATTCTTATATTTAAAAGTTTTGCATTCGATAAGATGTTATTCTATGAATAAGTGTTGTTTGTATCAAAAATAAAATGGGCAATGCGCAAACTAAGAAACGGAAAAATTTAATAACTTTAGTAGTATGGTACATTGAACATAACATAAAAGGATAAGAAAGGTACATAAAAGGATTGAACTTAAGTATGATAATTAGTTTGTGCAGACGATAGTTTAAATTACGAATCCATTAGTTCCACTAAAATCTTATTTAATTTAAATGATGACATGCACTTAAAAATGGTATAAAAATCTATATGCTTCGCAATCAGAAACTTTTTAAATCTTATTAAATTAAAAAAAAAAATTTATTTTTTTACATGGAACAATTTTAAAAGAGTCTTTTGCATAAAAGCAGTTAAGAAAAAATTTTCTTAGTGTTAGAAACATTATTACATTTTCACGTATTAAATCTTCAATTTAAAGTTTCAAAAAACTTCATGTACCGTGACAAATCAATAATTAAAAACTATATAGATTTGACCTATATTTTAGCTTATTTAGTTCTTAAATACATAAGTAGTTTAGGTTTTAGAAAATATTTCCAACTTAAATTGTTGTTTTACTACCACTTCGTAAAATATTTTTCAGCGTCTGTAAAAGTTTGCAGGTATGTTTTTGATTCACTGTGAAATAGTTTCAAATGAAGGCAAAATTCTCAAAAATTGAAATTAATTGTGAAGAACCTCGTCTTTAGATCAATATCTTGACTGAACAATTTTTTAGATTGAGGCTATTTTCTTTCTTAGATGATCAAAACTCCGACCTTTTAGAAAAAACCAGTTGTTTATTCACGGAAAGTGTGTCTTTTTGTCATGCTTCCCATTTAAATATATCACCTTAACAGATCAATTAGCATATTAAAGTTGCAATACAAAATATTGATGACGTTTGAATTTTATTACATAAAAATCTAATAATAAAATCAAAATTTATCAAATTTTTCCGTGTTTCATTCTTCCCACCGTACACTTTTCAATGTTGTATGAAAAATTGCTAAAAAATTACATATCATAACATAAGTAATTCATAATAAAAAATTATTTTATTATTGCTTATTACTTTTAGTTAGTAATTAAATTATATAAGAATTTCATTCATAATTTAAAAATATTTTCGAGCAAATTATTTTGATAAACCAAAATTTTAAAAAAGCTATTTTAATTTTTGAAACTATGTTGCGCTTTACAAAAAGGAAACAAGACATATTAAATACTTGTTAAACACATAAATTTTCAATGTACAAACTATATACTTATCAAATTACATTCGTACTTTTAAAAAAAAAATATTGTGATTTATTTTGATCTCGCTATATTGTGAAGATTTCAATGATTTTTAATGTCATAAAAATATTTCTAAATTAGATGATCATTTTCCTAAAAAAGTGAGAAGTATGTTAGACAAATATATGATCAAAACTACCAGAAAATGGTAAAATTTATCGTGCTCTATTGGAACACCAAATGCACTAAAATAAACAATTGTTTCAGAAAGTTTTAAAATCCAAACAACCATTTTTTACGGAAGTGATAACATTGGCCGCGGGATGGAAATTATATTTAAATCATGTAAAAAGTAAAGCGATCATCTAATTATTTGGAAAAATTTAGGTTGTAAATATAATATATTCGAATCGTATAAAAACAAATATGCAACACAAAATAACAACAGATATTCTATTTTAAATTCAAATCTGACTTATCCACTCTTTGTGTTATATTTTCATTCATAATCACCTTTAAGTACTTAATGCCTTAATCACATGTAGTTAAACCAATTCACTCAAAAACATTTATTATACGAGGATTCAATTGTTTCGGAAAATTTAGGTTGCAAGTAAATTATATTCTAATCAGATTGAAATCATTATTCAAAGCAAAGATACCATACATATTCCATTTTAAATTGAAATATGACTCATCCACTCTTTGTCTTATATTCTTATTCAAAATAACCTTCAATTGTTTAATGCTCTAATCACATTACGCAGTTAAATCAATTCATTCGGAAAATTTTATAATACGAGCATTCAATTGTTTCGGAAAATTTAGGTTGAAAGTAAATATATTGAAATCAGAATTAAATCATTATGCAAAACAAAGATACCATACATATTCTGTTTTCAATTGAAATCTGACTCATCCACCCTTTGTCTTATATTCTCATTCAAAATAACCTTCAATTGTTTAATGCCCTAATTGTTAATACTTTCATTCGGAAAATTTTAAAATACGAACATTTGAATGTTTCGGAAAATTTAAGTTGTAAGTAAATTATATTCAAATGGATTGAAATCAATATGCCAAACAAAAATACCATATATATTCCATTTTCAATTGAAATATGACTCATCCACTCTTTGTCTTATATCCTCATTCAAGATCGCCTTCAATAGTAGATGTCCAATAATACAGCAAGCTTCACTTACTGGCATCATACAAATGAATATGAATAAGTTAGTCTGGCCACCAGGAATCCGGCCACGTTTAAATATGCCATCAGAGGGCTTTTGTGTGTGAGGACGCATTTAGTAGTGGAGCGGCGAAAAGTGGCCAACCATCTGTCCTTGGAACAGTAGCGTGTTCAACATTTACGTGTCTCCTGCATATATGAATGCCTTAAATCGACCAACCCAAGATTCATGGAATTTGGAAATCTAGTTGTGACGAGTACTCTGCTTTACAATTTAATTGTTTTAAATGTTACAGCAACAGGCGTGAAATATTTGGAAAACAAATTAATGCTAAATTCTCTGTCTTTAAATATATGAAAAATTATCATTGAAAATATAATCTATCATTTAAAAATATAATAAATCAGACATTAGATTATTATCATAAAATTGAAATTTTATTTGTAGAGAAGATATTCATTAAAAATGTGTCGCTTACTGAAATCTTATGCTAATTTATAATTAAAAAAATAGCTTTATTTACCTTATTTATCGTATGGAATGTTTTTATTTTTCTTATTAAATATCTCTATTAGTATTATCAAATATGCTATATAGGGTAAACTAACCAGTGACGGAGCACTTAAGCTTCGTTTGCCTTTTAAAAAATCATATTAATTTCAAAATTCGTAATTTTAGTTAAATGACAGTGTCAACATATTTGTTACTAATTGCAAATTATGTAAAAAAAATTGTAGAGAACTTACATAATATTGTTTTAAAGTTTTGGAAGTTCAAATAACAAGTAGTAAGAAGACCAAGTGAAGAAACAGCTCTTACCAGTGAATGAACACCCAGTAAAGGAACACTTAATTTTGGTTATTTTTTAATGCTCTTTATGAATTTATAAGCCATACAAATATTTAAAAACAAGCCTATTCTTGAAATTACACCATATAAATACTTGGAAAATGTTAACTTTTTTTTGTAATCATGAATTGAAAATTAAAGTGTCAACATATTAACACATACTGTTCATTCACTGGGAAATCCAGTAAACACAGTAAAGGAACATGCCTGTTCCCTCACTGGTTAGAAGTTGTTTCTCGTATTTTTAGCATAGTTTTGATGCGGAACATCACTAAAGGTACAAGAAAATTAAAGTTTATCTTTTATTTTCATTAACTTAGAAAAAAACCCTGTAAAGGAACATTTGTTCCTTCACTGGTTTTTCATCATTTGGTGATCCAGTGAATAAACACCACCTTATCTCAATACTTTATTAGGCTATGATGCTTAAAAAAATAAAACGTAACTTCAATATCTATATCTTGAATTCTCCTTTTCAGAGTGAGAAAAATAAAACTATTAAATGCAATTAATTCCACTTCAAACATATAAATACAAACACTCACCTTATAATTTTTTCAAAGAAACAAGAGATGATAACAAATGCAGAGATAATAACAAATTAAAATTTTTTTCCAGAGAAGTCTATTTGATCAGGTAATCCAAAACATTGCATCCTATTGTTTGGCAGTAAGCTATTGTTACCAATCAATCTAAAGAAAAACTTTCTTATTTTTAATCAATATATATGAAATGTTCCTTCACTGGTTGGCTTACCCTATCGCATCTTTAAATGACACATTGCATTTTAACATTGATAATCTTAGCAAAGATTACTAAAATGAGTCAAAATATATTTTTCATTCTGTTGGGTTGATATACTTCGGTTCAAATTAAATATAATTTCATATTATCATTTAACAATTTATAATCATTAATCATATAGTATAGAATTAATTTTATACTTTAAAAAAGTTATGAGATAAAATTACAATTGAGTATTATAATTACAATAAAATTATATTATAATGTGTCTGAAATATTAACAGAAAATCTTCTAACTTTGTTTTAAAATGCATAACGAAAACATAAATAGGCATTGATTCTGAGTAAATTTAGTAGCATTTCAAAATAATGAAGAAGTATTTTTTGATGCAATTTTTTTCAAATTATGAGTTTTGATGTATTTAAACAACAAATTTATTTAATGATTATTTCAGTAAAATATTGATTATCATTATCTTAATTTATTGCATAGAGTTTATGCCAAACTTCCAAGTAAAATAAGGAAAAATTGTAACAAGAAAATATAAGATGCAAATTGGACCTATTATTTTATTACTCTTAAAATCAAATTTTTATTCAAATTTATAGCATTACCACAGCTCCTTTTTTCAGCATTTTTCTTATGACTAACATTGCGTCTTTTAATATTTTTTAATATGTAAACAGCCTATCAAATAATTGTATGAAGCTTATATAAATCTTTCATTAAAATTATAAAAAGGAAGACATAAGGAGCAAAATGAGAAAAATAGATTTTTATTTGTATAAAATATTTGCTTTTAACTTTTGTGCAAATTAACATAAAATTTTCAATATGATTGCAGCAATACCTTCAAAATTATTTTATTAATAAAGATGCCAATACCAAACAGTTTACCTAAATAATCCTTAACACTTTCTTAAATCATTTTTTGAAGTTTATGTCAAGCTTTCAAGTTAAGTAACAAAAAATTACGACCCGTGAAGAAAAGATGAAAATTGAAAGTAAAATTTTGTAACTCTTAAAATTAAATTTGTGTGCAGATTAATAACATTATCACAAATCTGTTTTAACACCTTTAATGAATAACATTGCGCCTTTTAAGAATTTTTTTTTTTTAAAATATAAACAATCTATCAAATAATTGTGCGCAGCATACATCAATTTTTCAGGAATATTATAGCAAGAAGCAAAATAAAATCAGGAAAATTATAAAATAATTGCTTTTCACCAACTTAATTTTGCTTTTCTTAAAATTTTGCGTTTTATTAACATAAAATTGTCAATACTATTGATTTTAAAAATAATTTTATTGATAAAATTTGAAAAATTGCACAAGAATAAGTTTTTTTTTTGTTGAAAATTTGGTATTTTTTGTGGTTCCGAGAATAATCAAAAGACATTTTATTATAAAAAATAATGAATAACGAATAACAATGCTTCCTTTTTTCAATATTCGTTATTTCAAGGGCAGGAAAGCTATTGCATTTCATTCATATATATATATATATATATACGTTCAAAGACTGGTAAAATGGGAGCGTAGTAAGAAAATAAGAAATAACAAGAAACCCAATCCTATATTTGCATTTTAAACGGAAAGCTCTTTGAAAGAAGAGAATCCCTTTTTTTTTCCTTTTAAAGAAGGCACGTTCTTGAAAATGCTATTCTGCGGTTATGTACTTTAAACGATGAATATAGGCTGTGCTGAGGCCGATTTTCGACTAGACAAAAAAAAAAGAAATAAAAAAAATCATGAAACATCTTATATCGGGGTGGGAGATTTTCCTGCATGAATGCTCCCATAATGTAGGCGGCAGGAAATTTTATAGCCTTGCAATATGATATGGAGAGTAGGCATACATATGATGATATTATTTAAAATAAATTAGCTTACGAGACCCATGTAAGCATTGATGTTTGCATGAAGAAAAGGGAAGAACAAAATAGCATAGTTTTTTCTTGGTTATTAAAGTTTTATAATGTAAGTCTGAATGTCCTAACGAGTGATTATATTAAACCCATAATAAAGTGGATAGATTTCATATTTATTTAAATCTATCCCTTGTCTGTAAACGTGTTCAGTGAAAAAAATGATGCAAATAAAAAAAATGTGGAAGTCAACTGAGAAAAAATTTTCATTTTTAAACTTGTATATATCCACTTCAGTAAGAACGTCTTTACTTCATAATGAAAGAAAAAAATCGACATGTTTCGAGCGCTTAAAGATCATTCTCAAGACAAATAAATAGCATGTTCTACAATAAAGTGCATGGATTATACAATAAAGTATCATGAATCTCTAGGAAGTTTTTAAGTAATACAATATCACTGAAGAAAATAATTTTAATTTATTGCTGGATATGACTCTAAAAACTAAGTATTAAGTCTTTGATAAAATATATTAAAGCCATAATAAAGTGCATAGACTTCATATTTATTTAAATCTAATCCCTGTCTGTAAACGCACCCAGTGAAATAAATGAAGCAAATTAAAAAAAGTGAAAGTCAACTGAGAAAAATGAATTATTTTTAAACTTGCAGTAAAATCCACTGCAATATATAGAACATATTTGCTTTATAATGAAAGAGAAAAAAAATTTATATGTTCCGAGCTCTCAAACACGGTGGTTATTCTCAAGACAAATGACACGCGAATAATGAGAATAGAACAGGTTAGAAAGTAAGCCTAATAAGTCTCTTGACTTATTTAGGTATTTCTCTCGAGGGAGATTTTAATTGATACAATATCACTGGCAGAAATGGGGTTTTTAAATTGATTGCTGCAGCAGAATAACTCTAAAAACCAAGTAATCAACAAGTCTTTGAAAAAATTTAAAGAAGCAAGAGACGTCCATTAGAATTAACCTAAGCCTTGGAAAATTTACCCGTACACTTAAAAGTATTGAAAAGAAGATTGTTAGACTGGCAATTGTCATAACTTTGCAGTGAAAGAAGCGATTGGAGGGGATAGTTGAAATCCAAACATCTTCAGAAATAGCCATTAATAGCCAAGAAATAGCCATTTATGTTGACAAAACAGTGAGCAATGAAAGGTATAACAGATAAAAATCTGCTACTTTGTCATGATATGAAAGTAAGCAACACAGAACAAATAAATAGGGCCTCTATAAATTAAAAAAATGTTTAATTGTTATCTTTTGTACCTCTTTTGCCGACATTATACTCTTAAAATTAGTTTTAAATGGCTGTTTCAACTTTTTGGTAAATGCAACTTCTGGCTATGAATTGCGCTATATAAAATGTTTAATGAAATATGGTCAAAATTAATAAAAAGTTTTACGTAACACACAGGCATTGCTTTACCATTCCTAATTTCTCTAATACCAACTTGCTGCGAGATGATTAGGATTGTCCAGAATAGGAATTAAGTATGATCTTTCTTGGCGCAATTAAAAAAAACGGAATGTCATTTTCTATACCAGGTGTTTAATACGGGAATTTATGCATTCAAAATTACCTTTTTGAAGATAAATTTCAGTTACCTCATAGAAAAATTCTTTAAAAATGTACTCTATTTTTCTTTGCTGGAGTGCACATTCAACCTTGGAAACTTGAGTAAAAGAAATTAAAGTACCTTATCATGACTTATGATTCATGTGTGCACAGATAGATTATCACTGATTCATCGATATATTATCATCGATATCATATTGATTCAGAAATCAGTAAGGTTGATGTGAGAAAAACGAAAAAATCAATTAATGAACACTGATGACAACGATAATCTACAATTAAGACAAATATGCCAAAAATAAGGCAGCAGACAGAAAGAAAGAATAAAATATCAAACGAGATACATTTTGCAGCAAAATAAGTTTTCTTTCGTTAGAAATCATGAGTTTTAACTTTAATTAAAACATTTTTAGGATATTCTCTACCATCAAAAATTTCCTTTACAATGTGGGTGGATAATTCTGACTATAAAACTTGAACGAAAAAACCCGAGCAGCAGTTATGAATACAAAGGAAAAAATAAAAAAAAAATGGCAAGATAGCAATGTTTTTCTAAAATATGAAGAAAAAAAATATCAAACATATTTTAACAGATCGTTGCTGAAGATAGTCAAAGATCCTCAATAGCTACAAAATCAACTTTTAGGTAAAGATCATGTTAAATTTTCCCCCACAAGTCTTGATTCTATATAAATTATTCATTGCGTTTACCCTGTGTGTATGTGATACATGAATATATATAAAGTACAATGAATAAAGGAAAAAAAACGTATGTATAAAATTAAATTTTTTCAAAAGAATAAACAAAAAAGAAATTTTGAAACATAACAATGATAATCTATGAATCCTCAATTGAGAATTGATGTCAGAGATCTTAAATATTTCTCTCACTGGAAGAGAAGTAAAAAGAAGGGTCTCAATGATACCTTACGGCCATAGATTTCATTTGTTTCACTGATAAAGCACGCAAACACTCCAAAACAGCTACATTTTTAACTCTCACTTCATTCTCTGTTGAAGTTGGAACTTTTTTTTTGTTTTATCACATATTTCAGGCTAAAAAACTATCCAATTTTACCACCACAAGGAAAATTTATTGCGTAGTGGGCAGAAGAAATGGTTGGTGTGTTTTAAGTTTGTCGAAGGCTTTGATCAGTAAGCGTTTTAAGTCTTACATTTTCTAAGCGTTTTATTCTTTTTTTTTTCTAAGTAAATATTAAAGTTTTGACTTCGCTTCTTTTTATTTCAAGTTTCGTTTATATTTTTAAAAACAATACCTTATCAAGAAGCATAAAAATTTTTTTTAAATCCCAGTTTACCAAATTTTACAAAAGTGTTAAAGCTGCTCAAACTCAGTTTGAACAGCTTTATTTCGAATTAAAACTATGGGTTTAATATTAAACACGCGTTAAAGTTTAGAAAGCCAGAAATACAATTCTGGCAAGAATAACAAAAATTTTAAGATACGTGTGTTAGCAGGACAGTACTTCATCAGGGAAAGCACTGCCTGCTAACACACAGGAGCAGCTCTGTTGTCAGTGGTGAAACCAGAAACTGACAGAGCCCCGAGGCCCCTTAATGGAAAAGCCAATAAGAAAAGCAATTAGAAAATTTGAAATGTAAATACAAAGAAAAATTAATGACAAACAATCGCAATTTAAAAGTGCACAGACTAAGACCTAATAAAGAGACGGCCACAAATAAGAAAAATAAAGATAAAATTACAGTTAGAATAGCCTCATCAAAATAAAATATAAATTACCAAATCATTAAGAAAACTTTAGAAATAAATCAAGTGCTGACCCCTTTTTGAAAATCTTGAAAAATAAAACAAAAAAAAAACATTCAAAGAGTAACAATTTAAAAAAGTGCTGTCATCTATATGGTTTAATATTAAACACTTGCTAAAATATTACTTTAAATAAGCACTTAAATCTTAATTAACTGAGCGTTCTTAATAAAATAAAATTTGTAGAATAGAGTAAAAATCTACCATTTGACATTATCTATGTTATCTTTCTTCATATGCAGCAATCGATAAGAAGTAAGAAATAAATACAAAAATAATAATACGTTAAAACAATAGATAGAATTTAAAAAAACGTGCTTTTTAAATTAAAAAGTCTGTCAAAGTCAAATTTATAGAAATTTATAGAGAAAAGTCAAATTTATATACACTAAATATAAATTTGAAATATCATAACAATGATTATACTCTGGAATAATATTTTTTTACACTAAATATAAATTTGAAATATCATAACAATGATTATACTCTGGAATAATATTTTTTTCTGTTTGATGAAATTTTTTAATAGATTTTGGATATTGTTTTTGACTTAACAGTATCCATTTTGCTTCACGTAACAATATTTATCCATATATATCCTATCCTATCCACGTAACAATATCATGCTGATGTCAAATCTGCAATCGGTTTCTCTTTCCGAGCCATACTTTTCTTTGAATGACATTTTTAATCTATTTTTTGTTGAAATGTTATTTATTACATTTATTATTATTAAAAATATTTATATTTTTCAAAGTTTATCACATATAACGAAAGCAATATACACCGAAGAGCCATTACATTATGACTACCCTCCATCTGTAACAATGGGCTCGCACAGGTTTTCATGGTTTCTCGCCCAGTAACAATGTTTTCATTGGGCACATTAGGACCCATAATCCTCAAAGAACAATCCCTCACGTCTGTAAGCTACTTGATCATAGTTGCAGACCAGGTTCACCCATCCATGGCAACAGTTTTTCCTGTGGGGGATGGTGTTTACCAACAGGATAATGCACCATGTCATAAGGGTCGAATCGTCATGGATTGGTTTGAGGAACATTCCAGTGACTTTCAAGTCATGTCTTGGCCCCTAAATTCACCTGACCTTAATCCAATGGAGCATTTGTGGTCCTACTTGCAAAACCAAATTCGTGCTGCCACGCTACCCCCTCGCGATGTGAGGGACCAGTTGGTGAGCGCTTGGTACCAGATACCTCAGACTATCTATCAGCACCTTGTGGAATCAATGCCACGGCGGGTGCTAGCAGTTTTGAGGGCTAAAAGTGGTCCTACATGTTATTAGCAGGGTGGTCATAATGTAAAGGCTCTTCGGTGTATATAAGATGTGTATATATATATATATATGTTAAGTTTGTACGTGTAAAAAGATACACGTGCAGTTTTGAAATGTCATTTAAAATGCTAATTTAAAGAAAGAAAAAAAAAAGACGAGTCGAAGAACATTCGAAAAATATTTCATAATTGTTACGAATATGAATTTGAAATTTGATTTTTTTAAAACTCGTTTTATAGTTTGCATAATCAATAGTTGAATTTGGATTTGTAATTTGGGGTGGGGGAGAGAATTAATTCTTTTATTTTTTATCAAATTAGCTAAATTGCTCTACAGGAAATGTCGGTTCAAACATTTTGTAGTTCTTTACTTTCACTGGTTCTTAATGATTCATGAATGCACTCTTTAAGAACTTGTAATGTTATTGGAATGTTTGTAACCAATATCTTGAGCATGGCAGTAATTAACCCTTAATTGCATAGATTCACACACCCTACGCCTTGAATATATTTTAATGGGGTATATTAATCACGGATACCGAAACTTTCGCACGAACTCACATTTGTGTAGCATCAAAAATGCTTGAGAATGTAAAACTAGAAAATGTGTGAAATTAGCTATATTACAAGATGATTGTCATGTAACAAAAGGTTTGCTCAATGAACGACTGTTATATGTTCTAACCTTCTCTAGTTAATTGCCTAAAAAGCATTACTTCATATTTTTGAAATTTAAAAATTGCAATAACAGCAGCTGTTTGCATGGCGTAAGAGCTATTTTACACAACTTACAAACTAATTGCAAAGACTAGTTAAATATATTCGTTCATATGATCGACAAATTCTTCTTATATTTTGCAATGATTTCTAATATCAAAGCACAGATTTAGCGTACTTTATACGCAAGAAAAATTTATTTTATATCAAAAACTATAACAAGTTTTTCCTCAACTTTTATGCTACCTTAAATGCAGTAAGGATGGGCTCATGGTAGAAAAATAAAGTAGCTTTATGTGTGAATTAAGCAGCGATAATGTAACTAGTTTTTTTTAAAAAATTTTTATGCTAATTTTTGTAAGAGACTGGTATGAAAACTCTAATTTATGTGTGAAATAAACAGTAATACCTTTTTTGTTTTTCTGTTGTAAGTACTCACAAAATGTATTGAGAAAGGTTTTGTTAGTAGTACTAATTTTGATTTAAATAGATAAATGAAAAATCAAATGTAAACTGAAAAAAGCTCTCATGCATTTTTAGTAGATTTTCAAAATGAAGAGACATGAAATGCATTTTATCAGCAGTAAAAGTAATTAACTGATTTGACTTTTCTATTCAGTCCATATTATTAATAACTGAGTCTTTTATGAAAAAAATCTTATTACAAAATATTTTCAGTAATATTTTAAAGTACATTATGTTAATATTTAAAATGTTTACGAACAGCACGTAATAATTTATGTACATACACAACGCACCTTTTAACAATTTTATACGAGAACTTTTATGTCATAAAGTTATATTTAAAAATGTCCTTTTCTTATAATAGCTCGTGTTTTTCTTTGTTGGCTATAAAATTTCAATCCACTCTTTTATAAAAATAAACACAGATGTATGTAAGAGTTGTAGTAAAAGTGTGGTTTTAACGGCAAAGGTAGCGCAGCTTATTTGTATTCATGGCTCGGCTAATAAGTTAAAATAGATGAGATTGTTACAGATCATTACGTAACGGCGTCAGTGTTTTTATTTCACCGCCAGTCCTCTTACAAGCAATTACAGCCATTCTATGTACCCCCGGAAGAAAAAAAAATATGCGCTAAACTAATTAGATAACGAATAACTTGGAATCACGTAAAATTCTAACGTGGCACTAAATTGAGACATAACTCAAAGCTTGGCGTCTAATTCCCAAGGTTCTAGCCTAATGACATCTCCTGAGTTGGGAGAGGATAGCTTTCCCTATAGTTAATAGGGTCTAGAAGGTTAGTTCTAAAAAGCTTCATTAATTTACCCTAAAGACTAAGAAAACAATTCCCTTGTTGATTAATTTGGCTGAGAGCAAGCACTATTAATTCGTTATGCATAAAGCGACTCTGCTGTTTGTAGAATGACTAATGAATTCAAGTAACCACGCGTTTCTTTCTAATATTGAACAAGACTTCCTTTTAAATTTCTTTCCACTTTTGGTAAATTGAAATAAGCAAGTATTGTAAAAAGCGGTAATAAGAGATATGAAGAAATATCATAAATTAGCTTGGTTGGTTAATTCATGAGATAAAAAATTACTCTGAAAGAATATAGTTTAAACTGACTGTGCGATAATCACCTATTTTTGATTATGGTACTCTGTTCCATTAATAATTTCAAAAAAAAAGAACATTCAATTATTAATGTATACCAAATTGCTCAGTGTTAATGCTTAAAAAGTTCATTTCTTTAAATTGCTGAAAGGGTTTAATTCTGCAAATTTTTTTCAAGTCATAAAGTTACATTTCATTTTTTCTAGTAAGATTAGTTTCAAATAAGAATTCAAATTTTAAATGTAAGCCGGTTAACGTATGATTCCATAAAATACAACAAACGACCAACAAAATTTAACATAACATTCACGCACCCAATCTGCATTATTAAAGAATAATGTTTATTTATAAATGCAACTTGTTCAAATGTTATTACTATGCATAACTTTCAACTGAAGTGTTTGCTTGACGAATCAACATAATTAACAACAAATAATATAAATTCCCTAGATGTATGAACTCACTGGAGCGCGGATGAATATGTTGTTGAAAGACTTGTTGAAAGACTGTGTGGCGTTTAAGTCAAGTCTAATTGAGACAATTAGGCATCTTCATTTTCTTCAAAAAACTGCTTAATTTTAATCGTGAAAAATTAAACTCATCAATATTGAGTGTCCAGACACCAATCTCAAAGTTCAAACAAACTTCATGCCAATCTAAGTATAGCATGGAGATACAAATCACTGGTGCGAAAAAAAACCAGAAAAAATGCAAAAAAAGAAGTTGTTTGTAGAAAAGAGCATTGTAGAGAAGTTTTGTAAAAATTCAGTTTATATAATTTTGATAGTCTGTTGAGCTTTATTTGTTTACACTTCACAGTTTACTTTTTTTCTAATTGCAATGCAACATTCTTTTAAGTTGATATTCTGGGTAATGAGGTATGAATAGTATTATAACTTGCGATGTAAATTTCTTTTGCGTTACTTTGAATTATCAAGAAATCAATTTATAAATGTTTTGATTTTTGGTCAAATTTAAAGTTATTTTTAGGGTTTTCTAAGGATCTCTGGTCCACAATATAGGTTGTAGCAGAAATGGGTTTTTCTAAGTCAAAATTTATTGTGTCAAAATAGTCTACCATTTACAATAGTAGAATAATAACCCATTAAAAATTATTTTTTAGCAAGTTAGAAGAGAACTTTTTAAATCTTAAAATAAAAATTCCAGATTTAATGTCGTTAAAATTTCTTGAGGTAAGTTTAGTCTCTAGAACTTTCTTTAAGCCACTTTTTTACGAGAGTATGAATATTTGAGAACATTGTCCATAAATATAGGTTGAAATAGATATACTATAATAAATAGAAGAAATAACTCGTTTTTTACCATGTGAGTATGTTAAGAATGTAGCTACGCAAATTCTTAAAACTACGTTTTCGTCTGATACATTTTTCAACCCTGAATCAATTTAATTAAGAATAATTTGCCTTAGAATGTTTTTATTGTAATTATTGTTTCTATTTTATATCGAACAGCAGACCTAATTTTGTGTTTACTACTATTATTATTCAACTCGGCAGTTTTGAAGCAAATTGAAAAGACAAGATAACTTTTGGATCAAGCATTGGAAGCCTTCGTGCAGGACTT
The DNA here is from genome assembly GCF_982258835.1 of Parasteatoda tepidariorum. NCBI lineage: Eukaryota > Metazoa > Arthropoda > Arachnida > Araneae > Theridiidae > Parasteatoda > Parasteatoda tepidariorum. The sequence continues at coordinate 3,229,782 of NC_141765.1, read as the reverse complement.
TTTGATGGAAATAACCCAAGTGAGGAGTGGAGAGGAAAGCCACAAAACTTAGCCCGGTGGTATTCGCAGTTTATCTTTTAAATGATAAAAAAAACTTTCTTCTGAGAAAATACTTTGCAGGATTACAAACAAATCATCAAGTTGTGGCTTTTTTATAAGTAGTAGCTAAAGTTTCTCAAAGGTACTAAAAAATAATTAAATCTAGCTCTCAATGACATCCGAAAGGCATTAATTGCTCCCATAAATACATTTTTTTTCAAACTCAACGTTTTTGATTGAAACGAATAAATTAAAGCAACGAAATATTTGGACAACTTTGAAAAAAATTCCAGATTGTAACATCCTTGCTTTATCCTATATTAAATATGATTAATTTGGCAAGTCAATTTAATGAGCCATACAAAATACCAGACTTGTCATAAATATGTAGAAAAAAATATAAATTGAGATAAAGAAAAATCATATACCGTAAAAGAGTAATGTTGTTCAAACATCTAAGTAAGGTATTCTAAAATAATAAAAGGCAGCTCTTTAAGTAACTTCAAAATAAACAATAAATTTTATACTGGAGAATTCCAAAAGAATGAGAGTTATTTTTTGAACTGTTATGAAGTCAATAAATGTTAACCATAAGGTATCAGCCTAAAGAAAAGAGAAAAAAAGGCTTTTGTTGGAGAAATTTATTGATTGGTTAATGTGGAAGCTTGAATCGAGAGTCCATGACCGTTGCGTCAAGAGATTACATCTCCCTGACATTCCGTGGCCAATAATCCAATCGCAGAGACAATCTTGACAAGCAACTGTGGCAGCGACTGTCACCTGCCCCACTTTGGAAAGACACCACTTCAACTCAAGCTAATCATTGCTTGACATGTTTGGATACTTATAAACACTGATACATTGATTTTGCACAAATCATATTTACACTTTCGTTTGCCATCCAGACAGTTTTGCCGTTAAATGAATTTATACCTATTCTTTTTATGTTTGACTTTTTGAGTGTCGCTGCAATATCTCCTACCTGCTTATTATTTATATATATATATATATATATATATATATATATATATATATATATATATATATATATATATATATATATATATATATATATATATATATATATATATATATATATATATATATATATATATATATATATATTTTTTTATGTATATATATATTTATGTATATATATATATATATATATATTTATGTATATATATATATATATATATATATATATATATATATATATATATATATATATATATATATATATATATTTATGTATAATATTGAATTATTATATATATAATATTGAAAAGTCCTGCTATTGTAAAAGTCGCCATCATTTCGCAATACAATAGAAATCAGTCAGTCCATCTGCCTTAGGCTAATTGAAAAATAAATATTGGTGAATTATAGTGAATCAGACTACTTTAAGAATAAAATTTCTTATTAGCCTACAGGTATTAGTTCAGGAATGCTTTGACTGACTTTGTTAACTGTTTGAATTCGTCATTACATTTATTTTCCGACGGGACTGTGTAGTAGTCAGGGAGCTGACCTCACATCAAAAAGTTCCTGGGTCGGAACCCTAGACAAGGCATGGACGTTCTTTCATTCTCTGTACTGTTTTTGCGGTTTACTGTTATTGTTTACTGCGGGAGCAACGTTGGCAAATTTGTTGGCCCCTGAAAGAGTAGCCAACAAATCAGCCATACTCATGCCTGAATGAAGAATGTCAATCTGGTGAGTATTAGAAAAATAATTGCATTCATTAAAGATGCGAAAAATTTTTGACTCTACGTATTGTTATGAAATAAATAACTTTTTTAAAATAATTTCGCGGTTTGCAATAAATGAGTTATGGGCAAACCTGTTTCGATTCGCTTGAATATTTGCGCAATATGCTAAACTAACATTAAGGAACCGTTTACCTGCTTAATTAAGTGGGGATATATTTGACTCATTACGGCATATATTTTGACGGGCAAAATCCAGAGTGTAAGAAAATGTTATCTTTATTCATAAAAATTGACATTTTTTGTGAGTTTTAACTTAAAGCATGTTTTTGTTAATTAAATACTAAATTTCAGATGCGTCCTTTAAACCTCTAAGATAGCATTTTTAGATTAATAGATTTTTTTTTTATTAGATCAAGCTTGTCAGTGCACGGTAGGTCATTTTTCTCGTACCGTACATCTTTTTTAAACTTAAAATAAAAATTATTACTGAAATAAATGTTTAAATATATAGTGGTCAGAGAGTACACAATTACAATTATTATTGAGATTGTGAGAATCTCATTTTAGATTTCAAAAAGTTACGAATCAAGTTTAAAAAACAAAATGGTTTTAATAGCAGCATATTAATTAAAGGAAAAAAAACAAATTATGTTTGCAAAGCAGTCTCATATTTCAACGTAGATTTTTTCAATATCAATAAACTTATTCAAATGTCAATAAACTCAACAAATTGTTCAAACTTATTTTCCGGCAAAACATCTATTATGACTTACTAAAAAAAAGATTCAAATAAGATGGAGTAAGGTAATCGTACAGTTAAAACAATTAACTGCTGTTTTAACTTATAAGATATTGTTTTTTTTAAGTAAGCTTTGTATTAAATATTATTTAAATTTAAAACACATCTGTTCAGTGTAAACTGGAAAAATTATAAGTAAATTCATATTAGAATTTCATTTTACTGTGTCAGTCTAATATTAAAGTATAAAAGTTTATGAACAGTGCGCAAACCAAAAAACAATCCACCCTGAGTAACTTTTGATCTAATGATTAGATCTTCACTAATTAATTAGCATATTTGAGGTCACCCCTTCGAATTATTAAGACTGAGTCCTAGAACGCAAAAATCTGATCATTAGATCGCATGTTATTCGGGGTGGTCCGTATTTTATTTTACGCACTGTACTAAATTTAAATTAAAACACTTTTAAAATTTTGCTGTCAGATAATGATTTTTTAAAACAAAATTTTAAATTATATTTTTATGTAAAGAATTTAAATTGCGCAGCAATTTTAATGGAATTAATGTCTTTTAGTTAAAACATTTATATATTTATCATTTTTTTCAAAGTAATATTTTGATAAAAAAAATATTTCCAGGAATCAATTTATTCTAAACCTCCAGTTTCCGAGAACATAATTATAATTTTAAATTATTTTTTATGCTAACGAAAGTAAATAGATAGAAAATCAACTGCTTGTAAATTTCTGAGAATCACATTAAAATGTATTGTCCTGGAGTATAAATACGCCATCATTTACACTCACATTTCATAGAATGGAAAATACTAAATTATCAAGAATAAAATAATTATGTCTCGTGCATCTTTCAAAAAAGCGCTGTTTTTGATTTTTTTTTCATTTTCATTTTGAAAGGCTTAAAATGAAGAAAGTCATGACTTTAGGATTAAAAATGAGCGAATAATGTAGTTTATAAATAATCAGAGTTCATTACAGTTTTAAATTAAAATTGTTTACTAAATTTAATAACCATTATTTCTTCACTTCATTATAATAATTTGAAATAAAACAGGGGAATTAAAAAATTTAAACTTTGTAAAAAATATTGAATTTCAGATATTCCTAAATTTAAATTTTTATTCTTACAAACAATGGAATGTATTTGATATATATATATATATATATATATATATATATATATATATATATATGTATACAATTTGAGATACGAATATACGAATATAATAATAATTAAAATAGAAGAAAAAAAGCATAAAATAGTATGTATATCTGTTTTTAGTTGTGCCTTAACGATATATATATTTAATTTTTAAAACACTGTAAACGGTGGAGTATTAAAAAAAAAATCATAAAAATAATTTCTATTCACTTCGATTTAGTTAAGCCTAGTTCTAACTCGTTTTAAAATCTTCCCTATACTATGCGTATGCTTGACTTACAACATGATTTTATTTCAAGAATTAGTGTAATACGCGTCCAAAATCAATGATTACTACTTTATATTGTCTCCTAAAAATAACTTTATTGACTCTTATGTGTATCTTATCTAACTGTAACTATAAATATTTGTGTTACTAAATATAGAAAATGGTGGCAGGTATTTTACACCAAGTAGTAAGTAAAGAGCATCCTTTGTATTTTACTGAGTCAGGAACTATCTTCGGTTCAACACCATTTAGGTCTAAAGTAGTTGCCACCATTTTTGGTGTTAAGACATTCAAAAAATTTTCTGTTTAATAGCAAAAATCTTTTTTAAACTTTTTTTACATAAAGTTTATTTTTCAAAAATGTAGTTGCTTTATGAGATTATCTAAGAACATTTAACATAAATTTGACAGTCTCTAATTATATCAATTTCCATAAAATCAGTATCTTTACTGACACGGTGCATTTAAAAAATTTTTTTAATAAAAAAGCATTATCCCATAACTGAAGTATGTAATAAAACCCATTTGTCTTACGGATAATTTTTAACACCTAACACTTGCAGTCATCTAGAAATCTTCTTTACAAAAATCATTTTGCCTCGCAAATAGCCAAAAAAAAGTATCGCTTTCAGGTATGGAATTAAAATATATTTTAATTTTTTTTCAAAATTTGTACTTTGAAAGTCGAGTTAATTTACAATCATTCCAAACTTTTCAGTATGAGTTAGGCAAAGTCTCAATTTATATCCAGTTGTCGCAAAATGAATATCTTTAGTTCCTCAGTGAATTCAAAAGGTATTTTTTTTTAATTCTAAAATATATATAACTGATGTAAACTGAATAAAACCCATTTGTTTCAGGGATAATTTTTAACACCCTTTATTTGCAGTTTTCTGTACAGTTTACAGTTTTCTAGTTACAGTATATATATATTGTAAATGGAATTAATCTACTCCTAATAACTCTTAGTGTGGACTAGGCTAATTCTCAATTTATACCTAGTTCTCACAAAATCTATTTCTTTACTGCCACAGTGCACTTTTCTTACAATACAAAACCTACAGTCCCATAACTAAAGTAGACTGAATAAATCCCATTTGTTTAACGGATAATTTTTAACACCCTTCACTTACAATCATTTGATGATCCTATCCCAAAGAATAAAAAAATTGATCGGAAGACATCCATCTTAAGTGCTGCAAATCAAGACTCATTGCCTTGTCCCTTCCGCACAAATGAGAAAGAGTGGAGCATGCCAGTATTCATTTACTAACTTTTCAATTTCTCTTCTCAAGTTACAAGAATGAGTTTTTTATGTAGAAATACTTCAACTGTATTGTCAGTATAGATAAGTTACGGAATTTTCATAAATCAAAATTCAAATTTCTTTTCTAAGTATTCATTTAGACGTCAGAGAAGAATACAGATAAAAAAAGTAATTTCTATTGAAGTCCTTTGATATTACTTATTGCTAGTACAAGTCAATAAGAGCTATAATTGGCTGTAAAATTATTATGTTCTATTTATTATATGTCATTAGTAGTATTGCAATTAAATGAGGTAGTAGTTTTAGTAGTTTACTTGCAATATTTTTTTCATTCCAGACTTGCAGCCAATAGTCCACTTCTGTCGAAAATGTTTGGAAAATTTTTCTGCCGAATTTTTTTTTATTACATGTTATTGAGAATAAAAATTTGAAAAGAATCTAATATTTTGAAATGTAAAGTTGAATTTTCTATTTGAACACAGCATGCAAAAATACACGGGGAAAAAAATTAATTGACACGAAAAATTATTGCATAGTTGACTGTTTTAGGTCCCTAAAAAAATTGACAAAAATGAATCCTTAAATTTTTTTCCTAAGGAACTACGTCAGTTAAATTGTTTAAATTATTATTTAAATGACAAAACAATCTTCTAGTTCCATAGCTATATTTTTGAAGGTAAATATATTTTGAAAGGTGATGAACAGTTTTTACTCAAATATTTATTTGTATCAATAAACCCTCTTAAACAAAGAAGCAACCAAGGGTTTCAAAATCTCGGAGCATATGGAATATGCTTGAAAATCATCGTAAATTAAGTTAGTTTATTAGATTTAAGAAGAGAAATCATAAATAAAACTAAGTTCTTAGGCAATGCTCCACGTCGTCTGACCAGGGTTAAAATTGCGTGTTATTCCTACCATGGCCATCAAAAGATTGAACTCAGAAAAATGAGGGTGGCGATGGTTGGGTGGTAAGGTATGTTACAGGCTTCGTCTGCTCATTGTTTACTGTTGAGACACCGTATAACCTTTCAGAAATTTCGACTTGTATTATGGAATATCCGGTTGCCAGACAGTGCCATTTAATTGAAAAAAAGGCATATTTTAAACGTAATGCACAACCTGTTATAACAATTGAAAATGTTGTCTAAAAAAGATCAGAAGTCGAACTTGAGTCGTGAGGGCTCAGGGGTTAGAGCATTCGCCTACAAATACGGTGAACCAGGCTCGAATCCCAGGGATGACTCGTAGATGCGAATTCCACTTCCGGCTTGTACGGACCACAGTGCTGACGCAAAATATCCTTAGTGGTAGACGGATAATGGGTTAGTCCCTTTACTGTCAGGCTAACCGTGGGAGATTTTCGTGGTTTTCCACTCCATATAACGCAACTGCTGGTTAAATTCATTAAAAAGTCCTCCACGAAGGAAAATTTCTCACACTATTTGATCAAGTTCTCTTGTCTTCAGGATTGAGTTCAAAATTACAAGGCTACGGAGTTGAACATCAGTAGTCGTGAACCCAAAACATTGCGTCGGCTGTTTAACGACGGTTATAAAATAAAAATTATAAAAAGCTGAACATAACTATAATGAATCTTTAAACATTTAGGAACTACCGAATTAAATTAACGGAGTGAAAGTCATGACCTTTGTTATCGAATTCTAAAAGACGTTGTCATCGAAAAAAAAAATAGTTTTTCATTTATTTTCAAGCAGAATGGAGGCGATACGCGACTAGTTTCATGAGATTTTTGCTAAATAGCACCATCAATTTTGTCAAAAATGACAGGACCCGCTTTTTTTCAACTCTTCCCTGCAGTAAATTTTAGCTCTTTATAGGTTTTATAGACATTTTTTAAGGAGTTGTATCATGTAAAGGTCAGTAGTCAAGATATCTCTGGAACTAGGGTTAGCAAGGTTTATCCGACGTTTATCTGTTACATTTTACTGTCCATTGTTGAAGGCTATTACCAACATCATTCCACTTTGTGTAAAGAAATGTTGACGTATGTACACCTTTATGATAATGTGCTTTGCAACCTTTGGCACATCACTCTTTAGCCATATCATCCGTTTTTTCTCCGAAAATATCATGACAACACTACATTATATTCCTAATTAAAAGGAATTTTTTTCCATCTGTGTACATGAAGATAAATGGGAGGTAAACCTCAAGCAAATTCCCACTTGCTTTAAGGTAAGTTCTATAACCAAAGCGATGACTAATTGACATTAACTTTGTTTCTTTGCATACCGTCTATACAGCAGTGTTGCCACGACTGAAGCTCCAACCCTCATGAATACCATATTCGACTATATCTGAACTAAAAGTTTTGCTCCTTATCAAAATTTAATGTTGCACTTGGTGCCATTTCCTTGTCAGCTCTACGAGACTATAAATATCAGGAGCAGAAAGATATTTACCCATCTGAGAAAAGTTATTGCCAATATCTCGTAGAGTTACGGAAATAGTTCATAGGATAGATGCATTGTCTTATATATTATATAAAAAAAGCTACTTCCTTCTTTAATAAATTACCGTCACTGTAGAACTAATGGATGGTTGGACAATTTTACAACTGAATTCCGATGGGAAGACTTGTCTTGACTAAATGTTGCTTGAAATTGATTTAGGATATTCAAATCTTGGGATATAAGGTCATTTTGATTCAATAATTTTTCTTATAAATATTTATGAGAATTAGTTGCTTGTGGTTTTCTAACCCATGTAATCATGTTTTCAAAAATCATTTCCTGTAACATTGATTTTCTAAACCTTAGTTTTGACAAAAACTATTAAGATTTAATTATTTACTTTCAAAAAATGTAGCATGAAGGTTATTTTAAAATACGAGTAGTTAAAAAAAATTAAATTTATTTCTCCCTGAACTTTCATTTTTTGTAAACTTGCAGTATCCATCAATCAATCTTTTACGCAAACAACAATCTTGTTTACGTAAAACTGAATGACTGAAAATAAGATTTCTTGTATCAAAGAAAAAAAAATTTCCAAAAAACAATAAAAAAGAACATGTTATAGTGATTTATTTGTTTCGGTTTCGTCTATTTTGTCTACATATTAATATGATATCTAATAAATAAATGGCAGGAAAAATAATTTCTTCGCCATAAGCGGTAAAATTTTTCTGAAGTGTTTACGAAACAATTATAACTGTTTAAAAAGAAAGAATGAAAGTAAGATAACTTTCTGATGTGCTGAATATGCTACTCGTAAATGTTACAAAAGTGTCATTTGTGCTGTGTAGTATAAAACATATTTAACAGCAACAAAGAATAAAATCCAGAGTGAATGTAATTTCTATAAGAGAATATACATTTGATGTTTATTTGGCAATATTCCAAAGCATCTAAGTTTTGAATCAATGTAGATTTCATTAGTAGAGATCATATACTATGCATGATAAAAAACCCCGGTCATCTTTTAAATATTTGATTTGACGACGTGGTAAGAATACATTACGAACTACCAGGCAAATTTGTCTGAAAACAATATTCTAAATTGATCTGCATCAACTCCACTAAATGATCGCCATTTTGATCCACTTTTATATTTTGAAAAATGGTTGCCTTAGATGGCGATAAACATAAATTATATTTTCAGAAATATTTTTAGTATAGTTTAAAATATTATTTGGGCTTATTATAATTCAGTCCAAGATTGTAATTAATAAAAAATTGAATGATCTGAATCATTGAGTAGAGTCAATGAATTAGAAAAAAAGCTATTGCAAAATCGTTATAATTCACTAAGATTTTATAATACAGGATTTGAAGTGTTCAAGAGCCTTGAAGAGAGAGCGTTATTAACGTTTGAGATGTTGGTGTAAAAAGATGGAAATTTCAATAAGAACAAAATAAACTCGATGACATTGGAAATATTAAGGTTAAATTTTTGTAGTGAGATGTAAAGGTTGTTGACATGCATCAATTTGTTGATAATGTTAAATTATTTGACCCATCACCACTCTAATAATTATTATGTTACATTATTAATAACAAATTTCATTAATAATGGTGGACTATTTAACCAATTACTACTCCATTGTAGACTTGACAGGCTTCTATGATGAGTGGCCAACTACAAATGTTTTACCAAGGGCATCCCAGTTATATTTGGATTGAGATTTGGAGATCTGGCAGGCCATTCCACTAAACATATTTGGTTTCAGTATATTTCTCGTTCCACTCAACCCTGTATGGACACGTTTTGTCACGTAAAAAAATTATGGGAGGGAATCGGAGACCAACAGAACTTCTGAACGATGGGCTCTAAAACTTCAGAGAAGAGAAGATGCCTTCGTGACCGTACAGGCAATATCAAATGTTCTGGTTGGTTCAGTAAACATCAACCTTGGTCGCAGGTGCAGTTGGATTACGTTTTTTTTTTCAAACTTCTGATCCCGTAACAAATTTGAGCCTGTTATCAAATGTAACTAGCTATGTTATCTTTAAACATATAAGCTAATGTGTAAACATATGGAGAGAACTTAGGAAATTGGCAACTATGGACATTAAGTTGCAATCTGAGCTGGCATGATGGTGAACAACTTCACAAGTGTGTACGTTTTTCAGAGAGACATTTTGACTTCCTTAAAACATAGAGCTAAAATTGTTTCGAATCACCATCAGTCCCTACTTATATGCCTGCAAGCGACGTCATTGTGGGTATCTATCTTGATTGACTGTAGAAATGTGGAATCGGTTATTTCCGATCTATTTCTAGTAAGCCTAACTCGTCTAATATAAATTTAATAAGTTATATCCTTATCTATTATCTGATTATCGTATCTTTCAATTATCTTGTAACTAAAGAATTCGGGTAAAGTAATGAAATATGTAATCAATGTTTAGCTGAAGAAAATAAATGAGTTATTATTTTTTTTTCTTTATTAACTAAAAGAAACGGAAAGTAAAAAAATAGCCAAACTTGAACAGCTGAAACGTTAACACGCTATCTTGTTTATAAAAAACCAGCTGGCCCTGACATTGTTATATCGGGTGGTTGCGGCCTTTTTCTTGAGTTCCTCATTCATTTTTAAGGAAGAAAACGCGTGACATCATTAGGGCTAGGTTAGTCCTTGAAGTAGAAAATGTTCAGAGAATGAAGTTGCCAACATATCTTCAAGTCTCTTAGTCCATGTTAAGGATGATTTTGGCAGAGAATTTGCAGCACGTCTAAAATCTGCCTTGGTGAAGAGGGATTTACTGTTAAAGGACTTCATAAACAACCTCGTAAACAGTGTAAAAGCTTGTAGCGAGACTTGTATTGCCGTCAAGAGTGATCATATCCATAATTAAACCTTACAGAAGTGCCAATTCGCTACGTCAATTTTGGATTATTTTTCAATACACGTGTGGAAGTGTTAATCGAGCTAAAGATTTTGTGTCAGTGATGTTAACTTTTTATTATAATCATGTTTGCCATGATTGGACACGATTTCATTTAAAATTTTTCTTCTCTATTTCTTGAGTTATATTCAAAAATCTGTTTGATTCTTGGTATAGACAAGGTCCAATAGACAAGGTGTGTCTTGATTTACTGAATAACTCCGGAATATATTACGTACTTAGTTTAAGCATTTCGAAGTCACTTTGCTCTTCTGTTTCGGAAACAACTTTCTAGTCCTCGTTGGGAATGCTCTTTAATTCTTCCTTTTTTGCCTAACTTTGAATATTGTTCTTATAGCAATCATTTTAGAGAGATTTATCATTCACGATACTTCTTCTCTTGCAGATCTCTTTTAGAATAACCAAAACGTAATCAGCTCCTCCTATTGAACATTCTCTTCGATAAGAAAAATCTGATTATGATAAGAGCCACATTGCTTCAATTTTATATTTTCACGTTTAAATTTCAACATGTACTGATGTTCAAAGTTTGAAAGAACTTAAGTAATAGTTCGATATTTTAGTCCTGCACATTTTGCAAGAAATAGTCAACTTTCTAGTTTTAGAATTATCTACATATAACTTATTTTATAACCGTCGCTGAACAGTCGACCCAATTTTGAGTTCTAATGTACATTTCCGTAGCCTTTTCATTTTCAATCCAAACCAGAAGACAAGGGAATTCTGGGATCAAGTATTAGGAGAAAATTTCCTTAGTTGAGGACTTTTTGGTGGAACTCACCTGAATTTTCGTTACATGGACGGGAAAACCTCTCACGGTTAGCCAAGAGGAATCCAACCCATAATCCGTCTATCCCTGAGGATATTTTACGTCAGCACAGTGTTCGGCGCAAGCCGAGTGAGGAATTCGTTTCGATCCCGGATTCGAACCCGGCACCTCATTGGAAGGCGAACGGTCTAACCATTCCTAAACCAACAGAACATCATAATTGCGATGGCATGTCTTCGGATCATCCTCAGGAATATTTCCCCAAACCGTCGCCAATAGCCCATTGCGCACTTCTAATGCGCGTAAATAAAGTACCCGTTCTTAAAATCTAGTATTTTCGAAAACTAAAACAAAACTTAATTTTCTTAGACATTTAAAGAAAAGTATTTTAAGATTGAATGAAATAGGTTCTCTCATAAGAGAACCATTAACACGAAATAACACACTAAATGACATACTAAATAGCACCTTGTAAAAAGCACTATGAGAAATAGCAACCTAACTATCAAAAGTGAAATATATTAAGAATTTTTTAAAGTGGATGCACTGTCATATATGACAGCTTTGTGAGAGAGGCATTACCATGCAGCCAGTGCGGGAGCAGTTTCAGTGGTTGGCGGTAAATTACCGAAAACAACCATACCCACGACTATCCCAACAAAAGCAAGAGACGAAGGCTATCTTGAAAATCGAAGTATGGGAGACGGAATGAAATAGTTTAAGTACGAGTGCCAAACAAGTATGTGGAAAGAGATGATAAAAAATTTTTCCTTTTTGATAATTGACTTTTTATTTAATTTTCATTTAGCATGGTAGTTCGGGTTAATGGTTTTTGGTTATCTCCTGCTGTATTCATCATTTTAGTTCTCTTTTGAGGTAATAACTTATTTTATTTTCTCTTAGAATAATTTTTCTTCAAATATTCTTCCAGTTGTGACCTTAGCAGCGTGACGCCCTCGTGATTTACAAGTTTATATATATTTTAAGGGAAAACTTAGTTTTAATAAATATAAAGCGAAAACAGCAACTATTCAAATGCAAACAATCTACAGACACTATCGCCAACATGGGTGCTTTCGAAAGCGAAAACATTTAACTTATGGTGTGAATGCACGTGATGTTTGTCTAAACTTTTCCCCAATCAGAGTCTACTTACACCCTTTAAAATTGTATACGATGATGTTTACTTGAAAATACACTTTTTTGCATTGTTTAACATCAGGTTTGGAAAGATAGTATACCCCAGTTCTTAAAGGGCATGTTTGAAAGCAATGTTTTATTCATATTGTTTGTTATGTAAAATGATTTGTTTCTTTCTTAGTTTTCTTTTAACTGCGCTGAATTTAAAAGAATGATGATTCATTAAATAATTTCTTTATTTATCTGGAATATTACAGAGCAGGACTTTTAGAGGTTTCTAAATATTGTGAGGAGCACATGGTTCCTACAGTGAAAAATGGTCATGACGTAATTACAAAAAGTGTCATAATAGCGTCAATATAATTTATAATCTTTGGCCAGTAAAATATTTTTAAAAATCTGAATTCTGGACTTTGCGATTATATCGCCTCAAACAACTCAACCCAGATTCTTTTTCCTCCCATACTTATGTCATTCAACAGCGTGAGGTTTTGTTTTAGAAATTTTATCAGCGTACGAGATTTTGTTTAGATGCATTTTTATATGCGTAAGAGAAGAAAAACTACCACACTCGATACGCAGTCAATATAAATGAAATCTACACTGACGTTGGGTAAACACAAAGCCAGTTTATTTTTCTTCTCTTACAATGACAGTTGGTTTGTGGTATGCTCTGATAAAAAGTGATTTATAGGCTAAAGATAGAATATAATAGAAATAGATCTTTTATTTTATGAAGTATAATAAACGGACTTACAACTTCTAAAGTCAGGTTTGATGGATAATATGTAGGTCAAAATATTTTCTTTAAAAGCAATTTTTGGTTCTCAAATATTATAATGTTGGCCTCCCAATGAGGTGAACTGGGTTCGATTCCCAGCGATGGCTGGTCGATACGAAGTCCTTAACCGGCTAGCTCTCACCAACTACACTGCTGACGTAAAACACCCTGGTAGCGTAAAACATAGTGGTAGACGGATTATGAGTTGGAGTCCCCTTGTCATCAGATTAAGCGTAGATGGTTTTCATGCTTTTTCTCTCCATGTAACGCAAAAGAGGGTTAATTTCGGTTAGCTCAACTGTTAGTTCCTTCAAAATAAATTCCGCCACGACGTCTAGTTTCTCCCAATGCTTTATCCAGGATTTCCCTTGTCTTCTGCATGGGGTTCAATATTATATGGCTACGGAGTTGAACAGTGATAGTCTTTAACTCAAAATTGAGTCAACAGTTCAACGCGGGTTATAAAATAAAATATTAAAGTATTCGGCTTCAATTCTAATGCTTTATAGAGTAAAAGGAAATTGTGAAATTTAAAGATTTAATTACATTTTGATGTAAGTTAAATTTAATTACATTCAAATTAATTATATAAATTTGATCAATTACATTTAGTTAGCGTGTTTATTAATATAATTAAAATAATGTAAATGCAATTCAATTAATTGCATTTACATTACATTAATTGTAATTAATGTAAATGCTTTTAATTTAATTACATTTTGTAATTTAATTCCATTAGATTTAATTAAATTTTGTGTATTACATAAGCGCAATTCTTAAATGGTGGAAGCAAAACATAGATCTAAATTTTAAGCACTGACAACGATTAAGTTTAAATTTAATTCAAGTAAATTTTTTTGAATCATTCTTCTTTTTGTCTGATGGCTACATTAATTAACTTAAAATATTACAAAAGTTTTCTATGAATATTTTCAAATTATTTTTTTTAAACCAAGATGGCTAATTTTTGACATAAATACAAATAGTACTAAATGCTTAGAAATAAAAATGTGTGTCTGAATTCACAGGTGCTTATTATTAATGCTTAGACAGGACTATTAATGCTAAAGAGGATTGTACAATATTAACAAATGACAAAATAGATATTTTACTGTTTGAAAGATGTTTTGAAAAAAAGTTTTAAAGTGCTATCATCTTATAGAAAAACAGATTATAGTAAGTGCTTTAAACTTCCATCCCAAAAACAATTTTTCAAGAATTTAAGTTTTATGTCTTTATGAAATATCTCTACAGACAAATGCCATTTTCTAACAAGTAAAAAATAGGGCTGACCAAATTATGTAGCGTACGAAGCGCAGATAGTTTTACCAATAAACTTATTGCTTAAGGTAATCCGATATGTTATTGAAGAAATTTAATTTGTTTAGTCAACTTTATTTAAATAGGAAAGTACATTACGTAAGTACTAAATATTTAGCTCATACAACATAAGTTATGCATCGTTAATTTCATTTAATTAGAAAAGTACATCAGATAAATACTAAATAGTTGGTACATACAACATTCGTTATGATATCATTAATTTGATATAAATAAAAAAGTGCTTTACATAAGAACTAATAGTTAGCGCATACAACACAAGTTTGATATCGTTACTTTTATTTAAATAGGAAAGTGCATTACAAAAGTACCAAAAGTTAGCGCATATAACATGAATTTCAATCGAATTCACAATTAGCTGTTGTTAACGCTATTGTTCCCATTTTTCGAAAAGTATGCATAGGTAAAGCAGTTATTTGAATTCATTTTCAACTTTTATTTCAAAAATTAAAGCTAACAGAATTAAAAATATACTCTACACTTCTGAAAAAATAGGTTTATAAAGTAATTTAATTTTCTCAAATCGATATTTCCTCCCCAAACCAATAGTCATTGGTGACGACCACTTCTTCTATTTAAGTTTAGATGTTTAAACAAGAGAAGAGACAAAAGAAAAGAAAGAAAACCGGAGTAAATTTCAACGGGACATCGTCTAGAAAGGCAACCTGGGTGAAATAGCTTTTAGAAACTAAACTGTTCTTCTAAAGGATGACCTAAAGATGAAGGACAAAGATTTGCAGATCCTGCTTTCTCGGGGGAGTCAACAAGAGAAAAGAATCTTTAGTGGGGGAATGGTTTCGATGAAATTTAGCTAGGAAAAGAATGTTTTTCCGCAATGAAGCAAAGAAAAGAGAATCTATTGGGCTCTAAATCCGCCATTCTGTTCTCCTCTACGATAGACAACGTGGAATTTTTAGAGCAAACACTGATTGGATAGCCATCTCCGATTGCTGTCTATTACCACCAAGTGCTAAACATTTGCAGAACGATATCTAAAAAAGAAAGACTACGTTGAAAAAATCTCTGTTATAGCCTTGTCTTATTTAACCCATTAATGATAATGCACAAAAATAGTGTGGATATTAAATTCATTACCACCTAGTACTATACAACTGCAGAACGATATCTAAAAAACAAAGATTACGTTAAAAAAGATCTGCCTTATTTAACCAATTACTGATAATCAATTATTGTGCGGATATAAAAATAATTATTACCACCCTGCCAAATGATATGTGATAAAAGATGATTATGTTAGGTAAGATATGCGTCTTATTTTTTTAAACCCACTTATGATATTCAATTAAAGTATGAATATTAGTATCAACTGCTAAAACAACTGGTAAACTATTAAATTATGGCTCAAAGACATTTGTTTATTTAATTTTTATTTTATAACCGTCGTTGAATAGCCAGCCCAATTTTCGGGCTGACGTAGCCTTGTAATTTTGAACCCAATCCTGAAGTTGAAAAGTTTTTAAAATATTGAGACGCAATTCAAATGTCAAAAAATTTTCAAAATCTGAATATATGTGTGGTGAGATTATGGAAAGCATTCGAATGCTAAAGGACTGCTTGTAATCAAAATCGAAAACTTGGAAAAAATCTACGCGGACATTGCCAACAAAACTACTTTTTTGTTGTTCAAATAAATATTCTTCATATATCGCCAAATGGTGAATAGAACATGTAAATACATTATATAACAATTGATAATAAAACACATAAAAATAACCATTGAAAATGAAACGCATAAAAGTAACAATATGAAAGGATTCTTTTTGATAATAATTTCCTTCACCCATTTTTCTGCGTAAAACAGCAAGGATTGGAACAGCAAATAAACGGAAACAATTAAACGCTTCTAAATTCAGATATTTTTTGCTGTTAGGGTATGATTTACTTTTTGCCCAGTTAAAATGCTGGCGTCAGTCCGAACAGGTAGGTAGACAGATGGCTTGAGAGGAAGAAAAAACAAGAATATTGTGGAAAGGAACTTTCAATAGGTTTTCATTTCTAAAAAATGTAAATAATAAAGTAAAGTAGAAGGGAAGTTACCCGCAAAGATAGCGTGTCTTATTTTTTTGTCTTTTGAATTTAGGGTAAATTTTCAAAGAAAAAGAGTACTTTCGACTTAAACACGAATGGGTTTATATTCACAGAGCGTAGGGTGTTTTCAGAATTGTATTTAGTAAAATAATTGCTGAATTCAAAATAATTATAAAAATTTAAATTTTACAGATTCTTAATCAATTTTTTACCATTTGTGATTTTAAATGTTATACAGGGGATTGCTCTCTTAGTTTTATAATTCAGCTTTTTGTACAATTTCTTTATGTGATTTAGATACATTTACAAGTCTTCAATACTATAAAAGATTATAGGATTTCATGCATTCAAAATAAATTTTATTTCTAAAAGTAGTTCTTTTCCTTATAATAATATGTTACAGTTTCGTTATCCCATCAATATGCTTAACTATTTCTATAATTGAAAAATTATTAACTGATAGATAAATAATTTTTATTCACGGTCTTCTAAGATTCTCATTGTATCTATTAACGATCCAACCAACAATCCAATCGCACGACAATAGAATGTTTTCATATGAGAAACTCCGCTGGATTGTGAAAATAATGAGAGTTTTCAAAACTAACACTTTTATTTAAAAACGTTGATTTGGAATTCAGTAACAGCAAACATAAATCTTGGTCTATATTTAGTAGAATTTCTTTGTAGAATAAATTTAAAATTAAATATATATCTCAGTAAAATGTGCTTACTGTAGCGCCTATCCTAATTTTTATTTTCTGTATTTGACTATTTAACTATGTGTTATATAAGCATTTTCTTCATCTTTTGAGATGTAAAACATGCTATTAATTCTGTTTAACTTACTAACAACTTGTAAATTAGAATTGGAGAAAAAAATTATTTGACTACTTAAATAAGATGTTTTGAAAGTAAAGTGTTTTTTAAGTTTTGAAATGAAATTATGTTACTGTAATTCCGCTTTACTTACTAAGGACTATTGCATTGAAAGTATATTTAAAGATTTATAAATTTAAGCTTACTTTCAATGTAAAAGTTACTTATGACACAGCCTAATTTTATTAAGTTGAATTCTTTTTCTTAAATTCTTTTTTGAACAGAAAATGTATTCTTACCTTACAAAACAATTTTGCCTGCAGTTAATTTACAGATAATTGATTTTTTTTAATGGCGGGCACTTGGAACTATTGTCCATTGGCGACAGAAAGTGCCAGAACTGCTAACTCTCTTTTCGTTACCCAGTGGGCACCTGTGGCGAAGCCACGGCGATGGTGCAGCGTCGCCCACGTCACACTACCACAACCCGTTTATAGGGCGGGTCACATTCACACACAAAGAAGAAAGGACATAGAGCACAGATAGAGAGAAAGAAACATCCGTGCCTTGCCCGGAATTCGAACCCAGAACCTTTCTGATGCAAGGACAGTTCCCTGCCCCCTACACAGGCCAGTCGGCATAATTGATTTTATTCAAATTTAAATTAAAATTTTGGGCTTAAATCAAAAACGAACTATTTTTCTTATTTTATTATAATGCTCTAATATCGACCAGACATTTAGTTGAAGCAAACATAAAAGTATCTTCTAAATATGATAGCGGATCATAAATGAAAGCCTGGTTTGATGACAAATTGAGCTCTTTTTTTTCCTTCTTTTTTTTGCGAGGGAGAATTCCCTTGATATTTTATTTCGATTTTTATTTGTTTTTTCTCCCAAAAGAATATCTAAACTTTCTACATTTAAGGTCATTTTGATGCTAACGGAATATGATCGCATTCTGGCAGAAATATTGAGTCACTGGAAAAGAGACAACAAATCATTTTATAGTGGAGTTTATTTTAAATTTTATGTTCCACTTTCGTTAAAAGAATACATTTTTGTTATTAGAGCAATATTAAGTTAGATTAATACTTTAGAGTTACATATTTTATCTATAGTAGGTAGAAAATTATCTAAATTTAAATGATAAAGAGCAATTAAGATATGCAAGTTTTTCAACGTAACCCATTTTTAAAGTATGTTTATGAAATCTACGTATGAAGACAAAAAAATATAAAAATTAGGAATCCCAAATTAACGCAGAAGTGAGGAAAAATAAAAAATGGTATCAAAATTTGTCAAATCACTATTAAGAAAGGCGGGTATACAGTACATCAAAACATGTTTATTGCAAGTTGAAACTTCAGTTTTTCAAAAAATTGCTTTTCAAATTCTCTGTGTCCTCCAGTTATCAAGCAGGATTTAATGATTCGAAAAACCAACTTTTTCAGCTGTGATTCATTAAAATTTGATAACATTTTAGTTTGTTCCACGATTAAAATTTAATATGCTACCTCTATATGTATACTTTTTTGTACTCATTTTTATAAGGATTATGAAATTCATGTTAAAGGTGTTCTTAACAGATCTCCATGTATTTTATTGAATAAATGTAACCATGATTGCTAACAATTTAAATTTAATGTAAAAATACTTTAAAAAAAATAAATATGACGTGATGGGATTTCCAAAGGCAGTTTCGATTTCAATTTGTGTTATAATAATTGAACCTCTTTATATTACGTTTTATATCTTTTTGAAACATCTATATATCAGCCGTGAGAGCAAATGAATCTTTGAGTTCTTTTCTGAGGTATACATATAAAAGTATGGAGGAAACATGGAAAAAATATTTAAGAATTTTATTCGAAAAAAAAATTAAGTCGGGAAACAAATTATTGAAAAGATCAGCTCACACTATTATATTCCAAAAAATGAGTGCTCTCTAATATTCTATTAATAAAGACGAAACAAAATATACCAATACAATAGTGTGAGGACCACCTCAACAAAATTGAAACGGAAATAACATAATAAAAAGGGTAAACCTACAGAATAAAATGTCATATATAAAGCGAGTAGCGAATTCAAATGAACTTATCTTTCAACAATGATTTAAAATAAAACTCATTATTTTTCTTAATTTTCTCCGCTTTTTTTTGTATTTATTGTATATGTATACACGCATTTAGATATGCAATTTTTAAGGCCGGTTTTTATCTTCATGAAAGTGAATAAATACCTTGTAACGCAGCTAAAATTTTTCACTAAAAATAATTTTTCTTGAAGAAAATGAAATCACAGGAACTGAGGAATGTTTGAATTTTTATTGATTTTATTTTATTAAATGCATTTGTGTGTTCAATATCTGTTTAAAGAGATATCAGCATAGTTAATTTAATACCTTTTCAGAATTTATTTTAATAACTGATTTTTCCATTTTTTTTTTTTTTTTTGCTCTTTTTAGAAAAAAATAAAGATTCGAATTCAGAGTCTAGAATTGGTTCTAAATAGGCATGAATTTATTCACGATAGAATGATTATTGCTTTTAATTCTGACCAAGTATATGAAAGACCAAGCAGATACATTAAATGACTTTTCAATCATGGTAAAATCAATACACATATCAGTGATATATCATGTATAGACAATGCAGAGATTTCCAGATCATAAGTTAAAGTCTTTTCCCAAGTGGCGCCTTAGAATGTCAGACCACAAAACTGGCAAATGTCAGTTACTGTTTTATTGCTTAGTGTCTCTTCTTTTGCAAAAGAAAATCCAAACAAAATATAGAAAGAACATTCTGCTGTCGACCAATCACTGAGTAACATGTCAGAAGGAACACAAGCTATTTATCACATACCCGCATAGAAACAAATACATTTGTGACATCTATTTTCTTTCAGGGACATTAGTTTTGCAGCTCAGATAAGTTAATGCTGCAAATCTGCTTACTACCTTATTCAATATTTCAATAGATTTTCAAAAAGCTCAAGAAAACTCATTTTATTATTTTGAATTTCTGTTTTCAAAGTTTCCCAAACGCTTTATTCTTAGAAAATATTACACTGTATTGCAAAATATCTTTCGGGAGAGATGAAAATTTAAATTTGTAACTAATGCGCAATAAATTCTTCCACAGTAATTGAACTCTAAAATTATGAAAATTTATTCCGATTTTATGCCATTAGTCTCTTAGTTGATCACTTAAAGCTTGTTTTTAAATCACCCAAAATTAAAGGTCTAGACAGCTCTAGAAAACAATTTTCTTACCTTAAACGGTTTACTTAAAGAATGGAGGTCAAATTTTAATAAAATTGAGCATAAAGATAGGGTGTCATAAGAAAAAAAAATCGTAGCCAATAGTTATAATTGGCTATGATTGTATGATTGTCGAATTTTGTATTGTGTTATGTGAAATTAGATACTTTAAAATGAGGAGAAAAATTTTATACCTTACAATTCAATTTGTTAATGAAACTCCGAATCCGTTGGAAAAAAAAGGTATGTTTATTCAGAGTAAAAGCGTTTTTTTGTCTGATTTCGTACCTTAAAATATTGTCTGCATTAATTAATTAGCATATTTGAAGTCACCTCTTTAAACCATTAAGATATAGTCGTAGAAAGTAAACTATAGATATAAAACCATAATTTTATTATGAGCAAAACTTTGTTAGGAATATAAGAACTTTCTTTGAACTTATTGTTGCTAAAAAGGGAAACCGAATATCTATTGTCTATAAGTGGTTTATTAATGTAGTAGAATGAAAGATTATTCGTTTATTTACTGCATTGCTCATCATATTGCTAATTTTATCAGTTCTTGTAAATAGGAATATCTAAGAAATCTCTTTTCATTTAGCTCTTTGCTTCATTACATTAGTGAGCAACAATTATTAGATTAAATCATATTAAATTGCAATAATTATTTTATTACAATAAATTGTAAATTCACTTTATTTGCATTGAAGTGTGATCAGTAATATTTATTAATTGTATCAAATTTAATGTTTTACCAAATTATTAAAAAAAATATTTAAAATATTTAATAATGTTTTGTTATAAGTGCTTGAAGATGTTTCGAAATTATTTAAATACTACGAGTTATAATAGTTTTTTACATTAAAATGAAATAATTATTTCATTTTATTAAATCACCGCATTCTTATAATTACTTTAAATTGCAGAAATTCTTGGTATGCTATAATAATAACAATTATTTTAGACTATTAAACTATAACTATTTTATACAGGATTAGAAGCAGGTTCAAGCTCGATAAATGATTTTTATTAAACATTTTCAAAAAATCATACGCTTTAGATTATTATGTTTATATTGCTGTTATTTTTTTATACATTTAAGTTGCGTCGTAGCTATTTAACCCTATTGGGTCTTGTAAATTGGGAACGGAAATTCTACGTTAGTCAAAGCATTCCTCTCGAAATGTGACAATTTTAAATTTAAGACATTAATAATTCAGAACATGATATCTGATCAATACCACCTAAAGGAGAGAAGGCCTCAGCACGGGTTACCATAAACAAGAAATTTGACACTTTAGAAGTCTAAACGTAGTGACATTTTTCTCTAATTCCCTCCACTGCGCAGTTTATGTTCGTTACGTCGGACTACTAAATTAATTCATGCGGATGCCCTCTCGCTTCTAGGAGGTGTTGAACTAATACGCTGCCGTTTATTCAAATGCATCATGCATGTTTTCTTCAAATTCATTTATATATTAGAAAATACATATCTAAATTGAAAATAAAAAGCTTTCGAATCCAGTAAAATAATCTATTGGTTTTAGTAAAATACTATAGGTTGAATCAAAATTGTCTCCCTCTTTGTTTTGGAAAAAAACATTTATCTCAGAGCATGTAAATTACATTCAATTAAAAAAGAAATTTCTGTCTTAAAATATAGAGAAATCGCCATTACCTGAAAAGCAAACCTGATTTGATTTAAACAGCCAATTCAATTGAATATTCAACAAGTAAATAATAATAAAAGAAACTTAACTTCCTTTAAATAAATTATATAGAGTAAAAAATTGTGACTAAGTAAAGTGTTTATATGTATACTTCTTAAATATGTTTTTTATTTCAAATTTTTTAAATTTTAATTTTTTGTAATTTACATTAGATAAAAAAAGAAACCTGCTAATAGACCTCTTAAAACCCGCTAATGATCTACAAGAATTTTTTGACTGAACCTTATATCTCAAAACTACTGTAATACCCTACAACATTTATAAAAGAAAATAAATAATTCGTCATCTTAATATTCATTTTCTTCTTTCACATTCGTGTTATTTTTTTCTTAAAACCCTTTTCAAAGTATGTTTACAAGCTCTTAACGATTGCTGAAGTTATAAGTATTGGAATACATATTTTTAAGGGATGAATGCTTTAAAGTGCTTGACTGCGTTCATAAATGTTGAACAAAAAATAAAACAAAAATAAATCTTCTTGGAATATATTTTGGAAGAATAAAAAGGAATGAATTAAAGTCTGAATCTGATCTTATTTTTAGTTTTTACACAACATCCACAAAATATCTTTGTGTAACTATAGAGTGAGATATAAAGACAATATTTAACATGAAAATGGACACTTAAAAACCCTAAGTTTGCTTATTATTCAAGAAAAGTATTTTAGGCAATACGATATTTATCCTGTATTTTTGAATGTTAAACTCAATTCAGAAAGCCTGCTTAAATGACAGTGCGTAATACATCCCTAAGGATAACACAATAGTGGTGTAAACGTGCATAACGCTACCACAATTTTCATCAAAAGGCAGACGGTGGTAGTAATTCCTCGGCCTCCGCACCGCACTCTCCAACCACCCAATTGTGTGTGGACTAATTGAAGAAGTCCCATCAGCTTTAAGAAAAGGGAATCAAACACCGGCTCAAGCCGTGATAGGCAAAATTTAAACACGGAATGGGTGGTTCAACTGGAGAGTCTTTTAAAATTAATTATCTGGGACATTGTGACTCAAATCTGTCAATAAATTGGGATATTTTATGCTAATTAGAGCGGAATCGAATTCCACAATTCGAACTACTGTTGTCAGATAAGAAATAATTAATCTCCAAGCAAACGTTTTCCTTTCATATTCAAAAGTAATGAAATAGGAATTTTACACTCTCAGTAGATATCTAAAAAGTTTAAAAGCAAGTTGATACTCTGAATTAATTTATAGAACACCCGGCTAATATATACTTATTTCGGTTGTATTGTATAGCATGTTTCATGCACGATTTTTTAACCCTTATTTCGCAAAATATTTTATTTTATAACCGTCGTTGAACAGCTGACCCAATTTTGAGTTTACGACTACTCATGACAATTTTGATCCTAATTCAGAAGACAAGAGAACTCCTGGATAGGAAGAAATTCCTTTATGGAGGACTTTTTGTTACCTGAACTTTTACATGGAACGGAAACAGACGAAAACCTGACGGGACCCATGATCTGTCTGCCTCGGTAGATATTTTACGACAACACAGTGGAATTCACCAAGTGCAGAATTCATTTCGACCAGCCATCGTTGGGAATCGAACCCGGTTCACCTCATTAGGAGGCTCTATAACCTGAGCCACCATGGCTCCCTTGTAAAAGATTGAAATAGCTATAGTTATTTCGGGTTTCTAAGTTAAGGAGTTAATGATAATTTTCCTACGAAATTAAATATCGGGTCTGATCGCATTAATTTAGGAGGGGTTTAATTAGGTTTTGGCATTGTTGGAATGTTTGGTGTTTGTAAGAATTGGTTACCTGTGAGCATTGGCAGGGCAAGTCACCATCAAAATCTTCTAAAACGGAGGATATATTTGGAATATTCCTGATATTATAGAAAGGATATTGATCAAAATGAAAGGAATTTCTGTTTGGGGTTTTCCAATAAATATACTACAGCTCATGGTATTTCTGATAAAATGAATTAAGGACTTTCTCAAAGTTTACACAGAAAAAAATTAAACTTACTAAAATCAGTAATCTTCAAGCATTTTCAGCAATATAATGTAATTTTTATTATAATAGTTACTATGGAAAATAAAATTTTCAATGAGCAACGATTTTTGTAAACCATTTTTTATTACTCCCATATTTTCCAGAAATTAATAATTTCCGAATATTTAGATGGCTGATTGGCTAGTTGAAGTCATTTTTTATTCCCTAATCAAAATTTTCTATTCAAAAATTATTATTGGTTGATAAAATTAAAACAAAAGGAAATGCATTGATAAATACTAATACTAATTTAATACTAATTAACATTGATAATTATTGCTAATTTTGACTACGAAGCATACATAATGACTAATATGTTTATTTGAAATATATTCTTTTCCCTGTTTTCAAATTGTGGTTTGACAGTAAAATTATTTCCTTGTATCTGAACATTTTTTGATTAACCATCTTTTATTATTTAACTATAGAGAAATAAAGCATATTATGAAACTTTACTTTTATAAAGGAAGTATTAAAGCCAAAGCATTTTCGTTTTTCTGATTTATCATATATGGAAATTAAAGACAAATTGACACAATTTTATATGATTAGGCTTGAAACTTTATAAGCCTTCCTTTCAAATTTCATCCTAAACTAAATTTAAAGTATCATGTACCATTTAACAAAAATATTTATCAAACTTTGATACTCCAGTTTTTTAATTTTACTTAGTTACAAAATAATCAACTTCCTTCGACTCCAAAAATAAATCTTTCGAAAGAATAAAAACCGAAAACGAGAGTAATTTAAATAATTGGAATCTATAATTACTTGAAGTGAGGCCAGCTGATAAAATATGTTTGGAGTATTAGCAGTCTCCACGTTATTGTACACAATTTAAAAATAAAACAGCAACATGAAGTTAATGCATAGTTAAAGTGTATCAGTGATAATTAACGCAGTTTAAAAAATATCTTAATTGAGAAAAGCATTAGAAATTTGATTTCCTTCTCTGATGATTTCGTGCTAGTAATTTAATTAGCTCATTTTTTCTCTCTTTAACCTTATTCTCTGCTCATTTATTGCCTTTCTTTCTAGAATTAACTCATCTATATTTCACATGATAATTCTAAAAAGCTTTTTTTTTAACCGGATCAAATTATGCAAACTATAAACTTCTAATGGAATAGTTATTGTGGGCAAAAGTTTATCGATATAAATTAGTGAGTCATATGCTAAGTGATTTATTAATACTCGTAATACTTTATTTTTATGGTATATACTTTAAAATGTTCTGTGTGAAAATACATCTATTGCATATAATAAAGAGATTTTGGGATTTAAAGTACGTGTTAAACTTAACTATTATTCATGCTACAATAATATTTAAAACATATAGAGTTAGAGAAAATTAAAAAAAAAATTCAAGTTAAAGTTTTTTAACGGACAAAATTTTGTACACTCTCAGAAATAAAACTCTCGCTTTTGACGATTCATCAGTCCTTGAGCTGTATTTCGCTAATTTTGTAACTAATTTCGTCATGACATCACATGATTTGTTAGAAAATGTGAACTCTCAAATGTATGACGAAAATGTTTACTGAATTTGGAACTTTATCGCAGTGCATTTTGGGAGATTACTAACTAGAATAAGGACTAGACGATAGAAAATAAAGTAACGAAATATGCAGACTAGTCTGTATTTGGTCAAGAAGTTGGCCTTGTACCAGGAAGGTCTCGGGTTCACACTTAGCCTCGAGTAAGGGTGCAACTTATCTCTCTGTTATGTCCTTCTTGTGTCACTTACGCGACATTGATTCATCTCTATGGTGCGCACGATAAAATGATTATTAGAAAAGTTAAATACATTTGGAGTTACGAGATCATTTTTTTTGAGAAAAGGAGAATGACAAAATATCGCTTTGAGGAAATTCGTTTCATTGAAGAAGTGACGATAATTATTTCGAAGAGTCATGGTGGCTCAGGGGATAGAGTGTTCGCTTTCCAATGAGATGAACCGGACTCGAATCTCTACTATGGCTAGTCGATGCGAATTACGCACCAGACTCGCAGTGACTACAGTGCTGACATAAAAATAACCTCTTAAGTAGATGAATGATGGGAAGGAGACCCCTTGCGGTCGCGCTTGGAGGTTTCCGGTGCTTTCCTCTCCATATAACGCAAATGTTTCATCAAAAGATTCTTAAAGAAGGCAAATTTCTCCCAATGCTAATCCAAAATTCCCCTTGTATTCTGGATTGGAATCGAAATTACAAAGCTACGGAGTTGATAATCGATAGTCGTAAACTCAAAATTGGATAGACTGTTCAAGGATGTTTATAAAATTAGATAATTATTTCGTCGCTTTTTCTCGGTACCTAAAGTTTCGTGAAATTTGAGTATCTATTTTTTTCAGTGCATATTTCACAAATTTAACCCTTTTGTTGCACTACAAACATTTAAACTGTAATCAGGCTCGTTACACACATTGCGTAGTTTTATTGTCAAGGGTTACTAATGGTGCACAAATTCTTTCATAAAGTTCTTGAAATGTTTTTTTTTTTTTTTTTTTTTTTTTTTTTAATGGCGGGCACTTGGGATTTGTCCCATTGGCCACAGAAATGCTAGAACTGCTACTCTCTTCTCGTTACAAAGTGGGCACCTGTGGCGAAGCCAAGGCGGTGGAGCAGCGTCGCCCACGTCACACAACAGGGTAGGTCACATTCACACAATCACACACAAAGGAGAAAGGACATAGAACACAAAGAGAGAGAAAGAAATATCCTTGCCGTGAGCAGGATTTGAACCCGCGGCCAATGGCTCCGCAGTCAGACACGCTGACCACTCGGCCACGTGGTCGGCATTTCTTGAGAATTCTTGAAATGTTTTCGGCATCAATATGTCATAAACAATGCCTTTGAAATAAAAGAAAGCATATGACGTAAGTTAAAAGTTAATAATAAAAATTTTAGCTCAAACGACCTTTTTAAATGAGTGATAAGTTCTTTTAAAATTAATTTGCTGCAACTGTTAAAAAGTAGTAAATAAACATTTTAGCTTAAGCAACCTTTTTGAAAGAGTGCTAAGTTTTTTCTAAATTAATTTCCTTCAGCTGTTATGAAGTAGTAAATAAACATTTTAGCTCAAAGCTTTTTAAAATAGTACTACATTTTTTTTTAAATTAATTTGCTGCAGCTTTTATAAAGTAGTAAATAAGCATTTTAGTTCATGCGACTTTTTTTTAAATGAGCTCTAAATTTTTTACATAAATTTACTGTAGCATTTTTTATTAAACATAAAATTATATTTTTTTTAGAAAAAGTGAAGATTCATTGTTTACAGTATACTAAACTACGAAATTTTTTATTTATAGTTAAAATTCAAATAAAATTCTAGAGTGTGCATTTTGAGATTTGAGTACAAATTTAGTCTTTTATAAAACACATAATATTCGTAACGGTGCAAATGAAAATATTTCTTCAATCCTTACGAAACAAGTCTTTATATCCGTTATCTATTGTAAAGCAATGGGTCAAATACGGAGGAAATAACTTTAAAATCCAAAATAATAAAAAAAAACGATTTAAAAAAACTGACGTCGTATACAGTTCAGCTAACATATCCATTCCTACATAAGTAAGGGAAAGAAAACAACCGATAACGCATCAAAGATATGAAAAAAAAAAGACGCTTCAAAAAAAATCTCCAATGGAGCAAAGTTACTCTATACAACATAGTAAAAGAAATTCCATCAAAGAAAAAGAAATAAATAGAATTCTTTTGTATCATCTGTATATTCTATCCATCACTGTCGAACAGAACTTTTCCTTGTACAAGAACTTACTTTTTTAAATTACGTCACGTTATACCACGTGAGTGATTTAGTCTATAAGAATAAAGCATTTTTCCAAACGTGTTTTGTTTATCACATTTAGACTATATAGTGCCCACTAAGCAGTACGTGTTTACATGCCTCAAACAGCCATTGCTTATAAAAATTTATTATTTACTTTAACATTCCGAAAGCATTATAATTTGTTTTAATTTAAAAACATATAACAACATTGACGTTTCTAATAATTTATATGAACTCGAGAATATAAGACGAGTACATTTTATGTGTTGTTTATCACATTTAAATGTTCACGACGTGTTTATATAGCTCAAACAGTACTTTCCTTTCCTTCCACATTACTGTTCCAAAAGTATTATAACTAGTTTTAAAAATTTAACATTTTTAAAAATTGGAATGAATTTTAGAATTTGAAATGGAGCATTTTGTGCGTTATCATTATTGCACTTTATAGCGCTCATTAAGCAGTACGCGTTTACATGTCTCAAGCAGCCATTACTTATAAAATTTTGTTATTTATTTCCACAATAATGCTCCAAAAGTATTATAATTTGTTTTAATCTTAAAACTTATAACAGCATTCATATTTTAAAAAACTGGTACGAATTCCAGAAAGTAAGAAAAGTAAATCGTAGTAAAGTAAAAGCAAAAATTTCAATTTATAGTGCTCATTAAGCAGTACGCGTTTCCATGTCTCAAGCTGCCATTACTTATAAAATTTTATTATTTATTTCCACAATAATGCTCCAAAAGTATTATAATTTGTTTTAATCTTAAAACTTATAACAACATTCATATTTTAAAAAACTGGTACGAATTCCAGAAAGTAAGGAAAGTAAATCGTAGTAAAGTAAGAGCAAAAATTTCACTTTATAGTGCTCATTAAGCAGTACGCGTTTACATGTCTCAAGCAGCCATTACTTATAAAATTTTATTATTTATTTCCACAATAATGCTCCAAAAGTATTATAATTTGTTTTAATCTTAAAACTTATAACAACATTCATATCTTAAAAAACTGGTACGAATTCCAGAAAGTAAGGAAAGTAAATCGTAGTAAAGTAAGAGCAAAAATTTCACTTTATAGTGCTCATTAAGCAGTACGCGTTTACATGTCTCAAGCAGCCATTACTTATAAAATTTTATTATTTATTTCCACAATAATGCTCCAAAAGTATTATAATTTGTTTTAATCTTAAAACTTATAACAACATTCATATTTTAAAAAACTGGTACGAATTCCAGAAAGTTAGAAAAGTAAATCGTAGTAAAGTAAAAGCAAAAATTTCACTTTATAGTGCTCATTAAGCAGTACGCGATTGCATGTCTCAAGCAGCCATTACTTATAAAATTTTATTATTTATTTCCACAATAATGCTCCAAAAGTATTCTAATTTGTTTTAATCTTAAAACTTATAACAACATTCATATTTTAAAAAACTGGTTCGAATTCCTGAAAGTAAGAAAAGTAAATCGTAATAAAGTTAAAGCAAAAATTTCACTTTATAGTGCTCATTAAGCAGTACGCGTTTACATGTCTCAAGCAGCCATTACTTATAAAATTTTATTATTTATTTCCACAATAATGCTCCAAAAGTATTATAATTTGTTTTAATCTTAAAACTTATAAGAACATTCATATTTTAAAAAACTGGTACGAATTCCAGAAAGTAGGAAAAGTAAATCGTAGTAAAGTAAAAGCAAAAATTTCACTTTATAGTGCTCATTAAGCAGTACGCGTTTACATGTCTCAAGCAGCCATTACTTATAAAATTTTATTATTTATTTCCACAATAATGCTCCAAAAGTATTATAATTTGTTTTAATCTTAAAACTTATAACAACATTCATATTTTAAAAAACTGGTACGAATTCCAGAAAGTAAGGAAAGTAAATCGTAGTAAAGTAAGAGCAAAAATTTCACTTTATAGTGCTCATTAAGCAGTACGCGTTTACATGTCTCAAGCAGCCATTACTTATAAAATTTTATTATTTATTTCCACAATAATGCTCCAAAAGTATTATAATTTGTTTTAATCTTAAAACTTATAACAGCATTCATATTTTAAAAAACTGGTACGAATTCCAGAAAGTTAGAAAAGTAAATCGTAGTAAAGTAAAAGCAAAAATTTCACTTTATAGTGCTCATTAAGCAGTACGCGTTTGCATGTCTCAAGCAGCCATTACTTATAAAATTTTAATATTTATTTCCACAATAATGCTCCAAAGGTATTCTAATTTGTTTTAATCTTAAAACTTATAACAACATTCATATTTTAAAAAACTGGTTCGAATTCCAGAAAGTAAGAAAAGTAAATCGTAATAAAGTTAAAGCAAAAATTTCACTTTATAGTGCTCATTAAGCAGTACGCGTTTACATGTCTCAAGCAGCCATTACTTATAAAATTTTATTATTTATTTCCACAATAATGCTCCAAAAGTATTATAATTTGTTTTAATCTTAAAACTTATAACAACATTCATATTTTAAAAAACTGGTACGAATTCCAGAAAGTAAGAAAAGTAAATCGTAGTAAAGTAAAAGCAAAAATTTCACTTTATAGTGCTCATTAAGCAGTACGCGTTTACATGTCTTAAGCAGCCATTACTTATAAAATTTTATTATTTATTTCCACAATAATGCTCCAAAAGTATTATAATTTGTTTTAATCTTAAAACTTATAACAACATTCATATTTTAAAAAACTGTTACGAATTCCAGAAAGTTAGAAAAGTAAATAGTAGTAAAGTAAAAGCAAAAATTTCACTTTATAGTGCTCATTAAGCAGTACGCGTTAACATGTCTCAAGCAGCCATTACTTATAAAATTTTATTATTTATTTCCACAATAATGCTCCAAAAGTATTATAATTTGTTTTAATTTTAAAACTTATAACAACATTCATATTTTAAAAAACTGGTGCGAATTCCAGAAAGTAAGAAAAGTAAATCGTTGTAAAGTAAAAGCAAAAATTTCACTTTATAGTGCTCATTAAGCAGTACACATTTACGCGGCTCAAACAGCTATTGTTAATTGAATATTTTTATTTACTCTATTATTAATAATTTCTTCCGTTGCTAAATAATGATTTTTTATTTTGAAACAATAAATATCTTTTTTTAAAATAGTACTGTTCTGAAAACTATGTAATATGTTGATAGAATAAAATATTTTTTCCCAAACCAGTTTAAATTATCTTATTTAAACTAAACAGTGCCCTTCAAAATTTAACATGTAACGATCAAACTAATCCTGACAACCTTAGTTAATTGTGTTTCGTTTTAGGTTAAACTTGCCACGCAATATTTATTGCGCTACAATTCGAGTGAAATTCCAATGCAAAATTTTTTACCCAGCGATTAGGCCGAACTTGCTCTCCAAATAAGGTCATATTAGAGTAACCCTGCATTCCAAAATTTTTTATAGTAAAACAAAGCTAAATATTCAAATGTTTCTGTGTATACGCTTAAGTGAAACGTTCATCCAAAAATTTCATCGTGAAAAGTGTTTACTAAATATAAAAACAAATTTGTCGGCTTAAATTAAGATAAAATGTTATTGTTTTAAGCAACAACTCTCTGAAATATTTTTTTAAAATTCTTTTGATCAAAAAAAATTTTTTTCTAATAATAATTGTTAGAGCTGCAGTGGCTCAGGGGATAGAGCATTTTCTTCCCAATGAAGCTACTACATTAATTGAATCCCCTTGTTGACAAGCAAATCGTAAGAGGTTTTAGTGGTTTTCTTCCATTTAGCGAAAATTTAACGGAAAATTTAATTATTTAACAGATTAGTTCCATAAAAGAGAACCTCCACGAAGGCTAGTTTACCCCAATACATGATCCAGGAGTTCCTTCTGGGTAGGGTTCAAAATTCCTTTGTCGTTCTTGTTCCTTTGTCTTTAGGGTTTGGTTCCAAATTACAAGACTACGGAGATGAGCATGAATAGTCGTCAACTCAGAATTGGGTTGGCTATTAACGCAGGTTATATAATAAAATAATTATTAAATAAAATACTTATCAAATGCAATAATATAGAGAGTGGCAAAAAACCACGGACAAACTCATTGCACCATAAAATAGAAGTTAAAAAAATAAACACAAATTTAAAGACATTAGTTATCTACCACTTTAATTATAAAATATCTTACAATATCTCTTAGTTTATGTTTTTTTAGAATGTCATTCAAAATGCATGGATTGCATGTAATAGATATCCATAGCCAATGGATTGCAGTGCGAATCTAAGGACTGTGCTAAACCTCACGCAGGTGTGGACTCGATAAGACAATTGCTTCGGCTGGAATAGGTTAGATTAAAAGTAAAAGAATTGCTTTTAAAAGAGCTTTTGCATCACTGCGAAAAGTTTGAAAGCAATTTCATTTATTTAGAAGTCATATTTTGTTAATTTATTTATTTTTAATGAACTTACATGAAAAATTGTTTGCTCTGAATTTTTATTGAACGTCAAGGCTGACAAATGCATCAGCATTTTGCTTGTGAAACGTGAAAAATACTTCAAAAACTGATATTTCAAAACTTAATCCACTAAAAGGAATGAATATACTTCCATAAATTATTGCTTGCAGATTTTTTCTACTTTACTTAAGGAAAGGCATGCTCAGCGAAAATATTGGATATTTAAAGTTTATGAGGCGTAATACAGCGTCTCGATTTCATGTTACAAAAAAATACGCAAATTTCATCTCAAATGCCACTGAATATGACAATTCTATTATTGAATAAAACATCGCTGAAAAAACAACAAATGCAAAATCTGAAAGACACAGCCAGTTCATTTTTAGGCGAAAAGAATTTCATCAATGGCGATTTTTTCTAAATCTTTCTTCCAGACTGCTCTCCAGAGAACTATTTTGCGGCAGAAGGAAAATAAAACTTATATAGAAATAATCTCCAGAGTTGAAGCAATTTTTATTTAACACGTATGAAATGCATTCATCCTTTCTTCTATTTGTCCCTGTAGAAAAATTTAAATTTGATTTACGCTATTCTAGTTTTTAACTTAGTGATAAGTTTAAATTATGCATTTTTTCTTCCAACAAGTTGATAAGAGGGTTTTATTGCAAAAACGTCTCGCAGAATATCAAGTTAAATTACAATGGAGAATTGGGGATATTTTAGGAGGATTTATTTGAACTTAAAAAATAGATTGTCTGAATATTTTGCATTTATATATTTTAATTTCTCAGCACGAAGTTCGATGTGCATGTGTTTTTGTTTGTTTCACTTTGCATGTTTTGCTTTAGTGTCAGGCACAGTTTGTAGAACTGTTTATGTTTTTTTTAAATTTTGATTACAATTTATCGTAAGTTTTATAATCTTTTTTCATGAATTTTGGATTTGGTGTTGTTTTGCATACAGAAGTCTTTTTCAAGGAAATAGTTCTTTAGACTAAATTGTAGTGATAAATTGTAATTAAAGGTTGACAACAGAGATAAAAAAAATACCGCGGAAGCCGATGAGTGAAACAGAAATTTAAAAGTATCCAACGTAAAA
This sequence comes from Parasteatoda tepidariorum, assembly GCF_982258835.1. Taxonomy (NCBI): domain Eukaryota; kingdom Metazoa; phylum Arthropoda; class Arachnida; order Araneae; family Theridiidae; genus Parasteatoda; species Parasteatoda tepidariorum. The sequence goes on along the minus strand of NC_141765.1, from coordinate 3,195,970 downwards.
ATAAAAAATAAATGTGAAAAAAAAGAAGAATCACATTGTCCAAGAGACTTAAATCAGGGCTGAATGCCCTTCCAAGCACAATGGGGAGAGAAATCCGTTATAAAGTCAATCTGCATTGATCTGAGTCCCACGCAACCTCGCCATAGTGCAATCCGTTTTCCTCTCTCAGCTACTGCGGTTTTCATAGTTTTGTTTCTCACTTTCATTTATTGTCCATTTCTTCGTTAGCAACAATTCTGTTCTAAATCTAACTTGTTTTCCTCTCTCAAATAAAGTGAGTCTTGAAAATCGGTGACCATTTTGAAAGCTTGAAACAGCTTTTCGTGTAGTCTGATGCTAAGTTCATGCAGCCATTGCTGTCCATCATATCATTTTCTACCGAGTCCATTAATCTTCCTAGTGTTAAATCATACCGGTAAATTTACCTCATGACTACTAGCTGTATCAGCAACATATTTTCTATAAATATCACCCAACCATCTTATTCTGCAGGATATAATAGTTTTCTGGATAATTCATGATGCCTGGTGGCTGATCTCATGCCGCACATCTTGGGTATGAGCTGGCAAGGTTGACTTAGTCTTTCATTAATTCAGTGGATCTATAAAATGATTACAAAAAATGCTTGGGGACTAAAGATTGGGGGTTTCGCGTTCGGTTGACCACCCAACCGGAACATCTACCTCTGCACCCCAGAGCTCAAGGTCAAGGAAACTGAGATGGGCACAGTAGGCCTTAGCCCACTATGGGCTGTCGCGCTACTGAGTCTAGTTTAGAGTTTATAATTCATGATTTGTATTGAATCATTTTCTTTACCCGTTTGCTGTTTATATATTATTGGGCATATCTCAAAAGGTGAAAATAGCATTAACAGCAGCTAGTTTTAAACTATATTGATAATTTTATATACACAAAATATTCACTTCTCACGCAATATAATTTTCTATTTACATAAAATTTGATCTTGGCATTGGGTGCAAGGATATCCAATTACCTTAAATAATAAAATGATAGGAAAAATATCGGTGTTGCATGCAATACATTCTTCCTACAATCCTACATTTCACAAGTTAGAAAATTGCATTTTGTTACAGAAATATTTCACAAAACAAAGTATTTAAAGGTGTAAGAATCATTTTAAGGATAGATAATTAAGTTAAGTTTTTTTCCGATTTTCTTTGTTAAATTATAGCATAGTTGCAGAAAGTTTTTTTTTTGCATCAGAACATTGCATTGCTTTTTCTAAAAATCCATCGCGCATTGAATATAACTTTTATATAGATGTTATTGGTTAAAAATATTAAATGTTCTCTTTAAAACTTTTATTTGTAAAATTCTGCACATTATATCCAATTTTTTTAGGATACACACATTATAAATATCTAAAATTGTCTTTTTTTTTGGATACTCATCACATTATAAATATCTAAAATTGGCTTTTTGTAGAAAGAAAAATATTTATGGAAACTATTTTTTAAATAATTTGATGATAATTACTGTCACTGGAGAGTAAACTTAGTCTTTTCTGTTAATCAAATTTAAACTTAATTCCCAGAGTTTAAATCTGTACTATGCAACTACGTTTCGAAAACTGTCCTAGTGTAAATTTCTATTTTGGTATCCTTATTTGCTTCTATACTGCCGAGATATTTGAACTGGCTAAGTAATACAAATATTTGTATTCAAAATGTTATATTATTTTTATTAATCCATAATTTTTGTTACTTAATTGAAAATTCAGCAATATGAGCTAAATTTTTTGATGACTTAAGTTTTATTAAAGTTGAATTACGATTATTGTGATAATGTTGCTTATAATTATTTTTACTTCCGTGATAGCAGATGAAAAGTAAATGCACTAACGATATAGAATAAACATTCGTTAATTAAAACCAGACTTTAATATACAGTTTATTGTGTATTTTTAAGAACTATCAACCATTCGTGAGACGAAAATATTTCATATTTAATCTGTGCTAAAAAAAAAGAAATAATTATGTTTATATTTATCAAAATTCCTCCTAGAATATATTCAACAAACTCTCTGTAACCGAACGAAACTTTAAATGGCGAATCATTTTTCGTTTTATTGAAACAAAATTTTTAAATATATATTCACGCGACCCTTCTATAGAATTTGTTTTCGCATTTATTTCTGAAATCCTAGTTTTCCAACAACATGCATTTTTCTAAGATGGAATCGAAACGATATTTTCTTTTTCCCAAAACTCACTCAATAAAAGAAGTGGTGAAATTTTATTTTTAAATGTATAGATACAATGCTTGGGGGAATAAACATCAAAATGCCTTAGTAAACTATTTTTTCTTTTAAAATGAAATTCTGACTTTATTAGATGTATTTAAAAGATAAGAACTTGACTTGAATGAATTGTAGATTGATGGTAAGTTTCTTAAACAATGCATCTATACATATATATACAGAGAGAGAGAGAAAACAGGGAAATAGAGCAACGATATTTTGAAGGAGAAGAAAAACAATATTAAAGATGGTTTTTAAAAAATATTCAAACTTAAAAAAAAAACAAAATTTAAGAAATAAAAATTGAAAAATAAAATAAGGAAAGAAACGTCATCAGCTTACACGATTGTTTTTTGAAATTGTATTAATATAGCCGAAGCAAAACTTAGAAATACAAAAGTGTAAGGAGCACTAAAAAAATTGAAATTAGAATATAACTAACCAAAAATTTTAAAATAAAAAGACACAATAAAATAATCATAAAAAAGTTAAAAAAATAAAAATTCAGGAAGGTACAGATTTAATCTCAAAATGTAATATGTAAAGTGAGTCGCGTATTCAAATGCATTTACAGGTAATTTTCAAAAATAAATTTAAATATTTTGGGAACAAGTTTGCCAAATTACAAATTATGAAAATAGAAGCGTAAATAGAGAATGAAGGGAATCAATTAATGGTGCGTTCTTACTAAAGAACAAAAGCACATTTGATTTGTTTAAAAACTACAAAAAAAAGTTCATCAGAAGCCGAAAAGTTGAATATGTATTTATTCAACTTTCGAATACATAGTTTGTATACATATATATTAATATATATATATATATATATATATATATATATATATATATATACACTCTTTTTTTGTGGATATAATCGCGTGGGCTGATGAAAAGATTATATCTCTTTTTTCCGGTTTTTTTAAATAAAATTTCTTTTTTTCTTTTTTTTTAAACTGTTGTTAGTTATTTTCTTACTTATTATTCCCCCCCCCCTTTTTCATATGTCTATAATTTTTCTTTGTTTTATCTTCATTTTGAACATTATATATATATATAAAGATACATATATTCTGCGTATATTGTGGTTTTTTTCTCATATGTTTACCATTTTTTCTCTTTTTTGTTATATGTCTGCACTATCAAAGTTTTACGGTTGTTTTATTGTAAAGTCCATTCTTTTGTAAAAGTCCATTCTTTTGTTATCGTCTTTTGTTGTTTTGTAAATTCTTTGCATTGTATTTTTGCAATTATACCTATAAAAGAGTAATGGTACTTTCTCGAAAGCTATTTAGTTTTCGTATATAATACTTTTCAGATGAAAATTTAATTTGAAAAACTGGTGAGGTAATATTTATTCTCTAGAAAGCCGATCATCTCTAGCCAACTGTTTCTTTTTTTTACTGAAACAAAAATCGCAAATTTACAATTTGCACAGTTCCAAAACAGCAGTTTCACTTCTTCTTTAAGAAAATTATATTTTGTTCACAAAAATATTTGCAAATTTCCCCAAAATCAGGATTTAAATCGTGACCGAAACTGAAGTTTACTAAAAAATAGTACATAGATTTGACGACAGCGAACTCATAGATGTGATTAGCAAAATTAAACGAAATATCATTTTAATGTAATTAAATTTTAGTTTTTTTAATAACAAAATAAATGATAAGTTAAATTTTTTGAATATGTTACAAATTGCGAAATATTTTTAAAGTGTATTGCTTAACATTCATTTTATTAAACAAAATCCTTAAAACTCAAATGATAAGATATCTGTATGCCAAAAAATCGATCAAAATGGTTTGCTAGATTCAAACCTTTTATCCTTTTTTTAATTTTTCATTATAATTAAAAACTCTAACCAACGAGAGTAATAATATAGTTATAAACAAGCAATCGCTTTGTGAAACATAAAAATGGAAAAAAAGATCTTAAAATATTATTGCTTATATGATTAAACCATATCTAATATTGTCCAATATGCTGGGTCTTAGAATGATATAATATAAAATTAAAGCTTTACACAGAGTTTAAGACAATTAAACTTTGGCTCTTTTTAGCATTAATTTTTTTAAGAGATTTTTTTTAAACCTTCAATTCTATTATGTTTATGTTATTTCATTTATCACAAAAAAATTCTTTTTTTCATTTTCTTTTTCATTAATATGAATGAAAACCGGCAAACCGAAAGAAATGAAGATTTAAAAAGAATAGCTTTTTAATTAGTATCCCAAATGAAGTGACTCTTATTGTTCTTTTGACGTTTCGAACAATTTGAGCAATTATTCCAGAAAGTTAGTAGGCAAAATCTCAAAAAGAGAAACTGGCTGTATTCCAATTCATTTTATACCACTCATCTTGGAAACAAATTACACGCTCTAAGTCTTTTCTACAAAACACTGATAAACATTCTTTGCATTTCTAGTTGCTCTTTTCACAGATTTCATTATTTTTCGCCTATCGATTATTGACGCTTCCAATAAATTTTACATTTAATTATGTCTGTTGTTTCATCTCAATATTAAAATAATTAATTTAAATTGATGAGAGTCGTAACCAAAGGGTGGCACAGGGGTTAGGGTTCCCTATTGCCTGAATTTTAAAAAAATAGCGATTCTTAATGAAATAAAGCTTTTGTGTTTGTCATGTGTCTAACAAGACAGAAGAAATATTTTCGAATCATCCTAAGACTTGAACATTAAAAAATGGCAGAAAATATTTTCATGCAGAATAACACAAGAAAGTAATTTCATAAAAGAGATTAAAAATGCTTAATGAAATTTGTTATTTTAAATTATTGCTCAAAGAAATTTTTAATTTTTTTTTTAACATTGTACGATACTTTCATAGTGAGTTTTTCATATTTTAGTCTTGAAACAAATTCCACTAACTCAAATAATCAAATATTTATTTATCAAAAAACTCTTCGGAAGATTACTCATATTTCTAAACTTTCTTAAAATACTACATTACAATTTTATTTTATTTTACAGCCGGCGTTGAACAGTTGCTCCAATTCTGAGCTTACAACTCTCAATATTTAACTCCGTATCCTTATAATTTTGAACCCAACCCAGAAAGCAAGAGGACTACTGGATCAAGCATTTGGGAAAAATAGTTTTCCTGCAAGACTTTCTGATCAATCAAACCCGCATTTGTGTTATATGCAGAGGAAAACTACGAAAACCTTCCCCGGTTAGCCCCATGGCAAGGGGATTCAAACCCATCACCCGTCTACCACGGAGGATATTTCACGTCAGCAGTGTGGTCGATGCTAGTCGGAAGCAAAAATCGTATCAACCAGGCACCCCTGGGATTCGAACCTGGGTCACCACATTGGGGGGGGGGGTGAATGTTCTATTCCCTAAGGAAACATGACTCTTTTCCAAGCAACGACTGATTATGGGTTTGCATAAACAAACGCTTTATCCAAATGTAACAAATGCTATCCAAAATATTGGACGCTAATGGGTCTCAAGAGATTATATCGCGATAGTGTCAAATTATTTCACAGCAATAGTTTGTTGGACATTTTAAAGCTCGCTTCAAAACGTTTTTCAATGGAAACTATGAATGTAGTTCTTTTATACCCTTTTACGTATATGCCGCATATTTAGGATTTTATTAAATAGATGTGTGTCATATTTCTTTTTAAGCTCAAGTGACAGAGTTAGCTGCTCCAAATGACAGCTACTTCAAACTTCAATGACAATAGCTACTTCAAAAGACTGAAAAACGGGCAAATTGCCGAGCTATTACGAAGTAAAATATACTTACTCTTTATCTTTATTGTTGATATTTTTTTAAATTTTTGAAATTACGAAACGGTTATTAGTCTTTTACGACGATGAGCATTTCGTCAAAGTGGTGGACCAAATCTGAAATAAATATTTAAAAAAAACTGGCCATTTACTAAAATTGAGGTAGATAAAAATTGGTTTCTATTGCTTCCAAAATAATTGTATTATGAGCAATAATCTCACTAATCTCAGGACTGGAAAGATCATGTTTAGCCGCAAGGGGAGCAATTTACATGAAGAAAAAAATTCTGGTAAAACTATCGTACTGTGAGGACATTCAAAAGACATTTTTTTCTTTTATTTTGCTTATCGCGAGTAAATTTTCTATAAATTTTGGTCAAATTTTTACGTAAGCTTCTTAGAATGATCACTGAAAACATTTTTTGTTGTGTTTTCAGACCCATAAATTTACAATGAAAAATTTAATCAAAGTTGTTTTTTCCAACCATTATATACTAAATGTAAACAAATAATTTATCCACGTGTTGATATTAAATTCTTACATTGCGTGAGTAGGAAAAAGAGGTGAAGATTTTTTGCAGAAATTTGATATTTTTGATACTTCTATTCTTTTCTTACGTATATTTTTACATATATTTTTACTCAATTTTGGAGAATTTATCGATTTGTATTGCATTTGTTTTAGAAATTTCATATTTTACAAAATCAAAACAACAACTCACAAATTTACTAAAAAAAAGTTCTTATTGGTTTACATAAAAAAAGCTTCAGCTTCACCCAGTAAATATTCCTTGTCTACAAAAACCCTTGAAATTCAGTGAAATAAATCCACAATTGTATCGATATGCACGCACAATTTATCATTAAAAAAAATTATTCTCACAAAAGTTTTAATTACGCAGTGTAAAAATAGCAAGTTTTTTGCCATTAATAAATTCCTTTGAATAAAGTGAGTTTTTTCAAACGATCGTGTTAATATTTCATCTTAAAATTTTTATTTAAATTACTAAGAGTAAAAACTGATTAAAAATAAAGCGATTCCCTTTAATAGACGATTGCTTTAAATACAAAAATAAATTACTTCAACAAAAGACTGGAGAAAGAGATTGAAAAGAATCAAGTTTTAGAAAAATATCAGCGTTCTAGATTCATAACTTTAAGAACTTGCTTTTAAAATCAAACCCTTAGAAGTCGTTTTAACTTCATCCATCTTATAAGGAAGAATCCTTTTATTTCAACTTTATTCTTTCCACGTTTCTATAGTAACAGATGCCTAAAAACAATACAAAAGTGCCTTATTGTATTTCAGTTGTTTTTACTTGCTCCTCGAATCTTTTGCTCGGAAAACCTAGCTTTATTGCAACGAATCATGTAGCTTTAGATGTCTGCAATCCCTTTCAGTTTAGTTTCTTTCTCTTCTAAAGCATGTCAAGACCTATTTATTGTTCTAGATCAGAAATTCACTCATCATATAGTCGAACTTTTTTTAAAAAAATAACATCATACAACTGTTTGCTACAAATATTTAAACTTAGTGTAACTCTCTCATCACTTAAGCCATTTTCATATAGTTTCGCTTGTGATACTTTAGAAATTAAGAAAAAGTTTATAAATTTCGGAAGAGATTGATGAAAAGAAAAACTAATTTAAAGGAAATAGTTCAATTTCTGCAAAAATAATTCAGTACTAAGTGGACGTGAACTTTTTTAAAAAAATATTATGCAGTTGTTTGTTGCAAATATTTAAACGTAGTGTGGTTATCTCTCATCACTTAAGCCATCTTCATGTAGTTTTTGCTGTGATACTTAGGGAATTAAGGCACAAATAAATTTTGAAATGGATTGATTAAGGAAAAATCCAATTCAATGGAAATGTCTAAGAAAATAATTTAGTTCTAATTGGACGGAAATATTGATTTTCAGAAAGTAGTTCAGGAAAAGGGCACATATTGATGCAATAGCTGGGTCTTACCAGAAAAATTAATTGGTGTATTTTTACTGAGTATTTTATATCGTTTCTCAAGGTGGATTTTTTTTTCAACTTCTTTGCTTATTGTCAATATACATTCAATTCGACATCAATTGTCTCTAGAAATACAGTGCACAAAAAAAACTGAAATAACGGAACACCTTGAATAACTTTTGATTTAATTATGGGATCTTTATATTTTAGGACTTGTACTGAATGGTTCGAGAGAGAAACCTCGATTATGCTAGGTAAATAGAACAGATAATACTTTAAGTTAAAAAAGTAGTAGCAAAAAGGTATTTTCTCTGAATTTTCCTAATTCTTTTGTTTCCTTTGTAATTTCTTTGTTTCAACGGATCTGGATTCCTTACCCTCAAAATATAGGAGGGGGAGCTGTTATCTGGGAAATATGATTCCAATAGCTTGGTCAGGAGAGCGATCTAATGCTAGAATACCTTCATTTTACATTTTACCAATTTCGCCATATCTCGGAAACTTCTTAAATTGAACAAATTTTGCAAATTTTGCAAATTTTCGCTTTAATTGAAATGTTTTACCAGCAGTTTAGTTGCAGCCGCATAGAAAGAAATCTACAGAAATAAGTGCTAGTATATAAATATTTAATAAATTGAATAGTTACATAAGTAGAAAAAAGTTGCATATTAGAAGAAAAAAATTATATTAATGCAAAAACAATGTTTAAAATTTTTTTTTTCTATTTTCAAACAAAACAGTCAAATAGCGATAAATAAAATGATATTCAAACTGTCACCTATGAGAGAAAAAGTTTATTAACTGCTTTCACTTTTTACGGTTAAACAACCAGAATTTTATCGCACCAACTAGGGCCACCTAATAAAGCCACTTTGCCCCTTGCTTCTGTGTACATATTATAGCCCAGAGAGCGACAGAACTGGACTTTCAGTCCTAGCATTGAGAGCGCAATATTTCCTCTTGATAAACCACAACCTAACTCCAATGCCCATAACCTATTAAAAAGCATAGCTACAATGTCCAGTTAAATATCTTCTTTACAGTTTTTAAACCTTACTAGTTGTAAACGGTTTCAAAACCATAAAGGTAAAAAAATGTTCTTTACCGTAAACTTTACGGTTAATTGGACGGGCAGACTGGTGCCGGTTAATTTACCATAGTTTTGGAATGAAACTTCCAATAGTGTACTTTAGAAATTCTAAAAAAATTATCCTGGTTTAAATAAAAGTAATTCATTAAGCTTCTTTAATCACTGTATTCAATATATTAGTTTTCTTTTTGTTCCCTATAGTCGATTTTATTGTTTATTTTTTAGTCTTCAATTAGATATTCCATTAGTGCGGGAGAAAATGTTTGGTTAATGGTATTTTATTTATCATCAAAGTTATATACGAAGAGTCACACGTTGATAAATTTGCACAAACATTAATAAATAATACTGAGTATTCCCATTTTAGGACAGGTTTATTTAATATTATTTTAAGAAATCTAAATTTTTCCAGAGGAAAAGCAGCCATCCCCCTCAACAACTTTTAGTTTAACAATAGGATTTTTGTGCATTTAAACCAAGCTTAGTTGCTCAAAAAATTTTTTAAAAAAGCTCAAAGAATTGTCGACAAATACTCTAACTTGGTAGTAGTAACTATTTGGACACTTTGCCACTAAAGTAAGTAAATAAGGTTGATAAAATACCGTACTTGGAGATTTCTCAAAAATATTTCCACCAATTTTGTTCTAACTTATAATTTCTTACTTGAAATTATTTACAAACTTGTATACCTTGTACTTTAAACTCATTTCAGCCATTATTAAATAAAATAAAAACAACTATAAGAATTTTTACATTATAATTAACATTAAATAGATCAATTTTATAAAAGTGAGCAAAAAATTTCAGATTCGCTTAAAAATATCCCAAAATATGGTGAAATGCAAAATTAAATTAACATTGAGAAATTCAAACTTTCGACTGCTCTCCTGACTTAACTATTTGGACTATATTTTCTAGATAGTAGCCACAGCCCATATTTTGATTGTCAAAAATTCTAATCGGTCAAAAAACTCATGTTTATCTACAGAAAGTACATTTTTCTGAAAGATTCCATTACTCAATTTATAGCAAGCTTTTATTGATAGGGATATTTTAGGTCAATTCCTAAGATTAGCACTTAGTTCGTAAAAAGCTGATTATAAAAAAGTTATTTAAAGATATATCTTATGAGCTCCTAGCATCCTATAAAATATTCATTGTATGATTATGTTAAATAAATTTTTTACACTCATTTTCAAATGAGAAATCTAATATTTAAAGCTATATTTCTTTTCTTCCTGAGTTCAGAAATTCAATTGGAAAAAAACAATTTTTTGTTAAAAGAAGTACAAAGAATAAATATTAGTCTGCTTTCATAGTTATGCGCTTAACGGGACGTAAAAGAACTAATGTATTTCTAAAAAATATTTTGTAAATACATATCGCTACTTGAAATATCTTAGTACTAAATGTAAATACATAGAAATAATACTTATTTTACTGAAAATTGTAAAATTATAATTTGTTTTATTCCAACCAATATGGAAGTAATTGTTGTCGCATATTATATCACATTGTTATTGCATTATTGATCTACAATCACAAATGAGGCATATGAAAAAACAATTGAGTGGATTTTTAAAGTAGAACTATACATTCCAATGAAGCTGTTTTATTTATTTAAAAGGTTGACAGAATTAACTCACTTTTTTTATAAAACAAAATTGTGTTTTTAAATGACAGAATTCTAAGAATTGAGTAAATTCTTCAAATTTAACACCAAAATAAACGCAAGCAAAAATTTTTTTTAGAATTTCGGATGAACTATTCTAATTAAACTAATTCAAAATATGTTAAAAAAAGTTTTAGTAGTACAGTAGAAATGATGTAAGAATAATAAGTTTTAGTAAAAATAAATTTTCAGTATAAATGGATCACCATTTCGACAGACCATCCAATAAATAAATGTAAGGAATAATATCCTATTGCTAATCGTGCAACAATATTTCCTATTGCTAAATAAAAATTGTGTGGTAAGTAATTGCGAAAAAATATCAAGTTGGAATTTAGCAATACGAAAAAACCAATACAAGGAACGCTCCAATAAAAGATAATTTCTAACTAAAAGGATGAAAACTTAAAATGAATTTTCAAGTGTGATATCGAAGAAGTAATACATCCGGTTTTCATGTTTGTCCGTTTTGACGCCCTTTCTTTTATCACCTCATATTTTAGTCCAGATCTTTATCCTGACTTCTCATCTCCTCGCTTAATTTCATTTATAAATGGCTTCCTTCATCCATAATAGCAATCTTTTGGCCCAAAGATAAGACCTTTTTTTCCGCCGCCCTATATCTCTTATCGTACGGGAAACAAAGAATGAATATATATATATATATATATATATGTATATATATATAAAATAATAATACTAATAATAATAATATGAATTAGTATTTAGAAAGTATTTAGAATATTTTTTTTTAAATTTGCAAAAATATATAAATATTTAAGATTTAAATAATTTAGATGAAAGATATTAAATATATCCAAATTATTTAAATATTGTTAAAACTAATGATGATGATATTACAGAAAACTTTTTAGAATTACATATATTATTGGGTGGCCAGGATTTTCTGGCTGATAGTGCTTTGGCCCTATGTCCGAGAGGTCATGAGTTCTATCCCCGACAGCCAATACACGCGATTCAGTAAATCTGCTTCCCCGATTCGTGGGCCTAGATAGCCTGGTTAGTTGGAAGTTGGGTTCGCGTTCGCGAGAACGTGAGTTCGAATCTCGCAGGCTGACGAATCCCCGTGTACAAAATGGTGACATGTAAATCTGCCGGGGTTACGAATTCCTCCAAGTTCCCATAACAAAACAATACCTCTGGGGAAACTGGATCAGAGATTGATCGCAATTTCGTCCAGGTCAAAATTACGATCTGCGGATAGATGGTGTGTGAATGTGGCCTCCCTGTAAAACGGGATGTGACGTATGTATATTGTCTCCGGATTATCCTCAAGGATGTTTCCCAGACCATCGGCAATAGCCCATTGTGCAGCTCTAATGGAACCGAAATAAGAAGTATCAAAAGTATTATTATATAGTTATGGACCAAACCCTTCTATCCCTGTATACAATAAACAGAAAGACTTCAAATTTGAGGTACTTAGTCTACAGAACTATTTCAGTTGCATTAGTGTCAAGGTGCTCAGAGGTATCATTTCTCAAATAATAAGATTCAAAAGAATTAGCAATAACAAAAGCAAACTTTAAGTTGGAGGTTGAAAATGTTAAACTTATTGGCAATAATTTTCCAGGTAATTTTACCTATAAACTATTTTAAAATCAAGTATTTACGAAAATAATTGCTCTTATAAAATTAGACATTTTAAAAATCCTTATTACATAACTCAGAGAGTAAACGAATCCATATTTTTTTCAATATAAAGAAAAATCAAGCAAACAAAACTAGACATATCACTACATATTCTATTTCATCTTCAAATCATATCAGGATTTATAGTTTACTTCCTCAATCTTTTCTTCTTGGAGAACTCTCCTAAGGAGCTTAATAATCTTACGTTTCATAAATAGACATTTGATTTTCTCTATTGAGGAAAAAAAACATGTTTAAGACTGATTTTTCGTGCAAATTTAAACAGCCCGTGCCACACAGTTTGTTTTAAAAATGTAATTTTTTTTTCCTATTCAAGCAAAGAAATTTAACACTTAAAAAATACAATTGTACAAAATAAAAAACCAACATGGATTGTTCACGCTTTCAAACCATTAACAATTAAAATAAATTAGGACTAAAATTCAAACAAATTGTTAGCTTTTGTTAGCTTAATAAATATCGTAGACTATAAAAGAACAATAATAAATAATGTAGACTATTTTTTTTCGTACAAATGAAAAAAACTCTGCTCACAAATGATTTGTTAATGTGAAAAGGTTCAAAACGTGAGTTTTCCCTGTATATAATCAGAATAAATATTTGCAGAACTAATAATTTCGCGAAGTATGAGCGTTTTAAATAAATAATTTTTCACTCATGGAAGGTATCAAAGGTATTTTTTTTTCTCGAGTAAGGCGAAAAATTACTGAACAAGACTTGTATTTTTCTCTAAAAGTGACTTATTGATAAGGAATTTTCTTAATAAGAAGAAAAGTACACAGTTAGAACTTTTATTCCAAAATTACAGTAAAATAACCGGCAGCAATATGTCCAGCCACTTGACCGTAAAAAAGAAATTTAACTGGACATTGAAGCTAGACTATTTGTTAGGTAATGAGCATTGGTGTTAGGTTTTGGTTGAATTGTGTTTCATCAAATGAACCATGGAATGCGTTTTAATTAGTTTATCTGTTTCGTTAGTTATGGGAAATACTAGACTTTTTTTGTGTTAAGCAGTTGCATGGTGCTGTCACCTATGCTTGAGTAAGAGTAACGCATTCTAATAGGTCACAAATTTGGGAATGCAGGAGCTGGAAACTCTTAAATAGTTGAAGGTTCTCAATGATGAGACTCGAACCTTCGTTCTATCAGTCAGAATAGGGAAGGCTAAGAATGGTACTGAATGACTTAATTAGGTGGGTTTAGTTGGTACGATAAAATTCTGGTTATTTAACAGTATGAGCATCGGATATCCTCACAGTTACTAGTTTCAATATTATATTATTTTCGATTATTTGACTTTTTTATTACGGTAAACAAAACTATTTTATTAATTGCTATTTAACCATTTTTCCGATAAATTTCTAATAGTGTGGTAAAGTGGGTGGAATTAACAAGTGTCAGTAGAAATTAATAACTATATTTTACAAGAAAATACCTGACTAACACACAAATTATACTGATACAAACTTAGATTTTAGGTTTGGAAATAATGTATATAATTTTTTCTATTTTGTTTTGGTTGAGGAGATATAAGTTCGAAAAAAGTTTTTAAAGAATTGCAAAAAATTGCTCAACCAGCAATAATGATTGATGATTGGAGAAATTTCATTTAAGATACATTAAGTAGTGTTAAATTCAAACGATAGCTCATTACAATTCTAATTCAGAAATTTGAGATTTTTTGAGGTCTACTTTAGGTTGTTTAGCGTTGTCAAGGTGTTGACTTCAAAAAACATATGCTTGATGCTTTATTTGACAGTTTATTTGATGCTGACTTAAAAAACAACTTTAAAACCTCCCAAGGTGTATAATCAAGGTGTATGAAGTTATTTTATTAACAATTGAGGTTGTTATATGGTAGATGGAAATCCACTTAAAGCAATAAGCTAAGTTAGGTTGTTTTTGAGGTGTACGGGTGTTATTTTTCTGCACTTCAAGCAACTAATAAGTATGTTAGAGGTGTGAATATTTTAACCCCATCTCAACTAAAAGTACTGTGGAGTTACATTTGAGGTTGATTTTGTGAGGTGTAAATGATGCTGAAATTGAGGTCCATTTATGAGGTTATTTTGGTGCAAAGCATAACTACATTTTCTACCTCAGGTGCATTTTTTTACACCTGTAAACCTCAAAAACACCTTATTTTATGTAAGGGTGTCCCTATACTCATCTAAATTACTAATTTTTATCAAAAATGGTAAGCAAACATTATTTCATCATTTCTCTATTCAAAGTCAACGTATTTCATACTTTGGCTGAACAATATTAAATTTGAGGTTTTGTATTTATTCGACCCCTTTTGTGCCCACATCTAAAAAAAAGTAATAATAATAAAAGCAAGAAAGCTTTTCCTACATTCAAAAAGAATTTTCAGCGATCAAACAAATAAAAGCTATCTTTCGCTGAAAAGAGTCTCCAACAATAATTGAATTATCATTGAGTAATAGTGAAGACTTTTGCATGTTTGTTTTATAAATAAAGACATTTGAGGAAGCATCAAATAGAATTAGCATCGTTTTTAATAAATATTAGACCGTTAGAAGGTTTTATCACGGGCAATCGGAATCAATAAAATATTTTGTTCATTGAAGCTCTCTTATGAAACTTCTAAACAGAAACTCTAGATAGTTTTTTGTTTTGGGCATTTCTTTTCTTTTAGTTTTCATACATTTAAGCGTTCGATGTCATTTTTTATTTTGATCGATGAAAAAATAGTTTCATTAAATAATTAGTCCCATATTATTTATTGTTAGGTACACGTTAAACCCTCGGCTTACACAAAGACGACAACGGCTTTAAATCCATTATTACATTACAGCCTGTGAGACAGACGCTGCTTTTTGTTTGCGTTTCGTTCTTACTGTCAATGGAGTATAAAACATATTAGAAGTTGGCATGACATATTGAGAGTTGGAAAACTGAAAAATTGAGGTCGTAAATGGTGTTTCACCCTTCCAGAAAAATGTAAGTCAATGGGTTAATACCCGTAATAATATTTTGTATACTTGGTTGAGTAGGTGAGTTAATAATTTTTTCTTTTAACTATCTCAAAATAAATAAAAATAATCAGTGAACTTGAATACTATATGTATTCATTTCAAATTGTATTAGTTTATATTTAAGTGCCAAACAGACTCAGATATATAGGTATTTTTGAATGTCTATAATAGAGGGAAGAAGGACATATGGATGTCCCTTATTTTGAATGAAACAAATAATCAAAATTTTAGAGCCAGCTCCGAAAAATTTTTCCATTTCAGCACATTAACTTATGTTTAAAGTTAAAGTTCGATTGAACAAACTTGAGCCAGAATTTTTGACTTTACAATGATAATATAAGGGTTTCAGAACAAATCAAGAAATAGAGCATTATTATTAAAAAAAAAAAGAAAAAGGAAAAACGTGATGCATTATAAATTACCAACTTACATATTCATCAATGCTTTCACATATTTGACACAGTGGAATTTAACATTTGTGTGGATATTTGCTTCCAATGTTATTTTCTGGTAATTTGGATGATTTTGTGTACTACGAAGCACAAATTGTTTTTACTCTTAATGAACAGCTAAAATTCCGTTGAAACTCAGTTTCAATTTAACAACTTTTACTAAACCGTTTTTAACATAACGGTATTTAACATAACAGCTCTTTATTAACATTCAAATATGACACATTATTTTGCCAGTTAAAGGAAATTCTCGTAAAAAAACGACAAAAAATGACATTAGTTTAGATTCATATCTTAATTTTTCTTGTATCTCAAAGTTTCTATTGATAGATAAAACAGGCAATTTTTCTGATAATTGCTAACAGTGCTGTTTAAATTTCTTCATTTCTTCTTGAAATCGTTTAGTCAGTTTTTTTTCACACTATTTTAAAACAAAGAGATCTTGTAATGGTGTTTTAGCATTCGCATTCATTCAGGTCACGGTATTACTTACGCTGCACATGTTGCAATGAACAACAAAATGTCTCTTTAACCTTTCACATGTTCTATGGCCGTTACGATCTCAATAAAATCTTTTAATTCTTTTTCAGGAATGAACTACTAATCCAACGAACTTGATGGATCTTAGCAAAATGATAAGCATATGTTTCTTTTAAATACTGTTGTTATACGTGATTTTTTTTTCATTTCTACTTTATTATTGATTATTTTTACATTTTTTTGTAACAAGTATTGTTTCGAAACCGCAAAAAGTAATTTGACTAAACATTGGAGTTGGGTTATGCTGGGCTTTTCGTTAGGTAATGGACATTGGGGTTAGGCGGTGGTTTAATTGGGTTTTGTCAAATGAACCCTAGAATGTGGCTTAATTTATATGGTGGCGCCATCTATCGCGAGAAATACCAGACTGTGTTGAGCATCCCTTTGGTGCCGCAATCTATGTGTGAAAGAGAGTTTCGTATTCTAACGGTACAGGGTCACCAACTGGGGAGTGCAAGACCCTGAAAACTCTTCATGTGTTGAGGGAAGAAATATTGTGGTGTCAACGTCGGGTTTCGAACTCCTATTTTGCCGGCCATGAGGTTAACAGATTTGCCCTCTCAGATATAGTATGTACTGAAATACAAATAACAAAATGGCTCATAAGGTAAGACTAGTTGGCGCGGATAATATTCTGGTTAACCCGTATTAAGTGCAAACAGTCAAACGAATTCTTCTCACATTTAACAGTCTGGATACCATCTTTTTTATAATTAATTGAGTGTTTTAGTTCAATATGTTAAAAAAACAAATAAATTGCTATTAAACCTTTTTTTCCGAAAAATTTCTCAAAGTGTAGTGAAGCAAATATATGAAGTAAATATAATTTTTAACACTAAAAACAGTGTTAAAAATTTAAATTTTTTCTAAACGTTTGTATGTAGCAGGAAAGAATTTGTTTTTATTAATGTTACAGCAGCCTAATATTTGATTGTAATAATTTCTAAATTCCTATTAAAAAAACTCATTTTTTTACAATAAAATATGCATTATTTTATAAGTAATACACATAAATATAGATACCTAAACACAAGGTAATTTTTGTTCGTTTGTTGAAAACTGTTTAATGACACACAATAGGTTAACTTTTTGTTCTTCAGTGCAATATAAGTGTGTTTTTGGATTTAACTAAAGTACAGTATTACAAGAAAAACTGAAATTATTGCAAATAAACTCTTAATTTTGAAGATAGAAAAAAAACTTAATCAATAGCGCTAAAATCACTCGAACTTGCTCTTAATGAAAAAGTTTTAAGTGAATGTTAAAATTTATAATCGCATTAAAAATTTATGAAAAGTGAATTCCGTTAAAATCCATTCAAGAATCATTTCCCCCCTTTTTTTTAAAAAAAAAAAATTCTTAGGTACACTTTAGCAAAAGATAATATTCTGAGCAAAGTATTTATTTTCTTAAAACCAATAATTGGACTAAAATAGTGAAATAAAGAGAGAAAAAACTTAAAATAGCTGAAAAAAATGTTTCACTACACCTTTAAACACCTGAATGTCATCGATTGCTAACCACGGGGATTAGTGTGACTTATTTTAAATTTCCTTTGTTCGGTTTGTACTACTTTCATTTTAGATATTTCTAAAATATTTTTTTCTTTCCACCACTCTATTTAATATATTCACAAAATTATTACTTTTTAAATATTACTTACTTTCTTTTTTTCAATTAAACAATATTAGAAAAGCGCTTTAAGAAATAGAAAAAAAATAAAGCTTTAAAATAATGGGTTTTAACATTAAAAAAACTAAACTTTTAGCGAAATGAGTAATTAAAAAATAAATCTAATTAAATTTTAAATATTTCTTATTTTTATCACTGTATACATATTGATGATTTTATTAATTAAAATTATTTTACGATTTTTTTAATTACCGTAGTCGAACAGCCGACCCAATTTAGTGTTTACGACTACTAATGTTCAACTCCGTAGCATTGTAATTTTGAACCCAAACCAGAACTCTTGAATCAAATAAGAGGAGAAAAATTCCCTTCTAGGAAGACTTTTGAACGGAATTATTTGTGATACATAAAAAGTAAAACCAAGATTACCTACCACGGTTTTGCCCAACTACAAGGGAACTCTAATCTATGATTCATCTACCACTGAGGATGTTTCACGTTAGCTCCGTCGGTGCGAGCCGGGTGCGGAATTCGTGATGAACAAACAAAATGTTTTATATACAACATTTTTAATAACCGTAGTTGAACAGCCGATCCAATTTTTCTGTTTACGACTACTTATGTTCCATAGCCATGTAATTTTAAACCAAATACAGGAGTTCCTGGATCAAGTATTGGGAGAAATTTGCCTTTGAGACGAGAATCTCCTACGGTTAGCCTGATGGCAAGGGTACTTTAATCCACGGTCAGTCTACCACTGAGGATATTTCACATCACCAGTGTGGTCACTGCAAGCAGGATGCGGAATTCATATCGACCAGCCATCGCTGGGATACGAACCCGATTTACTTCATTGGGAGGCAAGCGTTCTATCCCCTGAGCCACCACTTCACTTAAAATGTATATAATTAGCACGATAATAACTAATACTGGAATACAATGGTGCTTTTTGGATTTGTTAATTAAACGGAAAAAAAAATTTTTAATATTTTTTTTTATCTGGTACAATTAATTACATTTCAAGCAATATAAACTAGAGTTCGTTTTTAGAAGTTTTGGGCACATTTATTTTTGACATAAGTGTTTTCAAGCTCCTTGATTGCAGCATTCAGACATAGTTTATTTTTAAGGAAATAAAATAAAAGCACTTAATTTCGAAAAACAAACTGTAATTTTCGAACAATTCTAAAAGTACGAAGCGAAAGAAAAATGTTCAGATTCCATTGCTTTACGAAGTGTTTGATCCAAAATAGAGAAAATTTTAGTTCGAGACGTTACTTAAAAGTATACATCTATTCTTTTTTCTTTACTCACTGTTTAACGGATCATAGATATTTTCTTACGTTTTTAAGAAATTTCGTTTACGCCATTTCAAACCTTTTAAATTTCTTTTATCTCTCGAACAGTTTTTAAAACATTTCCTCGCAACTTTAAATGATTCATAATTTTTAAGGGTTAAACAAAGTAATATATTTTTCTTTAAAAAGGAGAACATCTCTAATGTCATACGAGTTTGGGAATTTTGATATAAATGCAATTTAAAATAGATACATGCAATAGATTCATGCTAAACTTTAAATATAGATATTTTATATTATGCCTCTAATAAAATTGATATTTACATGTTAATACTTTTACTTTCGTTTAAAAGTAACGAAAAGAAATATACTTTCAGAACCATAGCACACTGGGGGCTATTATTTACATAACGAACGGGAGAGAAAAAAAAGGTTAAGAAATTCTCTGTGAGGATTTTAAGAAGAGGGTATAGTGAGTTTCTGAAGCAACTATAGTAGGATTTAATCCACGGTTAGCACCAAGTTAAGTTTGGAGTATAAAGATTGGAATATTTTCATTAGATTAAACATACTGTAATATCTATTATGTCATTTCAAATAAAGATATAGTATTTATGCGATACACGCGAACGTTAAACGTGATCAATTGTTGAGAGGAAGATATGTAATAGGCGAGGAAGATTGCTTTTTCATCTCAAAAGAAGTTGGCGAATTATAATTAGAAAAACCTATTATTTATTAATAATAGGCTTTTAAATTAGTATAATAATTTAATCATGGTTAAATTGGTGTGAATCCCAGCGATGGTTGATCGATATGAATTCCGGCTTGCACAAACCCCAGTGCTGGAGTGAAATATCCTCAGTGGTAGATGGTTAGAGTCCCCTTGCCGTCAGGCTGAACGTGGGAGGTTCTCGTTGTCTTCCTCTCCATGTAAAGCAGATGTAGGTTGGTTCCATCAAAAAAGTCCTCCACGAAGGCAAATTTCTCCGGATTGGGTTTAAAATGACAAGGCTATGGAGTTTAATATTAGAAGTCCCAAAATTGGCTTGGCTGTTCAAAGATGCTTATAAAATAAATTATATATTTTAATTGAATTTCGAGCTCTATAATCATAAAACTAGAATGTTTTACGAGATCCTATGCAAAAGGTGCAGGATTCTGCCCTAAAATATTGAACTGATACTTAAGTGTGGTCTCCTACAAATAAAGCATTAGTAGTCGTATAACTTGGATCGGCTGTTCTACGACTGTTTTGAAATATGAAGTACTGATATCAGCCACTGTGTCAGAAATTTCGTCACAGAAGCACCCTGGTTAAAGCTTTCAATTTTAGACCATTTGGCCAAGTTGACTGCTTTCATATTTTTCACTAAATTCAGCGCTAAGCTATCTGATGAGAATATGAATAATAGCTGTAAATAGCAATTTACATTAATTTTCTACATTAATTGTAATTGTCTTTTGAAATACCAAGTGCGTAATATTACTTTTAATCTAGCTTCGTTTTTAGGCTTCATATAATTTAGCGTCAATTTCCTGAATTGCTGTAATATATATTACAGTTTTTATAATAATTTGATTTTCAACTTTCTCAGCTGTTTCAGAAAGCTACCATTCAGTGAAAAAAAAACCTGCTTAGTAGCAAATTTGATCCCATATTGCAAAACTTTACGTGATAAACGTTACCCTACTTTAAAAATTATAATTAAAGAAACAACATAGAATGTATATTGTTAATTCGCCATAAATAAAGTTAACCAATTTTTAAATAAAATTCAAATTTAGGACATAACTTGATAACAAAATTAAAAAAAAGAAAACTATCTCTCCAAAAATAATTTAAACGTGTTTGAAAATAAACACTCAAATGTTATTTTATCAAGATTTATCTACTAAAATTTCTATGATTTTTTAATTAGACTTAGAAGATTATTTATACCTTTTTACAACATGAAAGAAAGAAAAACAACTATGTCCTTAAGAAACACATAAATTTGTACAAAAATAAGGTCTAACACATAATTTCTATAATAAAATTTACTTCCTGTAATTTCGAAATTTTCTAACCTAAATAGGAGGTCCCTATCTATCTACGCACTTGTTTATATTTACTTCGGAAAATTAGCACATTTGGTACATAATTGTACTTTTATTACTTGTGTAAAGTAGCTACTATCTATATAGTTGTTTATTGTTCATAGAGAAATTGTATTATACGTTTTTCTGATTATTCAAATAAAATGGTTAGAAAATTATTAGATCAGTGTTTCACACAATGAGTATTTTATAGTAAATACTTTTTTATCTTTACTTCTGTTAATGCAAATAAGAAGGATTGAAAATTGTAAAGCAACCTCTGAATCGACACAAAGAGCACCTCACAATAATGGATAGGTTGTTCGTGTGCATTAGAACTGGTACTTTTACTTATTCTTCTGGTACTTAATTTCATTTTAGATTTTTCTAACAATTATTGCAAAAAATTGCATTTGAAACAGATCCACACATAGCTGTTTTATCGTAATTTAATGGTTAAGCATCTAGTAAAAATCTAACATGCACCTAAATTTATGTGTAAAACAACCCCATTTTTTTATGTAAGACCCACATTAACATTTCGATTGACAATCTGAACTCAAAAATTTAAAAATTTAAATATTCAAGAATTAAAAATTATTTAAAACCTTTATAATGACCTATCCTCCTTGATTAAAAAAAATCTCCATCTATAGCGACCCAATTTTTTAAAATAATTTTGTTAGATAATTTTCTAAAAGTTTTATTGTGAATTAGACAATTCTACCCAGTCAAAACTATAAACATATAAAATTTTAAATTCAAAACAATATTAGAGAAAAACTTAAGTACTAATTGTACTTTCAAACCATTACGCACGTTCAAATCTATACATAATTTAAAATACCTTAGACAAAACTAGTTCATTTGAGTTTACAACTGGTGATAAATAAATCTTACTTAAATGGTTCAAAAGATAACTTATAAAATAAATAAAAGAACAAAATGAGATGAGTGATGTTTAACCAACACTTGTTATATGATGATCTCAAATAGAAGATTTCGGTAAAAGGAATATCTAACCTCTGTCATGAAGTTATGTAAAGGACAGCAAACAAGTCATCAATAAAATAATATCCAACTTGACAACTTGCTAATAAACCCTTTTTTTAAAAACTTTTTTCCAATTCCCTATAGTAACGGTTTTTTCCGGCTATGGAACCCTAAATCTGCTTTAAACGGAACTTATAAATAAAGTATATGTTGTGAACGTAATTATTAATAAGAGACTACTTTATTTGGAAAATATTTAGCAAGAAGAATCAATTTTTTTTATCATTAATAATCTTAAATTATGTTTTATGTCCGATTGTCCGGTTGAATCTAGACTAGTTTTGAATGTGTTTTCTTGGTGATTTTCATAAGATAAAAATGAATAAAATAAGTTGAACTGTGGTTTTTGTTGAAGTTCAAACTAAGAAAAACTGCTATAAACGTCAAAAATGATTAGGGAAAAATTTATCAATGACTTAAAGTCCTTATTTATTTGAAACATCCAATAGGAAATACAAATACAGTTTTTTTATAAATGCATGCCCTTTTCATAATTTATTCAATATATCATTATTAAAAAAATGCAGTTTCGTTTTCATTGGCATTTCATAAAGACTACTCAAATATTAAAGAAGGGATTTTTTAGTGGATATACATATACATAACAGATTAAAAAAAGCGCTTGAAAAACTGGTTGAATAAAAGTTTTAATTCTTGGAACTCCTTTAACTTTGACCGAAACTTTCAGCTCCTCGGAACGCAAATTGGAAACTGCTGCCCTATAGAACTGAAATTAAAAATAATTAGCATTATACCCCTATACTTAATAATTAAATTAAAAAACAACGCTAATATATTTTTTAAAGCTTAAATTAATGCCGATAATTGATAATACTTATAAAAGTCTAAAAAGATATTATTCGTTTTAACATGGTTTGGTTGCTTTAAAGTTTAGATTATTGTAAGAAACCAGTTTTTTCTTAAAAAAAAAGAAAAACTTCTTATAAAGTTGGGGTAAGTTTAGATTGACTGTGTTCTCAGAAAAATTGGGTCGCTTTATAAATCTTAAAAAGGGACTTTTTGTAATCAAGGAAAATGCGTTGTTATAAAAATTTAATTCCTTTGATTTTGATTTTTGAATCGTGTTTTAGAGCCATTTTTGAGTTTTAATTACAGTTTAAAGTGTAAGTGTAGGATTAATATGAGATTCGATTTGCATTGGAATTAGGAACCCAGTACAAAACTAAGTTCCAAATTTCGAAAACACTTCTTTTTTTTAAATAAAAAAGAACTTTTTTGAAGTAAATCATTTCCGCAATTGACCGGACTGGTCATATAATCCTGAATGTTAAAACTCCATATTTTCGTAACCAGGGTTATGTTAGTGAGGATGAGGTCAGTACTGCGCTTTGATCACCTTTACTTCCCAGACAAGCTTGTTCCCCTTGATTTGAAGAGCACCTTGATGTAGTTGACCACTCAATGTCTTGACCTATCACAGCTCACCGCTTTAAAATTTAATAATAATATGTGACCCCTAATTCGCACACACTTTTTTATATTCATTTTAAATAATGTTTCTAAAATTAGGATTCTTCTACATTATTTCAAATATTAGGATTGACCTTCACATTGTAAAAGATGGATGCTTAAAATTCGTCAAAGCAAAAAATTCGTCAAAGTGGTGAAAGAACTCTAGTCAACCTTTCAAAATTAAAGAAATATTTGGTCAATCTATTATTTTCCCCCAAAAAATATAAACTATCATGGTATTTCTTTAACGTGGATAAAATATGGGTAGCTCAATTTCACCCCAAGACAGAACAGAGATAAATTACTCGACCAGGGTTCTTCCTGGTAAGAGGTCAATTCCTTGACTTCGTCATTTTAGTTTCGATAATCTAGTCCTCATTTTAGTCTCCCATAATGCACTGCTTTACTGGATATTACATTAGGTTGAGGAAACGTTTTCATCCTATATTTGAGAGTTTGTCACTAATCACGCGATTTCGTGATGAAATGATTGTCAAAATTAATGAAATATAGCTTAATGATTGCAGAATTGTCAAAAAGGAGAGTTTTATTTCCAAGAATACTCAGAATATCCTGCATATATATAGATCTTATAACATGTATAACAACGCATACTATAGTATTTGCAAAATAAACGTCAATTCAGAACTTTATTTTTTCGTTATTTCAGAAATAAATATTGCCATTACAATAAATGAATAACTATTAAGGAAAACGCCTAAGCTATTGTAAAAACTGAAAACAAAATAAATAATTGTAAAATGCAGATAAAAATGATCAGAATTAAAATAAAGGCTTTCAATTAAATGAATCGGAGAAAGAAACGAGTGCAAATGAATTAAGTTCATTTTCACGCGAATGAAATCCCGCGCAAAATGAGAGTCATTTATTAAAATAATTGTTTTCCTCGCGGAGTTTCATTTACAATTTTAGCGATTAAGGCAGTCATTGGAAAGGGTTTAAACATAAAATTTAAGAAAATCTCTCGAAGAAGCAGTCAGTATCGGCTTAGCTGCCTTTCGCCTATTAGTTGATGAATAGATAAAAACATGTAGATGATCTCAGAATTGTTGGCGATATGCCATCCGAAAAGCTTGCCTCGTTGAGTTGCTTCGTGCTTTAAAGGAGTAATTGAAACGAATATGGATGAATAGAATGCATAAGTAACAGTCAAATACTAAAAATGATTTATCCTTGCAAATACTTAGAGCGAAATTATTTAATTTTTCCAATAGCTATAAAAATTAAATATTTATTTCCTAGCATTTCGCGCAAATAAATATTTATTTTGTTAGTCATTTTAAAATATGTAGCTTCATTTTAATAAATTTCAAAAGCGTATGTTTAGTGATAATTGACTAAGAAAATGTGGCAAACGAAGCGAATATATCAAATTATGTTACTAAATTCCGAGCAAAAGTATAAAAAAGTATTAAAATAAATAAAATGCTTATAAAATTGCAAATGTCGAGGGCTGTTAACATTTCTGAGCATAAATGAGGAGTGGTTTATACCCATGAAAGTTGATTCAGAAAAAAGGTTCGCGCTTAAAAGGTTTTCCACAGTCTTCACTGTGTAATACATATTAGGGAGACTTTCACGTTATTCATTTGTCAGAACTTAGTAATTCTCAAAATGCAACAGATCCAATCGGTATGTTTTGTGAAACAGTTTTTCCCACCGTCTTCAAATGCAGAATAACAATTTTATTTCATTTTATTGTATTAATATTATTGTATTTAGAACCACCCTTTGATAAATTTTGTTTCACTGAAAATTATTAATATTTTCTAAATACTGAGATGTAATCTAAAGTTAAACGGAATTACGAATAATGAATCAAAGATAAATTTCGAATTCGAGCTAGTTTTAAGTACACGGTGCAAGAACGAAGTAGTCGGAAAAAATTTTCTGTTCTGTAAATGCAATATTAATATTATTTATCTTTTGTAATACTGGTTCAAAAAATATCAGGTTGGTTCTGTTAACAAGTAAAGAATATACAAGTTTGTAAGAACCAAATTTTATGACTAATTAAATTTCATAAAATGGTCCAAAGACCTCGGGTAATTTTCATCTGGTTTTTCTCTTTGTTTCCTTTATCTAAAATGTACACAACTCTGGCAGGTTAAAAAAAAGATATTTGGTTTGGGTAGGCTCAGATTAAAAGTCTTCGGGATTGTATGAGCTTTTCACCCTGAGCTGCTCATCCACTGCCTCCAACCGCAGAAATCTTTTCAACCAACTGTATCACAGGGGAGTCGCAAAACGACGAGTTTGTAAGGAATCAAGCACACAGAGCAATGCTGTCAGTGGAATCAGTGTAAAGCGATAAGTTTAAGAGGGAAGGCAAACAGACCGAAATTCATAGATAGTTTATTCAATCCATTATAATCACTGGAAAGTCCCAAATCACCGAGTCCGTAACAGAGTAGTAAGCATTTAGATCAATGCTTTCGAAAACTAAAAGTTCATAGTGCTGTCACAATGAAGCGATAAGTTAGTGAGAGCAAACGAAGGTTGCTAGTACATATATTTATAAAGAAAATTAATTATTGTTCTTCTCTCAAATCACAGAGTTTCGTCTCAAATCACCGAGCTTAGTCTCAAATCACAGAACTTAGTCTCAAATCACAGAGCTTAGTCTCAAATCACAGAGCTTAGTCTCAAATCACAGAGCTTAGTCTCAAATCACAGAACTTAGTCTCAAATCACAGAACTTAGTCTCAAATCACAGAGCTTAGTCTCAAAACACAGAGCTTAATCTCAAATCACAGAGCTTAGTCTCAAATCACAGAACTTAGTCTCAAAACACAGAGCTTAATCTCAAAACACTGAGCTTAGTCTCAAATCAAGTCTCAAATCAAAGAGCTTAGTCTCAAATTAAAGAGCTTAGTCTCAAATCACAGAGCTTAGTCTCAAATCAAAGAGCTTAGTCTCAAATCAAAGAGCTTAGTCTCAAATCAAAGAGCTTAGTCTCAAATCAAAGAGCTAAGTCTCAAATCAAAGAGCCTAGTCTCAAATCTCCGAGCTGAGTCTCAAATCACCGAGTTCGTAACAGAATAGCAGGCATTTAGATCAATGATTTCAAAAGCTGAGAGGTCATAGTGCTGTCTCAATGAAGTGATAAGTTAGGGAGGGCAACCGAAGGTTGCTAGTATATATATTTATAAGAAAAATATTTTTATTACTGTTCTTAGGGTAAATATATAATGGTAGTATTTATCGCAAATATAATGAAGATTTATAATTTAAAAAAATATAAAATTATTTAATATGAAGTAAGCTCATCCTTCCCTCGATTATATTTATCAAAATGTTTTATAACATTCGAAAATAATCTCGAACGAAAGTTTATTTTTTCCTCACTTCCCTCTTTTTTTCTTCTACCAAATTGAATAGATAGCGTACTTTCGAAATAGAAAAGTAAAATATAGAAATATTCAGATTTAAATAGATCAAAAAAGAGCAAAATATAAATGAATAATCTGAAATATACTAACGAAAAAGCAGCGAAAAATAAATCATTATTTATCATCTTCGTTCAAAAAAAACCATCATTGGCCCTTCACTCGGGCGAGGTGGATGTGAAGAATATATATAAAAAAGAATCTAATCTAGGAAGAAATCAAAACACAGAGCTTAAAATCGAAAGATATATGAGGGTTTGAAAATCGTCAAAAAGCTTCCATATATTCCCAGTGTATTTTTCCCAGCAGAATGGCGAACTAGTATATTTCCGTCGAATTTTTCAGAGAAAACGTATCTCAAGACATCAAGAGATTATCCATCTCTGCCAACGAAGCCCAAAAAACATTTATTTCTCTCACATCGAATAGCACTCACGTTCTGGTGGTACTAGTCCGACGCCATTTACCGGCTTTCCAGAACTAAACTTTTTGCCGACTGTGATTCATAGGTGTTGGCATGAATTGTTGTTTTGGACCTCTGTTTTCAACCATAAATCTAGATTTTTTTTTATAAGAGACTCCTTTTAAGAATCTCTGTTGAGGATGAGATCTTACTAATGGATGTCAAATTTAATAACTTGGAAGAAAAATTCATTTTACATATCTTTGGAGAATTACAAGGCAAAAAACTGTTAACTTTCATGTTATGTTTATTTCATGAGAAAATGATTTAAAGATATATTGAGGAAAATAAAGAACAATAACTTTAGGGGTAACTACACAGTAGAAGACTGTAAAATTGAAAGATTTTTGAATGGATTATGCAATGATTGTGATAAGCCTAACTTAATAAACTTTTTTTCCTTATCGTACATATTTTAATCTTCATTTTACACGTACAAAAATTTAAAAAAAATATCGCTCACAAATTTCATTCCGTTCTGATTTTTTTAAAAACTAGATAAAAGCAATCCATGGGGCAAATGGGATTTTCAAATTTCTTTTTCTCCAAAAAATTACGTAAAATAGGTTACATTTACGTGAGTTTTTCAAAACCAGTCAACTCAAATACTTACGTGAAACGGATATTATATTGTGAACATTGTGTCAAAATTCGATGTAAATCGATTGAAAATTAAGCAGGTTAGAAGTTAAAAATTGTACTGGATACAGTAAGTAGGAGAAAGAGTTTCGAGAAAGCTGCGCTTATAGTTTTGTGACCAATAATCCGCGTATAAAGTTTTGCAACTAACGATAATGCAGAAATGCCAAGTCTATAAGATGCTGCATCATTTTCAGCTGTGCTAATCTACTCTCGATTCATATATATTTAGAGTATCCACCGAAATTCTGCACTCATCTTCATTTTGAGCACTTTCATTTCTAATTGTTTCAAAACTGCTAATAACACGTTGCAAACTTTATTACAACTACATAAGTTGCGATTTCAGATACTTTTTCTAACATAATTTTAAACAAATTATTTCACAATAAAATAGTTAAAATGATAGTACTTTACTAAAATGTTTTGAAAAGAGTGAGCAATTTCATTATACAACTGAGTGCGCATGTCACAGCGTGTCCCGTACTGCAGTCTGAGCTCGACATATTACTCCGTAACTTTTAAATATTTACGAAAATCGATTCAATATTTGGTACATTAGGCTTCAAATGATAAGCTATCTAAAAATGCATTTATTTTTTCTTTCTTTTAACATTTTTTTACTGTGCATCTCCCCTTAATTATATGCCTCAAAAACCATATACAAGTTTCTTCGCGACGACTAAAAGACAACTAGAATTTTAAAGACTCCATAGAAAAACTTTTATTAGTGCTCATATTTACTCATTACTACTATTTGTGAAAATCTGTCGATATACTTTTATTTACGAAAACACTTGTTATTTATGTCAAATGTATTTAAATTTGGAAGACCCGAAATTTCTTTTGTCACCGATGTTTAAATTGCCCGACGTTTTGAAAAGTCCCCCTTCCCTTGAATAAATTATAACGCATTAAAATGAATTGTAATATACAAACAATGAAGCTCAAAATGAATGAAATATTTCTTTTAGTTAGCTATCTGTAGTTTCCAAAGGAATAACAGAAGATTTATAAAACGGCAACACTATCATTTTTAAAGCAGGAATTGAATCGAAATTCAAATATAATTGTTAATTTGATATAGATCTTCAGAGAGAACGGTCTTTAGGAGAAGAATTATTTTAAAAAGTGGTTAACGTATCAGAAAAATAAGCTTTTGTGATCAAATAAATCGATTTTTATAATAGTAATTCAAATTTTCATTAATAATGCTAACAAATTATTCGAAATGCAAAGTTTCCATAATTGTTTTATTCTAGAAAGTTCGAGAGGGGACTAATGGTAACTGGAAGCTAGAATATTTAAAAATAAAATAAATAAAATTCCTTTTCTTTGTTGTTTTTTTTTACAATTTAAGGGGAAGAACCTACCTCCTTGCTTCGAATGTTTTCGAAATTTTTACCCCTCTGGTCCTTCTGAAAGAAACTGAATGACCCCCATGAAGAGAAAAATGTTGGGTAAATTCTCTGGGCTTTCTCTCACCTCTACCTTACTCTTAGCCATTAGTTACTGCTAAACATTTAGATTAGGAGGGAATTTGAAGGCTAAAGCTGGAATATGTAGAAATTAAAAATACGAAACTCAGAAAAATTGATTTTTTGTTATCTATTTTTTTACACTCTAAGTTGGAAAATATTTTTCCTTCCTTGCTAAAAGTTTTCCAGTTTGAGAACTCTTCATCTCTTTCGCCTTTTAGAAGAAATTTAAGGATCGAAATTATTTTAATGAATTTCTTCAAATCAAATTCATAATCATGAAGTTATCGAAAAGTGATTTACATTAGTGGTGTACTCAAAAGGCAGAGAAGAGAAAACGGATCATATGTCTCGATATATGGATGTGAAAAATAAAAATCTTTGATCATAAATTCACTTAGCAACTAAGGTAACCGATGTATACAAACTAGCTGATTTTTTTTAAATAAATTATCCAAATCTAAAATTTTACCTGGAATATATCTCGAAGTTCTATTTTTCCCACAGACTAATTTTTCTAGTATTTATAAACGTTTAATGTAAAACTTAATCAAAAACTCCTTTATCAAAAACAACCTTTTGCCTTTCAAAACGTTAAAATCGTTCGTTTTCGATGTAAACCTACGAAATAATATTTTAATTTATTACTTAAAACAGTAATAAATTAAAATATTATTTCGTAGGTTTACATTTTAAACGTATTTTTTTATCATGACAATTTATTTACGACATCCAACGAAAAATCATTTGAAATTTTTCCTGTATTATTTTAAGCTTGTTTCCGAAAGTATTTGTTGTACATTTGGCAAAACTGTTATGCCTTTATAGGTATTACATATATCCCACCTTTTAAATGGCTTTATTTCATACATTTATAATCATTCGTAATCCCTACTTAAATAAATAAATCAGTTAATTTTAATTAAATTTTATAAAGAGTGAAAGCAAAGATTTTTAATCTGAATAAATATCAAGAAATTTTTTTTATTCAATTCAATCTCGTAATAATTTATCATTAAAGATTGTTTAAAA
Source organism: Parasteatoda tepidariorum (assembly GCF_982258835.1). Classification (NCBI taxonomy): domain Eukaryota; kingdom Metazoa; phylum Arthropoda; class Arachnida; order Araneae; family Theridiidae; genus Parasteatoda; species Parasteatoda tepidariorum. The sequence goes on along the minus strand of NC_141765.1, from coordinate 3,165,004 downwards.
ATGTATCAAATACTATTTTTAATCTTACTTTCTTTAAGCTGCTTTATTCTTGAATAGTTGTGAAGCGAAAAAAATTACTGTTTCAAAATAATGTATTTTGCTAAAAATTTATGCTCACACCCACAGCTTAATCTTCTAGAACTACTTAATGTTATAAAATATATCTAGGAAAAATCATATATAAATCATATAGGATAATTTTATGCACAGTGCGCCGCCTTGAATAACTTTTGATCCGATAATCGGATCTTCACTCTCTAAATCCCAATCTTAATGGTTCGATGGGTGACTTTAAATATGATAATTAGTGAGAACTGCGATGGCTCAGGAGATAGACCGTTCGCTCTCCAATGAGGTGAACCGGGGTTCGATCCCGATGAGCTGGTCGATACGGATTCCGCATCTGGCTTGCACTGACCACAGTGCTGACGTGAAATATCCTCAGTGGTAGACAGATCAAGGGTTAGAGTCCCCTTGCCGTCAGGCTTACCGTGGGAAATTCTCGTGGTTTTCGTCTGCATGTAACGCAATTGCAGGTCAGTTCCATGAAAAAGTTCTCCACGAAGTCAAATTTCCTCCAATACTCGATCCATGAGTTCTCTTGTCTTCTGGATTGGGTTCAAAATTACAAGGCCACTGAGTTGGTAGTCGTAAACTGAAAAATTAGATCGGCTGTTCAACGACGTTTATAAAATATAAAATTAATTAGGGAAGACGATGTTTAAGTTACGGAATCAGACACAAAAATTTACTTTCTCTGACTAAGCCTATTTTTCTTTTCAAGAGATATCCGCAATCTCGGAAATTTGATCAGGAGAGCTATCTATATCCCTTAATATTACTTTTCGCGTATTTCGCCATATCCTTACAACTTTTTAAGCGAATGGAAAATTTTTGCACGTAATTATAAAATTCGTTTACAGAAAGATAATTCCAGGCAAAAAATAATTTTTACTTATTATTTTTATCATTTTATTTAATAATGGTCGAAGGAATGTTGAATTGTAAGGTAAACAAATTTTCGCTTTATTTTAAAGAATACAATATTACATTGCAAAGTACAAAATTGGAGAAAAATCGATCGAATAGTTCCTGTGAAATCAAATTTTAAACATTTGATTCTTTTAAAATTAATTTTTTCGGAACTTTCTGCAAATTTTGTTCATTTTGTATTTTACCGCCTAAAATTATATTCTTTAAAATAACGCACATTAAATAAAATGAAAAATAGATATTTACTAAAAGTAAATTTTTGCATGGAATAAATTTTATTAAATACTTATTTTTTATTATTTGAATATATTGAATGTATGGAATATACATTATTTGAATATATTTTGAATTTTAAGGTATACAGTTATTTCTATCATTTTAAAGTATGGCGAAACTTTAGCGAAATTGGTTGAAAAGTTCCAGAGGAATAAAATATTAATTATACGACTTTTTTAAAGTCTCAGGAACTCAACCGATTTCGCTCAAATTTGGTATTTTTCCATCTAAACTATCATATTTTAAAATTAAGTAAAAAACTGCATTCCTTACAACTCAAAATTGCTTGGATTATTATTTTAAAAAAAATAAAAATATTTAATTATTAAATTTATATTTTGCATGGAATTATCTTTGGATAAACGAATTTTATAAATGTGTGCAAGAATATTCAATTTGATTAAAAGTCCTGGAGATATAGTGCAAAAAGTGAAATTAAGATTAAGGGGTTCAAACTTTGGATCATTCTCGACCGAAGTATGGGGTTTCAAAGATAGCGGCCTATATATTGGGGGTTAGAAATCCCTTCCAAAAAAGGTATGTTTATTCAGAGAAAGTGCATTTTTGCGTCTGATTTCGTAACTTTAAATATCATCTGCACTTCTTAATTAGCATATTTGAGGTCAACTCCTTGGGCCATTAAAATTGAGTCCCAGAGCGCGAAGATCCGATCATTAGATCAAAAGTTATTCAAGGTTGGCGCATTGTACATAATAATTTTTTTTTGTTACTTTTCGAGGAAATACGAGTTCTTTTATTTTGTTTTTCTTCATTTTTGCTCTAACACCATCAGATTTCTTTTCATTCAGTACGTGTTCGAAAACCTATTTATATTATAACTTTAAGACGCAAGTTTTAAGAAAACTGGAAAGAAAAAGATGATACTTGAACATCGTATCAAAGTAAAATAATAATTTACTTAAAGCTTTAGCATATCTCTGGTATAAAACATATATACATTAAAAATTTCAGAGTTAAGCTTTAAGAAGCTTTCAATGGCTAAAAATCTTTATACGTAATGCGTTTTAAAGTATTTCGAAACTATGGTCTTGCAGCTGACATATTTCGAATAAAATGGTTTTTACAGCGCAAGTATCTCAAATATTTTTATTAATAATAATAGTCAATTTTCTTCATTTTTAATTTACTCTTCTGAATTTATAATGAGGATATTAATAACGTTGTTATAAACGTAGGTTGCGTAATTTATAACATAATTTATATTTATGTATGGTAAATACAAAATTTATAAAATATTTTGCATAACCTTAAATATGCTAATTTGTGCAGACGATACTTAACGTTACGCAATCAAACTAAGAAAATTTTCTTAATCTGAATTAATATGTCTTTTTATTTGACGAATTCTTGACCTTCAAAACCTTGAAAATGTAGCCGTAATGTAGAAAATATCGCGCAATTAGCTCAGTCAGAATATCAGTCGAACTTTAGACCAGCTCAGTGCTAACTTCAATTTTTGCGTACGTCGCTTTACTTCTGAAACTATTCAAAAAAAACTTAGCAAGTTTTTGCGCAATTTGATTGTGAAACTCGTTTATCCAAAATAAACTTATTGTAAAAAAATTGCAATGTAAAAAAGTGGTCCAGACTCTTTTTTTATTGTAATGTATAAAAATGTTTACCTTGTTTTAAATTCTCAATTTTTAAAATCGTTCTAAACTGCAATCTTTGTAAAAGAAAATGTTATCTGCTAAACAATAGTTTCTTTCAGAATACCATTTCTTACATAAACTTGTGGATAGTAAAGAAGCTCAAAATAAAAAACAGATCACCCTAAATGACTTTTGATCCGATTTTAAAGTCCTAGGATTCAGTTTTAATGAGTTGAAAGGGTGAACTTAAATGTGCTGATTGCAGACGATATTTTAAGCTATGAAATCAGACACAAAAACGTACTTTCTCTAAATAAACATAATTTTTTCGACGGATTTTTGACCTACAAAATATAGGGAAGCAAATAGGAAAGTATGTTCACCATAGATTGATCAGGAGCGGGGTCCCCAAACTTTGGATCTCTTAATGTTAATTTTATTTTTTGAGTAATTCACCAGGTCTCGAGAATTTTTTAAACGAATTCAAACTTTTCGCACATAATTATAAAATTCGTTTAGCCAAGGATAATTCCATGCAGCTATGGTTTGAACGTTTTCGAAAATTAAAAGGGGTCTTCACCGAGCTCCATTCTAAATTCATTAAATTTGAATTCGAAGGCAGATTACGTACCAAGGCAAATTGACCACCCAGTGCTCATTTCCGTGGTAAGAGACGCTGAGAACCCATTTCCTATGATCACTTATCAAAAACTGGTGGAAAATTTCAGCAGAAGTGAGCATGCATACAAAAGGGGGGGGGACAACATTATGCCTCAGGACTACTAGGTGCACTGATACTTTGAGATTGATAGTTTACTTGTTTGCAATAATTAATCGGCTCTTTTATCATTTATTTTTTATTTTTTAAGCTTTTTCTTCATTTTTTTTCAGATGAAAAGCACCAAAGCAGTTTAAATATTTACAATTTATTTTGCTTCGCATTTAAATACTTTTATTTTTTGCAGCCTACTTGAAATAATTTCCCTTAAGAATAATTTTGTAAAGAATAAAAAGATTTCCCTTAAAGAAAAACCTTTGCTTTTTTTCTTAAATAAATAAAGAAAAATTTTAAAAGACGACGTGTTTTGTTTCAAGATCCTTTTTGAGAAAATTTTGTATTAAAATAGTAGCATCGGAGTAGAACGTCAACGGGGTTTTAAAATGATACATTTATATTTAAACCAGGCACAACAGTGTAAAGAAGGAAATCCAAAATCTCTGACGTTTGGGTACTGTTTTAGTGATACCATTAACTTTACTCAAAACACATTAGCTTTAATTTTTGCTTTAAATATAAGCTCTTTGTTTTATGATTGAATATTTAAAATCAAAGTCTTTCATTTTAAATGCAATTTAAAACGCTTAGCTTTTTTCATAAGTCAGTATTTGCTGGGATGAAGATTAGATTACTTAAATCTAAACTTTTAATGAGATTAAATAACCAAACTGATTCTTTTGAAATATGTGGTAGTATATTCATTTTATTATTTAAGATACCCGAATAGTTTCGGAGATCAAATTTTGAAGTATTATATTCATAATTTTTCTTTGTTTAATTCAAAAAATGATTCTTTTGAAAAATTTGGTAGTATATTAATTCTATGACTTAACATACCTGAATTCATCTGTGTCGATGCGGGGCACTTCATGGCTTTGCCGACTCCGAGACAGCCCTGTATTCGAGAGCTAGAGAACGCCTGAAGCTTCAATGACTTCGGTCAATATTTGTAATTGCTTGCTCATTGTTTCGCAATGGCTTGTTTTTGTAAATGTAATATGCCTTGCCATTAGAAATAAAAAAGATACCTCAATAGATTCGGAGATCAAATTTTGAAGTATTAAATTTAGAATTTTTCTTCTTTGTTTACGTATAAATATTAAAATCAAGTGTATAATATATTATTTTTAAACAAATGCCAGCCATTGACTATTAGGTCATTAGGCATAAATGTGCCTCCCCTACCTTAATAATATTGATGAAGGGAAAAGTTTATTATTTTAAGGAACCATTTTAATTGATGAATCTATTGAATTATTAAGTATATCCTTCCATTTTTGAAACTGTTTCCATTAATAAGTATATTGTTTCACATCAGTTTCTAGGAATAATACATTTCTTGGTGCAAATAATTCAAAATTTATTGTTTGGATGAACTGTAAGTAATTATAATTCGTTAAAAATAGTAAAATTATGCTCTTTTGAAAACTCAAATTTTATGTATTTTAATATTGTGTGTTTTACAGTGGCTATAAATTATTGACTTAAAGAATAGTCTAAGCATTCAACACAAGATTAAACTTTAAATAGCTTATAGATAAATGGCAAAGCATTTGCCAAAAGCAATGAAAAATACAATACTTAAAAAATTGTTTGTAAAATACAAAATAATTTGATAAGTTAGAGTTAGTGAGTAAAATGTTTGTGAAATTACCATATTGTATGTAACTAACATTTCTGATAAAAAAAGTGGAGAAAAACAATTCATAAAACCATACATTGTTATTTTTTCCGTTTGCATGGTAATAGTTTACTAGAAATTCAGCATTTCAAAATTATAGGTTTTATTGCAATACATTTAGTAAAGACTACAAAACTGAAAAATAAATTTAGAATTAATGGTTTTTATGCCTTGCTCTGAAGTATCATGATTATATTTTATCATGACGTGTTGTAAAACCTTATTTTATTGTTAAATTTACCAAAATCATTAGTAAAGCTCTTCGAAAAAAATTACCGAGCTTTTTGTTGCTCTCATAAATCCAGAAACACGATAAATTTTACCATATTCTGATAGTTTTGACTTTTTACTAAAAGAAAATGTTTAGTAAACATTTTCTCTTTGTAAAAGATCTTCACGTCAAAAGTTTCTTTATCTCAAAACTATTTACTAGCTTAATTTTAAAATTATTTTGATAATTGTCAGCTTGTTGGGGCTATTCTATTATCAGTAAAGGTCTTTTAAAGAGCGTTTTAAAACAAAATTTCTGAGTAAAGCGTTTTTATTTTTACTGTTTCTTTTCTTTGAAAAACAAATAATTATATTACGAAATTATTTAATTAAAACAAAATCGTTAGTGTTGTCTAAAGTTGTTTTCGTTTAAATGTTCTTTTTGTAGAGATAGTTTTAAAGAAATGTTGAAAATGTTTAATTTTTCAATTACAATTTTTTTTCTCCAAAATACAGTAATTACATGTCATTGCTTACCAGCTTTAGTTTATATTAGTTACGCCAAAAAAATATTCTACTCTGAGAAAAAAAGTATGGTCGAAAATACTAGAATATGGTAACATTTACCATATTTTTGACTTTATAAAAACACCAAAACGCTTGGTACTTTTAACGAAGCGCTTTGACGATGATTTTAGCAAAATTTGCAATAAAATTCGGTTTTATAATATGACATAAAGTTTGATGATTTTTGTCATGATTCCGTAGATCAAGACATAAAAACCACTTATTCGGTTAAGTTTACTTTTCAGTTTTGCATTTTTCACTAAGTGTGTGGTGAGAAGAACTATAATTTTTGAAAAAGAGATTTTCCGGTAAACTGTTAACATAAGAACAGGAAAATTATTAACTAAATGGTTTAAATGCAGCATATTTTGGTTTTACTAACCAGATTATAATTTTTTTTAACAAAAATGTCATCACTATTTTTTCTATGTGCTGTGAGAAGAAAAAGTTCTGACACAACACGCAAATGAAGATTTTAAGCAAAAGCAAAATATCTAGCTCCAATAAAAAGTAAACATTTTAATTAAAAAAAAATTAAAACTTAAACATGATGTAATTGAAATGACGTAAATTAAAAATGAAGATACAAAGTACGTGCAACTTAAGAAGACGTTTTACATAATCAGATCACATTGAAAGTTTTAATATATTCAGTTTTGAAATAATTACTGTTTAGGATACCTATGAAGCACTTTTTTTCTAAATTCCGCCTGAAAACAAACACAATAACAAGGAAATAAACCAAAATATAAGAGAATACAATTCTACTGAGAGCTTCCTAGTTACTTCGTATATTTTTGGAAATAATATTTTTTAGAAATACATTTTTAGAAATAATATTTTTCAGATATATATATTTTTAGAAATATATACTTTTTGAAATATTTTTTTGAAATACTTTCTTAAAAATAATATTTTTTTAATGTTTTTAGAGATAATATTTTTAAAAATACGTGTAAATATATTTCCAAAAAATATTTTTTAAAAATAATATTTTTTAGAAATAATATTTTTTAGAAATAATATTTTTTAGAAATAATATTTTTTAGAAATAATATTTTTTAGAAATATTTTTTAGAAATATTTTCTAGAAATAATATTTTCTAGAAATATTTTTCTTAAATATATATATATTTTAAGAAATATTGTTAAAAATACTTTTCAGAAATATTTTTCAAGAAAAATTTTTTAAAAATATATTTTTTAGAAATATATATATTTTTGAAGTAATATATATTCATTACATTCACGCCCTAATTAAAATGAAAAAAGTATACACATTAGAGGTGATTATTGAATATAAAAAGCATAAATACTAACAAACCATAACCCAGGGAGTTGGGACTAATACATTAAAACTTGTTTGATTTTGTTTGAAAACAGGAATTGTAAGAAGGTAATTTAAGCTAAGAACCAAATCTAAGTTTTAATCGAAATCAAAAAAGTTTTGATATTCTGCACACCTACCTCCATTATAAGACATTTTATAGATTTCTTTAGAATTCTGTTTTTTCCTTTTTTAAATAATAATTTTAATTTTCTTTGTTTCATGCTGTAACCATAAATTATTCATATCCATAAATTATTAAAATACAAAATATATTTCTCTGTTGTTTTGACGTAAATTAATGCAAAAGAATGAAAAATTTATGAAAATATGCAATGAAACTTCTACGTCAGTGTGAAAAGAAGTTTGAAGCAAACTTATTAAAATACTACAAAAGCAAAATTTCTATGTAAAAACTATTTTGTTACAACTTTTATAAGAAATGCATCCTAACTAACGAAATTTATATCAAAATTGTTGCTTATAAAAGGAAATTGATTTAACTAGCTATTCAATAAAATAAATTTATTAGAGCAATCATTATTTTATAACTAAATTTCAAAAGTTTGCAAAACTTTGAGGTAATATATTTATGAGTTACATAAATCTTAAATAAATTATTCTTTTATGACCTTAAAAGAACAATATAAAAATAAATAGCGCATTAAATTCTAAATTACACGTTGTAACTGATGCTGCGGAAACTAGTAAAAAAATAAAACTTAGTTGACAAACTCACTGCTTTATAGTTTCACTGCTTCATAGTTAATGGAAACTTACTTAAATATTCAAAACTAATGTTTTTCACAATGCATTGTTTTTCTAGCTGCTACATAAAAGAATTTTTTATTTGAAGAAAAACGAAAAGTTATTTTTTATTTTAATTTAGAACAAAACCAGTAGTAGTTATACTAGTTAAAAATCCAAATTATCAAGCAATATATGTTAATTAAAGAATGTTTCGTTAGTGAGAAACAGAGTATACTTTTGAAACATTTTTATTTAATTACGCGTTTTTAAAAGATCAATTAACTTAAATTTTATTGTTTTGTTCTTCGTTTTTAAAGTTGCAAATTCATTTAAAAAGTAAAGATTAAATAAAAAAGAAGAGTTAGTTTATATGAGGCAAAGCTTGTTAAACATTATACATTTTTATTCGAAAACTTTATTTTTACTAGACATGATTAGGAAACAATTTTTTTTCTAAAAACTTCAAAAATTATTAAAAAATTAGTTTTATAAATCAATTCAAATAGCAAATTTCCATGGTTTAAGAAGATAAAATAAATAGTTAATTGAACAAAACATCCCCAAAACAGATAAGTCACTCATAGGTGGCATATATTGCGTGTTATGACATTTGTTATCTAACATTATATCTTGTTAAAGACAAATAAAATAAAAATTGTGTCCATAAGCGACTATTTTCATAATTAGAAAGTGATATATCTTTCTAATCATGTCTGCTAAATAACAAATTTATCATTTTTCTCGGATTATTTATAAACCGTTTATTACAAACTGAATTATAATTCTTCTAAAAAAAAAGCACACTAAAAGAGTTTCCCTTTCTTAACTTTCCATCATATTTTAATAAGAATATTAATCATAGAAACAGCTATCTTTTAGCCTTAACTGATAATTTATAAAAGTTATCGCCTTAAATATATTAGTAACATCGTATGATAGTTAAAATAGAAGTAACTGTTTATTTTTGGCGTTTGATGATCAAGATAAAATATCAAATTATATTTAAAATTATAAATCAAATATAAGAGTGAAAAATTTTCCGTTTTTATAATCTTCGAAATTTTGTTTTAATATAGAACCCTAATATTGCAGGCAGTTTTACCCATAATAAGGAGAAAAATTTTTACAATCTTACTAAAATGTTAACTTTTAAATGTTCACATTTAAGTATTTCATTAAATTTACGAATAATAATATGATTCAACTTAGCTTTATATTAAGGTTGTAGCAAATTTGCATTATATTATGGTTCAACTTAACTCTATGTAAAGATTATAGCAAATTTGAATGATATCATGGTTCAATTTAACACTAAGTAAAAATTGTAGCAAATGTGAACGATGCTATGGTCCACACGCTAACCAAATTTTTGACAGTGCACCTCGTGCCATAACACAATGACAGTGCTAATTATAAGCATATTATGACTTTTATTTTTTCTAATCAGACTATAACTAAACGCTTATCATTTTTCCTCGATTAAATATAAACTTCACTAATCCTCCTTTACTGAACACCTTGTATATTTATCCCGTAAATTCAATTCAGAACGAACAAAAAAAAAGAAATTTCATGGTTAAAAATAATTTTATTAATCAAAATGAAATTCAATTATTCACCATTACAGAACACAGTATAAACATAGTGTTCCAAAATTCAACCCATAAGTTCAGAAGGGTAATGAAAACACTCAAGAGGATAGAAATTAACAAACAAATGTGGTTACAAACTATATTGAAAGGGTAAAATCATAGCTCTGGTACGTCGTCGCTGTAGCAAACTTCAAAAGTTTACCTAGCATCTACCGGTCAATTAATTTTACGTCATTGCAGACTGTGCAATGGCAAAAGGTTCCACTTAAAAAAACTCTTAAAAAACTAATGAAATATTTTTTTTTGTAATTCACAAGTTTGTAGTATCTTTTGTTATTGCCTTCAATATTATGCTTAGCTAAATCCTTCAGTATAAAATAATTTAAAAAATGCAGGACATAATTTTAAATATTAGGCCGTATGCTGTATTCCAGACCACGTTAAAATTATCCATTTTGATGTAGTTTTCCTCAAATACCAATTTAGTAAAACTGTAAAAAATGGACAGTTAAATTTCACGAAACTTTCTTCGGTTCCGACAAAACAGTTTGTTGGCATACGCTCCATGCGAACATTTTGTCAAAGTGACAAAATAACTATCGGCACTTTTTCAAGGAAACGAATTTCGTGAAAATTAAAGAAATATTTCGCCATTCTATTTTTTTCTTCAAAAAATAGACGTAGCACCTAATGTATTTAATTTTTCAATAATCATTTTATCGTCGGCACCATGTAGGTGGATCAATGTAGCCCAAACTACACAAGAACAGATCAGAAAGATATAAAATACATCTATGCCCAAAGTGGGATTCGAACCCTGACACGAAGCGAATTCCTTGACAGTCCGGTACGCTTACTTCGATCGATCGCTTTCGATCATATAGTCTTCATTCTAGTTAACAATCTCCCACAATGCACGACGATGCGGTTTCAAGTTAAGGAAACATTTTAGTCCTCTAATATTTGAGAGTTCACGTTTCATAAGAAATCACGTGATTTCATGACGAAATTATTCTGAAAATTAACGAAATGCAGCTCAAATATTGAAATGCAGCTCGAAGGGAGAATTATTTCTGAAAGTGAATATTTTGACAAAAAAGTTTCTCAAATTTCAAAAGCCAAATTTTTGGAAATTTTGAAAACCACCTCGTTTTAAATATCCTAGAAAAAATAGATAATAAATAAATGAAAATCAATTCAGTATTTTTTGAGAAATGTCTTCTTTCTCAAAATTGGCCATTTTAAGATGGGGTGGGACAGAAGTCCGACTTCCTTAACTGTTTCTCCGTTAAGAAACTTTACAACAATATTTATGACCGTTATTTTCTTTAGAATTGCTTATTTCAAAGTGTTCAGTTAGAGATACGAAGTTATTGGCATCACCCCAGCACAAATATTCTCCAGAATAAATATGTAAAAGATTTACAATATGAAAAAAACAGCATAAAATGCTTTGTAGGAAGTAGAGAAATATTGGCTTCTTGCATTTTGTACAAATCACCGCTGTTCAGATAAAATTCATCATCTATGGTGACTAACTGCTTTGACAAACAACGTTGTGTGTCATTAAGATACTTAAAGAGTGCATAATCTATAAACCATGGCATCATCTTTGCTTTAATGATGAGGCCAAGAAATAGTTCGGCTTGATGATCCACACCATTAATCAGTCAAAAAACGTGGAGATTTTTGTTCCATTTTGGTAAATACCGAAAGGCATTGATTACACATCTTCAGAATATGATAGAAGACGTTTCGCTACATCATGCGAACCATTTTGAAGAGTTCATGGGAAGCGCCAGTAATTATAGAAAAACTTCAGGAAAGATGTATGGAATAAATTTTTATTTGCTTTTATCCTGTGTAGTGGATAAAAAAATGCTTTTTTTTCCATGGTTAATCAATAATTTCTTAGTGCTTTTATCGATTGATGATTTAGTACAAGGTAGCAACTGTAATGAATTGTTGTTCCGTTAGTAGTTTAGTTACATTTTAAGAAAGGTAGCTTATCTGAATCTTTAATAAGCTTTTAACAATTTTTCTTCCGATAATATTAGCTGCAACTTTAACTGATAAAACTGATAGATCAATAGAACAGCTAGTTATATTGGTTTCTGTCTAAAGGGCTTTTAAAATTTCGAAGTTTGTTTTATTTATTTTTATCTGTTAGCTCTTTATAAATCATAACAAAAGATAACGTAAAATCATAGCAGTTACGTGCTCGATATTTTTAAATAGTTTATATTAAAAAGTTCATAAGTTTAAATCAATTTATCATGTTCTAAATTTATAATTTAATTTTCTATCAATACAATAATTATGTAAGAAATGATTGTCCATCATTGATTGACAAAAAGCTAATTATTTGATACCTTATCTGTTAATTATTTATAAGAAAGTCAACTATACTTTGAAATAGATTAGAGAAAAAGGTACACAAGTTCATTTATTACGTTTTGAAATTGGAATATCCTTTAATGAGTACCAGAAACATGCAAAAGAAAGATTAAAAATTGATGAGAACTTATTACCTGAAGCAAATATAAAATCTTGTCTTTGAAAATAAAGTATATCGTGGAAGGCTGTAAATAAATATTTTTATAAATTTGGTTTATTATTTTAGTGTTAAATGCAATGTTCAGAGTCACAAAATCTCATCTCTGTCATGTAAAGTTGACAAAATTTAAAAATAAATAAATACATAAATGAAAAAGTGTTTTAAAAAAAATGTTGGACAGATTGTGGTGGTTGTTTTCCTAGACAAATTTTAATTTCTTTGCGAGCAAGATGAAAGACTCATTTTAATGAATTACGCTAAATTTTTTATAATTTATGTATGGTCATTTGCCATTGAAAAATAAATTCAAAATCAATATACTTTTTCACTCAACACTTAGCAATCAGACCCACCGACTATTCAAACCGAAACTGTCTACTCTGATTGACCAAAAGCATTTTTTGACCCTACTTCACAATGTAGTCAAAAATAGCGTTTTTTCTCACTTGTTTCATTTTTTATTGCGACCAACGAAATCTATGAAGAAAAAAAAATAGCTACCAAAAGTAGCCCAAATCTACCCAATTTGTGTCCTTTTTTCATATTTTCTTTTTCCCTTGAAAAATTATTTTTGTATCTGCCTTCACGAATCCTCATTTTTTTAAACAAACTTGGTAAAGTCTCCCCATTAACTGGACGTTTGAACTAGCTAAAATTAATTTATAAAATGATTTTGCACATTCGATTTACATGTAAAGAAAAGGTAAACCCTCAAAATTCCCTTTTTTGGTCCGCCACTTATGTGGGCTAAATATGTAATCCAAACGTTATATTTTTGAAGGTTATGTGCAAAACCTTTTCCTCATTGGAAAGCCTACAACGAAAATGGAAATCAAGTGTCAGAGAAAGCGAATGAAAATAATGTTCAATAAAGTGTTCGAACTTATGAGACAGAAGTATTAAATAATATTTACTCGATTATGCAGCTAAAGTTTGAAAAAAAAATTGGTTAAATATTTTTTGAAATGAAATAAAAAAAATTTAAGGAATCTTTAGACGCAAGCATAAAATGCGTTTAACTAATATGTTAATATTAGTTTTGGCACACCTCTGGCCAGGTGGCTGAGCGCTGACTGCGAAGCCAATGGTTGCTGGTTTGAATCTCACTCAAGGCATGGATATTTCGCCTGTTTTCTGCTGTATGAATGTAACCCAACATATGTACCTATGATCTGGCATGTGTAATGTCATTCGCCTCAGTCCACTTTGGTTCTCCCCGGGTAACGTTAAATGAGCAACAGCTCTGGTATTTTTCGAGGCAAAAAAAGTTTCAACACAAATTTCTAACATTTAAAGAGTTGTAATTTTTTCAAGTCTTGAAGCGATATGCCATTTTTGTAAGTTATAAAATTAGTTCTGAAATTTAATGGGTGTTAATATCTGGAGCTTATTTATTAACTAATAAAACTGTTATATGAATTAGCTATCTATCTCATACATTTCAAAGTAGTTTTTACCTGATGTAATACATTTCTTTACTAGGATGTAATCATTTCAAAAGCAATTTTTAAAGTCATCATTCGGAATGCCGTTTAAATTTATTGTCCATTCGACAAACTTAAACCTCCTTGCTTTAGCAAAGTCTCTAGTTTGGAAAAAAAATAGTTTTCCAAAGGGTATGGTGAAAACACTACCTCTGAAAAGAAAAACCTTTGAGAAGAAACAAGGTTTAAGGAAGATATTAAGAAAACCCCAACATCAGAATTAAAGAGCTTTTCAAACGAGAACATGCTAGTACAAGTAGCAGAAGTACATGTGCGAGTTTACTCTAACATGTTGGTTTGTGCGGAAAGTATTTCTACCCACAGAGGACTTTTCACAGTAAACTTCACACGAGAAATCATTATATATTTTGACATTAGTGCTAAAACTGGCTTGCAAAATTTTGATGTTGAAATTCCACTCCGTTCTGGAAGGTGAGTTCAAGCTGATGAAGACATAATGGCATTAATTGATGCAATCCTACAAAATACAACTCGTGAGGTCACTGCGTGATCAAATTTATTGAATTCGACCGTTCATGATAGGTTTAATCTCAAATCTCGACATATGGGTTCCTTACTGTCTGGTGGAAATAAATTTTAGACGTCGCATTGAAGCCAGTGATTCACTTCTCAAACGTCATGAACTCTTAAAGTACATCATAAATAGAGGCGAGAAATGGGTTGCCTACAACAATGTTCCGGCATTTTTCCATGAATGACATAAATCAAGAGAATGTCAACTTTCACCGGTGAATGTCAACAATCGCTTTGGTGATTGCCCGAAATATTTGTTACATCAGATTCGATATTAATATACTTATTGATATTATTAAATTATACGATATTTTAATATCTACAGAGGATAGATTAGGAGAAACAAGTGCTCCTGGCAGACCGGCACTGAACCTTAAGAAACATCAGTGTAGGGAAAACCGGGTAAATGTATACTGGACAGTGGACTTGACCGATTATATATTTCGGGCATTTACCAAGGTGACTATGTGTGAACATTGACCTGTGGAAATTAATAGCCACCAATTTCGGTCACATACAAAACCTTTATACTGAAAGCACAAAACCTTTACTTCAAAAACCACATGGATCAGTTTACCAGCAAGAAAAGATTTTATACTGGTGGAATCATGCTACTGTCAGAAAGATTTGGAATAGGACAAAAACGGAGGGTATATAAAATTCAAGAAAATATTTATTCGCATAAAAAAAACATAAGAAATAAGATAATTTTTCAAGAGTAAATAGATTAGTCGTAGAAGTTAACTGCACATAATACATATTTTTAGATAAATATTTCACAAATTAAGTTTTAAGCATTATTTTAGCTTTAATATTTGGTGTGTCCAAAAACTATTTCATTCTACGTTCTACAGTAAATTTAAAATGCTTAATAAATTCAAACAATAGATGTTTTGAAATTCACATGTAAATTTTATAAGCATAAAAAATAAGTTTAGTCCGTTTTATTATAATTTCATTGCTAAAGAATATGATCATTTCCTCTGGTACAGACTTCCCCTTTTACAGACAGAAAATATTCAATTTTGTAGTAAATTTGAAGTTCATAACAGCCAAATAATATGCATAAATTTATAATTTAGCTATCTTATTGATATAATTAGGACTGTGTTCGTTATTATCAATAAAAATATTTCATTTCTGAAGATTTAAAGACAAAAAAAACAAAGTTCGTTATTTAAATATTTAGTTATGATGGAACCAAACTCTACATTTAACTCTTAATATTCATTCGTAAATTTTTGTTTATTTTTTCGAAACTATAAAATGAAATCTTATCAAAATTTAAACTGAAGCATTACCTTAAATATTTGATTGAATATTGTATTTAAAAAGTACAATAAAATCTTAAATAATCAGCTAAGTAACCTTTAATGCTATAATCGGATCAGAAAATTAATTAGAGAAGCTTTATTTAATCACTGCAAAATTAAATTAGCTTTCTTTCGGGAGATTTACTTTTAGCAGTATTTTGAGTTGTCCCGTTTTAACAAGGTCAAGAAAAATACGCGTATTTTGATGCAATCTAATGTACATATCATTACAAAGAGAAACTATTTTCATTCCGATTTTCTTCTATTATAAAAAGTTTCTTTCTTGAAAAAAGTAAAAACTTAGAATCTGGATTCTCTATTTCTAAGTCTGAGATTTGAACCTGCATACTTTTACCTATTCCTTGAAAATTTTTAATAGCGGTGGTAATTCTAATTTAATAGATAATAATAGAAAATTAGAATTAAAATACTAATTTTTGTTTTCAAAACTTCCTGCGTAGCTCTGTATTTTAGAAGCATTTTTTATAATATAGTTTTATTAGCTCAGTTAGAACATTAATCATAAATTGCTTAAAGTTTTTGAGTATCTTGAATGTATGAAGTTTTTGAGTATCTAGAATGTATGAAATTTGAGTATCTTGAATGCATGAAGTTCATGAGTATCTTAAACCAATTCAGATTTTTTTTTGTTTTTGTCACGCATTTGGCGAAAGGTTGAAAGTTCTGAAATTCTTATACAATGTTTCTTTCTATTTTTTTGCCCAAGTTTCCATTTTCTCTACAACCAAGGGGAAACAAACAAAATTTTTTTTATATAACCATCGTTGAACAGCCGACCCAATTTTTAGGTTTATGACTTTTAATGTTCAATTACGTATCCTTGTAATTTTGAACCCAATTTAGAAGACAAGGGAACTTCTGGACCAAGTATTGGGAGAAATTTCCCTTTATGGAGAACTTTTTGATGGAGCTAACCCGCATTTGCGTTACACGGAGAGGAAGACCACGAGAACCTCCCACGTTTACCCTGATGGCAAGGGGACTTTAACCCATGACCCGTCTACCACTGAGGATATTTCAAGTCAGCACTGTGGTCGCTGCAAAGCCATATGCGGAATTCGTATCGTCCAGCCATCGCCGGGATTCGAACCCGGTTCATATCATTGGAAGGCGAATGCTCTATCCCTTGAACCATCGTGGCTCTATATACATCATTTCATTATAAAAATTAAGAAAACAAATGCAAATAAAAAATAAAAATTGACTATAAAAAATTGTTTTGCGAGTGACGTGCTTGTGCCTTTGTTTGTCTGAATTAAAGTAGAAAAACAGAGAGCTTCAATGAATTTGCTAGCAAAGCTCAAACCATTTGCACACTTTTCAACAAACTTTTAAAAGTTACGTTTTTGCAGGACTTATTATTTATCAAATACTTTTCATTGATTGCTTTAAAAACGTTACATTTTACCCTCTTTTTATGCTAAAATTAAAAGAAAAAAACTTAATTTATGAAGAAGAAATTAAAAGACTTTTATTAAAGAAACATGTTTTAATCTAATGTTTTATAAAGGAAAATATATGTATATGGTGAAGTATTTTGGTTAGAAACACGGTTTTTTACCTATAAAAATGCAAAAATTAAACATAAAGAAATTCAAATATTACTCCCAAATAAAGAAGATTTAATTTTAAATACATTATTGCGAATGAAATAAAATATTAAAAGAGTTCATTTTACAGTGCAATTTTAGAATCCTTATACTTTAACGTAATTTGTGGGGTCCATTAATAAATATCATCTTTTTTAAAAAATAGATAAAACAAATCTGAATAAAAAATGTCTTCATACTTCAAAAGATTCGAATAGCACAATTAGCAAGCGTTTGCAATATTTTTTTTTTTTGTTCATACAATCTTTTTAGGAACATTCCTCTTAGGTCTTTTTTTCAGTTTTACAAGTAAAAAATTAAAATTTGGTGTTGATTAAACCTAAAACACTTACAGCCACTATGGTTTTCATTGGTAATGTTAACAAAAAATAATCGAAAATAAAATCAAATCTAAATGCAAATCTTGCAATTAATCATCCTGGAAATTACACTTGGTTTCTAAAATGTCATGAATTCTAAGATTAACCTAAGAAAACAGATTCAAATGGGAAAAAAAATTCTTTTTAATTAAAAATCTCTATAGATTGATAAGGAGTCTACTTATCCGAAAATCTTTTTAGCAAGAAAAAAAGTAGGCTATTTTGCTTTGCTCTGGGGAAAAAGAAAGCTTTAAAGTGATTTTTTTCCTATAGGATCAAAGCATATTCTTCTGTGGTATAGTTCCAAAAACAAACTATTTTGAAATTATTCCTTTTAACACTTTGAAATTTTTTCTCTCTTCTTTTTCACATCTGCAATGTTTACTAAGCTATATTTTAGTCAATTACATTGATATAATTACAAAAACTAACTTGCCTCAAACCTTTTATGCACACAAATTCTTCAGAAATTTTTAAAAGCACTAGAATACCACTTAAGGCTGAATCTGACAAAATCAAATTTCAGTGAATTTTGCTTCATGGACCAAAATGTAAAGCATTCTGCAAAATGCTAAAAATTCTATGTTTTAGCATTATTTTTTATGGTTTAAGAAATGAAGAGAATTTGCAGTCTTGGTAGATTCTATCTACTGGTCCGAGTTTATTGAAATTTGATTTGTACATACATTGATGCAATACAAAACAAATAATCATTCAACAATTGCAATACACATGCATGATCGTGCCTAACACTCGTTAGAGTCGGAAGGTATGAAATTGCCTTATTTCACGCGTTCATTCTGCAACGTCTCTTTCATACCTTCAGACTCCAACTAGTGTTACGCATGATCATGCATGGGTGTTACAATTGTTATTTGCTTTGTATTGTATCAAATTTCATTAAAATCGGTCCTGTATTGCTAGAGATTCTCTTAATTTCCTACACCAGTGTAGTTAAAAATAACTAAAAATTTTAATTAAGTTTAATTAAATTTTCTCCAAATTAAATTCAATTTATTATTCTTCGACCGTATGTCGAAGGGAGGGAAATCGAATTTTTGTGAGAAAGTAGATATGAACGAGGCTTTTATAGAATGAAATCAATGTTCAACGAAGAGTTGCTTTCTCCCACAACAGTGTTAGAGATTGTGTATATAGGGCCGCTAGTTTTTGACGTGGAACAATATTCTAGGAAAGGCCCACGGCTGATATATTTTTGTCCTTATTGTTAAAAAACAATAAAAAAATAACCCATTTTTAAGCATTTTCCACTGCTTATAGCTCTAGATATATAGCACGAGAAAATTATGATTTTATATAACTAATTTCTGATGATATTGACAGACTAGTTTAACGAATGCTCTGATTCGACGAGCGGGTTACGTTCCATTTTGGTCATAAGCTAGTTTGTTGTGAAAATTTGTATGCAAAATAGTTTATTGTTGCACTTGCTACTCCTAGAAATTGTATGCATGTAACTAAACTATAACAAACCGTTCATATTTATCTCAACCTGTTGAGTACATCAGGAGTTAATTGTGATTTACGTGAGAGATTTGATTGGATAAAGAAGAAAATCTCAATCTATACAAAGCGTATTCTAAACTCATTAAGATTCCATTAAGAATGTGTTCCGAAATGTGTCCTAACAGTTAAAGGAAAACTTTTTACACACTTCCCCCTCGACTGTGTGTTCTCAGTCCTGTCTGTCTTTTTCAGTAGCTATCTAGATGAAGAAGTAGATTAGAGTCCTTTTCAGGGAAAAAGATAAGTGCATTTATTCGAAGCTTTTGGGGAAGCAAGGGGAGAAGTAAACCGCGAGCATTTTGGAAGCTGATGCAAGGAAAGTTCGAAAAAGGGGTGGTGAGGTGGGGAAAGGGAAGACTGGAGCCCAAAGCTGGTTAACAGCCGTAACAGAGCCGCCAGTCGACCGAGAAATGGAATAAAATCGATTTTTGCTCGAACACTTCTTCTTTTCAATTCTTTTGGCTGTGGGATTGAAATACATTGGGCTTTTCTCGCGATTCTTGAAACAATGTTTTAAAGGTTTAGGCGAAACAACAGTTTTTAAATGTTTTTTTTCTCCTCAACTGTTTTTTTTTTTATCGAGTCCATGGAAGATGATAGGTGGTGAAGAATTCTCGAGATAGAAGAAGGTTTTTTTTTTCTATGGAGATATCCATAGAGGCTTAATTATTCAGATTAAAAAAATTAATCATTTATCGGCGATTTAGCTTACGAAACTCTTTATCGAAATCCTATTAATTGTATATAATTAAATCATTAGGTGTTTGCGAGTAATTTTCAAAATTGAGTGTCATTTGAAAAATGGAGATTATTAAAAAATTTATATTTTTTAAAAGTAATGAAACACATATGCCATTAATGTTTTTATTTTTAATACAGTTTTTTTTTAAATATTAGTTAATACTTTTTAGCCTGATACGATGAAAATTATCTGTTATAGTTCCTAATATTTTTATGCATTCTTGATTAAGTTTCTTACAAGACTTAACAGCAAATTAACAGCATTTAAATCTTGAAAAATATCATGTCTTTTATCAAGTTTGTCATGCATGGTATCAGATAGGATAACCAGAATGATCGGTGACCTCCATGATATTTTATGGAATAAAAGTTCAATTATTTAAATAGTAATAATGACTTTTTTCTAAAAACTTTATAAGCTAAATTATCAAATTGAATAAATAAGTGAATAAATATTTTCATATAGCTAATTATGGTAACAGACGGCACAATTAACACGTTGAGTGCCGCGTCAACCACCGGTGACTGACACTGAAATTACATTTAGGCCGCAAAAAACAGCTGGCTGACAGCATATAACATGATATAGAATAACTATAAAATTTACACTCTTTTATGGAATTGCAGAAAATTTATTCAAAATTTACTTAATTACTGTGATTCTTAGTTTAATAAATTCAATTTAGTAGATTTTTATCCTCCACTATTTTTAAGCAATTTGTGGGCATGTATAATTCACCACTTTTTTCATGTCATGCTAAACCTTTCATAAACTAGCAAAATCTGTCTATATTTGCAAATTTAGTTTGTAGTTATTTACCATGTGGCCAGACGAGCAAGTCATGTAAAATTGGCATTCAACGTGTTAAATAAAAAGCAGGTCACTAAAAAGCTTCTGCAGCATTAATACCGGAATTCTTGTTTCGAAATACAATTCATTTTTAAAATGGCTTAAGAGATTAAAAAAAAGCAATTAAAAGTTTACTAACAGAAATGTGAACAATTTTCAGTCAGCGAGAATTATGCAAAAATAAGGATTTTTTAGTAATGCCTTAGAATATTTAATAATACCCTAAATTGTTAATTTTATTGTTAATTTAGAGTATTTGATACAAATGTAAAAATGACTGAGATATTTTTTAGTTTTTGAAAAGTTTCGAACAGCTACACTTTTAGTTGTCCTTTAACTAATTTCTTTATAATACTATTTCATCTTAAATAAATGTCTTACAAATCTTTATTTAATGAAAGTGTCTTCTAATATTCGTACTGAAAAGAAAAATCATTTTCTGTCTCTTTCAAAAAATATTTTTCCAAATTTTGACAACAGCCCTTCCATTCAATAAGCTATAATTAATCAAAAATAGTTAACAACTTACATAAAAATATTAATTACGTCTTAAGTAGTATACTTTTTTGAAGCAATATTTCAGTTTCATATTTTATTATGTAGTTATATATTTAAAAATAGATATAATGCCTAATATGTAATATCCGTTTTGCATTTTATTGTATGATATAATGCCTGAAGAATGTGTAGATTCCAAATTGAAATTCTTCGAAGCTGAACCTGTTTTGTGAGAGTGTATACATTTCGAGTGGAACTTAGCATCTGGAACTAAAAATAAACCTACACTAAGATTTTTTTGGTTATACAATATTATTTAAAGATTGATGCTTAACCTGTACACTTTAACACTTAACCTGTTAACTGAGCATAGTGAAATATTTCATCCTACATGAATACAATAGGCATAACGATATTTTTCGTCAAGGAAATTATTTGAGGAGGGACGATATTACATATGAGGGGAAAAAATACACATTGGGAAACGCATTAAGCTAAAGTTTATTTCCCGGCTCACAGGGTGATTTTTTGCGAAAAGGTTGAACATTTTTAAAATGCTATTCACAACCCTAAATTATGACTAGAGCTGCAAGTTTGTCATGTCACGAATTTCCGCTCATTAATGTTTTTTCGCAAATTCACGAATTTTCCAAAATGTTACTATTTGCACAAAAACTGTATAAAGTTTGAAATTTTACTTTTCTTCTATCACTTTTCTGAAGTTTCAAAATTGATGAAACATATTGGATATTAGATAAATAGCGTGATGGCTAAAAAAAATAGTGCAGAGATAATCCATAACAAGTTATGTTAGGTGGTGTTTCTATCTCTTGGATGACAAATTAATACGAATACAGCGCCGATCTAAATGTGCGATAACAATAAAAGAAACGTTTAGTTAGTCTCTCTCCTTAACCAGATAATTTACTCAAGTAAGACGGTTATGCAGGCACGTTTTAAATGAGCAGCAAATTTTCTAAATTCTTTGAATCAAAGAAGTGTTGGAAATATTAGCAAACAAGCAAAATTAACAAGAGTAATTTAACACTTTTATAACTAAATATTACATAATATTCTGTCTAATAATTTCTAACCAAAAATCCTGCTCATTTGAATAAAAACATTTATCTTTCATGAAAGAGCGAAAATCCCACCAATGAGAACACAAAACAAAGTCAAATTAAGAAAACATTTAACTTTTTAAAAAAAAACTTAATTTTAAAAATTAATTTGCTGATTGTAAAAGTTTTTTTTTCTTCCAAAATGAGTGATGTCGCACTTGTTACCAACTCCATCTCCACCTCCCTTGTCACAAACTGTCACAATTATGCCAAAACCCTCCCCCCATCCAAGCTTGATATCATTTATAGACGACCTCCGACTCTTAAGTAAATGGAAATTATTAGAACCTTTGTTGTTTCCGCATTTAACGACCATCATTAATTGTTGAAGCTTGTTTGAACCCTCGCCAATCCGTATTTCTCATTGCTGATAACAGCCGAAATTACATTTTTTTTAAACAAACCATTTCCCTAACATTTTTTATCTACACCAATAAAACCAAGTAGTAATTTTTTGTTCTGTCTCCAAATGTAAAAGGAATACATTCGAAATTAATATGTTAAAAAATTTGAGAATTAAACTTTAATAGATTTTTACTATAAAAGATTATTTTCTAATATTATAAGAAAAACTCAATAGTAATGTTAAAAGCAACCTTTCAAGTTCTCTTATGGACCGTATTTTTCTTGGCAAACCCTTTTTTTAAGGTATCAGTCTAGTTTCGACAACTTTTTAAAAAAAAATGCTAATATGAAAATCTAAAAAACTAGTTTATTTGTTTTATTAAGTGTAAAAATTAATAAAACTAGCAAAAACAATTATTTTCTTTTCATACAGCCATTTTAGGTAAAAATAAGGCATTTTTTGCATACACGCTAAACACTGTAAAAACATTCTATCCCCTGAAACGAAAAATCCCTTGAGGATTTTATTTATAAGGCTATCCAAATATGTTTTGAACTATTGTCCCAAAAGCAAGTGCATATACTACTGGGTTAGGGATCAATGTATTTAAAAAAGCAACTTTTCAAATATTTCCGCACTTGTCTTTGTGAAAAACATTCATTAAAAATTAAATTCTGCTTTTTTCTCTGTCATTCAAAACATGTGTGCTATAATCATAAACACTCATGGAAAATCGTGTTTAAGGTTGTGTGATTTTGAGATAAACGCATTTAAAGACTTAAAATTACTAGTTTATCCACTGTTATCACCTTGCGGATAAACTGTTATAACTTAGTAAGTAATTAGAGAACAAGCAAAAGTAAAGTATTTTTAGAAAGCTAAGAGTACAGGGATTCTAAATTTATAATAAACTCAATTTCGAAAATTTTGCTCAAAATCATGTTTTTGCAGTAATCAGACAGATACTTTAAACTAATTGGAAAATCTAATTGGATCTAATTGGAAAAGAGCAAAAAAGAATAACAATTCAAAAATCAAGAATTCGATTGGAAATTTCAAAGACTTCCTTGTAAATATGCCTTAGGACTACCTTGCGAAATGAACTTTTTTTTCTTAATCTCCAAAACGAAATACTTAACGTATAATAAATTATTTAACACCACTTAAATTATTACTTAAGACAACCAAACACAATGAATTAATATAGGTGACTATAGTGTTGCCAATTTTGATATAGAAAAATGCCAAGTTTTTGTTGCCACTTAAAAGAAATAAATATGCATATTAGAGCAAACTAATTTATTGTGCCGGAACATACATCATAAAATAAACAATGGTGAAATGTTAGGTTTACTATGAGTATAATTATGACGTTATTTTGCTTGAAAATAATTGAAAAAGCAATTTGCAAATGCAATTTAATGATAGAGTGAAATTCCAACATGAATGCTCCAAAAAGAAAAAAACACAACTAAAGAATACCTATTTGCATGGCACCTCTAGCATACTAGACGCGTATAATAAGATGAGCAAATGCTCGCTATCCGTCCTATAGCATTCCCTAGTTCAGAAAGCCTCGGGTTGTTTTCTTGATCTCAAGGTTTTACGTCTGAGCAAATAATGTGCTTCGAATTAAAAGGAGAATTTTTCGACTGCCACTTTCAAGTGGTTTCCGAATCGCTAAGTTTACGTGTTCTCTCGCTAGGTTAGTTATACGTTTATGAATTGTTAAATGCATCAATGAAGCTCTTATACATAATTAACTAAAACAATGAAGAATAGCTTCAAGCAGTACATTTCAGCAATTAGTACTAACTAAATATAAATGGAAGAAAATAATTAAATAATGTACGTGATGTCTTTTTTAATGTAATAATTTTTAGAGGATTATTTAATATTAGTTATAAATTTTGCAATGGCGCTTAAATTATCCCAATTTATATTCATTATAATTTGAAATTTTTGTTCCTAGAAAACGTGAATGGATTATGGAACAATAAGTGAGTTAGGGGCACAACTTTATGTGCTTAGAAATGAAACACATAACTAACGATGATAAACTGCTTTCAAGCAGATAGTTATAATACTTGTTATTTTGTAACATCCGATTGCATTGTGGATATTCACAGATTTGTTATTTTAGAACCCAGGGACAGCAGAATTCACAGCACACTAATTCATCATCCGTCTATTATTTCTGTATTAGCTCTGTGATCGGTACCAGCTTGGAACAATCACCCTAACATCACTGGGAGGATAGAACCTAAGTCATTTCATTGAGTAGTAACCAAGTTTACATAAATTTCGCTGAAGAAATGTTAGAAAAAAGCGCAAAGGACATTCTCGGTAAGTATACATGTTTAAAATGACATGTTTTAAATGACATGTTTAAATGTACAGATTATCAATGAGTTTTGGTTTTTATTTCGCGATTTAAAAAATTTTCTAAGAATCTGTTTTTGGAGCAATATGAGATTTTATTCGTGCTGCGAAAGTGAATATATTTTTGCAGATAATACACATTTTAAAGTTTGAGCAAAATTTCCACTTTTCTTTCTCAAAATATGCAGATTTTGTGAAGAAAATTTAAAAGAAAGCACTCTGATAAAGTTTACTTTCAGGTAGTATGCGGGTTTTATAAATGAAGTGTAAGGGACTTATCTTTTCAATGAGAGAGTGAGTAGTAAAAAATTACGTCTTTTCGTAGAATTTAAAAACTCAAAACTAAAGTTTTTTTTTTCTTTATTTTCATTGGCAAAAGAGATACTTAAAAAGAATGTAACCAACATGAGAATTTTCTAAAAGATATAGCCCTCTTGCCATGTAAAAATCGATCTCAATTATTTAATTGTCTAGGCCATTAAGTACATAATGCACTTTAATGTTTATTATTTAAAATAATTATAATTACCAATTGTCCAGTTTTTGTTTGTTTGCGTAAGTTAAGTCTTGTGAAAACAAAAGCTTAGTGTATAATTACTAAGACCCGGATTTTTATGATATTTACATTTCAGAACACTTTTACTCTTTTAGTGTAAAACTGTAGGGCATTTGAGATTTTGGAATTCTTTTATTCATTTTATGGAATATTTTGGTTTTAAATTTTCGAAATTTTCAGAAGTCTCATATAACGTGAAGAGCTATAGTTGACTTAGAACTGGTTAAAAAAGAATAGATGGGTGCTTAAAAATATCGAAATGTGAATCATTTTAATCTTACTATTTGTGAAAGTTTATTTCTTAATTCGCATACAGTATAGCTGTCTTAACGTACATATTTCTTAATATACACGCTTTGATACAATCATATTTTTAGTGAAATTTTAGGAAAGAAATAACAAATCAGATAAAAATTCTTGTTGAATTACAAGGGAATATTTTTACTTTTTCAAAGGGCATTTTTATTTTCAGGTTATTTTCCAATTTTACGAGCATTTTATTTTATTTCAATGGGAATTGCTTTTTTAAAACATTTGCTTTTATAAGAACAGTTTTTGAAATTAATAGGGGAATTTTTTACAATTTATATATTTTTTTCTATTTTAAGTGCCTTTTTTGTAATTTTTAAAGGTCATGTTAAGATCATTAAATCCGAGTTCTATCCGTCACTTATTTTCAAATAATGGAGCTGACTTACATCAACAAAACTTAATTTTTTTTACGACAAAAATGCTTCTTTAGAGTACTTGGATTTTAAAAAACCTAACTTTCGTCAACTATTTCAGTGCGTGTTTTTCTATTGCAAAAATTGTCTGATTTGATTTAGATAAGTATTGCGATTTAGAATTGCGTTGTTTACTAAAAGATTTGAATACTTGTATGCGCTTTATATTAGTAAAGTGTGCAACAAAACTACTTAAAATCGCATTTGGGTAGTTCTCAAAAAGTTGGAAGCAAAACACAGATCTTAAATAGTAAGCTTTTGCAACAATTAAGTTGAAATTTAATTCACAGTAAGATTTTATTGTAAATTTATAATTCTGCAGAGTCCTAGGAATTAACATAAGATATTGCTATTAACAAAAATTATCACTGTAATTACTATAATTTAATCACCTCTCTACCCTTCAAGAAACTTAAACTTAAGACAACTTAATGATAACATATTTTTTTTTAAAAAAATTGAATGTCAATTTCAATTTGTATATTTTGTAAGAACTAGGTTATTATATATATTTTTTAATACTTTTAAAAATTAAAATATATAAATTTCCCTACTGAGAATTGAAAATTTCGTAATGAGCCTTTTCTTAAATATTATTACACTTTCATTATTCTTGTCAAAATATATATACTTAGTTCTGAAAAAATATTGTGAGACAATATAATTTTTGAAATAGGAAAATGTTAATAACTGTATTTTATTAAACAAACATTTTTAAAAAAATGGGTGAGTCATAAATAGAAAAATACTACCTTTTTTTGTATTTGTAATTATATTTGAATTCATATATAACCTTCCAATATTTAATTTAATTTAATAAACAACCTTTAAAGAAAAATGCTAAGAATTATTCAAAATTTTGAAGCATTACATTTAACACATTGTTTCACCAAATTCGCATTTTTATTATCTGTATATCATGGTTTAAAAACTATTCTTCCCCTTCCAAATCTATATAAGAAATTACAGAAATATTTCATGCTTTGTTAATACAATGGAAGACATCGTCAATTTAAATATTTCATTTGGCATAAAAGAATAAATGCTCACATACTAGCCTTACTCTTGAAAACAAAATTAAAAAAAATAAAAAAATGTCTCGAAAATTTCATACACGCTCTAATGATTCAAATCGAAAAACAGAAAGAAAGAAGCGTGAAAATTTTTGCTCCTGTGTGAAGCGTAGAAAGAAAAAAAAACATTTAAATTTTGTCAAAAAAGAAATGATATAAAATGTCTACATATGTTTCGCAAATAATAAATCATTAGTTTGACAAGGATGACACATGACGAGAAGTGACAAAAACTCGTACAAAAAGAATTTATTGCGTCTGCCCCGTCGAAAAAATTTAAGCCTCTTTTATACTTTGACACCACAATAAATTGGGTAGTTTTCAGACTTTTTATATTTTTGAGGTGGCAATATTTTTTTTAAAAGAGACCCTTTTTGGACATCCGAAAACATAACATGCCTAATCTGGCGGCAGAAGTGCAATGAAGAATTTTACATATGTAAGAAAACATTTGCTTTTTATTCTTTATTTTCATGGTTGTCGTAGGCTGATTAAAAAAAAATCAGACTTCTTACGAACCGCCGAATTTGTTTTGCAGTAAGCCAGGCTAATTGGAAAAATATCTAATTTGATTAGACTGGCAGTTTTTAGGCTTATTACGATGAGCTCATTTAACTGTAGATTAATTCCATTGCTCAATTATCATCCATGGCAATGTTTTAAGTCATTTGCAAATTTGCACTTAACCTTAAGTAATGAAAACTTATTACTATTGTCCAAGGGAAACTAAAGCTGATCAAAATTATTCATTAATTAAAATTACTAAGGGATAGGTTAAGATTAAAACAAGCAACGGTATTTTAGTTTCACATTAATTTTGCTTAAGGAATAAAAATACAAAGTAGTGCTGAGTAAATCCTACATATCAAAAATTAACTAGCCTGGTTGGTAGGGCACTGGTCCATGTCTAACAGTTCGATCCCAGCCGGCCAAAGAGTGTAGTAAATGGTTAAATCTGTCGAGTCGCAAAGTCCTCCATGTTCCCATAACAAATGAATACCTCTGGGGGAACTGATCAAGGATGGTTTCAAAATTACAACGATACGGAGTTGAAGATTAGTAGTCGTATACCCAAAAATTGGGTCGGCAGTTCAACGAGGCATATAAAATAAAAGAATCATACATTATAAGACTCGAAAATATATATTAGCTGTCTGGAGCAATTTGAAATATTGATGCACTGGAGAGGCTTATGGCTGATTACAGTTATTTTAAGTTAATTCAGGTTCGCAGATTTTCTCTCATCAGCATGAAAGTATAAGAAAAGAATATACATAGGAGAAGCCTTTCTATATTCTTTGGTATAAGGTAGTAATTGGCGTAAAAATTATCAGGCTGAATAGAAAATTTATGAATGCGCTTTGATAATGACGGATGGAAACATTTCCTCCATTATAATTCACTGCAATACAATACGTGTGTTCCCTCTATCAATAAAATAAAACCATATTTTAAATTAATTGTTTAAAAATTCATAAGTGTTATTAAGTTTATAAGTGTGTTATAAAATTCATAAACACTCTTAATGAACAAGAGCTGATTGGTCACAGAAGTTTGTTAAAATTATGGGTGCAGTTTGTGCTGTGTTATGTTATAAGATTGAATCAGAAATATGCAGCATACTTTTTAGACCTAGTACTTGCAAATTCAAAACAATAACGAACTATTTAAAATGAAAAATGAATGTTATCAGTTTAAAGAAATTCATTTCTAACTAGTTTCAAAATAGCTGGGAATAATTTAAGTTTGGAGTTATAATATTATTTTAGTACATTTTTACACTTGTAAGAAGGTTTTTCTTTCTTTTCTGAGTTTTTTGTCTATTTAAAAGAAATTAAGTTATGAGATTTTAAATTTGAGTAGGTCGCTAAGTTTAATTCATTGAAATAGAAAAAGAGCAGTGATGACTTTAATTTAAGACCTTATCATTATTTGGAAACATTCGCTTTTCAAAAGTTAAACTTAAAAAATTAATGCTAAAATTATATTTATATGAGTGATAAATTCAAAAGTTTCTGTATTATTCTGAATTTTAAAAGTATTTTTTATATTAGGAATTTGGAAAATTTAATAGAAAATCGTTTACTTGAAATTTCTGAAATTCCTTCAAATTTTGACAAAACTTGCATTTTTAATGATTTATATCTCCGTAAAAAATACAAAATATTTTATGTATGTATTTAAAAAAAACTGAATAAAGAAATTACTGATGCAAGTAACAAAATTTGAAGATTTCATAGTCAAATTTTCCCTTGAATTATTTGTTTAAGGCTAAAAATGTTTTTATAATAGAACATTAAATACGTGAAGTTAATGAATCGAATATTTGTCAAAATTTTTACTAATTTTAATGTCCTGCGGAACTGCTTAGACCGCCAGAGTAACTTAAGTCACTTTTGCCGAGAACCCAGATTATAGTGAAATTTTTCAAGTAAAAAAAATTTCCTTTCATAAGATATTTTGGATCATAAATTTTTATACAATGTACGTTTTAAGGATAGGTTTATTAACCTTTGCTTATAATTACGATAATTTAAAAAAAAATTAATACATTTCATAACTCTAATCACTAAACTCGTGATTTTAAGTCAAGTTCCCAATAAATATCTTGGTAAGCGTAAAAAAAATCGTTTGTACAGCAGCATCAATGACAATAACAATACACTAAAATGTTTTACAGTGTATAATCATTGACAATGATTATACACTATAAAAATTTTTAGTTACTCTTAACAGCTAAAATAAACTACTTTGCACCAAAGGTGGTATGATGAAGTACCTGGGGTAATGCTTGGCACAATCAAATAAACATATAGCAAGATGATGAGGAGATGATGATTAGAGATGAATTCGAATTTAATTCAAATGATGAATTCATTCAGATGAATTAGAATAAGGCTTCACAAAATAGAAGTGAATAAGAATTAAATATTATAAAGTTTTTAAATGCCATTGGCAGATATTTAAAAATTAAATTATAATCATTCTTTTTATTGAAAACATACATGCATTTTGTAACGGTGAACTTTTGTTTGTGTTGGTGAATAAGAAATAAATGTTATGAAGATAACAAAATCACGCCATCTCGTACTCGATTATACACCATGCCACCATATTCGGTATTTCACGAAAAATTGCTTACTGTACATGAAGTATTGTTTTACTTTGCAAAGAGAAAGCTTACTAAATAGCACAGTAACAAAACTAACAAAAATCACTTCCTAAAAAGAATTTATGGCACTATGTGAACAAGACAATTATGATTTGAATTACAACGAAAGGTTAATAAATCTGCAAAATTAAGTAAAACAATTAATTAATCATTACGTAAGAAGTGTAGGAGAAAATAATCAATATTCTGAATCAACTTCTCTGGACATGATAGCAATAAAAACATGAAAGTAAACTTTAGAAAATAACTTCATTCAATATCATTTTTTAAAAACTGAATAAAGTTTCTTTTATGTGCACATTATGTATAAGAAATTTTTTAAAGCATCAATCATTTTTTGTCATTTCCTCATGGGTTTTTTAAGAAGCATTTTTATTGACGCAGTTTCGGAGAACTGATTTCATTTTTTAGTCTCACATGCTTTTGAATGCCGCAATTCACTTGCAGATTTGAGATGGACTCGAAAACTATAAAGCACATACACTAGTAAGTATGTAAATAAGATATGTTTTAAGAATTTAAAAAGTTCTGTTTTGTAAATCTAATCGAAAAATATTTCTTTAGCCGGAAATGTTTGAACTCATAAAAATAAGCGAAAAATTAAGAATTATTCATCTCTTAAAATGGTTTTAATCCAGATTTCCAGATAAAAAGTTTAATATTTTTAAAATGTTTAAATTATTTGTTAAATTATTAACGATGCTATTTATAATCTTTCTCAAAAATGTAGAAATAATTGTATATTATTAGTCATAAATTAATATTTGAGCAATTAAAACCAACAATATTTAACAAATCACAGATAATATTAGAGGTACCAATTTCCATTTCACTTTTAGAAGTTGGAAATTTTTTATTTGTTGATTTCCATGAAGACGCGTTTTGACTGTATTTTGAAGATTTAAAGTTGATATTTCTCAAAAGTATGAAAAATAGAAGATCAATTCTTTGGGTTTTTTTCTGCACGTGACCTGCTCATAAAATTACTATATTTTTCAGAAAAAGGGAAAAAAATGCGATTATTTATGCCTGAGATTGCTTGGCACCAAATGTGAAAGCACAGAATAATTTTATTCGATCAAAAATCTATTAAAATATAGTTATGTATTATTTGTTTCTTCTTTCAATTCTCTGATTTAACATTTCAATAACGCTCCTCTTTTATTGGTATTTATGTAATTAATAAATGCATTTTAATAGTAATACATATCTAATTTATTGAATGCTTCTTTATATAAGCCCAAAAAACCAAACTAAAGAAATGAAATTGGGATAAAAATTTTTTAATTATGCTCCGTTGCAAGTAAGAAAAGCGGTATAAGACTTAAATAATCATCCGCGACTGCATATAGTTCCGTTTTTATTTTGTTATCAAATTATGCAAATATGCTTTCAAAACAATATAAAAGCTTTTAAAAGTTATACAAGTGACGCATAAATTTAATTCGTGCTATCTTTTCAGATATTTATCATTAAATTATTAAAAAAATGGGTTATATAGTTTCGTAGTCTTAATGGAATCCTAGAATCCTCTTAATGGAAGTCAATTTCAATAATAGAACATTCATTCGTGAAAAAGAAACTATATGACGTTGCAAGAATATTGGATAGAATTGGACCACTAAAAATGGCGTGTTTTTCGCTGACACGCTCTTAACAAATCAAATGAGAGATTAAGAATTTTACTTTTGTTTCGCTGTAGAAGAAAATCGTCTGCAAGGAATAATATTTATTATTCTTTCATCAGTTTCTTTAATTGAGAACAGAAAGACGTATATTTTTTACGATTCTTAGATATTCTTATTATTTGTTAATTCTTGTTGTTAACAACTTATTATTATTAATAAGAAAATAAGCAGAAAGAAGGTTGTGCAACGATTCAAGAGTTGGTGATAGATATGCACTGGGAGCGTGTTAACTAACGATTCGACGTGCACTAAGATGCAAACAGACTCCCTCCACAGAAATAATGGCTTTTTCTTAACTTGCAATAGAGCATATTTTCATAATTATTGTGCGTAATGTTCTTTTGAATGACAAAAATTATAAATCAGTAGATATCTCATTCAAATTGGTTTACTAACACTTCTGTTAGGACAGAGGTCAAAACTGATTTTGATTTATGTTATTTTATTTTTAAAGTTTGGGGTTTTAGCTAGGAAAACTTGTATAGTCGGATTTTTCAAGTTTTTATTTCTGGAGAAATATTTACTTTTTTTAAAATCTTGATAGTAACTACAAAGACATTAATCGTCATTAATAATATCGTATCAATGTAACGCATTACATTGATACGATATTTATAATTTGCTCTCATTGTAAAATTGTTAATTTAACTCAGAAATAATAAAAATCAATTTAAATATTTTTACACAAATTTAGGATGATTTTTCTTGATTAAAACTAGATTCTGCTTAGAATGATAGCTCTTTTCCGGTACACTTAATATCTGAAATAAGATATGACAAAAATTTAAATGTTCTCTTTTAAAAATGATATTTTGTGCTTCGTGAATTGCTTTGCTTTTGTAATCCATTCTTTAATAGCACATACCATAAGTTACCGATTAATATCCGGTTACAAACAGAGATCTCTAAGCAAAACATATTCAAAGTCAGTGTATATCAATTTTCCGTTAGCCTTAAAACTGTATTTTATTTGAAATTCAGATAATATATAATTAATATATTATGGTTGACTAAACTATTTGATTTGCATTAATAAATTCTTAATGAAATACTCGTGCAACCACTTTTCTTTTTAAAAATAGTAACCATTTTTTTGAAAGCGCAGATGAGTAATAATGCGTCTAAAATAATCAAATGTTTGTAAATGTCCAAAAAACATTCATATTTAAAGTAAGATTTAGTTATAGTTGATATATTTTTATGACTGAAGCAAAAGATCGAATATTCTTGGAATTCTTGTTGACATTTCGTGATGTGAGTCTAACAGATCTGCATATTTCACGCAACTTTCCTCTTCCATATATTTTATCAAATCTTATCAATTCCCTTTTTCAACGTCAATATAAAAATCTTTTTGATTTTTGTTGAGAATGGAATAAGATTTTTATACCACTTTACTTCCAAAATAAATGTTCAAAATTGTTGAATTCTATTATCTTTGTATATAATGTTTGCACTCGAAATCTAGGAAAACATTCTAGAAAAAAAGTGATTGATTAAAAATGTACTTTTCTTCATAACCACTTTATAAATTAAGTATCCAGAAAATAAACCGTGGTGAAAAAAGGTGGTAATTATTTTGTGTTAACCGGATTTCGTGTTAACCGGATTTCGTGTTATCCGGTACACAATGAAAGAAATTTATTACGCGAACTATTTATAAAGATATATCCTAAATTGAAGTATGCTAGCAATATTATGCACCAAGCAAATTAAAATAAGCTTTCAAATTTCAACTACATTACTTAACTATTTTATTTTAACTATTTTATTTATTTGCTCATCTGCTACTTCTAACAAAGTGGAAATAGAAATAGCATTCCTCAAACTTAATATTTAAAACTTTATTCACATGTTTATTATGTATGCTATCTCCAGTTTCTTTTCATGAAGCAATAATCAGCTTGGAAATTTCATGTTAAACACTTAAAATAGAATAATAATGTATTTCTGACTCCCGGGACCAATCATGTGTTTCGTGTTAGGCGATATTAAGGAGGTTTAGAAAGAATATTCTAATTATAAACATATTTCCTTTTCAAATGAGCTATATTTTATATAAACTTGTTATCAGAAAAAATTATTTTTTAATCTATATTTGCAGTACGCAATATGAACAAAGTTATTGCCCTGATTGATATCGCCCATCACGAAACAAGTGCCAATCATAATGATTCAAAGGGGCACCCTTAAATATGCTAATTACTTTGTGATAACTATTATTAAAGTTACAAAATCAGACACAAAAACTTGCCTTTTTCTCATAGTATTCGGAATTTCGAGAATAAAATATGTGGTGTTGGAGTTCACCACAATTTATTTTATTTTTTAACTAACGGAGTACAACTGACCCAATTTTGAGTTTACGACTACCAATGTTCAACTCCGTCCTCCCAACGTCCTTGTAATTTTGAACTCAATCCAGAAGACCAAGAAACTACTGGTATTGGGCGAAATTTGCCTTATTGCTTCAACTAATCAGCATTTGTGCTACATGGAGAGGAAAACCTTCTACAATTAGCCTAAAATGAAAGGAGACTAACCCATGAACCGTCTACTACAGAGGAATTTTTCATCAGTACTGTGGTCGGTGCGAGCCGAGTGCTCAATCCCCTTACCAACCACGGCTCTCCCCACAATTTAGAAAATAGTATGGTGCCTATATTTTGGTCAGGAGAGAGATCAAAAATTTGGATATCCAAACTATTGTATTTTAGTTTCTCATATTTCGCCATACCTTGGAAGTTTTTTAAGTGAAGCAAAAAGTTTTAGCAAGCAATTATAAATTTAGTTTATATAAAGATAATTTAATGAAAAAGAAAACTACTTTTCATTATTTTTAATTATTTTGTTTAATAAGTAAGGAAAATTTCGTAATTGAGTCGTAAAGGTTAATAAATTTTTTATATTATTTAAATCTATGCAATTTTAAATGACAAAATGCAAAATTTGAATGAAGTTGCGAAGAGCTCTAGAAAACAGAATTATAAAAAATTACATTTTTAAAATTCTATTTCTCAAAAGCTATTTAACAGACTTCCCTAAACTTTTTAAATTAATTTCATATAATAACTACTCTATTAGTTTTAAAACTTTGAGACATGGCTAATTATGCAGAAAGTGCTTAAAAGATTCCACACAATTAATAGTTTTCCTATCAAAATTATTTGAACCATATTTTCCAAACTACGGTTATACTCCATAATTTGATAATCCGGTGAGAAAGAGATATCTATTAGCATATTTGACGTCATCTTTTTGAACCATTAACTATGGCACTTAGTTTATGAGAATCTGATTGTTAGAAAAACAGTTATTAAAGGTGAAATTTTTATTTCATGAACAGTACTTCAATTCTTTCAAGGGAAGAAAAAAAAAGCCAACTTGTGTGAATTTTAGTTTTCACCTAGCAAGATTCCAAGTGCAAAAAACTGAGCCATCTCTAATTGTTGAATGCAATGCTCTCGGTGTTTTCAGATCTGGAAAAATCTACATATGGTCCCAGCGCTGATTAGTTTGGTACGGAGACCGGGTGATTAATACCAATATAAATTGCAGTAGCGTACTGTAGGCTATATTGTCTCATCATTTATGATGAATTTCAGATTGGCGCCAATAGCCTTTTGGTGTAAGCGTTTCCGAAAGAAGTTAAAAATTGCATGATTGATGTAGGGAAATTTTTCTTGTTTGCATATCTTTTAAAAAAAATTTGTAGGTTTGCATGTAAAATCAAGCGCTTTGTTTACCTACAAATTAATTAAAGTGCAACACTTATTTCATTTTACAAGTAGATTATATTAACATAAAATAGGAAGCATCAATTACTTTTTACTAAAAATGACTCTTTTTAAATGCCTAATCATGAATTATAACTGAAACAAAACGTTTTTAATTTATTCTTTCGCATTTTTTTATTTATCCATTTTTGTTATTAATGTAATTAGAAGACGTTCTTTTAGGAAATCTTTCTATTGATTTTATGTCTCTAATCAAATAATTACACTTCTATTATTTACTTTCCCGTGAAATTTTACATCGAGTAATTACATTTGTTTTGTAAATGAAATGATATTAAGTATTGTGCTTGAATAAATTAAATGAGTGACTCTTTGTAAATACCATCCAAACTTTCATTCAGAGTAATTGAGATCTTTGATAGAATGGTTCCTTTTAAGGTTTTAAATGTTGATCACCTAAGTTTAAAAGCTGCTTCTCCACGAATCCCTTGAAAATGAGTTCAAATTTAATCACTTCATCCTTCCGGCTATTTATTTTAATTACAACGAAACTTAAATTAAGAAAGCTTTTGCAACGATCCTACAGTAACTTACTGAATCGTACCCTTCGTTAATAATGTTTTAAATGGTTAATATTAATTCAAATTTTCCCCAAGATATCTTAAATATATTTCTGATATCTTGATTTTCTGATTTAGATAACT
This sequence comes from Parasteatoda tepidariorum, assembly GCF_982258835.1. Classification (NCBI taxonomy): domain Eukaryota; kingdom Metazoa; phylum Arthropoda; class Arachnida; order Araneae; family Theridiidae; genus Parasteatoda; species Parasteatoda tepidariorum. The sequence continues at coordinate 3,128,219 of NC_141765.1, read as the reverse complement.
TCAGATTAGTCTTTCTCCAGATATCACAAGCATATTTTTATGTTTATTGAAGAATTAATATTCATGTAAAACCCTTGAATTTTTTTAATCTGTACAAGTTGATGTTCCTGTTTTTAATTTTAGCAACAATAGGAAATTTTGCTGTAATTGCTTGTTCCCGCAAGAAATTCTTAAACGCTCTTAACGAAACAGTTGACAGTAACTGACCGCGAGGCATAAAGTGTTAGGCGCCTTATGGTCTTGATACCCAAGGTTGAAATTGCTACGATTCCACACTAACTTATAATTTTGCGCACTGAATCAATTAATTTATTAGTAATGTATTAAGAGTCATGGTTGCTCAGGCGATGGAGCATTCACCTTCCAATGAGGTGAAAAGGGTTCGTATCTCAGCGATAGCTGGTCGATATGAATTCCGCACCAGACTCGCGCCGACCACAGTGCTGACATAAAACATCCTCAGTGGTAGACGGTTCACAGTCCCTTTGCCGTCAGACAAAACATGGGAGGTTTTCGTTGTTTTTCTCTCTATGTAACGTAAACGCGAGTTAGTTCCAAAAAAAAGTCCTCCACGGTGGCAGATTTTTCCTAATATTTGATCAAGGATTATCTTCGGAATTAGGTTCAAAATTACAAGGCTGCGGAGTTGAACCCTAAGTTTTGTTGACTGTTCAGTGACGGTTATAAAATAGAAATAAAATAATGTTTTAAATTATTTCAAATTTTCTCCTAGATATCTTAAATATATTTCCGATATCTTTGCAGTTTTCAGAAAACTTTCGTTTAATCTTTCTCCGAGTATCATAAGTGTATTTTTACGTGTATTGACTTAATACTCATAGACAAAGCTATGCATAAGTTTATATTTTTGATTTATTAGTAAGGCACTCTCGAAAGACAAATTTGGACATACTTTTTTATTTGGTAAAAATATGAAATTCTGTGCTTACCAAAACAGTTAACTGTAACTTACTGTAAGCATTAAGTGTTAGGTGCCTTATGTTCTTGTTTAAATTACTGGCAGAGTTTGCTATTTTATATAGATTAGAAAAAAAACTCATAAATTCAATAAAAAAATAAAAAATAATTCAGTCAATGAAACGTAATTATTTTTAATTATTTCTTAAAGAAATTAAACAATTTAATTTTTAGCTTTTTTCACATTTTTGTACATTTTGGTCGAGAAACAAAATCCACTACGCTCAAAGAAAATAATATTTTTTTTACAATAAAACTGTCGAAAAGTCAATCTGATTCTAACCTTTCTTTCAATATTTCATTTTAATTAAAAAATACGACAAACGAGTGTAAAAACAATCTTATTTTTACAAAGAGAATGGTTTTGTAAAGTCCTGCAAGCAGAAAAAAAATCAAATCTTACTATTTAAGTAAGAGAATTATATCAAATGTTGACCAATATATTAAATGCTAGTTTCCAAGAGGTTATTGAAATCAGAATAATCTTTTTCATTTCTATAATGCGAACTACACAGACGTCTCTCTCTCTAATAAGCTCTTCCGTCTAGACGTCTTCTGTTATTTTGTGACAATTATGTGGCATGTTTTTCAAGCGCAAGTAGTTTGTATTTTAAGATTTCGAGTCAATAACGGTTAGAAAATATTGAAATTTTGCTAGCAAAAAAAAGGTCTTTCTTTAGTTAAAAGCTGTTGAAAGTAAAATGCATACATTAGCCGATAGAAACCAAATGCATGCCATATTCAGCTTTTAATAATCTCTATGCTAAAATTTGAAGAATGCAGATTTGAAATTTTCGATAACTTCAAATATTTAGACTCTAAATTAATGAATACACTGAATAAAATAATTCTCTCAGAATATTTTTAGCACCAGAATGGTTTTAGGAGAAAGAAAATTTTTGTAATCAAATTTCATGATCAGAAAAACCAAACTAAGCATTACGAAAGCTCTGATTAGACTAGTTCTCACGTAAGCTGCCCAAACACTGGCAGTATTTGAGACGAAATTAAATTTTCCTTTAAATAAAATGCATTATGCTTAAAGACTTTAAATTTGCTTTTTAATCATTACATTATGATCGTGCAGTTAATTTTCTTGAAGGAGCTGCGATCAAGCATCTTTTTTACGTTTTGATTTCAAAGAAAAAGTTTGTTTTATTTACTTGTTAAAGTTACACTAGAGGAAGGGTCTTCAATGCGTGGACCGCAAAGCTATTTTGATGTTTAGCTGAATCATCTTTTTCAGTCTAAAGCAATCATTAGATAAGTTTAGATCGTTTGATATTTATTTGATGCCTAAAAGTATAAAATAATATATGTACTAAATTGGTCAAAGAACAATTAATCTGCTCTATATATCTGTTCTTGTAATAACTGTTAAAAAGAAGATGTTTGGTAGATCTAGCATTTGGAGGGTACTCTGAGTAAAAGTATTCCCCCTCGTATTTACATTTTAGTTAGGCAGTCTTAAGCCTCACGTCAGTCTGATATGGCTTTATGGGGTAATTTTTTCACTGTTACAATGTAGATACAATTTTTATTCTCAATTTATGTCTCAATTTTTATCTGTTTCACATAATAACAAAAATAGATACTGACTGTAAATTTGTTTTAATTTTTAATATTCTATCAGCATATTTGAAAATAAAACTTACTAATCTACCCCAAATTTAAAAGTAATTTCTCTCCTGCTAACAATTAACTAGATTATATTATCTAGCTAGCTTATGTATAGACTCGTGAATTTCCTGAATTTATTGATGTAGCTTTATGAAGCAAAAGATTGAAGACCCCCTACACTAGACAATCCATATTTTATTTCATAACTGTCGTTGAACAGCCGACCCAATTTTGGGTTTACGACTATTAATTTTCAACTTCGTAGTCTTGTAATTTTGAACCAATCCAGAAGACAAGGAAAACTCATGAATCAATACCCCGAGAGATATGATTTGTAATGGGGACATGGAGGACTTCGCGTCTCGACAGATTTAGCGCGCAACAGTCACCATTTACGACACAGGGAGTCTTCGGCCGACTGGGATCGAACCCACTACCTTTTGGACATGGTCCTAGTGCCCTACCAACCAAGCTATCTAGGCCCATAGAGCATCATTAATGGGGAACCAAAGACTGAATGATGAGTATACCAACGCAAAGTAGATAGGAGGGTGTGGTGTGATCATGGGATCACCACAATGTTTACTTTTCCCAATACCTACTGGGCTGTCTCCAACAGGAGCGCCCTCTTCGTTGCCATTGCAGGATCTCTAGGTCTCGACTCCTAGCTCGTCTTTAGAGATTCTCGCAACCGCTAAGGAGGGGACGCTATCTTTTGAAGATAGACCAGTATTCCCCGCGGAACTCTCGAGCGTGTTGCAGCTTCCTTTTTTTAGGCGGCGTTTTTTGATTTTCCCCCTGTGTGCTTCAAGGTCGTAATAATTTATATATAATTTTACTTTTTCAATTCAATAAATTCAAAAAATTGTAAATAATCTCTTTCGTAAATTTTAGCTGCAGATGTCTCAAATATGCTGATTACATAAATTTAATATTTTGCTCCCTGAAGCACGCAGGGAGGATTTGACACGTGGATGTGTTGGAATTTTAATTGATGAACTTATCATGAACTCTTATTATGTTTGAACTTTGATTCCTGACGAAATAAAGAAAGGATAAGATATTGTTCATTGTTTCCTGTGAATCACTTAGCCATGCTGTCCCGTGAGATGTCTTCACCGAGTATAGTATAAGTTCCTGATCAGGAGATCAACCTAAGGTAAAGTCTTTTTGCGCCACATCGTTAAGGAGCAACTGATGAAAAATTTGGAACCTGGCGATTCTTCTCTCTCCACTTTAGAGGGCAGATGGCGGTTAAAATTATACCAGAGCTTCGCTGCCCAAGTATACGGTAACGTGCCTGTTTTGAAGCCTCCAGGGACTTCATAATAGAATGAATTCTGAACCACTAAGACATGAATGTGCAATCCGAGTGTAAGAGAAGATTTTACCCACCACACTGCTTAGGTTGCCAAAAAAATTGATTTTGATTATTTACTTTTTCTGCGAGAGAAACCTCACATTTACTTACAATAGTTCGATGAGTGTACTTAAAAAAAATCTAACTTTTAGAAAATTATCCGTTGTGTTACATTCATCCTATTTAATTAGTTTATATTTTAGGATTATGTAAATTACATTTTTAAACTCGCATAAAAAAAAGACTTTTTTTTGCACTAAGCTAGGTAGGTTTCTAATATGATTGGGAGGGTGTTTGAAGGATGTGTTTAAGTAAAAAATAAAATAAAGTTTCTGAAACGTTGTTTTGTTGGGAGAAAAATATTTTTAAAAAAGTGTCACTATTTTTTTTAGTTGCTCGCGTAATGGAAGGCTAGATTTTTACAACGTCATAAAATGCTAAAACAAAAACTACCGTAAGATTTTAGAGTTTTATGTAATGTGATAAAAGTTTAATGCTCTTTGCTGTGAAACAGATAAATGTACCTTAATGGTTACCATCGGGAATCACGAAATATGTTTTACTAGAGGTTAGAAGTTTAAAATACGGAACCTTTTTTTTTGTTTCGGATTATTTATTTGATGTTAAAGCCTAATATTTATCAACTTTCCTTGTTAACTACTTAAAGTCGTTTATTTAAAAAACAGAATTACTTTGTCCACCATTACCGAAAACACAGAATGAAACCTTGAAGTAAGAGAGAATGTTAGTAAATTGCAATATTGTATTTAAGTTTGATATACGTGTAATTATTTAACATATTTAATTGATAAATATAATGTATCTATCTTTATCTATATCTTTATGTTGCATATAGAATTGTCAAATACTTTTACATTTTATTTTTGTGTATAATGTTATATATTCCTTTTCTGTGCACACGGAACAAAAAATCCTGGTAAAATTACCTTACTTTATAGTAATGACATTTCTGGTGGGAAAAAACACATCTGGCTAATATAAAATATACGGTAGTCAAATAATTCATACGGTAATTTTCCCGTTCGTATGGTAACGGTTTATCGGAAATTCTGGTTTTCAAAATTATAGTTCTTTTTAACATATATTTAGTAAAAAATACGAAAATGAAAAGTAAATTTTACCGAATAAGGTTTTTATGCAATGCTCTAGGGTATAAATACCACACTTTATTATATTTATAAAATTTCATTGCATATTATCAAACCATATTATATTGTTAATTTCACCAAAATTATTGCCAAAGCGGTTTGGTGAAAATTACCAGATTTTTGGGTGTTTCCACAGAGCCAGAAACACGATAAATTTTATCATATTCTGGTAGTTTTGATCACTTTTTTCTTAGTGCAGAATAGTCACATTATTGGACTTTTCTTTTATCAAATAAATTTTCTTAGCTACTACCCTAAACCATACCTGCCAACTTTTAATCCTTCCGAGAATGAATTTCCCCAGTGGTAGTAAAGTGGAACTTAAATTACAATTTTAGGCAGAAACATAAGCTGTATTTTGAAAAAGTTTATGTGAACAGTATTACATATTAATATATGTGCCTAATTTTTTTAAAAATAGTGGTGGTCCAAAAGATTATAAATTAAGTTTTTAAATGCATGGAATATATAGCAAGCATACATTTTACTACCACTTTAAATATAGAAATAAAACTTTACGCCAAATGCGTAAAAGTTGGCAAACTAGTAGGATCTGATAATGCTCTAGTACTATTGTTGATAAAAATATAGTTATAAATTGAGATTTTAAATGTAAATACTGAAAATATAGAAAGTCTCAATGTTTCAAAAAATGGTAAAGTCTTTTATATTAATACCATACATTTTAAAGCTGAACTGTAGTATTGTTTTAATTTGGCAAAAAGTTTTAAAATTCCGAGTTTCAGATAAAAATACGATTAAATTCATGGGAAAGAATTCTTTACAAATTAAATCCGCAGACTTGCATAACAAAGCCGATGTTTTTCTTTTTTCTTCTAACAGATATTTTATCTAAAAATCATTCTTAGAAATAGTGCCAAAAATTTTGCAGTTTAGCTGTAAATTAGTTTGAAATTGAAATCTTGCAAAAACAGAATTTTAAAATTTCGAAGATTACTATAAAAGTCAATTTCACATGCTTGCACAAAAAACCTTTTCTATGTGCAATTAATAATTTAATTTTTATTTCAATGAAAACACATCTATACAGCTAATATAAGCTATATAAGAGATATATAAGAGATAAATATAATATATAATAAGATGTATAATATAGGAGATAAATACACATCATGTATTTAAATCGATGTGTTGAGGATTTTTATTTAAAATTAAGAATTTTTAGATTAAAATTAATATTTTTCCAGTTTCTATTAGACTTATTTTTAAGCAGGTTGTTAAAATGCCTGGAGAAAGTTTGAATCTTGCAATATTATCATACTTAAGGAAATAAATTTTAAAAAAAAATCATAATATTTAAATAGAAGCTTGTTCATAGATCCAATACTGCATTGCTTGCATGTGGGTAGAATCTATTTAATGCGAAGACTGCCTAGCATTTTTTTTGAATATTCCATCTATACTCCTTAGTTATAAATCGCAGGGAAATCTTTTAAAATATACATATTTATTTTGATCTTCAGGAAGCCAATAGAATTTTATTCAGTATTTTTTGTAAATAGATTCAGTTTAGAATATTTTTGTTAAATTAGTACTATTAGTAATACTCTTAAACTATAACTTTGTAATCCATTTTGAAAATAAGCCATCTATATAAATAAGATTAAATAGTGTAAGCAATTATATTTCCTTGCAACAACATTTTAAAAATACTAATGCAAAAACTGAAATCTCGATTTAAAATAAAAAAGAAATTCAAATATAATTTGTTCTGAACAATAATTTTTATCAGTTTTGAACATTTTCGAGAATACGAAGTCTGGATTCTTATGTAAAAATTGAATTAACTAATGTGTACAGAGGCTTTAAGCGAAATGCTTGAGTTAACGACTTTATAGGAAAGTAGTCAATATTTATTAAAACTGGAAAATGCAGTACTGCATAAAAAAAGTTCCAACACCATTCCTGCATTCCGTTCATATGAAAACACCTCCCTAATTTAAATTATCACTATTCATAACTTTATGGCCAATGTTCTCCCTATCGACTGTCCCCTAAAAGTGGTGGTGGTGGGGGGAGAAATATACCCCTTATCACTTTTTTATAATATTATGCTGATTACTTTTCTATGAAGGAGGAAATATTTTAACCGATGAATTTCTTCATGGATTTAGTTTTAAAAAATGAACAGTTGTAGCAAAGGAGTAAATTTTGGGGAAGATTTTCCCCTTTGAATTATATTTTACTTTATAACCATAGTTGAATAGCCGTCAAAATTCTGAATTTATTATTGTCTTATTGTCAGTGATCAACTCCGTAGCCTTGTAAATTTGATTCTAACCCAGAAGACTAGAGAGCTCCTGAATCAAGCTAGCAAATTGGGCAAACTAGACAAGCTAGTAACGCGAGACAAACTAGCCTTCGTGGCGGACATTTGATGGAACTAACCCACTTTTGCGTTACAGAAAGCCTCAGGTTAGGCAAAGAGATTCTAACCCATTATTTGTCTACCACTGAGGATATTTTACGTCCGCACGGTGGTCAGTCCAAATTGGGAGCAGAATTCGCAGTAACCAGGACCGCTGGGTTTCGAATCTTGGTCACCTAATTGGCAGGACAACGCTCTATACCCATAATCACCACGACTCTTGCTTGAATAATAAAATAAATAAATAGCTAAAATAAATAAACAAATAAATAAAAATAAAAAAATTAAAAAATTAAAAATAAAATAAAAATTGAATGAATAAATAAAATAATCCCTGATAATAGTTTTGCTCATTTTCCATTATAATCTCTCCTCTCCATCTTATAGTCAAAATAATTGCTAGATATTTCTTGGGGGATGCTGAACGAAGAAAAGATATATTAAAGCTTTAACATGTTAAAAATAAGCAAAACAAATTTAAAAAAAGAGATAAGAAAACATTAAATAGAATGGTTTTCTAAAAAAAACAAGAACAAACATTCAAATTTGGAGAGAGTACCAATTTCCTACAATTTTCTTGCTACTGTTATTCCTGTTTTAGAACTTTTCACACCTAGAGGAAATTCAACTCTTCGAATAATAGTCCTTTCATAAAAGAGAGAAAAGAATATTCTACATAACTCAAATTAAAAATATTATCCAATGAGTAAAAATAATCCTTAAAATAAGAAGAAAAAGAAACAATCCAAAATACACAAACAATATTTCCTGCATAAACTGTCTAAATAACAATTTTATAATATCCAGTTAGCAGTTTAACTGCATAAAAAACACCTAATATTGAACTAATGCATCTATAGAAAAGATTTTGGTTTCATTCATTTAAGAATAAAATAAATGCCTTTCATGCCTGTCGTGAATAAAATTAAACTCATCCCCCACATCACATCCCCTGCCCCTGAAATGGGGAAGCGTACAACAGAGAATAGGGGAGGTTTCAGATTTTATTTATAATGACATAATAAATCTTTCTGAAGGGGAAAAATTTCTGGTACTAAGTTTTTCAAAGAAAAGTCTTCTTTTACTGGACTATAAACAGTTGAACAGAAAATCAGATCACGCTATCGTAAGACAGTAGATCATCTCCAAAAAAACTATCACTTAATATTTATTTTAACGTTACGGTAATCTTATATTATATTAACGCAAATATAATATATAAACGTTATTAATGTGCGTAAAAATTGTACTGGGACTTTAAAAACTATATAAAAGGTCAAAAATGTTATATAACGATTGTATTTCAAAATATAAGTAATCTTTACTGTAATATTTTTTATACATTTTTGTCATTTCAATTTAGCAGCTTTTCAAGATTGTGTAACAATTTGAAACAATGTTTAATTTATATTTTGCTTTTAAATATAATTTTAAGAAAGCGCAATCTTTGTATAATATCTAATAGATATTTGTAAGAATTCAGAGAAATTAAAAGAAGACTTTTTATTTTCAAAATGCTATGGTGCAAAAAAGATACCTTATGTTAAAAGAAGAAAATTGACACAATTGTGAGAAAAAAAAATCAGTTAATATCTTCTGGTCTCGCATTGCACTTGAAATTTAATGAAAATTAACAAAATAGTGGGAACATTTTCCTGAATTTTTAATATCACTTAAAATGGTACAAACTCTGGAAGCTGTTGAAGTGCTATGGAATTTCTGAATGTTTCGTAAACATTAACAGAAATATACATAAAAATTAGGAGTTATCCATACCGGCCGACAATCAGAATCTTTTAAAGTTTATTCCGGTGTTAGACAGGTTGCAGACTTTCTCCAACGATCTTTTTAATTGCTATTGATTGGATTATGAAGAGAGCATCATAGAATAAAAAGGGGTTTAAGATGAAACCTTGCTGAATACCTTTCTGATCTTGAATTTCCAGACGACTTATGTTTACTGACTAACACCCATCAAGACATGCAAACAGTCACAGACATTTTAAAAGTAGAAGCAAAGAAAATTAGCTTATTATCAATCAAAATAAAACTAAAAATTTATTTATTTAAGTATACCATCCTAATTCAATACAAATCCTAAACAAATTAATCCGAAACAATTAAATGACATATTCTCAAGAAATAATAAATTGGAGGAGGTGCGCAGTTTTACGTATCTTGGAAGTAAAATTAACAACTAAAGAAGAACTGATAAATATATACTAAATAGATTAAATAAAGTCCGATGCAGTTATACTAATCTCAATAAAATCTAGAAAAACAAAATCATAACAAATTCAACAAAAATTAAAATTTTCAGTACTAACGCTAAATTTGCCCTTCGATATGGATCTGCACGGCAATTAAAATAACATCAAAATAATATTTATTAACAGTTTAAGAAGAATATATTGGCTTCATGAAATTTGTAATGCAGAAATCCTTAGAAAGAAAAAACCAAAACCGATTGATCTGGAAATTGAAAAAAACATAAATGGAAATGGATTGGTCATGTTCTACGTAAACCTGAAAAATTTAAAATAAGACGGATTTTTGATTTTAACCCTCAGGGTATTGGAAAAAAAAGGAAGACCTAGAAATACTTGGCACTGGACGAATGTAAACAAATAGAAAAGAATAGGAAAAATATATCTGTTTTTAAAATCTGGGAGATGTAAAATATTTTTAAAATCTGTTAATATTAGTTTTCTTTTTACACGAGGAATCGATGAAAAACAGTATACAGTTCTGGAAAGAAAAACTTTTGTTTATATTGGCCCACCCTATTACTTAGGGATGGTAATCTAATAAAGTGAGAAATCTTGAAACCAAGAATAATTATCATTCTAACGAAATAAAACATATCTTAGAACAAAGAGTAGTTATCAATCTAACGAAACAAGATATATCTTAAAACAAAGAAGAGTTTTCAAGCTAACGAAACGAGACATATCTTAGAACGAAGAATAGTTAACAATTTAAGGAAACTAGTCTTTATGTGAGAACGGATGACTTAGTTAGAACAGTGTGTGTTGGTAGGCTTCAAATTTTTGGTTCAATTGAAAAGACTGTTGCTCTGTGAATTTTTGGATATTAATATTTTTATTTAATGTGGAACAGGATCTGTTTTTTACTTTGCATGTCAAATTAAATATTTTTTACATAAAATTCATCTTGATTCGCACATAAACGATTCATTTGTTAACACAATAAACACGAGACAGTTCAAATAGAATGACGTAATTTTACAATAAAAAAGTGTTTTACATTTTTATCAATATGCATCTGATCACACTTCAAACAATTAGTTTGGGGGCAAATGAAATAAATAATATGAAATCGGGCATTTTGTACCGTATAGAATGAAAAATATTCTAACATCTCTTATTTATATCTATGATAAATATTTTTGAAAACTACCTTGTTAGAAAATACAAATAAGTAAAAATAATACTTTTTTCTATTAGAAAAACTCACATTGATTGCTAGTGTCAAATATATTTTTTGAAAGTAAAATTATAACTTTTTCTAGGCTCATTCGAGAGCTTCATACTAAAAAAGCTTTATTTTATTTTATTTTAAGAAAAAATTCTTATCAAGATACAGCCAAAAAATGAAATTTTTTAAAAAAAATTTGTCCTCATTGCTTTCAGCATGAGATGTTCTTTTATTTTCTTCTTTAAACAAAACTTTTGACAAATTGTTCCCCTCCCCCGAGTGTGAAGGATTCTAACAAACGTGACTAAGAGTTGAAAAAGCTCAAACATTTTTTGAAAACAAAGCTTTTTGGTTGTAAAAAAAATAATCATCTAATACGTTACTAGCATGTGTTCAAAACACTCCAATTTGGAACCGATATTTTTTTTCTAATTTCCTTCAGTTTTATTGCACTTTGCATTTGGATGTCATTTTTTATAATTATATTTTTATGAATTAAAAGGCATTCTTTGGGGATATTCGCTTCTTAAATAAATTCATTAATCATGGTCATTTCATGGCATTTTTTTAATTTCAAAGACCAAAATTATTCTTCGTTGGCATTTATATTTCTTTGATAAATCGAAAAATAATTATAACTAATCCAGTAACGATAATGGAAAATTTTTGTTTCACACTATTATAATTTTATTATTGCAGCGTTGAGTGAAAATGTATCATTCAAAATTACTTAACAAATAAAATACAAATATTTTCTTTAAAAATGAATTAAAATGATCTAAATAACTATAATAAAGTTCTTTAATAAAACGATTTTTGTTTTATCGAATTCCTTCTGTAATATACAGTCCTGAAACCCAGCGTCCAATATTTGGTATAATTTAATTTGGTGCGAAAGATCCGGGGTTCTACCCTCGAACCGGGAACTTAGCCTTTCATTTCTTCAGTGGATTGATTAAATTAGTACCAAGCATGCTTGGAGATGGCTGCTATAGTTTGTCTGAAGTAAGAACTCCACTAGCCATTCGGCTGGACCTGTGGCGGTGACTATGGTAACGCGGTATAACTATTTAGATTAGGGGTCATTGTTTAAAACAGGTTTTGACTCGGATCGGCTAGAGAAATTTGGAATAGTTTTCTTCGGTCGATTGCGTTAAACGTCCCTCAAATGCACTATTCGTATTTTCATAGACTCTCAGACTTTGTGGCGGGGGGAGTTCTTACCGTAGACAAACTACCTGTTTGGCTCACCACCCAACCAGATCAACTGCTCCTGCACTGAGTCCGAGATCAAGAAGAACTTGGATGGACCAGCTGATGGGCACAGTTGGAATCGGCCGTCCATTGGCTGTCCATTGGAGCCTTTTCTTTTTTTTCGGTTCAGTTTTATAACCAAAAAAGATAATTAACGTTTTTTTCTCTTTTTCTATGCTTTCATAAGGAGATTGTCTGAGCAAAATAGCTTTCCTTCCGTTGGTGAGAATTTTAAAGCGGAAAAGGCAAGATATTTAATTCAAGTGAAATTTTAGACAGTTTTATGACAAATAAATATATTTGATTATAGTAGATTTTGTTTCATAGCTGAATTGTAAAGAAATAAACTTAACTTATCCTACGTTATGTGAAAAAAAATGCTAAATTTTTAATGTATCTTCCCAGACAATAGTTTTATCTTATTTACGAGATTACTTTCTTCTAACTTGCATATGTCTAAATAAAATTCGCATTTTCTGTCATTATTATTTTAAAAATTGGGTCTCGGAAAGATATTCCGAGCAAATCTTTTTTGATAGCATTGTTCATAAGACAATATTTTTCTACCCAAAATTCTCGCTAATTCTGGTTTTTATTGATGTTCAAAAATTAAAAACTCACGCCTATGAAGAGTTACGGGTGAAAAATCTCTATATTGAATTAGCAAATAAATCTACGGTGACAGAAATAGTACAGAATTTCAGGACAACTAGTTTTGAAGCTTTCCAGGAAAAATGCCATTTTGGATGATTTAAAAACTGAAAGATGCTGAAACAAAGTTCCTGTGTTCACCAACCAAAAAATGACCACAACCAGCTCAAGGAAAGGTAAGAAAAGTTACTTTTCCATTTTGAAAATGAAAATAGTATTTTTTACATTTATTGAAACACCTAAAGTTTGTCTTCCAAAACCTGGTAAAATAAGCACACTTTGATATTCTTAAAGGAGGAGGCTATTTTAAACATTCATTGTAACATCTAAAGTTTTTCTGTTGAATAAAAAGTTATTTCAACCTATTTCTGTGATAATTTACTTTCATTAAATTTCACAAACTTGTACTTTATTTTTGAGGTGCATGACTTTAAACCTGCTCTGTATAAATCTAGGCACCTCGAGAAAACCTCATACTTACACGCGAGTCAAAACAGCGCATAAGTAATGTAAAATCCATTTTCTAGATTTCATCACTTCGACGAAAGTTGATCAATTTCAGAAGTCAATGCAATGTAGCAAATGTCATCCACAATCTTGTGGCTCACTTCGATAATTATAAGAAGCGTCTAAAGCTTTTTACTATCAATATGGCTTGCTACTTTGTGTTTTTCTTCAGCTCTACAGCCTGTTTCACGCCAAGGCTGTCTTTAAAAGTTTCGTCCATCGGAAATTATACGCTTTTTAGAAATTATACCAAACAAGATAATAGACACATTTTGAAAACCTTTATCTTGAAACAGAGTTTCATACGCAAACTAAATACACTAATTTGGTGATAAAAATTGGGGTGTGATTTAAAAAGGAGAAATTTATATATAAAAAACAGTTATAAGTTCTTTTTATTTTAAAAAAAAGAAAAATGCTAACCTATCATATCGTGAGGTTTTTCCCGAAGAAAAAAATAAACTTAAAATCAACGAATAATTCACAACCTTTGCATAATATAGCTGGCGTAAATAATGCAGAGATTTTACAAAAAATTAGATCATAATTTTTTTTTCAAGTCTAAAAAATTGGTTTCTCACCATATTGGAAATTTGCGGGATTTTCATAATCATAGGATTCACGATGGTCCATCAAAAACATTCAAGTGGTACATACTGGTACAAACATACTAATTATCAAAACTAAAGGAAATTTCCCCAATTTAGCAATAACCTAAATTTAGATTTTCACTTGGTATAAGTGATATATTAAATGCGCATTTTAGTTACATGTACTCAGCATATAAGGCACCGGCAGAAGATTAACAAATCATAACAGTTAGGAGTAACTGTTACAAACTCACAAGTTATGAAAGTAGTAAAAATTGTCTAAAAACCGTAATTTCATGTAATAAAAGAGTCTTCGCTTAAACACGTTACTCCCGAAAATTAATAATTTGTTTTACATTGCACTTTTGCTACATTTTTTGTTTAATAAACTCATATTTTAGAAGATTTCAGTCATTTAGAGAATATTTGCACTTTTCTAATTATTTTAAATTATATAATATTTAAAATTAAGTAAAATTATGTACTTTTTTGAGACGTGAAATTTACAACAGTTGTGAATTCTTGAATACGTGTCCATCAGTAATTAAGACAAACGAGCTTCATGTATTCCATTAAGTATGCTGTTGAATATTATAATAGCTGTTAAGAGAAATTGTTACAAATAGCACTTGAATAAATAAAGTAGAACATAAAATATAGCTTTGAATTAGAAGGATCTCTTGTTCAAAATACATCCCATTCTAAAGGAACGGGGAAACAAGGCACAAATAGAAGAAAGATGTCTGGTATTCAATTACTGTAATCATGAATGCAAGCTCAAAATTCTGATATTGTTAGCATTATTAGATCATCTTTTGAATAGACTACCATAAATGGACAGTAGTAAGCTAAAATAAATCAAGCAATTGAAAATAGGGGTAAAAGAACATGTTAAATATCATTTCAGAATATTATACTTATAATGAATATAAACAAGAATGCTTTTAACAAAATTTGTTTTGATTAAACACTATTTTTTCGATACTCGGCAAAAAAACTTTACTATACAAGAAGTTACCCAAAATGTGTAAAAATTATACTTGAAGAATATTTTTGTTAAGTTTCTCAATTAAAAAGGCGTTTATATAAGTAATTGCAGAATCTGTTATTTTTTAATGAAAAATAAGAAAAAAAGTTGGAATAAAAGCAGTTTTCACCATTTTTTGCTTATTGTATGATCTTCTTATGGGGAATTTCTTTACATTTTAGTCTCGAAATAAAATCCAGTTAACTCAAATGAGATATTTATATGCCATAAAGCTGTCTAAATGGCTATTTAAATTTAATTTCATACCTTTATTATGCTCTTTCATTGCGGCGTTTAGCTACTTCGTCCGAAGCAGAAAAATGCAATTATATTATTGCACAAACAATCGCCTTGTAAAGGCATGCATACAGAAAAATCTTTAGTTACTCTTTTTGAAGTGATAGAATAGTACAAAATATTATGCACTATATTAGGAGCTGGGACTCAGGGGGATATGGGCTTTAATCTGAATATTTTAAAGGAGGCTTTAATTCGAATTAGTAATATGGGATGTTATTCTTCAACACGCTCTCTCTGCCTTAAATTTTGCTTTTTTATTTTACATTTGGAAAGAGGAAGATAATCCATATATTTCAAGATTCCGGTATGGTTATTGAAAATAAAATAATTTGAACACATCTAGGTACTCTTTATAACATTGGTATTTATACACTTTAATGTTTACACTAAAAAATATGATGCATAGCTGCTAACATGGACAGGAAAAAAATCCAGGGGATTTTAACAAATATAAATTTTATGATAATTATTGCAAAATGTACTAAATATTTTACTCATAGGAAATTTTAGGGATTTTTATAGTCATCAAAACAGAAAAACCAATATTTTCCAGTTATGATTAGCATTAAATGAACTTGAAATGTTACGCATTATGTTTGCTCACAATTTTTAACAGTAATAGGCATTTAATTCATCAAAGAGAGTTAAGAGTTTTAATTAATTTAAAAAAGGAGTTCTAAAATGTTCAGCTTATTTTTATTCAGAACAAAAAAAGTTTTAAACTGATTTTAATAAATGAGGTTAGTTCATTATGTATTAGCAACACTTATTTAAATATTCAAGTAAGCAATAATCTGTCTAAAATTTTATTTCAATAGAGATTCTTTTAGGAAACTTACTCAATTTCAGGAAATTTTCTAAAATGTACAACCACCAAGAGACTTTTTATTAAACCATTAAATCAGGAGAAACTGCCAAAATCTAGTAATCTACTACTATCCAGTACAAGAGTTGGCAGCTATGATAATGTTATACATAAATAATCTTAATAACATTGAAAAATAACATCAATCACTTGTCCTTACATTTTCAACATATTGTGTAATAAGGACATCAAAAAGTTGTGACAATAAAATAAGCTAGTTCCGTAAAGCGGAGCGAGTAAAACGATCTCGCCAAATAATGTTGTTGAGACCGTTGTTGTATTAAAAGCATTTAAAAGATCTGTTATAATCTTAGTTAAAAGATGTTCCCTGATTTTTAGTTGGACAAAGGCCAGTATTTATTATGAGTCGAATAAAATTCAAAATTTTACCGATGGCTACTAAATGAATTAGAAATTGCAACAAAAACAAATAAACAATTATAATATGATCATTTATTGATGAAATCAGAAGGTTGAAGAGATGTGTTTTCTTATTTAGCATTTGCTCGGATTTTTTTTCCAGCTGGCAAAATTGCGTAGATCTATTACCTAGTTATGTAAGGTGCTACTATAGAAAAAAAAATTATAAATTGATTATGAATTTTTTTTTCTGTTTTCAGTTGTAAATACCACATATGATTTTACAATAATTTTCAAAATAATATAATTGACTTAAATTCTAGAAATCCTCTTCCTTCCAAGTTATATTTTAGGACCTTATTTAAAACTATTTGAAAAATCACGAAATTGCTCACACGAATTTGTCTGGGTTGGAATTTATCACGAACATTTTTTATTTAAGGCACTAGAATTGTAATTATGAGAAAAAATTGACGTTTTTTAACAATAAATATCTTTTTGCAAAAAGTCAAAATATTCTTTGAATGTAATTCCTTAGCTGGAGAAATTTCAAAATCTCTTGAAGAAGTCAATTTATTCACATTCTAGTTGTTCAACAATTTACAGGTTTTAATAATTAATTTAAATTAGATCCTGGAAGATCCCTAACAGAATCACTATATCTATATTCAGTGGGACATAAATCTTTTGTTTCCGTAACCATTTATTAAAACATAAATAATAAGTGTAAAAAGTATTTCTTTCCAAATTTTGGTGTAGGTGCAAGAACTATCAGTGGTAGTACACTGAGAAAAAAAAAGTTTGATCAAACTAAATTGTCAAAACTAAACTTGGAACGCCAAAAATCAATTCTTACTAAAGCACTTTGGTTGTGATTTTGGTATAATAATAAAATATTATTTTATAATTTGTGATTAAATTTGAAAAACGTGAGAAAATTTGGTAATTTTATCATGATACCTTAGAACATGGCATCATTTATTCGGTTAAATTTACTTTTAATTTTTTTTATTTTTTTGCTAAATGAGTGGTAATAAAAGCTATAAATTTGAGAACTAGATTTTCCGATAAGCCGTTACTATATGAATGGAAAAATTATTAAGTGAATGGTTTAACTATTTTTGAAACCGGAATTACTTTTTTTTATTTTACGCAAGAAATATCATTTACAGATAGCTCAGTAATTTTACCGAATTTTTCATTCGTTTCGAAAGAATAATATTGCTGGAAAAGAATTCAACAGCAAAGTTCTGAGTCCTAAAATGCCAACTTCTGTTCAAATGAAAGTTAATTTTTTACATTTAAAGTGGTAGGAACGACCTAAATTTGACACGACAAAAATGTTTCCGAAAATCTCAGCGAACTTCATTTAATATCATGGACCAATTGAGAAACGTTTCTTTTTTTTTCTTTTATTTTCAAAAGTAGGAAATTGAATAGCATTGATGCAAATTCAGTTTCAGAGTGAAGCGTCACTACAACCATTAAATTACAATTTACTCGTTTATTAAATATGTTAACTCGATTCTATCTTAAAATATCTTTAGATAAATGACGATTGACGTTGTTGGCAGTCAAGCTCCACAAAAGGTTTCCGAAATACTAATAAATGCTAATAGGAAACCATTTAAAATTATTTTTTAGAAAAATTCCAAAACTGAAAGAAATGATTCAAAATAATTCTGAAGTACTGCGAAATTTTTCTAAATATTACAGAAAGAGGTTTCCAAAATATTCAGAAACGTTTTTGAAAACTACATGCACCGATCAAAAACAACAATAAGAAAAAACCTTGATAATAAGTAATCGACACCGAACTGATTTTCAAAATTCAAATATTCTTCAGGCCCTTTGCCGAATATTAGATTTTCAATCAGTTTGATACAACGACTATTACTTTTTGCATGATTTAAAAATATTAAGAGATGGACAAAGCAAGACAATAGATCTCATATTGGGAATTAAATAGCAATTTTAACCTGCGGGGACCCAGCGTTCAATATATTGAATAGTTCTTGGTCTAATTTTATTACTAAAAAATATTTCGGTTTGTATACTTTTACAACATGATTGCAACATGATTTACATCAAAAATAACTATACTTTACCTCGTTGGACGTAATTTTAGATTACAAAGAACAACTTAAGAAAATTTCATTTCATGTAGCCTTTTGATATTTCATGACACATAAATATCTTGTTTTAGTCCAGTGAATTTTATTTCATCAGCAAAATATGAAGAAATACTCGGAAAAAAATCTGGTTCAATCTATGAAAAATACTGAAAATTAATCAATTTTTGTGAGTCAATTAAAATATTCCAAGCTAACATTTTAATATAACTAATTGAAATTTATTTAAATATTTTTTATCGCATTTATAAGTTTAATTTCTTCAAAGCTACATATTTTAAAATAAAAATCGCATTTCCGTCCATTATTTAATTCATTTCGTCTTTATCCTATGGGGTTAACTAAAGATTGCAACAAAAAATGCTAGAGAACAAACATTAGACATAAATGTATTTTTTAATTTAAGCAAGATTATTATTTATTCATTTTGCCAAATTTTGGTGTAGGTGCAAGAACTATCAGTGGTAGTACACTGAGAAAAAAAAAGTTTGATCAAAACTAAATTGTCAAAACTAAACTTGGAACGCCAAAAATCAATTCTTACTAAAGCACTTTGGTTGTGATTTTGGTATAATAATAAAATATTATTTTATAATTTGTGATTAAATTTGAAAAACGTGAGAAAATTTGGTAATTTTATCATGATACCTTAGAACATGGCATCATTTATTCGGTTAAATTTACTTTTAATTTTTTTTATTTTTTTGCTAAATGAGTGGTAATAAAAGCTATAATTTTGAGAACTAGATTTTCCGATAAGCCGTTACTATATGAATGGAAAAATTATTAAGTGAATGGTTTAACTATTTTTGAAACCGGAATTACTTTTTTTTATTTTACGCAAGAAATATCATTTACAGATAGCTCAGTAATTTTACCGAATTTTTCATTCGTTTCGAAAGAATAATATTGCTGGAAAAGAATTCAACAGCAAAGTTCTGAGTCCTAAAATGCCAACTTCTGTTCAAATGAAAGTTAATTTTTTACATTTAAAGTGGTAGGAACGATTTAAAGTTTTACTTTTGATTTAATACATTTAAATTATCATAATTTTGACCATAATTATGTATGGTTAATTTAAACATGAAAGACCAAGAAATTGGAGTTTGAATTTTTTAAGTGTTATCAAAATTAATCAAATTAAGAATACTAAAATTGCCGTTATCACTTTAAACGTTGTGTGTTGCGAATCTATTTATTATTTGAATATCTAAAGCTGACTAGCAGTTGATTTCTAAGGGTTTCTTTTATTTCGAGATTTGCAATTTGATTACACCGATTAATTCCTTGGATGACCTCCAAAAATGCTTCTACAATTGACTTTAATCGTATGTAACATATTAAACTTATCTAATAATACTCTTTTATTCTAGAAAAATCGGACGAATACAATTGAATAAAAGTCATGTTTTGGTAATCATAACTTTTGGTAAACATAAGTGATTGAAAAGACTTGTCATATTTTGAATGTGGTTTTCAGAAATTTATTTCAATTCATCTTAGTTTTTAATAAAACAAATAAACATTTGACTTCCGTTTTGCATAGTGAAGGAAATAGACATTGCTCAGCCAATTAGTGAAAAATAATTTGACTGAGATATCATATCTCTAAACAGATACGTAATAATGTAAAAAAAAAAGAATTCGATTTAAATTATATATATATATATATATATAAAAGAAGAGATGCTATTGTATAGTAAAAGAATTTGAAAGTGAAAAGATGTGGTTAAAAGATTTAATAGAGTAGAATTTTTCGATATCACATGAATATATTGTTTCTTAATTTGTTTAAAATAATATTACTTCCATACTTATTTCGTCAATATATTTTCATTATGTCATCTTTTCTAGGAGCAAAATTTGGATCTCTTCCAGAGAAAATAGATATTGCTAACATTTCCGAATTGAAAATCGAAATTCAAATCAGGTTGTCTTTAATAACTTAGTCTGTGTATATGTTACCGGCAAAGTATGAAACGCCGGCATTGTATAGAATGCCCAGGCATTCTATAGAATGCCGGATGTTTTCAGGCAAAGTATGAAATGTGAGAAGTATTACATACTTTCCCTTGGCATTGTATAAAATGCCTAGGCATTCTATAGAATGCCAAATGCTATTTAGGCAAAGTATGAAATAAACGTCCTTATGAGGTTATTATGTAAATGATGTTCATGTTACAGTGAATGACCGAAATCGGGGGTTGTTGACTTTCACCGGTGAATGTTGACAGTCACATAGTCGCTTTGGTGAATGTCCGAAATATTTATTACATCCGATTTGATATTAATTTATTCGTGGATATTATTACATTTATTCGATATTTTAATACTTACTGACGATAGATTAGAAGAAACATCAGTGTTTGGAGTATCGGGCAAATGTATACTGGGCAGTGGCACTAGACCTAGTATATATTTCGGACATTTACCGAAGATCTAATCATACTAGATCTAGTTAAGTGCCACTGCCCGGTTTACATTTGCCCAGTTTATCCTGCACTGATGTTTTTTTAAGGTCATTCGCCACTGCCCAGAATACATTTGCCCGGTATACCCCACACTGATGTTTTTTTAAGGTCAAGTGCCATTGCCCGGTATATATTTGCCCGATACTCCAAACACTGATGTTTCTTCTAATCTATGGTCAGTAAGTATTAAAATATCGAATAAATGTAATCTTTCGTCATTAAGTATTAAAATATCGAATAAATGTAATTATATCCACGAATAAATTAATATCAAATCGGATGACGTTTTGAATTTGTCATTTTTGAATGATATTTTGAGGAATCAGAGATGTATTTTATACTTTACCGGTTTCTCATACGTCATTCTATAGAATGCCTGGGCAATGTGTGAAATATAAATCATTTCATACTTTGCCGGCTAATTTTAGGCATTCTATACAATGCCGGATTTCATAATTTGCTGGTAACATATACATATTAAATGTCTTGTCTACCAATTAAATGTTGTAAAAATCAAAAAGTAAATAGATTCTGTTGTTAATTTGCCTTTTAAAAACTGATATATGGTGAATCTGACTTATTTTCAGGAATTAATTACTTCGTTCTGTTTCAGAATTGTTATTTTTGATAAACATTTAATTGGATACTTTGAAATATCTAATTTGAAATTACTTGAAAACGCAAAGATCTTAGCAGTTCAAACGTTAGTAATTCAAACTTATCTTAGTAATTCAAACGTTATGTATACTTAAATTTGGAACAAACTGATTTATGCATCTAAGTTTAAAAAAAGGATTAGATCTGCTTCAAATTCTGTCATTGTTTGTTTGACAAAAGATTACAATAATTACCCCCCAATGTTTGCTAAAATTATTATTAATCATTCATCTAAAATTTTGTTGTTCATAAATTCTGCTTAAGTGAATGACTTACTTTTAAAATAAATTAATTTTTTTCCCTATCATTATTCAAGAGTAACTTTTATTCATCTTTATTGAAGAATCATATTATTAATGATATATTCTAATGTTATATTTTAAATTTCGATTGTCTAAATTTTTTTTATTTTTTCGAACAGCTTTCTTGAGTATTTGAATAATTTTATATGCATTTCATTTTCTCTGCTAGTGTAGTTTGCCGTAACTAATAAGGTGATAGCTATGACGTAACTAATATGGTGGCTGATATGACGCAGTTCTTATAGCAATCAATATATTGTTGATACATCCATTCGAATATAAGTCATCAAATAATTAATGCAGCCGGTTAGATGGATAGAGCGATCGCCTGCCAAAGCCGGGGTTCGAATCCCGTGATAAAGTGTCTTATCGGGTTCTGAAATCATGTCTTAATGCTTCGGAGTCCATTCTAACTCAAATGTAGTGAAGTTAGAGTCTGAAAAGTTCACTTCCGGGTGGTTGGGAAGCATGGTGCAAAAACCGGGTCTGTTCTTCTGTCTAAATTGCGAGGTGTAGTGTGTTCTTCGGTTCATAATTTAGAAGAAATCCCGACAGTTGGCAATAACCCATTAGTGTAAATCTAGTAGAATGCTACTGAAACCAAATTTCACTTAATGTAGATTTACTGAATGAATATAAATTCTCGTCGACAAGTGATAACCATAACTACTTT
Source organism: Parasteatoda tepidariorum (assembly GCF_982258835.1). Lineage (NCBI taxonomy): Eukaryota > Metazoa > Arthropoda > Arachnida > Araneae > Theridiidae > Parasteatoda > Parasteatoda tepidariorum. The sequence continues at coordinate 3,105,476 of NC_141765.1, read as the reverse complement.
TGATCAGATCATTGGATCAAACACATACGATTAATCAAAATATTGAAAACAAAATTCCCAGATATGACGAATCTTTTCTATTTATTTCTAGTTCAATAGAAAGACTTCTTTAATAATGCTCTTTTGCTAGAAGTGATTCAGATGAAACCAACAAATTAATAGGATAACAGTCGAAATTTCCTGAATCTTACTGAAGATCGTGTTAAACTTTTTCTTCTTAGAAAATATGTTATCAGACGATTATTTTTATTAGAAACATATTTTTTTACAAATTTTGACACTCAAGAGTGTTTGAGTAACGCTATTAACGTCCTCCCTTTCGTCCACTCATTAGTTCGTGAGTGGATTCTATTGTGAAACATTCGAATATAATATTAGTTTAGCATTAATTTCATCTTTTGATAAAAATATACTTCTATGATGAAGTTTGGGCTCTTCGGAACCATATGATTGTCGGCATATCCACTAGGGATATTTTTGAAATTTATTTCGGCATGTATTTAAGTAATTGCACGTTACTAAAATCTATGAACTTGTGGTTGAGAAAACTTTCGAACTTGCCGAAATTACTATCCTTTATAGATTATTATTTTCCCAAAATTTTCAGTGCTTTAATAGAACACCATTAAATCTTCTGCATTTTCTTCAAAAAATAATAAAATTTGATTATCAAATTTTTGTTGTTGATAAAGGTTTAAATTTTGTTTTACTTTTTTTCTTAATTTAGGTGCTTAAAAAGTGTTGTCACGAATTAATTATTAAAAAAGGGATTAGAAACAATTATTGTTATTTTTCATTTAATAATGTGTACTTTACTAACCTGATTTGTTTGAAGAATTAGAGGTTAAATTGTTTTTAATTTAATTAATTGTACATTTTTAATATTTCTTTTTATAATTATCTATAGTATTTGTAATTAAATATTTATTTGAATGCTTAATAACAGTCAATGAAGAACATTTACGAAAATTTATTTGGAAATTTCTTATATTTGAATTGATGATTATCTTTGTAAAATAAAATTTACATATACTTAAACCTGAAACTGTAAGTAATGTTTTAATGCTCAGATTCATAATCTATAATTTTTTAATTTATGCTAATTTTTACTATAACCACATAAATTTACGATTGATTTGTGATGCTATAGTTCATTTATAATATTCATTTATATATAGTTCATTAATAATATTTCTATGATATTTTGTTGTACCAAATTATTGTCATAATTTCACCGGTATTTTTCATAGTTACTGTTAATAAGAGTTTAGATTCGAATATTTTTCATTTTTATTTTAGTTTCACTTTTAAATTTTTAATAACACTCTAAATAACTCAAAACTTTTAAAAATTATAATTATTCATTTGAAATTATTGACTTGAAAAATTATAATTATTGAATTCTGGCATCGATTTTCGTTTATTTTCATTCATTGCTTTTCTATTGTGTATAATAAGCATTAAATGGTATTGATTTTGTAAAAAAAAGTCAGTTTTAACTTTAATCTAACTCCAATTCACTCTCTAAATATTTAGTTATGATACTTTCATTAGATGTTCCCTTTCAAATCCCACGTTTTCAAGACAACCGAGTGATCTGATCTTCATATAGTGTGCCATTTTTAATTTTGCTTTACCCTCAATTTTTACTATCATTTCATTCTTTTGGGGCTTCTACCATCTCATTCTTTAGGGGCTTCTACCATCTCATTCATTTGGAGCTACCACCATTTCATTCATTTGGAGCTACCACTATTTCATTCATTTGGAGCTACCACCATTTCATTCATTTGGAGCTACCACCATTTCATTCATTTGGAGCTACCACCATTTCATTCATTTGGAGTTACCACCATTTCATTCATTTGGAGCTACCACCATTTCATTCATTTGGAGCTACCACCATTTCATTATTTTGGAGTTACCACCATTTCATTCTTTCGGAGCTACCACCATTTCATTCTTTTGGAGCTACCACCATTTCATTCTTTTGGAGCTACCACCATTTCATTCTTTTGGAGCTACCACCATTCCATTCCTTTGGAGCTACTACCATCTCATTCTTTTGGAGCTACTACCATCTCATTCTTTTGGAGCTACTACCATCCCATTCTTTTGGAGCTACTACCATCCCATTCTTTTGAAGTAACCTTATTTAAAGATATTTTTGTTTGAAAAAAAGGTCCGGACTTTAATTCAATAAATACTAAACTGTTGAACTAAATAATGGATAGTCACAACAAGGCCAGGTGTTCTACAGTGTGGCATGGTGTTTATTTATTAGCGACACACGGATTTTTTATTAGTCACACACTTATTAAAATATTGAAAAGTAATATCTAGTCAAACTACTTAAAATCCCTATTAAATACAACCGCGTCAAAGCATAACTGCTTTACACCAAAACAATGATGTTTTCGGTTACAGAACAAGCCAGATGATTTAAGCTTGGTTTTTATGATGAACGTAATAAAATCGCTCAGGAATAACTGAGATGCAATTAAAACATCGAATTTCGTTAGCACCTTGAAAATCTAACCCTAATTTAAATGACATGCATATTCGAAAGTATAATTGGCTAATTCAACAGACCTTAACGAATTTAAAAGCAACAACTAACTCTGATTATTTATAATAATTTTGAAATAAATGTTTCAAGTTAATCCTTTTATTTTATGCATAACCTAAACAGACCAGACCTCTAAAAACGTTTATTAACAATTAAATCCAAGTTTATACTGTTGTTTTATTAATTATATTTTAAATCTACTCAGATATGCACATTTGCGTAAAGTCCGAACTATCAACCCATAAACATTTTTTTCCTCTTTTTCAATATTTTTAGTATCTAAGAAAAGTTTGAAGTGGCACTTATATAATCTATTTTATTTCAGGTAATAGCACTTTTTTTTCAAAATGGTTAACAACCCCCGATTATATAGGAAGTGTTCAAACACCCCCTCCCCCCAAAAAAAAATATTATTAACAATTTATTGTCAGCAAAGATTCCAAGGAGTATTTACAAAACATCCTGAGTAGATGTTAATATTTATAAAACTATAATGTTATCAACTGTTATGTTATAAATCAGTCGAAGCTCTTAAAGAGCCATTATATTTTTTGAAAAGAAATAAGAGAAGTACAGAGATTTGAAGAGTTGCTCAAAATCGCCCATTTCTAGTGCTAATAAAAAGCAACTTGTCTAGAACGAGATGAGCTAATAAAAACAGGAGCAGTAACAAAAGAAGGGCTAACAAGTATTGTTTAGCTTGGCCCTAATCCTTGGAGACCAATCTACCTAATGAGTGCGCCAAGTATTTGAAGGGTCGGAGAAAAAGGCTACTGAGCCGATTCACACAAACCTCACGTTGGCGCCATTTCTCCGAGATTTCAAGATACTAACGTCAAAGTCGCGTACTTTTCTATCGATTGAGTATGGTATAAAGTTGGTGAAAGCCGCTAAAAAGGCTGTTGGAAAATTCACCTCACGAAAACTTGATCCTTTGACAGGACTGTATGGACCAAGCCTTCTTAACCCAACCAAAGTTTTGAGAATGATCTTTTGGCTTGCAGACGTCACTATCACTAGATTTTTATTGTTTTTCGAGTGGTCACCGATAAATTGACCGTTATTTCAATATAAAGGCAAAATGCCATTGTGAGATTTCCTTTTCCTGCTTGTTTTTTACCTTCTTTTTTTAGGGTATTTCGTGTAAGACGTGACAAGAGGGGTTGATCTCAATAGCTTTTTCTAGAAAAAAACTGTATTCCTATTTACAGGAAAACTATGATACCATTCTAAAAAAAAGAATCGCTGTAAATACTTTTAGCACTTTTGAATGTAGAGGCTTTAGAATTATGTTTTGAATGTCATTTTAAAAGAAATCCCCCCGTTTTTGGCACTTGAGTTTTATATTTAAATTCATAACTTATGGTAAATATAGCAACTAAGGAAAAAATCATTTAGTCTTAAAACAAAATGCCAAAAATAGGGTAAAACTAATACTTGAATATAATACGGAATTTCGTTGTATTTGATTGGAAATTTTTGATAAATTCCACTTTATAGTTAGTTACAAATCTGACAAAAAGTTTTATCACTTAAACATGTGCGCCAAAAAGGATTTAGTTTACGCAAAGTAATCTAGTTTTAAGTTTTGTATTTTTATAGTAAGATCTAATATGGTAAGTTTTAACTAAAAAGTATGAAAAAAATTTTGTGAAAGATTTTGATCTCTACAAATAAAGTCATAATTTTATAAAAATGCATTAGTATATTACACATTAAATGAAACACCTTTGTAAAAGTTAGGAGGTAGTTGCAAATTTCAATAATATAGTGTGATCAAAAATATTTCAGATTTTTGTTGGTTTCCTAAATTTTAGTGTTTTTATAAGCCCTTGAAAAACTCATTTAGCTTTTTAAAAGAAAAATGAAATTCATTTTCAATAAATTAAATTTCAGTCTCAATTTTAGTGAAGTTTAAAAATTCTTTTTATATTCTGTTTAGAAAACAGATTTTGTTTATAAAATCAAAACATACGGTCATTCATTTGGCAATTTTTTTTCTTTCATATGGACAAGGTTTACCAGAAATTCTAGTTTTCAAAATTATAGTTCTCCTTACCACAAATTTAATAAAAAATGCAAAACTGAAAAGGAAATTTAACTGCATAATTAGTTTTTATGTCATGCTCTAAGGTATCAAGCTAAAGCATCAAGTTTTACCAAATTCACCAAATTTTATCACATATTACAAAATCTTATTTTACTGTTAATTTGACTTAATTCATTATAATTCCCTTCGGTAGAAATTACCAAGGTTTTTGGTGTTCCCATAGCCATAAACGATAAATTTTATCATATATTGATAGTTTTGGCCACACTTTTTTTACTCGGTGTATATTGGTCAGATAGATTAATGGTTATGTGTAAAAATAACTGATACTCGGATGTTTTATAAGACCCCTTTTTTTCAGAATATTCAGGTTTTCGGATTTAAAATTAGAACAATTACATTTTTTAAAATATTAGGAGCCTACTATGATTATTTAAGCATCGTGGCGATCAAGCGTTCGAGAATGTAAACTCTTGCATAAATTCTTACTTCATCTGAAAGTAATTTCACAATTTTAGTTGATAAAATGCCGTATTAGTACTAACTGAACAAATTGAGATATTAATGTTACTTCTAACTGAACAATTTTTGGCATAACTAAACAAATGTAAAGCTATTCAATGCTACCTCTTTTGCGTTTGAAAAATGAAGTGGCTACACAATTCAAAGTTTAACATTTCTCATGTCTAAAATGATTTACTTCCATAAAATGTAAATGCTTACTCTTCTGTACACAAATTAGCCTTTAACACTTATTTCCTGAAAGCCATCAACGGTATTTATTAAACTTCCTCAAAACTGCGGAGATGAAAGCGAAAAACTGAGCCTTTCAGAAATCAAGTAAGATCGTGATGAATCACGCAAGGGAACAAAAGATAAAAAGACAAACGGATATTAAGATAACAGACAATAAGAATGATATCTGTCCAAGATATTAGATTGCGGACGAGGTTTTTTTCGGAATAAATACGATTGTATTGTAAAATGATCATTACAAGCATTTATATTATGGAAGATGGATTAAAAACATACAAATAGTTTAAAAATGCCATCATTTATTTATGTAATTTGTCATATGGAAAATATATCTGTAAAGGCATTTCAACCAATTTGAAACCTACAGACAAAGTTTTTGTTGCTTCTCTCGTAAAATTAAAAAGATTTATGATTTAATCATATATAAAATGTTATTCACACAAAGGAAAATATATATAATGGCATTTGTTAAATTCTATTTTAAAGAAACAAACATGAAATCAAATTTAGTTTCCTGCATGGATCTCTGCACTGTGAAAAATTTCTCATAAGAACATAATTCTGTAACTTTCCACCAGAAAATTTCTGTTTTCTAAAACTGCAGAAATATACTGTTAAACTACATCGTAATCTGTCAAAAGAAACATGTTAAATAAAATCTATAACAAATGACACAGATTTTATCTGTTTTTTAGTTTCAAATATGACAAACTTTGGTGTCAAAGCTCCAAGAAATAATCTGATTTGTGAAACAGATTCTGACCGGCCTGAATTTTGCCTAAGAAGTTTACTTCTTACCAGAAAGATTCTGGGTTCGAATACCGCTTCGAGCTGTCTGAAAATAACGATGGAAAAAAAAAATTCCTCCACGAGTTTTTCAAGCGTGATTGTTTTCTATATCTCAAAAATCATGAAGAATCCCACAAAAAATGGAACAATTAAAAAAAACTAATCAAAATTTTAAAAATATGTTTCACTATACAAACCAAAAGATAAACAGCTACCTTCATGCCGAATTTCTCTGCCGTGCCTGACCTTCGGAAAATATCTGTTGTGTACAGATATTTTCCGGAGTGTTTTGTTACAGGAAATGTCTGAGCATGTTTTTTTTCCGTAGCATACGGATAATTCCTGGCTGCCAAACATTTTCCGAGTAATAATAAATTTTTTATTTCATTATTTTTTTTTTTTTTTTTTTTTTTTTTTTTTTTTTTTACTGTGCGATTGTAAAAAAGTTTAGTAGAGGTGGTAGTCATGGTTCTTGCAGTCAGTGCCACTCAGAGCTAATCAAAAGCCGTTGAGAGACCAAAAAAGTGCAATATAAAAATCCTGCATTTTTATTTAAGATTAAAGAATAATCTATTTTATTTTAGTTTTAATGTTTGGTATTTTAAGATAGTGAATTTAAAATAAGCTAATATTTTTAAAATTGTCTGATAAACCCTACTAATAATAATATTAAGATTTTACTGAGGGTTCTAAAAAAATTCGTTTTCTAAAAAAAAACATCTTACATTTAGATATAGTGCCCTTTTTTTAAAAAACTTTCAATTGTCTACAGATGTAATTATTTTAAAATGTTGTTTTGTATGTAAAGAAATTTTGTATATAATTTTCCAGAATGAATTCTGCAAAATATCGATTAAATTAGCAATTTAAATATCTCCAATATTTCTCTAGGTTTTATTAAAAAACGTAAATTATCCGGCATTACTTTAAAAAAAGTCTAGTTCCCACAAAATCCAGTTGTCTGGACCAACGCAGAATTAAGGCAATGAGTTCAGATTTGAGCAAACATTTTAAGAGTACAGTTTAAATTTCTAATTAGTAATTAAGAAATGAGTATAAAAGTTGGATTATCTCAAGAAATAATAAAATCATCAATCTTAACAAATCCAAACAAAGCTGCGTTTTCTGAAGAAATTCTTGTTTCCAATGGAGAAATTGCAGCTTTTTAAATTTTACTATGTGGGCTATCAGCTTCATTGCATACTCTATTAATAACGTTTAACTCTCAGCACACGAGCAGAAAAACACAGCAGTGAGCAACAAAAATAAAGTAATTCAATAAAAAAAGACCACAAATAACTTTTGGTCCTAATGAACAATTTTTTATATATTGAAAGGACCAATCTTAATGATTTCAATTATTTTTACTTCCAATATGCTATTATAAATTCAGTCTATTTCTAAACAAAACTGTTTTTGTGCTTTTATTCTCAAGAACTATAACATCGATTTCTTTGAAAGTTCGCAATTTGTAGTTTAAAAATCATTGGTTTCAAATTATCTTCAGTATTATCCGAGAAATCGAATACGTCTTTGGTTTTTAAAGTTTTTTTCACCACCAATAAAAAAACATTTTATATTGGAGTATTTTGGGGAAAACATGTTTTATAATTTTGAGCGAAAAGGACGTTAAAACGCTAAATTTTAAATTAATGATAAGGGACCCAAACTTTCAACCGTTTTTTTTAATTATAAAATCATATTTTCATCACATAAGGATCATACTTTCCCAGATTGCGGCCGCTTCCCATATTTTAATAGTTGAATATACAGGGTGTTTATAAAGTCCCGGACCCATTTTGATGTTTAATAACACATAAAATAATATAGATTAAAATTCATAACATTAATGGTTAGATAGACTCAAAAAGTTTCCTGACCCTTGTCAATGAGCTTCCACGAGTGCCCCCTTCGTCGCACGGAGAATGTGAAGTCGTTAGTCAATTTCACGCCAGGTAGCGGCAAGCGTGTCGGCATATACAGAGGCTATTGCGGTTGTAATTCTGGCTTTTAGGTCATCAATGTTCGGCATGATCCTCCTGTAAATATTGTCCTTTATAAATCCCCAAAGAAAGAAGTCCAGCGGCGTTATATCAGGTGATCTGGGTGGCCAAGGAATTGGAACTCCTCGTCCAATCCATCTTATTGGAAAATGGTCATTCAAAAACTACGAACGATGATACCCCAATGAGGTGGTGCACCATCTTGTTGCAAAAAGGCATGCGGCTAAAGCTCTTCTAGTTGTAGAAATACGAAGTTTTCCAACATGTCTAAGTATACGACTGATGAGACAGGAAGATGGATTGGGCGAGGAGGTCATATATATATATATATATATATATATATATATATGTACATTATATATATATATATATATATATATATATATATATATATATATATATATATATATATATATATATGCATATATATGGATGATTCTCACGAAACACGACAATTCACTGTCCCTTGCTCAAAGATCTAATACTATAATACTAAAAGAACTTTTTTTATAAAAAAAATTAATAAATAGCATTGCTGTTAGTATTTTAAAATGACTTTGCACTAGCATTGACTGTTTTGTATACGTAAAATTGAATATCAAAATGTCATTTTCCTGGCATGTACCAGACAATATTTCCAATAATAACTAGCTTCAAAACTTCCCATACATTTTTCAAAATCTAATTTTTTTCATCTTATTCTATGTAAGCATTTCTAGAATATACGCAGAGGGTATTGTTTACTAAAACTTCGTTTAAAATAGTTTTTTCTGTCAATAATTTGTTTGTCCCATGAAAATCTGTCATTTTCCTGGCTACTTTTATTTAGTGGTTTATAACCAAAATAGATAGAGCCAGCAATCAATATCTTATTTTAATAGATTGATTGGATGCCCTCCTATCTGAACATGTCTTGTTGCATGAATAAAGAACCAATTTTCAGGCTCAAAATCTATTTCAAAAATATTTTCAAAATGAGTAGGTTTTTATGCTGTCATTTTCCTGGCTTCTTGAAACTATTAATAGCAAAAACTACAGAAATTTATCTGAGTTATTTTAAGAAATACTGTTTTTTTCTGCAGAATATAAAAGTCTTAGGCCAAAATATTAAATCAAAGTAAAGTTATATGCTATAAAAAGGCGAATTTGTCATTATCCTGGTTGTCATTTTCCTGGCTTATGCCAGGACATTAAAGTGCTACCAGAAATTCTTTTTAACTGTTAATACTGTAAAAAGGGAAAGCAAATATTAACCTAATACCAAGTTTATGTATGATTGTAATATGCTTGGATGTAATCAAATTTATTTACTTATTTAATGATTGATTATTATACAAAATTTTATTCTGTACATATCAGCAACAAAATTTTTTTTTTGTTTCTTTCTGCAGTGGATAAAAAGAATTAATTTCAGCAATTTATGGTCCATTTAACATAAAGGCTTAAGTTGAGTTACTTACTATTAACTTAAAATGACTGTTTTTTAAAACTTCTAAGGTATTTTGTCCTTTTCCTGGCATTCAAGATTTGGTGAATTTCTATTTTATTTTTTTATATCTCGAGCAAATGTCAATAAACTACACTGCTGTCTATAAGATATTAATAAGTGTAGCTAAAGAAATATACAAAAAAAAATTTAGATTATTTTGAAGACTTTAAATTTGAAGAATTTTTTTGGTCCGAATTGTCATGTTTCGTGAGAATCATCCATATATAACATAATAAATAAATACAAAAAAAAAAACACGAAGAAAATTAAGAAAAACAATAAGTTTCATTTATTACGCATAAGCTGCAAGTGAATAAAACTCATAAAATAAGTTCAAAATGAAGATAAAACAAAGGAAATTTACAGACTAATGGAAAAAGGGGAAAAAAGAAGAGTAAAAATTACAAGAACTGGTAGGAAAAAAAACTGGAAAAAAATACGAAAAAAAGGATAGAATTCTTTCAAAAAAATCCGGAAAATAAAAGATATAATCTTTTCAGCAGTCCACGCGACTATATCCTCAAAAAAGATTAATTAGATTAATTAAAAGTTTAATTTTCTTCTTTCCCCTTTTTTCATTATTCTGTAATTTTCCTTTGTTTTATCTTCATTTTGAACTAATATATATACACACACACACATATATATATATATATATATATATATATATATATATATATATATATATATATATATATATATATAGAATTGTCGTCAGCCTTCTGAGCCCAAGTCTGCAGGTTCGATCCCCGGCCCAGACACCGGATTGTCGGGATGCAGAAAATCCTCAGCAGCCATGTCGTATGATTATGCGGCACGTAAAAGATCCCTGGAATGCCTCATTGGGTCTTGGCATTTCCGGCAAAATTAAAAAAAATACCTCGTGCACCTTAGCATCCAAATTGAGTCTCGGTGCTACCATCTAGTGTGGCTGAAACTAGACGTCCAAATTAACATGACCAACGGTATCTCACCCATTGTGGTGGTCCTGAAAGAGTGGATACCACCTCTGGAGAACGCACTAGGTCTGCTTATCGGCAAGACCGATTGTGCAGTTCATTGGAAATTATATATATATATATATATATATATATATATATATATATATATATATATATAAGTTCAAAATGAAGATAAAACAAAGCATGTCGGTAAGGAAAATTACAGATTAATGAAAAAAGGGGGGGAAAGAAAATGCATCTTTTAATTTATCTAATTGATCTAATTAATCTTTTCTGCAGATACAGTCGCGTGGGCAAATGAAAAGATTATATCTTTTATTTTCCGGATTTTTTTAAAAGAATTCTATCCTTTTTTTTTTCGGATTTTTTTTCCAGTTTTTTTTTCCTTCCAGTTTTTGTTATTTTTATTTTTAATTTTCTTTTCCCCCCTTTTTTCATTAATTTGTAATTTTCCTTTGTTTTATCTTCATTTTGAACTTATTTTTTTTGTTCTATTTACTTGCAGCTCATGCGCAATAAATGAAACTCGTGTTTTTTGTATTCATTTATTATGTTATATATATATATATATATATATATATATATATATATATATATATATATATATATATATATATATATATATATATATATATATATATATATATATATATATATATATATATATATATATATATATATATATATATATATATATATATATATATATATATATATATATATATATATATATATATATATATATATATATATATATATATATATATATATATATATATATATATATATATATATATATATATATATATATATATATATATATATATATATATATATATATATATATATATATATATATATATATATATATATATATATATATATATATATATATATATATATATATATATATATATATATATATATATATATATATATATATATATATATATATATATATATATATATATATATATATATATATATATATATATATATATATATATATATATATGAAGAAAACACAAGTCATTTCCCCAGACGAGGCACAAGTTGGCTTCGTTTAAGTTTTAGTCAGCATCTTATGATAAATTCTTAAGGACTATATTTAGGGTTTCTCCAGGATCTTGAGATTTGGCCATTCCAGCCACAGTTTTGCTTGTTGTCACAACATGAAAAAGCCAAGCATTTTCGATGGCTCCTGCCATTTATCTAGGGATTCTGAAAGGAAATTGGTTGATAGAATGTCCTTAACTTAATCAAACATCATTCAAACGGGATAATTTAAAGAATATGATATGTTCCAAAACATGACGCCATTCAGACGATAGGGAATTTAAGAGATTTTCTTAATGAGTATTTTTCTAAGAATTATTACCCATTAACTTCAGGATATTATCTTTTAATTGGAATATTGGCTTCTTATGGCTCTTCGTGAAAGAAAGATTTCTACGTCTTAAAATTAAGAGAAATCTACTTTAAGCTTATGACTTAATATAGAAAAACTCGCATGAGATTATATGCATATATATATATATATATATATATATATATATATATATATATATATATATATATATATATATATATATATATATATATATATATATATATATATATATATATATATATATATATATATATATATATATATATATATATATAGGTGCTTTTATTCTCAATAATTTCCTTTTCTAAAAACATAAATTTTAAATAAAATTGAAAGATGGAAAATTTGTTTCAAACATTATTCAGAGAATCACATTTCCTTTAAAAATTTATTTTACTTAAAAAATAAAACGGAAAATTCGTATATTTTTAAAATAAAATTTTAGTATTGATCACATATTCAATATTCTAAAATATAGGATAATATTTTAAAAATAAGGATTTATTCTAAGAATTTAAACTGAGAAAAAAATCTGAAGAGAATTCAAGGAATTTTTTAACTGATAAAAAATCTGATATATTTATTATGTATTTACTTTTTGTCAAAAGTAAATTTTTAATCTTTTTTTCGTAACCCACAAGAAATGGAAGAAATCTTTTTATATATACAATAGTACGCCTCTAATATATTCGAGTTATTTTTCTTGTTAAAAAATTCTTTGAAAGTAAAATCTCATATTTCTAACGTTGATTTCAGTTTGATTTAGCTTCGAAACAGTTTCAAATAATAAGCAAAATTATTTTTAAATATTTCTTAGAAATTGTATTAAAAATAACTCTCCTAACAATTATAATTATAAATACGTTTACTAGTTATTCTTAAGTAATCGAGATTTGTTAAGAAAAGCTTACAATAACATATTTGTTCATGTTTCAATCTAGTTAATGCGCTCGTAACTAATCATTTTCCAAAGGCTTATAAGTACAAAAATTAAAAAACAAAGTACAAAAGCCAATGAAATATGTGTGCTAGGAATATAATAGTACGTAATGTAGCTCTAAAAAGTAGTAATTGGACACAACCCAAATGACATTCCCTAAATAATTATGGCATAAATATTAAGAAAAAATTTGCATATTTCTTCGATGATATGATCTTTGAAAAGTCCTGTAACAATAGTTACTGAAAAATATTTTTTTTAATATTTTAACAAATCATAATATAACTTTTCCTAGAAAAGTATTTCTATTGTGCAGATATTACTTTTTATCGTAATTTCTTAAGTCGATAAATGGCATCGTTACTATTTAGGGCTCCTAATATTTAGTATTAAATTCTACACATACAAATGGAAATTAAGTTTAAAAATTAAAAAGTAAACATGAGTACTGAAATTGTAAGTGATGAAAAAGAAATCCTTTTATTCTCTATATTTTCTTTAAAAGTCACTATAGAAACTTTTATTTAGAGCAATTCCCCGAAAACAGGAAAGTTTATGGTCAATTTAAAAAAACATGTTTACATGGACATGTTTGGAATTTATTAAATTTAAATTTTACATTTTTTTTGTTGCTCCTGTATAAAAAATGCCTTTTATTTTGTGTGATTGGGGTTCTTAAAGCAAAAAAAATATAGTACACTAAAAGGCAATTTCTTTCAATTTATCCATTTCTTTTTCAATGGATGCCTGAAAGGAAATTCCCCGGGGGGTAATGGGGAAAATTAGAAGTTGTTATACAGTTACGAAAATGAATAAGACTATATTAAAATCACATTTGGTATCCACACTAGAAAACAATTTCAGGGTTCCCATGAGCTGCAAAAATAAATGAGTATTAGCTAAGATTTTGAAAGACTACTGAAAAATTTATCTTTCTTTGGTGAATTACAAAGTTATTTCTGAGTTCTTGTTTGCCCCCTCCTTTAAATAGATTAAAACATCTAGATATCTCTCACTTTTGCAACCACTTTAAAAGATGTGGTTAACCCTGATTTGGTGTATAATTGGTACCATTTTCGGTGTTGAGGTTAACTCTTGTTATTGCATGTAGTCACAATTTTTCATTTACCTTTTCACTGCAACAATTTTATTTATTGATTTTTCTTTCTGTTTACTGACATTGCGTATTTTTATGAGCATTTAGAATCTTCCTCACAAAAATATCTTGTTTTAAAAACAAACATATTTTTAATAATATATTCGCACTAATTCTTTCGAACAGTTGTTTTGTCAATTTTATATAATTTTTTGCAAAATAATTACAGTTCTATACTTAATATATTTAGTTTATCTCAACACCAAAAATGGTGGCAATCAGAACTTCTTACAGTGCATAATACAGGTTATCGTGACTTTTTTTTACTGGAATATTCATTATTTTATACATGTCTAATGACAGATAACCGCTGGAATTTCCCTGAAAAATAACAGCACTATTAAATGTTTTCAACCATACTTCTTTTAAAATTTATCTCAACTAGTCTATTAAAATTTTAAATCATGAGTTTATAAGCTGGAGGTCAATCAATACTATTTCCTTACACCAAATTCACTAATTGGGATTTATAAGATTTAAGATTTTAACTAAAATTCCCCAATACTATTACTTTTTAGTACGCCAGATTTACCAGATTAATACGCCAGATTTATTTTAATATATTTGGTTCGTATTAATATTATCTTTTGCTACTCACATTTATGAAAAGTTGTAAATTATTAAACTTTCCACGCTAGAATTGTATTATAATTAATTGAATTTAATTTCTTACCTTCAAGAAAAAGCATTTAATCATTTTGCTTGATTAAAGTGCCAGATTATCTGTATTTAAAAAAAATTAAAACTTCATATCGTTTTCGAAATTGTTAAACATTTTCGGTTAAAAAAAATTCTCATTTTATTATTCATTTTCGATTGTATTTGCTTTTTAAAACCTGTAAAAAACTTCTTTGAGTAAAACTAAGTTAAAAATAAATTTCTATTAATTTTAATTATGCGGTAAGTTTATTCTTTTATGTATTTAATTTCTGCCATATTAAAAAAGTGGGCATCAATAAAGTTTGTATATGTTATTTTTTCAAACTTTTTTTCGCAGTTTCGATAATTATTTCTCAATTAACAATTTATGTTTTATTTAGTTTGCATCATTTACTTTTAAAATACTTATTTTTTTGTTTTTAATACCCATATAAATAGAACAGAAATGTAATTTAGTTCATAATAGAACTTACAAGTCCTTGACTTTAAATGTCCTACACGTGGTACAAACTAATATTTTAATGGCTTTGTATCAACATTAATTTTAAAGAAAACAAACTCTTAAATAGCATGATAAATTTTAGGGAAATTATTATCTGATTGTCATGTACATGACAGTGGAATTGCCCTTTATTACACTGGTAGAATTTTAATTCCTTAATTATAGTAGTATAACCGGCAGCAGTCTGTCCATCCAATTAACCATGAAGTTTAAAGTGAAGAACATTTATTATCTAAATGGTTTTAAAGCAATTTACAACTAGTATAATTAAAAAAAACATGAAAACAAAACTACATGGTTTTTAAGCCATTTACAACTAGCATAGTTTCAAAACCATAAAAACAGATATTTAGAAAGATTAGCAGCTTTACAGCGCTGTCATCTATGCATGAATGAGAGTATCGCATTCCAATAGTAAAGGATCACAAATTGAGGAGTAAATGACTCCGGAAACTCTTCATGTGTTGAAGGAAATATTTAGGTGCCAACGTTGGGTCTCGAACCACCGTTCTACCAGTCATGAGACTGGCCATCACTGCTATATGTACCCATCTGCGATGAACAAAGTGGCTTCATTAGGTGCGCCTAGTTTGTGAGAAAACTCTGGTTGTTTAACCGTATTCGGTGAAAGCAGTTAATACACGGTTATTTGAACATATAATTATTCTACCAAGTGGTTTTAAGCTGATAACTATATTTTGAAACCTGATGTCATTTTAAAGCTGAATTGAAATTTCTTTAAATTTTAAATCTTCGAAATCCCCTTAAAGAGCTGCAGTAATGAAAATTATTTTTGGATTTTGTTCAGTGATCATACAAAAAATATAGTTAGATGCTTCTGAATTGCAATAGAAATAAAACTCAGTTTTGTAAACAGTAAAATTGTTAACTGTACTCAGCTATTTTAGAAAATAATTTTATCATGAGCTCTCGTGAGTTTTGACGAAACAGGAGCTCTTAAATATTCAACTCTCATGACTGACAGGCTTCCAGAATTCTTGGCTATAACTGAGTAATTATTCCCTCATACACTTTATCTTAGGATTTTATTTTCTACTTAAATGTGCTGTTTATCAATTTTTGTTATTAAATCGTGAGATTTTGATGAAACTGGCCTTCTAAAAAAATTTAAGACAGTAATTTTCTCAATTTGTCAAACTTTTCCTGTGAACATTTCTCAGGAAATGGTTTCGGAAATTTTTTTTAATGTTCATTTTCTACCTTGCACGTGTCTTTGCATTTATTGCAGTTCAAACGTTTTGAAATGCAATAAATTTAATGACACTGACTCTGTTCTGGTAATTCTTTCAGAATAATTCTTCTTTGAGGACCGTGAGAATATAATGGTCAAAATTTTAGCAAGTTTTTCTAAATTTATATATTTCAAATGCATAAATGAATGACATGGTTTAATAAGTTCTTTAAAATTATAAATTATCGCTGATCAAGTGAAATTTTCGAAAAATTTAGGAAATTCCTGAAAAATGTGGTTAATGAAAAAACTTGGTTAATTAAGTAATAAATACCATTTTTTTTCATTTTTGAAGTAGTTCTACTTGTCACTGGTGTCAATGCGTAAAAAATATTAAATTTTCGCCCAAAACGAAATAAAAAATCATGATTTTCGAGGGTTTATTTTTTAGTGCACGTGCCGACATAATTTCTTGTGTTTATTTAAGCTTATACTGTTTGAAATGCAATAAATATGACACTAACTCTGTTCTGGTAATTATTTCAGAATATTTTTTTATGAAGACCGTGATATTATAACGGTCTAAATTTCAGCAAGTTTTTCTAAATTCTCATGTTTCAATAGCATAAGTGAATGATCCATTGTTATGCGTTAATATATGCTCCAAAATTAGAACTGATCGTTGAAATGAACCAAGTGAAGTTTTCGACAATTCATGAAAAACGCGGTTAATGAAAAAACGTGGTTAAATCAGTTTTAGAAACAATTATTTTTGTTGTTGAAATAGTTCTATTCGTCACTAGTGTCAATGTATAATAAATATTTAGTTTTCTCTTAAGCATGGTTTGAATTTATATCCAAAAAAGTTGCCTACTCAAGTTTTCAAAAATTCAATAAGATACATAATAGAAATTCTAAAAGGTAATATACTCTCATAAAGGAAGATTAAACCAGAATGCCTTTAATAAGTTGTTAAATCAGATCATATTTCCATTCGTATTAAGCCTTTGTTCCACATTGTCAATTTAAGATGGATTAATTTTCTCGATAATATGGTTCAATTTAATGCAATATTAAGTCAACTTGTTACGTTATTAAATGTACTCTTAAGTTGCAGGTAGAGCTCAATAGAATCTAATTTTTCTAGCAGTGTACAATGATTACTTTAGTGAAGAATTTTTCCTTGAATGGAACCAATTTCTTTAGAAAGTATTTTCTAAGTAAAATTGAAATAAGAATTTATTAATTCAATATTTAGTTTGGTAATAAATCCTTAAAAAAGGAAAAACTAAAATCTTTCATTTCGAGTATTTATAACTGTGTATAAATAAACTGAAGTTAAAATAAATATTCGGATTACGCAATTTATAGTTAATATACATATTATGCAAATTTCCTGTTTCAACTTTTTTTAAGTATAAATGTATTTCTTTGCATTTATTAAACTAAGTAATTATATGAAAAACTTCTAGGAATAAAATTTTTCTTCGCTTTTTCTATGACTCAGTTATGGAAAATACTTTTTTAGAAAGCAATTTTTTTTTACTTCGTTTATACTCTTTCGAATTTATTTTAGAATTATTTTGGGAAAAATGAATGCAATTTAAAAGCTTTCCTTTTGTATTCTTCAGTTAACGATTCATAAGAGATTTAGAGGGAAGTAACTTTTCCCTGAATAAATTTCTAAAAGCCTAATTATAGAAAAAATTTTTTTGGAGATTTTCAGACATTTAAATTGATTATAATTTTCTCTAAGTAAGAGCAGACTTGAAAAAAAAAGAAATCGATAATAACGCAAAGCAGAAATTTGAGTATCTCCAAAGGAAAAAAAAAATTAAGAAATGTAAACATGAAAATGTTTCAGATTCAAATGTTCAATGATTGCGAAACGTAAAACTGAACTGTTATTGGCATATAATAAGGTATCCGTTAATTATATGAGAATTTTAATCAATTTCGTAACTTCCACGTGACTAAATTGTTTGTGCATAAATTATTAAAATTCTCCAATTTAAACTATGCATCTGTATTAAATATCTTTTGCTATGTAGATTTATTCCGATTAATACATTAAATTATTAAATAAATACTTTGAAGAATACTCTGGTAATTTAATTGAAAAAATTAACGGAGATTTGCTAAACATCGCAATATGATATGGGTACTATAAAGGTCTAACATAGATATCTATTAAAACATATACAAACGTGTAGACAAGTGTTGGGCATTAACTGGAGTTGGAGGCCGTGAAACACATTACGCTCCATTAAGAACCCGGAAAATAAACTTATTTCGATACGGATAATAAAGGTATACCATAATAGATATCTATGTTAGACCTTACAGTACCCATATCATATTGCGATGTTTAGCAAATCTCCTATTAATTTTTTCAATTAAGAAAAGATATTTAATGGAGATGCTATTTATGCGATAAATATTTTTAAATAAATAAAATATTTTTATAACAATATAAGCAGCAGAGCACAATTGTTGGATCTGTTTACTAAAACTACTGATTCGTAATATATGTTTGTAAGTTAAAATGCCTTAATCCAATTATCAATTTTCAAAAGCAAATTATTTTAGAAATAATTAAAAATATTTTAAAGAGTTAATATTATTTATAGAACATGACATGCAGATAGTTGGATTCTTATCAATGGTATTAAATTTATCTAGTTTTTCTCAATTAAACTTTGTTTGAAATTAAACTTTTCAGCTGCTGTCTCCAATTTTATAGAGATTTCAAAATTAGCTGCAAAATAGTGAAACTGAGTTTTTTTAAATGACTTAACTCATTTAATAACCATTAATACATGCCGTTATAGGAAGCAAACAGTTATTAAACAATATTCATCTCAAATTTTTCTACTGTTCATGAAGGACACTATAGATTCTCCTCAATGGTCTGCAAACAAACTTTTGAACGGTACTGTATATTAAAAGGACTTTCCCTTTAATTACTTTAAAAAAACATGAGCATGCATCTTTCATCAATTACGTCAATTGCAAAAATGAAAAGTGAAAATTTTCTGCACTCGAAAATTTATATTTCATAGATTACAGAGATGACTAAATCGAGATAGTGTTTGACTATCAAAATTTTGAATGCATACATCACGCAAGAAATGTGAGAAAATTGTTATGTTGTTATTAGAGAAACGAAAATCAATTCTCCAAATTTACACTGATAATAGGAAATTTGTCAAAAATTTTTTTTACATGATGTAACGTAACTAGATAGAAACTAATAAAAATGTGAATTATCGCTTATTTATTCTGAACAAACTAGTAGAACTTAGCGATATTTTTAATTAAATATCGATAGATAGTTCAAATTTTACAAGTTATTTTGACTTTTCAATAAATTTTTTATATGGTTTCAACTTAACTCGCAGTCAGTACAAAGTAAGTTTTATTCTTGGATTCGCTATAAAATTATTCAAGTTTCGTATGGTACACATTATAAAATGTTATTTGATACTTTATTACATACTGTTGTTTGATACATTGTTCTCATGAATCATTAAGTAACAACGATTTCATTTCGAGATGTCAAAATACAAATACTTTTAAAAATACTCGCATAAAAACACCATGTCAAAATACTGTGATGAATGAATTTTTAAAATTTATTTAGTGCTTACCTAAGCACAGTTCTATTTCTTTTCCTAGGCAATCTGTATTTTATCAGAGATGCGCAACCAAATGTGAAATTATTAAATGATAAAATTTAAATTTAGCGCTTCCATGTACTTATATATTGCTATAAATATATATATTTTTGAATTCCAATGCAAATAAAAATAGTGATTGTTGTGAAAAGAAACTTACGTGGTAGAGATTTGATGTAAAAAAGGAATAAGATGATTCGCGGAAGACAACGTATTCGTTCCATGTTGTTACTTAGAGAGATTCTCTTCTACTGAACTCAACAATCGAGAGGCGGGTAATGTTCTTTACTCTTTCATCCAATCGGAGGAGAAACCAGAAGGCGCGCGCATCTTCAATCTAACCTCACAAAGCTACAAAAAATCCATCACAAAGTTTTCACAAATGCTAGGAGAAAGTTTTCGTTACCATAAGATTTTTCTTTTTATTGGGATACACTATTTGTTGCCAATCAAAATAGAAAAAAAATATCATATTATAATTGTTATCGACAAAGTCGTCGCTAGAATTTGCCAGGCCCTAAACAAAACATCGCTTAGGACCCTTTTAATCTTTTCTTTCTGCTAGGTCCCTCATTCTGTCCCTGGGTTCTACTAGGTCCGATCTATATTATAGAAATAAATTGCATATTATAATTAGCTAGGTTAATAATTTATTTATTTTTTTTTTTTAAATTTCATTATTAAAAACAAAAAAACTTCATGTTTTTCTGATATTTTATTTTAAAATTTATCATACTGATTCAGTTTAATGAATGATTTTATTTTATAACCATCGTTGAATAGCCAACCCAATTTTGGGTTTTTGTCTACTAATGTTAACTCCGTAGCCTTGTAATTTCGAACCCAATCCAGTAGACAAAAGGTATCTTGGATCAAGTATTGGGAGAAATTTTCCTTCGTGGAGGACTTTTTTGAGGGAACTAACTCGCATTTGCGTTACAGGAAGAGGAAAACAACGAAATCTTAGTCTGAGGGATAATGAATGATTTATCGAACAATTCATGTGTGTTTACAACAGTTTCTCATGACTGTTAGGTCAAGTTTAGCCTAAAGCGCCCTCTATGTTTATTCAGAAAATATTTCAAAATATCAAAGTGGAAAACGTTTTGAAAATGTCTAATTTTTAAATATTTAAAAACTTACTCCAATGCTACATTATCTAAGGTCATAAAAATTCTCAAGAAAATGAAAATAAGACATTGATTTTGATAATTTTCATCTGGGCGGAAAATATCACCAAATCGAAAATTTTTAAAAAAAGTTTAATAATTGTTTAAATATATTAGTTATTTGTCCGCTTTAAAGCCCAGATAATTCTTTACGACAAAATTGTGTAAAATTGCAGTTTGCTTCAAGTGTGAGGCACTTAAACTGTGACTTTTCATTTTCCTTGGCTTTGAAAAAACATGTTAAGGATTTCGTCTAAATTATCAACTAAAAATATTTTGATATTTCCTTTTCTAATTCCATTACTTGGATTTTGATCAGTTTTACTGTGCAAGGCCCATAGAAGGGTCATTCTCACAAAAAGGTCATTTTTTAAGTCCCTTAGTAATAAATATTAGGAAATACAGCAGATTTCTTAATATTTTTCTTCATCATTTTTCGTAAAGTTCTAACTAACAAATCATATGCATTTCTGCTAAATGCATTTAATATTTCATTCTTATTTTATGATAAACATAACTTCAAAATCCCCTCCGTGGACGTCCCAGCGTCTGTGACACAAAATAATTTTTAATGGCTGTTAAACAATTTAAATGTCATTTTAATGATTTTTGTAGTTTTACCTAATTAAATGTTTATAGTAACTTTTTATTTAATATTTTTTTTTAAATTATTTTTTTTAAATAAATTACTGGTAAACTTTGTCCATCAAAAATGAAATCTCCCTCCATGGACAATTAATATAGTTCGGTAAATATGCAATAAAAAATGCATATACGAAATCCTTATAAGACAGCTGCTGGGAAAGGTAACCATTCCATTTTCTAATGTTAACTATCAGTTGTTTTTGTTCTCTTTGGTGTCAGTTTTGGATTGTCGTGTTCAACTGGGGTTTGGCAAAGTTCTCACCGTATACTCCGTGGACATCATAAAGAAGGTAAGAGAAAATTATTTTATTTTTGATAGATGAATTTTCAATTGCAAAAATAGTATATTTAATAAAAAGAACTGCCCCATTTTTGTAACTTTAAAATTAAAAATCAGTAAAATTCAAGAACTAGTTTTGTCTCCTCCGTGGACATAACAAGTCCACGGAGGAGAAGACACAGTCAGTGGAAGAGACAATGTGTTAGATAACCATAATACAATTTTAATAATTAAAAAACTATTTTCTTTTAATTGATATTTTTTAAAAAGGAACAAATGTGTTAATTTGTTTGTATTTTTAAAGAAAATCAATTAAGCTTAACTTTTTCTTATCGGAGAATTAAATATTGGCAATTTTTCTAAATAATTTCTGTGACGTTTAAGATTTTTTTTCTCTTCAAATTTTAGGAAAAAAATGGCAAAACCGAAATGTAAAAAAAAGAAAGCAATCAAATGTTCAAATGCAAAAGAGAAGGAAGCAGAAAAAACTTAGTATGAGACAAGCTAGTCAGAAATTAAAAGAAAACCCTATATTGTTTGAAGAAAGTAAAAAAAAAAAGAGCAAGGAACTTCAAAATCTGTATCAGAAAAAGATTTAACAGAAAAATCGTGATTAAATGTACTTAAATTTCTGGAAATTGATAGAGCAAGCCGTTTGTGCCCAGGGAAAAAAGAAACAATAACAAGAAGAAAAGATAAAAAGAAAAAACGTTATTTGGAAGTCAGTATGTTTAACTTGCATGAAATGTTCATGAAAGAGTACCCTCAACTTTCATATGGAGTCTGAATTTTTATTTCAATAGTCTTTACATTTTAATTTATTACTGTTCAGTAAGAGTTACTTAAAAATTGTACACCTAGGTTAAAAATGGATGCTTCCTTTCATAGCAGTATGATTAATCGGAAGTAGCTCAATCTCTAATAATGAAATATTATTTATTATTTACTTATTTATGTTAAACTCATATCAGTTGTACCCAATAATTAATGAATTAGTCTTCATTGATATTTTATAACATAAAATGTATCCTCCTTTGACTATTACATCTCCTCCGTGGACAAGGCAGAATTTAAAATATTTTAAATCTGGTAAAAAATAAAATAGAAAACTTGACCATTATTATAAGGACATATAACAAAAATAAATAGAGGCATTTATGTAATTTTTATCACTTTCTTAATTACTTTAATTCAAGAAAATGTTTTAGTCTATTTATACCTTTTCAGTGAGAATGACCCAGAAATAGGAATATGACTGAATTTAACAGCCATGTTTAGGTTATTATCTATATGCCTTAAATGGAAAAGACATTTTTAAGATTTTCAATGCTAAAAATATCTTTAAAAAGACTCTGACTTCTCTTACACGTTAGAACATTGCTAAAAAGGGATGAAAAAAACTAATTCTTTCAATGGAAATCACATTTTTTTTCAAATTTATAACATTGAAAATTACTTAGAAAAAACCTGAATGTTTACTAACATTATAAACACACCTTTTAATATAACTAGTGCGTGGCTCTTTTAGAAATGTGGGATCTGAGTAAATGCTTCGTTTGCTGCATTCTTACGCCCGTTCTGAATATAAATTTCACTAATTTATTGAAAACATTGCCTAAGCGAATACAGAAAAACTGTTTTTGAGAATGATTTGAGAAGAAAAAAAGCTAAATTATTAACCAAAAAGCAGCTTGATAGACGATGAATAAGACGCAAAGATCAAAAGAAAAAACTTTTTTAAAGCATAAAGCTAGCAAGTATAAACATAGAACGAATAATATCACTAGTAAATATATTTTAATATTTCCAATACTGTCTTCATGAAAATATCATATTAATTTTTATTCAATAAATGCCAAATGTTATTTAAAATGTTTATGAATATTTTAAGCGGAATCGGTAGGGCTAACCAAAAATTCTAAAACTGACCTTTTTCGATGCACCTTTTCTCGATGTACGATGTACGACCTCGTACGATGTACGATGTAGCATCTAAACAAGATATTGCTTCAGTTCTTTTTTTCACAGAATATTTACTGATACATATATACACTGTGATAACTGCTAATACATATACTTGGAAAAATATTTCAACAAATTATAAACTGAGAACTTTTGATTTTTCAAAAAGTTTAATAATTTTTGAGTAAAAATTTTTCATAACTCAAAAAGTAATTTTGTTAACGCTAAAAGATTATCACAACTGATAAAATCTCAATCATCCCCCAAAAATTTCAAAGCGATATCATAAGTATTTTCATAAAAACGGTACATCGCAAAAGGTCAGTTTCAGCATTATTGATAAAGTGATATAGGGTGATTCTTTGGAAGCATGACAATTCGGAAATTTTTTCAAATTTAAAGTCTTCAAAATAATCTAATTTTTTTGTGTATTTATTTAGTTACATTTATTAATTTCTTACTGACAGCAGTGTAGTTTATTGACATTTGCTCAAGAAAAAAAATAAGATAGAAATTCACCAAATTTCGAATGTCAGGAAAATGATATATTAGCTTCGAAGTTAAAAAAACAGTCATTTTAAGCTAATAGCAAGTAACTCAATTTAAGCCTTTGCATTAGATGGACCATGAAATGCTGAAACTTATTATTTTATCCACTGTAGAAAATATCAAAAATGTTTTTGTTGCTGATATGTACAGAATAAAATTGTGTATAATAATCAATCAATTAATAAATAAATAACTTTGATTACCTTCAAGCATATTACAATCTTACATAAACTTGGTATTAGGTTAATATTTTGCTTTCTCTCTTTACGTTCAACTGTCTAAAAAATTTTCTGGCAACTATTTCAATGGCCTGGCATTCATAAGCCAGGAAAACGACAGCCAGGATAATGACAATTTGCCATTATATAGCATTTAACTTTACTTTAATTTAACATTTCCGCCAAAGATGTTTACATTCAGCAGAAAACAACAGGATTTTTTTAAATAACTCAGGTAAACCTATATAGTTTATGTTATTAATGACTTCAAGAATACAGGAAAATGACAACATAAGAACCTACTTATCTTGAAAAATTTTTTGAAATAGGTTTTGAACTAGAAACTATGTACTTTATTCATGCAATAAGATAGGATGGTATTCTAATTAATCTATTAACATAAGATATTGATTGCTGGCGCTATCTATTTTGGTTATAAATAACTAAATAAAAGCAGCCAGGAATTTCTTGTAACAAACAAATTTTTGACAGAAAAATTTTTTTTCACCAAAGTTTTCGTAAATAATAATCTCCGCATATATTCTAGAAATGCTTACAACGGTTGAGATAAAAGAAATTAGATATTGAAAAATGTATGGGATGTTTTAAAGCTAGTTATGATTGGAAATATCGTTTGCCACATACCAGGAAAATGACATTTTGAAATTCAATTAAATTTTTTAAATATAAAAAACAGTCAATGCTAGTACAGGGTCATTTTAAAATACTAACAGTTATGCTATTTATTAAAATTTATTAGAAAAAGTTCTCTTAGTAGTATAGTATTAGATCTTGAAGCAAGAGACTGTAAATTGTCATATTTCGTGAGAATCACCCATATGCCTTACCGACTCTCCTAAAATGCGATGTGAATTGGAATTTTTTTTCATCTTTCGGTCTTTCGGTTTCCATCTTTTCGGTCTTTCAGTACTTACTGACCGCTGCCAGTAATTCTAGATTTCCTTGCTCTACTGAAAACTGTGCTCTTACTGAGGGACGTATATATACATATTTCAAAATTTTAAAGGAGCAGTAAGACATTTTCGACATTTATCTAAACACAAAACCACATAAGTTTAAACAGGACACTTATTATTATAATAATTTAGATAAGAATCATTTGAAAACTAATTCATTTCTAAATCAATATAAGAAATTGCAAGATATCAAGATGGCAAATGCAAATAAGTGCTCTGATTGAGAGGGATTGATTCAAAATTAATTTTTTCAGGTTTTTCTTGTGACTGGTAGCGGCCCCTATTTAAGGTTTACTTGATTTATTTTTGAGGTATCAAGGTTGATTTGAGGTATATTTGAAGTTGCTGAGAAAACAGCAATAAAAATTATACCTCGTAAAGGTTGTAATTAAGGTGTACGAGGTTGTTTTATATATACTTCAGCTTATTTTGAGGTTGTTTAAAAATCAACTTCAAATCAACCAGGCTGATGAGGTGATTTTCACGGTATACGAGGTTGTTCTTCTTACACTTGTAGCAAAAGAGGCATTGAATAAGGTTTAAAAAAATCAACCTTATTTCAACTAATGAGAGTGAGGTATTTACGAGGTATAAAAAAATATACCTTTTTTCTACTGAAGAGAGTAAGGTATTTATTGAGGTATATGAAGTCATTAGTGTGCTTGACATTTATTAATTTAGTTTTATCACTTTTAATCAAATATGCTTCAATTTTCAAACTTAAATTTTATTATTTTTGTTTTAAAGACACGTCCTGATCTTAAATAATTTAAGTTGGAGGATATTCTTAGAGGCTGTCGTTGAAGGCTTAGCAATCGAAATATTTCTCGTCGCTGTTTAGGGTAACGTTACTGGTGGATCGTTACAGTAGGTTATGCACAGCATATTTCATTGTTCGAAATTTATTCAAATAGAACTATTCTTTTTATTTTGCTTAAATGTATATGTATTAACGTAGCAGTATGCAAGCTGATTAATTGAGTAAAATGTTCATAATTTCTCTTATAAATTCTTAAATAGCAATTATGCTTTGAAGTTCTACTACTATAGCTGTATGATTATCGCTTGGATATTTGTTGCGAAGTTTATATTGTTTATATGTATACAATATAAACTTTATATACATACATATATATATATATATATATATATATATATATATATACAGTGGTGGCCAAAAGTGTGGACACTTTTTGAAAGTTTCATGTTTTTCAACTTTGTGTGCTTGTAGAATATATTAATTTTCACTTAAATACAAACGTTTATCTATCAAATTGAAGGTAATTTAATGTAGAATTTAATAATAAATACAGTATTACAATATCTGTATTACAAAAAAAGTTATGCGATTAATAGTAAGATCTATCTTAGATTTGCATTTTTTTAAAGTGATACTTACACAATCAATACTTGGTAGGATAACCCTTAATTTTTAAGACAGCTTCATAGCGTCTTTCCTTTGAGTGAACGAGTGTTTGGAGTTCATCTTTCGTAATCACATAGTGCCAAGAATCAATTATAGCTTCACTTAGTTGTCTTTTATTGGATGGACTTTTTTTTCGTACAGGAATTTTCAAACGTCGCCACAAATTTTCAATTTGTTTGAGATCATGGCTGTTTCCTGGCCATGGTAATATATCTATGTCTTTATTTTGAAACCATGCTTTGCATACTTTTGCTCTGTGGCTTGGAGCTGAATCCTGCTGAAAAATAAATGGTGCGTTGTTGGAGAAGGGATCCCTGATGGAAGGTATCAATTTTGGTTTCAGGGCAGTTTCGATGTATTTTTTTGGCATTCAGGATGTCATCAATCACTTGAATTCGGCCCACACCATCTGCAGATATACATGTCCAAATCATGACACTTGTTGGAGTTTTAGTAGTTGCGTCAATGCAATCAGGATGAAGGGCTTCACCTACTCTACGTCTCACGTATTTTCCACCATCACTTCCAAAGAGCGATATTTTACTCTCATCACTCCAGATTACTTGCTTCCATTGATTTTCTGACCATTTAATGTCTTCTTTTGCCGACTTAACTCGTTTTTCGCGTTGCTTTTGATTTAAATATGGTTTTTTCCTTGGAATTCTAGCTTGTAGTCCAAATCCTGATAAGCTTCTTTTTATTGTTCTTGAACTTACTGCAATACCAGCTGCATTCATTTCACATCTAATGGCATCTGATGACATTCTTCTATCTTGAAGGCATAGCCATTTAATTTTTCTATCGGTAGTAGCACTTGTGCACTTTTTTCGGCCTGATTTGGCATCCTGAATGCCAAAAAATACATCGAAACTGTCCTGAAACCAAAATTGATACCTTCCATCAGGGATCTCATCCCCAACAACGAACCATTTATTTTTCAGCAGGATTCAGCTCCATGCCACACAGCAAAAGTATGCAAAGCATGCTTTCAAAATAAAGGCATGGATATATTACCATGGCCAGGAAACAGCCCTGATCTCAATCCAATTGAAAATTTGTGGCGACGTTTGAAAATTCTTGTACGAAAAAAACGTCCATCCAATAAAAGACAACTAAGTGAAACTATAATTGATTCTTGGCACCATGTGATTACGAAAGAGGAACTCCAAACACTCGTTCACTCGATGAAAAGAAACTGTGAAGCTGTCTTAAAAATTAAGGGTTATCCTACTAAGTATTGATTGTGTAAGTATCATTTTAAAAAAATGCAAATCTAAGATAGATCTTACTACAAATTGCATAACTTTTTTTGTAATACAGATATTGTAATACTGTATTAGTAATTAAATTCTACATTAAATTACCTTCAATTTGATATATAAATGTTTGTATTTAAGTGAAAATTTATATATTCCACAAGCACACAAAGTTGAAAAACATGAAACTTTCAAAAAGTGTCCACACTTTTGGCCACCACTGTATATATATATTTACAAGGCTTATCCCCAGTTCCCTGATATTGCTGAGATGATCTTGGCTGTAAATAGCACATGCGCAGCAACGCAGACGAAGAGACTAGCAAGCTACTGCTCAGCCTTGCCCTAGGAAATAGATCTGAATTTATACCTAAAAGAAAAAGTAATCTCTACTAATTAACTACAGAATTTATGTAATTGTTGATAAGAATAGTGTGCTAGATATTTGATTATTGAAAACTAATAACTGTACTAGCTCACATCTTCATGTTTGATCATAAAACTGCTATTTTCACTTCATGTTATTTTTTCGCAATTTACCCACTTTAATTATTTACTAAGTATATTGTTATTACTTATTAGAATATTGAGCAGAATTAAATTAAACCCGATTTCAAGTTTATATGACAATTTGTCTCAAGGTTACGAGCATTTTTATGCAGCTGTTTATGTTTCACTACTTTTACTACTTCCTGCGAATTTCGGAAATCTTAAATTTTTTAGAAATGAGTCAGTATAGTATGCAATTTTAATCCGGAATTGAATAAAATCAATTGCAAATAAAAACATTTATTGTTGAAAGTAATATGCATTTTTTTTGGAATTTCATCCTATGGGATGTGTATTTATAGTTAAACAAGTGTTTGTAACAACTAACTATTAGTTTTATTCTGCTCGGTATTATAAGTTATATAGGAGATTTTATACTCAACTTATTTTAAAAGTATTATTTCAAATCATTCTCTCTTAGACATTTTCTTCATATGAAAATTACTCACAATTTTAAAATAAATGCTCCTTATCAGCTTGTAGTTTGTTCTATTCGATTGAGTGTAAAAAAAGAATAAAAATTGGTACATAACATAAAATTTTTAATTTATTAAACGATTGTTGATTTTTGATTACATTGATTAAAAAATTTTAAAATAACTATCTTTTAAGAAACTCTGATGTGATTGACAATAACGTAAGTCCTTTTCAGAATCAGCTTCAAAAATTTAAAAAAAGCTATTAGTTTCATGAAGTCTGACAAAAAGTTTAAAAATATAGACTTGGTATATTGAGTTTAAAGATTTGTAAAAAAACAAAGAAAGAAAATCTAATTATCAAACTTACAAGTTAATGTTACCAGATGTATAAAAAAATAAAAAGTGTTAAAATTTCAAAATAAGATTGGAATTATGTATCTGAATTTTTGTAAATGTTGCTAAAGGTAGTACTATCTTCAGTGTATTTTATTTTGTGGCTGTGATACCTGTCATGCTTTTTAAATACGAGGATTGAATTGAAATGGCAGAAGAGTAATACTATTTATCTAAAAAAGAAAATTAATTTCATCCAGTTAATTTAAATCATAAAAAAACAATTTCTAATATTTTAATATTTCAAAACCTACCACTATTATTGTAAATATAACTTTCTTACTAACTCGTATTTTTTTTTCTCTTAGGTTCCAATAATTACAAGTTTCAACATGTAGACGGAAACAGTGTTTAAAATAATTTTGTTGGTTTGTAAAAAAAATTAAATTTTAGTTTTAAATAAAAGTAATTTGAATTTCAGCTGACTAATTATTGAAATTTGTAGTTTTATAGCTTTAAAAATTCAAGCACCTTAGACAACTATCTTCTAAAAATACGAGTATGAGTTCCCATAAATAATTTAACAATAGCATTTATAATTTAACTGTCAATAAAACAGTAGAATTTGGATAAGTGTTGTTTTAAGATGATTTAATTCAATCTATTAAAATTATAGAAGAATTATGCATTTGAAACTTTCTTTTATAGCTTAACAAAAGAAGCAATTACTGTCGAAGGTTTAATATTAAAAACTTCAGGTTGATAAATGATCTCTACTAGTGAAAAAAATTTAATGATATACATTATTCTTCATATAATATATATGTATAATATCTTTATATACATTATATTTTTTATATAGTGAGTCTAAAAATTAATAAACTAGGTGGTCCGCATAGCACCTCACATTCGTAAGTGCTAAAAAAATTTAGGTTGAGCTACATAAGCCTGAAGTGCAAAATGTCGCATCTTTGGTTGATAAATTAATGCTTCTAAAATGCAAAAATATAAACTTGAGGTTACGAAATAATAACTTAAGGTAGAACATGGAACACATGGCGTTAATAAAAAATAACCTTTCCAAGTGTTGAAAATACACTTCAGGTTGATTTATAACCACCAGAAGAGTAAAATGGCACACCTTAGGTTGAAAAATATATACCTCCACAAGCATAAAATTATATACCTGAGGTTGAAAAATAATTACCTGAGGAAGAACCAAATACACCTGAGGTTGATTTATAACAACCAGAAGTGTAAAACGACACACCATAGGTTGAAAAATATATACTTCTACAAGCATAAAATTAGATACCTGTGGTTGAAAAATAATTACCAGAGGTAGAACTAAATATACCTGAAGTTGATTTATAATAACCTTAAGTGTAAAATGACACACCATAGGATGAAAAATATATACCTCTACAAGCATAAAATTAGATACCTGAGGTTGAAAACTAATTACCTGAAGTCGAACAAAATACACCAGAGGTTGATTTATAATAACCTGAAGTGTAAAATGACACACCTTAGGTTGTTGAATAAATACTTCCACAAGTGTAAAAAAATATACTTCAGGCTGATAAGTAATAGCCTACGGTTGAAAATGAAACACTTTAAAGTAGTAAATATCTACCTCTCCACAGATGTAAAATTAAACACCTCAGGTTGATACATATATACCTCTGGAGGTATAATAAGGTATATTTGAGGTTGATTTTGATGTATTCATTCGCACCCTTTTCAACTTTAATGACGTATTTAAATAACAACCTCCTGTATACCTTTAAAATATACCTCGTTTATACCTCATTTATACCTCGATTTTTTCATAAGGGGGTATATTAAAAAAAGAGACTAACATAAAAACACATTATGTTTTTCTCATTGAAGTACTGTACTAGATTTATTAATTTTAAAAATAAGTCTTTAGTTTAATGTTTGCTTTGTTATGTCCGTGAATCATCGTAAAATTGTTCCCAGCATTTACAGATAATGGCATGCATTATCTATATCTTATTCAGATTTTCCGTAGTACACTATTCACCTTTTATTACTTATTGTTTGTTTTCTCATTTTATTTTCGTCTAACTAGAGCAAGGCATGTTTCTATCATGTTTTAATTTTTTTTTCGAGGAGTACCAAATGCTTTTAAGATGTATAATTGTCACAGTTAATACTTATCCAGTTCTTAAACAACATTCAATGTGTACACATCACTCTACATTCGATCGAATCCAAAAATTATTAAAAATTATATATTTCAAAAAGCATTTTTTCAAAATAATTTTAGTTTCTCTAAAAGATTTAACCAAGAAACTGAAAGTTTTTTTATTAAATCTTTTTGGATTACAACAAATGGAATGGCTCAGTAATTAAGGCACTTTCGCACTTAAGACTGGGATCCTGTCCAAGGCCGTAGCCAGGATATTTTTTCGGAGGGGGGGATATGGTAAGAAGCAAGGACAGTTTCAGACATGTAAAGTAGGGGAAAAACATTGTAGCAAATATTGTTTATTCTGTTGCTTGAAAAAGTTTAACTAGTAATTAAAAAATATTACATAATAATTATTTTTCAATTAATATTGCATAATAATTATAATCAATTTGTAAACAAAGTGTACAAAGACATGCGACGGGGAATTGAAGAAAATATTTCGATTACTTTTTTAGGACAAATCGGAATGTCCCGAAATATGCTTATTAAAGTTAGCCCTGCTAACCTTTCTTCTTTAGTAGCATTTCTTGTTGCTGTTTTTACGCGGTTAAGAGTAGAAAAAGTTCTTTCTGCAGTTGCTGTGGTGATTGGCAACGTAGCCAATATTGATAACAAGCAATAAATGTTTGGGAAGAAGATACTGTCACATTCTTCCATTGCTGAAAGTGCCGTATCTGGTCTACTAAAGGGTTCACGCAGGTTCCACTTAGATGCCCATACTTCCATTCCTCTCATGAGGTTTTCGATGTCAATGAAATCTACGTAGATTCAAAAATTGCATAAATTAATATGCTGAAAAACAATTGATTTCGGAGGAGGAGTCTGACCGAAGGAAAGATGAGCCACAAGGTCAAGTGAAGTTGATGCACTAGCGAAGGTGGTGTACTGGGAAAAAGTTTGATTCGACAGTTTCTGTTTTTCTTTTTACTGGGAGGCTCAAAGAAAGACTAAAAAGTTTGAATCTAAGAATTTCGGGGGGAGGGATTTGTCCTGACGGCCCCCCCCCCTGGCTACGGGCCTGGTCCTGTCCCTGTCCCCGATGGTGGCGTGAAACCTACCCAGCTTCAGAGCGATGCGTACAAGTTTTTCAGAGATGGAAGAGCTGTCAGTGTGCCTCTGTCATGCCGTCACAAAATTGTGAAGGCTTATAATCTCTGTGACCACCCTTGTCTAAACTAGGAAGTAGCGAGAATGTTGACTATAATAAGAAGAATTGTAACTTTTATGATGGCAATTATTTATTTACTGCTCTCACAAGAGGTAAATGTTGCCAAGCTATATTGTCCTTCATTGTAGTCACCATCCTTATGTATTGTTTAATAACAGCAATATGGAAGTCGCAGAGTATCTTTAGCAGCTCTTGTTATGTTGACAGTCAATATAGGCTGGTCAACAGCCTGAAGAATCTCTGTCCTAAATCATATGCGGATGATAAGCTTGTTATACGTTATATAGCTGATGATGCGCAATTCTACCATATTTTGGTGACACTCGCTGAAGACCACCCTTCCACTGCTTTGAAAGGCAGATTTATGTAGATTTCTGCCAGCTTCTTGTAACTTGTTCTGTACGATCTTCGGCACCTTCAATCTTTATCTAACTCCACTGTTTTTGATTTGAAAGTATCGTGATAACATTAAATTAAATTGCCAGCTAAGATGGAGCTATTCCATTCCTGTCAAAGAGCACACTCGTGATGTTAAATAGGAGAGTCCATTATCTGTAAGAGGTAGGCTCAAGTAAGGTATTATGTTCCGTTGCGTAATGTCTCGATTATAATGTACCCACTCCGATCTTTATATTGAAATCTATTGATCATTTGGATTTGTTGTGTTCTTTACTATAATTTCAAAGTTTAAAGGAAAAATCAGCTCATTCAAAATTTCACAAATGCTTTACAAAGCTCAAATGTAAGCTTCATAAAGTTTCATAACACAAATATCAGAACTCAGGGCAGCTACATCAAGTTCAGATATTTGATAAATACTTAAATTAAACTCTATCCTTGATGTATTCCTAGTTAAAAAACATTTTTGAGACATTCTTCAAGAATTCATCAAAATACTAAAAATGATATTGTAAATGTAAATTTTTGAGATTTAGTGTCTATTTTTTTTTCTTTTTAGATCAAGTTTGAAATTGGCGAATTAAAATTTTTACTATTACCATTTTAGAAAAAGATAAAAATAGATCTTTTGCGTTCAAGTTTGAATAAGTTCTTAGTCGCTTATTTTTCCTATTAATAAGTTTTTTTAAAATATGTACATATTAAAATCAAATTTTAATCAATTTTTCGAAAGTAAACTTTCTAAAACATTCCGGAATTTACCCAGTCACATTTTTCAAGAGTGACAAAATTAGAAAACGGAATTTTTGTGGTAAAAATCAGTACTATCAGAAGTTTCAGTACTATCAGAAAGTAAATATGAGAAAAAGAAACAAAAGATAACTTTAGATCGTGTTTTAATTATGATAAAAACACAATATTTCACCTTTTTAAAGAAAAGTAATATAAATATTTTTTTAAACAAAAATAGGCGATCCAACCTCTGCCTGTTATCATTCGCTCATATCTCGCAACTGCTAACGCAACTTCTCAAAAATAAAAAAATAAATAAAATTATATAAAATAATTGTATAATTTACAATTATATAAAATAATTGTAAATTATATAAAAAAATATATAAAATAATTGTTAGCACTTTGAAATGATTTTATGCAAACGACTTCAAAGCCTAAGAACAAGCTTTAAAATTAAAAAACTCCAAAACTAATTCAAAATTTAAAGAAAGGTTAACATTCTTTTTATCTTTAGATAGGAGAGAACGTGGCTATAAAAAAGCATAATTTTATTGTGATAAGTTTTTCTTAAAAATCAAAAAATCCTAAACTCGTAAAGAAAGGAATATAAACTTATTAATTACATCAAAATGAAATTAAAACAAAATAATACTCAGAAAGATATGTGACTTCAAAAAAAAATCATAAATTACCGTGCTAATAGATTTCGCTAAACTAAACTGCGTAGCGCTGAAAACAAAAACTTCCATTTTGACATAAGAAAATACTCAGAAACTTTATGTATGCATTAATAACATTTTTATACCAGCCAGAATGTTCTTAAAACACTAGTCTAAAAGTCTGCAAAATTTCGTACTTTTTCACAGTATTGCATAGAGTAAGAGTCGCGAGCTACAAAAATTTCAAGAAACGGTAGCGACTAACATTGATGGCAATAACTGCTTTTTTAATGTAGACAAAAGCAAACCTAAAAGAAAATGTATTCCTTATTAGTCTAACAATTTGCAATAGTTTTTATAAAATTTTAGCGCTATCATACTCAGGTTTAATTTTTGGTAACGGGCCTTATAATTTATGTTAGATAATTTTTTTTAATCTTAGGGTTATTTTTCCTTTTTTCATATTTTCACTTGTAAATAAGAAAGTTAGCCATTGCTTATCACATATATGTATATTTCTAAATACATAAAATTGTTTTTATGACTTCAAATTTTCCATGATTTTAAGAAAAGCAAAAAAAGAGCAAGAAAATAAAAAATAAAAATAATGTAAGAGCAGGAAGTAGGTAAAAGGACACCAAAAGAAAAAGATTTACAGGAACCTGAAATCCATTTGATCGAATTTAGAAAAAAAAAGACATTTTCCGTTTCTATATCCATTTTATTTTTTGTAAGACTATTTTGAAAAACAGAAGAATAACTAGAATTTCTGTCCGCAACAGTCGAAAGAAATAACTAATAAAAACATTTTACGTTTCCGCAGTTGGGAAAGTAAGTGCATAGTCGAAAGAGATTTATACAACCAGAAATAGAATTTAACTTACTTTTCTTCTCAAAAAACACATTTTTACTGAAATCGATCAAGTTCGAATTAACTTGGCATCAACTCGAGCTTTATAACAATCAGAACTATTTAGTAAGAAAGAAAAGAAATCTTCCACAAAGCCGTTCTGCCTTCCTGAACTCATTTTTTTTTAAATTCTTTTAAAGAACAATAATCGGTTACCCTACAGTAGAAAAAGTGATTTATCAAGAAAAGGTCGAACTTCATAATTTAATTAGTCTACGAAGAACTCGGATACATAAGCAATTCAATGAATTTCATAGACACATATTAAGTGCTGAAGTATGTTAAATGAATGATAAGAAATTGATTCTAAAAAGCTAAGAATTAATTTCCATTTATATTTCTAACTTTGGCCCGCTGCCATGTCGATTAGAGTTTTCAGTTGGAAAATAAATGATTGTATATTTCATGCGAGAATCACTGAAAAGAATTTTGGTTTCAACAAGTTAAATCATTTAGAAATATTATTTAATGTTTTTGTAAACTTACTGCTTTTTTTTTTTTTTTTTTTTTTTTTTTTTTTTTTTTTTTAACATAGAGATATTTATTTCAAGCAAATTATAGCGTAAAAATGTATGTATTTGCTTCATTTCAAAGAAATTTTTTAAGCATATTGTTTTCTTGAATAAAATTAATAGGGCCAGTGAAGTAAAGATATCAATAATAAACTAGGACTATTATTCAGCTATGAATGTATTAAAAATTATGTATTTGAACTTAAAACTTGAATGCATTTGAACTCAACAGAACTGACCCAATGAATTAAACTAAAATAGCTAACGATTAAAATATATATGAAATTAAATGGAAATAAAATGATTCTGCTGTCAAAAACATCGCAATTTAGCATGAACTGCAACATAAGGTGATAAACATTATATGATTTAAATAATAATAACTATGGATTGATGATGCAGACTGTCCTACGATCGTAGCAACACATATTTGTAGCACAGAAAATAGGAAACGGTTAAAATAAATTAGAAATAAAACGATTCAAATAGCAAACGATTAAAATTAATTAGAAATAAAATGGAAATAAAACGTTTCTCCTATCAGAAACATAGCAATCTAGGAATTCACCGTGAACTGCAACATTAGATAGTCAACATTTTATGACTTAAATAATAATAACTATGGATTAACGATGCGGACTGTCCTACGATCGCAGCAACACTGATTTGTAGCACATAAAATAGGATAGTTTGTTCATTAAAAAAAATTTCTGAATAATTTATAATGTTTTTATGCTCTCTTGCTAACAACAAAATATTAATTCAACAAATACGTGCAAAATGGCTATTTGCACATTTTCAGAGTGGTGCAAATTAAGAAATAGTCGTTATTTTGCTTTCATAAGCTTCTTAAGTTTCCTGATATTCCCATATGAGTAACGGACAGACTGACTAACGATCACGCGATAAAGGAAATTTATACCGACATTTTCTGTCAATAGTGTCATTCCAAAAGTATCAAATTATTTCTTGAACATAATATCTTTTACTTGGCAGGCGATGATTCTGAAACGGTTCATTATTAAGATATGAAACAGTCAAATATTAAATTTATATACTAAAGAGAAGTCTTTTTTGGTTTATTGATAAATCACTAATTACTTTTTAAAACGCAACTGGCAGTGAAAGTGCTGCATAGAGTAATTTCTCGGCAAAGAGAAAAATTATACTTTCACCTGAGTTTCTTTTTTATAGTTAAGAATACAATTATTTTATGCATCCACATTTGGTATTAAGATATCTCAGGGTCATATATGCATATTTTTTCCCAAAATTAATTAATTTCAGGCATTGCGTGGAGGACAAAACCGTGGAAACATCGAATATTTTAAAATATTCAAAAAAAGTTTAAAAGTAATGAAATAACACCCATAGTTTCTGAAAAATACTTTTTATACTTGAAAATATCACAAAATCAAATGAAAAATATCAAGCAATCTTGCTTAGGAAAATTTTTGCTTTAAAAATTATCGATAATATTGGGGAGCGAGACACAATACTAAAAAGCTGTACAGAAATTTAAAATTATAAGAGATTTAAACAAAAAGTATTTTGCGTGATAACTGAAAAAATGTTACATTATTAAATTTTAAATTTGTTAATTTTCTCTGAATATAATTTCTACATTTTCTAAAAAAAGGACAGTTGAATAAAACATACACACTTGAACAACTACCAAGAATGCATAGTCTTCAAATTCCACGTTCGATTAAATATTTTTTCTAATTTTACTTTTCTAATTTCATCTTCGAAGTCTGATTATGAGAATTTACTATTTGCCCTGCAAAATGTTTAGCTTCAACTATCATATTTACACTTTTTCAAGTATTTGTCCTGTTGCAGCTCTTCAGTAAAAAAAGTGAACAATTTTAATACTTTTTTTTATCCCGAAATCAAGTGAAGCATTTTTACGACCTTTAAAAATTTTAAGTAGGAAAACTTGATCTTAATACACGTTAAGAAGCATTCATCCATAAAAGAGAGAGCAAACTTCTAATCATGGTGCACAAGATGTTTTATAAGACTTTGTACTCAATATAGTGGCCCTTACTCCTGGAGAAAAGTCAAGGGTATTATTTACTTTAGTCCGTTTTCTTTGTGGAAAAAAAATAGTCATACCTTACTGCCCAAATAAAATGAATGAATGATTAGCAAAACATTAAATTGTAAAGTAAATTTAATTGTAAAATAATTTTTAAAGCAAGGCAGCTATTGTTTTGCAAGCAATCGATAAATAAAAAAATATGATGAAATGAAATGCCTTGATCGAGGAACGAACACTCAGAAAATCATGGCTCATCTGGTTTCATTGATCTCTTGCACAGTGCATTTTGTCTTAGAGTAATCTCCATCTTGAATTTCCACTAAGTCCTGAGCTCGTAAAGCTGACATCGAAACTTTTCCTTGCTTGCCTAAATCATTGAGTACCATTACCTTTTAGTACCTTTCAATGTTTTTGTTAGTTTAAATTCATTAAAAACTGTTAAGCCTTTTTTCAAATATTTAATTCCTTTCGAAGAAATTTTAATCAAAGGGATTTAATTTACCCCCTTCTCATATTGCAATTATATCATAAAATTGATTCTTAAAGTTATAATCAATAAAGCACCTAAAACACTACTTGCACGCTATAAGGAAATTCTTGACGCGATGCGTGACTTGAGCAAGATTCCACGATTTTATGACTTTTCCTTATATTCCTACAAAAAATACTTCTTTTTGAAAAAGTTCACAATTTTATTTTAAAGTTTTTTTGTGGCAGCACAAATACTTCATGTCGAAATTAATTTATATATTATGACTTGATGTCCGCTTAGCCGAGGGGCTAAAACCACTTATTTGATGACTCAAGAGATGTAAGAAACTCTAAGCATGTGTGTAATTTAAAACTTCATTTATTACTTAATTGACTTTAAGAACATTCCATTATATCACTTCGTTTTTTATATTTAATTGTATCTACCCTTATGAAAATTTAAGGTATATTTAAGGTTGATTTGAGGTATTTTTTGAGGTATTAAGGTTGTTTTGAGGTATATTTAAGGTTGCAGAGAAAACAGCAATAAAAATTATACCTCGTAAAGGTTGTAATTAAGGTGTACGAGGTTGATTTATATATACTTCAGCTTGTTTTGAGGTTGTTTAAAATTCACTTCAAATCAACCAGACTGATAAGAAGATTTTTAAGGTATACCTGGTTTATTTTCTTACACTTGTAACAAAAGAGGTATTTTTGAGGTATAAAAATTTTTACCTTATTTCAACTAACGATAAAAAGGTATTTATTGAGGTATATGAAGTCATTTTATTTATACCTAAGCTTATTTTGAGGTTGTTTTAAATTCACTTCAAATCATCAAGACTGATAAGATGATTTTTAAGGTATATGAGGTTGTTTCTCTTACACTTGTAACAAAAGAGGTATTTATGAGGTATAAAAAAATCAACCTTATTTCAACTAACGAGAGTGAGATAATTACGAGGTATAAAAAATATACCTTTTTTCTACTAACGATATTGAGGTATTTATGAGATATAAAAAAATATACCTTATTTCAACTAAAGAGAGTGAGGTATTTATTGAGGTGTTGAAGTCATTTTATTTATACCTAAGCTTGTTTTAAGGTTGCTTAAAGTACACTTCATATTAACTAACTCACTTCCCAGAGTTCCATGCTAGCCGGCAAATGGCGTGTGTGTTGACAATCGAAAGTCTATTCGAAATTCGGTAAGTGTGCTTGACATTTATTAATTTAGCTTTATCACTTTTAATCAAATATGCTTCAATTTTGAAACTTAAATTTTATTATTTTTGATTTAACGACGCGTCCTGATCTTAAATAATTTAAGTTAGAGGATATTCTTAGAGGCTATCGTTGTAGGCTTAGCAATAAGAGAGAATAACCGAAATATTTCTCGTCACTGTTTCGGGTAACATTACTGGTGAATCGTTACAGCAGGTTATGCACAGTACATTTTATTGTTTGTAGTTCAGTCAAATAGAACTATTCTTTTTATTTTGCTTAAATGTATATGTTTTAACGTAGCAGTATGCACGCTGATTAATTGAGAAAAATGTTCACAATTTCTCTTATAAATAAATCATTGAAAATTGAAAGATTTTTAAAATAGCAATTTTGCTTTGAAATTCTACTATAGCTGTATGCTTATCGTTTGGATATTTGTTGCAAAGTTTATATTATTGTTTATATATATATATATATATATATATATATATATATATATATATATATATATATATACAGAGCTTATCCACAGTTCCCTGATATTACTGAGATGGCCTAGGTTGTAAATAGCACATGCGCGGCGGCGCAGAAGAAGAGAC
The DNA here is from genome assembly GCF_982258835.1 of Parasteatoda tepidariorum. NCBI lineage: Eukaryota > Metazoa > Arthropoda > Arachnida > Araneae > Theridiidae > Parasteatoda > Parasteatoda tepidariorum. Next base: position 3,064,612 of record NC_141765.1, on the reverse strand, counting down.
AAGCAAGCTACTGCTCAGCCTTCCCCTAGGATATAGTTCTGAATTTATACCTAAAAGAAAAAGTAATCTCTCCTAATAAACTACAGAATTTATGTAATTGTTGATAACAATAGTTTGCTAGATATTTGATAATTGAAAACTAGTAACTGTACTAGCTCACTTCTTCATGTTTGATCACAAAACTGCTATTTTCACTACATGATATTTTCTCGCATATTACCCACGTTAATTATTTACTAAGCAGATTGTTATTACTTATTAGAATATTGGGCAGAATGAAATTAAATCCGATTTCAAGTTTTTTCCGATTTCAATCCGATTTCAAGTGACAGTTTGTTTCAAGGTTATGAGCTTTTTCATGCAGCTGTTTATGGTTCACTACTTCAAAAATGTGCGAATTTCGGAAATCTTAAATATTTTAGAAATATGTCAGTATAGTATGCAATTTTAATCCTGAATTGAATAAAATCAATTGCAAATAAAAACATTTATTGTTGAAAGTAATATGCATTATTTAGAGTTTCATCCTATGGGATGCGTATTTATATTTAAACAAGTGTTTGTAACAACTAAATATTAGCTTTATTCTGCTCGGTATTATAAGTTATATAGGAGATATTATACTCAACTTATTTTAAAAATATTACTTCAAATCATTCTCTCTTAGACATTTTCCTCTCATAAAATTACTCACAACTTTAAAATAAATGCTCCTTATCAGCTTGTAATTTGTTCTAATTCTATTGAGCGTAAAAAAAGAATAAAAACTGGTACATAACTTTAAAATTTTAATTTATTAAATGATTGTAGATTCTTGATTACATTGATTAAAAATTATTAAAATAACTATTTTTTAAGAAACTCTGATTTGATTGACAATAACATAAGTCTTTTTCAGAATCAGCGTCAAAAATTTAAAAAAAAGCTGCTAGTTTCATGAAGTCTGACTAAAAGTTGAAAAATATAGACTAGGTTTGTTGAGTTTAAAGATTTTTAAAAAAGAAAGGGAAGGAAATCTAATTATTAAACTTACAAGTACCATAATGTTACAGATGTATAGAAAAATAAAAAGTGTTAAAATTGCATAATAAGATTGGAATTATACAGGATGTTTAAAAAGTCCCGGACCCATTTTGATGTTTAAAAACTCATAAAATAATAAAGATAGATTAAAATTAATAACATTAATGGTTAGATAGACTCAAAAAGTTTCATGACCCTTGTCAATGAACTTCCACGTGTGCCCCCTTCGTCGCACGGAGAATATCAAGTCGATAGTCAATTTCACGAGAGGTGGCTTTCTTTTTTACAGAAAAGACAATCTCATCAGTCGTATACTTAGACATGTTGGAAAACTTCGTATTTCCACAACTAGAAGAGCTTCAGCCACAAGTCTTTTTGCAACACGATGGTGCACCACCTCATTGGGGTATCATCGTTCGTAGTTCTTTGAATGACCATTTTACAGGAAGATGGATTGGGCGAGGAGGTCCAATTCCTTGGCCACCCAGATCACCTGATATTACGCCGCTGGACTTTTTTCTTTGGGGATTTATAAAGGACAATGTTTACAGGAGGATCGTGTCGAACATTGGTGGCCTAAAAGCCAGAATTACAACTGCAATAGCCTCTGTGGATGCCGACATGCTTGCCGATACCTGGCGTGAAATTGACTATCGACTTGATATTTTCCGTGCGACGAAGGGGGCACACATGGAAGTTCATTGACAAGGTTCATGAAAGTTTTTGAGTCTATCTAACCATTTATGTTATTAATTTTAATCTATCTTTATTATTTTATGAGTTATTAAACATCAAAATGGGTCCGAGACTTTATAAACACCCTGTATATTCGAATTTCTGTAAATGTTGTTAATGGTAATACTGTCTTCAGTGTATTTTATTTTGTGGCTGTGATGCATGTCATGCTTTTTAGCTACGAGGATTGAATAGAAATGGCTGAAGATATTTATCTGAAAAGGAAAATTAATTTCATCCAGTTAATTTAAATGATAAAAAAATACTTTCTAATATTTTAAGACCTGCCACTATTATTGTAAATATGACTTTCTTACTAATTTATATTTTTTTTTCCTTTTAGGTTCCAATAATTACAAGTTTCAACATGTAGACGGAAACAGTATTTAAAATAATTTTGTTGGTTTGTAAAAAAAGTGAAATTTTAGTTTTAAATAAAAGTACTTTGAATTTCAGCTGAATAATTATTTAAATTTGTAGTTTTATAGCTTTAAAAATTCAAGCACCCTAGACAACTATCTTCAAAAAATACGAGTATGAGTTCCCATAAATAACTTTTACTAACTGTAGAATTTGGATAAGTGTTATTTTAAGATGATTTAAATCAATCTATTAAAATTATAGAAGAATTATGCATTTGAAACTTTCTTTTATAGCTTAACAAAAGAAGCAATTACTGCGGAAGGTTTAATATTAAAAATTTCAGGTTGATAAATGATCTCTACTAGTGAAAAAAAATGTAATGTACATTATTCTTCATATAATATATATAATATCTTTGCATATATATTATATGTTTTATATAGTGAGTCTAAAAATTAATAAACTAGGTGGTCCGTATACCACCTCACCTTCGTAAGTGGTAAAAAAAAACGTCTTTGGTTGATAAATTAATACTTCTAAAAATACAAAAATATATACTTGAGGTTACGAAGTAATAACTTAAGGTAGAACGTGGAACACATGGCGCTAATTAAAAATAACCTTTCCAATTGTTGAAAATACACTTCAGGTTGATTTATAACAACCAGAAGTGTAAAATGGCCCACCTTAGGTTGAAAAATATATACCTCTACAAGCATAAAATTATATGCCTGAGGTTGAAGAATAATTACCTGAGGTAGAACAAAATACATTTGAGGTTTATTTATAACAACCAGAAGTGTAAAACGACACACCACAGGTTGATAAATATATACCTCTACAAGCATAAAATTATATACCTGAAGTTGAAAAACAATTACCTGATGTCGAACAAAATACACCTGAGGTAGGTTTATAATAAGCTGAAGTGTAAAATGGCACACCATAGGTTGAAAAATATCTACCTCTACAAGCATAAAATTAGATACCTGAGGTTGAAAAATAATTACCTGAAGTCGAGCAAAATACACCTGAGGTTGATTTATAATAACCTGAAGTGTAAAATGACACACCTTAGGTTGTTGAACAAATACTTCCACAAGTGTAAAAAAATATACTTCAGGCTGAAACATATGTTCCTCTGGAGGTATATTTAAGGTATATTTGAGGTTGATTTTGAGGTATTCATTTGCACCCTTTTCAACCTTTACGACGTATTTAAACAACAACCTCCTTTATACCTTTAAAATATACCTCGTTTATACCTCATTTATACCTCGATTTTTTCATAAGGGTAAATTCCTCACATGATTCACATGGAAATATCAATTATTCTGTATATATGCTAGAAGGGCTTCAATAAATCTTCTCTACTGATTAATCTCGACTATTTGATTACGTTAGTACTTGCGATACATATTTTTATTACTTTTTAATATTACATTTTCATGCATTAATAATAAAGCTATGGATATCAAGATAAATTCGTTTGGTGATAATTTTACTAAATACTGTAGTGAAGCCTTCTAAATACGCTTACCATTTCGAAACTGGATTTATACGTTTGTCAAAATTGCAAAGTCTAAGCTGTCAATCTAAGCTAAGGTTAGTGTGAGCTGCCATTCTCATGATCTGTAGAACGGAGGTTTGACTCCAAACTTAGACCCTAAACATTCTAATATTCATGAGGACTTTTTTCTTCACAAACACTTAAATTTGAAAACCGGAACTACGGGAACACATAACTCTCTCAAAGAATGTAGATGGCAACACCAGAGCTTTGCTCATCACTATCCAACCAACTAAAATTACAAAATCTAGTATAATACTCTCACTCTAGATAAATTAACTAAGCCACATCTCACGGCAAGAGGTTACTTAAAAAAACTTAATTCAGCCACAACTGAAAGTTGCTGATTAATTAAAGGTACGTTACTGACTTTACGTGGGACGATTTGTAAATTTTTCAATGTGGTTCTCACGGCTGCGCACTTTCAGTGATAAGTTTTTTGATATTGTCATAAAGTTCCACTTAGTTCCAGGAACTCTTAGTGGGATGGTTTCAAAATTCCTTAAAAAGATTTTTTTCCCAAAAATGCTACTTAGTGTAAATAAAGAAAATTAGCTAACCATTACAATATTAAAAATATTTAAAATGGTTTTTTAAAACCTTAAATTTAGTTAAAAAATAAAAATAATAAAAGTATATAAATTTTAACTTTATTGTATATATATATATATATATATATATATATATATATATATATATATATATATATATATATATATATATATATATATATATATATATATATATATATATATATATATATATATATATATATATATATACATATATACATATATATATACAGAGAGAGAGCACAATAAAGACAAAAAGAATAAAAAGAAGAGCGAGGAAAACGAAGAAAAATAATATTATTCAGTATAATCTTATTACTAGTGCACATGGCCAATCCAAGGTATATAGCAAATGAAGCGCTCTTCAGTACTGCAGTAAGAATGCGTTATAAAAGATCCCTCTATTTGCTCTTTCGTTTTCATATTTTGTAATCTGGCAATCTTATTCCGAAATTTTTTTAAATCATTCTTGAAAGATTCCGGTAAGTGTAAGTTCATTTAAATTCACTACTCGCTTCATAGATTTCGTTTTGTATTTTCTTTACATTTTATTTTCTGTGTTTTGCTTCATATGTTTTATGTGGTATATATTTTTTGCTTAAGGTCTATTATTTTCGTTTCAATATTCTTGAGTGCTCCTCATGCTATTGTAATAATGTATTTTGCTTTGGCTATATTGATACAAAAATGGAAAGAACTCCTTTTTACTGATATGGTCGTGTGGGCTGATGAGGAGATTAAATCTTCTCATTATTTTGTTTTCAGGATTTTTAATATTTTTGTTTTAAATTAAAGAAAATGTTTCTTAATATTTTTAAAAATATTTTGTTTTAATATTTTTTTCTTCTCTCTTCATTAATTTTTATTATTTTCCATGCTTTCTCTTTTATATATATATATATATATAATATATATATATATATATATATATATATATATATATATATATATATATATATATATATATATATATATATATATATATATATATATATCTTTTATATATATATATATATATATATATATCTTATATATATATTTATCTTATCTATATATATATATATATATAGATATATATATATCTATATATATATATATATATATATATATATAGATAGATATATAGATATGTATATATATATATATAGTTCAAAATGAAGATAAAATAAAGGAAAATTACAGACATATGAAAAAAGGGGGGGAAAAGAAAATAATAATAAAAAAATAACAAACTGGAAAAAAAAGGATAAAATTTTATTTTAAAAATTCGGAAAATAAAAGATATAATCTTTTCATCAGCCCACACGATTATATCCGCAAAAAAGAGTGCTTTCTAATATTGTATCAATATAGCCAAAGAAAAATATATTAATACAATAGTGTGAAGAGCACTCATAAAAAGTTTTTACAAAAATTACAACAAATAAAATAGAACACAGTAAGTAAAAATAACACGTAAAAACAGAAAATAAAATAAAATAAAAGAAAAAACAGAATAACACATAATCTATAAAGTGAGCAGCGAATACGAGTAGCGAAATATTTTCGTAACAAGATTGCCAGATTGCAAAATATGAAAACAAAAGCGCAAATTGAGCGTAATTAGAGGAGTTTTGTTTTAAATATATATATATATATATATATATATATATATATATATATATATATATATATATATATATATATATATATATATATATATATATATATATATATATATATATATATATATATATATATATATATATATATATATATATATATATATATATATATATATATATATATACATATGTCAAAGCTCATTTATGATGACAATGGTTTTCATAAACTTTAGTAATTAAAGACAAATAGATAACAACTTCGTTATTTTATACTAATATTTTTTCTACAATTTGATAGTAATATGCAAAAAATTAAAAAGTTTCGTTTATCAGTGACAGATTGTGTTAGATTTAAATAAATTTTTTTAAGGTTCTTTTATTTTTTCTTACGCCAAACACAAATGATTCTTTTATTAACTGTCCGAGCCGATTTAAACAAAAATTCCTCAATAAAATGTTGAAATTATTGCAATTTCGAATAAATAGAAAAAACATGATTTCTTTAAAGCCCCATAGAAATATCACGTACTGATTTGGAATCCTTGTCAATAGCTTGAAAATCCATTTTCTTTCCATGCTCGAGATTAACTTGGTGTTCTTGATTCATGAATGCAATTTGTAATATATCAGAAATGTATGAAGTACGCACATCTTTTTCCTTTTCTATGGGACTAACATGACATTATGGTACTTCCAAAAAGGACACCATTTCGTCGGGCGACAGATAAATACAGACATTCTTCATCTTTCAATATGGAGGGAATTCAATCAATACATTGAAAAGTGTCTATGTTTCCATAATTTATTGTTCTTTCGAAATGTATCATAAAGCTTCTACCAAATGGAACTGACATTTAGTTATAGAAATGTTTCTCACTTTATGAAATTTTAAAACTCCTCTTTAATCATGCGTTTATTAATATAGATTTTAAACTAATATTATTTGGTAGCCATATAATTTTATTTGGTAGTCATTTAAAGCTCAATAGTGAGTCAACTGCTGAGCTGAACTCAACCTAGAGAGCGGCGATGTAAGGTCGTTTTTGAGGCATAAAATAGGCGTAGCAAGTTCAGAAAATTGTAATTAAACATTTGACATTGTATTTGCATTCACAATAGTACTTTATGTTTACATTTTATATCACATTTTAACAATCCCTTAGCAATAGCGCATAGTATGCAAATTTGCGGTAGATATTATTTAGACCACAGGATTTAAATTAAAATTATAACATTGTTCGCGTTTTTGCCACAAGAGGCCAAAATCAAGCTGTTAGGGTAGTTTTTCCATAAAGTAGGCATTTGAAGTACAGAAAGTTAACATATTACATGCATTTTGATATTGACATGGCATTTACAATAGCATATAATAACTTCCATGCTCAAAAGCATTTTAGAGCCTCTTAGTTTTTTATTTTATTTTATAACCGTCATTGAACAACCGACCCAACATTTGGGACTACTAATGGTCAACTCCGTAGCCTTTTAGTTTTAAACCCAATCCAGAAGACAAGGAAACTCCTGTATCAAGTAAATTTTTCTTACTTCAATTAAACACTTGCATGCTATATTCGCCTGCAAACAGTGAGTTTTTTGATACGATGACTAAAATTCCTATGGATATTTTTCATTAAATTTTTAGGTCTAATTTTTCTGCCCTAAACACTTCAACATTAATTATAACTCTGTAACTTACCAATCAAAATAAGGCAAAAAGAAAACAAAATTAAATAAGTTTTTTTTTTCTTTTTTTTTTTTTTTTGAAAGAGGTGATAGAAAGTAAAGAACAAGTTTTTAAGTTCTCAATTTTAATTCTCGAAATTATGATGTTCAAGTGTAAAATTCACATTTCACTTTTAAGCATCACAAATTTCTAAGTTTAATTCCTTTATAAATATAATTTATAAAAAAATAACCATTGCAATATTCTTAAAAAATCTTATGAAAAAATCCTAAGAAAATTAAATCTTATGAATGGAATTCTTAAATCTTAATTAATCAATTCTTCTTAAATCGAGTTAAAAAATCTTACTCTAGAAAAAAATTAATGATGATTTCCTAAATTATTAGTAAAAAGTGATTTCTTATTAACTTCCTAATATTTCTTGATAAAAGTCATTTTTTCCGAGGAATATGGCACTGTTCATTACAATTAGTCATCTATGGAATAAAGGATTTTTGTGGGTTTCAAAATTACTGGAAACATCAGAAATCCATTAAAAAACTGCACTCATTTTTAGTTTAGAAACACTTGAAAGACAAAATAATCTCTTCGCAGAAGTTTGAGCAATTTCACTTATGTTCTTTTAAGAAGATCATTTCTAAAAATAAATAAATGAATAAACAAAAAGGTAAACATAATGACACTTGTCAAAAAGGAAAAAAAAAATTAGAAACTAATTTTTCTCCAATTAACGTAAGTTTACTAGAGGTGTAGTTGCCTGGTCTAAATAGGACACTTTAAGGTTTTTTTTTAGTTTCAGTTCTTATTATTATGTTTTTAAAATGTTAACTCCCAGTCAAGTTTATTTCCTCACATTTCGACTGTTTCAGCATTGAACCCTCTTTTAGAAAAGGAACCAAAAGTGCTCCATATTCCAATGAAGCGTTTTTAGTCAAGTTGGCGAGTAGCGAAAAGTTTCAGTTGGGCACTTTTGTTCTAGATTATGTGACTGGGCATACTCCGTTCTTATAATGCTGTACCTCTCGAATGAATTTTTTCCTTAGGCTCTTATTTAATTTACAACACAATCTGATTTATTTTACACGAGTATCTTATGGCATCAGGATTTGAAGTGCTATAACCGACTAGTGCAAGATCAATCTTTACTTTCTTGGCTTTCAATCTTTCATCATAACAAATTGAATCTCCAATTTGCGTTTTATTTCAATATGTGCGACTTTTTCCTGACAAGTGCTTAAAATTTGGAGCAATTTGTTTCGCATATTTCCTTTGTCTACGGTTCACATAATACTAAATTTGACTGATATCCATCAACTAGAACGGACTCTTTGTTGGCTCTTTGTTACGAAGCTCACCTCCAAAGGAAATTCATATTTAAATCTATCAAAGATACAAAATTCAAAAGAAAGAAATTACTGAGAAAAAAAATTTTAGTGCTTTAAAGGCAAAGGTTGAAAGAAAGTTAAATAAAATAGGAAAATAATTTAAAGGTTATAGCAAATTAAAATTTAATTTTTCAAAGATAAAAATTAAAATATATTAATTATAGCGAATCAAAGTCCAGGATCAAGTCAATTTATTTAATCATCTAAAATATCTATCGAGTCTAGTTACAATACCATGACATCATTTTATTCGCTTTGATTTGTTTGAATTCTTAAGTTTTAAACTCGTTTGACATCTTCAATCCATGCAATATTGGTTTGGGATTTTCTCAAACAGTGAAAAATAGTTTTCTAGTTATAGTTCCTTGAAAAAAGCTTACTGCTGATATCCAGGAAAAGTGGGAAATTAAAAATGACGTGATCTTTATCATCCAGATTATTGCAACCGAAAACGTAAGAATGCTCTCAATTCCTTATAATAATGAGCTTAGAAGAAACCTTGAGTAAAATATTGGAGGAGGCAGCGCTATATCATTTCATGATCGTAGCATTTCTTCATAATGAATACGTACCAAAATATATTACAATTGATACTATCTGACATTTTACATTGTATAGTTATGTCTGACTTCTTAATGTTCAAACAGAAATCAATTGCTTAATTCCACATTTATGTTCAAATAATCATAGAAGATTTGGATTTATGACTCCCAATTTGCAGAAAATTGAATTATTTTGCGATTAATTATTGATGGTCAGGGTTTTTCAATAAAACAATTACGAGAAAACCTTAAGAAAAAGTGATTAGCAAAGTTTTATTGATAAGAGTCTAAGGTTATTGACTTTACTTATTCGAAAAGTGTTAAAATTAAAAGAAAGACAAATATTCCCTAATTATGCTAATAATAATTAGTATTTCAATAATATTACCTTAACAGTCGATCAAAACAAAGCTAATAGATTCAAGTCAAAAAACACCATTTATGCTAATAAAAATGATGAAAAATATGATAATATAAAGTAACAGTCATCTAAACCAAGAAATATTTATATAAGTGTTACAAAAGATTGTTCCCGTGTTTCGAAATCACGCAAATGAATATCAGTCTGCATACAGTTTATTTTTTTATTGCAGTTTAGTTTTAGTACCCAGTACAAAAGCATTACGGAAACAGTTATGTAGGGATTTAAAAATACTTCGCATTATTATGCATATCAACGTTGCAATTTCTTCTTAGTTCTCTGAAAATTCATAACCCATTTTCTTTGAGATTGAAAAACAAGAAAGTTTTAAAACTTTGCTCTTTTTGAACTTGAAAGAAAGACGTCTTTTTGGTGGTCTCATAATATAGTCCGACAGAAAATGTTCCCACATCTAATGAAATACTTCTTTAATAAAGTAAAAGAGAACACGCAGCTTCAACATTGCGTGTACAAGAGCTGTTAAAAAACACTCTGCGTGTATACAAACTTGTAAGAACCCATGGAAGAGGCTCTATACGAATGTTCTTTTTTTTTTTTTACATTTTTGAGTTTTTAGGATTAAAATATAAAGATTCCTTTCAAATCTTAAGAAGAGTTTTTAAATTCCTTCAATTAAAATCGTCCGAAATTCTCAGAAAATAAAATTTCATATAAAAACTTAAGTACTTGTGCTTCATCATTTATACAAATATAATCTGAAACTTTTATTAAATGAAGTATTATACATTTACGCTCTCTTTTCCTCTAAATGTATAGCAAATATGAAGCCGAAAACAGTATTTACATCATAAATTTTTATACTATGTATAGATAATTACCATTTATTTACATATATTTATACATTTTTTAGCCGCATACGTTTCATGTCTTGAAAAATGCACTTTCTATTTAACCAATAAATGAAATGCTTAGTGTTTAAAAGTAATACTATCGGCTGTGTAACACGATACTAGCTGTTTTTAGTCGCACACTTTTCTACAAATACATTTTCTACATTTCATTTTGTGCCTAGTGCCTAGCTATTAACTGAAAACCGCGAGCTATGCTGGCTTGGTTTCCCGGTTGGACGACAAATTCCTACTCTCCTCGCTGCTAGTGTTTGTGCTGTATTACATGCTTGTGATGAAAGTAACTATCTCAAACTAACTCTAATAACCATTTCGCACTTTGTTTGGGATCTATTTTATTTATGCAGTGGTTTCTTTTTCTTTATATTTTGATCATCAGAAAATATTTCGTAAGTAGAGCACGCAGAGGGAAGTAGGGGACTAACCCTGAAAAGAAGCTTCCTATTTCATGCCATAATTATGCTGACTAATGGACAAAACAAGGTAAAAGAATCATATTCAAGAACCTGTAATAGATGTCTTTTTGCCATAAATATCTAATTTGACGAACATGGAAGTCTGATATGTGTAACTGATTTAAATCAAAAGGACTATACTCATGAATCCAGAGCGACTCCTCAATAATTTTAAATTTCTCATTTTTTATGCAAATAATTATGTCTGTTATCGAATTTATTTTTATCAGATATCCTTTGCTTTAATTGCAGCTTTAACTAATGCTTTTAATTTAAATTGTTTTCATTGCAATTGCAATAAATATTTGGAATTACTTTTAGTGACATTTTGCTTTTGGGTGATAACCGATCTCTTTAATTTCTTCGCGTCTTGTACAAAAATGTTGAAAAGGAAATGGCACACCAGATGTAAAAAAGATATTTGATCTCAAACAATACCAGTGGTCCAAAGAGAGAGAGCGTGTAAATAAATATATATATATATATTAATAGGAAAATCATAAGAGAAATGGTCAGTTCCCCGATGCAAATAAGAAAACTTACAGAAATGGGACGAAAGTTTATAAAATGAGCTACAAAAATAATGTTCTGGTATTTGAACCTCTCGAAAACAAAAATATGCTCGTTTTATTTCATAGCACCACCGGAACATCGAGCGAGTGGCAATCTCTTTTAAATGTTATTTCGCATAAAACGTATATTAGAAATCACTAAGTAGACACTGAAGTGAGCTCAATATAAAGACCAAATTTGAACTCAAAATTTATAAATGAGTCAATCAATAAACGCGCCTCAAAATCTATAAATGAGTTTTGCTTGAAATCAAATTTTTATGTTGCACTTTGTGCCATATTCTTTGTGCCTGCGACGATCACTAGCATATAGCTGCGGTGGATGTAGAGTTTGCCTCAAAATGAGGAGACTCAGATTCGAATTCCAGAGGCGGTTGGTTGATGCGAACTCTGCACCCGCCTCGCACCAATCTTCGTGCTAACGTAAAATATTTTCAATGGTAGACAGGTTAGAATCTCCTAGCAGTCGGGCTAACAGTCCCATTCCATGTAATGCGTTCCCTTGTTCAAAATTACAAGGACATTGGGTCGACTGTTCAACAGCAGATATAAAAGAACACCTTACAAAGAGCATACCCAGTTTAATACTACCTTCCATAGGAAACAAATACTACATATTCTACTTTGCTTTGAATTAAGGTGGATCTTACCCGACATCTTTCTTGGAGTCAGCGACCTTCTGGAGCTTATCTGACATATGTCAGATTAAGAAGCTTCCTTACATAGCTCCAAAGAGCTCTTTATGAATTATTTATTAAACTTATGTTTATTAATCACATATTGTGATTAGGCTTCATAATCATATTTTCAAACATCTCGGTCATTGCATAGTAAAAATTATACTTATTCATTTTAACTAGGAAAGGCTATTTTTATTTCAAATGCAGTCCCAAAGCTCTTTATAAATACATCAGAAAATTTAAATTTAATATTTATTTCCCTACTAATGAGCTTGTTAATTGTACTCTCTGAAATTAATTTTGGAACAAAACAGCAACATAAAATAATTTAACTAATGTAATCTAAATAAAACATAATGTGCTCGTAAGAGTATGTGGTATTCTTTCATCGATATATTAATTACGACAGAGTAGAGTGATAGAGAAAAAAACGTACATATACTACATCAAAAAAGTACTTTCCTACAATTCTATATGCTAATAGTTACATATTTTTCGTCAAAAACCTATAAAGGTAGACTTTGTTACACTCTCTTTTATATTCTACTGGTATTCTATAAAGTTCAAGATAAATAATATGAAAAAAACTTGTTATTGGAACCCATATTTGTCCGCTATAACAGTATAAAATTATCATATTTTAAAGAAAGTGAGATAGCAATTCTTGATGTATCATGTATGATTGATTTCACAAAACGAATCATGAGCTGAAATAAAATTTCTAATTGTTTCATTATATTTATTTATTTTTTATTTTGCCCAACATACTTTTTGCCTTGCTTTCATAATATTTTGATGACTTTAATAACTAAAACAAAGGCTTTAATTGAAATCTGTAATGGCGTATTTTTTGGTCATTTTAATTTTAAACTTAATTTCAATATTATCTTCCAAAATTACGTAATATCTTTCAGCAAAATAACCCTATTACTTTATATATATATTAGAGATTTCTAGATCAATTGTATAAACTATAATTTGCTCTAATGTTTTTTATTTTTCTGTAACTACAATAAAGCCCTACTATTACCTGATAAAAACTCCATTCACTTCAAAAATATATAAATAGGAAATAACAGTCAACATGTTTCAAGCGCTCAAAAGTAGGCTCTCATTTTCAAGACTTGCCAGATGTGAAGAAACGAAAGTGATTTGATATGTAAAACGTAAAGTTACCGACGAAAAAGGGAAAATAAAGAAACAAAACTAGAAAAAGCACTGTGGCCGAGAGAGAAAAGAAGACGCAACAAGAAAAACCATAGAGAGGTAAAATGCACTTTCACGCACCATGGAGAAGTGGGGTCATACACTACAGCATTCATATGAAGAAAACAAGATATCAAGATGAAATGTGATTGGGGTGGAAATAATTTGTCAAAAATAACCATAATTCCATCAATTATTCATGATACTATTATACTTATAACAAAATGAATGAAATATTAAGTTTTATTAATTTGTAATGCGCAAGAAATATTTTAATACATTTAAAATAACAATACATTTAATAATATTATTAAATTCACATAACTGTCGGCTACACTGTGATGACAAAAAAAAATTCACTGTTGATTCTAAAAATAATAGTAAAATCTGTATGTAGTATTTCTTAAACTATTTTAGTTTAAACTGCATGATTGATGATATCACGTTTTGCTGAAATGCATATCTTTCAAAATGATATTTCTTTGCAAATTGATTATTCTTTGTTGAATTAAGTAAATTTACGAACGAAAGAAATATAAAGTATTTTCATGGAGCATACAACATGATCAAACTCTATATTTTTCAGCAATAAAAATGTTTATGGCAATTTGTTTAACTTTTATTCGTTATTTTTTCTGTAACTCTGAAATATCTAGTACTTATATTATTTGAAAAATGTTGCCGTTGTGGTAATAAGTCACATAAATTTTGATAGTGCAATGATAAATGACTTAGCAAATATATGAAAAAAAAAAAAACTATTGTGATAGCTCATTTTCTTGTCTTTATCGTAGATAAAAATTCAGCACTAAAAAAATACTTCAGAAAAATAAAATACATAACAAATAAATTAATGATATTTCTTTAGTGACAAAGTTTATATTTTATTTCATAAAAAAGTTTTTATTTTATGTTATCCGTCTATGTTTTTAAGCTTTTTAGAGATCATTTTTAGCCTTCCAGTCAATATACATGCCATAGCACAAATACTTAGTTATTAAATTTTACTGTTCATGGGTAATAATACAAAAATTTAATTTTTAAATTCAGAAATCTTATCAAAGGGCATTATCAAAAATGTACCATGTAGCAGTAGTAACTGACAAAATTTTCTTTAAAAATAATTTAAGAATTAGTAGCATTTTGGTGTGATTGCTTTTTCAATGTTTTTTTCATAACGTTAGAACAAATGAAAGAAATTCGAAATTTTAAAAAAAAGTGTAATTTTCTCAGAAAAAAAAACAAAAGTAAAAATGTCATTCACAATATTAAAAAGTTTGTTCTCATTACTCAGGTAAAAACTCATACAATAGTGTGCATAATACTATGAAAAGTGGACATAAAATTTATAGTAAATTCACACTTTAAGAACATGATTATTTTAAATATTTCTTTATTGAAATAAGAAATCATAGTTTAAAATTACTGCTGAAGTTCAGAAAAAAGATAAAAAATTAGTAAAAAAATAAACAAAAAACAGATCTGCAAAAATAAACATAAAATCTGATATTGTTTAACGAAAGTAATTTGATCAACGCATTTTTTTTTTCATTTGACCACTATACACGAACAAACTAGAAAACTACTTGATGAAATTTTATTTTATGAATGATCATATTTATAGCAAAATAATTAAAAACTAATTTTTTTGACATTTATTATCATTTTGGTAGTTTCCAATTGGTCACATTTTAAATGTTGGGAAAAAATAAATATTGCAACTGAATGATTTAAATGCAATGAAAGTTTTATATTTATTATTATAATAATTATCACGATTAATCAATATTAATTGATTTTTGTTAAGAGGATGGAAATCCAACACAATCCATATATGGGTTAATGATACTTAGAAATTACAAAAGACTTCGCTAAGAATCAATAAGAGATCCTCGACTTGGTATGATAACCATTAATTATTGCCAAAGTTACAATTCCAATAGAAGTGTTCGAAATTTTAAATGTGTTGTTAATGATAGGGAATAATAATGAATTTCTATTATAATATTTATACAATATTTATATAATTTTTTCAGATTTTTTAGAATTTTAAGAAATATTTATCGGATTTAACTTTCCATCAAATACGACTGCTAATGATTATATTTATTGAAAAACAGAACTAGATTAAATAAAGTTAATTTTAAATAATAAGAATAAAGTTGTGCCTGTTTTGGCATGGCCCTTCCACATACTATGTACATAATAAAGATTTTTTAAAAATGATAATTTACGTTACATTAGTTATTTTTACTGTTTGAAATTTTTAGGGTAAAAATGGTTAAGTAACAACTTGTTTATTTGGTATTTTACCATATTCAAATAAAATAGTCAAATAAACGTAAATAAATGGTATTCAAACTGTTAGTTGTTAGAAAAACCGTTTATTAACTACTTTCACTTAATAAGGTTAAACAAACTGAATTTTACAGCACTAACTAGACCCACCTACTTAGTTTCTTGCAGATATTACAGCCGAATCTGTCAATCTACTGACAGAAGTTAATTCATTGACAGAACAGGGGTTCAAATCCCAGCTTTGACACCACAATATCTTCTTCATTTCCTTCAACGTGTGAAAAAATTCCACTATTCCCCAATTTGTAACCCTGGACTATTAGAACACGATTCTCTCATTCACGTATATATATATCAGGACAATGAAGCTGGTTAGCACAAAAAGGACAAGCAATTCCCATCTCTTGCGATAGGTGAAACAACCAGATAAACAAATTAGACCACATTCCACGGTTCACCACAACTCAACCACAATATAACTCCTACGTCCATTACTTAACGCAAAGCCTACCTCGAATGTCCAATTAAAATTCTTTTTTATGTTTTGAAACCATGATAGTTGTAAATGATTAAAAACCTTATAACTTTGTATTCATGGTTTTTTATAGATTTGTATTCCTTAGTTGCTTCAAAACCGTTAAGATAATATATGTTCTTTACCATAAACTTAAAAGTTAATTTTATGGACAGACTGCTGCCGGTTAATTAACCGCAATTTTAGAATGAAAATTCTTAACAGTGTATCTTCTTTTCAATTTTGCATCGCGTCTTAATGTTATTATGATGTTTGCGATTTTTTCAGTTAAAATGAAAATAATTAATTTTTTATGATACTTAATTTTATAAGACAAAGCAATTTGTAAAATTTTCGACTTGTTAAATTAAATTCAAACAGGGCGAAAAATAAGATATTCTTCTATTCTTAAATAATCTAAAGTGTTTTAAAAAAAGGAATATATCTCAATGTGCTTAAGTATATAAATAAAACACATTCACCCCTTTATCTGCATAAATTCCATCTTAATCTCTAAAGTAAAACGGCGAAAATTTATAAATATTATTTCTCGAAAAACAGGATTGGACAAAATAAGGTTAATTTTACACAATAAGAAATATGCTATCCATGTTCTGCCAATGGCACTTCAGAATAATAAGTACTTAATAAATATTTTTTAAAAAATGATAATCCATATAAAATTTGTTTTTTTTTTTATTTTGATATATAGGTGATTCTCACGAAATATGACAATTCACTGTCTCTTGCTCCAAGATCTAATACTATAATACTAAAAGAACTTTTTTTAAAGTAAATTGATAAATAGCATTGCTGTTAGCACTTCAAAATGCCTTTGCACTAGCATTGACTGTTTCGCATACTTAAAAAATTTAATTAAATATCAAAATGCAATTTTCCTGGCATGTCCCAAACAATGTTTCCAATAATAACTAGCTTCAAAACTTCCCATAAGTTTTTCAATATCTAATTTTCTTTTATCTCAAGCGATGTAAGCATTTCTAGAATACGCGCAGAGGGTATTATTTACAAAAACTTCGCTTAAAAAAATTTTTTCTGTCAATAGTTTGTTTGTCCCATGAAAATTTGTCATTTTCCTGGCTACTTTTATTTAGTGATATATAACCAAAATAAATAGAGCCAGCAATCAATACCTAATGTTAAAAGATTGATTAGATATCCTCCTATCTGAACATGTCTTGTTGCATGAATAAAGAACCAATTTTCTAGCTCAAGATCTATTTGAAAAAATTTTGCAAGGTGAGTAGGTGTCTGTCATTTTCCTGGCTTCTTGAAATCATTAATAACATAAACTACATAGATTTATCAGAGTTATTTAAGGAAATCCTGTTGTTTTCTGCAGAATATAAACGTCTTAAGCCAAAATATTAAATTAAAGTAAAGTTATATGCTATAAAATGGCAAATTTGTCATTATCCTTTCTGTCAATTTCCTGGCTTATGAATGCCAGGACATTGAAGTGTTACCAGAAATTTTTTTTAACTGCTAATAATGTAAAGAAGGAAAGCAAATATTAACCTAATACCAAGCTTATGTATGATTGTAATATGCTTGGATGTAATCAAAGTTATTTATTTATTTAATGATTGATTATTATACACAATTTTATTCTGTACATATCAGCAACAAAAACTTTTTTGATTCCTTCGACAGTGGATGAAAAGAAATAATTTTAGCAATTTATGGTCCATCTAACATAAAGGGTTAAGTTGAGTTACTTACTATTAACTTAAAATGACTGTTTTCCAATCTTCTAATCTAATATGTCATTTTTCTGGCATTCAAGATTTGGTGAATTTCTATTTTAATTTTTTCCTCGAGCAAATTTCAATAAACAACACTGCTGCCTGTAAGATATTAATGAATGTAACTAAAGAAGTATACAAAAAGAAATTTGATTACTTTGAAGACATTAAATTTGAAGAAATTTTTCGGTCCGAATTGTCATGTTTAAAAAGAATCACCTATACAGGGTGTCTCAGTTAAGCGTTTCAGAATTTCTAAGAGGGGTAGGAGGCATCCTGACGATTCGAAATCATATAGCAATGTGGGGTCGGAAATGCTTTCCTAAAGCGGTGACGTACTCAGAAGCACCATAAAGAAAAGAGACCGTAAGAGAAAAATCGTTTTAATAATACATTGAAAAAATTATATGGCCTCCTCGGTCACCCGACCTATCATGTCTTGATTTCTGGGGTCATATGAAAACACTGGTTTATGACACCCCTGCTGACAATGCTGAGGAGCTGGTTGCAAGAATCGCAGTAGCTGCCGGAGAAATTCAAGATATGCCTGGAGTATTGCAGAATGTTCGAATGTCCATGCACCCGAGATGTGAGGTGTGCATTGTAGCCGGTGACAGAAACTTCGAACACTTATTTTGACCCATGTAATATATAATTTTTTCAAGGTATTATTATAGAGATTTTTCACTTACGGTCTCTTTTCTTTATGGTGCTTCTGTGTACGTCACCGCTTCAGGAAAGCATTTCTGACCCCACATTGCTATATGATTTCGAGTCGTCAGGATGCCTCCTACCCCTCTTAGAAGTTCTGAAACGCTTAGCTGAGACACCCTGTATATCATTTTACATCTTGCATCGCACCTTAAAATTACCATGTGTGTTTTGACTTTTTCAAATAAATTTTAAAAAATATACCCAGTATTTGCAGCAATTCTTTAATTTTTATGATAATTAATACTATTAAGCAAAATTATATTTAAAATTTTCAAATTGTTAAATTAACTTCAAACAGAACAAAAAATGAGATATTCTTCTTTTCTTAAATAATCTGAAGAGCCTTAAGAAAGAAAAATATTCCAAAGTGCTTAAGTATATAAATAAAACACATTCACCCCCTTATCTGCATACATTTCATTTTTACCTCTAAAGTAAAACTGTGAAAATTTCTTTTTTTCCCCCCTCTAGATTGTTTTGGCTTTCTTTTCTTATTTTTAAGTATAGAGGCTATAATAGCGTGGTTTTCCTATCTTTGTCAGCTCATCAAGACTTCTTTCACTAGAACTCGTTATATATAAAAATACTCTAAAAAACGGGAGCCAGGAAGTATGAAAATCAAAAATACCCTCAGTATTCTAAGAAAAAAAAGTTGGATGCCCTTGAGTAAATAAACTTCGTTCCAAATCTCATCTCCATACTTTGCCATTTCTTAAGAAATCTTGGATTCATAAAGCAAGTAGAAAAGAAGGCAAACTGAATTTGAAAGCAGGGAAGTCTAACAAACTGAATTGTTGAACGAAATGTTCGAAGAGCAGGCCATGATAAGAAATTACGGCTCAGCTATACAACTACTATAGTTGGAATTCCTATAGCTATAAAAATACACTTTCAAGTCAAATATAGCTTTTTTTTAAACTTTAAATACATGGTCCTGAAAAACAAATTCCATCTTGCTTATACTAGTTATGCTTAAAATTCACTTTATTCACCGTACAAAAAAAAAATCTGTATTTTATTATAAGGTTGCCTGATTATTTTAACTTTGCTTAGGGACGAAGAGAAAATAATTTCGGGAAAATGAAATCGATAAAAATAATTTTAAAAAAAAGAATTCCGAATTTAAAGAAACGAACACTGATTCCTTATTATTATTATTACAATTATTATTCTGTTACAATATTTCCAAAACTTTTTTAGAATTACTTGCTTTTTAAGTAATCATTCATTTTCCTTTACGTTACAATATTTTAATGATTCTAGAAATAACTATTAAGAGATAAAACAAGGAATCACACAAACATTTTTTCAAAAAGTTACATAAGATATTATATTTATGTTAAACAGTACATGATACAGCATTTCGTTATATAGTAACGTTAATAACAATTTATATAATAATTTGTATTTTGAAGTAGGGCAAAAAAAAAAAACAATACTTATCTGAGTTTAATAAAAAGTATGTTCAACAGCTTACCAGTTTCCTTCTAGTAAAGTTACCGTAATTGTATGATAAAAATATTTCCAGTTAATAAACCGCAATTTTGGCAAATAAAAACAAAATATGCATCTTCAAACAATTCATTTGATAATTGTTCCGTTCATATGCTAAGGGCTTACAGAAAAAGCTGCGAGTTTAAAAAACTCATAAAATTAGTTAAAAAATACAGAAAACATGGAAAAAGATCTAAAGATTTTTTAAAGGGAAGGAAGAAATATTACTATATTAGTAAAAATGTGAAATAAAGCAAAACATGCAAAATAAAACAATCAAGCAAAAAATAGAAAACAAAAAATCAAGAAAATACAGAAAAAAAACACAAATTGTAATATATAAAACGAGTAGATAATTCAAATGTACTTACACTTACCGACATTTTTCAAAAACGATTAAAAATGTTACACAATAAGTAACAAGTTTGCCAGATTACAAAATATAAAAATCAAATCATAAAGGGAGTTTAATGAAATCAAAGTATGGCATGTAGTTCTTACTGAAGACTACTAGAAATTCTTAAGTTCTTACCAGAAACCCGTTTGATTTGCTAGCTACCTTAAATTGGCCCGTATCTGGATGTGCGCAAGATAATAATATTGTACCGGTTAGTTCAAAATTTATAGTTTAATAAGGCTGAATTTTAATTTTAAAATTCTTAATATTCTTACGTTTAAAATTTAATTATAATATTTTTATATTGATCATTTTAGAGAAACTATAGATATTTTAAAAAGATCTTTATTTAATTAATTATTCTTAATTATTTTCCTTCTTTATTAGAAGGTTTTAACTAAGATGTATGAACTTACACATAATTAACTAACATATATCTAACTGACATCGATAATGGAACTCAAAACAATATTGCGAAAATCAGAGAAACTTAACCTGCAAAAGTTGTCTAAGTTACCGCCCTATGGCCTAGATAACATCGCATGTCATTAATGAAACTTATTTAATATCATTAGAAATGCACATTGCAAAACAGTATTGAATAATTAACGTATGCGAGATTAAATATGTTAATATATGTTTCGAACAGATTGTGTGTTCAATCATTAAACATAACAAATTGTGTTGTGAGTAATTTAGATGAGAAATTCAATCTCTCATACATTCCCGTAAAAGTAAATTTTTTTTTTTTGTAAAATATGTTTTCAAATTTAATTTATCTTAGTCAGATTTTGTGAACACTATTGTAAATTAAGTTGTTTGTTTTAGGATGTTAGAAGTTTTGTTTAAGAGTTTTACTAATATAACGGTTAAAAATAAATTTTACAAGGAGTGTACAAGGGTAAAAAACCAATGGCTATAAAAAAACTGCTTAATGGCAATAAGGTTCAAACTTTGAATCTTTAAACTACGTTAGTAAAAAGGAAAAAAGTTTGAATTTAATTTTTTTTAAATATTAATTTATATACGGTAACAACAAATTATATATCAAAAAATATTAAATTTTTACTGAATATTAAATTTTCAAATTTTTAATGACAATATTAAGAATGGTCAAAACTTTCATAATATGGCAAAATTTACCGTGTTTCTGGCTCTATGGGATCACCAAAAATTTCAGTAGTTTTTACGAAGCACTTTTTTGATTATTGTGGCAAAATTAAAATCAACAGTAAAATGTGATTTTATAATTCGTGATAAAAATTTACCAAAATTTGGTAAATTTGAAATTTTATCATGGTACTGTAAAGCGTTGCATAAAAACTATTTATTCGGTTAAATTTACTTTTCTGACTATATGTGTGGTATTAAGAAGAAGAATCAAAAATTGAGCAAATGATTCGTTTATATACCGTATATCTTGGTTTTTATTAGCAAACTATTTTTTACATGTCACATGTCGTTTAATATGTCACTACCCTACAGCACGATAATTTCTTTGCTATATTTTTTATACACTTAAACCATTTTGGTATATAAACCAAAGCAGCTCTTAGAATTTGAAAACCTCTCACTCAAACAAGTATCGTACAAGTATCAACCTAAGACAAGATTAAAAAAATCTCATTGATTGCTTAAGATTTCGTTAAAGTATAATTTTTCAAAGTAACGTTTATAAGTTCAAGAATTCGATAGTTTATCATCTAATAAACTAAGATACAAATATTTGCCTTTAAAGACATTGCTATTGGAGTCTTAATCTATTCGATAGATGATAAAAAGTGTTCGTATGTATTCAAAATCCTTAACTAAATCTTTGAGTTTAAATTTATTAAGGTTAAATTAATGTGAAATATTTGAAAGGATTGCTCAAATTTAAAATAAAATATATGTTTCCAACCCAGTAGGAATTGTGCTGGAATAGGTTTTAAAAATAAATCTGCAAGAGAAACATATTAATTATTATTAGTTATAGATATAGGCATGTTCTTTAGTCTAAATGAATCGTTATTTTCAGCCTAATTTAAAATCTCAATCAATAAATTTGAAATGGAAATCAGAGTTCCAAATACATATAAGAATTAAATACTTACAAAACCTTCCTAAGTATCTTAAAAAGTCCTGAGAACCAAAAATAATTCCAAATAATCTAAAATATTAATTAAAACATCCAGTACTTTATAACTGTAACTGCATTGTTCAATTTTGCAAGGCGCAAGAAGAAAAATCTTCAGTATATTTAGCTGATATTTCTTACTTGTTTCAATCAGCCTTTCGTCTTTTCAGAAAATGTGCGAAATTACTGTCAGACTGAACTAGCCTAAGCAAATTCAGTCTGACCGATTTTAACACAAAGATTCAACGTCTTCATTTCAAGATTATGAATCTTGTTGCTCCTCCCCAATGGTCAAGTCATTTTTTTTTCTTGTAGTAACTTGATTGCCATTTTCTTCTGAATCTTTCTTATTTTCAATCAGTGTTTGAAGACTGGTGAAAGTTCCTCATTATTGAAATGAAAATATGTCTTTTTCTGCTTTTTTTCGTTCTTAAGCTGCATGTGAAATATTTCAGATGTAAATACCTCATGTGAATAGAGTAGGAAATAAAGAAACAGGTGTAGTTCTCATAAAAAAGATTGCCTCTTGAAGTTTGTTCTTCTCTTAGATATATACTATAAACCTTTTATATTCTTGACCTTTTAACCTTCCATTCCGACCTTGATAGTCTGTTTATATGTTCTATTTGTACATTTTCACGTTGTTTAGCTTTATTCAAAATTTATACTCTTTTTTAAATCTTTTTACTCTGGATTTATGAGCATTCTGTGAATAGTTACAGAAAGTAAGAAAATTAGTGTAATTCTTTTAAAAATAATTGCTTCCTAAAATATATCTCGTAAGTTGCTGTTCTTTTAAAAATAGAGAACTATAAACCTTATGCATTTTATATTCTTGACCTTAAAGTATGCATTAAAAATTAAAAGTATATTTTAATTTAAATAGAAGCATTGAAAAGAAGTAGCAATAAAAAGTAAATTTACTCCTTATGGCTTACTCGAACAGAATTTTAAGAGTAGCTAATCTCCCATTTCTTTGGATACTCAAGTAACACTTAGAAGAAAAAAAATAGTTTCTCATAAACGAAACAAATGTGTACGCCTGAGTATAATGACAAAAGCTTTTGAGCCTTTCAAGGATAAAAAATTCAAAACGGAAAAATGAAATATATTTGAGACTTCCTGCTAACAATGGGTACCGACAAAACAAACAAAATCCCTTTCTTCTTTGCAGTGAGACGTGGGGTCTCCAGTCAGAAATCAATAAAAAGAACAGCTAAGGTACACCATCCATTATACGAGAGATTATAATGATATCATAGATAAATATTAAATAAAAAGATATTTTCTTGATCAGGCATTTTAATTTTAATACAGAAGAATGTCTCTTGCAGCTCAATGGACGTTTTAATTATGTAATTTCATAAAATAAATTATTCAAGTTAAATACGGACAAAATATTTTATTTTATTATCGTCATTGAACAGTCGACCCAATTTTGAGTTTAGTACTACCAATTGCTCATCTCCGAAAGCCTTGTAATTTTGAACCCTATCCAGTAGTCGAGGGATCGCCTGGATCAAGTATTGGGAGAAATTTGCTTTCCTTCATAACGGACTTATCGATGGAGCTAACCCGCATATGTGTTACATGGAGAGGAAAACCTGCCACGGTTAGTCAGACTGCAAGTGAACTCTAATCTATGATCCGTCTATCACGAAGGATATTTTGCGTCAGTACTGTGGTCCTATGCGAGCCAGGTGCAGAATTCGCATTGACCAGCCATTGCTGAGATTTGAACCTGGGTACCCATATAGTGAAGCGGGATGTCTATCCACTGAGACACCATGGGTTACGGACAAAATTTTATAAAGTTTATGAACAAAGTTTTACACTCTTTG
Source organism: Parasteatoda tepidariorum (assembly GCF_982258835.1). NCBI lineage: Eukaryota > Metazoa > Arthropoda > Arachnida > Araneae > Theridiidae > Parasteatoda > Parasteatoda tepidariorum. Next base: position 3,039,791 of record NC_141765.1, on the reverse strand, counting down.
TTCAAGCTATCAAGCTTATTTTTTTTTAACTATGCGAAAATCTCTAACCACTTATCTTATTTCCATGAATAATTATGGTTTCACATATCTTGCAATAAGTAATAATCTCTGAGAAACTCGGACATAACAGAAAGTGTATGATTTGATTCATTGCATTTTCACTGAGAAAAGTGAAATAGCCAACTTTGATTGGCCAAGTTTTATTTCGTCTCTGCTGATAAAGTTTAGTTTATCTTTTATGGCAGAGCTCAAAACCTGTTTTGCCGTATTGTATACACGGTTGCAAACGGTCTATTTAAAAAAAATTACATTAAAATCATATAGCAAGTTTTTCCGAAAACTAAGCAATTGACTTTTCAGACGGGTTTGATTTGTTGATCAAGATTTGATAACTCATTATACAGGAATTGATACTCGCTTTTTCCTGTAGTATATACAGTTGCAAATGAGTTCTATTGAAAAAGAGATGCATTAAAGTCATAAGGCTTCAAGGCGAAAGCCATGCAATTGACATCGCTGATGGTTTTCGAAGAACTTTGGTTGATCAAGATTTGAAAAGAATTACACTCGTTTTTCCATGTTGCAAATGAGTTCTATTGAAAAAGAGTTGCATTAAAGTCATAAGGCTTCAAGGCGAAAGCTATGCAATTGACATCTCTGATGGTTCTCAAAGAGCTTTAGTTGATCAAGATTTGAAAGGAATTACACTCGTTTTTCCATGTTGCAAATGAGTTCCAGTAAAAAGAATTACATTGAAATCATATGAGGAGTGAGTATGAAAGCCATATAATTGACTTCTCAAATGGTTTTTTAAGGACAACTCGTCAGAAAGAAATTGACAATCATTTTTCCCTGTTGTATGAAAAGTTGCAAATGAGTTGTATTGAAAGAGTCATGTTGAAATAATAAGGCAAATGCGTGCAAAAGTCAAGTAATTGATTTTTCAAATGATTTTTGAAGAGTTTTCGCTGCTCAAAATATGATAGGAATCGACACTCGTTTTTCGCTGTTGCATGCACAAATGAGTTCTATTGGAAAAAAATTACATTGGAATCATATGACAAATGCATACAAAAACCATGCAATTGACTACTCAGATGGTTTTTGAAGAGTTTTAGTTTAGTCTGTTTATTGGTAGGATTTGACGCGTGTTTTTCTCTATTGTGTGTAAAGCGGCAAAAGGGTACTATTCAAAAAGTGTTTCCTTGAAAAGAATTACATACATGATAAGTTTATAAGAAAGCATTGAAGTTGGATTTTCAGGTGGAGATTTTGAAAAAGTGGAATTTGAATGTACATTAAGTTTTATGGAAGACGATTGTTTTAGTGCTTTGGATGATCAAATCACAGGATTGCAGATTGCTTGCAAAAACACGGGACTGTTGATGAAACTAAACGCCTTTTCACTAGTTAAAATAAAATAAAATATAAATTAACTATTTCAGACTATTTAGATTTTAGTTAAGAGCCAAATAAGTAATCGCGACCGTAGATTTTACATTGTAAAGAAAAAATATATACTACAGCTCTATCTTTTATAAAGAAAAGTGATTGCTGAAAGTTTTTGCATTTCTTGTGGCTTGGAATATTTAACACTGTTTACGGGACACGTCATTTGACGCATTTCGAATTTCAATTTCTACGCAAATAGTAGCATTTTGAAAAAATTGCAGACTTCAGAAATAAATCTGATTTTTCAGAATCTTATCACGAAAATTCACCCTGCCCCAAACTTGCAACCCTAACTATAATAGTGAAAACGGGTAAATTGAACTATAACCAGCCCGTATATTTCAGCCTATTCTATATGAAAGTAAAAACAATGATATAATAAATACTATTACGCAAATTTGCACGAACATTTATAATAAGTTAAATATTTGCAAAACAAGAACAAATCTTAATTGAAACAATAAATTCCGTATTTTTTTCAATTTCATTTACATTAGTCTTATTATTGGGATTTAATTAGCGGAGACCCTATTGACCCTATTGATAAAATTGCGTAAAATAAATACTTTCAATGGAACAAAAGTTCCATACAAAATTTAATTTTGTTTAAAATTTTTAAGAAGGTTTCTTACTGATGGCACCATGAATCCTCCCTCTTCATGAACTGCATTCCACGGAGTTTAACAGAACAAAAGTCCCAAATAAGATATTTTTCTTCTTAGAAGTTTCTTACTAATGGCACCATAAATCCTCCTTCTTTATAAACTACATTCTAAAGAGTTGAGGGTAACAAAAGTCCCAAATAAAAATTTATTTTATTTATAATCCTTAAGGAGATTTCTTACTAATGGCTCCATAAATCCCCCTTCTTTATAAACTGCATTCTGAAGAGTTAAAAGGAACAAATGTCACAAATAAAAAGTGTAAAAAAAAATTTAATCCTTAGAGGTTTCTGACTAACGGCACCATAAATGCTCTTTTTTATAAACTACATTCGAATAGTTAGAGTTTTAAAACAGAATATTTTTTGTTGTTAAAGTCAATTTATACAAATTTCAAATTGAAAATATTTTTCACCAGAAACTTTTCCTTCTCTGAAGATACTCTTCCGCCTTTGATCAAAATGAATATATTGGAATAAGTGAAATCCTTTTACAACCTTTTTTCTTTTTTCTCTATTTTTCAAATTTCTGTGCACTCTTTTTGTTGGTTAGTAGACATGGGTTCACCCAATGAATAAAGATTTCTACATATGATAAAAATAATATTTATGAAAACTTCGACTGGGTGTAGATATACAATTTGGAGACGGAGAGTCCCATACTCTAGCCTTGAATGTAAATACCAAAGTATGAATGTCGTTTAGGGTAACGGTACAGATATTCAATAGTAATCAAATTAGGACTTCACAATTTTTTTATGGTTGGAAAGCAGTAATAAAAAAATCATTCTTCAATAAAATACTTAATTTACTTGTATGAAAAATGATTTCAAACATTAAATCTTTCATATTTTTTTTCTTATGATATTTAGAGTGTTTATTTTTTTAGAAATGTAAACAATATAATGTACGAAATACTGTTACAGAATTTTACATAAATCTTTATTATATGTTAAATACTTATATGAAAAAGTGAATTTATTTCATTGCAATAAAATTTGTTCTTTTTTAAAGCGTTTTATAATAGCATTGATTAGGTTAGCGTTTTATAATAGCATATGCCATACCCTATTGACCCTATACGTTTCTCATTAAGAAATTATAAAAAATTCCGGATCAAATGATGGTAATAACATAAAATCTATTTTTTCAATAAATAATTTTTACAGCAATACTTACTGCAAAATAACTGAATCCATCCCTGTAATTAAAGAAATATCATTGTAAAAGTTACGATCAAAAATCTTAAGTCAAAATAAGATTTTTCGAATGATGCACCCAGTGTGTCTGAGCTTTTTACCGTAATTTGAATCAGAATTTTTTACATTATAAAGATCAAAATTTTGATTTAATAAAAAAAATATTACAATTTATAATTTGATATCATTTTTGATATGTAATTCAACACATAATTTAAAACCATACAGATATACGAAGAAAATGTTTAAGTTTTAGTAGTACTTCATTTACGTCACTCTAGAGTTGCATAATGGGCTATTGGAGCTATATGCAATCTGAGAAACATCCCTGAGGATGATCCGAGGTATGCCATCACAATTTTGATTCTCAACGGAGGGGATGATTCCCTCTCTTTAGTAGCTCGACGACCTGCTCGTGAAGTCCATCACTTTACGGTAGAACAGCTTGACGCGAATCTATGCAGAAAGCTTTTTGAAATTCTAAAAACTTATAGTAATATGCACACTATTACAATTTAAATTTAATTGCTATTTCAATAATGTCGGTTTTAAAGCAGGTGTAAATTTTACAAATATTATTTATAAAATTTTTATAGTTTTATTTAATTAATTAACGCTTTTTTAAAATGCATAAAACATGAAATACGTAATTTTTAAAAGAAAAACGTAATTGTATCAAATTTTTTTGAAAAAATATTTAAATTTTTTATTACTTAAATAAAGATGCATTAGCTGTTAAAAAATTTTATATAAAGTGCGGTAAAAAAGCATTTTAATAAGTCAAATAGTTTTTGAAAAGTTATTTGACTCTTGTTGTTATCGTCGGAGGCCATTAAGGTAAGAGATGCGATTGTTCTTGCTTTCCAGTGTCGCCATCTATGTCCAAGAATTCGACTTCTGCCCCAACCATACGTCACACCCGTTTACAGGGTGAACCCATTCATTCATCCACAGATCGTAATTTTGTCCTGAACCAGAGAATGATCAATTGAGAGATATAATTTGTTATGGGAACATGGAGACTTGCACCCTTTATTAGTATTTAGCACCCTTTATTTAATATTTACTTATTACTGTAAATAAAAATTAAAATTAATGCAAATAAAAGTTTAATTTTAAAAATTTCCTTTTTATACTTCTTTAAATTGGAATAGGCTTAACAGAACAGATGTGGATAGAAGCATTAAAAAAAATAGTTGCTACCATTATTTAAAATAACTCATTTGAAAACTTTCTAACCTACATAAGTTTTACACTAATAGGCTCGAATTAAATAGCGTAAAATATAAACATTTAGTGGATCAAAAGTAAGAAATAAAAAAATAAAAATTTTATAAATAAAGGACATTTCTTACTAAGGGTACAATAATCTTCTTCTTTATAAGCTACACTCTAAAGGGTTTCCAAATCGAATAATTTTGGTAACAACTTTCATGTTAGGGAAATATTTCCTTTGCAAAGTTCCATTTACACAAATATCAAATTGAAAATATTTAACCAGCATCTTTTTAACGCTGTAACTGAAGGCAGTCTTTAGCCTTCGAGCGAAATAAATAGAATGGGATAAGTGAAATCCTTTTTCAAACTCTTCTTTTTCTGTATGTCGAACTCTTTATGTTGGGTTGTAAACATGGATTCTCTCAATGGATAAAGATGTGATAAAAATAATATTTATGAAGCCTTCGACTGCATATACAATTGGGAGAGTCTCATTCTTTAGCCTTGAGTCTTGAATGTAAATATGGATGTCATTTAGGGTAACGGTATGGGTATTCAATAGTTCATTAAAATGAGACTTCATATTTATTTATCGTTAAAATGCTATTTTGAAAAGAAACATAAAATGCCATGATTTTTTTTTATGTAAAATAAATTTAAGCAGTAAATCCCATATAGATAATAATAGAGAATTAAAAATTGTTTTCCAAAACAAGTTTATCGTTTTGTATAGATAAAATTAAGCTGAATAAAGAAAGTTACGCATTAGATTTTTTTTTTTCATTTTTGTGTGGATAATATAAAATTTTATGTCTTTGAGAAAATTTAATTATTAAACACCGAATACTGAAAGCTGTTACTTACTGTGATATTTTTATATTTAACTGTGCTCGTTTTGTATGCGTTATAAGAAAGTATGTTTTAAACACTGAATGGAATAGGAAACTCGATTGTTTAATTACAAATTAATAAAAAATTCAAAGATGCATAAAATATATAAGTAATGTAATAATAGTAACATATTAATAAAAAACTAAATAAATATAAAATATACATCGATAGATTTATTATTTATTTCATTCTCGTTGATTTACTCTTCATAAAACCAATAAATAAAGGAAAACTATGAGGAAATATAATTAAAACGATATAAAGGATTTATATAAGGGAAATTAAGATATTTCTTCTAATCGCTTAACCTGGAGTCAAATGCACAATTAAGTAATACAATATATAATTAATATATTATAATAAATATTTGTATAGAAGTTTTGCTTATGGATTCAGTCACTTCGTTCTAAGAGAATATCAAGAAACATGAAGAACAATAAATTTAAATATATGGGTTGATTAAAAATAAGCTTCAAGTAAAAGAGTACATCATAAAATAAAATAATAAAGTATCTACTTGCTGATAGTATAAATAGTTAAATTGTATTTTTATTGATGTGCTTATTCCTTTCACACTGAAGTAAAAAAATTAGATATAAGATAAATTTAGTCATAAAAAGTACTGGTCAAAATATTATCAAACAATAATTTATCAATAGGTTTTATTCCAAAACGATTGTTGTACATAGTAAATAAGTATTAATGATGATACATTTATTCCTTTCACACTGGCTTAATACCGATAAATTAAAGTAAAGATACTTAAAATAGCTTTGTGAATGAAAGATAACTGAAAATAAATGCTTCAAATTCAAGGCGGCGTTAAATACGAAAATAAGTAATACAACATCTAACTAATTGATTGCTACAAATATAAACGAAGTATTTATTGTTGTACTTTAGACTTAATATGTGTTAACAACATTGTTTTTAGGATATATTTAATTCATCAACATATAATCTAATATAGCCATTTAAGGACATTCAAAAGTAAATTTAAAGAGAGCATTCTAAAATGCTTACTGGGAGTACCCAACAGAGTGAGAAACCCCTGTTAAACTAAGTAAGCTCTTGTTCAAACGCATGCAAACGATTTTCACATTAAGAGACTACCAAAATTAGCTAGCTAAATTTAACCTATTTTAAGAGACTTCGCGGGACATTTGCATAGAATTTGAAAAAACCGTAATAGGGTTATGACCATATTTAAATTTCATAAAATTGTTGTATTTAACTCTCACTACAATATCTGCATATTTTTATAAACTTTTTTTTCATTTTAAGGTTTGATTACTAAATACAAAACAGAAAGGTTAAAACAGATGGCAGCCTTATGCGTTAAATATTTTTTTTTGCTGCTACTTATTTATTTTCAGTACTACTTTATATAAATATAGTTCTTATTTATTCTTATATAAATATAGTTCATATTGCATTTTCGATTATGTACACTGTTAGAATTTTCATTCTATAATCACGGTAAGATAAGTCTGTCCATCCAATTAAACGCAAAGTTTACGGTGAGGAACAATTTTACCTTTACGGTTTTGAAACATTTTACAACTGGTATGGTTTATAATTCGTGAATTATACGGTTTTGTAAGCATTTACAACAGCATTGTTTCTAAATCGTAAAAATGAAATTTAACTGTCCATTGGAGGTAGGTAACGTTGGGCTTTTAATTAGGTAATAGGCATTGGGGTTAGGCTGTGGTTTAATTATGTTATGTCAAACGAGTCGTAGAATGGGACCTAATTAGTTTATAGGGTGGCGCCATCTATCGTGAGAAATAGGAAATACCAAACTGTGTTGGCATCTCTTTGATGCCGCAAACAATGTGTGAATGAGAGTTTCGTATTCTAATGGGACAGAATCGCCGATTGGGGAGTGTAGAAAGCCGGAAACTCTTCATGTGTAAAGGGAAGACTGAGTGAGTAATTGAGGTGTCAACATTAGGATTTGAACTCCCATTCTGCCGGCAGTGAGGTTAACAGATTTGCTTTCTCAGCTATAGAATGTGCCCAGCTGCAAGGAGCAAAGTGACTTCATAAAGTTGGCTCGGATAATATTCTGGTTGTTAACCCGTATAAGGTGAAAACAGTCAAACGATTCCTCACAGCTAATAATTTGGATACCATTTTTTATGATTATTTGACTGCTTTAGTTGAATATCGTAAAATAAATATTAAATAAAATGCTATTTAATGATATATTTCGATAAATTTTCAACAGTGTATATTTTACATTTTAAAAATTTAAACGTTAGAATCCAGAAATTTTTATCAAATTTTAGTTAATCTGATCATGCCAGCAATCCATTCATATCAATATCCTTTAATAGGTCTGTTTCACTCTTGATCTCTTAATAAAACAGTCAAATAAGAATATTAAAAAATATTCCTTAAAAAAATACATTTTGAAACAAAAGTCGGAGAATAACACATAACAGGAATTTTCGGTACAAAATCTAACATTAAATTATTGCGTGTAATAAATGTCCAATTACTGGAATTGAAACCTATAACAAACAGAATTTTCAATTCAATCATATAGAATGATATTGCTCATAGATCAGTTAATAGAACTTTATATCGAGGATAGAAGCTAATGATATCATAAATTTCACTTTACTCAAGTCTTCAGATGATAAGATCTTGCTAGTAATCCCCTTTGTCACATAAGAATTTATCACTCTATAAAAGTAAACCTCTTTTCAGTTTCTTTGATTCAACTAATAAAATGCCTTCTTATAAATATTTAGGAAAGATACAAAATATCTTGAGTTTTTCTTTATCATTCGAAAAAAAAATTATTCTAATAACAATTCTTCAAATATTGAAAAAATTATGTCTTCTATCTCAACTACATGGAGAAAACAATTCTGGAAAACTTACCATACTAATGTGGTAATGACACTTCTGTTAAAAAAAGTAATTTAATTCTGAATAATCAAACCAAATTACACTGAGTGGCCAAATTATTATGAACACCTCAGAGTTTTATGCAAATGAGTTATTGCGTCAAACCGAAGTGAGTCATCAGTTATACTGTGTTGCTTGATCAGATATGGGAAAGAAAAGTGATTTAACTGAATTTCAACGTGGAATGATTGTGGGTGCGAGATGCGTCGGAACGAGCATCACAAAAGGGCTGCACTTGTGAAGTGTTCTAGAGAAGCAGTTGTTAATGTGTACAAAGAATGGACAATCAAGCAAAAAACCGGATCTCAACGTCAGACTTGTGGTCGTCACAGGGTACTGAATGCTCGATCAGGGAGAAGGCTGGCCAGGGTTGTGCAGCGCAACAGGAGAGCAACAGTGCGACAAATTGCAAGTGATCTTAATCAAGGAGCAACTGTGAACGTCTCTGAACGTACTGTTCGATGCACATTGCGCCGTATAGGGTATTGAAGCAGACGACTGAAGGGAAGGTCATAATAATTTGGCCACTCAGTGTGTATAGTATTTAAATCATTTATACTACATTTACTAATCACATATTATAAAATTATATTTTATTGTTAATTTTATTAAAATCATTACAAAAGTGCTTTGATAAATATTACGGAGCTTTTCAGGTTTCCCATAGAGCAAGAAGCGCGGTAGATTTTATCGTATTGTATTCGATTTGACTATATATTTTTTTCTAAGAATAGAATGTGAAAGGAAATTGGATTCCTCCCCCCCCCCCCACCTAATGAACCGATAGTCATTAAAAACTACAAAAATGACTTCATAAAAATATAATTTACAGGGTGTAATGAATGCCTAAAAAATATATAATTAAATCCTGTTCAAAAATAAAGAAAAAAAGTATGCACATTGGAAGCCGAAAATTAATAATTAAATGTGTTAAAAAGAAGAAAAGTTATTAGATCAAATCGGTATTAAGGAAAGCAAGTATAAAGAATATGACAAATCGTTTGATTACTGGTTGAGACTCGAAGGTATTTCTAATATTCGTCTTTCTATAATGCTTCATATCTCAATCAAACATGTTTCGATATTTTATGCGTGCATGTGAATTTTTTAATTCTTCACATTTAGCTGAGAGAGCTAAAACAGATATTGTGCTAACTGTCCTTCAATAGATGGGTGATTCTCACGAAACATGACAATTCACTGTCCCTTGCTCCAAGATCTAATATTATAATACTAAAAGAACTTTTTTAAAAGAAAATTTATAAATAGCATTGCTGTTAGCATTTTAAAATGAATTTGCACTAGCATTGACTGTTTTGAATACTTAAAAATTTAATTGAATATCAAAATGTCATTTTCCTGGCATGTCCCAAAAAAATATTTCCAATAATAACTAGCTTCAAAACTTCCCAAAAATTTTTCAAAATCTAATTTTTTTTTATCTTATCCAATGTAAGCATTTCTAGAATATACGCAGAGGGTATTGTTTACTAAACCTTCGTTTAAAATAATTTTCTGTATCAATAATTTGCTTGTCCCATGAAAATCTGTCATTTTCCTGGCTACTTTTATTTAGTGATTTAAAACCAAAATAGATAGCGCCAGGAATCAATATCTTATGTTAATAGATTGATTAGATATCCTCCTATCTAAACATGTCTTGTTGCATGAATAAAAAACCAATTTTCTGGCTCAAAATCTATCTCAAAAATTTTTCAAGATGAGTAAGTTTTTATGCTGTCATTTTCCTGGCTTCTTGAAATCATTAATAACAAAAACTACCTAGATTTATCTGAGTTATTTTAAGAAATACTGTTGTTTTCTGCAGAATATAAGCGTCTTCGGCCAAAATATTAAATTAAAGTATAGTTTTAGGCTATAAAAGGGCGAATTTGTCATTATCCTGGCTAATGAATGCCAGGACATTGAAGTGTTACCAGAAATTCTTTTTAACTGCTAATAATGTAAAGAAGGAAAGCAAATATTAACCTAATACCAAGTTTATGTATGATTGTAATATGCTCGGATGTAATAAAAGTTATTTATTTATTTAATGATTGATTATTATACACAATTTTATTCTGTACATATCAGCAACAAAAATTATTTTGATTCCTTCTACAGTTTATGAAAAGAAGTAATTTAATCAATTTATGGTCCATCTGATATAAAGGCCTAAGTTGAGCTACTTACTATCAACTTAAAATGACTGTTTTTTAAACTTCTAAGGCAGAGGTGGGGAACCTGCGGCCCCGAGGCCGCATGCGGCCTCCGCGAGGTTCTTGTGCGGCCCTTTGCCACCTAGTACAAAATGGTAGAGTTCGTTTCAAAAAACAACTATTGTACATCAACGCCATGACAGTTGCGCGAAAAATCCCGCCAAAGACTGAAAATTCCGCAAATTTCTTTACTGAAAATTCCACAATGTTTATGCAATTTACATATCTAAAAGAAACGAATAATGTTCTATGCAATATTTATTTGAAAATAAATTAAAATTACAAAATACTATTTACGAAATTTGTTGGTTTCAGATCTCCCATTTGAGTGTCACACCTTGCTTTGGCTTCTCTGACTCGCATCTCTCAACGTTTCCCTGTTGCGATCTTCAGCAAACTGTAGTTAACAGTGCGTGCTTATAACAGTTACACGGCTTATAACAGTTGTTGAAGATATTATTTGATATTCGTTTTTTTATCCATCATGTCAAATAGTAAGAGAAGAAAATTAGGTGATGAAAACAGAGCATTTAATGTAGAATGGGAGTTAGATTTTTTCTTTACTGCTGAGAAAGATAAAATGATGTGTTTGTTGTGCAATACAGTTTTAAATACTTTAAAAAAAGCGAATGCAAATAAACACTATTTGACTCATAAAGAACATAAATATTTCGCTTTAGAAGGTGAATCACGAAAAGCTGCACTTCAAAAGTTGAAAAATGAGAAGCATCATCAGCAGGCATCTTTTAGTGCCTTTGTAAATCAAAATTCCGCTGCAGTTGCTGTTACGTATAAAATAGCACATATACTTGGAAAAAGGGGCAAACCATTTAGTGACATTGAAATAATTAAAGAATGTATTGTTGAAGCAGTGAGTATGTTAGATCCAAGAAATGTCGACAAATACAAACAATTACCTCTTTCAAGAAGAACTGTAACAGATCGACAGCACGAATTAGCGCAAAATGTAACAGAGCAACTTCATACAATTATACAAAATGAAGATGTTTATTTTTCAATTGCTTTAGATGAAAGCACTGATAAAACAGATTCGGCACAAGTTTTATATTTTATTCGTGCTATAACTAAAGATTTTCAATGTTACGAAGAACTACTTGCGTTGGGTACACTAACTGGAAGAACTCGCGGAGCCGATATTTTCGAAAACTTCAAAGAAGTATGTAATAAATTACAATTGAATGTCAGTAATTTAGTCAGTGTCTGCACCGATGGCGCACCTTCCATGAGAGGCAAAAAAGAAGGATTCGTTGCTTTGTTAAAAAAGGAAAACTTAAACTTGAAAAAATTGATATCATTTCACTGCATTTTGCATCAGCAAAATCTTTGCGCAAAATCTACCATTTTGCAAGACACTCTGGATAGAACCATTGCCATTGTCAACTATATTCGCGTAAATGCAATGCGTCATCGTGAATTTCGGCAGATGCTCTCTTTAGATGAGGAAACGTATAGTGTTGACCTACCATACTACTGCAAGGTTCGCTGGCTATCAACAGGTCAGGTTTTGATAAAAGTTTTGTCTTTACGACGACAAATTTTAAACTTTTATCAAGAACAAGGAAAAGAATGTGATCTATTAGATGAAGTATTTCTCAGAAACCTTGCATTTTTGTCTGATATGATGACAAAACAAAACAATTTAAATATTTGCCTGCAAGGTGAAACGAGGTATATTTATGAAATGTGGCAAAAGATCCAAGCGTTTAGAAAAAAATTATCATTTTTCAAAACATTGCTTTGTCGATCGGAAATATCTGCACAACACTTCCCGGAGCTAGCTAAAATGTTAAATGAGCAGAACTGTGAAAATAAAATATTCGATGAATATGTAGGTGTCTTGGATTGTTTAATAGAAGAGTATACTAAAAGATTTTCTGATTTTGACGAGCACACTCCTGCTATGAAACTGGCATTTGAACCACATTTAATAGATATATCCGAGGCTCCTGCAGAACTACAAATGGAGTTAATTGATTTAGGGGAAGATAGTATCATCAAATCCCTTTTTAACGCTAAAAAGGATCCCATAGAAATCTGGAAAAATGCTGTTGAATATCCATGCCTTCGAGAACATGCTCGCCGTTTACTTTCCTGCTTCGGAAGTACCTACTGTTGCGAGACAACATTTTCTCTCATGTCAAAAATAAAAACAAATTTAAGAACGCAAATTACAGATGCACATTTAGAGGATCAATTAAAACTGTGTGTTACGAAACTTGATCCAAATATACAATTACTGTCAAACAAAAAACAAAGCCAAATAAATCACTAACTTAGTGAATAAAAAAATATTTTTTATTGTATTTTTTATAATATTTTTATATTATTTTATATGTATATTATATTTAAAATTTTGTAGTATTATATTTTATTTTTTCTATATAATGCAATAAATTGTTAAATCTATAGAAAAACTATAATAATTTCACAAAAGTCACTTTCTTAGGTCAATCAGCTTATGCGGTCTCTCTTATTGCTGCCTAATTTAAATGTGGCCTTTAATGGTAAAAAGGTTCCCCACCTCTGTTCTAAGGTAATATGTCATTTTCCTGGCATTCAAGATTTGGTGAATTTCTATTTTATTTTTTTTTCTCGAGCAAATGTCAATAAACTACACTGCTGTCTATAAGATATTAATAAGTGTGGCCAAAGAAGTATATAAAAAAAAAATTTAGATTATTTTGAAGACTTTAAATTTGAAGAAATTTTTTGGTCCGAATTGTTATGTTTCGTGAGAATCACCCAGATACACAATTGCTTATCGGATTTAGTTTGAGTTTTTCTTATAGTTTATTCGTCTCAATTAGCTGAGGGAGCTAAAACAGATATTGTGCAAGCTGTCCTTCAATAGATACACGATTGCTTAACGGATTGGGTATGAATCTTTCTTACAGTTTATTCTTCTCATTTGGCTGAGTGAGCTAAAACAGATATTGTGCAAGCTGTCCTTCAATATACACGATTGCGTATTGGATTTGGTATAAATTTTCTTACAGCTTATTCTTCTCATTTAGCTGAGAGAGCTAAAACATATATAGTGCTCAAACTGTTCTTCAATAGATACACGACTGATTATCGGATTTGGTTTCAGTTTTTCTTATAGTTTATTCGTCTCAATTAGCTGAGTGAGCTAAAACAGATATTGTGCAAGCTATCCTTCAATATACACGATTGCTTATTGGATTTGGTATGACTTTTTCTTACAATTTATTCTTCTCATTTAGCTGAGTGATCTAAAACAGATATTGTGGAAACTGTTCTTCAATAGATACACGATTGCTTATTTGGTTTGGTTTGAGTTTTTCTTATAATTTATTCGTCTCAATTAGCTGAGTGAGCTGAAACAGATATTGTGCAAGCTGTCCTTCAATATACACGATTGCTTATTGGATTTGATGCGAATTTTTCTTACAGATTATTCTTGCCATTTAGCTGAGAGCTAAAACAGACATTGTGCAAACTGTCCCTCAATAGATACACGATTGGTTATTGGATTTGGTATGAATTTTTTTTACAGTTTATTCTTCTCAATTAGCTGAGTGAGCTAAAACAGATATTGTGCTAACTGTCCTTCAGTATACACGATTGCTTATCGAATTTGGTTTGAGTTTTTCTTATAGTTTATTCGTCTCAATTAGCTGAGTGAGCTAAAACAGATATTGTGCAAACTGTCCTTCAATAGATACACGATAGCTTATCGGATATGGTTTGAGTTTTTCTTACATTTTATTCTTCTCATTTAGCTGAGTGAGCTAAAACAGATATTGTGCAAGCTGTCCTTTAATATACACGATTGCTTATTGGATTTGGTATGAATTTTTCTTACAGTTTATTCTTCTCATTTAGCTTAGTGAGCTAAAACAGATATTGTGCAAACTGTCCTTCAATAGATACACGGTTGCTTATCGGATTTGGTTTGAATTTTTCTTATAGTTAATTTTAAAAAAAAGATGTCAGGGAAAGTGGTTTTAGAGAATCCTCGCATTTGAGCCTTAATAGAAATAAGAAGAGGTGAAAGATTATCATTAATTGCTTATGCACTCGCTTTTCTTATAAATATTTGGCAGACAAAAACTATTAAAATATAAAATAAAGAAATAGAGAAATTAGGATCATAATTATATACGATAAAGTCTGAAACATTGAGGCTGAAGTGTAACATGTTTCAAACTAAACATTATTTCCTATACCTATACCAAATTAGCAAGAACTGATCATACATTCAGTAATATTGAAATTTTATGAGATATTTCTTTCCAGTTAAGCGTGTTTTATAGAAAATTTGAAAATGAAAAACTCTTCGAAAATTTTAAAAATCTTTGAATAAAGCATTAAAATACATTAAAAAAAAACGTATTAAATTACAAATGTCAATTAAGAACTGTCAAAGATACACATTATAAAAATCGAAAAAAAGTTATTCCTTTTTATTATACTTATTATATTTTTGCCATGTCAACACACCAATATTTCTTAATTGTCTGTAGATGGTAATAGAAAATTATTTATAAAAAAAATCAAAAACACTGGTGGTTTGAAGCAACGAAGATAAATAAAATCAGGAAGTTAAGTTAGAGCGCATATATGAAGATTTTTTTTTCTTAGAAGATAACAGCACAGCGGCGAATCTTCATTTTTCCTAAAATTTCTTTCAAAATGCCCAATATTATTTTATTGGTTCTTAAAAAATTTTGTAAAGCATTAGGCATTGAGAATTTTCAGAAAATCGCAAAAATCAATTTTACCCTTATGAATTAAAGAGTACCCGTGTAAGAGATCAAGTAACAATTGATTCCCCTTCAATGGGTTTATTTCATGATTATTATTCATTTATGTTTTGAAAGAAAAATTAAAAACAATGTATAATTATTTTATTATTAATTAAATTCTGTAATTACTCATTATTTTTTTAAATTCTATAATTTAATTAATTATTTAAGATCATCTTTTCCTAAATTTGATTAGTAAGAAAAATAACATCTACATCATGAATATTTTCAATTTGATATCAAATATTTCATTTTAATAGTACATATTTAATGATAATAGCTATTTTTTCACTGTTAAGTAGATAATAGAAATTTATTATCATCGCTTAATATTTTTTTTCATTCATAAATTTTTAAAAATAATTTACTATTTTTTTAAAAATATAAATTAAAATTCATCATATTAATTTCCAACTTTAAACAATAAATGTTTTTAATTTGTAAACTAAAAACTTTCTTCAGCAATTAAAAATACATATTTCACTGTAAAAACTTTTTTGTGTTTGATATAAAGTCATAATTTCGGTTTTTTATAAAAAATTGAAACTAATTTGCGAAAAGAGTATTGTATTTCTGAAATGATTTTGTGACATTTTGCAATACTTATTTCCCGAAAATATTTAGTTTTATACATTACTCTAATTTTAGAGTCTTGAAAAATTTATTTATCAAATAAATATAAAGTGTTTAATAAGCTTTCAATATAACTTCTGATCAGATAGCGTTATAGTTCTGTTTTAAGAAAAACGTGAAAAAAGCACCGGAGGAAGCACTGAAATAAAACTGAGGAAATGAAATTGGAAAAAAGCATGACTTAAGCAATTATGGAAATTTAATGACTGATTCAATTCAAATGTTTTTTTTTTCTTTTTTTTTTAACAGAATAATAAATATACAAACACGTATTATATGTATATGGAAATGAGTCTTCATTTTTTAATTGTATATCTCTTACTGTCCCTGGGCAAATTATTAGACGCACTATAAGATAATCTTAATTATCGGGTGAACAGTTTTATTATTTTTACGCAATTGAAACCGGTTTGCACGTTCATGTATCAATTGGTTAATTCAGACGATATATAATATAAATTGGATAAATTACACGATATATTATATAAATATAGAATAATTACTATATTAGGTATTATATTAGTATATTATAATAATTAGACCAAATTCACTGTAGTCTTCTAATAATTGTTTGTTTTGCAAGAGTTCATATGCAATTCTTTAATATTTAAACATACATGTAATGGGTTTTTATTCAGGAGATCTTTTCTACACCTCCTGCTTGAGTTTGTGCTAATTTTTAACGCATTGCATTCCAAATTGTACATGAACATAAACAAGTGTAAATTAATTTCTGCCGTGCAATAGTGCTGTATTGTATCACCTGATAATTAAGATTTTACATAAAATCTTATAGTGCGTCTAATAATTTGGCCAGGGACTGTATATTAGTATTATTACACGTAATATATTAATTAACAATAGAAACTTAAAGGTTTAAAATCGTATGATGTGCTAAGTATGTTAACAAAAATTAAGAATTATAATTTTTTTCAATTTAATGAAATTTAAAAAAAAAAACTTACTTGTTAAAAGAAGTATTATTATATCACAATGCAATTACAGTCAGAAGATAGTAAGAGACTGAAATTTAGAAGCTTTTACTCTGTCTTAAGAGCTCTAATAATTATTTACATATTATGCATGGAAAGCTAAAAGATTTTAAGTATATTTCAAATTAATTATTCCATAAAAATTAGTTTCCATTATATTATTTTAAAACATTCAATTTTGACTCAAACGCCCGAATTGAATGAATCGTTTAAATTACAATATTTTTAATGTGACTCTTTTTACCGAAGCTCTTCCTTCGGTTTCTCTTTTCTCCATCAATCCTTCTAAAAACCTTTTTACCAAAAATGAAGAAAATTCATCAATAATTATTACTTTAAACTTCAAAACTTTGAGAGATACAAACTAATGAAATCACACAAATTAGATCATTTAAAGTGTTTTTTTGAATTACAATTAAAATTGTGTATCAAAAATTGTTTCATAATACAATCTTGCTATAACAATGTAACAAAATTCAATGGATAAAAACATTTGCTTACGTTTGACAAATAATAGCAACTTAATATTGCACCTCCGTATTTTTATTCAAAAACAATTACCATCTATCTCCAACGTTTATTTCGAGCCTAAGCAATATAAAAATTGTAACATGAGAGAGCTACATTTTTATAGAAAAATTCATCAACAGCTAGAGAAAAAAAAAGTTTTTGAAAATTTCAAATTGAAAACTATCTAGATGCACGCAAGAAAAACGGGAACACAGGGAAAAAGGATTTGTTACTCTAATTTGTTGCGCCTTAACAGATTAAATTTTTTAAGAGTCACGCTTGCAATTCGGGAAAGTTCTTTTCCGAGTAAAAACAGCACTCCAACAGCGAAAGAAGATTTTTAAAAAATGCTTTTTGGCTCTAATTATCCAAATAATGCAAAAAGAAATACAAGGTTTTTAGCAATTCCTCTCACGAAATCAAAAACAACTATTCGAACACTCAGAGAGGCAGCAAAGAAAGAAGGTGGATACTACTTGTTATTCATGGCCGTAAAGCCGCTCTATCTTTGCTAAATGTTTGGAGGAAGCTATTCATGATGACATGTTTTCAGTTTGTTGTTTGGATTGAACCAAGTTATAAATAATGCACTCTAAGAATTTCATGCATTTTTACAGATTTATCGTTGTATTGCGAGACAATTTGTGACTGGAGAGATGAAATTGTTGTTGAAACATTTTTCTGACATTCAAAATGAAAAAAAAAATGGTAAATGTGTTTGATAATAAATTTATGTAACTGCTTCTTTCATTTCGGTAGCTTATTTTATGCTTTAATATGCTAATAGGTTGGATGAGAACTCACTTTGACGAGAAATAGCACTAGAAAGATTAGAATAGCTTAACGAATAATTAATTATTTAAAACGGAAGGCCAATAATAAGTTATTTATTTTGACCCTTCCATAGCTTATAATTAGAACATATTCTGGTAGTAACTTTTTTATCATCAGCACACTCATACACTGTTAAATATGTTTATTTAAGTTATAACAGTTCACCAAAACAATGTGATAAACGGAATACACTCTCGGAAATAAAACTCTCACTTTTGACGATTCAGCGATCCTTGAGCTGTAATTTTGAGAATCCGTTAATTTTGAAAATCATTTCGCCATGAAATCACAGAATTTGGGAAAAAACGCGAATTTTCAAATAAATGAAGAAACCAAGTTACGATTCCTCGAGGAAACATTTTTGTCATACATTACAGTTCACAAATCATGTGAATGCGTGACGAAATGATTCCCAAAATTAACGAAATACGAATGATTCCCAAAATTAACGAAAAGTGAGAGCTCTGAGAGTGCACTCATACATTGTTAATTAGTGAAAACACTGGGAAATGCAGGGACCTGTATACAGCTCTATACTGATTTCACGATTATTATCATTCAATTAAAAATACCTCCAAGTAGGCTTAAGATGGTTTACGACATGCATGTCTCAACCTAACGTAACTGTAACCATGTTAATGTCAGATAGCCGGTGATCGCAACTAAAGTGCTACGATTTTTTACTTTTATTTTGCACATATTATAACCATTAAAAAATTACTGTTTCTGTCGCTGTGTTTTTATAATAACGAGAGCAGTAATTCTCAGGAATTTTTAAAATTTAAAAACTCCAAGTAATAGTATTTTTGATTGTTTGTTTTTTTTTAAATTTGGCTGAATAAGCAATTAATGATAACCAAAAATTTTATTTTTGGTTAGAAAAATACAAAAGCATCCTAAATTTACTAACAATTTTTCAGCAATCAAGCAACAGCTTATTAGTGCCATGTTGTTGCTGTCATATACCATTGAGGCAAGAAGGGTACACGTCTCCCTGTTCCCCAGTGGCGCCATCTACGAATCCGAGAATTCAACTTCTGCTCACTCACATACGTTAAAGGCTATTTCACAGGGAGGACGCATTCACTCATTATCCATGAATCTGCCGATTGTAATTTTGACCTGAACCGGAGAACGATCGATATCGATGCAGTACCCCCAAAAGGTATTAATTTGTTATGGGAACTTGGAGGACTTTGTGAATCCACAGATTTAGCGCGCACCAGTCAGTATTTTGTAGACGGGGAGTCTTTTACTGGTGAGGAACGATCTCCTAAATATGGGCCCAACACCCTACCAACCAGGCTATCCTGGCGCCATATTTTGCTTGAAGTCCCGCAAATTTAGCTCAACCTCTTAATTTAAAACTATTTTGTTAAAACGCAATAAAGACATGGCTAAATATTTCATCATAAACTTGAAGTATGATGAAAGCCTCAAGAGTCGAAATTGAGTCCTGATGGCTCAGTGGTTCACGACACTGAGCTGTCCTTGTGAAGGTTCTCACTGAAAAATCGGTTTGAAGAATAACCTGGGATTTAGTTCAAGGTCACTACAACAATAGTGCTCCAGTGAACACCACTTCACCGGTACAAAAAATATTAGTTAATATATTGTTTGTAGGTAAATTGGCTCCCGTTATTTTGGGAAATGTCTATTTTTAAAAGTGTACAAATAATTCCCTTATTATCTCCATAGTTAATATACTTATCATCTTAATTATCACCTCTTCTCCTTACCATAATATATTATCCCCCTCTCAAATATAAACCTCACTAATTAGTATCTAAGTTTCACAGATATATCAAGAGACAATTAAGGTAACTTGCAACTATAAAGAGTCAGCATGTTTATTTATATCTCCATTTAAAACTATAGATTGTGCTCAGTATCGCAGCAAGATTTGCTATAGTCTAAAAATATGTGCCTAGATTTCAAAACGCACCTTCAAATATAATTAGAGGAGTTTTCTCAAAGAGGAAAAAATTTCAATTGATTTTCATACCTAAGGAAGTTACAGTTTCTTTGCTGATTACTTAAAAAAATAGATATATTGGATAATTTATTTTACCCTATCACAAAAATATCTACGTGGAAAAGAATACGATTGATATCAGCAATAAAAACAATTTCTTGGTATAGGATCTGAGCAATAACTTTAGCGAAATAACTATCGACACTTCCTCAAGGAAACGAATTTCGTCAAAATTTTAACTAAATTTTTTGTCATTCTAATTTCCTTTCAGAAAAAAAAAATTCTTGCAGCTCCGAATGTATAGAACTTTACTAATAATCTCTTTACCGAGGGCCCATATTGGTGGACCAATATCACTCAAACAACAGATAGAAGAGAGAGATAAATTATACACGTGCCTAAATGGGATTCGAACCGGGAACTTCCTGGTCCGAATCCAACTCCTTGAGCACCATACACACAGGTTGGATCATCTAGTCCTCATTCTAGTAAACAATCTCGCCAAATGCGTTGCGATGTGGCTCTGAGTTGAAGAAACATTTTCCTCCTATATTTGAGAGTTAACGTTTTGTCACTAATTAAGTTTCCTGACGAAATTATTCTTGGAATTAAGGAAAAACAGATCAAAAATTGCTGATTCGTCAAAAGGAAGAGTTATATTTCTGAGAGAGAGGGGTTTGAATTAGGTTGCGACTGGAAATGTCGCAATAATGTTAGGATACTACAAATGTATCAGATAAAGTACACACTTTGATCAAATTAAACACGAATGACTACATTGCAAAATAGTTACTTTTATTAAGTATTTCATAAATAGAAACATGGTT
Organism: Parasteatoda tepidariorum; assembly: GCF_982258835.1. Classification (NCBI taxonomy): domain Eukaryota; kingdom Metazoa; phylum Arthropoda; class Arachnida; order Araneae; family Theridiidae; genus Parasteatoda; species Parasteatoda tepidariorum. The sequence continues at coordinate 3,018,668 of NC_141765.1, read as the reverse complement.
TTACAAAATACAACGCGCTATTTGGAAAAAAATATATATTTAATAAAATTTGAAGGTAAACAGTCTTAATATAACAAAGTGACATTTGGTCGTTTTACAAAACTTTTGAAGAGTTAACGACAAATTATATTTAAAGATAAAATTGCTACATTGAATAAGACGTTTTACTCTTATAATCCTTCCAAACACTATTGAATTAAAAAAAAATTGCTTTGCTGACTTCAACGGTCTAAGGGAAGTGCGGTGATGTTTTCAAGAAATTTTTTTTCTCTTCCTATTGAAGCGACAAATATTTGCTTTGAGTCGGTTCTCCTTTCTTTAGTAATAAAATAGAATGCTTTCAACAGATGTCTTCAAAATGAATCAGGAAAATGGTCTTCTACAGATACGAAGAAGCATATTTTATAAATCGGTTAATTTTCTCCATCTTTCTTTAAAAGTTCTTTTTCTACAGGCTACCAAATCTAAGGATTCGTTTTATAAACCATTCCAATAAAAGAATGAAAAGGATTTACTTCCATTCAACGATAGCCTTAGCTTTGGCTATAAATAGAGACATTTAATTAGAAATCTGAAAGTTACATACACTAGATGCGAGAAATTTTTACAAGTAAATGTAAAAATCGAGAAAAATACATTTTTGAAAAATAATTGTGAAAAGAATATAAGTTATATCGCATAATTTATTATGTTTTATGTAAAAATAAGTATAAAGATATTTTTAAATAAAGAATACAACTGTGAAAGTACTGTAAACGAATAATAAAACAAATACATTTAATTACAAAAGAAATTTTATAAATAATAATTTTGGAAAATGAAAAATAGTGGATTCTATTGAGTGATACTAAAAACAGCTTAATAAACGGATTTTAAAATTCGTAACTATATGGTTATTAACACTTAAAAATTTTTAGTTACACTGTATTTTTTCTATAATAATGCAGGGTGAAATAAAGCATTCCCACAACAGCCTATTGTTAGCCAGGGTATCATGGAGGTTAAAGTTTGACAATTTCATGACCAACAGTAGGATTGTGGTAATGTGGTTAGCATTGTGCACACCTTTACCTTCTAGACAAGGTAGTACCTATCGATTTGAATCTGGGTAGGCTTCACACTACCACTGGGAATCGAACTTACTCCAACGCACCGACAGTTCAGCACCCTAACCACTAAGCTATAAAGTCATACAGAGACAAAATCTCCAATTATTTTCTGAACTTTTTACTAAAGGACTTTTTTCAGCTATTTCAGTGCCTTGTCATTTATTTCATTAAAAAGTAATGGTGGGAAGTGTACTCGCCTATTACAGCTTCGGCTGGTGTTCGATTCCCCGAGTGTTTAATTAGCTTGTGCTCTCTCGAACTATGTTCAAGGGATTTTATTCTTATGTAATGTTGTCAGTAGCTTAAGAGTCAGCAAAAACTTGATGTTTAGGAGCTGAAAAATGATTCACGGGAGTTGGTTTACTTCATTTCTTCAAATTTACACAGTTAATATTTTTCAGAGATTTTATAAAAACTCTCATTATATTAACTCTCATTAGATTTTATACAAACTTTAAATCTCAAACTTTAACCCATCTTAAATTTACAAAACATTCTTGAGAAATGATTTACAGCAGATTTTCATGCATTTTCTCCTGTTTAATTTTTTTCCAATGTACCGGGTGACATGAGAAAATTTTTGCTTTTTTTATGATTTATAACTTAAATAAAAAGTAAAGTATGGCTAGGTAAAAGTTAGTAAAGTACGGCTTTATCTCTCTAAAATATTATAAAAATAATAACTCAATTTTTCTATGACCTAGAAAATTGTGACAGAAATAAAATTTAAAAAATCAATCTGTAAGTAATTGAATTTCTGCAATAAATTATTTGCAGTAAATCTCATTCTTGCATTAAAAAGGAGTGTTTAATTTGAAAATTTTGTCAATTTCCAAAATATTGTAATAAATAATAATAAAATTTATCTCAAAATAAATAAAATAGATTTTTTAATGCATGGAGAGAAGTATATTTATATTAATTTAGGAGGGCCTGGTGGTAAAGTTTGGTGGAAATTTAAACTTTTTGGATTTATAAATAAGCAAAATAGAAAAGAATACAGAAAAACTACCAAATGAATGTTCAATTTATAAAAAATCCTAATTATTCTTTCCAAATAAAAAAATAATAACATATTAAAATAATTTATTAGATCTTTTAATTTAATTTAATGAATCTATTAATCTTTTTATTTAATTTAACAGATCCCCTTAAAACGGAAAAAAAATCGTGTCTTAGCGTGCATGTATACAATAATATTTATCAAGATTCGCCAAAAGAAGCTTCTAGAAGATAATTAAAAAAACTTTCTAGCTAATCTTCAAAGATAAAAATATTTAGAGATTCTTTTAAGATAAGATAATTTGGCATTTTTTTTTTAATCAGAGAAGAAAACTGTTTCTTAGCGCATTTACTAAATAGTTTATCATACCACAAAATTTTTCTAAGCGAAAATAAGGAAATGAAAAGGAAATAAACATTCTTAACTATTATTTTAAGATAAAAGATAAAATAATTTAATAGATTCCTTTAAATAGAGTATGAAACTGATTCTCAGCGTATTTAAAATTGCTTCTTAGCGTATTTACTATAATGTTCATCACGATACTTCACATGATGTTTCAGGAAGATGATTAAAAAAAACATTCTTAGATACTCCTTAAAGATAAAAAAATATAACAGTTTCCTTTAAAATAAAATAATTAAACAATTTCTTTTCAACAGAAAAGAAAACCACATCTCAGCGTATTTACTATATTGTTTATCATGCCACAAAATCTTTCTGGGCGAAAATTAAGAAAGGAAAAGAAGAAATAAAAAGAAATAATATTTAATATTAACTATTCCATTCAGATAAAAAATTTAAAAAACTTTATAGATTCCTTTAACTGATTCTTAGCGTATTTATAACTGTTTCATAACATATTTACTATAATGTTTATCAAGATATACATCAAGATATTCTCCTAGAAGATAATTAAAAAAACTTCTCCGCTTCTCTTTAAAGATAAAAATATTTACTGATTCTTTTAAGATAAAATAATTTAACAATTTCTTTTATAGAAATTACAATAATTTCATTTCAAGAAAACTTTTTCTTTGCGTATCTACTATATTTTATAGCACGCAGCAAAATTTTTCTTGACAAAAACTAAAAAAATAATCTTAACTATACTTTTAAAATAAAAGGTATTAAATTCTTTAAAATAAAATATCCTAATAGATTCTTTTAGCTAGAAAGCGAAACTGATTTTTAGCGTATTTAATATAAGGTTTATCAAGACACGATACAAGGTTTTTCTAGATGTCAAGAAAGTAAATAAATAAACAATAAAAAATCCAAGTCATAATAAGAAATCAATTTTACATTAAAATCCTCCATTAAAGTAAAACATTGAGAGAATATTTTCAGCATCTTTCTATATCGATTTCACTTAAACATCTTATAATATGCACTCAGCCTTTTCCAAAGAAGTGATAAACACACGGATGGTTTCTCATAGAATTCCTTCGAACACATCCGCGTCAAGTTTATTTATCATTCAAAATACTTTTGAAATAAATGTTCTTATAACCATTCAGACGAATTGTCGCCTTTCAACTCCAATCGTTCTTGCAGAATTTTATAGAGCAATAAATTTCGTTGCAAATGTGTAAGCTTAAATACGGTAACAGCTTTCTATTGATTGATGTAACTTATTGAGATCTTTAAAATACTTTGAACTTTAATAGGGAAACTAGCCCATAAATCACTTACATCAGAACTGAAACAGATTAAATTTTAAACGAGAAGACATTAGAATCAATTAATACTATAATGTAACAGTAACTAGTGATAAAATAAACAATAACACAGAAAAGTGAAAAAAATAAAATTATATATAATAAAGAAATTAAAATTCATATTTTGATTGAATAACGTGACTAATTTTATATTTTATTTTATAACCGGGTGTTGAACAGCTAACCCGATTCTGAGATTACAATTATCAATGCTCAACTCCATACCCTGATAATTTTGAACCTAACCCAGAAGACAAGGGAAATCCTGGATCAAGCATTGGAAGAAACTAGCCTTCGTGGAGGACTTTTTGATAGGAAAAAAAAACAGCATATACGTTACATGGAGAGGAAGACCACGGTAACCTCCCTTCCCATTAGAAAGGGGACTCTTACCCATAATCCGTCTACCATTAGGTATAATTTGCGTCATCACTGTGGTCGGTGAGAGCCGGGTGCAGAATGTATCTATATCGACTAGCCATCACTGGAATTCGATCCGGGTTACCTCATTGGAGGGCGAGTGCACTTAGACTGATGGGTTTATAAGCTGACGCGCAGCATTAAAATTAAGATCGGCGTAGTTATTAACAATAAAACAAACAATGTGGAAACAATATAAAAATTATAAGACCAATAATTAGGAAATATGTGCTGTAAGCAAATAAAACAATAAAATGTGTCATGAAATTTATTAAATACATTCAATCAAGATTCTGAAATAAAAAGGTTGTTTTTGTGCCGAAATGCTTCCACTAATAGTAGAAAATAAAAATAAACAAAATAATTATTGCACCATACTGCTGTTTAGGTAGAAATTTTTAATTGCGTGATTTCTCTTATATATATATATATATATATATATATATATATATATATATATATATATATATATATATATATATATATATATATATATATATATATATATATATATATATATATATATATATATATATATATATATATATATATATATATATATAATTTATGGAGGAGTAAATCTGCAGCACTATCTTCGTAAATCAAAATTTTCCTGTAGCCTCAACGCAGTCTGAGTCAGACAAATTATATAAATTCAACTTATTCTAATCATGCAATGTAGCGAAATGTACATATATAGTAAGAGCTGTATGCATAAAAATTTTATATTGCTTATATTTAAATTGAATTTTATACTATGATACTAAAACGTAAAATGAATACTTAGTCTATTAGACATTCAGTTCCTTGTCATCCATAAACGTTCACACAAAGATGTGGCGAATGCGCAGAGAATGTGAGTACAGCCAATAAGTTTTTAAGGGTTGAGAAGCTTGCAATATGGGTCATTTAAGATTTTAAAGGAATTTTATTGCCTAGCAAGGCAGTCATCACCTGTAATGAAGAGAAATTGTGCTACGGCTTTTATAACTGATCAGTCAAAAATATCTAAAATATTTTTTTTAAATAGATTTCTGGATATTTTTATCTGACCGCTTGTTTTCCTGATTCCATTGATTTGATGATTGATTTAATATAATGAAAAAGAATTTCATCATTACAGATAACGTTCATTTCATAACCAGCAAGTCGATTTTTGCATTTCCTTCTATAACCACGTTGAAAGCAAATAACCTAATTTTCCTAAAATAGGAGAGGTTGAAGATTCCTTATCACATTTAACCCCAATAGAATCAATTGCATAAAAGGCGGTTCTCGAGTTGGAAGAAGTGACAAAGTGACAAGAAAAAAGTGACACTAACGCTTAGAAGTTGCGAGAGTAATTTAGATGTTCAGATCTTTTCTCACTTACCTTCTCAAATTGTATTATTTTAAGTTATCTCTGTGTTTTCTACTAACCAGATGGTAAGAAACCCGATTCTAGTGATAATGCTTCCCACTTCAAGCCTGTTGTGACATTTTTTTAAATTTCTTAGTCTAAAGAAATCTTCCAGGGAGACTTGTGAGTGCTAATGATCCTTTTCTTATTTCCTCCGATGTCTGTTGGCGATTTTATAAGAGCACTTACTCAATAAACTATCTTAATATTCTCATGGTTTCGATTAGCACCATTCTGTGTACGGCTAATAGGACAAAACATCCATTGATTTTACTTTATATATTTTATTTTTAATCGTTTTTCCTTACGTTCATAATTCCATTTTTGGCCTCAAACACTGTTAGAAATTTCACGGAAAAAATTGCTAAATAACAATCCTTCTAATTGTTATTTTACCGCATTTAAACAAAACAGTCAAATAACCATAAAAAAGATGGTAATGAAACTATTAAAAGTTAGAAAAATCGTTCATTAACTCTTTTTACCTAAACGGTTAAATGACAAGAATTTTATTGCACTAACTAAGCCCACCTAATGAAGCAACCTTGCTACTGCGTTCATATTATACCCGAGAGAACTCATTAAAAATCATGACCAACAGGACTGGGGTTTGAGTCCATTCCCTTTAACACACATTTCCAGTGGCCTACACTTTCCCATAATCTAACAATAAGCTTAGCTCTTATGTCCAGTTAAAAAAATTTTACGCTTTTGAAACTATGGTAGCTGTAAATGGTTAAAAAAAGTATAGTTTTGATATTCATGATTTTATAACCATAGTAGCTGTAAACGGTTTCAAAATAGTAAAGGTGAAAAATATTCTTTACCGTAAATTTTACGGTTAATCGGATGAATAGACTGATGCCGGTTATTTAACCAAAATTTAAGAATGAAAATTCTAACAGTGCAGAACAATTAATTATTCCATCCAAAAAATAATTTTGAATACTCTATATGCCTTAAGAGAAAAAAATATCTATTACATAAATAATTCTCTTTTAGAATATTGTATTGAGTTTCAACTGTTGATTTCCAAATATCCTTTATGAATAATCGCCAAAAGCTCTCGCCACAGAAAATCTATTCCTTTTAAGATAGCAGCGGATAAAATAGTGATATTCACTTTCAATGCATTTCATATCAGTTCATCTATTCATTTTTCCATCTGCACCATTCAAAGGAGTTCTTCTTTGTTGTCTGTGTTTGACCATCTACAAGAGTTTATGTGAGCTCTCTCTGGAATCTTCTATTCAAAGATTCACTTTCTTGCTATGATTTATTAGAACGCATTTGTGAGAGGAAATAATAACTGTTGAGAATTGAATAAGATATTAGATGAAAAAATGTTGGATGATTTAATTTATGCATTTATTTAGTTGTATTTTCTAAATAGCAAAATTTATTTATTAATATATACTAAAAATATACATCTCTTTAACTATAATATTAATAAGTGTAATAATGATTTCTATTCATTGACCAAAAAAAATATTGTCTCGTGAGAAAAGAAAAAAATATATCAACTTGAATAACTTTTATTCTAATGAACGGATTTTCGCGAATTAAATGCCGATCTTAAAGGTTGATCTCAAATATGCTATTTAAATACTGACAACTGTTAACTAAGTTACAAAATAAGTTTCAAAAGCATTTATTCTGAATTAACACACTTTTTTGGCAGGTTTAGATTGTTGACAATTTAAATATCGAAGTAGTTGCAATCAAAAAACCAAGGTTCAGTTAGAAGAGCTGTTGAAATTTTGCTTCTTATGCATTTTTCGATGTCTGGAACTCTTGATGGAAGTAGAAAAAGTTTTACCCTATACATATTTACATCATTTCAAACTGTGTATTTTTTAATGCCAAAGTACAAATTTTGAACGAAATTGATGGATAGTTCTTAAGAAAGGAAAGTTTAGAAATAAATTCCTTTTTTAATTTAAAAAGTAAAATTGCTATTATATAATTTTAGATGTTAAAATCCACAATTTAAACAATTATTTTTTCCTAACAAGAAAATGGGGGAAAGCAGAAACATCACCAGTTTACTTCTAATCACTTATCCATTTTATGTATAGAAAAAAGGTACAGAATGCAGTTTCTGAAATTCTTACATAACAAATATATATAACAAATAAAATCATAGCAGCTATATGTAATCAGAACGTACCAAAATAATCAAGCACAAAAAAAAGTATTTGAACTTAAAAAGTACATTAAAATGCATAGTGCACCAATAAAAAGGAGCACCCAGAATAAGTTTTGGTTTAATCATCGGATCATCAAGTTCTAGGGCTCATTCTTAAAGGATCGAGGGGGGTGACCACAAATATGCTAATTAATTAGTGCAGACGATATTTTAAGCTAGGAAATCAGACACAAAATTGCACTTTCTCTGAATAAACATAAATTTTCTTCGACGAATTCAGATTTTCAATCCCCAAAATGCAGGGGCAGCCGCAATCTGGGAAATATGGTCCCCATCGTTTGCTCATATCTCGAGCACTTTTTAAACAAATTGAAAAATTTTTGCACACAATTATCATTCATCCAAAAAAAAATTCCATGCAAAAAATAAATTTTAGTAATTATTTATTATTTTCTTATTATTTTATTTAATAATGTTCGAAAAAAATTTGAATAGTAAGGTATACAATTTCTTACGCTATTTTAAATTCTGTAATTTTGAATGGCAAAATATAAAATTTGAGCAAACTCGGTTAAATAGTTCCTGAGAAATTGAATGTTAACTTTCCGACCTTTTTTTATAAAATTTATTTCGATCATAAGATCAAAAGTGATTTAGGGTGGTCCGTTTTTTTTTTTTTTTTTTTTTTTTTGACGCACTGTGCATTTGAGTAATATGCACTAAATGTACATTACTGTAATCGTTACATTAAAAAATAAAATATGTAATTTAAATAAACATTTGCTTATTATTAATTATGATATTCTGGGATTTGGTGAAATTCGAATTGAGCATATATCCAATTTGGAATCAGAGTCGAGTTCTCAGGAATGTCCAGAGTCAAGGTTGAACATTTTAACAACCAACTTCACAGCCCTGTATTTAATGTTAATAAATGTAGAATATAAGTTCCTTTTATTGTAATGTTTTTTTACTTCAAACTATCATTTTTTTTTCATTACAAAAACGATTTATTAAGTAGGCTGATTTGTAATGCATTGTTACAAGTTTCAATTCTCAAATTTTAAAATTGCATTCCCTTCTAAAAGTTAAACATGGAGAGAAAAATGTTATTTTCTAGAAGTCAATCTGAATTGGAGAAGCTGTGACTTCTTGCAGAAGTAGTAGGAAGTAGGCACATATGTTAGATAACAGGCAATTACGGTTTCAAGAGAAAAAATATGCAAATCAAGTAGTATTGGACCCTGGGTTTGTGAAGATGTACAGGAGTTGCATTTCAAAATGGATAAAACGTATCTCGAACATACTTTCAAGCTAAAATGGTTTCGATGACTTCCAGAAGTCGAATGGAAGATTCTGAAAGTTAGAAAAGGTGGACAATCTCTCACAGAGGTTTCTCTTCAACTTCAACCAACCTGTCATTTCATGATTATGGAATCAATTCGAAAACAGCTAAAACAATTATCTGATGGACGTCTAATTTTGTTATTATTGTTTTCTTTTTCTTTTTTAATTTTAGACATAATTTTGCGAATGACGGTAATATGGCGTCAGCATATACTTTATGCAAATTCAATATTGTTTTCCTCCGTGTATGTTAATCTTTGCTTATTTTACAGGAATAACGGTACTTTCTGCAAAATTTCTTGTCAATCAAGATAGTATTTGTCTGTTTTTCGCATTTTACTTTTCCATGCTTAAATTTTGTTAGTGAGAGAATTTATCTGTGTTATTTACTCTCGCGTTAACCAATTTTTTATATTGAACTCAATGGAAAAAAAATCATAGGATTTTTCAAATTCTGTGTCTTTCCATTTTATTTCCGACATTTGTAAAAGAATAAATATTCTAGAAAAAGACAAGCATCCTAAAAATTTATTTTTTCTTTATAAATTGCTATAAATCATATTGCAAACATAGTTCGACATCATGTAATGTTGCAATTACGTTTCAGATGAGTTAAAAATCTCACAGAAAATGCCAAATGCTTTTAGGAAATCGTGGATGAAATATTTCCTTGGAATATATATATATATATATATATATATATATATATATATATATATATATATATATATATATATATATATATATATATATATATATACTAGAGGGCTCCGCCTCCTGCTCACTATCGCTCGCCAACCCCCGATAATCGCTACGCAATTGCATTTTCGTTCGCTGTGCGAACAAACTTAAAGTCGTTTTCCTGGAGATTAGCTGTCAATTTTTCTGCACCAACATCACATAGAGAGAATATGACAGGATTGTAAAATGTCAGAGGAACTTACTATCAACATTATAAACTTATATAAAGCGAGGAAGCAATATTATTTAACACATTACTATAGGGCATTAGCCGGAAATTAATCTCCGTATCCGAAGCACGCGTGGTAGAGCCTAACTCAAATCATTGTTGATCTTATAGGATGCCGGACGCTCCCTATATGGTCCTTTATCTCCCCCCCCCCCAGTAATTTAAATTTTAAACTAAAAACAATTAAAATCTCATGAAAAAAAACTTTACAAAAATTACAAAGAAATTAAAACATGTAATATTAATAAGTTGATTCTAAGTAATATTTCAAAAGCAAATACCATTGCAAGTACTTGCTCAATTAACTTCAATACTGTCAAGTGACAAAATATTTTAGTTTCAATCAGAAGTATTCTTAAGTACACCAATGTATACGTTTTCATTTAAACGTCTTGACTTTTCAACGTTTCATCGCCGCGCATTCCGTCGTCGCGTACTGATAGCACTACGATTATTTTCCATTTAATTTGGTGCAGCTAAATCATGTTCAGCTCTACGCCGCTGTTGATATCACCTAAGATATTCACGGCGATCCATTTTTTATAAAAGATATAAGTATTTTTAAGTAAACTCTGTTCAATATATTTTGATAATTTGGAATGTAAATAGTTTTTTGAGAGAGTGTTGATTCGTGCTTCCAGTAACTCTACCCGATTTATCAAAGCTATTAAAATATATCGGAATTCTTAAATAAATAACTGCGTTCTATCAAAACAAACATTTTATAATTAAACTTAAGAACAACTAACTTTTTACATTGCCACTCAAAATTATTAATAATCACCGGATAATATTGCGTTATAATGAAACTTTTATCTAATGACGTCATAAACAATCGTTTGCATAAAGTTTAGTTCATAATAATCATATATAAACGTTTGCATAAATAATCGTTCGGTCTTTTTATAGCTTTACGTAACAAGTGTGAGATTTGTTTTTTGTTTTTTTTTTTCGGAATGGCGATGTTATAATTATGTTGTTGAGTTAATAAATCTTCCTTTTTATAAATGTAATAGTAGAGTTTTCTTAATTATTTGATTCGAAGTCCTCTGAGTTTTATTTGATACACATTCACACACATGAGTTCTCAATTTTGAATGGCTGTTTTGTGCGTTACTAACCAGAAGTGTTCTGTGATTGGCCATGTGTTATCATTCCACTCTCTTCTTATGTAAAAAGATATATATATATATATATATATATATATATATATATATATATATATATATATATATATATATTTCTAGAACATTTCTACAACTTTTTAAAATGTTCCTGTACGCTTTTTGTATCATTTGTTATCTGACGGATTATTATCTGACACAGTGCATTGATATTTTTGCAGTAAGAAATGTTCAAAAACGAGAACCTATGTCAAAATTAAAGTTAAGAATTATTCGGCTATTCATATGAATTAATGATTTATTATAATTAGGTAACGTTATAGTAAGTAAAGAATAGGAAGTAAAATTAAGTATAGCCCAAATGAATTGAAAGTTAACTTTCAATATAAGAATTTTATGTATCAAATTTTAAAACTTTGCATAGTTCAAAAAAGTGGCTTACAATGAAATTTCGTTGATTTATCATCTTCGCCTGAGAAAAAATTATGATAAAAATTATCAGAAAATGGTAAATTTAACCGTGTTTCTGGCTCTATGGGAAAAACAAACGCCTTGTTAATTTTTGTTGAAGTCCTTAGATAATGATTTTGATAAAATTAACTAAAAAATATTGATTTATGATTTAATAAAAAAAGTTAGTAAATGTGGTAAGATTTGGTATTCTAATCATGATTCCTTAGAAAATTGCATAAAAATCGTTTATTTGGTTAAATTTACTTTTCAGTTTTATATTTTTTTCTAAATGTGCTTTTCCTAAGAACTATAGTTTTGAAGGTCAGAATTTCCTGTAAACCAAATGAATGGTGAACAAATTACCAAATGAATGGGTTTAAATGCCTTTTATTTTAGTTTATTAATCAGAATTTGTTTTTCTTTTAATTTTTATCAGAAATGCTATTACCGTATCGTACGATAATTTTGCTAAAAAATGTTTCTTGTACTCCAAAGCACTTGAGAAATTTTTTTATTTTGTTTGATTTTCTAATTATTTTTGTGTCGAACTCAGTCAGAAAGAAATGTGCTGACATTTCTTTTCATTAATTAAGTGATATCGTTTTTGTTTAGCGCCCTATTGCTACATTAGGTAATTAACATCGAAACTTTACATTTAACCAATCAACTATTCATAAAAAACAAATTATTTATAGTCTAAAGATTTTTTCTAGAGTAATTTTTTATTTAAAAAACTTTAAATAATTAGAAAATATCTCTCGTTTTCTAAAAGTTAAATAACTAAATATTGATTTCTTTACCAAAATGTAAGTATAAAAAATTAAACGTTTACTGGCTAATTTATTTTTTAACAACAATATACCCAGACCATTACAAAAACAAATTCATTTCTAAAAAAATCGATTAACTTGGAAGATTACGTCTAATTATTCACTTGCATTCCAGATTTTAAATCAATAATATTTTTTACTCAGTTAATGAATTTAAAATCTAAATAATTTATATATCCAGTGAAATAAAATTTCGGCATTATTCTTTTCATTCTATCGTAAATATAACTTACTTATTTAGAAAAATTAAAAATTAAGTTAAGTTTGATGTTATTTCATTTTTAATAGGATATTCATATTCAATATCAAAATTACGACTTTTATCAAAATATTCCGCTATTTTAAGCACAGAACTTATCATAATCGTCAAACTGAATTTTTTTATTTCTCCTCATTAAATCAGTTGCTAAGATTACTTTTATCATTGTCTGCCTCATTATTATGAATATAAAGATAAATTGTTCATTCATCTAGATTATGAATCTAACATTACATTAAACTATTGTTTGTTGAGACAAATGAAAAATAAATTTTTTTCGTACGCACTACTTGAAATTAATGATTAGATTATTACCAAAAACAAGATGAATCATAAAATGTAATCTTCTTATGATAGACACTTAGTTTAAAATAAGGAAAAAGTAGTTTTTCTTTAAAAGAATTAATTGTATTTGACCATAAAGCATGTAATTTCGGTGAAGAAAGTAATGTGTATTCATACAATTAACTCTAAAACAATCAACTCACATGAAATCAAACTCTAAAATATATATGCAGTTTAAAATAAACGCATATATAAATATAAGTTTGAGTAATTTAACCAAAACAGAAGTCAAATAATTACTGCTAATCATTAATTTAATTGGTAATGATTTAAATACAACACGAATAATTTCATTTGAAACTGTATTGGAAGAAAAAATAAGATTATAATGATCATTTCATTAGAGCAGTAAGTATTTGAAAATAATTTTAATAACCGTTTTGAGTTGTATATGCAATTAACTATTATTAACTAAAAAAACAGTGATAAAATATAATCATGTTTCAAAATTGCCAGTATATTATATGATTCGATAACATAATTTGTGTCAACGACATTTCAAATTATCTTTTTAAATTAATATTTATTTAAGGGCTAAACGAAATGTTTCTGCAGCGTTAATTTTTTTTTTAATTTCATTACTTTTCAAGAAATCATACAAAGTAAATTATTTGATCACCATGAATCGTGTAATGTATTGTGACTACTTTACAAAGTTATTAAGATACTTTAAGAAACAGAACACATTATACAAATCTCATTCCTAAAGGCGGAGAGAGCGTCCTAAATCTATTCAAAATTTACAGTTGTTTTATTACACTACAATAGCGTTAATTCACAGGAAAATAATAATTGAATTATAAATAAAAAATTCTTTAATTTTTTTTTATACAATTTAAATTTGCCACGAGTTTGAAAATCGGTAAATGTGGCAATTAAGCAATTGGGAGCTGCAAAGTGAAATTTCATAAGAAATAAAAAGTGTTTGTGCTATTAGTTTCAAATATGGAGTAATAAAACAGGAGAGTGTTGTTTGACATTATATATATACTAGAGGGCTCCACCCCAAGGTCGCTGCCGCTCGCCAACCCCAGATAACTGCTACGCAATTACATTTTTGTTCGCTTCGCGAACTAAATTAAAGTCGTTTTCCTGGAGATTAGCTGGCAATTTTTCTGCACTAACATCACATAGAGAGAATATGATAGGATTGTAACAAGTCAGTCAGAGGTCCTTGTTATCAGCTTTATAAGCTTATATAAAGCAATTTTAATACAAACAATAATATAAACTTATATGAAGCGAGGAAGCAATATTATTTAACACATTACTATAGGGCATTAGCCGGAGATTGATCTCCGTATTCGAAACACACGTGGCAGAGCCTAACTCGGGTTGACTATAGTTGAGGGTGCCCCTTGATTCTCACCAAGTTGTGATCGCGGTTGATCACCAAGTTGGGCGATGTTGAAACCCAATCGTGATTCTGATTGGTTTAGATTTTAGCGTTATTTTTAAATGTTCAACGGTATATGTGATTTCAGAGGTCCGCTAGTTCTAAGTTGGATACCGGCTGGTAAGGTTACTTTTTCTTCTGGTCAGTAAGTTCAAAGATATGTGGGCAGTCATAAAAAGGGACTTTAGAAAAAAATTTCATCGCCAGTCCGGTACCACAAACGCCATTTTCGATTCGTATTTCGCCGAATTTATGTGGCGGTGGAGGTACACAGAGTCTATTCATGATAAATTTAGACAGTATCTAACTACTATTAGGGAATTCGGTGCACCTAAATCAGAGGATATTCAAGCTTCAAGAAGAAGTGAGTTGTTTTTTTCCTTTTCCTTCTGTGCTTACTCCATTAATTTTTGTTTCGATTCAAAATGCATTTTCTCTGGTTTATTAATTTTGCTCATATCGGGTTCATTGTAATTTTATAAAGTTTTTGCCGATGTTTTGTTGAAATTTTCCAATGTTTTGTTGAAATATCATTATATTTTGGCAGCCATTCCTGTCATCACGGTGTTCCGCGCAATCAGGAATGGCGCCAAACATAAGTCGCCAATTTCGCCAACCTCAAGTATATTTTTACCCCTACTAACTCAAATCATTGTTGATTTTATAGGATGCCGGATGCTCCCCTATATGGTGCTTCATCCCCCTCCAGTAATTTACATTTTAAACTAAAAACAATTAAAATCTCATGAAAAAAAACTTTTAAATATGGCAAACAAATTAAAACATGTAATATTAATAAGTTGATGCTGAGTAATATTTCAAAAGCAAAACCCATTACAAGTAATTGCCTAATTAACTACAATACTTTCAACTGACAAAATATTTTAGTTTCAATCAGACAAAAAGCAAATTATATAATAAAAACATATGTAACTGAAATTCGACAAATTGAATTAAGCAATTTAATTTTCTTGTCATATTGAATACTAATCAAAGAAACAAATGTAAAATTAAATAATTATGTTATCATTGATCAATAAACATTTTTGTCTGAATTTTTATAAAAAAATAAGGTGAAAACAATAAAATTGAAAATTATTTACAATAGATCTCTTAATATTCACAAAACCTAGCTATGTACATTTTTCATTGATTTTTCTTTTCACATCATTTTGTGTACCAATGATTTGCACTTTCATGCATTATTTAAGAAATATTTCAAACAATAGGAACTGTTAATTAATATTTCCGCCTGAACGAGTTTTTGAAAGTAAGTAAAAAACAATTAAAAGTAAGAAAAAACAATGATAAAAGTAAAAATTATTTACAAAACCTCCTTATATACAACACTTTTTATCAATTTCTTTTCCATATTATTCGTTTTCATTTAAACGTCTCGACTCTTCAACGTTTCTTCGCCGCGCATTTCGCTGTCGCGTATTGATAGTACTGCGATTATTTTACCGGTAATTTTGTACTGCTAAAATTATGTTCAGCCCTATGTCGCTGTTGATATCTCCAAGATATTCACTGCTATCCATTTTTGATAAAAGATAAATATTTTAAAGTAAACTCTGTTCAATATATTTCACACATTCAATACAAAAATCGCAACTAGATTTCGCTGGTAAGTTTAGTTGTAACATATCTGCAGACAGCATTATTAAAAATTATAACCTTTACACACACATGCGTTCTCAAATTTGATTGGCTGGTTTTGTGAGTTACTAACCAGAAGTCTTCTGTGATTGGCTATATGTTATCATTCCACTCTCTTCTTATATATAAAGATATATATGGGTGATTCTCACGAAACATGACAATGCGGACCAAAAAATTTCTTCAAATTTAAAGTCTACAAAATAATCTAAATTTTTTTATATACTTCTTTAGCTACATTTATTAATATCTTACATACAGCAGTGTGGTTTATTGATATTTGTTCGAGAAAGAAATTAAAATAGAAATTCACCAAATCCTGAATACCAGGAAAATGACATATTAGCTTAGAAGTTTAAAAAACAGTCATTTTAAGTTAATAGTGAGTAACTCAACTTAAGCCTTTATGTTAGATGGACCATAAATTGCTTAAGTTAATTCTTTTTGTAAAACTGTAGAAAGAATCAAAAACAATTTTTTGCTGATATGCACAGAATAAAATTTTGTAAAATAATCAATCATTAAATAAATAAATAACTTTGATTACATCCAAGCATATTACAACCATACATAAACTTGGTATTAGGTTAATATTTGCTTTTCCTCCTTACAGATTAGCAGTTTAAGAAAATTTCTGGTAACACTTCAATGCCCTGGCATTCATAAGACAGGAAAATGACAACCAGGATAATGACAAATTCGCCATTTTATAGCATATAACTTCATTTTAATGTAATATTTTGGCCTAAGACGTTTATATTCTGCAGAAAACAACAGGATTTCTTGAAATAACTCAGATAAATCTATGTAGTTTATGTTATTAATGATTTCAAGAAGCCAGGAAAAAGACAACACAAAAACCTACTCACCTTGAAGCATTTTTTGAAATTGATTTTGATCCCGCAAAATTGGTTCTTTATTCATGCAACAAGACATGTTCGTATAGGAGGGTATCTAATCAATCTATTAACATAAGATATTTATTGCTGGCTCTTTCTATTTTGGATATAAACCACTAAATAAAAGTAGCCAGAAAAAATGACAGATTTTCTTGGGACGAGCAGATTATTGACAGAAAAAAATAATTTTAACGAAGTTTTTGTAAATAATACCCTTTTCGTATATTCTAGAAATGCTTACACCGGTTTAGATAAAAAAAAATTAGATATTGAAAAATTTATGGGAAGTTTTGAAGCTTGTTATTATTGGAAGCATTGTTTGGGACATGCCAGGAAAATGACATTTTGATATTTAATTAAATTTTTTAGCGATGCAAAACGGTCAATGCTAGTGCAAAGTCATTTTAGTATGCTAACAGCAATGCTATTTATTAATTTTTTTAAAAAAAAGTTTTTTCAGTATTATAGTATTAGATCTTGGAGCAAGGGACTGTGAGTTGTCATGTTTCGTGAGAATCACCCATATATACTATATATATATATATATATATATATATATATATATATATATATATATATATATATATATATATATATATATATATATATATATATATATATATATATATATATATATATATATATGTAAAATGATGCAGTCGGACCGAGCAGGAAAACAGACACAGGATTTTAATTAAATCAGAGTAACGTTTATTTGATCATTCTTAGTTGAGTGGGAGCGAAGAAGTGATGTTTACTCCATCAGCAAACAGTCTTTCTGGTAGGGAAAATCTTGCAAAAAATCCTAAAATGCCTCTATTTAGGGAAAGGAGGGAAAACTCAGAAATTACTATTGGTTAATTAAATATATCACGCGATTCTCACAAGACTTAAAAGGAAAAATATCTTTATTTAAATTTATGTATAGTTGGCTAAAAATAGATTTAGAAACAGGATGTGGTTTCTTTAAAAGTATCATAAAGTGCTTCGATTCGAAGAATTAAGTAGTAATAAATTAGGAGTTGTTTTCTAACGAAGAAACTAACATAAAAAGATTAATTGAAGCTTTTTATGTTACATCCCCCCTCGCCGAAAAATTTTTAACTATTATCAAAAATTTTAAAATTTATCTTTTTGCAAAACTTTCCCTATGATGACACAATAAAAAAAAAATCAAATTGTACTTTTAACAAGATTTCAAAGTAATATGAATTATAAAAAATACATATAAGTACACAATATAAAAAAAATTTCATGAAAGTCTCGAGAAAAAAAAAATTTATGTAGCGCTACCATCAAAATGAGTTAGATCTTCATTTTCAATAGTTTTTTGTGATTTAAGTTTTTTCAGTCCTTTTTGAAAATCACTGTAAATAAAGTTATTACTCATGCTAACACAATTAAAATAAACTTTTCACTATAAGAAAATTTATAAAAATTTTCTTTAAAATGTAAATATTCAAAAACATGAAAGATAAAAAATATGAAAATACAAGTGATATGAGATATCTAAAAATACATATTGACTCTTTTTATCAAAAAAATTCAATATGAAATTTTTCTTCAGGTTTTGTACATCTTGAAAATAAAATGTATATAAAAAAATTTGACACAATGGTCTTTAATCTGAAATTTAGGATTTCAGTGTTGTTAGGGGAAAATTTTTGCTGGATTAGGGGCTGTATTCCCCAAATGGAGGAAAACAGTCCCTAGTCTCAACAATGATGTGCTGGAAGATCCTAGTTTCAATAGATGCTTAAGTTTAAATTTTTTTTTTGTTTTCACCACAGAGAGAAACTACCATCGCCCCATATCCTTTTAGATTGGGTATTGAACTTGAAGAAGAAAATTTGAAAGGTCGGATCTTCCAGAAAAAAGGGGACCACATGTTCATTGAACCATGTGTAATGTTGTCATATTCGGTGTTTTTAATTTATTTTAACAATGAAAAATCATTAAATTTAATATAAAATATAGTCAATTCCATTTAAATAATTACATGTTTTTTATTCGTGACATAATTTCAGTTTGTCAGGTGGGTGGTACCTTCGCAATTTTGATGTATGAACTATTTCTGTATTTTCTTTATTATGAATATTCTTTTTATTTATTTTATAATTAACATCAGAAATTTTTTCAAGAATTATATATGGACCGGAAAAAGTGGGGGTAAGTTTCCTAGTATTGGGGTATTTAAAATCTTCATACATTACAGTATCATTTGGGGAAAATTCAATATGAGTGAATCTTGCATCATAGTAAATTTTATTTTTTTCATGATATTGTTTAGTTCTTTCAACTGCAATTTTTCTTGCTTCTTCTATTGGTGGAAAAATTTCTTCAGATAAAGGATGATTAAATGGGAGAGTGCCAAACATTAAATAAGCTGGTGGGAATTTAGTTACTGAATGTGGAGTTAAATTGTATTCTTCGGTTACTTCTTTTAATAATTTAGGCCAAGGAATTTTTTTAGAAGAATCATTAATTTTACATTTTAAACGTGTTACAATGGTTTGTCCTAAACGTTCAACTTTTCCATTAGTTTCGGGTCTATGGGCTGTAGTTAACAATTGTTTGATTTTGCTATGTTTAAGAAATTTTTTAAAGTGGGAAGAAGTAAACGCGGCATTTCTATCACTCAAAATACTGTTAGGGGTTTGAATTTGAAAAATTTGGTGCAAAAAATTTACATAAGTTTCTGTAGTTATTGATTTAGATGCAAAAGACCACATATATCGAGTGTGATGATCAATTACTAAAGTTAAATATTTTTTGGTAGAATTGTAATAATTAAAACCACCTACACTATCGATTGCAATTATTTCAAAAGGTTTGTCAACTGGGGGCATTTCCTGAAGTAACCCAAATCTTTTCTGTCTAGGTTTTTTATTAATTTGACAAGTATGACAATGTTTGTTAAAATTTGTAATGTCCAAAGTAATATTTTCCCAATAGTAAACAGGAGTAAGTAAATTAATAGTTTTTTGAATTCCGGGATGGCCAAATATTTTATGAGTAATTTCAAGTAATTTATGCCTTAAAGAAAATGGAACAACAATTTTGGTAAAACCCTTTTTACGTATACACAAAACATTATCTATTTTAATAAAATTTCCAGTTAAATTATCATTTTGTTGGGCTTCGCGAATTTCGTCTAATTGCAAAAGATGTGAAAAATGGCTTACATTATTTAAATCAACATTACTATTGTGTTCAATATTGTCAGGAATATCACGGGATAACATGTCAGCTTCAAAGTTTAAGGTGCCTTTTGTGTATTTTATATCATAATCATACATACTTAATAGTAAAGACCATCGGAACAATCTACCTTTCAGATTTTTAACATTTTTTAACCAAACTAAAGCCGCATGATCTGTATGTATGGTAAATTTTTTTCCAAATAAATAATGATAAAATTTGTTTAATGCATCAACAATAGCAAGACATTCCAGTTCTGTGATTGCATAATTTTTCTCATAGTCTCTAAGAGAACGAGAATGGAATGCTATTGGATGTAAGACACCTGAAACATCTGGCTGTTTCAAAATTGCTCCAACACCACTTTGACTTGCATCAACAAAAATATGACATGGTAATTTAGGATTAAATATTTTCAAAATTGGTTTACAAACTAAAGCATTTTTTAAAAATTCGAATGCTTCTTGACATTTGGGAGTCCAACACCAGGGTGTATTTTTCTTTAAGAGATTATTTAATGGTGCTCTAATTTTAGCATAATTATTTATAAATTTATTATACACATTTATTGAACCTAAAAATCGTTGAAGAGATTTAACATTAGTTGGAGGTTTCAAGTTTTTAATTGCTTCAATGTTGTTGTTATCAGGAGTTACTACACCATTAGATATTTCATATCCCAAAAATTGAATTTTAGTTTGCAAAAAAGAACATTTAGAAGCTTTTAATTTTAAGTTTTCAAATCTACATATTTCAAAAATTTCCTTTAGATGATTTAAATGTTCTTCAAAATTATTAGAATAAATTATGATATCATCAAAATAGTTAGCTGCAAATGAAACTTTATATTTAGTGAGTATTCTACGTATTGTTCTTTGAAAAATACTAGGGGCGTTCTTCCACCCAAATGGCAATCTTAACCATTCGTATAACCCACTATTGGTGACAAAAGCAAGTTTTTCAGTGTCCTCAGGGTTGATTGGAATTTGCCAATAACCACTTACCATATCTAGTCTACTAAAATAAACACTGTTCCCTAATTTATCTATAAGAGTTTCTATAAGAGGTAATGGTTCTGCATCCGATTTAGTAATTTGATTTAATTTTCTGAAGTCTATACACAATCTACTTTTTTTATTTTCATCTTTTTTATAAGCTAGAGTTACTGGAGCAGAATAGGGAGAAGAGCTTTCTTTAATTATATTATGCTTTAACAATTCTTCAATTTGTTTATCTATTTCCTCTTGTTGTTTTGGGGAAGTTTTGTATGCTCGTAAGGATACTGGTAAGTCTGATGTTAATCTTACCCTTTGAGGTTCAATTCTTATTGTCCCTACATCATATTTATCTTTAGCAAAAATATCTGAAAAATCTTCTAAAATTTCTTGAAGTCTAAAATCTAAAATCTGAATCTTCTAAAGTTTCCTTTTTTCATCATCTTGAATTTGCATAATTCCGTCAACATGATTTTGACAATGTTGGCCACCATTATCACATTTAGTCTCAAGAACATTTGAAAATTCAAGATTATTTTCAGTTTTGCTATTTAAATCTTTATTTTTAAGTCTACTTTTTGTTTTATTTTTCTTAGAATTCTCTTTGTTTACATTTTTATTTTTGTTTATTTTCACGTCCAAAATCTTATTTTCCATAACAAATTCTTCCTTTTGTTTATTTTTATTTGATTTAACATTTTTTCTTTTATTTCTACTTTCCTTATTTTTATTCTTAGCTTTATTTCCTCTATTGGTATTTTTGTTGCAATCATTAACCTGGATTTCAGGAGAAATGTGTAAAGACAAGTTGCTTTTATAATCCGAAAAAGTGATCAGTTTTCTCTGATTTTGCATTACAACTTGTTTATCACAATCAATCACAAATTTAAACCCATTACATTCCTTTAAACCCAATATGGCATAAGGTAGATCAGTATTTAAAATATAAAATTCCACTGACCTAGCTATTTTTCCAATTTTTAAATTTAAAGTACAAGTTTGGTCAAGTTGCAAAATACCTTTTGTTTGTTTTACATTAACACAGTTCTTTCTTTCTTTTTGGACATTAAGTTTTTCAAAAAGTTTAGTTGGGATGATATTTAAAGTACTACCTGTATCAATATTTAACAGGATAGTTTTATTTGTCAAAATCGGGTATTTGTCACTTTCATAGTTTTCATTTTTATTTTGTATGTATCCGGATACTATTAGTTGTCAATTTCGTGGTTGGTCACTTTCTTGTTTATGCTGAGTTTGATTCTCAGTCATAAAAGAATTAGGTTTGTTTACACAATTTTGGCCCCAATGATAAGCATTGGTTATACCGAGCTTATCACAGTATTTACATGGCTTAGGAGGCAACTCCTGGGAAGCCTGGGCGAAATGACTAGTTTGTTGTTTATTTCTTTGAAACTTTTCATTTTGAATTCTAGGTCTAAATTGGGATTGTTGGTTATAACTTTGATTAGGCCGGGGAAAATTTTGATTTTGTCGAGGATTATAATTTGGATTACTTGAGTTGTTAAAGAATGGCCGCCTTGGTACCCAGCCTTGATATTGTGGTCTATACCCATTAAATTTAGACTCAGGTAATTTTTTAGTTTCAGTTTGGGGTAAGACCGTAGGTACATCGTGAATTATTTTCGAAACAATAGTGAGCCATTCAATTGGGGTTTTAGGTTCTTTTAAAACCAAAAGTGTTCTGATTTGGTGGGGCAAACCAATAGATAGACCCTCAATTATATGTTCATTACTTAAATTTATTTTTCGACCCAACTCTACCTTTTCGGTAAAATACGAATTTAGGTCTTTAGCTTGGCCCGAAAATTTTAAATTTTGAAAATCGTTAAAGCCAAATGGAGGTGAAAAATAATGCTCTCTAAAAATTTCAACTATTTCTTGATATGAATTACAATTAAGACAGTTATTAATATACAATTTTAAAGCTGAACCTTTAATGAATTTTTGAAAATTTCTAACTTTCCATTCGTCATTACATTTAGCATCTAGAGTTTGTTTTTCGAAGTGTTTGAGCCAGGATGTGAATTGAACACCAATGTCAGGCTCAAAGACTAGTATGTCTGGTTTATCCTGTACACTTTGATCCATACTTAATTTTAGTAAATTATCACTCAATTCTTTTTCAGAATTATCTGTATTGCTTTTGGCATTTTCATCCATTTTAAATTTGTAATTTTTGCCACTCCGTAAGGGCATTCAAATAACCAAAATAAATTTTAACAATTAAATATAGCATTTAGAAGTAAATTAAATGTCATAGTTGCTTATTTATCGTTACCTTACGATAAACACTAAAGCAAAATTTAAAAAAAAATATTCAATTGATCATATATTACAACACATAATATAATCAAAACGAAACTAAATATCCTTTAACATTTTTATGCTAATAATATTAAATCAATTTAATAATATAATATTCCTCGAAGAATAAGTAAATTTCAATAATTATAAGTAAATTTCAATAATTATAAGTTTTTGAAAATGCATAAATAAACAATCAAAATAAGAACAATGAATAAAAATTAATAATCATGAAAAATTCATAATCATAAAAATTAATAATCATCACAATGAAATATCAAGAATGAGAAAAAAAAATTTCCGAATATAACCAAAATCTATTATTATTTTCGCTGTTCAAACACCACATATTTTGATAATCAAAAAATATTTGTAAATTATTATAAGCACGGATCGAAGTAAAAGCACGGATCGAAGTAAATTTTCATTATATGAATACCATTGAAGAATTTTCCATCGAGGATTATCACTAAACACTGGGAATCACTGCGCGAATCACTGTATTATCACTAAACTGTACACGCGAACAGAATCGTAGCCATTAAGATGAACTTCTGGAAATGTAGAATCGCTGTCACTTTGAAATAAGCAGGAACTCACAAATATGGAACAGATGGTCTTTAGAGGCATGGAATTTTCGAAAAGGGTAAACGAAACATTTTTTTTTTTTCTTTCTTAATGTTTTCTCCATAGTCGCACCATTCCAAGAGTAAACACGAGAAGAGTTAGTAGAACAGGGGAATAAACCATCTTCTTCGTTAAGATGAGTCACTGACTAACGCCGAAATTGATAAATTTGCAGACTATGCTTTCAAGGTTCATCCAAATCCAATTAATTTCGCAGCATTGGCAATGAACTGCTAAGCATTCTCTGTGAAGTCTTCGATCCGTTCGTTAATAGGCTCAAATCTTCTAACATAGTAGAAGTGTTTTCTTTTAGTTAATTTTTTATTTTTATGTTTTGAAGAAGCATTTAAGCAATTATTATCCTGCGCCCGTTTCATAAGTTCTTAAAATCCTGCTCGGCTTGTAAAATGATGCAGTCGGACCGAGCAGGAAAACAGACACAGGATTTTAATTAAATCAGAGTAACGTTTATTTGATCATTCTTAGTTGAGTGGGAGCGAAGAAGTGATGTTTACTCCATCAGCAAACAGTCTTTCTGGTAGGGAAAATCTTGCAAAAAATCCTAAAATGCCTCTATTTAGGGAAAGGAGGGAAAACTCAGAAATTACTATTGGTTAATTAAATATATCACGCGATTCTCACAAGACTTAAAAGGAAAAATATCTTTATTTAAATTTATGTATAGTTGGCTAAAAATAGATTTAGAAACAGGATGTGGTTTCTTTAAAAGTATCATAAAGTGCTTCGATTCGAAGAATTAAGTAGTAATAAATTAGGAGTTGTTTTCTAACGAAGAAACTAACATAAAAAGATTAATTGAAGCTTTTTATGTTACATATATATATATATATATATATATATCAAGAAAAATACATAAAAAATAAATCATGGTGTTGAACTTTGGAACACTAAATGCTACATCACTCATAATTTCATTTCATACATTGACGGCATTGTCTAGAATGAAAAACCAATTGACAAAGACTGACCAATATTTTACACATTATCCAGGTATTATACCCAATATCAAATGACAAACCAGCAAAGAATAAAATTTGATCATTTTATGTTTGTAATTTGTATGATTATGTATAGGTTTTGGTTGAAAATAACGTCTTAGTGCAACAAATTTGTTTTATACTTTATTTTATTTCATCTTATTTCATAAGAAAGGAATAAAATTTTAGTGTGTTATTAATTTTAACTTTTTTTGCTGGGATTATAAATCACCATGTGGATGATTGTAGGCCCGGAATTCTCTTTACTGCTATTTCTTTTTTAAACATAGAATTTTTGATCATTTTTTCTTAATCGGATAATATTACTAACAATAAGGCTGATTAAAGTAAAATTTGCGTTTCGTCAAAAGTTGATTTAGTGAATGAAATTTCTTTGGTTGTCAGCTCAGTAATTCTTTATGAATAAGAGAAAAAACTGACGAAAAAATAATGCGCTGTTTATTTCTCCGTTTTTTAAATACCAATCTATAATTTACCTTAAGAGCATTTTCATTGTACACAACGCATAAGCGTTGTAAACAATGCCGGTAACACACACACACATGCATATCTATCTATATATATATATATATATATATATATATATATATATATATATATATATATACAGAGAGAGAGAGAGAGAGAAAGGCGATTCTCGTGGACAAATTAAATTTAAATAACTGAAAATACATAAATTTTGCATTTACTATTTTAGAGATGAAAACTATAAATGAGATTGCATGGAGATAAATTTCCTCATCAAATAAAGTTCAATATAAGGAAGGAAAAATCTAAGCTTTGAAATACATCAGTTTAATTCAATTTCCGTGACAGTATTGATATAACATTACTATCTGATATGAATGTAAACAACATAAATTTTAAAAATCATCGGGAAGTATAAAATAGATATGCATGCAAACTATGTGGTGTAAAAGAAAAACTATTATGAAACTATTAAGAAATAAACATCAATTATGCAATCAGTAATTCAAGCAAATTACAAGTTGCTATGGCAATTTAATTAAATTTTATTTAAGAAAAAGATAAATGGGGTTTTATGTTAGGTCAGCTCTTTAGATAAAATTTCAGAATCCTCCACAAATATCCAATAATGTACTCATTAGGAGTCACAAATTAATATTTTTGGGAAAAATGCAAAACCACTACCAAAGACTGTATCAAATCCTATGAAATTGCAGATTTGAACCTGAAGATGTTCCTAATGATCCTAAATTTCAAACACCTATTGTTTCCTCTATCAAACAGGTTTTAGAATTTTGTGCACTCACCGTCCTCAATTGTGATTTGCCAGATATACATCCTTTATCTTTCCTCATTTAAATTTCAGCATGTATGTATATTTTTTTACCTTTACTTTTCAAAAATATTCTACAAGTATATACTGAGATGGTTTTTACAGAATGTCCTTTATTTATCTTTTCATGCATAAATTGTGGAGGTGTATCAGTGAAAAACATTGATAATAGAGAATTTTTTATTTAACAGTTAAGTAATTGTTGCATTATATATGTTACCGGGAAAGAATGAAATCCGGCATTATATATAATGCCTAAAACTAGCCGGCAAAGTATGAAATGATTTATATTTCACACATTGCCTAGGCATTATATACACTCTATAACAAAAAAATCGACGCACCAAGAAGCAATCATCCGCTTGCTTTGAAATTTCGTATGCATGAATGTTTTGCACAGATATGGCTGGAATGATGCCGACTGGGGACGTATAGTCCTTATCGACGAATCCCGCTTCCAACTGCGTCCTGACGATCATCGAAGACGTGTTTGGAGACGCACAGGGCAGAGGGGAGATCCTGCCTTCACTATTGGGCGCCACACCGGCCCTCACCAAAGCATTATGGTCTGGGGTGCCATTTCCTTCGACAGCCAGACCCCTTTGGTCGTCATTAGAGGTACACTTACTGCTCAGCGGTACGTCGACAACATCCTAAGACCTGTTTTGCTACCGTTCCTTTTGCAGCGCCCTGGGCTGGTTTTCCAGCAGGACAATGCCAGACTACATACGGCATGTGTTGCTATGAACTGTCTGCAAGCTTGTTAAACTCTTCCTTGACTTGCCAGATCACCAGATCTCTCTCCCATCGAGAATGTCTGGGATATGATGGGAAGGCGATTGCATCTGGCACGGAATGTTGATGACCTCGTTCGACAATTGAATCGAATTTGGCAGGGAATACCTTAAGAGGCCATACGGGAGCTTTATCGGTCTATGCCACGCCGTGTGGCAGCTTGCATCCAGGCTGGAGGCGGGTCAACCCCTTATTTAGCTTGTTACTGTAACTCTGCAATAAATTATTCAATAGTTCTGAAATTTTAATCATATACTATTCTGTACATTGTCTTCCCATCCACCAATTTTCGTTTCAATCGGACAACTCCTTCTTGGTGCTTCGTTTTTTTTTTTTTGTTATAGAGTGTATAATGCCGGATGCTATTTAGGCAAAGTATGAAATAAACGTCCTGATGAGGTTATTATGTAAATGATGTGCATGTTACTGTGAATGACCGAAATCGGTGGCTGTAGAATTTCATCCTTGAATGATGACAATCACATAGTCGCTTTGGCGAATGTCCGAAATACTTATTAAATCCGATTTTATTTTAATTTATTCGTGGATATAATTACATTTATTCGATAATTTAATACTCACTGACGATAGATTACAAGAAACATCAGTGTTTGGATTATCGGGCAAATATATACCGGGCAGTGGCTCTTGACCTTAAAAAATCATCAGTGTAGGGTATACCGGGCAACGGTTTTTTAAGATCAGGTGCCATTGCCCGGTATACATTTGCCCGGTATACCCTACACTGATGTTTTTTTAAGGTTCAGGGCCACTGCCCGGTATATATTTGCCCGATATTTCGGACATTCACCAAAGCGACTATGTGATTGTCAACATTCACCGGTGAAAGTCAACAACTACCGATTTCGGTCATTCACAGTAACATGCACATCATTTACATAATAACCTCATCAGGACGTTTATTTCATACTTTGCCTAAATAGCATCCGGCATTATATATAATGCCTAGGCAAAGTATGTAATACTTTTCATATTTCATACTTTGCCTAAAAACATCAGGCATTATAATATAATGCCGGCATTTCCTACTTTGCCGGTCACATATGTAGTAATTGAAATACAGTAATAAAAGTTATCGTTCTATAGTTGAATACTTAACTATTCTTTCTAAAATCCCTTGATAAAAAATGATCATTTTACGGAATTTTTATTTCTATTATTGAAATGATAATTCATTTCTTCCCTAATGTCCCTGGAGGCATACAGAGTTTGCCTAAAAAGATATCCCACACTTTCTTGAAGAAAAAAAGCTTCTAGAACGATTAAAATGAAAATGACAACTTAAAAGATGAAAATTCTGTTTACTTTTTCAGCAAAGCATTACTTATATTTTATTTTAAAACTTAGTTAATATATTTTTTCTTGCATTTTTTTCTATACTGCAATACTTCGATACAGAGAAAAACTTAAGTCTAGAATTTAGCTTTTTTTATTTATATTTTTTACCTCAAAAATCAGATTTAATATTTTTTTATTCGATTTTATTTCGAGTTGCAAAGATCCCAAACATTGATTTTTTTCCTCTTTTTTTGTGGGAGGAATTCATGATGATGCTTGGAGGCATTCGATTTTTCAAAATTCCTGGAGATATCTTCTTAAGTAATTTTCATTTTCCAGAAAAGATTGTGTATCGATATTTCAAGCCTCAGGCAGTGAAGTGTAAGTAGAGTGTTTTTAGATTTATGCGGATAATTAATTTAGTTGGAATTTCCATTTAAGAGTATAGATTGTATGAAGTACTGTAGAAATCTTAAGTAGAAAGCTTTTTCTTTTTAAAAAAAATAAATATTAAAAAAGTAAACTTTGCATTTACAAGTAGGTAAATATTTTTTTTGTTTTATTTAATTATACAGATTACCCAATGTATATATTATTCCCCGCTTCAATACGGCTACCTAGTTTCTTAAATCAATTTAGTTTCTCAATTAAAATATGAAATTGAAATGCAAATGTTTCAAGAGTTACGCAGAATATATGATAAAAAGCGACAACGAAATGAAATTTCTTGAATCATCCGCCATTAGTTTGAGTTAGAATAAAAACTCTTGAAGCAAAAAAAAAAGCAACACAACTAAGTTTAAGATAATAGAAAATGCAATTGAGACATCCAATTTTTAGAAATAAAACTTTAAATTTTAGATAAGAAACATATATGGTAATGTGGATCTGAATCTGTTCTTGACCTGAATAAACATACCTTTTCACAGCAGATATGGATTTTTGATAATCTAAGTATCGGGGTAGCTGCAATCTAAAAATCAAGATTTAGCTAGAAGAGCGGTTGAAATTTGAGTTCTTATGCATTTTGTAATATCGTAGTAAGTAGGTAAATATTTTTTTTTGCTTTATTTAAGTATAACGATTATCCAATGTATATATTATTCCCCACTTCAATACGGCTGTCTAGTTTCTCAATTAAAATATATAATTTAAATACAAATTTTTGAAGAGTTATTCAATTACGCAGAATATAGTATAAAAAGTGGCACCAAAAAACGTTTTCTTGAACTATTCGCGATTAGTAAACTGTTGAGCAAAATAAAAACTGTTGAAACAAAAAAACAACTAAGTGAAAGATAATAGAAAATGCGCATCTAATTTTTAGAAATTAAACTTCAAATTTTCAACATATATAGTAATGGGGACCTACTTTACCATATAGAAAGAGAGTTGCACCTTGTAAATATTGGCGCCACCTAGTAGAGAAATTCTGCATTCCGTTCATGTAACTGATGTCTGTAACAATATCTAATTTTCTATATTGTGGACGGTTCTTGGTTTTCTCAGCTTATGTTGAAGAACAGTTTTTATTTACCAGTTGCTGAAAATATTTTTAACGTAACTTACTTTTTTCTACAATTTTAAGTAAAATTACTTTTGAAAGAAAATCTAGGATGAATAAGTACCATAATGCCGTTCTTTAAAGGACAAAGTACATTTTTTTTCGAAAAAAAATTATTTATTTTTGTAAGGCCTAACGAATTCTGTGTGCTTATAGGACCTTGTAGGAAAAGTATAGGCTTATAGGAAAAAGTGTGCTTATAGGACCTTGGGCCAATCTCAGTATTGTAACTTGGACAGATCCAAGACACGGTTAGCACTAGTCCCTATGAGAATTGCCACTCACAACATGCAAAAGTGTTTATGTTCCTAATAAAGCTGCAAATCTTTGGAATACTTGGATCAAATATTATTTTACTTTACATTTATGACTCAGTTCATTTATTTGACTTTAATACGGATTAAATAAGGTATCTAAAACAAGATACCTAGAGATTAACAATAGACCTAAATTGATCTTATGCTGATAAATTTCTATGCCATTAGAATGAGTTTTAATTGCATAGCTACCTAAATTTATTCAACTAGAAGGTTTAGAAGAAAGGAATTCAAAAGAAGCGTTATTCAAGGAATAATATCCAATGGTCAAACATACAGTGGTTCAAGATACAACGCTATGTTGTACATAGGTCTAATTTTCCTTAAATTTCTATTATCATTATTTTCTGCTGAGTTACATGACAGTAACAAACAATTTTAGCTTTTATTGCGTTTCTTACAATTTGTTTAAGTTATTTGAATTTGTATTCAGCAGAAAAATGAAAGTATTGGTGTGAGGTAGAATGCTCTCGGTACACGTAAAATTTAAAGGGCAATTGTTGTACAGTGTAAGGAAGGACGGTGTAGGGGAGATTGCAGGTACAATTCTCCCTCTTAACTCATTAAATGATAGAAAGGAGGTAAGCATAAAGTCATTTTATTCCAGAAAAAAATTTAGAATTTTTAAAATAAATATAATTTTACCCAATCCTGTTAATAGATCAATTAAATTAGTTCAAATTTAGTAGTCAAATATTTTGGACTGAGAAGAAGGTAACGTCAAAACCATATTGCAATTTTAATGTAAAAATTAAAATTTAATGAGCACCTTAAAGTTTATAAATGTACGTTCAAAGCAAAACAAGGATAATTTTAGAGTTTTTTTTTTAAATAAATAGTTTTACAAAAAGTTATTTATTTTAAACCGAAATTTTTCCCAAACTCTGAAATAACTGCCTGTGAAATTTTATCGGACAATTTATAATCCTTCAAGAAAGCAAAATCCTTTTGTAAGGTTATATCTTCCTATCTTCAAATAATGCTGAAAGTTGTTCTATTAAAATTCAACTGTGCTGAGAAAAAAATTTAATATTTATCCTTGAATGTGAAGTGAACTGTTCATTTATCAGTAATGCTCACCTGCATGCTAAATAATAAATAAATAAATAAAAATTTACAAAAAAAAAACAAATTTTTTTTACCAAAATTTTTTTTTAAAAATTAATTGCGCAGTTTCTAGAACTGAAGCCCATATGAGATTAAATTAGTAATATTCTCCATTTTATGCTTATATATAAAAATTATGTGCAAAAATTATTCTTCGTGCAATTTCCTCCATTTCGAGGAAATTAGTTTTGTTTTCTAGCTCTTTGAAAAACTCTACTAGTTAAGAAGGTCCATTGATACATGATTAGCATGTAAAGTTCATGATTGGAAGGTATATGATTAAGAATGTACATGATTGGCATGTTGTTGTTTAATTCACAGTGTCTGTGTTGGTAACTTTGTTTTACTATGTCAAATCTTTCATATTCTCTTGGATTTAAACTATCCTTATTCATTGGTCATTAGAGTTAGAAAAAATATTTTTAGTCCAGCTTATTAGACGTTTGTTAATAATTCATACCCTAACAAATAATAAAGATTTCGTTCATTCGTAGCACTGTTCTATTTCGTTATGACAGCCTCTGCTCTCGGAGTAAGACCGGGCACCCTCTTGATAATTGTTATTAAATAAAATACTACCAAAATGCCAGCCGCACTCCTGGCGAAACTATTGAGACCATATTTCTCAGATTGCGGCTATCCCATACATATTAAGGGTCAGAAATTATAATCCGTTGAAAAAAAGCAAGCTTATTCTAAGAAAATTCGCTTTTGCGTCTGATTTCGTAATTTAAAATACCGTCTGGAGTAATTAATTAGAGTATTTGAAGTCACTTCCTCGAGTCATTAAGATTGAGTCCTAATTCATGAAAATCCGATCATTAGATCTAAAGTTATTCTGGGTGATCTTTTTTCTTTTTTCTTTTTTTTTTTTTTGAGCACTGTACTATCACAGTACTGTAACAAGCCAGAAATTTTTCACTACAAATAGTTAGTTATTTATGTTTTACTAAGAATTACTTTAATTAAAATTTTTGAATGAAATCTATGATATTAATGCGAACGCCTTATGAAGCCACTTAGTTTCGTGAGGCTGGATATATATTTTAACTGAAAGGGATAACAAGTCTATCTCATGGCAGGTTCAACGGAGGTTCGACTCTCAGGGTTAACACCACAACAGTACCTCTATTTCTTCAACATATGAGAAAATTTCATACACCTACTCTCCTTAATAGTTAACATGCACAATTGGAGCACGCAACTCTCTAATGCGCACATAGATGGCAGCAACACAGCAGTGCCGATCTCAAAACACCATGTATTTACCATCTTTCACGCTAGATGGCACCACTAGATCAACTAGTTAAGCCATATTCCACGGTTCACTTAACAAAACGCATCTCGACTACGACTGAACTCCAATGTCAAGTTACTGCACTACAGTGATAGCATAGACTCCCATTCACTTCCCTCATTGAAGGTGGAGGATTGTGGTGAGCACCTTATGGCGTCACTTAGCTTCTTGAAGCTGAGTATATACTTTAACTGAGAGGGCTAACATGTCAATCAAATGACCGGCTGAACGGGGGTTCGACTCTCAACGTTGGCACCGCAAAATTTCTTTTCTTCCTTCAACATAAGAGGACATTTCAAATTCTTGAATGCTATCATTATATCTGTGGACTCAATTTGGGATCGAATGAATTGTAATCGTTTGTATCTATTAGATCGTAAAAGTAAAATATTAATCAGTGATGATCCCGTTTGTTTGAGTTGAAGAAAATGAATCTTTCAAGTATGATTGCCGAATGCATCTCAATGGCCCAATATGCAACAAATTAAGTTTATTCAAAATTATTGTGTAAGTAATTGTGGAGTTATTTGCATGAAAGTGTCTAATAATACTTAATATACATAGTACAAGAACGTAAATTTAAAGGATGAAGCATTACATAATTAAGTAACTTTCTTGTTTATTGAAGTTGTAATAAGCCAAAAAGGCAAGTCACTCAAGTAGGGTAGATAAATGCATTTCAATGGCTCAATGCCCAACGAAAATAAGTTTGTTTAAACATATTGTAAATAAATCTAGATTGTATGAAAGTGTTTAATAATACTCAATAGACTTATTATAATATCGTAACGTTAACAGTGGAAGTTACACTTTAATTGCTAATATTTATTGCAGTTTCAATAAAAAATAAAAAGGCAAGACATTCAGCAGGGCGATCGAATATATATCGATGTTTCAATGTGAACTAAATTAAAGTTGCTTAAAAATATTGAAAATTACTGGAATTGTGTGAAAGCCTCTAATTAAGAACTAATTATGTTTTCTCATATTTTAAGTGCTATTCAGTTTGGAAAGAACACAATTTATAATCCTAGACATAAGTTTCATTATGTTTGCGAATCCAGGTTAAAATATTTGATCAAAATTATGTTTCAAATAATTCGAAATAAAGGAATATGTTAACAAAGACTCATGACTGTAATAAACTAGAACAATTTTGCAACAGAAATTTTGTAAAAGAGTATTGAACGCCGGTATTTTCCCGCACAGACGATAACGATGTCATCGCTAAGATAATAGGTGAGTTGTTATCGGTCATTTCTGTCCTGTTATGTTGAAGATGATCACATAGTTATGTTTTTCACGCTGATTTTGATTAATAGATTTTGCTTTTACTAAGTTCTTTCGTCACTGAATATATCTTCACTTATACTTCTCACTTATTATTCTTTTTTATTTTCAATGCCTTTATCTTTAAAATTGTTTAAATACGAGTATCTTTTTGGATCATTCATTCGGTTGATAATGCAGCTACTTTTTATTCTCAAATTCCACTTGAGTATAATTTTCATCAATATCAAGATTTGTTTTAAAACAAAACTAAACTCAGTAGCGTGACAGCCCATGGAGAAGCAAGGCTTACTGTACCAATCTCGACCTTGATCAGCTGAACTTGTGTTTAGATCCCAAACATGCTAGGTATTCTTTCATCAAGGGATGAAAAGCTCTTAGTATCGCCCGAGGATAGAACCTTTAGCACGGGAATGAGAAGCACTTCCATTTAACAACCGGGCCTAATTAATTTGTTCAATCATTTATTAATTAATGTATTTCGCTAATGTTTCAGTAGGACTAATTATAAAAATTGTAACTCTCTTTTAAGTTTTAACTAAGTTCATTTTTTAAAGTGTTTTTTTTTTCTCTCTCTTTTTTTTCCTTTACTTTTTTCACTGTTTTGTTGAAATTAGCATGTTTTTATTTAATTTTACTTAATATTTTTTTTAAATTTTAAATAAAACGAAAAACTAACTGGAAATTTTTTTAAAGTTATTTCTCAGTTGATCACATGGCATTTGAAACTGATATGTAAATATACAGCGTACTTCGAAATAGCGTGGTCCAAATTAAAGGCCAAATCACAAACGCTAAAGGGAAGAGAAAAAAAACACTAATATAATTTATAGAGGGTTTATACTATAGAGGCTACTATAGAGGGATAGAGCATTCTAAATTAAACACATTCTAAAATTAAAGAATGAGTTTTTAAGAAAAAGCAAAATTGAAAATGAATGATATAAAAAACAGATTTGCACAAAGATACCTTTATGAATTCCATTTTGTTATTTTTATTCTACTTTTGTCATCTTAAACAGATATAAGAAACTAAAGTCAGCGGAATATAACAAAATGAAAAGATTGACAAAGAGTGGAAGTAAAATAGAAAAGAAAAAAAAAGCTAAGCACAACATAGCTTGTAGAAGAGAAGAAAAAAAGAGATATCTTTCATTACTGACGTGTTGCAAAAATAATGCGAATATAATGACTCTGGCAGATTCAGTGCCGAAAATTTCCACGCATGGTTGGGAAGCTTGGTGTGGAGACCGGGTGATTACTATTCCCCTGCTCCCGGATCTAATTAGGGGTAGTGTAGCGTAAGCTTGTACAAGTATTGTCTAAAAACTATTATTAAGTAGAAATCCCAATCCCATAGCAATAGCCCATTATTGTAGCTGTTGTGTGACATTAATAACCAATCTAAACCATTGACAGATTTTAGCCACGTTATTTTCAGCACCATCTTTAATTTGAGAATTGAGCATGAATATGCTATCAAAACAACAATTCAGAGTTTTCTTTTTAAACACAGCTCCATAATATATGGGTGATTATATTGCTTTATATCCCACATTATTAAGCAGTGAAAGTATTTAAAGCATGACTTTAATAAAAATCAAATTGTCACAGAGATATATTCATAAATTTCATTTCGTTAGTTTTATTCCACTTTCGGCATCCTAAACAGATCTATAAGACACTAAGATCAACGGTATATAACAAAAAGTAAAGATTGACAGAAAGTGGATGTAAAAGAAAAAAAACTATAAGAAACTAGCCACGTTATCTTTAGCACCTTCGACTGTTGCGGAACTTTTTCTATGTTCTAATGTTTTCGATGTTTTCAATGCTCGAATGTTTTAAATGTTTTTAATCTGTTAATGTTTTTTTTGTTACATGTTTTATAAGATGGTGTTTTATGTTCAATGTTTATTCTCTTAGTACATTTGCTTGGAGTGTTTGCACACTCCAGTGAATGACATATGTATCAAGTGCTGCTGCTAAAAGTAAATAAAAAATAGTTAAAGAACTGAGGATCAAAATATTAAAACAGCAGTTCAGAATTTTCCTTTTAAATACAACCCCTAAATATATGGGAGAGTACATTGCTTGATACTCCACATTATAAGGCATTGAAAGTATTTAAAAATTAAACCATGGATTTCAAAGAAGAAAAAAAATTGAAAATGAGTCTTATAAAAATCAGATTGGCACAAAGATATCTTTATGAATTTCATTTCGTTAGTTTTATTCTACTTTTATCATCCTAAAAAGATATATAAGACACTAAGGTCAACGGTACAGAACAAAAAGTAAAGATTGACAGAAAGTGGACGTAAAAGAAAAAGAAGAAAAACTGGGCACAACATAGCTTGTAGAAAAGAAAAAAAATTGATTTTTTTTTCATTTCTGACGTGTTGCGAAAATAAAGTTTTTATTTACTGTTTTCAACAAACAAGTGAATTCCCCGAATGTATAGAAAAAATTTATCACTTATTTTTTATGCTTCTTCCATCTTTCTTTTAAAAATGGAAAAAAAACTTTTTTCTGCTGCTTTTACAATAAATATTTTTTTTAGCTGTAACCTTTTTCTTTTCGTGCTTAAATCGGGTCATATGGAATGATTTAAGCGAGAAGTTTTCAAAAGGTGGGAACATAACACACATCTAAACTTTGAACTCTGACAACAATTAAATTTAATACACAACTGAAATTTTTGAGATATTTTATAATTCTTTTGTGAATCAACATAAATGCTTGCTAAAGTTTTCGATGAATACATTTAAAAATATTTTTTTTCAACAAAAATTTAGACACGATTTTAACTGGACATGATGAAACACTAAAGAGAAAAAAAAACTGTCTAGATATTTACGAATAAAATATTGAAGTTAAAATTAGATTGTTACTTGATAATATCCTTAAGAAATGGTAACAACAGATGAGTTACATTTTACTGTATGAAAAATGCTTATCAAACGCAATTTCGTGTTCAGATAAAAAGAGTAATGTACGAAGCTGTGCTTTTGTTTTAACAAAATAAAGATTAAAATGAGTATATTAAACTTGTTTTTCAGTCTTGAAAAAATTTTAAGCCGAGTATAGAAATTTTATAAAATATGGTAATATTTAAATTGATGCCTAAATTAAATTCATTATCTTCTTCATTAACTCCGTTCACATATGTGAACCTACACTTCTTAGCTTCTAAAAGAGCGCTATAAGAATATTTATAGTTCTACCGTCACTGAAACTTTTAAGGTTATTTAAGCTGATTGAGGATTCCGCTATAGATGCACATCTTGCAAGTTATTTGGATAAAATTCCACATAAACAGAAGTAATTTTCGAAAAATTACGCTAAATCCACGTGAATGAAAATGTAAATAATTTTAAATATTAAAAAGTAAAACGGTAAAAAGTACCGGCCCTCAGGGCATCAGTACTTTCACCGTAAAATGTTACGGAACAAAAAATCTGATAAACCATAATTTTAACAATAATATATTTGCCGTCAAATCACCGAATTGTAATTAAATAAATATTACTGTAAAATTACTAAGTGTTTGTAATTAAATAAATATTACTGTAAAATCACTAAATATTTGTAATTAAATAAGCATTACTGCAAAATCACTAAATCTTTGTAAATAAGTAAATATTACGGTAAAATCACTAAATTTTTGTAATAAAATAAATATTAGTGCAAAATCACTAAATATTTGTAAATAAATAAATATTGCTGCAAAATCACCAAATCTTTGTAATTAAATAAATATTACAGTAAAATATTACAGTGCTCAAATGCATTTTTTGGAAAAAAAATTTTTACGCATGCTGCATTCGAGTAAATGTCACCACGATTTCTTACAGTGTATAACAACCCCTTGAACGTCCGTACTAAACCATTTGTTTCGATAAAGTGAAATATATACTGCTTCATAAAAAAAATCAATAAACAAAAGTGCATATTGCAAAGTCATGCTTTCCATGACATGAAGTTCCATTCTTTATATTCATTGCATTCTTTAAATTAAAAATTAGGATCAGATTTTTCAGGACCCTTAGGACCAGCCTTTTTATTTTAAATGTAGTTTTTTAATATTTTTTTGAATTTTTATCACAAAAACCACTAAAATTAACAATAATATTTATGTATGACAACAGCGCAAAAAATGAACTAAACATTTCATTAGAATTACCATGATGCTTTCTTATTTCCATTTCCAATTGTAAAATGAGAATTGGACTCAATGTTTCACCTAAATTCATACGGAGGACTTTCATTCATAAATTTCAGATATCGATGTTTGTCAAATTGTTTAAATTCGAAAAATATTTAAAAGAATTTCAAAAGATGTATGCGTCAAAATTGTTTCCATTAAATGTGTACGAATGAGAATCAGTAAAATGGCAGAAAAATTAATTAAATCTCTATTTAATTTATAAATTAATCTTTTATGAGAGCGTTTTTGTGACGGGATTTAATGGAAATTAACGAAGTGAAACGTATTAACAAAATTAATCATAACATTTATTTATTTTTTTAAAAAAATAGTGCATTGTCATTAAATTAAATTATACTGATAAAAAAGGTTTTTAAAGATTCATTCTAGAAAATTTTAAGATGTAATTAAAGTTATGAACTCAAATCACTTTGATTGTAATTTTTTTTCAAACCTAAACATTTAATAAATTATTTCCAAAAAAAATATTTTTATTACTTCAGTCTTTTCATATTCTATTCAAAACCATGAATTGGGGAGGAATTGGTGATTTTTTTAACTAAGCTCAACTAATAATAGCGTTCTGAACTCGGAAATATAATCAGCATCTTGGTTTTCAATCTAAATTGATTCCATTCCTTCTGGGTGTTACGCGGCAAAAAAAGAAATAATAATAATAATCAATTCGTGAAACTTCAAAATGTCAGCAAGTGTTTTTGAGAGAATTCCATTTAAAAGCAATCCACCCCTTATCTGGAAGATAAACTCCATGGAATCTATATTTTTGTAATAATACGATGACGGTTTTCGGAAAAGGGAACTCTGGGCGGGTCCTTTTCACCTTAGATGATTACCTACATGCACCACGTGATTAAATTGCGGATGAGAGCCATTGCCATTTGAAGCTGACAAAAAAAAATTTCATTCTCGTTTTAACTTCTCTATTAAGTTTAAAGGTTTTTCGCATTTTTTACTTGGCCAAGTAGTTTTTGTCAAAAAATATCAAATACGGAAGAAAAACTTACCATTTATATGCTTAATAGCTAAATAAAGTCTATATTTTAAAGCGAAATATCGATCTTATTTTTAATTAAATATTTTTATTGACAATTTGATTACACAAATACTTAACTAGCTGACTAAAACTTTATATTAATTTAATAACTTTTTATAATCGCATTTGTAAGTGGTAAGAATGTATTTGAAGAAACAATTTATTAAATACTTTATTCAAAGATACAACATCTATGCTTTTCAGAGATTTAAATATTTGTTTTTAATTTTTAACGGACCAGTCGTCCGGAAGAAAGTTCAAAATCAAGTCCAAAAATATGAATTTGGTTAAAAAAACACACACATATAGATATAATTTAGTTTTTTTAAGTTTCATTTTCGAACTTCTTCTGTGTCTATTGATATTGATATTTACCTAGGCAGATATCTACCAAATCAATACTAGATCTATTGATATAAACCTAGTCAATTACATTTAGGGAGGATGCTGTTTTGCATTTTTAATCAAAATTAAGTAGAATTTATTGAAGTTTGTCATTTTTTAATGTATCCTAACAATCCACAGAACATGTTAAAAGATAAATAAAACCCCTTCCTGAAATATACTCAAAACAGATGCGAAAATTAATTTAGCTGAAGAAAGGTTGTTATGTAATTGGAATTTTTAAGTTTTACCCCTCTAAACCAATAAAGTTGCAACTTAGAAAAAATTAATTCTTCTAGTTCAAAAGTTTTTTCAGAATGCATCTTAACAATTTCCCACTTGACCTTACGGTTAAACCTGTGACTATTTAGATAACTTAAGAATAAATGGAATCAAAACGCAAATGCATCCCAGACATGCTCTATCTTACAAAAGCATCCCAGGCTTGCTCTATATGATTCTTGTCTGGAGATCTGACTGCTTTATCTATCCTCTAAATACCTTTTGTTACATATTTTGGGCCATCTTGCTGTTTACTCATTCATTTATAATCTTGAGTTCAATATATTATCTTTTTGTTATCATTGTTATTGGCATGCTTCAACTTATTTTCCTTTAAAAGTTAACAATTTCAATTAATTTGGTCCATCTTATTGTTTTTTTTTCTCTAGATATCCACGAAAATTTATTTTTCCCTAACAATTCAAACATGTGTGTAAAATATGCATTTAAACATATATATGTGTATTTAACTATTACATCCACACTATATACAATCTTTCACCGGGTTTGTAAACATTAACGGAATTTTTTCTTACTTCATAATTTGCGTTACAATTTACTTATGTTGTCTCGTTTTAGACATATAATGTGTAACCACGATAAGAAAGTGAACTGTGGAGAACTGAGGTCTGATTCCCGGCAACGGCTTCATATCTATGTGTTTGTCATATGGGAATAGGATTGCAATCACTTTCACGAGATTGTGAAGCTCACAATGAGCTTTACTTTTATAAATTGGAAAATTTTCTTTTTTATAAAATAAAAAATAATTGATCTTTTTTTCTGAAATTTTCGTATTATAACAAACATTCTTTTAAAAGATAAAACACGTTCATTATACAGCAATTTATCAGAATAAAATTTTTTAAACAATTTCAAATTTTATATTTCTTAGTCGATTATATAATGGGAGATAAAATGAACGATAGCATTCTTTGAAGAAAAAAAACATACTTAAAATACTTTTTTTAAAAATCAGAATGAAAACTATGTTGCAAACTGGAATAAGTTGAAGTTTTTCCAACATGTTTTTATGAGATAATTCAAAATTTATTTTTTTGTTTAACAAAAACCCTAAGCCAATGTCAAAAAATTCGAATCAAAATTCATATTTTTTTTAAATTTGTTTCAACGAGCTGAATAAAAATATGAACCTTGTTTTTTTTTTATTTCTAGTAAAAGATATAATGTTTCAAACGTATAGAAATGAAGAAAAATTGCTAAAGTCCCTAAGTTTATTTTTAAAATAAACCTATTTATTTAAAACTTGGTGGCTTGTCTAGGAAGGAAGTTTTCAAGCACCACTTTTTTTTTCTCTTTCTGGAAAGTTTCCCAGTGATAAAATTTATTCGCGCGAAAGCGTTTTTCGTTGCATGTTTAATGCTTTCTATTGTTTTAAATATTTTAAGCTTCAGGCTATAAGAATATAATCTCAATCTTAATAATAATAAATTTTGCCAAGCATAGTGTAATTTAATACATGAATAGTTAGCTTAGTTTTCTTCAGACAGGATGATTTAATGTATTTTTGTCTCTTTGTATAATAGTTAGACATTTAACAAGCTCTGTAAAGATGAGAGGGTTGTTTATCTGAAACTGCGATTATTAAATAAATATTTTTGTATCCTCTTAAACATAATGAGCAGGGTTACAATATTGATGACTTTTAAGTTCCTAAAAAATGTGCGAAAAAATAGCCTCCACAAACTATCAAGTATGACTCAAAAAAAAGTCAGCACCTTTAAAAATCTTTTAAGATTTTTTTATCAAAAAATTATAGATCTTAACTAATAAACTATGTAGTACATTTTTTGTTGCCGAGTAATTCCAAAAATATTAATCTCAAAGCAGTGAAATTTTCTGAATTTTCAGAATATGACCCTGTACAGTAAAAAAAAAAGGATTTTTTGCGATTAAGCAAAAATGTGTTAAAATAGCTCCGAAGGAAATAATCATCGAATTTGAAAACTCCACATATTCAAAATTGAAACAACATTTTAAAGCAAAATGCATAGTGACGGAGGACTGTGTGAGGCTGCCGAACTCAGGGTTCTTTCTAATCACCATAGTTGTCCAAATTATTAGACGCCACGTAAGATTCTAGGTAAAATCTTAATTATCAGCTTTATTGTATGCACACTGCACACAAAATAAACAAATAATTGCGTAGTCTAAAACTGCGAAACAAATAAAGCCATAGAAACACGTCCTCAACTGACCGGTTTGGGCTTCTTCCTGTATCAATTTGTTAACATTGTAATGCAATACATAAAGTAAATATAAAAAATCTCCTGAATAAAAACCTATTACATATATGTTTAAATATAAAAGTGTTGCACATAAACTTGTGCAAAACATTTAATTATTAGAAAAATTCAGTGCGCCTAATAATTTGATCTAATTATTACAATATAATAGTATAATACCTGATATTATAACTATTCTATATTTATATAATATATCATCTAATTTATCCAATGGTTAAATTTATATTATATATTGCCTAATTTAATCAATTGATACGTAAACAAGTGTAAACCGGTTTGAGCCGATTAAAAACAATAAAGCAGTCTAGTATCACCTGATATTACATAGATTTTACACAAGATTTTGCATAGAATCACAAAGCTAATAATTTGGTCAGAGACCCAGTCCAGGGAGATAATGTAATGACCATCGCAACATAAAATTTCTATATCCTAACTCTCCCTCGACTGGGGTGTACAACAATGGTGGTATTGTACTACGGAACTGGGGGTTCGAACAATGACCATCCGTCACAAATATTCCTTCCCTCCCGATTACTTTTGCATTATGCGCTGTGCCATTTTTAAATGCAAAAGAGAGTTCGGAGCACATTTTTGCTCAACTTTGATAAAGTGCTTCCTCATGGAAGTGTAAATATTGACACCAATAATGACGATAAGAGACAGAAGTAATTTTGAAATATTACTGAAAAATTCTCTGTTTAAGGGGAATCATTGTGATATAGTTTCAGGCATCTGCTCTAAAAGCATCAATTTTATATAGATTAATAAAGTAAAGAAGGTAATGCAATGTTTATTTTATTCCACACTTATGTACTTTATCAATATATGTGTGTTATTTTGAAAGCAGCTATTGAATGAAATCAATGATGCAATGTGTAACTACACTCTTAAAAAGAAATTTAAATATTCGGTAAAAATTTCCTGTAAAAAAATTATACATGGAACACATGCCTCGATTACGAAAAAAGTGGTTTGCCATAAACGTGTTTCTAAAATGTATGGTGTATTGATTGTTAGGGATACTGCAATTTAAAGTAAAATAAATCAGGCTAATGTCATA
Organism: Parasteatoda tepidariorum; assembly: GCF_982258835.1. Classification (NCBI taxonomy): domain Eukaryota; kingdom Metazoa; phylum Arthropoda; class Arachnida; order Araneae; family Theridiidae; genus Parasteatoda; species Parasteatoda tepidariorum. Next base: position 2,975,189 of record NC_141765.1, on the reverse strand, counting down.
AATTTTCAATTTCATCAATTGAAAAAGAGCATTTAAATTAATATTTACTGTCCATAATTATCATTTATGACAGTAGAAACTCAATTATACCATAATAGTTGAAATGCATTTCAATTATTTATTATTATAATATAATAATTAGAATAATTCAATGTACTATAATAACTAAAATGGGTAATCTTCCGTCTTATCGAACATATTTTTGTATCTAATTAGAAATTATCGAGATTTTATTTTATTTTTGCAAAATAATTGTTCAGTATGTTTTTTTAAATTTTAGATAAATAATTGGTCTAAATTCAAAAGGTCTAGGAAGGGCCACAAAGGCCCCTTCGGACTTTCTAGGAGTGCAAAGATTTTCAATCATTCTTGTTTGAATAAAAAAAATAAGGTAATAATTAAAATAAATTTTCAATTTATAAATTAAGTATAATATTTTTTTATCCCATGCTCTAGGGTAGGGATGGGCAAACTACGGCCCGCGGGCCAACTGTGGCCCGCCGGAAGGTTTTATCCGGCCCGCGGATATAATTTTAATATGCCGATCAATGGCAATATACATAAACAGTATACATCCATTTTCTTGTCAACTATTTAAAATTATTTCTGTTTTTCCTTTTTTAACAAAGCACTGATGACCTTTTTACTATCTCTATTTTTGTTCTACAAAACATAAATTGATGGAAATAGTTAGCACAGACAGCTTCAATTGGTAAAATGTTGAAAGCAGAAGTTCTTCATAGAATAGTCTTAGATTGGCTCTAACTAGCGTTTGTCTTTCTCGAGGAATCTAATATAGGTAAATTGTACTTCACATTTGGCAGACTACACATTTTAAGATCCAACGAGCGGACAATCTAACAATCATCTGAAGCAGTTGTTTCTAAATATGCCAAAGTTTTACAAATCATTACCAAAAGCTAGTTTCCAAAATTTAATATTTCATGCCCAGAAAATCAGCTCAGAATAATTTTTATTAAAAAAAAATTAGCTAGTGAGAACATTTTTATGTGCGAGTAATTAAGGTTCTTGCGGTTGGGGAACGAAGCGAGCTGAGGTCGAAACCTCTTAGTATTCTTATGCAGCTCAAACACCGCGCCAACATTAAAATATCGAAGACAGTTCCTACTGATTTTTACACATAAAAATCATTACCAAAAGCTAGTTTCCAAAATTTAATATTTCATGCCCAGAAAATCAGCTCTATGTTTGCTTAATCTTATATATGTGAACAAGAGTTTTCAACTTTGAACCTTAGAAAGAATCATTTCAGAAGTGGACTAACAGAAAAGCATTTAGCCTTGTTCCGTAAAATAGGCACATCTCGCTTCGAACCTTAATCTAAGGAACTTTTAAAAACGAAATCGCAATTTCATTCATCTTACTAAGTATTTAAATTAAAACTTGTATATAGATTTTTTTTTTAAATTTTGAAAATTTTATTTGTCCCACCAAACATTTTTTTTTCTCGATTTTTGGCCCTCGACCAAAAAAGTTTGCCCATCCCTGCTCTAGGGTATCATTTCAAAATTATCAAATTATACCACGTTTACCAAATTTTATGATACATAATAAATCCATATTTTATTTTCAATTTTACCAATATCATTACCAAAGGGCTTTTGTAAAAATTATCGAGCTTTTTGAAGTTTCTATAACTGCAGTGATACTGTAAATATTACCATATTCTGGTAGTGTTGATCATGCTTTTTTCTCAGTGTACAAAGATTAAAATAAATCTTGAAATTCGTTGCAATAATTTTGATGCCGAACGGTACAATGATATAAACTAATTTTTTTCTAAAGTTTATTTATTTACGAAACATTTTTGTTAAATTTTATTTTTGTGCCATACATTCTTGGAGAAATCTTTTTATGCTGCATAAAATTCTCGATGCGATAAAAAAAAATCAATAAAATAAAAATTCCCAGCAGAATTCTTGATAAGGTGTAGAACCATCCTTTGCCATTTTCATGAATCTTATCTGGGACATACGCAAAAGCCGCTTTGGTATTTTCAGTGGTTATCAAATTTTTTTTTCTTCGTTAAAATGCTTTCAGAATATAGTTCATGATGGGAAATAGAAGTGGACTCATATCTTTTTCGACGCTTTTTTTGATATCCCTCTCTAAAAGTGACTCTAAGGTGAGGGATAATATCTTAAAGACCACAAAAACTAAATAGATACGTTTTAAAAAATATCCCTATGTTACTCATTCAATGAACTTAAGTAGAGAGAAACACCAAATAAAGTTTTTTACTATTATTTTATCATTTGAAAAATTACTTTTTTCTGATTTTGCTCGTCTACTTTGTAGCAGAGCTTCACTAAAGAGCTATTGTTAATTTCTTGTAACTCATCCATAATGATAACATCCTCTTCTGTCAACGCACTACAGCCTGTCACAGGCCAACACGATCCCAAGTAGTCTTTATCATCCTGCCCTATCTGCAGCAAGGCTCTTCCAATTTACCTTTTTCTTTTTTTACTACATGAAAGTCCTGAGTCACGATGGCTCAGGGGATAGAGCGTTCGCCTTCCAATGAGGAGAACCGGGATTGAATCCCAGCAACGACTGGTCGATACGAATTGCGCATCCGGCCTGCACCGACCGCAATGCTGAAGTGAAATAGCCTCAGTGGTAGATGGATCATGGGTTAGAGTCCCCTTGCCGTCAGGCTTACCGTGGGAGGTTCTCGTGGTCTTCCGCTCCATGTAACGCAAATGCTCGTTAGTTCCGTCGAAAAGTCCTCCACTAAGACAAATTTCTCCCAATACTTGTATCAGGAATTCTCGCGTCTTCTGGATTGGGTTCAAAATTTCAAGTCTACGGAGATTAGCAGTCGTAATCCCAAAAATTAGGTTGGCTGTTCAACGACGATTACAAAATATAAAATATTTGAAAGTCCCTTCCTCTTTTGCTATATGAAAGTCCTCGAGTCAAGCCAACTAATTAATGGTCATCCTCGTTTTCCGTGGGATAAGTAAAAGTGAGCTTTTTTACTGGATTTGTATAATCAGATCGGAATCGATGTCCGAGCCATTGTAGTTTATTACATTTTATGACTTTAACACTATTACGTTGCTTGTACCTTTGGCAATTTCGAAATTAAACAAGGATTTAATGATAACAAGCAGGTTACACTATCGCTGCAGGCTTGCACTGTATTGCCGCAATTAAGATCAAAGAGTAGATGGTGATAGTAATCACCTGACCTCCAAACAACGTACCCCCAACTATGCTTATATTTTCCCGTCTGTGAAATCGCTATTGACACTTTAATAGAACCAAATCATGATCGCACACAAACACGCAGTCATTAGCAGAAGGAATCAAACACTGGTCTAAGTCATATTAGGTGAAGACACCAATGATTGGATGCTCAAAGTTTTACAGATGAAAATATTTTCTTGATTGATGCCAACTTTAAAATCAGCAATTAGAAAAGAAATATTTTTCCTTATTTGTTAATATATTTGTACCTTTGAAGGGAATAATTGAAAATTTTTGTGTTGGAGACATTGACTAAAATATGATGGAAAAGTGTAATCACATTTCTAAAGGCATCATCAAACTGGTCATTTGTTATAATTCCAGATAGGTCCCTCGTAAGGTATTTCTACTAATTAACAGCACAGTATACAGAAATATCTAATTTAATGTTTTTCACCAAACACATTATACTAAATTAGATAAAAATTCAACTTACTGTTACTTCGTTACATTTTCCCTTTATTTCAAAGCATTCTGAGCTTTGTGTATAAAACTATACAAAATAAAATAAAAATTTACAGTACGCTAAAATTAAAAAAAAGAAGAAGAAAAGTTTAATTTAAACTAACAATGATTTATCTATTTATTTATTTATATGCATTATACTTAATAACGTAGGAATTCAGTTTTATCAAAGAAATATGTATTTCGATGGTAATTTCTTCTATGGATTTACATTGAACACAGAATTTTTACTTCATTTTCAAACCAAATAAGAATATAGTATTGTCAATTCAGAGACTGTACATAATTTTTAATTCTGTTTATTTTCATTTAATTTTCAGAAGTTTCTTATATAGATTTAAGGATTTAGCATTTTAGAATACAACTTAAGTACTTCTAGTTTACAATATTTTCGTTAAAATTGAGCTATCAGTCTAAAGACATAAAGTTTTGTATTTTTGCTTCATACCTTTAAAAACAATTAGAATGTTTAGAAAAGTTATCTGCATCGCTTTTGACAAATTTATACCCATTGCATTTTCTGGGCCAAAACAGAAAACTTATATAAGAATTCAGAAGCCTTCTTAAGTCAGTAACCCTCTTGGTACAAACCTGGAAGTTACCTAAAGAATTCAGAAGCCTTCTTAAGTCAGTAACCTTCTAGGAACAAACCTGGAAGTTACCTAAAGAATTCAGAAACCTTCTCACTAAAGTCAGTAACCTTCTTTTCATTAACCTAGAACTTCTACAGAAATCATAAACCTTCTGATCAGTAAGTAAGATAGAGTCAGTAAGTAACCTTATTGTTATTAAACTAGAATTTCTGCTGAAATCAGAAAACTTCTGACCAAAGCCCGTCAGACAAATGACCTTCTTATTAATAAAGTAGAACTGAAGAATTCAGAAGACTTCTTAATAAAAAACTTCCTTGATATTAACTTGGGGTAGGTCTTCTGCTGCCATATATTGCAGCGAAATTTCACCGCACTGTCCCAACGGAGACGTACATTTCACGTCCCGCATTGATGCATGCGGTTATTTCTCGTAATGTTACTTGACTGTTAACACTGACAACTCTACTCACACGTTGGCGGTGTCAGTCGTTAAGCACCAACGGTCGGTCACTATTTTGTCTATTGGGAAGGTTATGTCTGAAATTCTCGTCCCACTTTTGACATTGTAGATCTAGAAATGTTGAATTCCCTCACAATTTTCGAAATTGAATATCATATGCACCTAGCTTCAACAACCTTTCCACTTTCTAATTCTTGTCTTGAGGTCATGATTGCATCATAAACATTATCAGGTAAATAATACAAAAGTCTTGCCAGTGCACTACCCATATGAACATTTTGTACGCGATACTACTGCCATATGTCTCCTCAATGCATAAGCATGTGTTGTCATTCTAAATTCTATCCACTAACTCATCGTTTTCACATCACTATCAATCAGGGTTAGCAAGATTTTACCGTAGGTGGAAAAAACCATGGAAAATACCGGTAAAAACCGTCCTGGCAAAAACAGGTTTTTGCCAAGCAAATTGGCAAAAAGTGGCAAAAACCTATATTTTCCAAGATGAGAGGACAAAAACACATTTTTGGTACAAAATTATTCCTAAAATTGAAATATATACTATAAATATAAATAATTACAAAAAAATTAACAAAAATATTATTCCATAATTAAATGTAATAATATATCATTTTAGTAGTTTGAAACATTATTGATTGGAAAATTTGCGATTATTCTCTTTTTTCCAGTGAAATGTACTTATTTTAAATTAATATAACTATAATTTAAAGCATAAAATATCTATCAAGATGCGTAGTTAATTGTACAAATAATAATTTTTTATAATATAATAATAATATTATTATACAAATAATATTATTTATTTATTTGTAAAAAAACATTTATTTAAGGATTCTAAAATGAAAAGAGGTCAAAAACTTTCAATGTTTTAAAAATTATTGCCTTTACATTAATTATTAATATGTTAAAAATATTTTTTTTATGTAATGTATCAAAATTATTATTCCTTATGATTGATTTAAATTTGTTTCAAGTATTTTGTAATAATATTTAATCAGCAATTTAGATAATTTGGTTTTTGCCGGTTTTTACCAGTTTTTGCCGGTTTTTACCAGGTTTTTGCCACTGTCCTGGCAAAAACCCCTTTTTGCCGGCAAAATCTCCAACCCTGCTATCAATAGTACTAGCATGCAAAAATGTATTGTCCATTCTTAATTCTGCATTCGAACTCATCGTTGTCCCATCACTGTCAGTATTAGTATAAGCAGATTAAAATAAAATATTTATAATTCGAATTTATGTATTAACTAAAATTATTTTATATTATGTGATAATACATTACTCATCTTTGCTATCACACTGGAACATAATTTAAAAAGCGCAATAATCAACCACCTGATAGTTTTAATTATAAAATGAATATTTAACCTCAGTAAACTTCATTAAAAAAAGCAATAAAATGTTTTTCTTTTTACAGACAACATTGCCACACGTTTGTTCTCTTTCTTCCCAAAGGTACAAATTATCTCATAGTATTTTTAGTGTTTTCAAAACAAAATAAATAATTATTTTCGAAATTTATTATACACTTCTATTTTACATTTATCCTATAACCATAAATGAGATAATTTACTAATAATTAATAAATAAAAAAACTCAAAATACTGGAAATATCGTATATTCAATAGTAATTGTTTTTCTAAAGCAATTTTTAAGTAAGACAAAATTTTCACTATCCTAACGTTAATCAGCTTAAAAGCAGTTCTTTTGTGAGGGTAATAAAGACCGCTATTAATTTCTCCCGAACTATCCCTTGAGAAGATGAGTATACTAAAATATAAAATCTTGTAATTAAAACTTTCGTCAAGACATCCCGGGAAAGCTTCCACCAATCCGATAACGACTTCTTCATTGTCCATTAATACTCGCCAACGGCCTCCAATCGCTATTCTCCCAACACACATTTATTTTTGACTATTCCCCAGTCGCCACTGAATGTCTCTTTAACGCACTTTTTTTTATTTTATTCGTATGTCTTTTATCGTGGACCTTAATAGAAACAACTGCGGTAAACTATCCAATCCTTTGGATTTTGGCGCCAAATAAACTTCCCTATCAATTCGTCTTTTCTGTATGTGAAAGAAAATTATCTTTGCATTCCAAACAGCATTGAGAGGAATGCTTCGAATGTAGTCTTATTTATCAAAAAGCGAACACATGTTTCTTCTAAATCCTTTGTCTTTCTCTTCTTGAGAAGTAGGACTCATCTGACATATATTTGATAACACAAAAGTTGCTTTCGTATTATGATTTCTAAGGTGTATTTATTAAAAACTTTTAAAAAGGTTTTGCAAAACATGAAAAGCGTAAGTTCAGATATCATATTTAAATAAAAAGCCATTCTCCTGAAGAAAAAAAAATACATCTTTTTATGACTGAGTAATTCTTAAATGAATAAAACAGTTGTTTTTATGTAATATTTATTGCTCCTGGCTAAATTATTAGACGCACTATAAAATTCTATATAAAAAATCTGAATTATCACGTGATACTATACAGCTTTATTGCTTTGACGAGACTGAAACCGGTTTGCACTTGTTTACGTTCGTGTATTAGTTGGTGAAATTAGACGATATATTATATAAATAAAGATTGTTTATTATATCAGGTATATTATAATAATTAGACCAAACTATTAGACTCACTGTAATGTATTAATAATTGCATGTTTCTATGCAATACCTTTATATATAAACATACATGTAATGGGTTTTTGTAGAGGAGAGTTTTTACATACTTGTATTTATTTTTAACGTTACACAAACATAAACGTATGTAATCCGGTTTCAGCAGCTGTAGAGTATCACCTAATGATTTCACATAAAACCTTACAGTGGATCTGCATAAGCACTATTCTTGATTGCATTTATCCTTCTTCCATCAAATACCTTTTCATGACACTGATAAACAAGCTATAAATATCTTTTTCCAATGCATACAGGCATCTGTCTTTCATATTACATGGGCTATCCCACAGTAAGGCCAGACAAGAAAAGAACATCCGTGAACAGAACCTTTCTGATGTAAGGTCAGTGTCCTGACCCCTACACAGCCGATGATTTCAAATCTGAAAGTAGTTTTGCTCAAGCATGTCAGGTTTTTAAGATATTAACAGAAATTCATTTTCATGGAGCATTGTTTAAGTTGCATAGTTTTAGTTGCTATTTTAGTTGCATAGCATTAAGTTGCTATCTAAATTTCGTTTGTTTTTATCGAATACTGTTTAAATTTTATTAATTTTAATAGTTTTTATTAATTTTAGGGGAATTGCATTAGGTACAACAGCTACATATTTTCGCCAAGGACACTAATAATTGGTGAATTTCTTTGCAATGAGTGACGCTTTATACTAGAGCCACAGAAGATACGAAAACCACAAAAAGCGTTGAAAGAAAAAGCAAGGATAAGGAGTTTTGGAAAAAAAGCCTCGGGGAAAAAGCACTTACATAATTTAACAATTACATGTATTTGGTTCAGGCTGTTAAATATAAATCCGTTATAATTAAATGTTTATTCGAATGAAAATGGTTCTTATTTTAAAAAAACGGATTAATATACAAGGATTAATTTGAAGCTTGATGAAACGGACTTTTAATGCATATTCTGATTTTTTTTAATTAAACATAGTACAACTATATAATAATATTAGATATATGTTCGGAGGCTACTTTCGTGATGAGTTAAAAACATTGACAAAAGTTATGAAATGTTTCATTTTAATACAATTAAAAGAAAAATAATTACCTATTGTCACAACAAAATTATTGTAAATATTGGGTTCAGGAGAATTATGGAACTGTCTGCTTTGTGTTCCTTCCATGAACATTAAATTAATCTTTGTACATTAGCTAATTTTAAAAAAAAATTATATTTTCATTAGAATAAATGTATAATTACTTTAAACTAGGGCTTAATTCGCTCAACGGAGCATATCAAATTGGACGTGTATCCATATAATTGTTAAAGGGATGTTTTTTTCTGCTGTTTTCAGAAAAAAAGCCTTTTAAGAATTTTTTCTGTGCTTTTTTTTCAGAGGTTTTTTCCGTGTTCTTTTCAGAGTTTTTCCCAATACTCTTTTTTTCATTTCTCATTTGCTTCTGCGTGGACGTTCGAGACGTACACTACGCAAAATAAAATACGGGCCACTCTGAATAACTTTTGATCTAATTATCGGACGTCAAATATGCTTTCTAATAAGTGTAGACGATATTTTAAGTTACGGAATCAGACACAAAAACGTACTTTTTTACGGATTTCTGACCTCCAAAATAGCCTGAATCTGAGTACAGACCCCCAGAGTAGTCAGAATCTGGGAAATATGGTCCCAATAGTTCGGTCAGGAGAGCATTCTAAAATTTGGACCCTTTAATGTTAATTTTACTTTTCTCGTATTTCACGCTATATCTGGAGAAATTTTTAAGCGAAGTTTTGCACACAACTATGAAATTCGTTTATCCAAAGATAATTCCTTGCGAAAAATAACTTTTAATAAATAATTATTATTTTTAATAATTTTATTTAATAATGGTCGAGAAGTTTTTTAAATGCAAGGTATAAAATGTTTTACATAATTTTAAAAAACATAATTTTACCTGGTAAAATATGAAATTCGGGCAAAATTGGTTGAATAGTTTCTGAATTTTAAATATGTGACTTTTTTTTAAATTAATTTTACAGGAACTATTCAACCGATTTTGCTTGTATTTTATTATGTAAAATTACTTTCTTTTAAATAATGCAAAAATTGTATACAATTCAAAATGTTTCGACTTTTATCCGAAGATGTTGCTGCTTATATAACGTTACGCGGTGCGCACCTGTGAACATAAGTCATGGAGACAAGTAGCATTACCCATGCGACACTGCCATAGAGGGGTCCCCAATCACGCAATAGAGAAGAACACACGTAGAGAAGCTCTGAGCGGGATTTGAACCTGTAACCATTAGCTTCGCAGTCAGGCGCGCTGATCGAGCGGCAATCTGAATGGCATGATAAAATTTATAAAACTGTAGATTGTTAGAAATAGTTAGAAGAAGATTTTAAAAAAAGATACATGCATTGCGAAAAAAAATAAAAACTGAGCATTTCCTCCTATTTTATATTACTGGACTGTAATTTATAAATTAGTTATGATAAAATAAAAATAAAATTTTCCAATTGTGACCATTCGTTGAAATGACAATGAAGCCGTAATATAATGTAAGCTATTATGTCATGATTTCCACTACAAATGAGAATTACGATATTAATTTTACTCTTGAAATCTAATTAAAATATATGGAAAAAGAAGTTTATCTGGATGTAAGTAAACTGTATCTTATTTCATATGAAAGGTTAAAAAGACGAGAATATGCCCGAAAAAAATTATATTTTCAATCTTTACAGTTCATCAAACGGAAATTTTATGACTTCACTTAATTACTTTTTTTAGTCAACATGTATTTATAAAATTTGCATCGATGAAAAGAAATGGCATTTTGATTATTAAGGCAATCATATCCCAAATTAACACAAATTACTATACACCCATGAACCAAATTAGCGCAAATTGCTAGAGAACCATCCCAAACTAGCACAAAGTACAAAAGGCCCATTACCAGATTAAGATAAATTGCTAGAGGAGCCCCGAAAAATTTTTGCAATAATTTGGTGTAGGTGAAACGGTTTGGGGTGCTCTTAAAAGATCAAAAAAAAACTGCATCATATTTCAAAGATATATCATATAGCTTTGGTAATTAGAATTTATTCATATTTAGAAAACTTTGTATGATACTTCTTTTAAGAATCAAATAAAATTTTGGGTAATTTATTTCAAAGACAATCAATCATATCCAAAATATTTTGAATGATTATAAATCAGCAAAGAAACTTATCAAATTCCTTGTTAGAGGGTTTTGCTAAAAAAAACTCATTGATATTCATAATGACAATATTACAATGCCAGATTGTCAGGTCCAAAAAAACGGTTATATGCCCTCTGAACGACGGAGATGGACCATTCAATCCATGATTTAATCTTTAGGCTATTTTAATCTTTGTTTTGCACAATCTTAGTTTTTTTTTTTTTTTTTTTTTTTTTGCTACTTTAATCTTGGTTTTGAACATTTTGGTTTGTGGAGTGTCTCAACAAATTCTTCAAGAAAACTGAAACACCTTACTGAAAGGAAATCAATTTTGTTTATTAAATGTCAATGTTTGTTTTTGTCAAAACCAAAGTAAAATGATTTGAGTTTTAATTTAAATTTGTTGCTTTTTTCAAACTTGAAATAAATAATATTAACTATTGAGAAGTTATTATCATTTAGTAACAGGGATTTTTATAAATTTTTTTTACATAAAATATATTTGATTTAGTAATAAATATTGTTAAATTTAGTATATAACAATATAATTTAGAGTTTTAATGAAGATGAATATTGATTAGTACATTTTATTTCTTTAAAAAAAAAGAAAATTAAGAAAATCTTGATTAGAGTATAACTTTGTGCATAACATATATATGAAAAAAATTACACTAAATAAAACACAAAAAAACTTTCTGATCTGTTTTTTGAAGAAAAACTTCCGGGATGTTTGCAAATTGAAATAATTGGAATTGTGAATCAAAATGACTTTTTCAATAAGAATATATGTTTCGATGATAATAATGTCCTTGAAACATTTTTTTTAATCTGGAGTGATTTTTAATCGAAGTATGTTGATGTAAGAGATAAAAAAAAATCAGTGCATTTTCATAAAACAAACCATTTTAAAGCAAACAATCATGCTCAATGTTAAATTTCGTATGTAATAGATTGTTCTAAAGTTCTTAAAAATTTGCTTTAAACACTTTAACCCTTTTCGGTCATCGGATTTTAATGATGGGAGCTTTTCGAAGAAAATTTAAATCTGCAAGTTGATTAAACATTTGAAACTGGCAACGGGATGGTTGTCTTTCATTATCGCTTGCTTCGAGTATGACGCCAAGGTGGCGACATTGACGATGAATACCGCCATCGATCGCATTTAAATGCGGCCGAAAAGGTTTTCTCTCATAAATAAATCATTTCTTACAGAAACTCTATTCTTTATTACTTATAGATATATATGGCATGCTTTTTTCATTAATGCATATCACAACAATGCAAAATACTTGCGTACGACTTAAGAAAAGAAATATTGTAAAGCATTTAGACATAAAATAATCAATATTTTTTATCATACTTTGCTGTTAATTCTTTAAAAAAAAATAATAAATTATGAAAAAAAATCAGCCAAAATTCACATATTAATTTACGTCGTTCATTTACATCAGTGTTTCCCAAACTTATTACTCTTGTATACCCTTTCTAAATTTTTCGTAACGCTTTGTACCACTAATAAAAATATGAGTGCATTTTTAATCATAAAAAAATTGCACAAAATTTAAAAATCACAACTGCCTGTTGACACCACTCATTATTAACTGCTAACTCTGAAAAAAATAGCCAATAGAAAAATACTTAATCGTAATTTTTTTTTGAAATGTTCGTTTGTCGCAAGAAATTTCGCATAAGAACGCGTACCCCCTCTAAACTGTTCCCGTACCCCTGGGGGTACGCGTGCCACACTTTGGGAAACACTGATTTACATGATGAGCTTGTAAAAAATGCCTTTTATTTTAGTTAAGAAGCTTGAATAAAATAAGACTAAATGTTAAATATAACTTAAAACCGTGGTGTTAGTACTTCAGCTCAAAATAATAAGATTAAACGTTAAAAAAGGTTTTCAGAGATCTTAAATTGTTTCTATCTTAAGCTATATGTGAAATAGAAAATCATTATAAATAAATATATATCAATTTATCTTGGGAACTTTCTTCAGAAGCTTTGAAAGACTCCTTGTGGAAAAGAAATAAACTTTTTCAAATGGAATTGTAAATAAAGCGGTATACCTCAGTCTTGTTTAGTTGAAAATCGAAAAGGGAAGTAGGATAAAATACTTTAAAAAGAAATTCTGTTTTTTTTACTTCTTGTTACTTTTGATTTTAGTTTTAATGTTCGAAAGGTATTTTTGACTCATTTTGCTCTAAAAAAATCCCTTAACGGAGTAAATTTATTTTATTTATCGATAGCAGAGACTTTTCTAAATTTTCAATATGAGTAAATAATCTCTTTTTTTTAATTTAAGTGATCATTCTACTTCATAACTATTTACTAAATAATAAAAATATCACAAGAAGTCAATTTAAAGAAACTTCAATTTAATAACCCCCTCAAAATATTACTATCAATTTAAATAATTTTATTACATATCGTGTATCTTTAAATGATCGGGTGGCATTCATATCAACTGCATTGGTAATTTGGGTTATGGATCAAAATTACAATAATATATTTAATAACAACAATAACATAATTGATATCAGAAATAAAAACAATTTTTATAAAATTATGCACAGCACGAAAACTAAAAATACCTGGAAACGCTTGATTTCATAATTATATTTCCTAACCAGCGTTGAGCAGCCGACCCAAATCTAAGTTTACAACTATCAATTTTCAACTCCGTAGAATTGCGATTTTGAATCCAACCCAGAAGACAAGATAAATCCTGGATCAAGCATTGGAGGAACTATCATTCGTGGTGGACTTTTCGATGGAACTTGCCGGCATTTTCGTTACATGGAGATGAAAACCACGAAAACCTCCCACGGTCAGGCCGACAGCAAGGGGACTCTAACCCATGATCCGTCTACCACTGGAGATATTTTCGTCAGAACTGTGATCAGTGCGAACTGGATATGGAACTCATATCAACCAGTAATGGCTGGGATTCGAACTTCAACACTTTTTGGGAGGTGAGCTCTCTATCGTCTAAGCCACCGCGGCTCTTGATTTAAAAATAGGATTTTTTCTGCTAACTTGCAATCGTAATGCTTCAAACGGTTGGTCTCAAATATTCCAATTAATCGATGCAGAAAATATTTCACGCGTTACAAAATCAGGTTCAGAAACTTTATTTCAATAAACATACCTCTTTTTTTTTTAAGAATTCCAATTTTTGTCCTCAAAGGATAGTCACCACAGTATAGTAAGAAAAGCTGTCAAAAGTTTAGCTAAAGGGGACTACCAACTACTTAAATAATACTTAAATAGTACTTTACTATTACAGTACTTTACACAATTTTACTTTACACAATTATTAAATAGTACTTTAAATAGTACGACTACTTAAATAGTACTTTAACTACACTAAAGTTTTAAATTTGTTACTAGATTACTGACATTAGTTTTACTAAAAAAAATTTTTTTCATTAGTTAAGTATTTGGCTTAGGTAAAATATTTTCCTAAATTAAAATATGATCTTAAAGTAAATTAAACAATTAAGTTTAAGTTCATTAAAATTGAAATATTTTTTACATTTCAGAAAATTTAAATTCATTTTGTTGGAAATGATAATTTCTACACAATTTCAAAAATATTTGTTTAACATTGAACCATAATATCTGAAACATAATTTACGAATTTGTGACAGCGTTAATAAGGTGTTTAATCTATCCGTCTAAGGTAAACCATAGTATTGTGTAATCATCTTCAAAGAATAAAATAATAGGGTTCAGCTTAGAATCATATTAAATTTGCAGCAAATTTGAACGATATTATGGTTCAATACGCTTTAAAATTTATATATATATATATATATATATATATATTATAATAGAATATAAATTTGCATTCATTCGTTGGATAATTCATTGTGACGTTCTTTTCAAATACTCTTTTCATTTTTTGGTATTTCACTTTCTTATTGAGCAATTCTTTTAATAAAAACTTTACATTTTTGAAGAAGTTCAAACAAGAGTCGTTCAGCAACAAAAAAAATTTTAAACTAATTGGAAAACCAGGCACTTTGCAAACAATCGACCTAAAACGTAATCTGTAAAGCTTATTGCAAGAATCTTGTAGGCTCATTGCTAAGTGACGTCAGTAGTTTGTAAAGAGCCGGATTTTTCAATAGGCCTACAAAATTCCTATATTTATCTACCGTATATGAAATATTTTACACTAAATATTTGCATCCTATTTCTTTAGGTCATTTCTTTTGACATTCTTCAGCAAACTTCCTTCCAATAGTCATTGACCGTTTGGACATTACAAACTCATTCGTTTTGATGTATTAATAATGGAGTGATTCTTTAATCTGAGTAAATATTACTTTATCTGAGATACATGAATTTGAGATTAGTTCATTCCGCCGTCTTCTTATTTTTAGTATGTTCCTTAAGATTTTGTAGAACCATCTTACAATTTTGTAGGAATGCTTAAAAATACTTTTCATCCAAAATCTAATATTCCATTTCTTCAAATTGAAAATGTGCATTAATTTAGATCCTAATTGAAATCACTATTGATATCATAGGGGAAAAAACACAAATTCGTGTCAAACATTAGAAAAGAGGGAATTTCAAATACAATAAAATACATTCCATTCGTAACTATGAACTATCGTGTAAAATGAAGGAATCTAAGAATATGAAGTAATAGATGAAAAACTTTTTACCATACATAAACGATTTGCTTTTCATTTATTGGATTTTGCATGAATTGCTTATTTGTTTGATTATACGATGTTTTCAATCGAGTCATAAAATTTGCATTGCAAATTCACTTCCTGGATGTTGAGGCAAGCTTCGTTGAATCAAGTTTTATTATTCATTCGATATTTGAACATACTTCTAGTGTTTTATGAGGACCGGCGCACAAATTCAAACCACTACTCCTGTGTAATAAAATTCCGATTTCACTAGATGTGCTTTTCAAGTTTGTATAGCACTGCTTTCGATTTCTACTCTCAAATAGTTATTTTTTTATTTTGCCTGAAAAAATAATTTTATAATCTTATTTCTAAAAATGTATCTTCAGATTTTTGTAAGAAAAGTTAAAAGTTATTTTTCCTGAAATTTTAAAGTAGGAGATTTGATGAATTGAAATCGAAGGTGAGATGGCTATTTTACTTTATACATAGACATTTGTTCCACTTTTCGGAGAAATTTTTCTAGTGATAGCGAAACATATGTTTTTTTTTTTTTCATTAGATTCTTGTTTTTGTATATTTGTTTCAAAGCTATTTTGCTTACTTTGACCTACATTTTCGCATAATTTTAGATTCCATAATTCTGTCCGCTAATAAAATTCTAAATTTAAATTTTATCAGTATAATAGCTCTCAATAAAGAAAAGTTTTAAAGAATAATTTCTGGAAAGTAAAAAAACGAGGGTAAAAACAAGAAATGATAAAATTAACATTTAAAAGCAATAGTTTTTATATCTATAATCATTCTAATTTGTGAGATTTTTTTTCTGCTTCAAAGTTAAAATAAACAAGGTTATAAATATATATGTGTGTGTGTGTGTGTGTGTGTGTGTGTTTGTGTGTGTGTGCGTGCGTGCGTGCGTGCGTGCGTGTGAAATTCCTGGGAGCTTTTTTTTGAAAAAAGTGGCAGATAGACTGTAGATTGCGAATTGTTTCACGTCTGATTTTATCAAATATTTAGATTTGTTAAAAACAATCAAATATCTTTAGGACGATTCAGCAAAAAATACACAAAATAAAAACCATCTTAATACTGCTAGTTTTAAGAAAATATAAACTAATTCGTGACGATTCTACTTTGGAAAGATGTAATACTCTGAGACGTACACTTTATAAGGTGCGCATCCACTGCAAAATAAGCAATCCAAATACTCCACGACCTCCTCCATGAGTAGTAATTTCTCCCAAAACTTGATTCAGGAGTTCTCTTGTCTTCTGGATTGGGTTCAAAATTACAAGGCTTCTGAGTTGAACATTGGTAGTTGTAAGCTCAAAGTAGGGACGGCTGTTCAACGACGGTTATGAAATAAAATCGTTTCCTAAAAGCAACAAGCATAACTTTTTCCGCCATTTTATCACTAAATAGAACTTTTAACTAACGAAATTTCGACCTTTTCAGACCAGCTGGAGTGATCAAATTTTAACTGAAGTTGAAATTCAATGCTGGATTTCTTGGGTTTGTTTCCCTTTCACTGCAATGCAGTTTATGCAGTTACCATAAAAATATACTGTTACCAATCAATTAAAAAATGTATTGCAAAACATAGTAATGCCAATAATAATAAGTCAAAATTTTAAATCGTGATTTTCAAGGGGACTCATAAAAGTAGAAAAAAATATTATTTTAATCAGATCTAAAGCGA
This sequence comes from Parasteatoda tepidariorum, assembly GCF_982258835.1. Classification (NCBI taxonomy): domain Eukaryota; kingdom Metazoa; phylum Arthropoda; class Arachnida; order Araneae; family Theridiidae; genus Parasteatoda; species Parasteatoda tepidariorum. Next base: position 2,958,176 of record NC_141765.1, on the reverse strand, counting down.
ATTCCAGATTTCAATTAAGTCTAGACCCATATAAAATTTCTACTATCACCAATAACCAAACAACGTTTATAGACTTGAGCGTAGAAAAATTAGAAATATTTTATTTTTTTTAGAAAAAAATTCTCTTGAAAGCTATAGTTTTAAGGTGTTTTTAATCTTATTCGTAAGTTTTTTGCTCAAAATACAAGCTGTCGAGAAATTTGTCAGCCTTTTTTTTTTTTTTTTTTTTGAAAAATAACTTTTATTTGTGCAATTAAATAGAATATATACTTTAATTAATATTGAAAAAATATCTTGTAAAACAGGAGTAAAGAGATGAAAAACCGATTGATTTTAAAGGGAAAATTAAGTTTCAAAAATATTTCTAGCAATTTCTACAGGAAAACTTATGTTCTCGAAATTTGTTAACCCTACTTTTCAAAATTAAAAACTTTGCAGAAAGTTTCCAGAGTAAAATCTAAAGGCAGAATTTAAACTTGGTAATGATTAATTTTTTCACCACAAAATAAATTTATTTGTTTCAGCATTCTATGGACCTCATTTGTTTTAAATTTAATTACGGCTGAAAATTGATTTTTGGAGCAACAATTAATGCTTTATTAAAAACGTAATCTTTTCTGCAACCAATGCTATATTTTCTCACGCTTCAAAAGAGGCTCTTTTTATACTTTGCTAATGATTGGAAAAAGCTTCATTAAATATACTAATTTATTTTTAATTACCAAACTAAAATGTATCCCAGTTTTAATTGAGGCTATCATACCCAGACTCATGTAATGACAAAAGAACATATTGGAATGACTTTTTTCTTCCAGTTTGTGGTGTAATTTTCAATAAAGATCTTAATTTAAATGCGTTTTATTTTAAGTATCCCCAAATCTAATTATAGGTTACAAAAAAACAGCGTTTTTTTTTCAGATCTGAAGCAGAACATAACTCCCTTCCTGCATTACCCTGAATGTTTGAGTTACACCCTTCATCTTTTTTCTACGGACATTACAATAAAATATGCTCTGAAAAGATTTTTATTTTTGATTTGGAGAAATTTTTACATTTCTTTATAGATCATTGAACAAAAATATTTAAAACACGTTTCTTATGCAAGGTAAATTTTTGTTTTAGTTTATATTAGTTTTACTTCTTGGCATTGGTGAAAGGCTATGAAATTCGTTTAATAACTTAACATTTTAATAAAAGCATAAAATATAAAAAAACTTAGGAGAGGTTAATAAGTAGTGATAAAGAAATAAACACTCTAAGTCTTTATTTTGTTGCTTGATGATTAACAATGTCAATAGGCTCTTCTTGGAAGGTGGGAACAATAATACCATCTACAGCTATTTTTGAATTCTATTGACAGTTATGATATGAGCACAAAACATTCACTACTTTCTTATATTCTATTGATAGTTATGATATAAGCGCTAAACATTCACTACTTTCTTTTATTCTACTGATAGTTATGATATAAGCACTATACATTCATTACTTTCTTGTATTCTTTTGATAGTTATGATATAAGCACTAAACATTCACAACTTTCTTGTATTCTATTGATAGTAATTGATATAAGCACTAAACATTCACTATTTTCTTTGTTAGATCATTAACTAGGCTGAGAAACCAGAAAAATCTAGATCCCGATCTAGTTATTGATGTCGTAATCAATAAATTCTGCACAATATTAGAGTAAATGCGCATCATTAAAAGTGAAAGAATATTATTCACTCATATCAACTCATTAAGACCTACTAAAGATAATTCTGATGTTCATCGTGTAAGATAATTGCAACAGATGACACAATAAAAAAATACACGCTTTATTTATGAATAATTTTTTTCTTCATGAATTTAAAAATAGAAGCGCAAAAATAGTAAATTTATAAGATCATATTAATCTACGTATTTGATGTGAATGTAATTATTATGTAACTTACGGTAATAATGAAATTTATACGTTATATCTAAATACTTTTAAATTAAAATAATAAGTGACATCTAAAAATTTCATTTTTTTAAAAAATAAAGTATTTTTTGAATTTAATCAACATAGTTTTTTTTTTTTTTTTTTTTTTTTTGAAAAATCTAAAAATGAAGCTAAATTAAAAGCAAAATATAGTAATAAGCCGTCAGAAATAACATTAAAGTAGGCAAATTTTTAACTTCTTTAAATCCTTATTTTATAACCTACAACTATTCTTCTTATTTTTAATTCCAAAGTATGTGATCATTGAAAGAAAGATTTTAAGAAAAGACGGATTTTTCAGTTTTTGTTATTTAAAGAAAAACTGAAAATCAGGGAAATCAAAATCATGAGATCAAAATTGGTGAAAACAAAATCAGTGTAATCAAAATGTACACTGAAAAATATAAACTGATTTTATTTTTTTTTAATTTAGACAAAGTCAATGAAAATTCATGTTAATCAAAATTTTCAAAAACTGTAAAATCACTCATGCCATTCTTACTAGACTATCGCCAATTTTAATTCCACTTAATTGGATTGATAATGATCTATCTTGACTAAAAAAAGCAGTTTTAATTGGAAAAAGGACCGGATGATTTTATTCATCGCAGAACAATTATTTATAATGTAAAATGAATCATTAAATATTAATTCAGATTTCGAATTTTGACTGACGAAATTTTTAAATTTTGCTTAAATCCTTTGTTGTTTGAGGAAATCAAGTAAAAATTAAATTTTTTTGCTGTGGTAAATTTTGAAAATTATTCGATTTGTAATTTTATTTTAGTCCTAGATAAAATGTTAACTTAACTCTAAGTTTACGACAATCATTGTTCAACTCTGTAGCATTTTAGCGTTGAACCCAATCTGGAAGACATCGGAACTTCTGGATCAAGAATTAGAATAAACTTGTCTTTGTGTGAAACTTTTTGATGGAACTAACCGGCATTTGAGTTACATGAAGAAGAAAACCTCCCACTATTAGTTCGAAGGCAAGGGGATTCTAACCAATGACCACCCATGATATTCTATGACAGTAGTGCTGTTGTCGGTGAATCGTATCAACTAGCCACCACTGGGATTTCACTTCATTGGAACGCTCTATCCCCTGTGACACTGTCAAAATATTGCAATTTTTTGAGCCAACCCTGGTTCGGTAATTTAATTTGCAATTAACACTTTCATAAATACAATAAAAACTCCTATTTCAAGACTTCACCATACAAAATTTCTCTTAAAGGTGAGCATTGTTATCAACATCACTATATACAAAGAAAGTGCTACAATATAACTTTTAAAAAATCGTTAGAAATATTTTCATTTTAAAATAGATAAAAGTTACTTTTATTGAACAGGTATATTGAGTCACCTGAAACAATGCTGTCACAAGTACTCTTCTAAATTTATCAAATAGAATCGTCATTTAGATTTCGAAAAGGAGTGCCTTAAAGTTGAAGTTAAAAGACAGCATCGCGACACTAAGGCGACGTTTCAAATCTTGAAAAAGGGAACAAGTCATAAATTATGAATTTGACGGGTTCTTCCACCAACTCCTGACGTCAGGACTAAAATCAGATTACGGTTTCCGTAGATTAAACTTAAATTAATTCTGAGATGGCCTATTTTGACAGTTTAAAATGAGGAAAACATAGTTGAGCAGAAAAATGAAGAAATTGGATTTTAAAAGATTTTTGTTTTACGGGAGGGATTGAAGTTGTGTCTTATCGATAAACGGTAGGCATTAAAAATTATAAGTGTTGTAGACATAAGCTTTAAAATGGAACAATCCATGTTTTTTGTAATTATTTTTGGTTAAGAAATGTTCGATTTTTTAGTGTTCATTTTTTAAGCAATTAACTTGCAACATTATTATTTCTCCATCAATCTCTTCTTAAATACAGGGTGCTCCGTAAAGATTGGCCTTAATTTGCATTTATAAAATCCTCATCAAAATTAAAAACCAAACGGTGTTAAAAATAATATTTCAGCGAGGGAAAAACGCTGTGGAAATCTGAAAAATCACACTACAGAAAAGTGCATGTAATAAACAACAAAATAGGTTTGATTGCGAGACAAAACAGATAGGAGTTGCAAAATGATTATCAAACAAATCTTCAAGTTTCAACCTATAATAAAATATTATTTAATTTCTATCACAAATCCCTTCCCCTACTAGCTATTCGTCAGCTATTGGATAGTGTTTTTTTTTCCTTGCTTAAACTTTATTTGTGAACTCTAATAAGTATACTTTTTGGTTTTCATTCCTCATAAGGATTTTCTAAATACATATAAAAGGCGGTCTTCTTGGAATACCCCGTATAAGCTCCTGAAGTTAAGCGCCAATTTTTTAACAACTTTTGGTATCGTTCTATGTATCAAGAAATATATCAAACGTTGAAATAAATAGAGCCACATTGGCTCGGAGAATTGGGTTTTCGCCATCCAATGAGGTAACCCGGGTTCGAATCCTAGCGGTAGCAGGTTGATACAAACGAACAATATTATATTGAAGCAAACAATTTATATTTGAAGCAAAACTGTTTTTATAAATCTTCCCGTTACGATAAAAAAAGGAAATACTTACTTCAGCAATGCACAGAGTGGTTTCACATTTGAAAAATCCACTTATGGTTTGATAGTTGGGTAGTGTGGTGCGAAGGACAAGAGATTGCTACCACCATCTGCCTTCCATTCTAAAATGCAGTGACTACTAAATATGAATTCCAGTCCGTCGCCAATAGCTCATTAGTAAGCTGAGCATTAATGACAAAATTTCCATTCAGTAAATTTAACAACGGTATAGCGGATAAAATATGATAAAAGTAAAAAAAAAATTTTCTTCGCTTATAATTTTGTAAAAAAGTATCTATTACTTCTTTTTTACTTTTATAAATTTACTGATTAGCAGAAATGTTAATTAGATTATTTTTTTAATAAAAACTATTATATTTCTAAGACTTTTCGACAAAGCAATAGCTTTTAAATTTAAATACCAATTATTTTATTACGGTAATTTTAATTGGAAGACCTTCCTTCCTTACAGAACATTAATAGAAAATTTTCCGTTTAGTAATTCCAACAACGATATATTGGATTACATTTTTGAAAAAAATAAAAATTATTTTTATTTAGACTATATATTTAATTTAGTCGTCTCGAAATTAATTCATGAGATTTTTCTTTAAGTATTTGACTTAAATCTTAGTCGTATTATACATAATAGTATTAATCTAATAACTTGATTAATTTATTATTCTTTCTTTGTTTTTATGTTTAGCTTTAATAGCTTAAGGGAACTTCTTTTCCATGAAGGGAAATCTAGGGAATGAAAGGGAGTGTAATTGCTTCGATGCGCTATTTAATTCCTATTCATTTCTTAAAACAATATTTGATTTTAAATATTTATAGATATAGTCGTTAGATGCTCTTCCTCAGATGTTGCAGATTTACTTCTCTTAATACAAGTTCGATTTCAAAACTTTGAAAAAAGGCAATGTAATTCATAAGGGGTAATTCTAGAGCATAAAGATGCAAAAGTCTCCAACCATATATGAAATGTTGTTCGATACATATAAAAAAAAAAAGTTCTATTATATTTCGGAAAATTTCAGACAGCAAAGTTGTCAGAGGTATGCAACGGAAAAAACGAGTAGACAGAAATTTCCTGTTACAAATCATAACGGAAAACATATGTTAAGCAGAATTATAACAATATACAGTAATAACAGTTATAGGTTTGTTCATTATAACGAGATATTTCTAATAGGTTCTTGTAGCTTAAAAACTAAAAAAAAAACTAGCTTATAAAAACTTTTGTTGCGCTAGAAAATAATCTAATTCAATTTATTTATTTCAAATTATCTCTCGGCAACAAAATTAGTTTTTTCATTATAACGAAGGTTTTTATAATGAGGTTGTTAAAAAAGTTTGAATGGTTGAGAAAAGACTCTAAAGCGGGTAAGGAATGGATCAGGAAAAGTGTAGGAAAGTCTCTAAAAACTTTTTTTCAGGCCAAATAAGTAATCAAATTTCATTTCTTTTATAAGAAAAAAAAATTTGATCTAATTTGATTCTTTTTAAAATTTATTTCAAATTATTTCTCGTTAGCAAACCTAAATTGATCGTTATAACGTGGTTTGTGTAAAAGGCAGTTTAAAATCCATAAATTTATTGTAAAGTTCATGAATGTCTCTAAAAATTTTGTATTGTGGTGCGTACAGAAAATGTCTGTACGTACCAGATATTTTCTGTACGTCAGTGTACGGCAGAGAAATTTGGATTGATGGTAGCTTTCTGGTTTGCATAGTGAAACATATTTCTAAAATTTTGATTAGTTTTTTTAGTTATTCCATTTTTACGTGATTTTTCACGACATCAAAAACCATTCTGTTTGAAAGAATCGTAGTAGACTTTTTTTTCATCGTTAAGTTCAGATCATCTGAAACGAGATTCGAACCAGGAACCTTCCTTTTTATGAGGCCAACTCATTGATCACCATGCATCGGCTTCAATGAATCAAATTATTCATTGCCTCCTTAAAACTTCACTTTTTCATATTTAAAGGTTCTTCATATTCAAAACTGAAAAAATCTCTACCAAACAGATCAATGGTTACAGATTTCATTTGTGACCAGAAATAATCACTCTTTTTAAAGATTACTATGTAGTTTAACAGTAAATTTCTGTAGTTTTCGAGAGCAGAAAGTTTCTATAGAAAGTTACAAATTTATTATGTTGTTAAACAGAAATTTTTACAGTGCTGATGTCTCATAAGATTATATGAATCACTACTTGCACTGAAACAAATATAAAAAGTTAAACTAATGTCTTTATTTAGTGCTTAAGTTTAATATTTATGATTATATTTATTTTGAGTTAAGATTACAAGGCAGTTAGATTTCTTAAAAGCGATTTCTATTTTTTTTAGCAATTTTTTTTTTACAGTTTCTCGTTTATAAAATAATTTATCTATCCTTTTTATTTATTTATTTGCTTATTTTTTATGTATTTCCTTACTTATTCTTTATTTACTTATATATTTATTTATATACATACATATTCCTTTTCACTCCGAATTGGATCATCGGGCTTTTATCATAGCTTTCCATTTCACTCTAATTGTGGCTAAATATTTTGCCTCTCTCCATATCTTTCCTATTGTTTTCAATTCGCTTACAATTTCCAAGTATTTTTAGGTCTTTTTCTATTGCCTTGAGAGTTCCAATCAAAAACCTGTTTTACTTTAAATTTTGCAGTTTTACGTAGAACATGACACATCTATTTTTATTTCCAGATCAATCAGTTTCTGTTTTGTTTTTCTAAGGATTTCCGTCTACTTAAACAGTTGTTTACAAATACTATTTGTACTAAAGTAAAATATTATTTTTATTGCAGTACCATGTCTCAGATTCACATAGTAGGACAGACTTAACATAAGTATTGTATATTTAATGCTAAAAATCACCGTTTTTATCACCTTATCTTTGATTCCCAACCAGCTCCAGTCTAAGATATAACTATTGGCGTATTAGTCTTACGTTGAAAGTTTAAATACTTGAAATTATTTTATTATACAGATTATGAATTGAGAGATTAATATAATAATAATACAGGAAGTGAATTATTATTAATCTCTCACTGTTCTAAATACAAAGAAAATAATTATATGAAAACTAGATAATATTATTATAAAAATTGTGAATTTTTAGTTCTGAATTCCCCGTCGAAATAGTGATAGACAAATTTTCTAAATTTGATTCTAATAAATTTTCTATTATTTGCACATTAATGTCTATGTTTTTCAGTTAATGTGTATTAAAACATTTTATTTAAAACTTAACCATCATCGCACCGTTGACAGATATGTTAATTTGAAACAAAATCTAGCATTTGTATGATAGTAAAAATTTCTATGTAACAAGAGCTTATCAATACGCTCCTGATATTACAGTCTAATTTTTCCGTCTAGTAATCTGGTTTGTTTCAAAGATGATTTCTATGACAATTTATGGGTTGCTTCTTCATTCAAATTTATGGGCAGCTTGAGCATTAAACAGAATTTGACTTTTGATAACTTTAAATTTTACATAAAGAAAAATAATAATTTTACTTAGTGACAGGAATTCAGTCTTAAAGTGATATACAGCAGTCTGTGCATCCAATTAACCATAAAGTTTAAGCTTAGGAACATTTCTTTTTCTTTACGGTTTTGGAACCTTTTACGAATGATATGGTTAAAGAAACCTTGAATACAAAATTAAACCTTTTTATAACTATTTACAACAAAAACATGGGTTGAAAACAGTAAAAATAAAATTTAACAGGACAATATTGTTTGGTCATGCTTAGCTTTTTGTTAGGTAATGGATATTTGAGTCAAATTGTGCTTGAGTAGGGCTTTATCAAATGAACCGCAGAATGTGACTTAATTAGTTTATTTGGAGGTGCCATCTATCGCAAGAGATACGAAGTACTAGGCCTTTTCCTGTTAAGTAACTTTGTGGTGCTGGCCTCTATACGTAATTGCCAGTAGTAAAAACTCCAGGGTCCCCAATTTGGGTGACCATTGAAATAAATGCTGTGATGTAAACATTGGAAATTGAATCCCTTTTCATGCGCGCAAGAGATTGGCAGATTAGTCTTCTCAGTTACAGTATTAATACAGCGGCGAAGAAGTAAGTAGTTTCATAAAGTGGGCCTAGTTGGTGCTGACAAAACTTTGGTTCTTTGATCGTATAAGGGAAAACAGTGAATAAACTATTTTTCTCAAAGTTAACAGTTTGAACAACAACTTTTTTTATAGTTATTTGAATTTTTTGGTTGAATATAAGTAAAATAACAATTAAATAAATTGTTATTTAGCCAGTTTTTCCAAGAAATTTTTAACAGTTTGTGAAAGATTTGTAGAAAAAATGATTTAATGTTTTGATCTATGTCCAAATGCAATGATCGAAACAGCTACATTATTTTAACAGAAAGTATTTTAAGTTCTTTAAACTTATTTTTCCATTCGTAAACTAATTTTTCATGCATTTCATATGTATGAAATATTTTTGCGAACAATTGCTATTTTCCTGCACTTGAAACTGCAAATCGTCCAAATCGTGTTACAATCGCAAATACCAAATGTTTTTACCCTAAGTTCATTGTTTAAGATAATCTAATGTCCTAAAATTCAAATAAAATACTAAGTATTGTGTTACTTTTTTTCGTCATTATTTTGCACAAATAATGCAAGGAGTAAAAATTGTGATAATTACCATTGTGTATTGCAGAAAGATGTCGGGTAAAAAAAAAATAATAATTTTGGTTAATAAAACGCAAAAATAATAACTATTAATTTAGTATTTTTTCAGTTCATTTAGTAGCGGCTTACCGGAAATTCTGGTTCTTCTTATTACCACACATTTGGTAAAAAATACAAAACCTGAAAAAAAATTTAGCCGAATAAATGTTTTTATGCCATGTTCTAAGGTATCGTGATAAAATTATGGAATTTCATCTCATATTGTAAAACAATCTCTTGTTAATTTTACCAAAGTCATTAAAATTACCGAGCTTGGTAAAAATTACCAGAAACACGGCAAATTTTATCATATTCTGATAGTTTTAATCATGCTTTTTTCTCAGTGTGAATATTTAGTAAATGTAGCTCAAAGTCTTTTAAGAAACAACCAAGTTCATCAAAGTTAAATCTTATTATCATGTACACATGTCAATAACTGTATTGTAATATGTTTAAGCCTAGTATTCACACTTCTTAACGGAAATTCGATTGAAAATACAAGAATTGCTTTTTTAATGAAGAGTTACAAAATGAAAGGAAATTACTTTAAACTAAAGTAACCTTTCCGAGTAAAGTAAAAAGAGGTGGTAATTTTTTTTTCCCCAATCACTTCCCTAAGGCTCTGTTCTATCGCTAAACACTGTTCGAGTTGATATATTTACATGAATCAACAATACAGTTCAAATAGGGGAAAAGCTTGAAGAGGGAAAAAAAAATGAAACTTTTCCCCCAAGCTGGTGTTGCTACGGCGTTAATAATGCGTCAGCTGTACAGCGGAAGTAATTAATGAAGTTTCCATTCCATGGCACTTGAGTGAGAAGGCACAATTAAAATTTCACGAAGATATAAGGACAATGTTTAGAGATGCTAGGAAAAAAAACTTGTAAAAAAATAAATTTTGCTCCAAAGCAATTGGTTGCTTGTTGGGTCGGAAGCGAAACTTTTTCGTTTTTATAAACGCGTCAAATTCTGCATGATAACAAAACAAATGGCATCTGATGCTTGATTTTCGTGAATGTTACTGAATTATTTTATGTAATTTTGACTAAAGCTTAAAAGCAATGTTTTTTTTTCTTGTTTGTTTTACTTTTTTATTTTTATGCTATAGATTTTTTCATGTATGTATAGGTGAATTAAAATTCATCGCTTCACTTTACGTATTCGTCTGCTGATGCTAATTGTTTATTAATTCTCCTTTTTTATATATATATTTTCCATTCAAATAAACTCGCCTGTAATTAATCGAAAGATTTTCTCATTATAGTAACACATGAGAGAAAACACGATATACTACTTTCTTGTATGTTGTTATTGTAAAAAGGAAATACTTTGATTGTCACCGGCAGTATCTTTTAACTCTTCATTGCGCAAGCATATTTATTTTTTATAGACAATTTTTTAACCTATTAAAATACTTAGTCATTCAATAAATTCATGCGGCAATAAATGTGAATATACGGTAGCAATTGACGAGTATATTTTATGGCATCTAAGCACAAAGTTTTGCACACAAACTCCTAAGTGCGACTCGGTATCTTTTACTACAGCTAAAAAATAGCTAAGGAGTCTGACTTGTTAATGCGATTTGTTATGGACATCATAAGTTTGACTTCTTAATGCTAGTTAACTATAGTCCCTGCTGGTCAAATTGTTGGGAGCACTATAAGATTCTGCCGCATCTTTTTTTTCGTTTCGGGCTCAATTCGTCCCCTGACTCAATTTTCTTCTTTATGCGTCGTAAGATAGCTTCAGAAAAACTTCAATTTTCGTGATATTTCGTGGTTTGAAAATATTTCAGCATTCACGAGGGTCTTTATTTCAACTTTTTTACATTGTGAAAGATCTCCCTTTTACCCATGATGAAAATGTTCCAATTGATTATTTATGCACTGCGCACAAAATAAGCAAATAATCGCGTAGTATAAAACATATAAATGCAAAGCGCCCGAAGTCATAGAAACAAGTCCGCAACTGACGTACGTGACAATGCGACTGAAGCCGGTTTGCACTTGATTACGTTCGTGTATCAGTTGATTAACACTTTAATGCAATACATTAAAAATAAATACAAATAGGAAATAGATAAAAATTCTCCTGAATAGAAACCCATTACATGTATGTTTAAATATAAAAGTATTGCATAGAAACTCGGGCAAAACATGCAATTATTTAGAAAATAGAGTGTGTCTAATAATTTGGCCAGGGACTGTACGTACTTGTGTATAGACTACTTATAAAAAGGAAATGCTTATAAAGGAATATATATATATATATATATATATATATATATGGGTGATTCTTTTTAAACATGACAATTCGGACCAAAAAATTTCGTAAAATTTAAAGTCTTCAAAATAATCTAAAATTTTTTTTGTGTACTTCTTTAGTTGCACTCATTAATATCTTACAGACAGCAGTGCAGTTTATTGACATTTTTTCGAGAAAAAAATAAAATAGAAATTCACCAAATCTTGAATTCCAGGAAAATGACATATTTGCTTAGAAGTTTAAAAAACAGTCATTTTAAGTTAATTGTGAGTAACTTAACTTATGCCTTTATGTTAGATGGACCATAAATTGCTTAAATTAGTTCTTTTCACCCACTGTAGAAAAAATCAAAAGCATTTTTGTTGCTGATATGTACAGAATGAAATTTTGTATAATAATCATTCATTAAATAAAAAAATAACTTTTATTACATCCGAGCATATTACAATCATACATAAACTTGGTATTAGGTTAATATTTGCTTTCTCTCCTTACATTATTAGCAGTTTAAAAAAATTTCTGGTAACACTTCTATGTCCTGGCATTCATAAGCCAGGATAATGACAAATTCACCATTTTATTGCATATAACTTTACTTTAAATTAATATTTTGGCCTAAAATGTTTATATTCTGCAGAAAACAACAGGATTTCTTAAAATAACTCAAATAAATCTATGTAGTTTATGTTATTAATGATTTCAAGAAGCCAGGAAAATGACAACACGAAAACTTACTCACCTTGAAAAAATTTTTGAAATAGATTTTGAACCAGAAAATTGGTTCTTTATTCATGCCACAAGACATGTTCATATAGGAGGGTATCTAATCAATCCATTAACATAAGATATTGATTGCTGGCTCTATCTATTTTGGTTATAAACCACTAAATAAAAGTAGCCAGGAAAATGACAGATTTTCTTAGGACAAACAAATTATTGACAGAAAAAATTAATTTAATCGAAGTTTTCGTATATTCTAGAAATGCTTACACCGGTTGAGACAAAAAAAATTAGGTATTAAAGAATTCATGAGAAGTTTTGAAGCTAGTTATTATTGGAAACATTGTTTGGGACATGCCAGGAAAATGACATTTTGATATTCAATAGAATTTTTTAACTATACAAAACAGTCAATGCTAGTGCAAAGTCATTTTGAAATGCTAAAAGCAATGATATTTATTAATTTTTTTAAAAAAAATGTTATTTTAGTATTATAGAATTAGATCTTGGAACAAGGGACAGTGAATTGTCATATTTCGTGAGAATCACCCATATATATATATATATAGGTTAATGAAAATGATTCGCTCCGCTTTATGTATTCGTATGCTGATTTTATTAATTTTCTTATTTTCCATTTAAATAAACTCGCCTGTAATTAATCGAAAGATTTTTTTAATTATAGTAACACATGGTGTTCGAAAACACGATATTCTTCGTCCCTGAATGCTGTTATTGCAAAAAAAGAAATACTTTGATTAATTTTTGTCACTGGCACTATTTTTTTAAATTCATCTTTATGCCCACATATTTTTATAGAGAATTGTTTAATGCGTAAAAATTTAAAATTTTTTATTCATGATGGTTATTCGATAGATTCAAGCAGCAATAAATATGAATATATTGTAGCAACTTACGTGAATAACTTATAAATAAGTGTTTTTAAGTGTCAAATTCTGCACACAAAATTCCAAGTTCAACTTGGTACCGTTCATTACAGCTAAAAAATACTTTAGGATTCTGACTTGTTGATGCGAGTTTTAACTAGAAAATGCCTTTTGAATATGACTTCTTAACCCTAGCTAACTAAACACCCGGGTATAAACTACTTGTAAAAATGAAATACTTGTTTTACTTTTCTTATTTGTATGCTATTGATTTATTCATGTATGTATGGTAGAATGAAAGTTCATTGCTTTGCTTTAGGTATTCGTCTGCTGATGCCAATTGTTTATTAATTTTCTTTGTTTTACGTATTTTCCATTCAAATAAACGTTTCTGTACTTAATCGAGAGATTTTTCTTATTATAGTAGCACTGTCGGGTGTTCGCAAACACGATATTCTTCTTCCCTTAATGTTGTAATTGTAAAAAGAAAATACTTAGATTAATTTTTGTCACCGCCAATTGTGTTGATTAATAAGCAGACACAAATTGATTAGTTTGTGTCTTTAAATATTTCATTATGTTTGCATATTTGTTTTTACAGACAATTGTTTAATGTATGATCATGCTTAGTCAATAGATTGATGTGGTAATAAATGTGTATAATGTAACAATGGACGTGTATATCTTAGATACATGTTCTTAAGAGCCAAATTTTGCAGAAATACTCCCACTTTCATTGCTGCTAAAAAGTATTTTAGAAATCCGAATGCGAGTTGCTACTAGAAAATGCATCATGTGTTCTTAGCCCTAGTTAACTGGGCATTCATCTGATAAACTACCAACTTTTGCTGGAATTCGAAATTGTTAACATAATATTTTACCATCTTTAAAGATGTTACATTGTATCAATTATCTACACTTTAATAAATATTTATGAGTTATTTCAAGAAAGCTCCGTTAGCTAGATTTACACACACATAGAAAATATAAAAAAAAGCATTTTTTTAAATTACGAGTTACGATTACATTTTTTTATCTACGAGTTCAGTGACAGTTAATCAGTGAAAGTTAATCACGATTCTGAAACATTAATGCGTATTATTGTTATAAAAATACATCATATTATAATGCCTGACATTTTCTATTCCATAATAAAATTATAAATCAAAATATTTGTTGATCTTATAACCGAAAACACCCACGAACCGTTTGAAAATTTGAAGAGCATTGTGTCAAGTTCGGGTGATTACTATCGCAATCTGCACTCTGATCTAAATTGCGTTATGTTAAAGCCTGCATAGACCAATATTGTTTTCAGATCATCGCAAACCATCGCTAATAGTTCTTCTTGTAGCTCAAGTGTGACGTTGATTGCCAACCCAATGGATTCGCAAGAAATTTTTTTACCGTTTTTACAATGTATGTATAATACTTCAAATAAGCATTAAAAACACGTAGGATATTTCTAATATTAAAACTGCGCATTATTTTCGGATCATCGTTAAGGATAAATCCCGAACGATTTCTAATAGCTTTTATTGTTGCTCTAGCACGATGTTAATTACCAACCCAATGAATTCACATGTATTTTTTACTAGTTTCGCCTAGTACAATGCTTCAAATATGCATTAAAAACACGAAGGATATGCCTGATATCTAAAATTTACGTTTTTTATCGTTTAATATTATCGTACATCAGTTTTGCTTCTTTATTTACAATTTCTCACTAAAACAGTGTGACAAATACTTAGACGTTTATTTTCGTTCAAAATAATATTATACTTTCTTTTCTATCTTTATACTGTAGGCTTTCAGGGAAAATGTTTGTTGAATAAAAAAGAAGTGAAATGCTTGATAATATCACGTCTTATTTTCTTCGTTTATCGGATAGGGTTTACGAAATTCCTTTTTCATCCCTGTTTCGAAATGTCATTTCGGCTGGACTTTTTACTTTGGATTCTCAATTTCAACCAGGAGTGTTTTATGCACAGCTTCTAGAAAAAGGATTTTCTTGGATTTCTTTGACAACGGTCTTTCAGTTTCTTTATTTGAAGAAGCATTTGGGTTTGCTTTACTATGTTATCAAAGAAGAGCATTTAGTGGTTAATGCATGTGGTGACAGATTATTGACAAAAAGGATATTATTAAGTTTTCATGTGTATTTTAAACGCTAAATAAATAAGTGATTTAGAATTAATGGTTATATCATCATCAAAAAAAAACAATTTTATTTATTCGCTACAAATTCTTTAAACATTACTTTTTTTAAATTTTTTCCTTAGGAAATTCCTTGGATTTCTAAAAAATGTTTTTCTTTTATTTGAAAATTTGGTGAAAGGATTTTCCGTTTCATTATTTAAAGGAAGAATTTGGGAAATGTATAGCTTTGAGTTATCAGTTCTAAAACTGTTAGGAATATATTTAGTTAATAGATGAGGATAATGTAATTTTTTAACGCAAGAACAATAATCACGCGAGGAAAAACTTTCACACTGTTTATGAAAAGTTGTTAATACTGCAACAAAATTCTAATTTTAAATACATTATTGAACTATGATTTGTTTCGATCAATGTTTGAGGAAGGGAGGAACAAAAAGCGGTTAGCCACAAAAAAAATCAAAAAATTAGTTACTTTTGTATTATTAACTATATTTTTGTGTAGGGATAGGTCCTCCTGACTTAATTGGAAAAGCTTTGAAAAATTAGTCATTATTAAAAAATTAGACATACATTTACCGATAGATGGTTAATTTTATATAATAAATTTAATAAACTATTTCAGAAAGCACAGTTTAGCTTATGGCATAGCAGTTTTCGTTCGATTCTGAAAATTGCTATGCATGTTACTAAACTCTTTTTATTCGTAACCTCCTCCTGTACAGCGCGCAAAATAAAAAATGAACCACCGTGAATAACTTTTGATCTAATGAATGTAATGACCGTGAATAAATTTTGATCTTTAATGATTCATTGGGGGGACTTCAAATATGCTAATTCATTTGTGCAGACGATTACACAAAAACGTACTATAAGCATAATTTTTTTTGGCGAATTCGGAATTCCGACACTCAAAATATAGGGTGATCTGGAATATAGGGTTCAAATAGTTTGGTTAGCCAACTATGGGAACCATATATTCCAGACGAACCATATACACGCTCCAAAGTTTGGACCCCCTTATGTTAATTTTATTTTTTGTGTATCTCGAGAACTTTAGAAGCAAATTGAAAAGCATTTGCACACAACTGTAGAATTCAGTTTACATAACTTTTTCTAAAACAGTTTAAGAATCCTTTGCAACAAATATATAAAAGAATGTTGAAAGAATATCAAAAATCTCAATAAAAAAGAGAGTTCAAATTTGAGAAGTTTAAAAATATTGAAAAAATGACATATATGTGGACAGCCTTTTAAGTTATTAGTTAATTGTTAGTTTGCATAGTTATAACATTTTTTGAAAGTTAAAATAATCCATACTGCACAAATGATTGGAAACCCAAACATCGTTTTCTTTTGTTATGAAACGTTGAAAATGTTGTTTTATGCCCTAAAAACTTTTTTATTTTGTATATAAGGTGTAGAAGGGACTTATTTAACATTATTTATCAAAAGTTTTTTTTCTTTCTGTAAAGTCAAAAACTCTTTTAAATAAACATTCATTTAATACCAAAATGCAATATTTTCAGAAACAAAAATATAGTCTAAAAGCATACATTATTTATGATTATAAAGATATATTAAATATTTTGGAAGCCTCCATACCATGTTTTGTACATCTGGGATAATTTTTAAACTCATTTTGAGAGCAACTTTTTCTAATGTAGAATTTAAATTCCCCACTTCTATATTCTTAGACCAAAAATATATGTCAAGGCCTTTAATGATTATTGTTAGTCATAAAAAGAAACTCAAACGTAGATCGTTAATTTTCGGCAGCTAAATACTTGAAAAAAAAAAAATTTCCGGACGCAGAATTTATATCATTACTTATTTCTGTCTCTAATTCTTTGGAATTGAAAGTGGCTATAATATTTTTAACGTTACTGAAATATCACTCAAATCAAAAAATGACAAATTACAGGAAGGTTGGAAACATGAAATGATGTGTTTTATCTTTTCTCAAGACAAAGCCAAGAATGCTTTGACTTTTAATTACAATTCCTTATACAACTGCAATAAAATGATCGAATCTTTTTGGTAATATACGGCATTACTATTGATTTCTTTCAGAAGCTCTCTTGATTTATCAAAGCATTTATTTCCGGAGCTGTAATAAGACTAAAAAATCAATAAAATGCTCGTAAAAATATTAAAATGTCAATCAGGATTACTTAGTTCTCTTTTCATTTAAGACAATTAAAAAATGAGAAACTTATTTATGGTAAAACATAGTCAGAAAATGTAGACAGGAAACGAAATGCAGTCTATCTATACGGGACATCCTGTATTTATGAATCGAAATACTATTTTAATAGAAACACAAGATTATTTATCATTTCAACAATAAATTATTTTATTAAAACAATTTAAATCATGATACGATTTGTTTGAGAACATAAATATAGCAGCAGAGCAATTTGTTTGCTTTTTTATTTTCATTCCTTTAATCTTTACTTAACTTAATTTTTATAACAGTATGGGAATAAAATTGCTGCTTATATAAGCAATTCGATATTCACTGTACATAATGTATGACTTAATAAATGTAAAAATAATGCATGACTTACATAATTTTCTAATGGAACAAATTAAACTGTAAAAACTGTGATGTAATTATTATCCAAATTTGGTGTTGGAATGAAACTTCAAAAATTATATGTGATTTGAAGTTAAAACAGAAGCAAGGATTCATACAAACTTTAAAGGGTGTAGTTAAATCTAAACACCAACAATGATAAAACAAAACAAAATTGCAAAATTGGTAAAACCAACAACTGATAAAACAAAATTACAAAAGGTCAAATGCCGTTCATGTTTGGCAACAGACCAGGGTATGTGCTTTTGTCGGTTTTGAATGCTCCGTAAATTTTAGAAATTTATTATAAATTGCAATTTCATTTGTGTTACAAGTGATATAATCGAAGACAGAAGATTTCAGCTATACATTATGAGTGAGTTTACCCAATTATCAACAATATTTCTGAAGATATGAGCTTTTTTAATTTAAACTCTATGATGGTGGATCTCGAAGCCCAACTAGGCTTAGCTATCGACCAATTAGATAATGAACAACATTACAGTCGATTGATTATTTACCAAGTTATTTCAAGCTTCTTGTCTGATTGATTTGACAAACTGATCATGTAAACTGTATATTTTTGCGTATGCATTTAGGAATGCATATTTTTAGTTACATAATAAATTTATTTATGTTCTCATAAAGAGTTTACATAAATCTATCAGTTGTATAAAATAATTCTATAATCTATAACTTCTATTCACTTTGGTTTTGTTAAGCCTAATTCAAATTCATGCTAATGTTTTCATTGTGCTGTGCATATGTTTAAAAACTTTTATTTGCAGGTTTGAAAGTGTTTATTTGTATGTGTATGTTTGGCAAATTTTATTTTATTTATGCTTGACAAATTTTAAGGATAACAAATTTTATTTTATGAAATATTGTATTTGCATCCTCAAATAGTATTTCTTACTTTGCTGACTCTTATGTGCATCATATCTTGCTGTAATTATATATTTTAATGCTACTGAATAACAAAAATAGACGCGACTACTTTATACCCTGTAATGTGAAGGAATTTTTGTGGTGCTTCATTTCACCAGGAACTTTTTGGTTTTTGGTGTAGGGGAACTCTTAATAGAACACCACTTTAATGTAAAATAGTTGATACAATTTCTGGTGTACAGAAACACGAATATTTTTTAAAGTGTAATAAAAAGATGGATTTTAATATTATTAATATTAGCAGTAATTTATAAAAACATTATCACACATTTGAATCTTACTGCATAAAATATCTTACAGATTAATGCATATAATTATTAAAACGAAACATAATTATTTATTAAAAAATTACTAACTGTTTTTTTTTTAATTTATAAAGTTTAGACACATGATATTAAGACTTAAAAAAAGGCTTCACATTTTAACAAATAAAAAAAAATAAGCTAGCATCGTACATTTTAAATAATTATAAAAAATTTATGGAAATGATGCTTTGGTTAAATTGCTAATTGAAGTGAAAAATACATTAATGTGTTGTAAGTCAGGATGCAAAAATAAATATTTAATAACAAATTTCTTCTAAACAATTTAGTCACTCCTAAATGTCTCTCTTCCCTAATTTAATAGTTTTTCCTTCTCTTATTAAATAAATAATTATAATTTTTTACATCGTTTGGACGAATCTCCATTAGAACAATTAATTTTGAAGGAAAGGACTCTCACCGGTATAATTGAATTTTAAAGAGAAATACTGAGACATTTTGATATTTTTATTGTCAGTTTCATAAGAGGCAAGGTATTTTGTGCCGTAACGAGGCTATTATGTTAATGAAGCTATTAATGTCAACAGCTATAAACAGAAGAGTTTCAAGAGCCATAATATCAAAAACATTTTTGTACTGGAGCAATTTTTAGATGTTTTTACACGTAAAGTAGGTATTATGCGAAACTTTAATGCCCGTTTTGACGTAAGATTGCTTTAAATGGCATTTTTCAGAATGTATCATGCTATGCATAGATTTTTCCAAACTGCTTCACGATTGTTTTACTAACTTAGAGGTTTTTTTTTTAATCGAGGAATAGTTGAAAAATCATCATTACAATTGCCATTATTTAATTGGATCTAATTCTAAAATTAGAAACTGTAAGGCAAGCTCACATTTTTGTAATTAAAAATAAATCAACTTAGTACTTTTTGCGTGTTTTAAAATCTAGGTAATTTTTGGAGTTTAGTTAAAAATAGTTTCCTTTAAATTCCCTATAATAAATGCAAGATACTTTTCGCGATTACTGTTTTATTACTATTTCACTTAAAATCTGCAAATTAGAATTAATCTT
This sequence comes from Parasteatoda tepidariorum, assembly GCF_982258835.1. Classification (NCBI taxonomy): domain Eukaryota; kingdom Metazoa; phylum Arthropoda; class Arachnida; order Araneae; family Theridiidae; genus Parasteatoda; species Parasteatoda tepidariorum. Next base: position 2,938,029 of record NC_141765.1, on the reverse strand, counting down.
TAATAATGGAACAAATACTCTAATTATTTATTTCATTTATTAAAATGTTAAGCAAAAAGGAGTTATAGCTACATACATATCGACACGTTGAGTTAAATCTTGAAACTATGGAAACGTTCTTTAATTTTCTCAAATCAAAACAGTCTTATTTGTGTTTGCGAAACAATTTATTGCTAAATTTATTTCATAAATGAGTAGATATTGTCATCAGAATAAAAATAATTCTACGAATTTGAATAGATTAGCTTGGTATCTAGCAAATAGATGGCAGCACAATCTTAGAAACGTTAAATTAGTTGACATAACTTACATATTTGTCCATCGAAAACGTATATGAAAAGTTTTAGATTTAAAAATTAGATTGGGAAGAATTTTCAACTGATTTTGTAGAGAAATTTCCAATACAAGGTAAGTTTTAATTTTCCGTGAGAACAGCTGGAAAATATCAGTTGTTTGTTTACTTTGGATGCAGACACCCGCATCTTGTATGCTTTGTTCATTTGTTGTACGGATACTTTATTCCATTAAGTTTTTCCTTTTTAAGGCACTTAACAGCAGCAGTATTGGGTTTTTCGGGCAAGTGTATAGCTGGCCTTAACCTTAAAAAAATCAGTTTAGGGAAAATGGGGCAATGACACTCACTTCCTTTGACCAATCCGATTGTTAAAACTAATAAAAAGTGATTATTGCCTTTTAAAACTAATAAAAGTGATAATAGCCACATTCCACTAATATTTTCCCTTATCTTTTGTAACGGTATTAAAATTTATAAACTTAAAAAACTTACCATTCATTAATATATATGATATTACAAAATAAAAAAAAGAAATTAAAATTTTAAATTTAAATTGAAACATAAATATATTCCGCATGTTTGCATCATCTTTTGCTTTTTTAATCTTAAACTAAAACAATTTAAGGATTAGATCAAATCACATTGAATTGTTATTATAACATCTTCCCTGAATTGATCATCTCCGTTTGGGATTTGATCAAAACTCCAGAAAAGCTGTGATTCAGTGAAAAAACGATATTGCGCGTGGAAAGAAACAGGTTTTTCACAGTCTTTACTGTGTAATAACTCTCGAAGGATAACCAACTTTTCACGTTATCGATTTGTGAAAAAGTAGTAATCCTCAAAATGCAACAGATGACGACCCAATCATCATCTTTGTGAATAATTGACATAATCCGTTCTCCAGTCAACTTTTTTTTCTTTAAAAATTACATCTTTTTAGTAAATACTAAGTCATTAAAATAAATTTGAATTCAAATAAATAACATGTAATTCGCTAAACCTATTAGAAATGTGCTATAAAATCTTAAAGCGTAACAGCACGACTGAGACTCATTTTTCAATGAATAACTAATAACAATAATAAAACAAATAAATTCGTGATATAAATCAAAAATCGACAAATAAATTCGTAATAATAAATTCGTGAAAAAAAAGAGCTTTCCACAAAATACTAAAATACAGTTGTTGTTGTTGTTGTTGTTAATTTACGTCACACTAGAGCTGCACAGTGGGCTATTGGCGACGGTCTGGGAAACATCCCGAAGGATGATCCGAAGACATGCCATCACAATTTTGATCCTCTGCGGAAGGGATGGCACCCCCGCTTCGGTAGCCCGACGACCTGCGCGCGAAGTCGAGCACTTTACGGTAGCACAGTTTAACGAGGACCAATACCGCACACCCTCGGTCCCTACGCAGACTGATCCAAGTGGTCACCCACCCGCACACTGACCGTAGCCAGTGATGCTTGACTTCGGTGATCTGCTGGGAACCGTGTCTTAGCGATCAGTCCACTGCGGGACTACTAAAATACAGATCTATCGACAAAGACTGCTCACTTCGGTCTAGCTTAATAGTATGAGATTGCCGCAGCTGATAGGGTGAATTTCGGAAGAGATCACATTTGGTGAGAATGCTTTTTCTGGTTATTTCAGTTTCCGTTTTAAAAAGCGCTATATGTTGAGCCACCTCAACTAGATTTGGCATGTGACATTTTTGGCGGCAATCATTGGTCAATTTTCTAGCGTTGCCATTCGGGGAGTTGTAATGAGTCTTTTTTTTGTCGCCGTGTAAGAGAAATATATATATATATATATATAGATAAAAGAATTCAGATAGTTGATCAGATTTAAGAACATATATCACGAATGAAATTTAAACCATGTTCCTTCGCAATGCTACAGGCTTCATGTGCAGTTTTTTTACAGGTTACACGAACCATTTTCATTAACAATTCAGACACTTTATTTAAATTTCCATGAATATTGAATTAGAGTGCTGTGGAATTAAGTTACCTGGTCATGCCTGACTGAAAAGTTCCGGTTTTAAGCAGCATGAAAAAAAAACATATTTTCAGCATATATTTGACAGAAAAAAACATATTTTAAGCAACGTTTTAAAACTAATTTTAACAACGAATACCAAACCATAAACCGGGGCGAGTCTACCCATTTTAGTTTTATTTCATTTTCACTATTTTAAATTGCAAATAAAAAAATTTTAACCGTCGGAGGACTTAGTTCAGACTCTAAGGAAGATGGCGCTGTAGTAGTTTGATCCGTTTTTATTTATTTGGTGTCTTTTTAACCGACCTGTTCAAACGTCTTTTGAGAGATTTGTATTGAAAATCAGCAAACTTTTAGTTGGTGCTCCGTAAGTATATTATTATTATTACTATTTTCACTTTGGTTAAGTGATAAACTTATCTAAGACTAAGATTACATTAATTTTATATGAAAAAAAAACAAAAAGAATGTAAGTTTTGCTGTTGTAAACAAAAAGCCAGAATTCGCGGGGTCAGTCTACCCATTCGTATTTAGTTTTAATAAAGCATAATAATATAATTTAGAACTTTGTTTAGATTAAAATTAGTCATTTTAAATGAATTTGAGTATATTATTTTAATTCTGCATTGATAAATTTATCATTAATAAGAAAATTTATAGGTTAAATATAAAATATGTTTATTTTACCTATTTTTTCAATTTTTATATTACAAAATTAACTTTTTTTATTTAATGCAAGTTAAATAAATTATTATTTAAAAATTATTATTACCTCCCAAAGGAATGGGAAAAGGATTTTTCATGATTCCCAATGTTTGAATTTCGATTTTGTTAATAATCTTTAATTATTATTATTTATTAATTATTTAATTTTAAATTTATATTAATTTTAATTTATTTTTATCAACAATAATCAGAAAAAAATGTTATTTTATAATGTTAATGATTATAAGAACAAAACTGTGATCAAAATGTGATAATCGATCAAATACTCAATTTGTGTTATTTTGTGAATAAAAAAATGGATGATATAATAAAGTTATGAATTTTACTTCATAAATATCCTATATAGTAACTAAAATAACAATTTAATAGTAAAATTTGATTATTTACAATGTTAACATTCATTTTAGTAGAATGGGTAGACTCGCCCCATACGAGAGATTTGTCAGCAGTTCTATAAAAATATACAATAACAGCGTAACTGTTAATATTTTCTAAAATCGATTTCACAGCTTTAAAGAGGGATAAATAGCGATTCCGAAACACCTATTAAAAGCCTTTTTTCTTTAATATTTACAAAAGTTTGACCACTTGAAAGTTGACAAACTGAAAAAATGGGTAGACTCGCCCCGGTTTACGGTACATAAAAAAAGTGTATTCAGATACTCAACTAACCAAAAATATATCTTGAATTATTTAGGAATTTGAACGAAGTAATAGATTATTTTCTAATTGAATTTTTAAAATTACTGCAGTCAACAAACAAATAGTTTCACATTCATCTTCCAATAGACTGTCAGCTACTAATTTCATGCAATTTCTGATAAAAGGCAGCACTGAAATTATCAAAACTGCCAGCTCATGGTTTTGTCTAATTCTCCAAATGATATTTACAATGATTGTATTATTTGAGAACAAAAGCGACCACCCAGATTAACTATTTATTTTAGAACCAAAATAATACTTCAATTTTACAACGGTTTTCTGAAAATAAAACGACCTCGATAGTAAAATGGTAAAAAGATTTGTTTTAATTCAACTAAAAAATACTTCCTAAATCAAAACTTATTTCAAATGGTTACGAAGAATTTTTTCCTACGATATATATTTTTTTTTGTGTATTGATAATTGCTTACATATTTAAGTACACGCATTCAAAACTTTACTAATTCAGTTTGAAATCTAGCATACTGGTATACTCTTAATATGGTTTTATTCAAGTAGCAAAAAGAAAAATTCTTTCACTATAATTTTATTTTACACAGAACGTTTGTGTTTTTTTTCCAAACTTTCCTACTTATTTTACCTTTATGCAATATACCTACCTTTTACCTTTACATAATATGTGTATCTATATATCTATATATCTATATCTATATATATATATATATATATATATATATATATATATATATATATATATATCAGATTTTATACATATATATAATAAAATATCTTCAATGGCTAGATGATCCAAGAGACTTTGGTTAATTCAAAAAAAATAGGCATCTTATTGAATTATATTAAACTCATTTAACAGCTTACGTTTGATTTTTGCATGGATTATAATGATGAGTTTTCTGAGAATGATATATATATATATATATATATATATATATATATATATATATATATATATAAAATTAATATATATATAATTATAAAAAAAAAACATTTTACTGTTAATTTTTCCAAAATTATTGCAAAAGCGTTTTTCGATAAAAATTCGGTAGTCCCATAAGAGCCAGAAACACGATAAATGTTGGACCATATTCTGGTTGTTTTGACCATATTTTGTATCTCAGTGCCCTTTTCGAAAACTTTGCTAATGTATAAGAGCACACATTGTACAAAGCGATTAAGAATATCTAACAATAGAAAATACCAACATAATTACTTCGAAAATGAAATTTTCTCGACACTTTTTCAAACGACACAAAATATTGCTCTATTTTTAGATCTCATTTTTTATATTCCTTACAGAATAATTAACTTTCTTTAAATACGAAAGTTGCAAATCATAATTTATTCGTAGTACTTTAATGGTCTTACGTAATGTATTTTGTGTCTCCATGGGTGTAATTTTCTATTCAAAGTGTTTTCTTTTATTGTTTTCAACGTAAAAGAGGAGGTGGATATTAAATAAAGCGTGGCACAGAGAGAATACTAAATAGTGTGATAATTGATTGAATGCATTTTCCTGGTAGAGTACTATTGCTCTGATTTAGATCGAGACTCGAGGGTGTTTAATAAAAGTTAAGAGGAAAATTGCTTTGAAATGCGTTTCAGTTTTGTATTCGAATAGAAAAATGGAGATTCGAAGATTAAGCAAAACCCAGTTTCTAAATGAAAAGGAGATATTCTTGTCTGAAGAAGAGTTTTCAATTGTATTTAAAGTATTTTCGCATTTCAGAATTTGAAATATAAGATGTGAAGTGTTGAGAATTTTTTGATTTAATATTAACAGATAAAATGAACTGATATTTTGATGTTATTTAAGAAAAATTTACAACGTAATGAATCGCTTTCAATTTGCTTTAAGTGTTAAAAATCAAAATGGAAATTTATTTAATATTAGACTAATCGTAGGTGATATAAATGAAATAAATGGTGTCACAGAGACGGTAAGCATTGCCAATCTAATGTTTTTAAACATCTTAAAAGAATATTTGTTTTGATTAAAAAAAATTTTTTAATTTTCTGTAAAATTTAAAGAGGAAATATCGATTTATTTTAAATCAGAACAATCGTAGGTGGTATAAATGAAAACAATGTTCCTGCAATGTCATGTCATCTTTCATATGTTCCTAAAGCTGTACCAAAGAAAAATTTTTATTAGATTAAAACGCATTTGTTTAATTTGCTTTATGTGTTTAAAATTGAAACAGCGACTTTTTTAAATTAGACCAATCGTAATTAATAAAATGAAATTAAATAAATAGTGTTGCAGAGATAATAAGCGTCGTCTTTCTTATGTTTTTAAAGCTATTCAAAAAATTCTTTCTTAGATTAAAACGCATTTTTTTTTTTTAATTTGCTTTAAATTTTGAAAATCAAAATTTCGATTTATTTTGAATGAGGCCAATCATAGATAATAAAATGAAATAAATAGTGTTGCAGGAACAGAAAGCGTTGTCAAATCAGTTTCCCGAATATTTTCAGAACAAAACGTACTCCATTTAATTTGCTTTTGTTAAAAAAATCAAAATGTTAGTTTATTTCAAATCAGACCAGTTTCAGGTGATATAATTAAAATTAATGGTGTTACAGGCACAGTAAGTATTGCACTTTTTAGCTTTTTTTTCAATATAAAAGTTGTTTTTTTAATTTGCCTTATGTTTTAGAAAAACTTAAATTTCAATTTATATCAAATCTGAACCTGTCTAAGATGATCTAAATAAAATAAATATTGTGAAAAAAAACAATAAAACAGTATTTAAATGTTTAAGTTAGTTTAAAAAAATATTGTAAGAATATTACATACAAGTTTACAGTTTCCTCTAAAATGGAAGTCAAACGAAATATAAACATTAACAAAATCTAAAATATATCAACTCTGATAATTGAATGTGTTAATAAAAATGGAAACTAATAATAATTGAATAAATCTTACATACTTTGACAAAAGAAAGCTATACAAAATGAACATATAAAGATTTAAACAGATTAACTAATTTTTAGGAAAGCTTATTGCATTTTTATGCAACAAAATAAAGAATTCGTTTCCTTCACTTGAATGAAATAAATTGTTAGTTTTACCCATTTATTTTTAACATAGGTTCAAAGTGATGTGGTCCCCGTATTCATCAAGAATAAAGCAGGTTTACATATTTTGAAAAAAGGAAATGAATTCTAAAATATATTATTTTTAAAATTTAATTTTCAATAAAATGTATTTATAATTGAAGATTTTTAAAAGTTTTATTCTGCAATTCATGCATGTTTTCGTTGAAATACTAGATAATAAAGAAATTTTCACATATTGTAGATTGTATTAATTTTAGAAGGAAAAACGTGCTTTTGGAAAAACAATTGATGCAAAATAAACAGTTTTTAATGAAGGTTGTAAGATTTTGATATCAAAACGAAACAACCAACTACTTTTTAATGGAAAGCAAATACAATTGATAAGGTTTTAAATATTTATTTTATTAAGGTTTTAAATAAATTAAAGTTGAGCATATATTAAAATTAATGAATTAGTTAGTAATTCAAGAGAGTAATGGGTAATAATAAAATTAATTAATTGTTCATTAGGCTCATGACGTAATTAAATAATGAATTTCGTGCTGTATTATCAATGTAATAAGAAGTAGGATGTCCGCGATAATCAACAAATTGATCCATTGCAAGTAATGATAGAATCGACCGATTGACCAAATTACGAAGAAAAAAAAATAATGACTATCGAAATGGAGCAAAAACAATAACTTACATAACCCTCAAAAGTACATAAATGTTCATTAAAAAAATATTTAACGAAGAAATATTTATTTTAAATCATGAATGTGACATATAATTTTCACAACATTTATCAAGGCCAAGATTCACTAAAAAATTTTAATAACCTATATCGACGTTGTAGAAATCAATTAAATTCTCGCCAACTGCAGCATTTAATAAGAATAACATGCCGATCTGAAAGATAAGAAGAGATAGAGAAATTTGCCACTAGAAAAACCGTTTTTAATTAGCAAGAGTTAAAATTATCTACAGTTTACGTAATTCGATTTCATCTGATTGTTAGAAATAATGAAAATGCAAAATTAAAGAAAAAAAAACAATTAATGCATAATCGAGCAATTAATGCATAATAGAATAAAGAAACGCGTTTCATTTATCAAAGAAAAAATGGAAATATTTCTGTACTAGATGAAAGGAGATTAATTTATACTGCCTGATAATACAGAAATGATTTAAGCTCAAGTTCTGTGACCAGTTTCTCTTAAAACCAATAAGTTAATAAGTTTTATAGGCACATTTACTAAAAGTACCCTACCAATCGATTAGAAAATTGATTGAATAAAAAAATGTATTCGATAATTTTTACATACATCGAATACTTTAAAAGAAAAGGTGAATTATTGATTGAATCTGACAACATCACATATTTACTGAACGATGCAAATTCCAAGATAATCGACATAAAATCTGGTCTCAGTTTCATCTAATCAACGCTGTCTTTAAAAAAGGATAAATCAGAAGCCTGCCAAGAAAATACTTCATCGCATTTATCATCTTACAGAATGATCTTCATCTTAATGTCATTTACAGGTGATAAGAAAATCCCTGAATTTCATTTGAAAATATTCACTACTGATAAGAAATTAAGAAAATTGTTTTAATTGATCAGCTAAGAGATTTATTTGGAATAAATATACAGGCTATTTATATAATATATATATATACAGTGTGTTATCTACTCTCTTAAAAAGAACGAGTGAAAATAACTCAACTTGAGTGCTATATAACTCTTTCATCTAGAAAAAACCGGCCTTCTCATCATGAGTTAAAATCACTCAAGTGATAGAGTTATATGGAAATAGCTCAATTTGAGTGAAAAAAATTTCCTTCAAACTTGAGTTATTTTCACTCGAGTTTGAGTGACTTTCAGTATTACCTGAGTGGATCGTTTTCACTCAAACTTGAGTGATTTTAACTCGTATTTGAGCGATTTTCAGTAAATTGCAGTCAAAATTTTTATTGTTAATATACAAAATGTTTGTATTTAGTGGTGCCATCTATCGTAAGCGATGGAAAATACTATAGTTTTTGTTTACAAAAATTCCTTTTGAATGAAAGCCTTATATAGGAATTTTCTTTTTATCTTAACGATTGTTGAACTTGAATATCGAATTAGATAGTATCGTACTTTTGAAAGTTTTCGCTGTGAGCATCGACTCTGTGTAACCTGAGGAATCGAACTCGCTTCCCGTCTGTCGTGAGATTGACCGATTAACCCTCTCGGCTACAGTCCTGTGTCAAGACGGCTACAAAGAACTAATTACTTTCATAAGCTGGGTCTCGTTGGCGAGGAAAAAGTTTTCATTTGTTAAATCAAATAAGGTGAAAACACAGTTAAAAAATAAATTTCAGAGTTGACAGTTTGAATAGCAGCATTTTATGGTTATCCAATTGTTTTGATTGTATACGGTAAAACAACAATTAAATGCATTATTACTTACGAGTTTTTTTTTATGAAACATTCCTTATCACTGAAGATTTTAGTTTTTTTTCTTTCCCTTAAGTTTCGTCATTTTTCTTTTAAGTTTAATTTTTAAAAGTAAGGAGCCCTAAACGAATTTTTAAAGTAAGCAGTTTTATAAATATTATGCTCATTTAGGTTCAATTGAAAATACTATGAGTTATTTTTTTTCGAACAAAAAGCTTTATTTTCAAGCAATAGAAAAGGTATATTCAGTGCCCCCCCCCCCAAGCACTTGGGCGCATTCATCCATCATTGGGCGCATTCAAAAAATTTTGCTAACTTTCCCCTTCCATGTTAACTTGTTCGAAATAGTGCTATGTTGCTTCTTTTATTTATGTACTTAAAAAAAAATTCGCTCGTCTAAATTCCCCCCCCCAAAACTATTCGTTTTATTTAGTGTAAAAATTCCCCCCCCCCCAAGCTTTAAGTGGGCGCATCGTGCGCCCACCTTCCCCCCTGATGGGGGCCCCTGGGAATATTGTTTTAAATTGCCTAAATTTTTTTAAGACAAATTTCTGAAACTAAGTGAAATTAATTAATTTTTGAGGAAGACGTTTGAAGCTAAAAAATCTGGATTAAACACCCTTTTTCAAACTCAATTTTGCAAACTCTTTTGATATAAATTTGTTTAAAATCCAAACTATATATTTGTTTCGATTAGAAAAAAATAAGTATAATTTTTGTTCTGCAATAATCCTAGCTTAGTATGAATTCGAATAAAAGAAATAACTAATTAACATTAACTACTTGACTTTACTTTAATATTGTTTTTACCATAAACTTTGCTCAAGCATAGTTTTCTTAAGTCAAAAAGAAATAAAGAACAAAAATTTATAAAAACGACATTTTTAATAAAATTATTAAAATACAGAAATATTTAAATACCTAATTTTAGGTATATTTTAAACTAATTAAATTGTATCGCTTCTGAATTATAAATAATTACATCAAATAAATCAAGCATGTATTTTATGAATTTTAACTATTGTGAATATAGATAGTGTACGTTATTTCCGTCATTAATATATATGTTTAGAATTTTTACCTAATTGTAAGAAATTAATATATAATCAAAAAGAAAAAACTTTATAAAAATTTAATATACCAGCCAGGAAAACAAGATTGAAGACATCAAACTCTTTTAATTTTACAACAATGCCAAGTAACTGCAGTTTTTCTGCAGATTCATCAGAAAGTATACTTCTGAAACAATGACTGCATAATTATTTCAAATTTACTGCAGAATGACCACGGATTTAAAGTTTCAGTTTTTTCTAAATTTACGATTTTAAAGTGACCTCACTTAAACTACAGTAATTTTGTAGACAATAGCTAAAAGTTTTTTCGAAATAAATTACTGAGAAATTACTTCTCATTAGCTGCAAAATAACTGCAGTGTTTTTACAGTTAAGATTGCACTACAGAAAATTTGCAGTTAACTCTAGAAAAACTACGAAATTACTTCAGTTCTGTAGAAAAACTACAGTTTATTTTCATCTGGGATGTAGGTATATAAATTCAAATTGAACTATATTTCATAATAAATATTATTTCTAATTCCGCTCCTATTTTTTTACTATTAATCTATAACTATTGAAAAATTTTAATTTATTTGCATTTTCAAATACTTTAATTAGCATTGTACTTTTATTTAAATATTAATTCAGCATTTTCAATTTTGCCTCGAAAATTGAACTTGAAGAAAAGGGGTAAGAACTTTTATGCTAACAACAAAGGAAAAATAGTTTGTATAATGTGATAAATACTTTATGAAATACGAAGATAGTCATTCTGAATTCCAATTAAATAAACGTTAAAAGCAGGATAAAAGCAGAAAAATTCAAAATACTGCATTATTTTTTTAAATATAATATTTTACACTTTTTCTTTGAATGATATATTTATAATAAAATGCATTGAACATCAGAAGATTCTGATTTGAATGAATGGATATTGGAAAGGTGAACTTTCATAAATTAAAGACAGTCAACTTTATTAATAGAAAGCAATTTAAATAACAGCAATTATAGACTGTATTAACAATAATTTCGTAAATATCTTTTATAAAAGAAGTATGGAATGATGTGAAATTAATTATCCAGAAATGTTTTGTACCAAAATTATACATCAAAAAACTAAAACAGGGATATAAATTTATTATATTAAAATAAAATGTTAAAACTTTAATATGAAATCTGAAAAAATTCTAAAACTCTTATCAGATATAATATATTCCCACATGCTTTGACAAAGATTCTAGCATGGAATCAGATTTTTTTAATATTCCATAATCATCCACAATTAACACTTTCAATTTTAATAAATTTTCTTGACAAATAATTTAAATGAATAATATTTTATTGAGAAACGCTGAAAAACAGCTAATTTAAATGGAATGTGTATATAACACATTCAAAATAAAATTATTTTAAAAATAAAAGCAACAAGGTATATCTACTTACTAAAAAGTAAAACAGCGTCTTCTTCAGAAATACCGTTGTGAACTAAAATTGTTTTAATTCTTCTTAATTCAAAATATTAAATGACATATTCTCCAGAAAAAAAAATTAAGCGTAAAATAAAAACGAAGACATAATCTATTTAGATCACAGAACATAAAAATTTTATTAGATTTATTATCGTTTGCTTTTTGAAATAAAACGATAGAAATTCCAGCTCATAGCTCGCACACAATTGAATAATGAATAAATCACTCAAGTTTGATCTAAAAGCACTCAAATATTGCTTAATAAATACCACTCAAGTTTGAGTAAACGCAAAGCAAGAATTTCGCTCAAATAAGAATGTATTTCACTCAAGTTGAGTTAAAAAAATTTAACTCTTTTTTGAGTAGGGGAAATAACTCTTTCATTTTAAGAAAGTAAAGACCTCCCTCAATATATACACTAAGAAAAAAGTATGGTCAAAACTGCCACAATGTGGAAAAATTTACCATGCTTCTGGACCTATTGGAACACCTAAAAGCTCGGTATCTTTTACTGAAGGCCGTTAATAATGATTTTGGTAAAATTAACAAAGACCATGTTTTGAGTAAACATGGTAATCTTATCATGATACCTTTTAGCATGGCATAAATAACATTAATTTGGCTAAATTTACTTTTCAGTTTTGTATTTTTTACTAGTTGTGTGGTAATAAGAACTAAAATTCTGAAAACCAGAATTTCCGGTAAGCAGTTACCATATGAACTTAAAAATTACCAAATGAATGATTTAAAAACCGCATATTAACTATCCAGAATAATGGTGTTTTTTTTTACCAAAAATATCAATACCATAGAGTACAGTAATTTTACCAGAATTTTTTCTACTTGCATTTTTTTAATCCTTTTGAAAGAGAAACATATATTGGGGGTTGCTCATTGTATTAGGAAGCAACAAATACATTTCTGAAATCCAGCAAATTACAGTTGTGGAAGGTGAGTGCATATTACACTCAATGCTGATGTGTAAGAAAACTATTGTAATGAACAGCGCCATAAGGATTTGCCTTTATGATTATTTATAAATTTTCTGAATATAAAAGACGGTCTTTACAGAATACATTCTATAATCATTTAAAATAAATCAAAAATATGGTAGCAAAAATTTAGTTTGCAGTAGCCTTTTAAAGTTATTTTTACTTCTTGTGTATCTGTGCAACCATTTACGCCTTTTAAACTGTTATGAACTTAGTTCATCAAAAAAAAAAAAATTTTTTTAATTTTGAAATTGTTTATTTTTATGATTGATTTCAAGAATTATATAAAAAATTTGAACGTTTAAGAATATTTCAATTAATGTTATTTGATTGTTATTGATAATTTTTCAGCAAAAATAAACAAATGGAAATTCTAATAATGATGATATTGGATCAATCCCTTTTTTAAAATATTCAGTTGAACATTGTATTAAAATATTCAGTTGAACATTGTATTAAAATATTCAGTTGAACATTGTATTAAAATATTCAGTTGAATGTCACTAAGCAATTTCCTCAAACACCATTGAACAACTTTTAATACATATACGATTACATTATTATTTCGTTTTTTAAGGATAAAGGTTCTCTTCAGGACACGTTCCTTTACGCGAGGCATTTCAAAATAAAGAATAATTATCCATATATAAGAATTACTCTTATAATGACTATGTTTTGAACAAGCAAACAAAAAATAATAATAATTTGAAATTAGTTCAGATTGAAAGTGAAACGCAGGAAGCAAACTTACCAAAATGAAGTAAAATAAAATAAAATGAAAATGCGTTAAAATTATGTTGAGTAACCTAACTGTAAACAAAAATTGCTAAGAAGAAAAAACATAATGAATGTACCTTAAGATTTATTGCATAAAATAATTAGTAAAACTAGCAAATCAAAATTCAGTGTTGGCATGTATGAAAGAAGCACTTTAGGAATAGTAATTATTTAAAAACTTAAATAACAAAACCTTAAGAGGAAAGGAAGCTCATAAAACTCAGAACAGAATCGAATTAAAATTATAAAATCATCCATATTAGTAATAATATACATGCACATAAACTAAGAATTTGAGATTCATGAAAATTACACAAATAACCTTTTGACTCGTAGAAGACAAATTCAAATTTAACTAGCTATCGAAAAAATGAACACAAACTTTATAATATTTTGCTATGTCAAGTTTTTTTCTTATACCAACAAAAGACTTTTGCAATAATTAATTTGAATCTATGATTATCATAAAAAGAACTATTAAAATTAAGAGTTAAAAAATCAGTGCTGCCATGTATAAAAGAAACGCTTTAAGAATAATAATAATTTGAAAATTTAAGAAACAAAATCCTGAAAGGAAGCTCATGAAATTAAATAAAGAATAGAATAAAATTGTAAAATCATCCATAGTATATATGTATATAAATTAAGAACTTGAGATTCATAAAAATTATACAAATAACCTTTTGACTCGTAGAAGATTTGACTCTTTTGATTCAAATTTGACTAGCTATCCAAAAAATGAAAATTAACGTTATAACATTTCGCTGTGTCAAGTTTTTTTATACCAACAAGAGACTGTTGCGGTAATTAATTTGAATCTATGATTTTCATTAAAGAACAATTAAGTGCAATATCAAAATGAAGTCTGCCATGAGAATAAAAAAATAATTAGTGTAAAATTTCAATAAAAAAATTTGTTTCGAAAAAACTTTAATGAATCTGCCTCCGGATTCCTATTTTAAGAAAGATTTTAAGAGACATTTTCTTGTTGAATTAAATCGTGTGTGGATTCTATTAGAAGATTATTTTTCTGTTGGGCAAACGTAACTCTAATGAAAATTCCTTGTCTTTCAAAGTTTTTTTCTTCTTCGCAATTTGTTTCTTTAACCTGTTTTTAATTAGTTGCAGTTTCAGTAGCATTTTATTCTTTCCTAAGAAAACTGCTGCTCGATAATGTGGTATTGTTGGGGAAAAAATACCTTTTTTTTTTTACCCAAAGCGTATTTTCTTGTCAGTAAAACATAGAAAGCTTAGATACAAGTAAAGTTTTTTAAAAAGAAATTAAAATACTTAAATTTAATAATATTTAGCTTCTAAATAAAAGCAAAATAAATTGCAATAAATAAAATAAATCAAAATCTTACCGAACATTATTATTGGAAGAAAAAATAATTTCAAATTTCAGGAATTCAAATTTTTCTAAACGCCCAACATACTGAAAATATAAGAAATTAAAGAATTTTGAAAGTTTGTTTATCAAAATTAATTAATTTTCATTTGGCGTAATACCTTAGAATAGTTTTAAAATGAATACATGATTACTTCCCAAAAATTAAAAAAAAGATCTTAAAAAAAAATATCGTAAATTATTGGCAGTTATTACTCACAATAAATTTGAATTTTGCCCAAAAAGCTCTACAAAATCTCAAATAAATGTATAATTTTTTGAAATATATGTGTGCTGAAAACAAAAATAAAATATTTTTTTGACCCACAGCCATCCTTTTTTCATTTTCGCTTAGTGTTTGATCAATTGGATTAAATGCATAAATTATATTATTACCCTTTGTAATTAAAATTTGATTTTATACCTGATTTTCTAGTGGAAGGGAAAGAAGACAATCAGTTATTACTTATCAATATCAATCACTTATTATAGACAATCAACTACATATTGTAACTAATTATAATATATGTTTACTTTTTCAACTATTATAAATATATGAAGTAATATTTTGAAGTCGAAGTTTGAAGGAAAATATTCTAGACATTTATTAAACTACTTAACAATTTTTGAGAATCTAACACCATCTTTCAAGAAGTAAAATTTTTAAAATTAACCTAATGAAGATTTTGAGATTATGAATGTTTTTATTACATGATATTTATGCTTCGGACAAAACGATTAACCAAATATTACAACATAATCGCATCTATTTATCTTTTAACTCTTGCATGTATATAGGCAGTAATATTTTGTAGTCGAAGTTGAATGAAAAATATTCAATTATCTTAAATTCTTTAACAATTTTTCAGGTTCTAACACCATCGCATTTTTAAAATGAAAATAAGGATTATGTTGATATTAAGAATATTTTTATTGCGTAATATTTATGATTCGGACAAAACAAAAAATCAATCATGCAGTAAGAACTCACTGACCGATTCGGCAATTTGAACCGTGGTTCTGCTAGTTGCTATCATCATAGTTTACTCGTTCATTTGCTTGAGAATTTAAGTAATTTAGAATGTTAGTAACGCTCTTCATCATTACTAAAGAGTAATTTTCCTTTTATCATGCGTCCCCCTCAAGACTCTCTTTTTCCACATTGTGAAAAATGTGAGTGTGAATGTAATTTGCTTAAGATACCATTTACAGTTAGAGAGCTATTTTCAAACCCATCTTATACACCTCGCTTTTCAACCATTTTCAGACGCGAAATGCTGACAAAAGCGGTAAAACAACAAGGACAAAGATGCCATCTCGTGAATATTCCCTCAAAACAACATATTAACTCTTTTAAATCAACATAATTGAAATCTCTTTTAATAAAAACTTAAAGCATTTACAACTAGGAACGCAGAGCGACATAGTAGCATATTTTCATCTTCAACTCACGAAGCCTTACTTGAGAAATCCACTTCAATACAACAAATTAGGCAATTTTTTTTACATTTGTCATAAGCTCTAATTTTTTTTTAAAAAAATAAAGTAGTGTTTAAAAAGTGAATCACTTTAAATTAGTTCACTGTATGAATGTATTTGTTTATAATTCATTTCAAAAATCATTCAAGCCTAAGTATTATAGGATGAAGCCTAACTAACTTCCCTATATGAAAGTATTTGCTTATGACTGATTTCAAAAATCATTTAAGCCTAACTATTATAGGATTAAATCTGACTAACTTCACTGTATGAATGTATTTGTTTATGATTGATTTCAAAAATCATTTAAGCTTGACTATTATAGGATAAAACCTAACTAACTTCACTGTATGAATGAATTTGTTTATGACTGATGATTTCAAAAATCATTTAAGCCTGACTATTATAGGATTAAATCTAACTAACTTCACTGTATGAATGTATTTGTTTAGCACTGATTTCAAAAATCATTTAAGCCTAACTATTATAGGATTATGCCTAACTAACTACTTAAGGAATTTCTCATTCCCATACTAATGCAAAAAATTAGAGACTGATACTAAAGTGTGGAGTGATTGGATTTTTTAGTACGTTAATTTTTCAAAAGCTAAGTCTCTTACTTAGAATATATTTTTTAATTGTTTTAACATAGTTATAAATTAAAATTCACTTTCATTTTCTGTCACTCATGAACTTAACTTGAAAAGTCTATTTTCATGAGAATGATAGCCAAATTATTAGACGCAGCCTCTTTTCTTTCGTTTCGGGCTTAATTCGCTGCTTCTTCATGCTAGCTTCAGAAAACTTTGTGATATTTTGCGGTTTGAAAATATTTTAGCTTTCACGAGGGTCTTTAATTCACTTTTTTTACATGGTGAGAAATCACTTTTCTTACCCATGATGAAAATATTCCAATAGATTATTAATACACTGCACACAAAATAAACAAATAATTGCGTAGCATAAGACTGCAAAACAAATAAACAACACAGCACATAAACGAGTCCTCAACTGGCGCACACAAGAACGCGACTGAAGCCGGTTTGCGCTTGTTTACGCTCGTGAATCAATTGGTTTACATTGTAATGCAATACTTAAAAAATAAATACACATAGGAAGTTTATAAAAAATCTCCTGAATAAAATCCCATTACATGCATGTCTAAATCTAAAAGTACTGCATATAAACTCGTGTAAAATTTATAATTATTAAAAAACTACAGTGCGTCTAATAATTCAGCCAGAAACTGTAAAAGAAGCTGAATTCTGTACTGAATCATTTATAATATTATAGGATTTTAATTATTCGTTCAAAACTTGCATTTTATATTCAGAATATTATATTTAAACACCGATAATTTACCTGTCCCTATTAATGGAAAATGAAATTTTCTATGAGGAACTCAAGTCAAGGTAAAATCTTCGACTCTGTAAGCAGCTGTTAGACTCTCAAAGCTCAAGAACACAAATGTAGACAGTATTTTAAACTTCCAACCTCGACACGTAAACTTAAATCAGCATCTTACACAATTCCTTCAAACTTTACGTGACGATGGCGATTAAAGTAAAGAATAAACAAACAACACTTGGTTGAGAACATCACGTCTTTAAAAGATATAAATTTCATCACCTAAGTTCAAAGCGCTTTAGAAGCATTATATTTATTAGTTTCAACCTCCAATTATAGTAATTTATGAACACCTAGTTTCCCATAAAAATGCGAGTATGTCAAGTTGACAAAAATATAAATAAATTGTTAGAAATGTATGTAATTACCTTTTTCTATAAACGCAACTTTCCTAGGAAATATATATTTTGCGAACTAATTTGTTTAAAAATCAGAGTGCAAATTAAAGGTATAAAATATATGTGAGGTGTTGTGTAATGATTACCAGTAATATATATTTTTCAAACCCTGGTCCAGAATAAAGACAAGGAAAAAAATTTAAAGTGTGGGGTTTACAAGTTAATATTAATGCGAGGGTGAAAAACAAAAGAGTTTTTAAATCAGACAAATAACTATTAAAAAAAGGAAGAACAAAGCCTGTTTGATTGGATATTAATTTCGGAAATTATTTTTAACAGATTATTTCACACATACGTTTTCGGAAAGTGCAAGAAAGAAAAATTACTCTCTTAAAATGAAAGAGTGATTTCCCCTACTCAAAAAAGAGTTAAATTTTTTTAACTCAACTAGAGTGAAATACACTCTTACTTGAGCGAAATTCTTGCTTTGCGTTTACTCAAACTTGAGTGGTATTTATTTAAGCAATATTTGAGTGCTTTTAGCTCAAGCTTGAGTGATTTATTTATTATTTGATTGTGTGCGAGCTATAAGCTGGAATTTCTGTCATTTTATTTTAAAAAAGCAAACGATAATGAATCTAAATAAAATTTTTATGTTCTGTGATCTAAATAGATTACGTCTTCGCTTTTATTTTACGTTTAATTTTTTTCTGGAGAATATGTCATTTAATATTTTGAATTAAGAAGAATTAAAACAGCTTTTAGTTCACAGCGGTATTTCTGAAGAAGACGCTGTTTTACTTTTTGGTAAGTAAATATACCTTGTTTTTTTATTTTTAAAATACTTTTATTTAGAATGTGTTATATACACATTCCATTTAAATTAGCTGTTTTTCAGTGTTTTTAAATGAAATACTATTCATTTAAATTATTTGTCAAAAAAATTTATTAAAATTTAAAGTGTTAAATGTGGATGATTATGGAATATTAAAAAAATCTGATTCCATGCTAGAATCTTTGTTAAAGCATGTGGGAATATATCATATCTGATAAAAGTTTTAGAATTTTTTCAGATCTCATATTAAAGTTTTAACATTTTCTTTTAATATAATAAATTTATATCCATGTTTTAGTTTTTTTATGTATAATTTTGGTACAAAACATTTGTGGATAATTAATTTCATATCATTCTATACTTCTTTTTAGAAAAGATATTTATGAAATTTTTGTTCATACAGTCTAGAATTGCTGTTATTTAAAATGCCTTCTATTAATAAAGTTGACCGTCTTTAATTTATGAAAGTTCACATTTGCGAGATCCATTCATTCAAATCTGTATCTTCAGATGTTCGATGCATTTTATTATAAATATATCATTCAAAGAAAAAGTGGAAAATATTATATTTAAAAAAAATTAAACAGTATTTTGAATTTTTCTGTTTTTATCCTGTTTTCAGCTTTTATTTAATAGAAATTCAGAATTAATACTATTTTGGTATTTCATAAAGTATTTATCACATTATACAAACTATTTTTCTTTTGTTGCTAGCATAAAATTTCTTACCACTTTTCTTCAAGTTCAATTTTCGAGGCAAAATTGAAATTGCAGAATTAATATTTAATTAAAAGTGCAATGCTAATTAAGTATTGCAAAATACAAATAAATTAGAATTTTACAATAGTTATAGATTAATAGTAAAAATAGGGAATCAGTATTAAAAATAATATATACCCATGCAGCAGAGATAAGTATTACTTACGGGAAACTAACGTTAAAATGCCACAAGGTTTAGAGCAAAAAAACGTTTATTTAAAACGTTTTATTTCCGTTTCGAGTGGTAGTCTAGAATTAGGTAAAAAAGCGTTTATATTTGGGTTGTTTTTTACGTAAAAATGACAAATTTTTCGCGTGATTTTAACCAAGCATTTTTTTTTTAAACGTATGTTTTGCGTTTTTTTTCACTAAACTATTAACGTATATTTTTGGTTCTATAAATTCGTTTTTTTCACCTTGAATATTTACGTGTTTTTAACGCTTGTTCTATTTTAAAATAACGTACGTTTTACGTTATTTTAACCAAAATACAAGCGTATTTTATCCATATAATTTACGTATTATTATCAATATTTTTAACGCTTATTTTGAGTTAGGTGAATTAATAAATTTTTCGCGTAAATTTAACTAAATTTATTTCAATTTAACGTAATTTTAACCGAATTGTTAACAATAACATATTTTAATTTGTATTTTTTTAACTAAGAAGGAAAGAAACCATTCCGTATTTTAATGTTTACGCTGCACTAATTACTCTAAAAAATATAGCATTTACTTTTTATTTTAAAAAAAAACTTCTAATTCTTTTCGAACTAAAACTAAAATAACGGAAAATAGCCGATATTCATGCTTTTTTTAAAAATCCTAGAAAAAGCTTTTTGTTTTTAATCTCACACTTTCTGTACATTTTTACAATTCAAATTATAACTCA
The DNA here is from genome assembly GCF_982258835.1 of Parasteatoda tepidariorum. NCBI lineage: Eukaryota > Metazoa > Arthropoda > Arachnida > Araneae > Theridiidae > Parasteatoda > Parasteatoda tepidariorum. The sequence goes on along the minus strand of NC_141765.1, from coordinate 2,917,440 downwards.
AGGAATATGGAATGCAAATCTTTCTACCTCTTCACAGCAACATACTGGTTTATTTACGAAGTTTCATGTCTCTCAGGAATTTTTTGCATTTTTCAATCCTAAAAGTTTGTAATATAAAGAATTGGTAGAAGAAAAACTTACTCAATACTTACATGATGTTCCAAACCCCTATGGAAAAAAAATTTTTTTTTCCAGTTCAAATTAATAGTTAAGAAATCTACTGCTCTCCTTAAGTCCATGTTTCCAAATTGCTTGCTTGAAATTATCTACTCTTCTAGAATGCGCTTGGGTTCATTATTTTTTTTATTTTTTAAATGCATATATTTCAGTTTTTAGCTTGAAACATTTGACTAAAATTTACTTTAACACACACACGAAGTAAAAAAAAAATATTAACCAAATTTACCACTTGATTTGCTTACTTACAAAAATTAAAATTTTTCTACGTCTTATATTCGTAAAATTACAATTTTTAATCTAGAAAAGCAGTTAACTTAATTATTTTAAATACAGAAAAAAACATTAAATCAAATAAGATTTATTAAGTTTTATTTATTTTACAACTATCATACAATATATTTACAATATATAGATTTTCAATTATAACACATCGCCACAGATCTGAAACATCATAACTTCTTCCACCCCGCTGTTACTATCACCTCTTCACTGCATATGTTCCTGGAAAACAAATAACTATTTTAGCATATGAAAAAAAAATATACGGGACAATAATATTAAATTGTTACAACCAACAGAAGATTTCTAAAACGAAGCAATACTGACTAGATAAAATACAGAGTTAAATAAAGAAATTTTAAAAAAAATATTAAAACTGTTTATTATTTTCATGGAATTTCTACTAAGTATATATCGATTGAGTACATCGAAATATTTAGATATAAGAAAATCTATTTTGCAAATTTTAGTCACATATTACATGACAAAATTACATACATACACAGCACAAATCTGAATCAGAATATTTCATAATCTTACATTGAAGCCAGCAGTAAGTTATAAACAAAACATAAAATTATTTTTCGTGTGGCTTTGAGGAGAACTCCTCCAGACTTTTAGTCTGGTGCTGTCGGCTGCTATGGTAACAAGTAAGAGCACATTTCTAATGGGGGAACAATGGAGGAATAAAGGTGTCAATTGGTTTACCCACGCTGACCTAAAATCAAGACAAAACTATTCACAAAACACCCCTATTTGAATTTACTTTTTCTCATAACCGCATTACTTGCCACGACATGACCCTGTTGTCAGGTGAAGTTCTCCTAAAAGCTGCCCTATACTTTCTGTTTATTTAATTATCCTTCAAATTTTATTTTCCACCCTCATTCTTTTCATTTTTTTCTTGCTCCTTAGCTGTAATTTTCATTCCTCTTCAGAATATTTTGCAAGAACTTTGTAGTTATGAAACACAATTCGATTAGTTTCAGTTACGTAATTTTTAGTACGTATTATTAAAACAGTAAAAATACTATGCCTTTTAACACTAACAGTATCTTTAATATACAACTTTTTGTGTTCCTTGACCCTAGTGCGTTACTATCAGGTTGCTTGGGGGCAGTAAATACTTTATTTGTTTAAACCACTTTAAAAGGACTGGATAAAAAAATTTAAAAAAAAAAAAAAAAAAAAAAAAAACTTCACACACAAAACACAGTTTTTGTAGAAATATTTTAATAAATATTTCCTCGAAAAATGTGATTAAATGAAAGGAACACAATGGTGTTAGTTAATTGTAGCAACATGACAGAATGCTTAGAGTAATGCAGTATAGCAATTTTGGACTATAGAAATAATTCGGAGGAACAGCTTTAAACTTGAAATTGTTTAAAAAAATAATAATTTTATGCTTGGAACTAATTAGAAATTATCTTTTTTAATGCTGCATATATATATATATATATATATGAGCAAAACAAAATTACCAACTTTTCCCACCCTTGAAAAAATAAAATAAAAAATTATTTTGAACAAGGATAGAGCAGATATCAAAGATTTTTTTAACTTATTTAAGGATGTGAAAACAAATATATATTTTTTTTGTCAAACTGTAATTCATATAGTTTGTAGTATACATAATTTCCATTGCATGAACTACTTAACTTACAAGATATATAAGTTTTCTGCAATACTAGACATCTAACGTAAATTTTACTTAATAGTTTTTGCTAAAAAAAAAAAAAGTTGGAACATAAGTATGCTAAATGTATTTAGTAAAATGCAAGAAAGTATAATAAATTAATGAAAACTAGTCAGTCTAACTCTTTTAGAAAAAAGTAGGCATTTTTTGCAACCTTGATATACACATTGAATCGTGTTTTAAAACATTTTAATCATTAATACTTTAACACCAAATAATAAACACAAAAACATTCACTTGGAAAAATAAGATATTTAAATAAAAGATGTTTTCAAACAGTATGAAATCAAAAAAATTTTCATTTAATGCAAGCATAATAATATAGTGCAGAAGTTATTGAAAAAAAAACTTTATAAAAACAAAGTGATAATATCATAGACAGATATATCATATAAATAGAAAATATTATAGGTATAGTCATAGATATAAAATCATTGATTAAAGTTAACAATAATGAAAGTTCAATTTCTAATATGCGGAATTGTAGAAAACTGCAGCTGTACACAAAAAAATAAATAAATATAAACATATACACAATTGGCTTTTTTTAATTAAAACATGAATAATTTGAAATCTTGTGGCAGAATGTTTTTGAGCTATCTGCGACTAAACTCTCCAGCACTAATATCTAATTGCGAAATACTTTTAATACAAGCAAACACATATGTTGCTAATTTAAAATGGCAAATACCTGTGTTAAAAAAAAATAATAATAATAATTTTCTCAATTTAGCACGAAATAATTTTTTTTTTAATATTATGGGTGATATTCTCACATTTTGTTGGTGGGATGACACACACTTTATTTGCTTCTTCGCATTTTGTAAATAATCATCGCAATAAAAAAATATTAAATATCATGAAATCAGTAGTAGTAATTCCCCCCCCCCCAAAAAAAAAATATATGATGTAATTACGTAAATTGGACTCCTCAAAAGCGTGATACACTTTGACATTAGGTTGTAATAAATAATATCGTATAAAAAATATCGGATTTAAAAACTAAGGAGAAATCAACATCTATAACTTCTAAAAATTCAACAGAATTTTTTAAAAAAAATAGATAGCCTAAAAAAATAGATACTCAAATGCACGATTCAAGTTTTCCATACTGTTTAAAGATATCAAGATGGTTAAGAACCAAATGAAAATCAATATCAAAAAATTGCCGAAAATACTATCCAAACATTACGTCAATTTATGATACTATCAGTGAAAATTGAGCGAGCCAAAAACTGATTATCTAAATGCATGATTCAAATATTTCTGTAAAAAAGAAAAGTAATATTTTCTTCTTTTCAAAAAAAAAGATCTTTCTGCAAGAACTCTGTAAAATTCTGCAACAATGTCGCCGTGTCGCTGCGATTCTGCCACGGAGATTTGAAATACTGAGCAATTTGTATAAATCTAATTGATGTTGTTTATTCATTTTATAATTCATTTGAATGTTTGCCAAATGTTTGGTTTGAGTAGCCTCAGCCTTTGAGTGATTCATCAATCTGTAATCTGTAATTCATCAATCTGTAATCTGTAATTCATCAATCTGTAATCTGTATGATCGCTGAAGAATTCATAAAAGCAAAATAGAAGTTTCAGAATTTGTTTGCACTTATTGAGGACTATGAATAAAAAGACTAATTTAATGCAGATAAAACACATATTTTTTAAGTGCCAGTGAAATAAAACATTGGAACAGCAAAAATAGTGGAGGTAAAAACAGTAACAGTTTACCATTCTACAGAACTTACAACAGAAACCTTTTTTATTAATTAGTTGAATAGTGCAAATGCTGATGATTGTGCATCAAATAATTAGGATTCTACTGTACATGGAAAATATATTTACAATATATGATAATTCATTTTAAGAGACAAGTTTTTGAGTACTTTTATTAGCTGTTATTGAAGCATGGGCAGCCTATGTAAACAATTTTTAATTAATATTTTTAATATCAGCAAAAGTAATCTGAAAACATTTTTAACAATTGATTTGTTCATGTTTATAATTTCATGAATTTTTTTTACCCATTTTTAAGTACAAGAAGAAAGGAAACAATTTGTTGCTACGCCCGTTGGCTTCTTGGCGTCATTGTTCTCAGCCAAGAGTCAGTTAATGTAAAACAACCAAAGAGCATACACGCTCGGTTTTTGCATCCCCGCAGCGCTACCAGCGCACCCGCAAAATAAATTGTGTACAGTCAACACCTCCTAGAAAAGAGTAGGCCTCTGCACGGGTTACCATAAATATCCTTTAGAAGTCTAAACGTAATGACATATTTCGTATTTTCAACCACTGCGCAGCTTAGTACCCCGAACGTAATGACATCTTTCTTATTTTTCATCAACTGCGCAATTAACTTCGTCACATCGGACTACTAATTTGATCCATGCTGAGGCCTTCCTTATTCTAGGAGGTGTTGGTACAGTCCACATTGTCCAAGTTTGATTTTTATACACCTCGCAAGCTATCGCAGATCATCTGACCAGATGATTTGGTTGTTTTACATTAACAGACTCTTGGCTGAGAACAAAGACGCCAAGAAGCCAACGGGCGTAGCAACACAATTCAAATACAGTTATTTCTTTAGACATACTTAATTCAGGTACCTTCAAATGAGACTTGATGGAGGTTCATTCTCAAAGCTAGATCCTTTCCAAAGATCTTCCTCAGAAGTACATCAATATAGATTATGAAATAGAAAATTCATTCAGTTAATACATTTAAAAACATAGAAATTATTCAAACATATTTTGTTTTGTTTATACGGGCACATTTATTATTCAGAATTAGAGAGGTAAGGAGTAATGGTTTGGCAGAATGTTAGCTAAAAAAAATTGTGAAATGCAGAATATATTTTTATAGCAATATTTTTATTTAAAATAATTCATTAATAAATACTTTTTATGAATAAATAAGTTTGTTTATAATTGGGAATTACTCCATGCTTATCTATATTAATGGATTGGGGCTAAAGGGAAAACAAAAAATTAAACCAGAAAACTAGTTCTAAATAAAATGGAAAGAGAAAAAAAAATTCTCATAATTGTTACAACAAAACTTCTATGCTAAGAATAAAAGAATAATATTTTCTGCAAAGCAGTATTCATAAAGCAACATTAACTAAAATATAATCTATTAGAAATATGTTATTAAAATGCTGTGTTATCTTAAAAACACTAAAAAAAAACAAAAGATTATATACAAATGTAAAACAGAAAAATCTATTTCAATTCTCAAAATAAAATTTTAAAGCTTTACGTCTCAGCTTTCCAATTATCATATTTTCCAGATAAGAATAAAGTCAATAGAAACATTCTTAATTACTGCGTCATACAGTTAATAAAAACAAAGTATTTTAGAAATGTAAAAAGCTAGGTAAAAATCAAGACAAAAATTGTTTAAAAGAAAAATTTAGCAATAAAAATTTCAATTGAACTTTTTCACCTAGCAGGGGTCTGTCTAGGTTTTTCTGAGAAGTACCCATTTTGTGAAAATTTGGACATAATTTGTGAAAAATTAAAAACTATATTAAAATATCAACACAAAAATATGGATTTATCGTTTCTTAAGGAATACAAAAATAAAATTACAAGAAAAAGTATTTTGTGAAACTACTGTTTTTTCTAAAGTTGAATTTGTGAAGGTACAGCTAAACGGTAGTAAATTCGGCTTAGACAGACCCCTGCCTAGGCATATTTTTAGAATACAGCGACTATAAAAGAATTAAAAAAGTTTTAAACAGCAATGTAAATTTAAATAAAAACTTGAATAAGAATAACTCTAAAGATAATTTAATATTGAAAATTACTGCAATTATTTTCCATATCGTTTTAGCTGATAAATTTCAAAAACTGTTTCAAAAATAAGAAGAAAAATTTGCAGTAAATGTTCAACTGGGTGTTTTCTTTTTTTAAAGATATCATGTTGCAAAATAAATAGTCACAAAACTATTTTGTCCATGTGAGATTTTCTCTTGCAATAGATTGTTAAGATGATACTTCCACGACATTTTGGCTGAAGAACCATCTGCTATAGACTCTTGCAAAATTTACACCAATCAAGCGTGTTTAACCCTTGGCTCTTTAAAAAGCTAAAGTTAAAAGAAACTGCCATGAATCGCAACTGCTACTACTCAACATTTTTAAAAATGCGACAACTAATAGTTTTTATACTTTATAAGACAATAGTAGGTAAGACAGCTCAAATTAATAACAATATGATAGGACTGTTTCACACATAAAACTTGTCAATAAAAATGCCGTACTGAGTAGGCAAAAGAGTAAGAAAAATGCCCGTCTGCCGGTGAATAATCACTATATCTTCTAAGCAACCAGGAGGAACTAAAAAAGATTAACAGACGGAGATCAACTTGAAGAGTATAACTCGTAGCTACCTTTCCCACACATTCTTTTAAAAAGTTAGCAGTTGGCATAACTGCTCACAAAACAGAAGTAACCCTAATAGGGAATTAAAAGTTTAATATGTTGTTACCTACGGCTATATATTCATAAACTTCCAGCGGTCCACGAAAAATTAAGAAAATATTTCAGAATGGGAGTAACTCAAAGAATATAAGTTGTAGCAGCCCCCAGGAAAACTTCTACATACATCTTTTTAAATTTTTGCAAAGTACAAGATCTTTTTTTTTTTTTTTTTTGCTTCAGCATTTTTAGTTGGCACAATCTAGTTCAAAAAATTGGGAAACATCCCCTTTTATTTGATTCATAAAATCAGGAGAGATCTCTATAAAATTAACAATGGCAGAATAATCAGCACGTCTTGGCAACTTCTGGTATCGGAGAAATTGAAAGAAAGAAAAAAAATCACAGAAAGGGACCAACTCGAAAGATATAACTCGTAACCATTTGGCAAACATTCATGTTTTTTTTTTTTTTTAAATTTCAAGTTTATATCTATTTGGTAGCTTGGCTATTGTAGTTAGTGCGACAGATTAAGATACGGAAACATCCCCTAAAATTAGTGAAACAGAAAAATTTACATTATAAATCTAGCTAAAATTCTTTTCTACTCCGGAAAATTCGTTTATCATCACCTGTGGCAGAATAATCAACAAGTCTTGGTAACTTCCAGTGGCTATCATCACACTGAAAACAAAACATGAGAAGAATCTCAAAGGGTATTACTTGTAGCCACTACCCTCTGGCAAACCTCTACAGGTTTTCTTTTTTAAGTATATGCAAGTTTGAAATCCACAGTAGTAGGTGCAACAAATCACAGAAGGAAAATATCCCCTCTACTCATATTTTGGTGTGTAAAGTCAACCATGATTAATAACATTTAAGTATTATCTTCAGAATAATGCTTATAACTGTTACTTTTTATTAATTGCTATTTATTATAGCAACAAAATTTGTCAGGTGAATAAAATAATGCATCATTAATTTAATAATTTTGATAATTAAAGCTTTAAAACGGAAATTATTCTTACATAAGATCGCAACTCGTTTAACTTAGTATTTCAGATTAATATTCCTTCATTAAGCTTAGGTGCCAGCATAATACTTTTAAAAAATTCATGATTTTATTAAAAATATCTTAACTGCATAACAATCGTATATAAGGGTCTGAATTTCATCCCTTTACATTCTATGCTCAGTAAATGAGAATTAACAAATTTTCTTGCTTTTTTCCAAAATCGTTGCGTTTTGTCATAGTTTGTTAAACTTCGCAAATGATAGGCTTATAATATTTGTGTTTATTTCAAGCAGAATTAACTACAATAATCATTTACTTTTTTTGATAGTGAAGCATTATAATGAATTAACATTCTAAATAGTAATAATTAAAGTAAGGAATAAAAGAACTTACCATTGAATTCGGTGTATACATATATAACATAACGTGCCGCCTTCTACAAAATGTAAATAAAAGCTTAGTGTAGGGGTAGCAATCCTTGTGTAGAAGTTGTACCCACGGAAAAGGAGTGAAAAGTTGAAACTCGGTATCGCTTAATGCACTTGTAAAACGAAAACTCAAATAACTGAAAGCAATGTGGAACATTACTTTAGAACCTATATTGTGAATCAATTTTTTCTCATCTATTTTTGATTTTTCTTATTATTATTCTATTTAAACCTAGAATAATTATGCTACATTGTAGAATAACTTTCATATAATATTTTTGAAAAAGTTAAATAAAAATGTCATACCTTTTTTTAAAAAAATTATTACTATTTTACCTCAAGACTTGAAGAAAAATGGAATTATATTGTTATGTAGTGTTATTTTCATTCCAGAGATATAATAGTATTTAATTTTAACTAGTATAATATTATTTGAATAGCTTGTACATAAAAAAAACCGACTTTAATGCTTTTTATAATTTTTATGAATTCATAAAAATTGCTGTTTTATGCTCTGGAAATGTAAAATTATTATAACAATAATTTATTACTAAAAGAAAAACACGAATAAATATTATAAATTAAGATCACTGCTTCGGAAGACATACAATATTACTTAAAATACGTGATTATTTATTTTAAAATTTTACACTTTTTTGCTTCCTCTAACCAGTACATTCATTTCCAATCAAAGAAGTTAGAGGATCGTACTATAGTAATTTAACTAAATGAGACATTAACTATGTTATATTTTAACACTGTAAAACTAAAAATGTACATTGATTTTTTTGTGGGTCATATAGGCTGATCAATGAACCATAAATTGTAGGATTTCCATTTAATCCGAAATGAGAGTAAGAAAGATATTGTAAAATACATTCTACGTTAGGTCTTTCATCAAATCAAAAAGATTTAATCTATCTACATCCACCAATGTAAAAGTTTTATCGATTAACATAATATGGGATCAACATGTACATTTATTTATCTCTGGTTAATTTTAATTATTATATCATCATTACATGTTATTTCTCAAATTTCGTGCCTATTTTTTATTTTTCTCGTCTGCGTGGGTGAAGATTTTACATACATTAATTGGCATGCATAAAGGCATGGTCTCATGATTTAAGTATTATTTTTATTTTTTAGTTGTTGGTGATGACCGTGTAAAAAATAATAGTTTGAAAAAATTCATAAAATATTTATTACATAAAAAAATACACATTTAAATAAAAAGCACATTTTAAATCACGATTTTATTAAAAAAAAAAAAGAGGTAATATAATGGATTTGAAAACTTGATTATAACAAAAAGGGTAAAAAAGGGCGCCGAGTTAACATTCCACGTGGATCAAGTTATTTTCAAATAATATATTAAAAAATTTGTATTTAACTTTAGCTGGAAGGATCCAGCTAAAAGGAGTTTTAGTTACGCCGCTGTTGTTGTTGATTTACGTCGCACTAGAGCTGCACTATGGGCTATTGGCGACGGTGTGGGAAACATACCGGAGAATGATCCGAAGACATGCCATCACAATTTTGATCTTCTGCGGAAGGGGTGGCACCCCTGCTTCGGTAGCCCGACGACCTGCGCGCGAAGTCGAGCACTTCACGGTAGCACAGTTTAACGAGGACCAATACCGCACACCCTTGGTTCCTACGCAGACTGATCCAAGTGGTCACACACCCGCACACTGACCGCAGCCAGTGATACTTGACTTCGGTGATCTGCTGGGAACCGTGTCTTAACGATCAGTCCGCTGCGGGACTTTAGTTAAGTCGCACTAGAGCTGTACATTAGGCTTATCATCCATTTAGACCTAAATCTGAAGGGGTAGGGAATTTTCTCCAGATCCCTGTACATTTGGTGCAGCAATGCGACCGACCACAGGCCTCTCGATTTCACAGATTTTAATAGCACATATATCGCATGTACTCGGTGGTGTCGAGGATCGAGCTAGGACTAGAATGGGCCTTAAAACCCCTATTAACCGGGAACTAAGCTTAAATGAAAAAAATTTGTCGCACTAATGTCAAAATATGAAAAAACAAATATTTAATTTCTCTCCTCCTTTTTTTTTCTTCTTGAAGGTGGGTTTTTTTTTGGGGGGGGGGTCTATGTATTAGCATTGCAAAATTTAGGTCTTAACTTCAATTTTTGAGGAACTTTTTCTTTTCCTTACTTAAATCCTTTTTCTTTTTTATTTATATGATCTAAATAATTAAAAACAATTTATTTAACTTCATTAACTATTTAAAACCTTCCAAGCATTGCGTCCCTAGGTAAATTTCCCTGTTATGCAACATTATTGCCCGATATGAAAAAAAAATGAAAAAAAACAGGCTATTCATTGCAAGAACGCCTAAAACTGACAGTTCGGAAGAATAAACCGAACTAATGCTCTAACTTCATTTAAAAGTACTTCAATTTCACATACACAAAAACTCACTCATAAGTAATATTTTGCAAAGAAATAAAGAATTATTACTTGCTCTTATAAAAAAAATTATTTTTCTGACATTACAACAAAACTTACAATTATTATTTATATTTTAAGCTATTTTATATTATTTTTTATATTTTATAAATTTATATTATTTTTTACTATATATGATTTTCATAAATAATTTACTTATTGCAATTAAGATTTTATAATTAAACAATTTCCAGATTACAAAATTCAAGATTCAAAGCAAAATTTAATAAAATTGTAAAAACGTTGTTGTGTGTAAGAACGTCTTTTAATAACAAATATTTTAGAACTTCCTACACTAAATTTTATTACGAAAACTAATTATGAGAATTATCTTTTTACCTGTCTCTTGATACTTATATATTTTTTTCATTAATAAATATTATATACATTAAGGAATCAAGATTGATAAATTTTTCAAAATACTTTTATTCTACTTTTACAATTTATGAAGTTTTTGGAAGGAAAAAAATTAAATCAGTATTTTAAAATAAAGTAAATGTCTCTTTCATGCAGTAAGAACATGGAATTTAAAAGTAGACACATTTCTTAGTAATTATTTCGAAAAAACTTATATACGGTAAGCGATAGTTGCTAAGTAAGAAATTAATAAATAAATGTTAACCAAAAATAATCGTTTTTATTTCATGTTGTAGGAAATAATAATTATAATATTAAAATTATTTTTTATAAACTCGTATGGTGAGCGATAATTGCAATATAAAAAAAATAGTGAATCAATTTTTACATAACAAAAACATGCATTTTTTAATTTATGATCTTTGAATAATAATAATTCGCATATTAACATCCCACTCTAGAATAGGACCGAACCTAGGACGCCGTACCTTTGAGACGAACGCTGTAACCACTACACCACGACTCTTGTTCTAAACAGAGATAATTTAAATTTAAGTAATGTGTTTCTTCGTTATGTTCGTTGCATGTCAAGTTGTAGCAAATTTTTACTTTATTCAGTATTTTCTTAACTTTCATCATAGTTTAGTTATATAAGAATTAAAACTCATATTCCCCTTGTCAGTTACTGATAATGAGCCGACTCAATATTATCAACAAGCAAATATTTATAGCAAGTTTAATGAAACACAAATAATTATAAGTATTTAAAAATTAAATACGTGAACTCTCGCTACTACGATATCCGATACAACAATAACTCCCTCTATTACGATAATGTTCCGTGGTCCCGCCAAACTTGCATATGGATTAATGTTATCTTCCTCTCAATATAACGATATTCTCTGAAGCAGTAAACCTCTGTAAAACGATTTTTTTTTCAAATTTCAACATTATTTTCTATTTTTTTTTATTGGTTTTCAAATAATGTAAAATGCCTTTTTGTCATCTTTTACCCTTTTTTTTATCTTTTCTGATAAAAGGGTCACTGCTGGTTATGATCTTCCACCCCACTGTTATTTCTTTGCACATCAGAGAATGGCTTTTGTATTCAAATTTCATTCCCCCACTGTTGAGGTACTTAGACCACCCTAAGAGCTTCATGTTTTAGAATTGCCTCCCTCAGTTCTTAAGAAATCACCATTGTAACATCATGAGTCATAAATGACCACACACATCACAGTAACACCTGCTACCCTGAGAAGGTACTGTTTCTGTAGAAAGTGGGTGGAGCACGTTTATTGAAATTGAGGAGGAGAAAAAAATGTATACTGACCATTGGTCATCGTTCATCACTGTCACTTAATCCCTGACTTAAACTACACCTGGTGTTTTCATTTGCTAGCGCAAATTCTACGATCAGAGCTTTTCGCATTTAGTGCTGCTAACATTTTCAGCTTGGCGAGTCTTCAGTGTATTGGATATTTTTTACTAGTGTAATTTAGCATAAGATGGCAGGGAGAAAGCAACTTTCATTTCAAGATAAACTTAACGTTATTAAAGATATTGATGATGGAATGAAACAGATTGATGCAGCTAGAAAATACGGATTATCTCAATCTACAGTTGCAACGTTTCTAAAGAAAAGAAAACAGATCGAAGATACTGTAAATTCAAATTTAATTAATCCAAAGCGCAAACGACTAAAAGGCGCAAATAATGAAAACATTGATGCTGCCGTCTTAAAATGGTTTCAAGAGATGAGAGCAACAAATATCCCGATAAATGGGCCCTTGTTATGCACACAAGCACGTAAATTCGCAGTAATGCTAGGGAACGAAACTTTCAAAGCTAGTAATGGTTGGCTAATGCGTTTTCGGGATCGACATGGAATAGCTTTCCAGGAAGTTCACGGAGAGAAAAAATCTGCTCCGATTAACGAAGCAAATGAATGGAAGCAAGAGAAGATGACAGATATTCTTCAAAAGTATAAACCAGAGAACGTTTATAACGCAGATGAAACTGGGCTGTTTTTTTCAACTCCTTCCCGATCGAACATTGGCATTTAAGGGTGAAAAATGTTACGGCGGAAAAAAAAAATCAAAGCAGAGATTGACTGTTCTTCTGTGTGCCAATAGCACAGGGACACACAAAATGCAACCTCTTGTTATCGACAAATCATTGAAGCCGGGCAGGGATAGCCTGGTCGGTAGGGCGCTGGGCCCAAATCCAAGAGGTCGTGGGTTCGATCCTCGCCGGCCGAAAACTCCCCGTGTAGTAAATGGTGACGGATGCACGTTAAATCTGTCGAGTCTCAAAGTCCTCCATGTTCCCACAACAAATCAATACCTCTGGGGGTACTGATCCAGGAGTTTCCTTGTCTTCTGGATTGGTTCAAAATTACAAGGCTACGGAGTTGAACGTAAGTAGCCGTAAACCCATGAAACTGGGTCGGCTGTTCAACGACGGTTATAAAATAAAATAAAATCATTGAAGCCGAGGTGTTTCAAGAATGTGAAAAGTCTTCCCGTGGAATATAAAGCCAATAAAAAAGCTTGGATGACTTCTAAGTTTTTTTCTGAATGGTTGTTGATGTTAGATAAAGAAATGAAAAAGAGGAGGAAAAAAATTGCTTTATTAATTGATAACTGCACCGCTCACACCTCAATTCCAAAACTACACAACGTCGAAATTGTTTATTTCCCGGCCAACTGCACTTCGATTTTGCAGCCACTCGACATGGGCATAATCAAGTGTTTCAAAGGATACTACTAGAAGCGTTTGGTTGAATCGATACTTGTCAACATCGAAAATGAAGTAGAAGATCCTTTTAAAACTGTGAATGTCAAGGAAGCATGTGATATTATTGCTGGTAGTTGGTGGGAGGTAACAGAAAAAACTATTCAAAGTTGTTGGAAAAAGGCCGGTTTGTGTGTCTTGGAAGATAAAATTGTTTCTAATAGTGAAGAAAATTCCACAGACAGTGATCTTTCAGATAATCAAGAATTTGTTTTGAATCTTCAAAAATCTTTATCCCAACTTGAGGAAAAAATGGGTAAAACATATGGTGTTAAAGTGGAGGACTATTTAACTGCCTATGACGATCTCACAATTTTCGCAGGAGTTAGTGATGAAGAGATTCTCTCTGAAATTACGGAAGAAATGGAAAATAATGATGAGGAAGAAGATGGTGATGATGATCCATGTGTATCACAGTCCGTATTGTCACCCCATGAAGCTCTTCAATCCGTAAAATCTCTAAAGACATTTTTCTCAAGTCTTCCATTCACAAATGAAAATCATTTTCGGGCATTGGACTCTATGCATACTTTGTTGGTTGACTTAACAGTCAGAAAAATGAATAAACAAACAAAAATATCGGATTTTTTTCAATAAAAATGTTTTTTTAAGGTAAGTTTACAATCTTATGTTCTGTATTTATATCCATTGTTTTTAATGCTTAACCGTAATAAACACTTTGCAAATTAATTTTTTCGATAATATATAAATATATTTATAGTTAATGAATATATAACATTAAATTTCAAAAAATCTTATTGCGTCCCAGAATTATGTGGGCCCTCGATATAACAATATATCCCTCTACAACAATATTCTTATTTGGTCCGCAAAATATTGTTGTAGCGAGGTTTTACATGAATTGTAATGAAAATCTGCAATGTACAGTTTATTCGAATTCAAGAGAGACGTAGAAGATTATCTTTCTTGGGCTCTCACAGGTTCACCCTTTTTGTTTGAAACATTTTTAATATTAAATTTACGTTTATAATCCCAAAAAATTTACGTAAATATAACTATGCAACGAAACGTCAATTTTTCGTTAAAATAACGACTTTAAAAAACGGTCGAAAAATGGGTAAAATATGCACGTTAATAAAAAACGTATTTTTTATTATATATGATTTTCATATAAGATTTTATTAAGAAACAATTTCTAGATTATTAAATTCCAGATTCAAAACAAAATGTAATCAATTTTTTCCTATGTAAAAAGTTTTTTAATAAGAACAATTATTTTAAAACTTCCTGCACTAAATTTTATTACGGAAACTAATTGTGAAAATTCCTTTTTATCTGCCTAACTTATACGTATGCTTTTTTTTTCTTTCAGTAATGAAGATATATACTACATTAAAGAAACAAGATTGATACATTTTTCAAAATACTTAAATTTTACTTTTGTTATTTATGAAGTTTTCGTAAAAAAAAAAAAATTTAAATCATTGTTTTAAAATAAATGTTTCTTTCATTGCAGTAAGAACATGGAATTTAAAAGTAGACAAATTTCTTAGTAATTATTAATTATATTTTAAAAACTCCTTTTCAAATAATATCCTTCTTGGGCACTCACACCCTTTTTTTAGAAACATTTTTACCACTAAATTTACGTTTATAATCCCAAAAGAATAACGTGAAAATAACTATGCAGCAAAGCGTCACTTTTTCGTTAATAAAACGTTTTTAAAAAACGGTCAAAAAATGGATAAAATGTGCACGTTAAAATAACGTATTTTAAGTACGTATTTTTAACGAAATATTTAAAGGGAAAATTGATAACGCTAAAATAACGTCATTTTAACGTATACGTTTTAATGAATGAAGAAATGGTGAAAATCATCACGTGAAATTAACGTAATTTTAACGTATAAGTTTTGACGAATGAAGAAATGGTGAAAATCATCACGTGAAATTAACGTAATTTTAACGTAAGCCCAAAACCTTATAACGGATGAACGGATTTTTAACGTTTATTTGCCCTTTCATGCTGCATGGGTATATATACACTGGTTATCATAAATTAAGGAAAATTCACAAAAATCGCGATAACTCAAGAAATTACACATGGAATTTTATGAAACTTACCCACAATATACAACACATAGTAAGGTATTAAACAACATAAAAAGAAATTATCAGACATTAATAGTAGTATAGAAATTAGCACATGTATAAAATAAACAAATTGGAAGTATCGGTTTGCAATAGAAAAAGTACCTTTAATATGGAATATGATTGCCTCTAGAAGCAATACAGCACAAACAGCGATGTGTGATGCTTTCAATTATGCGGTCTATCAGTTCAATAGGAAGTGAGAGCCATTGCTCTTGTAAAGCAGTTGCAAGCGTGGCAAGGGTCTGAGGGGGCGGATTGATGGCAGATACACGCCTCCCTAGAGCATCCCAAACGTGCTCGATAGGATTCAAGTCCGGGGATCGAGCTGGCCACTCCATGCGAGTAATTGTTTCCTGTTGAAGATAATCATCAACAATGCGAGCTCTGTGTGGTCTTGCATTATCGTCCTGTAACAGGAAGCAATCACCAATTGCCCCGGCATATGGGCGCACATAAGCATCAAGGATGTTGTCTCGATAAACCTGAGCATTCACGGTTCCCCTTGGAAAGACATGGAGGTATGTGCGCCCTCCTAAGGATATGCCTCCCCAAACACAGACACTGCCTCTTCCGTATGCATCTCTTTCACGGATGTTTGATGGATGATAACGGGTCCCAGGTTCTCTCCATATCAAATAACGTCTACTGTCACTTTCTAGACTAAACCTGGACTCATCCGTAAAGAGAACAGGCCTCCATTGATCTGACGTCCAGTGGACATGTTGTCGGGCCCACTGCAAACGGTCTCTCCTATGGCGTGATGTGAGCGGCACGCAAATGGCTGGTCGTCTCGCATACAGACCACCTTCGTGGAGCCTTCTGCGCACAGTTGACGTTGACACCAACCTTCCGGTGGCTGCAGCAAGAGAGGATCTAAGATGTGTCGGAGTAGCGGTTCTATTCCTGCGTGCACTTAATGTCAAATATCGGTCATCGGCACTGGTCGTAACAGTTGGCCGTCCTTGACTGAACCTCCTAGATGCCGAATCTGTGGTTTGAAATTGCCTCCAAAGTCTATGAACCACAGATGGACTCACATTTAGCCATCTGGCCACTTCTGATTGACTCTGCCCTGCCTCTAGTCTCCCGATGGCTCTCCATCGTAGTTCTTCAGGCAAATGATGCCTAGAGGTCATTATTACGAATTGGCTATCTCAGATTTTCAATGTCGCAATCACAGTAAAATTTGTGTGCTTTCTCTCAAACTTGGACTTTTATGCTCCAGGCAGATGACGTAAGCCGAGTGCAGCGCCACTAATTTGCATATTGCAATTTTACTCAGCTACTCTTAGTGGACAACATATGCAAATTTTGCACGGTTTGGCTTACTTTTGAAAGAGTTATCGCTATTTTTGTGATTTTTCCTTAATTTATGATAACCAGTGTATATATATATTATACTGAGTCAAGTTTTGTGAAATGTGTGTATTTCAATGGCAAATTTTAATCTTTTTTCTCCTCTCAGTGAGGAGGGGGGGGGGAATCTCAATGAGTTAAACAGAAATAACTGAATATATAAACAATAATGTGTTTTATATACTAGAGTGAAAAGAGTGAATAATGTGATGTACATAAAATGCATTTTTCTGACTCATTGTCTTGTTTGGAAATTGAATTTTAATAATGATATAAATTTTATTTTATAATTTATTTCTTGAATGAAAGATATGCCATAAAAGTCTTTCAAGTTTAGAAAAATGTTAAGATTTTTAAAGCATTTCGAATTTGTAACTGAAACAGTTTGTATTTTACCTGTGGGAAAAGGGGAAAAACATTAATTTGTCAGTTTAACAGCAAAAGAATGTACCAAAATTAGCATTTATGTTTTAAAAATTGTCTACATAATGTATAAATGTTTTTTTTCCAAGGAAAATGTGAATTTTGATGAGGAGCTAAATAAAATTGACTGTGCAGCTCATCTGTGAAATGAAAAAAGAAACAAAGAAAAAAACAGAGGATTTGAAGTTTTTTCATACGTTAGATAAGATTATTGTAGATGTAGACACTTGTTCCATTATAACAATTGACTTTTTGTTTAAGAGTCACTTTGTTTTCAATTCAATGTACAGTAAATCAAGCTCTACGTTCTTCTCCATTCTTCAGTTCATGCTCTATGAGCAGAAAAAGTTGCTTCTAAAAGCACCATAGGAAACTTAAATATTCTACTATCTAGAGTGAACACATAAGGAATATATGTATAAGAAAACATATACAATAAAATATCTTTTTTTCTGTAATTTATTTGCATTATTCACTAATGCATTCTCATATTTTATGCTAAAAGTCTTAACCCTTTGCAGTTGTATCATAGCTCTCTGGTACCAATTATTTTTGCAAGGATGCTGACTGGTCCACTTCGAGAAGACATTTTATAAAGTGGTAAAGAATTAAAAACTAAGACCTGCATAATTTTGCTGACATGAAGGTTACATATTTTCAATAATTATCATTGATGACTTAATGTGATTTTTAGAGTTGTGTTACACATGAACATAACATTACATAAAAGCAAGTTAAAATAAACCAAAGATGCTATTATGTTTTTTTCTTACAATTAAATTGCGTTCAGTTCATTTGTAAATTACAATTAATCAAATGAACGATTAAAACGGGGAAAACCTGACTGTGTCAGGGAGTTTTATTTTAGCTCCAAAAATCAGGGAATTGTCGGGGCAAGTTGCAATTTTTCCCATTTTATACCTGGAAACTAACCAGTGTTAAAATTATCAGTAACAGTAGTTATTGAGAATCGAGTTAAACAACTCTAAATATATTACAATTATTTTTTGCAAAAATTTTGCATTTGGTTTAACTGAAATGTTCCTATCCTCATTTAATTATGTATTTTTTACACAGAAAATCTAATATTTGCCATTACAAATAAAATAATCAAATTTTTCTGATGAAAAATTGAATGATATAGATAAAATATGGTATTGATTTTAGTTGTAATTTACCTGGAAAAGTTAGGGAATTCTTTTCTGAAATTGAGAGGGTACCCTGCTAAAAAGACGTTATTCTTTTGCCAATATGTAAAAATATTTTTCTAAGTATATTTTAGCAAACTTTTTATAAATAAAGTTATAACTAGAAAAATTCCCATACAAATAAAATGGAATGTAGAAGAATTATCAAAGTTATGTTTTCAAGAGCTAGGAAGGAAATGGTTAAGTACGATTTAACGTACTAATGAAGTCACTTTAACTACTATTTGAATATCTAAATAAAATGAAAAATAATGTAAACTGTTAATAAAAAATTTGTTTCATTACAAAAAGTTAAAAATCCTTAAAATTTCTGTCACAAAGTCTGTCACAAAGCTTTCAATCTCTAAAGTCTATTATCTTGCAATTATATTCAGCATATTGTTAAATACGGATGGATTACTAAGCTTTCACTTTTTTTTTTATCAACTATCACTGTTTAGTTTTAAAATAAAAAAACTTTTTAATTACTGAACAAACCATGAATGAAATTTAAAAGAAATGAATGCTGATAAATTATTTCTATCACAGATGCTTAAAATATTTTTCTTTTCATCTTGTGGCGTAACTACCACTACGAAAATTAAACATCAATTTACTAGTATATAAGACATGCTAACTTGAATCAATACAAACAAGGTCTACCTGTAACTAAAGTCACCCAGCTTAAAAAAAAGACAAGGTGATATCAAACGCAAATTACCAATCTTTATAGTAGACCTCACTAAAACTCAAAATTACAAGAAATTCTATGAAGTTAAAGCTATATTAGACACCAATATAAGAGTGGAAGAGTACAAAAAATCAGACAGGCCGACGCAATGACATCGGTGTCAAGAGTTTTTTCATGGTCAGACGAACTGTAAACATCCGCCCAGATGCGTAAAGTGCGCTGGCAATCATTTAACGAGAGACTGCCCAGACAAATTTATTACTAAGCCTAAATGCTGCAATTGCAACAAAGAACATTCAGCCAATTCTAAAGAATCTGATGTATTTCAGGATGCGGTTAAGAAAACCCAAAATCAAAACTACAAGTTAAAATCTTATGATTTTAAAAGAAGCGTTATAACCAGAGGAAGCGAACAACCTAAAAGCTACGCAAGCGCAGTAAAAAGCAACCCAGGAAAGGAGGAGCTTAGTATGCAAAAGCTACTTCAACACGCTATAGAAGCTGCAAACAATCTACATAATATTATAGCTAAAGTCAGTGCCAAAAATCTAAACACTGAGAATAACCAAGGAAACTCAAAAGATAATTATGGCCGGCATTAATACAAGTTGTCTTAGTATTATTCTCTGGAATGCAAATAACATGACCACAAAAATGGCTGCGATTCTGGACTTCGTCGCAGAATACTCTCCCGACATTTTTTCAATCACCGAGACGCGTGCAAAACCAAACCAAAGACTAAATATTCCCCTTTACAACGCATATAGATGAGATCGTACCTCACACATTGATGGAGGAACGGCTATTTATGTCTCAAAGAACATAAAATCATCGCTATACAATTCTAAGACCAAGGACAACATAGATGAAACCTCAGTCATCATACAACTGGCTATAAAAAATATTAAGATTACAACAATTTACAATCCCCCAAATAATGAGCTCAAGAAATCTCATTTTATGAACTATCTTGATAAAAGCATGGACACCATATTATTAGGTGATCTTAATGCAAAAAACATCATCTGGGGTTGTA
This sequence comes from Parasteatoda tepidariorum, assembly GCF_982258835.1. Classification (NCBI taxonomy): domain Eukaryota; kingdom Metazoa; phylum Arthropoda; class Arachnida; order Araneae; family Theridiidae; genus Parasteatoda; species Parasteatoda tepidariorum. The sequence goes on along the minus strand of NC_141765.1, from coordinate 2,896,980 downwards.
ACACCAATAATAAACAAGGACTAAGACTTCATTCATTTGTGAAAAAATTAGGCATTACTTTATATGCTTCTACGGATCCAACCCACTACCCATATGGTCAAAATTGTAGACCAGACATTCTGGACATAATGTTAACTAATATGCCACCTGCTTTCGCTCTCAATGTAATCAATGATTTAAGTAGCGACCATTTGCCTGTGTTAATTAACACAAATTTACATATCAATAAGAGCACCATCAAGAAAAAGAGCACGGATTGGCTCCTTTATCATAACATTCTAACTCTCAAACTAAAGCCACCAGATAATATCAATACCAATGATGATATCGATACTGCTATAACTAATCTAAGCCATATCATGCAAAACGCATTCAATGAAGCAACTACAGAGAAAATCAAAAACCTAAATAACTTTAGGCTCTCCAGGCAGATCAAGGAGAAAACTAGGTTCAAAAACAAATTCATGAAGTACTATAAAAGAACTGCTAATCCAAGCTGCAAAACTGAAGCCAATAGACTTAAAAGAATCATTACTGAAGAGTGTAAAATTTACCGAAATTCCCTCTGGAACGATAAAGTTGCTTCCCTCAACAAAATGATAACTCCATATGGAGAATGGCTAGAGCTCTTAAGAGAACCCCTCAGACAAATCTCCCCCTTAATGACTCAAATAACTTAGTATACACCGATACCGATAAGGCAGCTGTATTTGCCAATACTATGTTTGAGCAATTTAATCTAAACGATGAACCCTCATGCCCAAATAATGATACTTATGTTGAGAACTCATATACTAATATAATATCCAACAATCCTGATAATAATGATAACCAATTAACCAATGATAATAAAATCATTACCATTATCAAAAAATTAAAAAATAGAAAGGCCCCAGGGCCTTATAATATCACAAATGGAATGATAAAAAATTCACCCCCCAGTATCATCCCAATTTTAACCAACATCTTTAATGCCTGCATCTCAAATTGTTACTTCCCTAACAACTGGAAGAAATCAGATATCATTCTCTTCCCCAAACCAGGGAAAGATGCCGCAAATCCTAATAATCATAGACACATCAGTTTACTCTCAACCATATCTAAAGTTTTTGAAAATATTATTAAAAATAGACTTAGCTGTTATCTAATTAACCAACCTGATGAGCAATCCGGCTTTAGGGCTAATCTCTCAACCACGAAACAAATTATTACGCTTATGGAATTCATAAGTAACGGCAAATTTAAAAAAGAAAGAATGGCCCTTATCCTACTCAACGTCGCTAAGGCGTTCGATCGGGTATGGCATAAGGACCTTATTGTTAAATTAAATGAAATGAAACTCTCAAACAATATCCTGCTACTTCTAAACTCGTATCTTAACAACAGATACTTCAGAATTAAGATCAATAATAATTACTCTGAGTACAAACTAATTAGAGCAGGAGTACCCCAGGGGTCTATTTTAGGCCCCATTCTCTATATTTTGTATACTGCAGACTTTCCTATCAACAAAGATAATAGAAATAATGAACTCGTTGCGCGTTATGCGGACAATACGGCTATAGTAACCAAGTCTCTCAATACCAATAGGGCAGTTGAACTACTCCAAAATAAAATTTACTTAGTTAAAAATTGGTGTTCCAAATGGAGAACCAGATTACATCCAGACAAAAGTCAACTAATGATCATTAACAGCAAAATTAAAGCTCATAAAATTTCCAACATAAATTCATTCAATGTTATCATTACCCCAACCACGCAAGTCAAATACTTAGGAATTATTATTTCACGAAACCTAAGTTGGAGTAAACACATAGACGACATTATAAAAAGAGGCAGAGGAGCATTTTTGCACTCTATGCCATACTAAATAAAAACTCCACACTTAGTCTGAATAATAAAAGAACTATTTATTAGCAAATTATAAGGCCCATCTTTACCTATCCATGCCCTGCCCTCACGACCATGTCCAGCAACCAAAATAAGAAATTCTCAAATTTTGAGGGTAAACTTATCAGAACCATGCTTGGAGCCCCTAGGGCAATAAGCAATAAACTACTAAAAAGTGACCTAAAAATTTATGACATTACAAACTATATGGCCATTCTAAATACCAAAATTTATAACAAAGCTCAGGACTGTAGTGAAGCAAACTTTAACAAACTATTTGACACTGAAATTATCAGTGAAAACTCAAACTATAGCCCACTCGCAGCATTCCTCTCCTCAGACTGCACTCTCTCAAAGTTTCTAAAAATTCATGATTCCCAATTTACGCAACTCACACGCACAGCATTTACACCAAAACTCTGGTAAACCTGGTGAAGGAGCAACCTTGCTTGCAGGGTCCGATCCAGGGGAGCCAGAGAACTGTAAATTTTTAAAATAGTGAGCAATCCGGCACGAGCGGTGTTTTGCCGGTGTTTTGCCACTATATTAACAGGGGATCACAATATAACTCGTAACCTAGACTTTCCCTTGTACTATACTGTAAATAATTTTGTATATAGATTAACATTTGATTTTTATACTTCTATACTGCATTTGCTTATTATTGATTTTCACGTGTTAGGTAAATTATCGTGTGTATATTAAATTTTTTGTATATATATTTTATCTCTTGAAAATGGAGTCTCTCCAAACCCTTCCTCAATCATATCATTTAACTTGATTCAACTTATGACTATTCAAATTATGACCAATCAACTTAAATGAATCAGTTAGCGGCGCTTCGTGCCGAATACTGAGATAAAAATCATTTCCAGCATTCCAACTTGAATCAATCTTGAGGTACCCTTTGATAGATGAAGGTTGGCATAGTCGTTAACTCCGCTCCCCACATTGGTGACCTTCGGACGTGATTTGAACACGCAGTAACGCCCACTTCGATCTGGTAACGCCTACTTCGATGGATAGTCCACATTGAACTGTTAACTTGCTACTTGTGACTACGACATTATCCACCTCCTCACGTTGTTGTTGCTCAGTCTCGTCTCGATCATGCACAACGTCAGCCTGCATACACTCAACTGCTAAAGGCAACACAGGAGCGACTACGACCGTGAAGTTAATATACTTCTCACATTCAGCACTCAAATGACCTTAAATCCAGCTCTCCCGGTCTTTCACAAGTACAGAAACTAGTGGTATCCGTTCATCGAATTCTATCCCTGATAAAATTCTGGTGGGGGAGTATTGTGGCATAATCAATCTTTAGATACATTTTAATAGATGACGGTTGGCATTATCGATAACTCCTCCCCCCACAATCTTATTTATGATAAACATTAAAAGATTCAGGGAATAGTCGGAAAAGGATCTATTTAATTCAAATGTGATTTAAGAGAAATTCAAGTCAAAAGAATAAACAATGACAGCAGGATTAAAATATAATCACTTAAATGATACTAATTATGAATAAAAAATGATTGAAATTCGCACAAATTTGAGTTAAAAGGACCCAATCAAGCGATACATATAATCACCCAAGTAATACTGAAAATCACTCAAACACGAGTTAAAATCACTCAAGTTTGAGTGAAAACGATCCACTCAAGTAATACTGAAAATCACTCAAACACGAGTTAAAATAACTCAAGTTTGAGAGAAAAAATTTTTCACTCAAATTTGAGCTATTTCCATATAACTCTTTCTCTTGAGTGATTTTAACTCAAGACGAGAAGGCCGCTTTTTTCTAGATGAAAGAGTTAGATAGCACTCTAGTTGAGTTATTTTCACTCGTTCATTTTAAGTGAGTATATTTCCTTAAAAATTCAGGGTACACGGAGAAAATTTTATTTTAAAATTACCGTACTTTATGATATATCGGCAAAATTTTTTAAATAAAACCTAACTCTGGTTAATAAAACCAAAATATACGGTATTTAAGAGATTCATTTGGTAATTTTACCGCTCTTATGGATACGGTTTACTGGAAATTCTGGGTTTCAAAATTACAGTTCTTATCAACATGCAATTAATAAAAGATACAGAGCTGAAAAATAGACTTCACCTAATAAATGATTTTTAACCATAGAATATGGCATGCCATGCTCTAAGGTATCAGGATAAAATTACCACAGTTACCAAAATTTATCACACATTTTAAAACCGTATTCTATCGTTTATTTTACCAAAATCATTTCAAAAGAGCTCCGGTAAAAATTATTGAACTTTTTAGTGCTACCATAGAGCCTGAAAAACGGATAATTTTGCTATATTCTTGCAGTTTTGAAACTTTTTTTCTCTGTGTAATATTACAAATCTATGTAACATCAGTCTGACTTGTATTCAGGATTTTGTGTAATGTTTTTTATGCTAAAAATGGGATAAACAATGATTACTTTTATTTTCATTAATGTTACCCTAACTTGTAAAAAATATTATGCGACCAAAATATTCCGTCAAGTTAATCTGAAAAACTTTTTTTGAATAAGCTGAAACTAGTTATTTGGACACGTCGTTCTAAAGAATGCTTTTCTTGTTAACAAATTTTGAAATGGAGCATTCTTTAGAAAGTATATTCTGGTAGTGTTGGAAACAAAACAAAACTATATTTATTAGAACTACAATAAAGCTGTTTCTTAATGTTATGTGTTAAGCACACCATATTTATTAATTTCATGTTTTGAAATACGAAAATAAATTTTAATGATTACAAATATTTGAAGAAAAATACATAGCGTGAAGCAAATCGAAAAGTATTTACATTTATTTCACGCTGTTCTTTTTTCTACACGTGATTGTGTTGTGTATATGCTTAATACACATTAGTCAAGAAATTGTTTATTCGAGTGCCAGTGCTAAAAAACGACTCATATTTGAAAATAAACAGTTATTTTTATTAGCTATAAATTTGTATATGTTTTCTCTTTTTTACTTAGTAAGTCAGACAAAAAATTATTAGTTTCAATTATACTTCTTAGTTTAAGACCTAGAATGTCCATAAAATCTGATTAGGAGAAAAAAGAATAATTTTTCCACAGTATGGCATATTTTCACGGTGATAACTAACTTTTCACATTATTGATTAGCAAAAATTTAATTATCCACAAAATGCAACAAATGGTGATTCATTCGTCATTTTTATGTAAAATGGACATTAGCCGTTAGTATTGAGTTCTCTTCGAATTAAATTAATTTTAACATTTATTTCTCGTTTGTTTTAAAAATATTTTGTGAATAAAGATTTGAGTGATAACAAGCATAAATATAGAAAATTGATTTTGCTTTGTTTATTTACATATAAAATGGTATTAAATATTTTAATGCCAAATTCGAAACATTTACGCTCACCTGTGTTTTAAGAATCTTGTCTCCAGAGTTCAATTATCCTTCAATTATGAAAACTCATTTACTCTTCAGATCTGATAAGCCTTTGGATAGTAAATTCATATAATTCCTTCTCATCATCTTAATAGTTCTGCTTCAATAAGAACACCTCATTCCAGCAACTGATCACTACTGTGTGTCTGGATAGTTGATTCATACAATCTTCCACAATAACTTGGCTTAGTTAATAATAGTTGACTAAGCCAACTTATTTTTTAATAAGAGCAATTTATACCAGCCCCTGATCTTTACTGGGTTCCTGGATAGCTGATTTATACAATTACTTCGCGTTATTTTACCTAGCTTGCTATTGCTCCAATAATGCTTCATTATAGGCCACTGATCTCAACCATGTGTCTGGATAGCTGATTCAGATAACCCTTTCATGTTATCTTAGCCAGTTTGTTATTGCTCCCTAATAAGAACACCTCATTCCAGTCACTGAATACTACCAGGTGTCTGGATAGTTGATTCATACAATACTCCATGTTTATTAAGCCAATTTATTATTTAATAAGAGCAATTCATACCAGTCATATCCCTATTGGGTTCCTGGATTGCTGATTTATACAATTATTTCACGCTATTTTAGCTAGCTTGCTATTGCTCCAATAATGCTTCATTATGGCTACTGATCTTAACCAGGTGTCTGGATAGCTGATTCATACAATATTCCATGTTGATTAAGCCAATTTATTCTTTAATAAGAGCAATTCATACCAGCCATATCCTTATTGGGTTCCTGGATTGCTGATTTATACAATTATTTCACGTCATTTTAGCTAGCTTGCCATTGCTCCAATAATGCTTCATTACAGGCCACTGATCTCAACCAGGTGTCAGGATAGCTGATTCATACAATATTCCATGTTGATTAAGCCGATTTATTCTTTAATAAGAGCAATTCATAGCAGCCATATCCTTATGGGTTCTTGGATTGCTGATTTATACAATTATTTCACGTTATTTTAGCTAGCTTGCTATTGCTCCAATAATGCTTCATTACAGGCCACTAATCTCAACCAGGTGTCTGGATAGCTGATTCATACAATATTCCATGTTGATTAAGCCAATTTATTCTTTAATAAGAGCAATTCATACCAGCCATATCCTAACTGGGTTCCTGGATTGCTGATTTATACAATTATTTCACGTTATTTTAGCTAGCTTGCTATTGCTCCAATAATGCTTCATTACAGGCCACTGATCTCAACCAGGTGTATGGATAGCTGATTCATACAATCTTCTATGTTGATTAAGCCGAATTATTCCTTAATAAGAGCAATTCATACGAGCCATATCCTTACTGGGTTCCTGGATAGCTGATTTATACAATTATTTCACGTTATTTTAGCTAGCTTGCTATTTCTTCAATAAGAATACCTCATTCCAGCCACAGATCTTAACCTGGTATCTAGATAGCAGATTCATTGCATTAAGTTTGACCCGGATTGCTGGAACTACCGTTATACTGAACAACAGTTCATGCCCCCGCCTTGGTTCTTAGAAAAAACTGCTCTTATAAAAATGTCAACAAAATTTATTTCTTACATCAAATAAAAAAATAACCTTTGTTTCTGTTCATAGTTGTGACTACCTTGATTTAGTTGCACATGAATTCTTAAAAACTGGTTGTATTTATAATTAGAAAGACTTGAGTCTTAAAATAATTTTTCATGAGTAGTCACGCCCATAGAATTTACACTAAAAGTAATAGCTAAACCTTAGCGCATGGTGTTAAAGTGAGATTTGTGGCTTTCATTTCGACCTTTACGATTTCCCCTTATTAGCAATCTAGTAATCTCTATAGAAGACAGTGATTCCAGCCAACAACACTCACTTCGGTATCTACGGTCGGTCAGCAGTACCATGAGTCCTCACGAATGAGTGGTGCTGCCATCTATCCGCGAAGTTCTGAACTAAGACCTACTTTCACCTTTGCGGTGCTCTCTTGTCAAACGAAAGGAGCAAGTTCCTGACTTAATTCACGAAACGTCAATGGCTGGTAAGCTCTGGACTGTCCAAGCGTCAGTAGAGATAATAAAACTAACTTTTCTTCTTTATTATGTCAACCCTTTCGCAAAAAGACGTAGCATTAAAAAAGCATGAAAGTAATTTATAAACTTTTGAGTATACAAACTCATTAAAATGATATTTAAAGATTCTAATTGTACATTGCGCATGGTTGCTATAGAACATTTACCTTTAATACAACAGCATTCCTACGTAAACTGAAATAACATTTATAAACCTATTACAATTTAAACTGGGAGATATTATTTATTTTTATTAAAAACATGAGTGAGAAGCATGCTGCCATCTATTGAGAACTAGAGAAATGCTTTTGCTACTGCGCTTTTTTTTATGTTCATTTCTAAAAAAACTAATGTTTAAGGAATGATATACATTTCTAAAAAGACTGGCGTCCAAAAAAATAATTAATGAAAGTTAAGAAATAAGAATTAATTTAATAAAGAATAGATCTCAAATATTAAAAAGCTCAAATTATAATAAAAATTAACAAAAGTTAACTTTATTTATTAAATTTAACTTTTACAGTATTCAATGGATAGCCTTTTCATAGTTTGTAACAAACACAAAAAAGCTTAGAAAATTTTTTGATTCTTGACTACAAAAAAAATTGTTTGATTCACTAGTTTTACGGTATTAAAAAAATGTCCTGTAATTTCACTGTTTGGGGAAACTGCAAGTTTGCAGGCAATGGATTAAAAAAAAATTAGTAATTCGCCCAATAAAAGCATATTGTTTCTCACACCCTCTGGGTTCACCTTTAAGCGCATTATCTAAAAACATTTAATTAAACCGAGAATTCTTTTTTTCTAAGTTGATTTTAAAAAAAATCATAAAACCCGGATTGAATGTGAAAAGAAACAGTTGTTTTAGAATAAAAAATTAAAAGGCCATCGAAAAAACTTAACTATACACATTCCGCTAAAGTATTTAATTTTCTTTCGCGGAATGTCAGTTTTATAAAAGAATGACATATGCGTCAGAGATAATTAAAACACGGGAGAAAATCTAAACTGCTGTATTTTCAGTAAAATGTGTTTCATTGTATCAGCGAAGAAAGGAAAAGCAAATAGGGATGATTAATATCTTCAACATATGTTTCTGAGCCTAGAAAGTTCGTTACACCTTTTTTTAAACTTTAAAATAATAACCGAAACAATAAAATGCTTTTTGAAAATAAACCAAAAAGTGACTGTATCACACATAAATAGAGAAAATATCGCTTTGCAAAGCTAAATAAAACTTATTTTGTGTTAGCAATTCATTAACTCTCGGGGATTTCTTTTTTAAATGCATTTGTTTTAAAAGACGAAATTTTCAAATATATATATTTGTCTAACATTAATATTTTTTTCATGCCGTTAATGTAAATGTTGCGAAAGTATTTAACTTAATTATAACTCTTAAAACTATAAATTTTCTTCTATTTGGTTAAAACAGCTATCGAAGATTATTTTGTCATTTGAAATAATGCCTTTTAGCGAACAATATTCTGTTTTTATAACAGTTAGTAACTATTTATATCTGTAAATTTTATCCCTCTCTAACCAGCGTCCTCTGCTGTAATAAAAATAGTGCAAAATTTTCAAACAATTAAGGCCTCTGTAAATTAGTGAACAACTTTTAGGGATAGCTTCAGAGTTCAACTCTGAGAAAATATTACATGTCTGTAAGTTGACAAAATATTATATGTCTATAAGTTCATCATGGTCAGCTATCTATCATAGTCAACCCATAGAAGTGGATGAGTCATTGTTTTCTATCACTTCTCATATCCTCTTATTTTAATATATTATGTAATTTATTTATTTATATCATATTGCAAACAAAAATAAAGATAATTGTAATTACATTAGTTTAGCAAGAGTTCAAAATTTATATTTATCAAAACCACAGTGACAGAGAACCCACTTTATTTGCTCTGATTTGCCCCTCTCGGCTGCTGTGCTTTTTCTTGTTCTGTTTTTCATCTCTTTTTCTCTCTCAGCTGCTGTGGTATTTCTAGTTTTGTTTCTCACCTTTACTTTTTCATTTTTCGTTGGCAGCTTTACGTTTTATATTTCAAATCACTTTTATATCTTCTCATTCCCGTCTGGAAAGTCTTGAAAACGGGCTCCTGTTCTTGAAGACATGAAGAATATCGACTGTTATTTCCTATTTATATATTTTTGCAGCTAATGAATTTTGTAACCAATTAACTTACACATACTACTTTTTTCAGAAGAAATAACTACTAAACCGAGAAAAATTGACTTATTAATTGTTTATCTCCACTTTTAATTTCAAAAAAGCTTAGTCCTGAAAACAAATTTGGCTCCGTTTTACACAGTACAAATTAATTGGGATAAGGTAAAAAATATCGTTTCTTTAAAACCACTGGGCTTATTAATAAACGTATCATATCTTCCTTTTAGTAGCAGTTAACTATTGAAGACGTTGAGGTTGACTTCACTGATTTGAAAACGCATTCTTAATTTCATCATCGTATGACTTTTTTAACGGTATTTTTCATACGTTTTTTTTTCCTCGAATAGCTCATTTTATCGCGCGACTCTTCAAAATATTAGAAAAGTCCTTTAATAGATTAAAATCTGGTGACTAGTGTATTAGCATTATATTCCGTCATAATTATTCATTTAAATCACATTCATTTAAAAGATTTCTTATAGATTAATAATGCGCCTAGTCATTTTATTTCAATAAGACTTTGCCTATTTCCTTTTACTTTTTACTTTCAACTTTTTTAACAGCGTACTTCTAATGATTATTCTCGCCCGTTATTTCTAAAGCTTTCCATTTTTGACTGATAATTCTCTTTAAAATGCGAATTTAACAGCCAATCGGAAATACAGATAATTAACGCCTCGCCATTTGGCATCATTAGAAATTTGCCTATTTTCAAGGTTCATTACAAGAAACCTCCAAACATTTTTTTTTCAAGCTTCGAATTTGATATTCTCTGTTATTTAAAATTTCATATACATCTCACTGCTTTTACCTGCTCTTAGAAATGAAGTGATTATGATTGTTCTTAAATGGCAACCTACTAGTGCTATGATTGTACTTAAATGGTTACCTACTTAATAAATGGTAACTGCACTTAAATAAAATGTACTTAAATATTATTATTTATCAAATAATGCGGTTATTGCAAAATCATGGCATCTTCATCATTGTATGAAACTATTACCATAGCAAATACCATGCAAATAAAGCAACAACATTTTTACTTTCGACTATAAATCTCTTGACCATTTCTAAATTATGATAAGGGACAAAACCATGTTATAGTATCCCACCTGCTTGTACGAAATATTTTTTCATCGCAATATTTGTGTGTACTTGGTAGAATTTATTATGCCTTATTACATTAAAGAACGTTACTACTACGTTATGCATTCATTATAACGTAGGAAATAAGCTTACAGTGCCATTTGCTAAGCAAAAATAGCTTCAGACGTAATTTTATATACATTATAGGTTCAGATCTACAAAAATTATAAAATAACTAACCTGTCCAATTTAATAGCACAGTATAGTTTACTTTAATAAAAATCTTTCATAACTAGTTTAGAAAAATTTGAAAAAAATTAATATTACTACTCTAAACATGTAAGACACCTAAAAGAAGTAGTCTGTAGTTTAAAATAATTAACTTGAAAAAGTAATGCCTAAAAATGCAGTGACATAACCTAAATCGTTACACTGGCATGAATTTGATTATGTAGAGTGGTACTTATTGCACGCCATTCTAGTTTTTGGTAATGAGAGGGCTATTTTCTGTAATATGCAAAGCATTTTAATTTAGAAGATTCACTTGCATCATTTATCAACACACTGACTTTCCTTTTAAATATTAACACTCGATCGATTTATTCCATTTAGAGATAAACAAATCCGCTCGAAATCATTTGCAAAACGAATCATTTCTACTGGAATTGGTCTTCTTTCACTTTAACAGTGTTTATCTATATGAATCTGATCATCTCATTGATTAGAAACCCCAGTAAGGACTTTTTCATAATTTGGGGTCATCTGAAAGTTGAAGAAGGAAAAACCTTAAGAATGAATAATTGTTTAAAAATAAATAAACGCATATAGTTATACCAATTGAATGTTAATTAACCATTCTTATTTTTCTTTTCATTAGTTGATTTTTTTTGCTGGTCTTGTACAACAAAAATTGTTTCGTGTAAATAGAATTCCTATTATTTTTGTGTATTCTATACGCAGATTTATTCTATGTAACTTTAACATTAATTAGGACATAAATTTTAATAATCGAAAGCCAAAACTTTGCAATCAGAAAAAAAGGATGGTCAGAACTACCTGTATATAGAAAAATTACCGTGTTTTTGGCTCTATGGGGGCACCAAAACTCTCGTTAATTTTTAACTAAGCTCTTTTGTAATGAATTTTTGGTAAAATTAACAATAAAATATAGTTTTTGCTTATGTGATAAAATTTGGTAAATATAATAAAGTTTTGTAATTTTAAAATGATAAATTAGAACATGACATAAAAACCATTTATTCAGCCATTTATTACGGCTTAAATACCATATATTTTGATTTTTATAACCAGAAGTATGTTGTTTTTTTACCAGAAATGTCATTAGTAGACAACACGGCAAATTCATCACAATTTTTCTCTATATAATGTTACGTAGATTACAAAATTTGCCATGCCTGCTATTTTATCGGGTAAAAAACATAACATTTCAGAGAACAAATTTCAGAAAGTTAAAGAATTTTTAAAAAATTCACAACACTTTATTTGATTTATGCTAAAAACCTAATGAGCTAAATTATTTAGTTGAATAAACAAATCAATAAAATTTTTCATTCAACTTTGGTAACTAATACATCATAATAAAAAGCACCTAATCTAAAAGCTTCTGCTTCACAAATAGGCTTAAGACATTTAAAATAACTTAGTAAATCTTTCTTCCAAACTGTCTTTACCGGTAAACAAGTGCTGTCATGCATAAATTCCAATTGCGCTTAAAAAATCTTAATAAATGTATAGTGAAAAACACGACATCAGTTTGCAGACAGCGGTATTTAGTTATGCGAAAACTTATTAAATTTTAAACTAAGTTTTAGAGCGTTTTTAGAGTATTTAACATTAATATACAATATGATGGTAGATTTTTTTCGTTTTCGGAAAATAATTTTTAGAAAAACATTTTAGACTTCGTGTTTTGAACAACTATATTTTTATTTATCTTTCTACCAGTTTTCGTAATATACTATTTTATCTTAAATCATGTCTTATAATTTTATATTTTTGCGTACTCGAAAGTGTCGACTAGTGCTCAATCGGGCATTGAATACCACCTAATTATGAAAATGATCCTTATTAAAAATTGATGAAGAAGGTATTTCCAACTTGAAATTATGTTAAAAGAAAGTTAATATTACATGCAAACACATTAATTAAAAATTATCACATTAATTAATCATCTTCAATCAAGCTAATAACATTAAATTAAAAAGGGAATCGCCTCACTAATTATTTTTAGTAATTTAAAGCAGAGTATACCAAAATATAAACAATCTTATTTTTAGATTATGTCTAAAATAAAAGTAGTTAAAAAAATAAAAATTACTCATTTGTGGCCAGAAATAAGTCAAACAACGGCATTTTCAATTTCTGATCTGGGATCATTCTCAGACAAACTTTACGCTACCCCCAAACCTTATTATTAGAATTATGGCTTAAATAAGCATGGTCAAAAAGAACCTAAAAGGTGGTCATTTATGGTCAAGAAATAGTCGAATGGATATACGATAAAAACTGTATGTTTTTTTTTATTTGTTTGTTGTTAAACTTAACCTCAATCCAGGTCAAACAAAGTATTGTTTTCTATTTTGCATCGAGGAAACAGCTTTACACACAAAATGTGATTTATTTTTTTAAAAAAAGCACAATATACTAAATACTGATAAACATATTTAAAAGTCACAATTTACTGTTATATTTCAAAGGGTTTTTTTTTATCCTTTAGTTTAATGGAATTCTAGTTATTTTATTCTTTAATATTAGTTCTTTTATGCTTTAATTTTATCAAATGTCAAAAAGTCAAAAGTACATAAAATAATCTGTATCATTAATTTCAAAGGCACAATTTGAAATATAAATATTGTCTCCTTTTTAAAAAACCATGTAAAGCATTTTAATAAAAAAAAACAGCAACATTATTTGTACACATAAAAATCAATAAAGTAATATGTATGACCAAAACTCCTGATCCAGAAAATTGCTGTTGAATGAAACCATTTTGTTGACATCCTCGTACAAATTTCATTACTGAAAACATTTGTTATCTTCGGAAGCATTGTTAGGAATAACACCCTCTGTCACCTGGTATATACCTTGCTGATTAATTTATGCCTAAAGTATCATCTTATCATGATAAAAATATTCTTAAGACTCACCCAAAATTAAATTTCATTTGAAGCCTTTTCTGAACTTTATTTTCTCAGAGGCTTCTAGAAAAACAATTATTTTGAATAAAAATTTTAGTTTTACTTAATTTGTTTTCGCATTCAATAAAAATTTTCTGTTCTTTAATGATTTTGAATTACTTAGTAAAAAATTTAATTACATCAGAATGTTAAAAATAGCAAAATTTAATAGACTCATAAATTCGATCAATATTTCAATAACGATTACAAGAAATTTAATTTTTTAAATTATCTTTTAATACTCGAGTTTTACAATTGTAAGTAAACAGTTATTGATTCACTGAAATAGTTACAGAAATATAGCGAAATACGCAAAAAATAAGTAAAAAAGGCAAAAAATAAATAGTTAATCTTATAAAAGTGTTTATTTTGCACACTGTTTTTTTTTTTTTTTTTTTAAAAGAAGGAGCAATTATGGAAATTTCAGAGTTTCCTCAATAACATTAGCTTTTTTTTATTATTTATAAAATAATTTCATTAATATAATTTTATTGATATAATTTTATTGATATAATTTTATTGATATAATTTTATTGATATAATAAGCAAATATTAAAATTCAATTTAATTTATCTCTTCTGTTACAGTTGGGAAGTTACATATGACTCATGAGTAGTCAATAATTTCTACCCCTGCATATTAGGAATGTCTTTATCCCTTCCAATAATTAAGAGTCACCCAGTTAATGTGGTCATGTATCGAAGTCTTTGCCTACCAAGACTTATTCATGGGTTTTATTACCTGTGCTAGGCTGAGAGCCCAATTCAGGGATGGGCAAGCTTTTTTGGTCGAGGGCAAAAAATCGAGAGAGAAAAATGTTTGGTGGGCCAAGTAAAAACTTCAAAATTAAAAAAATAGCTATATACAAGCTTTAATTTAAATATTTGGTAAGATGAATGAAATTGCGATTTCATTTTTAAAAGTTCCTTATATTGAGGCTCGAAGTGAGATGTGCTTATTTTAAGGAACGAGGCTAAATGCTGTTCTGTTAGTCTACTTCTCAAATGATTTTTTTCTAAGGTTCATAGTTGAAAACTCTTGTTCACATATATAAGATTAAGCAAACATATCACTGATTTTCTGGGCATGAAATATTCGATTTTGAAAACTAGTTTTTGCTAATGATTTGTAAAATTTCCACCTTTGGCGCATTTAGAAACAATTGCTTCAGATGATTGATAGATTGTCCGCTAGTTGGAGCTTAAAATGCACAGTCTGCCACATGTGAAGTACAGTTCACCTATATTAGATTCCATAAGTTTGCTCCTCGAGAAAGACAAACGCTAGTTGGAGCCAATCTACGGCTATTCTATAAAGAACTTCTGATTTCAGCATTTTACCAATTGAAGCTGTATGTGCTAACTATATTTCCATCAATTTATGTTTCGTAGAACAAAAATAGAGAAAGTAAAAAGGTCATCAGTACTTTGTTAAAAAAGAAAGAAAAGAAATAGCTTTAAACAAAGTCGACAAGAAAATGGATATACAGGGACACAATATATTTCCTGTATATGGTTTATATTCACCACGGATCGATAAGTTAAAATTCTATCAGCGGGCCGGATAAAGCCTACCGACGGGCCACAGTTGGCCCGCGGGTCGTACTTTGCCCAACCCTGGCCTAATTGAATTGTACTTTTTGCAATCGTGGCTTATAATCCATTTTAATGTAATATCTCCCGTGGTTTCAGAGGTGGAGAAATCCAAGCTGGCTATTCATACATAATTTTACTTCGGCATTATTTGCTATTAGCATTTTTTGCTTGAAGCTTTTAAAAAATATTTAAAAGTTATTAAGTTTGTAGAAATTTTTAAAGTTAAAATGCCTTTGTTCCTCTCTTTATAAAACTGTATGCCACAATCTAAAATTTATTTCAATAATCTTTTTGAGTTTGAATAGTTCTAGTAGACAATGGCAATTGTAATCTAGAAGTATTGTTGAAAAAAACATATCTACTCATTAAAAATTTAATTTTTAATAAATTTTGTCTCTATGAAAACTTGTGTCGAAGTCTTCACCTAGGCAGGAGTTCGATTGCCCGTGCTGCCTAACTTTTTGCGTCTTAATGATTTGGAATCCATTTTAATATAATGTCTCCCATGCACGGCCGAAAAAGTCTGCGCGTCTTATTAATACATAATTTGACTTCATTATTTGTTATAACTTTTGAAAAGCATTAAAAAGATGTATTTTTGAAGAAAGTTAAAATGCCTTAGTTTTCCTTCTTATAAAATTCTATATCGCAATCTAAACTGTATTTCAAAAATCTTTACGAGTTTGAATAGTTCTAGTGGCAGTTGTTATGTAGAAGTAATGTTGAAAAAACATATTTTCTCACTAAAAATTTTAGAAAATTTGAATGACAAAATATGAAAATGGTACAAAACTGTACCATGCGTAAAATTCAAAGGGATATTCTTTCCGAAAACTGACTCCAAAGTAGATAAAGCCATAAATAAGATTATTGAAATATGCAATTATTTTATTCTAGTTAGAATGTTTCTAGTAGACAGTCTAAGAGTAATGAGAAGCAAAATAAGATTCTAAACGTTAGCTGGAGCTTAAAGCGAGAACTGCTCTTTTAATGACAAGATCGTGCTTTTACTGTACTCCAACTTAAAGGGTGCTCTTCTAAGGGAAGTTCTCAAAAATAAAATCTTTAAACAAAGATGCGAAAATATGTTCACCCAACCAATTAACTATTATTATGTGAAAGCTCACATATCCAACTAACTATTACTGTTGACTCATCAGTAAACAAAGAAGTGCCGTGATTCGTATTATAATGTCCAAGTATTTATCAATGTATAAGCAATAAAAAGGGCAGAACACTTAACTACATCATAATATCTGGTAACACTTTTATATAATAGCCTCCAGGTTAGGTTGTAAATTTTGACTAATATCTTGCAAATTTTCAGTGGTTACATCCGTTTTTAATTTATTTATTTATTTAGCCATTGAAAGAACTTTGAGTGAGAAGTGTTAATAAAATATATCAAGATATTTCATGATTTTATAACAGTCGTTGAGCAGCCGACCCATTTTTCGGAGCTAGTAATGTTCAGCTCCGTAGCCTTGAAATTTTGAACCCAATACAGAAGACAAGGGGATCAAGTATTGGGAGAAATTTGCTTTCATGGTGGGCTTTCTGATGGAATTAACCCGCATTTTCGTTACATGGAGAGGAAAGAGAACCTCCCACGGTTAGCCTGTCAGCAAAGGGACCCGTCTACCACTGAGGATATTTCACGGTGCAAACCAGATGTATCGACCCGCCATGTCTGGGACCCGGTTCACCTCATTAGAAGGCTCTATCCCCTGAGCGGCTCTATATCAAGATATTCAAGGCTTCACGTGAAAGTAGTGTCTATCTATACCTTAAAATTATGGACTTCAAACTAAATTTGTTATAATATATTCAGGAGCATATAAAAAGAGCTTGATTTTGAATCGCTAGTAAAATGTTCCTAAATTTGGTAAAAATTCAAAGGTTCTTTACTTTATGAAAGTTCTTCCCGCTTCACGCCAATACCAAATAGGATCAAAAACCCAAAGAATTCTGAACTTAATGAAGAAAGCAAAAGAACTTCTAAATCAGACTTATTATTTTACTTTCGATACACAGGAAGAAACCTATGAAGGCTTCGGACCAGCCAAACGCTGTGTAAAGCGTGGAGGGAGCGGGTTCGAATCCTTCTGCTAAATCGAGTGTATCTTCATGCTGTCCCACTATCTGTCCTTCCATTTGACAAAGGTTTATAAGCCTAAATTGAGCTCACAAGCCTGCAAATGTGTTGTAATTCCAATAAAGCATTTGACCTTGAACACTAATTAAGGTTACATACATACCAATCGGATCATGTCATATCAATCAAAAATTACAGCTCAAAAGAAAAACCAGAACTAAGTGTTTGGGTGTCATTGTAGTGTGTATAGTTAATATACTCTAGAATGGGATATTGCTTCAATCGCCACAGCTTCACTTGTATAGAGAGGCTACACTCGTCCAGAAAGGAAGTACATCAAGGCACAGACCATCTTTCCCCGTTAAAAAAGAGGGTAATTTTTACAACCTAAGACGCAATAAATGAAGAAAGAAAAAGCCGGTAGAAACAGAATTTTTTAATTTCTAACAAAACCTAAGAAATCGAAAATACTCTTCGAGTATTTTTGTTCGCCAATCTTACAAGAAGTGACTGAATGTGTAATGAAGCTTTTTTTGACCATAACTACTGAATTACTTATCGAAATTTGTTTGTTATACTTTTAAGGTCGTGGAAATGCTGTAATCTTTAGCAATTTCAGCAACCGAGAATCAGAGTAAGGAAGAAATAAAAACTGATGATAAAACTCCGTAGAATAAATATTTTTTACTAATTTGTTGTTGCAGTTCATTTACGTCTCACTAGAGTTGCACAATGGGCAATTAGCGATGGTCTGGGAAACATCCCTGAAGATGATCCGAAGACATGGCATTGAAATTTTGATTTCTCTGCAGAGGGGATGACACCCCTACTTCGGTAACCCGACGACCTGCACGCGAAGTCGAGCACTTTACGGTAGAGGTAGAGCACTTTAACGAAGACCAATACCGCACACCCCGGTCCCTACGCAGACTAATCCAAGTGGTAACCCACCCGCACACTGACAGCAGCCAGAGATGCTTGACTTCGGTGATCTGTTGGGAACCGCGTCTTAACGTTCAATCCACTGCTGGACAGTTTATTCTGAAAATTAAAAGTATCCTCTTCGAAAACAAATAAACAACGAAAAATATCCTGATTTCTTTTATCTTGTAGAAGAAATTTGAAACTTTACTACAATGTTTGTTTTTTGTGTTCTTTCAATTTGAACTCCTGTATTACACCATTATTTATACATTTTATGTAATTATGATTAGCACAATGGGCATTAAATTTAATTTCGTAACCCTTTAATTGAAAAAAATATTAATCACTATTAACTACGTGCTGTATTTTTTTTTTTCATTTAAGGAGGAAATTGCCTTTTCAAAAATTCATAACTGGATATAGTCTTCGTCTCACATAGTTTTGGCCGGGTTTCAATTCCTTGTGCAAAATACTGGGTTTCTGGTGAGTGTTAGTGGTTTGGAATCCACTCTAATGTTTGCCTTGGTGTTTGCAGAGATGGAAAAGTCTGCGCATGTTAGGGTGGGTAGAGTAGCGTCGTGCGAAAGCCGAGTGAGTCTGTGTTCCATCTGTGTTCCAATCAAAGTTATGATAGTACAGTGTCTTGTTCATGGTCAGCATTATTTTTAGATCATCTTTTAGGATAAATTTATGACTGTCACCAATAGAGCACTAGTGTAACTCAAGGGCAATGTTAACGAACACTCAAAATTACAGGTAGAATTTCTTCGCGGAAAAATTATGAATTTCTCAATTTTGTGAAGCATAAATAGTCAAGTTTAAAAAAGAATTTCTCGCATTTAAACCTAGAACTGGCAAAAGAACGACGTTTCAGTATTGGCTAAAACATTCGATATGTCCCATGTACATACAAATTCTTCAGAAAAAAAAAATAAAGCGGCTATTGTAATAGTTGGTTTTTCATGAAGAAAAAGTCTAAGGCAGATATTTTTTTAAATTTTATTTACAAAACTTTTTGTTCGATTTATATAAAAATTCACTACTTTTAGGGTAAGCTAAAATATTGGTTTGACAACTTGATATTTCTATGAGAAATATAAAGCACTCATTAAAGGACCTGCTTCCAAATAAACTTAGCGAAATTTTTCTTGTCATTTAAATATTTCATTTTTTAATTAAATATCATTTTATATTTTTTAAAAATAATCGCTCAAAAACACTTCTGTGTAATTACTTTTTTTCAATATTAAACATGTTAAGGAATAACATTGTTCATTCTAATAAAGTGGGTTAAACCACTCATTGGATCAGTAGTTACAAAATCAATCGAATTATTTAATTTGCTTTATTAGATTTCTTATGCAAATAGTTGACGCTACAAGAAAATATTTTCCTTATCCTACGATGATTTAATTATTTCTGCGAAAGAGTACAAATAATTTCACGAAAGAAGATCCATGATTTCTAGTAAACTTAATTTATTAGAAAGACTTAGGCCTAACAATATTATATATTTCGAACTATGATACATGTCCATAATATGTTCTTAAAATGGCGCATAGAGTTTCGCAGTTGATTTTGGTAAAATGACATCTGTAAACAATAAATAAGTTACACATGGTATTTAAATGCATGTTTTAGAGATTTAATGCAGGTATTAGTACACATCGATTTCAAAGGGCTGTTCTTAACTAACATCGTAAGGAATATTTTGCTCATTTTAAACACGAAATATTCTTGGTATGAGGAAGTATAGTTTTTTTTTTCTAAAGATGCCACCAGTTTTTCATTTATCTTTTGTTAAATTTTAATTAATATTTATATATTCGAAAGCCTTTTTTTTTCAATTATTTAAAAACGTGGATAAATTGAAACTATAGTTTTAACATTAAATGTTTGTAACTTAGCTAACTGAAAAACGTTCCAAGAATCTTAAAATTAAAAGCATAGTAGGTAGGGTTTAGGAATTTCGGTTCGTTTAAAATTTGGAGATTTTTTTAGGATTTTCAATAACATTTAGGAATTTTCGAGGATGTTTTTAGAGATTATTTAAGGAGTTGTAAAAAAAAAAAAAAAATAGGGATTTTAGTTGTTTTTCGAGTTTATTAATTATTATTCATTATGAATTCATATTAATAATTATTAATTCAAATTAATAACTATTAATTCGTATTAATAATTACTCATTATTAATTATTATTAAGAAATTTAATTACTTTCAAATCAGAACTTTAATTTTTATAATTTGAAAGAGAGCTAACTCAGCTCACTTGTTGGAATACTTCCGAATATTTTTGTTTTGAACTTTTTCCATTATTTCTCATTATTTTAAACCAGTTCATAGTTCTATCTTTTTCTATTGAAGATTAAAAATATATATATTTAATAGAAACTTTCAGTTCATTTTCATAGCTCTCCTTTTAGCGCAAATTTAAAGATTTAAACATTTTTTGTCTAATATTGCGCAACAGAAAATAAAAAAAAATAACGCTCTTATTATTATCATTTCATACATTGCATAGATTGGTGACATATATTAATTTTTTGGAAGAAAATTATTTTTTCTTTTTCAATTTAAAATCTTATCACAAACTATTATTTGCCTATTTTAGTTGCAGTACTTTCAAGAACTATTAAATCATATTGCAATATTTTTATTCTTTTTGTAATAAATGTTTAGGATACGGATAGCAATTGTTGTTTATGAAATAATTCTTTATCCACCTTTGATAAGTCCAGCTCTTATTGAATCAGGATAAATACAAGTCGTGAATATATGTTTATATTCGACTGTTCTTTAGCAAACGTGTCAAATTTAATAAAATTTATTCATCATAAATTAATTTTAATTATAAGAAGTTGCCAAATTTGGAGGGAAAAAAACATTATATAGACTGATTTAGACTATTAAACCAAACAGTAGCCTCGATAATGCTAAAACGTTAACAATGTTTTTTGAAGCTCTGTTGACAAGAAAAATATTTTTAAAAAAGAAATCACACTTTAAGTGGCTTACACTTGATGCAAAACGATGACCATACATATCAAGAATTATCTGGACTTCAGAATCGAAAAATAACTTATGTATTTTAAAAATTAGTAAATTCTTAAAAATCACAGCGGTATTTTTACACCTAGATGAAAATAATCAACAGTGCCTTATTCTCAGTTTTCGCAAATTTTTATAAGCCCAGATAATGCAGCATTGGAGTAAGTTTTTAAATATTAAAAAATTGGAATACAAACGCATACCACAAAACTGTGGCTTTTCTCCTTATTGACGTTTTGCGCCATTTTCAAAATAAGCATAGATAACCCTATTTTTAGATAAGCTAAATTAATCCTAACAGTCAAGAGTAATTGTTGCAAATTCACAGTAGTTATGGAAATGGTATATTATTTGCAAAAAAGTTTCATTTCATCTGACGATAAAGTCTTCAAAAAAACAACCTTAACTTTACCGAGAGTATAAGGAAATGTTCTCAATTCTATGTGTTTACTTTTGAAATAAAATAGAAAATCTATTTGACGAATTCTGTTCGAAATATATTGCAGTATCTCTTCTCAAAATGCATTACGAATTCTAATTCACCATGTCACAAATTTTCAATAGTGCTTTGTTTCATTTTTATTTAACATCTTTTTACAATTAAAAGCCATATTTAAAATTATATAAATGGAGTCTGTTAAAATAGCTTTGACAGTATAAAATCAGTCTTCAAGAACTTTTTTTAATTCTCGATTTTTTTAGAATGGACGGAAATTTTTAAAATTCAGATTACGTATCTTTTGAATTTTATATCTAAGACATGTTATTGTCTAAAAATATCATTTTAAATGCAAATAAAATATTCGAAAAAGCAGTGTTGATATCTGAACCATATCAAAAAGAAATTTTGAAGATTAAGAAAGGAAGACCATTAGGAAAGTACCTTTTGTGCCATAAATAATTGTAATTAAATAAAACAAGAACTTAAGGAATATAATTAACGGCGACCCAGGCCATTGGGCCCATACGCCAAGTATTTGATGCCTCGTCGAAGAACAGAACCCGAGATCAGCACGGAGTGCAGGGAAAGGGACTCAATTGGCACAAGGCCCCGAGCCACGCAAGATCAAAAACACCACATGTCGCAGTCGACGGCCAAAGGAGAAAATTAAACGAGAGTCCGAACCCACAGGATGACGGCGTCAACCAACACTGACGGGCTGGGCCGACAGCAGTGGGCGTCCGCCACACTGGTCCCAAGACTGGAAAGCCCTAAGTTTAGCTGATGCCAAAACCCAGCAAACCTTTATTAAAAACAATTTTTCAATATAGCAAATATTAAAATATTAAAAGCGTTGAATTACAATCAATCGATGAGTGCCCGAGGGCTCACAATTCCGGAACTGTTGGTTGGTGGATCAGGAACCAACTCTTCTTGTATTGGATTCTGGTTCTTAACTTTTTGCATGCCCACTGTAGTGATGGGCAGCTGGAGTGTGTAGTGCAGTGGTTCGTCCTATGTTCAATTTTGAATCTTGTGTTGGTCTCTTTGCAATTTATGCAGGAGCTCTTATTTTTGCAACTATCTCTCTTGTGTCCAGTTTCGCCACAGTTGACACAAATTTCCTCATTGGTGCATGTTTTAGCCATATGACCAAATCGATAGCATTTATAACATCTAAGTGGACGTAAAAATTCTCTGACCTTATAAGACTGCCATCCGAGATTTAGTCTTCCTCTTCTAATAATCTTAGTGAATGTGAAAGAATCTACTTCAATTATCCAATGGACTCCCTGTCGACTTCTAATTTTGAATAAGCCCTTTAATTCAGCTCCTCTCAGCTCTTTGTTACTGTCTTCGAGGTCTTATTTTTCATAGGACTCATTTACTTCATAAAGAATCACTCTAGGATTTTTTTCTTTTTCGGAGTTTCGCAGATTAGTTATTTGTCCAGTCCCGTGTCTTTATCTGTTTCTCAATCTTTTTAATGTCGCTCTTATTTTCTACTTGGTGGAGGATTCCTCCATTCCTTATCTTTTTTATCTTGTTGAGACTCAATCTAATGCTGGCTGGGTCAATATTCTCTCTCAAGACCTTTTCTACGTCCGTGTCGACTTCGGTATTCCTTGGCTTGATGGTTATGCAGTGTGGGGTGTGCACCTGTGGGACCACAATGGCGCTTTCAAGGCTTCCGCATATGTTGTTTTCTGTTTCTTATTGTTTGACTTGATCATTTCATTGAGAGCTTTTTCGGCTTCATGTTGTAGTCCCCTGGTGTATGATAGAAGTCGATTTTGGACTACACTTGCAAAGTCAAATGCTGTGTTTGACAATGTGAGCTGCAAGTCAGCTTTTTACCCGAGTTTGCTTCAATGAGCAATTTTTCTCTCAATACATGAGCGGCCCATACTTGTTGCGATTCATCGAAAAACTCAAAAAGGTCTTCTGGAAATAGAAACTCTGCAACGTCACTCAACACCATGATTGTTGTAAAAAATAAATCACTTAAAATCAGTTAAAGTAAAATACTGTTCTTCGGTTTAAACACTGAGTGTACATAAAATCACCTCGTAAAAAATCAATCTCAAAAGAAGATTTTAAGAGCTGTCCAAACACGTGTCACCCTCGAACAGCGTTGAGGTGCAGAGCGGATATGAATTAAAAAACATTTCTAATTAAAAATGAATCTACTTTTTTGACATAAAAGAATCGAAACGTAATGAAAACAATTTTTACCAAAATCTTAAAATTTACTCTTTCGTTTTCCGAATATAAACTGAAAATTAAAAGTTTTCCGTAAGGACCACCCTCAATGTGTACTTAAAGAATTCTCATCAAAAATAAAAGCAAAAAACTACACTCATCACTGTCGCTACCTAATATTTTACCGATGAAAAAAAAAACTATTGATATTTGACCGATTTCAGTAGCAAAAGATAAATGTAATAAAAGCAAAACAGGTAAAATTAGAGATTGAAACTTGAAAAAAGCTTGTTAGAAGCACTTTCAATTCCTCTCGTTTCCACCCGCAATAAGACCTGTCTTGTTGTTTAATACTAATGCTTTCCTGTACCATGATTTGACAGATTTTGAAACGTTTTATTTTTCCTCGTTTAAATATTAATTTGCAGCCCCCAGTGAGCATACTTATTTGTTTTAATTTTTGATGAGGATTTTCAAACATTCATATTATGAGTGGTCTTTGCGGAACACCCTTTATAGACTTGAAATCTTTACTTTTGACGAAATGATGATTATCTGACATTAAGAACTACTTTGTTAGCATAGTTTGTTTATGTTCGTTGAGTTTTAATTAAGGCACATTTCACTACAGCCATTTTTAGTTTTCTAGTTGTTGCTAAACTTATTCTAACCATGTTGTTGTTGCTTATCCTCTCTGTCTGACGGAGTCAGACAAGATCCACGAGTTCATTGACTGAAAGGAATTCGAAGACTAGGAGAGGATTGCTAAAGAGATCCTCCTTAAAGAGTCCCATGCAATCCAAGATGTGATCAGGAGAAGCCTGATGAATTTGGCACTTGGTGCAGGTGACGAAGGTTTTCCTGCCCTCGTTCATCCTAAACATATTCATATTTAGTTATAAAATGCCTCAACTCATCGAAATCTACTGGTCACAAAAGAATGCTAGTCGGAAATTGAGATCTGCATTTTTTTATGATATTTTGCTTAGAAAAATTAAAAGGGATTTTATCAGATTTTGTTTAGACAAATGAGTTTAAATTATAAATCATTTTACAACTGCAATTTTCTCAGACGGTGCAGAACTCATTTTCATGTATTAAAGCACTTGTTAAAACCTCAGTTTGTCACGAAAGAATGATAGTTTAAAATTGAGATCTTTTTTTATTAATATTAATCATATTTCGCTTTAATTTAAATTATAGTTTATTTAACTACAGGCATTTTTAATTTCTCAAGCGTTACAAAATTTATTTTCATTGCTTGAAAAGCACGAAAAGCCTAAACGCTTCGTTAAATAAAATTCGACAATTATACATTTAATTCTACTTTTTATTAGGGTTTGTAGGTTAAATTTAACTTTACACCATTTTCATTACTGTAACTTTTTAATTTCTGCTGGTCAGGTGGCCGAGCGGTTAGCGTGCCTGACTGCGGAGCTAGTGGCTGCGGGTTCAAATCCCGCTCTGGGCATGGATGTTTCTTTATCTCTCTTTGTGTTCTATGTCCTTTCTCCTTCGTGTGTGATTGTGTGAATGTGACCCACCCTGTTGTGTGACGTGGGCAACACTGCTCCACCGCCGTGGCTTCGCCACAGGTGCCCACTGGGTAACGAGAAGAGGGTAGCACTTTCTGGCACTTTCTGAGGCCAATGGACAATAGTTCCAAGTGCCCGCCATTAAAAAAAACTTTTTAATTTCTCAGTTTATCAGTATATATCAGGATGTATTTATTTTTATCAGTTAAATTTTAAAACTAAATGTCTAAGCTGCTAATAAAGTCCAAACTACTAATACAGCATCTAAATAACTAATTCTATCGAAACTCATGCATTTAATGGTAAGTAAAAGTACGATTCTTTTAGTTACGCCACACTAGAGCTACTTAATAGGCCATTGGCGACGGACTTGGAAACATTCCAGAGAATGATCCGGACGTACTATACATACGTCACATCCTGTTTTACAAGAAGGACGCATTCACACACCATCCATTCATCCGCAAATTGTAATTTTGACCTGAACCAGAGCACGATCATTCTGCGATACAGTAATCCAAAGGTATTGACTTTTTATGGGAAGTTGGAGTGACCTGAACAGATTTAGAGTGCACCAGTCACCATTTTGTACGCAGGGAGTCTTCGACCAGAGGGGATAAAACACATGACCTCTCGAGCATGAGTCCAACGCTTTACCAGCTAGGCTACCCCGGTCTTTGATAAGTAAAGGAGTATTTATTAATTAATAAAGTAATTAATTAATTTAATTAATTAATTAAGCACGTAAGTAAGTAAGTAATAATTTTATGAATAAAGTCTACATATGTTTGTGTCAGTAAATTAAATCCCTTTTACAACTGACAGAACTAACTTTTTTGTCTTCTTCATCAAACTAAATTTCACATTCGAGCAAAATTCATTAACTGAAGTTAACTATCTAAAAAATAGCTACACATTTTTAAAATTCAAAATAATTAGTTAACCTTAAAAGTACTCTTGAAAAGTGGTTTTTTTTTTTAATCAGTTTTAGTCAGTTTTGGTCGTTTTTCGTCAGTTTAAAAAAGACATCTTAGTTTACATTGTTTTCAAATTTTATTTACTTTCAGACTATAAAAATGCGCATAAAAGTTCATCGTTAATAAACCTTCTTGTTTAGATAGAGACTTTTTTTTGACAAAATAAAAACCAATTATTCACTTACGAAAAATATTTTTTGACCTACATTTAATAAGAAGGTTTTCGCAGTTAGATTTGTTTTTTTTTTCTCTGATTACAAAAAACTTCTGCCCAGAGTAAAAATATAATTTTCTTATTTCATTACATATTTTCTTTCAGGCAGTGGAGATGTTAGACCAGAAACAAAAGAATAAACTTTTTTTTTTTTCAAAAACCCACCTTTCAACTGATACAAATAAAGAAAGAAAACACATTGCCTGTGATCAGAGTTTAGATAAAATGAACTTTTCTTTAAGAAGTTTGCATAAAAAGATGGAGAAAACTGTAAGTTATAAAAATTTTAAAGTAGTGAGAAGAAAAATTGAAAAGGAACGAAATAGAAGAATTAAGCGAAAAAACGTTTTCAATAATAAGATAGAAAAATTATTCAGGAATATACAGAGTTATCTTCATGAATCTGCTTTCTTATTTTAAGTATCAATGTTTGTTCTCGCTTGGTGGATAAATTTAGGGTATTTTTTTCCGGTTCAAAACTTTTCGGTTTATAATAAAAAGGTTCCCCAGTTTGTTTTTAACAGTTTTTACGTTGATTAAGTTAGAGGCAACTTTTTAAAAGATATCTAAACCTATTTTACTATGATATAAAAAAAAACATTCACTTTTATTTACGTAGTATTATCCAAATTATTACAAACTTTTAAAAAAAATTGAAAATGCAAAAAAGCTCTATTTCAATCAAAACAATGTGGTGCAAAAAAATTTAATAAGGAAAAAAAACTTGCATGCGTTTGGATACTTAAAAACAAGTGTGTGATGGACAAATATTTCTTAACGGACATTATTCAGTAGAAATATTTGCAAAATATCTTAACTGAATTATCCTTACACTGCGTAAAAAAAGGTATGCTCAAACTACCAGAATATGGCTCTATTATGGCTAATAATTTAACTTCTCTCTCTATGGAAACACCTAAAATAATGGTATTTTACCGAAGCGCTTTAGTAATGATTTTGGTAAAATTAATAATAAAATATGGTTTTAAAATATGTAATAAAATTCAACGAATGGGGTAGAATTTAGTAATTTTATCATGATACTTTAGAGCAGGGAATAAAATCCGTTCATTTGATTAAATTTAATTTTTAGTTTTATATTTTTTCAAAAGGTGAATTAATAAGAACTATAATTTTGAAAACCAGATTTTTCTGTAAACTGTTACACTATGAATGGAAAAATTAAAAAATGGGTGGTTTAAATACCGTATATTTTGTATTTATTATCCCGAATTAGGTTTTTTTTACCAAACATGTCATTACCACACTGTTAAATAATTTTACCGGAATTTTTTTTCTTCTTGTACAATTTCATTTACTGGGTAGTTATTTTCTCCTGTATATGGTCATTGAGCCGCCAATTTCATACAGTGATATTTTAAGATATACTTTTTAGTTAATTATGATTTAAAACAATCTAGCACTCCCGGTTGGAACTGCAATGAAAAAATTTCAAATTTTCAACTCTATATTTTCTTAAAAGAACGTGATTCTCACAGTAAAAACTTTAAAATGGAGTAAGGGTGATATTTTTGACATGAATAAAGGCAACGATAAACAGAAACAAAGAGAGCTAGCTTGACACATCAATTGGTGTAGAGCGGGTATAATAAGTTTTAGTTTAGTTTCAAAATAAGTTTTTCTACATCGATGCCTAGCGCCACCGATTTTCGAAGCAAAAATATCGTTCCAATTCAATTTCAAGTTTCTTTTATAAGAATTATGTTTAAATGCAGGTATGGTGCGTTTTTATGAAATGTTACGAATTTCTTCGCATTAACTGAAACTATATGAGTTATATAGTTATAAATCCTCATGATCTCAAGCGCATACCTTTAAAAAATACTATCTAAAGTTTTATTTCGATTTGTTAAGAAGATAAGTCTCTTGAGAATTATATAAAAGAAAAAAATTGACGATCAAGTATGAATGAATATTTTAAAAATCAATTTATTATACATTCGTCTAAAAAATTTTGTTTAGAGGAATTTTGCTTATTAAGTAGTTCATTTCATTACCTAGCGGAAACTTCTTCACATAGAAACATTAACGAAACATACATATCGCCTTAAAATTTGAGATTAATTGAAAATAGTCGTGATAATCTACTAATTATGTGACAAAAATTACTTTCTTCAATTCCTATTTATTTATTTATTTATATAATTACTTTACAGTTTCGAAATTGTAGAAAACATGAATGTATTGCCATTCGTTTAAATGAATGAAAAAATTTTTTGAATATGCGTTCCTTTGAAAACATTTTTCAAATCAATAAGTTTCATAGAAATTTTCACATGAAAGCAAATATAATCAATTAATTAAAATAGGAGAGGCGTACTAAAGACGAACTATAAAGCATATAATGATTCATGAACTGACCACTTTTTTGTTTTATTTATTTTCAAAAGAAATTTAATTTACTGTTTAAGCAACCAAATTGGTGAACTTTACAAGTAAATCGCCAAATCTATGAGCTACGATTAAACTATCTACAATAAATCTATTTCTGGGTAATCTATTTTCGACAATAATTATTAGAAAACTTAAATTCAATATAAAATAAAAATAATTTAGATAAATAAATGAACAAATTTAAATGCGCACAAACAGTTATTCCATAATAGCGAAACTGCCTAAGCGACTTATGATGACAATTCGATACCCCTTCCCTCTCCTCTAACCTTTTTATCAATGTACTAATTTACCTTCTCTAGACAAAATAATAAAAACAATACTAATTAAAAAATCATTTCGCCATCATTTCATATCAAAGATAAAACTTTATTTCAACAAAAATTTCTTCACATTTTTGAATATACATATTCAAGCATCTTTGAATATACATATTCAAGCATCTTTTAATATACATATCCAAGCATCTTTGAATATACATAGTCAAGCATCTTTGAATATGCATATTCAAGCATCTTTGAATATACATATTCAAGCATCTTTTAATATACATATCCAAGCATCTTTGAATATACATAGTCAAGCATCTTTGAATATACATATTCAAGCATCTTTGAATATACATAGTCAAGCATCTTTGAATATACATAGTAAAGCATCTTTGAATATATATATAGTAAAGCATCTTTAAATATACATAGTAAAGCATCCTTGAATATACATATTCAAGCATCTTTAAATATACATATTCAAAAATGCATGGTTAGAGTTTCAAAGCATTTGTGTATTATTTCTTGTGCAGCAGATGATATGGATATTGCAGGTGTTGCAGTTGCTATTATTTCGTGTGTAGTACAAATACTCATTATGTTTGATACATTTGGAAAGCATGTGTAAGGTGCTTAGTATTGAACTTCCTTATTATTTGAATTCTGGTCAGATACAATAAGAAATGTTAGGCCTGCTACATATTTATATATTTAGTAATCATGTTTTGACATTTACTTTAATCTTTACTTTTCTGAAACAAATTTTAAAGACTGAAGTACACAGTTGGAAATTTCTCGGAAAAATGGTTAATTAATTGCTATTTTACCATATTGAGTCAAAACATTCGAATAACCACAAATAAGATGGTATTCAAACTGTTAACTGTGAGAAAAATCGTTTAATAACTGCTTTCATCTTAAACAGTTGATTAACCAGAATTTTATCGCCCCAACTAGATCCTTTTATTGTTGGCCACTTACTTCTTTGAAGGTGGGTGCATATTATAGCCGAGAGGGCTAATCTATAAAACTCAGGATACGGGGGCTCGAGTCCCAGTGATGACACCACACTATTTCCCCCATTCCCTTCAACTCTAGAAAAGTTTTCAGCGTCCTTGTGACAATAGACTATTAGAGTACGATGCTCTCATTCACACATAGATGGCAGCACCTTAAAACAACTTAACACAAAAAGTCTAGTATTTTTCCAGGTAAAAATTGTACTTTACCGTAAACATTACGGTCAATTGGTGGAACAGACTGCTGCCGGCTATTTTACCTTAATTTTAGTATGAAAATTTTAACATTGTATGCCATTGAATTTATTATTGTTATACAGTGTTTACTATCACTCGTGCTGTCACTTTAGCACATATATTCTCAAAAGTTTTAAATCTCATTAAATTAAAATAAGGTCCTTATATTTTTTGAAATCCACCTTAATCAGCCTTAACACCTTGACTAACCCAAATATTGAAGAAAAAAGAACTGTTTTAATTTTAATTTCGTTTACTTTTTTAGGTGTTTATTTTATTTAATTTTTGAAATTTTAAGTAAAAATATATCATGAGCCTAATAAACTGATTGATTTTATATTCTAGTAACAATTATTTGTTTCATTTTTTGAATAAAATTATTTGAGGTAAGCGATGATTGTGAAGTTTTGCTCAAAGATTAATTATATTTAATTTTTAAAGATTAAATTCATATTTAATAAGCATGGGTAATTTTTATAAGTTTAGAATTGTAATTAGTTTGATAAGATTGTTAGAAAAAATAGTTGCCACATCTGCCCTGAATTTGTATAAATAAGAAATTATTCACTTGACTATTCTAATGTGATTTTCCATTGTGCTCTATAAGTTTATTTCAGTTTTCAGAAGTTAAGAAGAAAATTTTTATCAAAACTTAGGATAAAAGACTAAATTAAGAATACGAATTAAAGATTAGTTCTTTCTTATAAATTTGAGAACTGAGTTTTTTCTTTTCCTTTTTCATTTTTTTTCTTTTTTTTTAATGATAGAAAGTTTATGAGATTTCCCTTCCAAATGAAATTTGACTGGAGAACTATTTTTCTGAATTGTCGCATTTTAAAATAAAAATTTTTTAAATGTTTAAAATCAAAGGCTTATAAAATTAAATGATATTTTTCTTCCCTCAGAACTTATTTTTAATTATTTTTAAAGAATTTACAATTAGCTATTTGAAATGAGTAAAATAAAGTAAATATTATAAAATTAATAGACTCGGAAAAATAAATTTTGATGCACCGGAATTTAATATTTAAATTTACAATCAATTGGAATGCTTCATAAGCGCCATCTATGAGGGAACAGGAGAAATTTAATTTATTGAACTTTTTTGAAGATAATATATTTTGAAGTATATTTTTAATATTATTTCACATTCTGTGCTTAAAAGATAAAAATAGTTTAACGTTATACAACAGTTGTTTTAAACTTACGTGTAAAAATTTTAAATATTTCATAGTCCAGATAAGTATCTTCAAAAATCTTGAAAGAAATTTTAAGTTACGTGACTTGTCCGTCCGACAAAAACAAAATAAAATAAAAAATAACATTCATCTAAAAATGCTATTCTACAGCTGTAACTATTTCTTTCTTTTTTTTTCAGAATATTTTGATTTATTTTGATTTATTTTCAAAATATTTGACATATGATTTCTACCAAATATTAGAAACTTTTTTTATAGTTTTTAAAGATGTTGATTACTTCGCATCATACTGTTTGATCTCCTCTCATTTAACAAATAATTACATCAGAATGTGATTTATCATAAGATCTGAGAAGCCTCCACATTTTTTGGGGCCACCTAAATGAAACAAATATGTTTTTCTTATCAAAATTGTCTATTAGAATAATAAGTAAATAAAAATTAAGCTAAACTCTTTTTTGCTAAGATATCATTATGTTATATATAATTTAAAAGCATTTCGTGAATAAATTTATCATAAATTTATCACGACCCCCGACAGTTCTTTTAGTTGAAATCTGTGCATTCTTTTTATCATTAAGTTTAATGGTACTTTATGGGCTGACAGTGGGGTGCATCTTAAAGTGCCAATAAGTTTCCCCTCAATAAGTTGGGTCCGAATTTACCAAATTAAATCATGAAATTACGTCAATGATAGAATGTTGCCGTTTTTAAATTGGTGATTATATAAACATGGCAAAGAAGAAAAGATTCGATCTTATTCTATTTCAGAAGTTTATTTCTTCTGGACGTAAAATTGATTAGGAAATTTTGAATAATTTTTTGTCACGAAATTTTTTTATTAGATTTTAAAATTTAATAACATTACAAAAGCGCGCGTTAGATTGAATTTTAATTCAAAATTATTTATGAGTTGCAACTAAAATTTATCGTACAGATATTATTATAATAATTAATATTATTATAATCATTAGGACGCACTGTACTATTTTAATAATTACATGTTTTGCTCGAATGCAATACTTTTATATTTAAAGACATATGTAATGGGTTTTTATTTAGGAGATATTTTATGTACTTAATATTTGCATAAATATATTATTTTTTTATCATTACAATGTTAACTAATTGATAGACGAACATAAACCAAATCGGTCGTGTCAAAACAATGTATAGTTAAACATAGAATCTTAGAGAGCAATTATTTTATAATAAATAATGGAAAAGAAATCCTTCCTTTTTTCAAAAAAGGAATTCATTAATTCTATCAAAGAACAGAAACAAATTAATTCTATCTACCATAATATTTCAATAATATAAGGATTTAATAATATAAGGAATCTACTAATAGATAAATATTTAAACAATATTTAAATAGTAAATTTTTGATTCATTGTTTTTAATGTTTCTTTGATAAGATGGGTCAATTACTAACATATAACATACCATAATACTTATTTTTTAAATTAAACTGGTTTCGTTACGTAATTAATTGATGAACAAATTTTTGCTAGATTTTAGATTTTATTTATTAAATTTTACTTATTATTGTACAGCGAAATGTTTCGGACAAATTGCTGTTTTAACCGACTTTTTTATTCAAAAATCTTGATTACCTAGAGAATTTCATATAATTTTTTAATAACAGTTGTAAATTAAGTCCTTATTTTTTCTTTTTTTTTTTTTTTTTAAATATTCAGTTTCTAGGATCTATGTATATATAATCTATGTTTATATGATTCTATTTCTCAGTTGATATTTAATATTGGTATGTCGAACTAGTTTACAAAATAAATTTCCCTCCATTAAAATTTTTTCAACAAAATAAATT
This sequence comes from Parasteatoda tepidariorum, assembly GCF_982258835.1. NCBI lineage: Eukaryota > Metazoa > Arthropoda > Arachnida > Araneae > Theridiidae > Parasteatoda > Parasteatoda tepidariorum. The sequence goes on along the minus strand of NC_141765.1, from coordinate 2,863,145 downwards.
GTAAAAATAAATTTCTACTGTAGAAAAGTTTTTGCAGAGTTGGAATATTGTTCAATTCGGAATTAATTTATGATTTCTAAAAGTAATTAAAGAAGAAATTTTTTAGACATTATTTATTGAATTTTATTTTTATACGGTGAAATTTCAATGACGAATTAACGCTTGAATCGCTTTTTTTATTCGAAAATCTTTATTACCTATGGAATTTTATAATTTTTTTAATAACAGTTCTAAAATGAACCTTTCGTATTTTTTTAATGTTTTGTTCCCATGAACTATGCCCATATAATCGCCGGTCAATTGGCAGAGCGGTTAGCGTGCCTGACTGTGAAGCCAATGGTTACGGGTTCAAATCCCGCTGAGGTCATGGATGTTTCTCTCTCTTTGTATGTTGTTCTCTGTTGTGGGAATGTGTGGCCTACCCTATAAACGGGTGTCTGTGGGTAATGTTACTCGCCTCCGTCACTTAGGTTCACGGGTGCCCACTGTAACAATAAATGAGTCCAAGGTGAAGAACGAATGATCTATATAATCTGTGTCCTATCTATCCATTGCATTAAAAACATTTCTACAAAATAAATATTAAAAGAAATTTCTAATGAATAATAATTTACGCTTAGCTAGAATATTGTTCAATTTTGAATTACAAATTAATCTTGATGTGGCTTAACATTAATTAAGATATACAATGCTAAAATTATTTTTCTTATTTATTTAAAAGAAGGGGAACAAAATCAAGAAATATGTCAATCACCTTGGATAACAAGACTCATTATGGTAACCAAAAAAGCTATTTAAATTATATTTACAAAAGGAATAATCAAATTCAATCCTATCAAGTAGTATTTATATATATTTCGTAAGAAATACAAAAAACTAAATTTTAAATTTTTAACTCTACAGTTACGAAAGTTATATTTCATGCGAAATCATTCACACCATTTATATCACAACGAAAATTCAATAGTTTAGTTTAAAAGTAAAATAAATATATTATTTTCGCCTTTTTTCTGTTTAATTAGTTTCGTTATAAAATTAATGGAGAATTCATAAGATAAAAACCAAAGAGCTGTAAAGGTACGTAATTTCCACTCTTAAAATAAAAATAAAAAAAGTAAAGGCATTTTTTATCCATTCATGAAAAGCTTTTGTAAGATAAGAGAGAAAGTGTGAAGCATTATTGGATTTTTTTGCTCCTAAATCGAGTAGTCGTTCACAAAATCGCCACATGAGACCAAATCTTGTCATGGCGTAACATAAGGTCTCCTGACATGCCATAAATTTTTACTTTTTCCTTCTTTCTATGCAAAACTGATAGGGGCTCTGTTCCAAATAATCTATTTGTCTTGCCCTAAATAATGTTCGAAAATTCTTAATTACCTTTCTCTCCTTTATATAAATAATAAGTTCATTTTTAACTATTGTTATGAATAATTAGAACATTTCCTGAATAAAAATGAACATTATTTTTGAAATGCTCCTCTCTCATCTTTAACTATGCAGGTTTAGTAAATGTTAATATTCATGTACATTTTAGTAGTCCAAATAACAAAAGATTTAAACATATTTAGAGTTGAAAATTAATGTTTAATAAGGAAAAACACTATGTGAAAAATCGCAAATTAGGAGGACTATTATTTGAAAAATTCAAACCTAATTTTACTTTAAATTCGGCGTTGAGTAGCTATCTCAATTCTGAGTTTACGACTATCAATATTCACAAAAGATGCAGGCATTCTTCTGTGATACACCGAAGACATTATCACCCCCCTCCATCTATAACAATGGGGGTTGATCTTCTAATAATTTCGAACCCAAAAGGAACCTCTTCGATGACTCAGGGGATAGAGAGTTCACCTTCCAATAAGGTGAACCGGGATCGGATCCCAGCCATCCGCATCCGGCTCGCACCGACCACAGTGCTGACGTGAAATATCCTCAGTTTGAGCCCCGTCAGGCTAACCGAGAGAGATTCTCGCGGTGTTCCTCTCCATGTAACGCAAATGCGGGTAAGTTCCATCAAATAGTCCTCCATGAAGGAAAATTTCATTCAATACTTGATCCAGGTGTTCCCTTGTCTTCTGGATTGGGTTCAAAATTATAAGGCTACGGAATTGAACATTAGTAGTGGCAAACCCAAGAATTGGGTCGACTGTTCAACGACTGTTATAAAATAAAAATTACAAAGAACATCTGAATCAAGCATTGATACAAACTAGCCTTCGTGGAGAACTTTTTATAGAATTTACTCTCATATACGTTACATGAAGAAGAAAACCACGGCACCTCCACGGCTGATTAGCCAGACAGAAGGGAGATTCTTACAAATAATTTGAGACCTCTGATGTGTATACTTTCATGACTCAGTTTAAGAGAAGGGCTCGAAAAATATACTTTAAGTGTGGTTATCCAATACCTCCTAGAGAGGAATCAAGCCCCACAACGGGTTACTATAGGCGATGATGACGTAGTAGAGTTAGGCCCAGAGGAAAACCAGTCAGGGTAGCTATTTTTACGAAAAACTCCGAATCTGATCAAACGAGCCATTGGCGATATTCTGAAGTATTGTAACCTGTGTCGGCATTCAGCCAATTGGCGAATATTTTTGATTTGAATTTGTAAACAACCGGCGGTGTTCTGATGTCAACGTTCTTCGTAAAATTTATATTTATTCTACAAATGTTATAAATGTCAGCATTAATTTAATTCTTAGTGTTATGAATAATTGTATATGAGTGCTGTGTACCAAACTGCAGAGGAAATTACAAAGTTGATGGTACAAAAGTATCAGTTTTTCGACTTCCCAATACGTAAGAAATGGCTTGCCGCCATGCCAAGAGATTTTGAAGTTGCAAAGAATTCTAAAGTGAGTAATATTTGTTTTTATTTTTAAAAATTTAATTATGATTCTTTATTATATTTTTACTAAGAGTAAATTATTTTAAATTGTGGATAAATTAATTATGATAATTAAGTTGTTCTTATCAATCATATCGCAAACTATTGTAATAAATTTTGCGTATAATGATAAAATAACTATATAGCTATTTTTATATATATAGTTATTTTTATAGAGTTTTATTTTATAAAAATATTAATAATTTTAGTATTTTATTAAATTTTTGCTCAAACTTTAAACATTTTTGTTTGACCATAATATATTGTAACTGCTTAAAGTAAAAATGTTTTTATTTGATTATGAAATTTAAATCTATTAATTTTTCATACATGAATATAGTATATACTATTTATTTTAAACGCTCATATAAATATTGTATTCATTTTGTTATAGGTATGTGAGATGCATTTCAAGGAAAATGACATTAGAGAAGAAATGTTAAATGACATTAGAATTATTTTCAAATGTTACTAAAAGTTAATCATATTTCAGTAAAATTTATGTTTACATTTTATTTATCATTTTTTGAATTTGAAATTTAATAAAATATTTGTTATCTAAGGTTACTTACTTTATTTTAGTTTATCAGTGTGATGGGTAAAAATTATACTTTTTTAAATGTTACTGACATATTTATTTTACTGAACATATTTCAGTAAAATTTGTGTTTACATTTCATTTATAATTTTTTGAATTTGCTACTTAATAAAATATTTGTTATCTAAGGTTGCTTACTTTAATTTAGTTTATCAGTGTGACGGGTAAAAATTATACTTTTTTAAATGTTACTGAAAGTTTAACATATTTCAGTAAAAACATTTTATTTATCATTTTTTGAATTTGCTACTTAATAAAATATTTGTTATCTAAGGTTGCTTACTTTATTTTAGTTTATCAGTGTGATGGGTAAAAATTATACTTTCTTAAATGTTACTCAAAGTTTAACATATTTCAGTAAAATTTGTGTTAACATTTTATTTATCATTTTTTTGAATTTTTGCTATTTAATAAAATATTTGTTATCTAAGGTTGCTTACATTATTTTAGTTTATCAGTGTGATGGGTAAAAATTATACTTTTTTAAATGTTACTGAAAGTTTTAGCATTTTATTTATCATTTTTTGAATTTGCTATTTAATAAAATATTTGTGATATAAGGTTGCTTACTTTAATTTTAGTTTATCACTTCTAACAATCACACTTCCACAGGAAAAAAATACAAACTATAATCATGCTTTTGATATGTTTTTTTTTCTATCTAAACCTTGTTTGAAGACTGCATTTGATTTTCTAAATTTTCCTAAGCTCATTTTATGTCATTGTTTATAAACAATTTCTATTTTATTTCGTATGCTCTAGCTCTAATAACATGCAAAACATAATCATTAAAATCCAAAATAATCATCTACTAAAAATGTAAGTATCATATTATAAAAATTAGACCCCTTCTTAGTTTTATGCTAAAACTATAATAATAATAAATGTGTAAGATCCCTTTAAAAATATATTTCTTTGTTTTTAATCCATACATTTTATAACAAAAAGGTAGATAAAATTTTCCAATTTATAAAATAAAACTGGTATTTAATGCTTAAAAATATTTTATTTTCATTCACACAGCAGTTATTTTTGTTAGAATTGATTTATTGTTAATCATTTCTGAAAACAAATAGATATATTAAGCATTTTTACACAATTTAAGAACATTTAATCTAGACAAAAAAAATAATAATAATAATTTGTAGAAAGTAAAAAATTAGTAGAAGAGTAACGAAAAAGTGTCGAGAAACAAGAAGAAAAAAATCGTCAGAAGTGATCAGCAAATCTGGGCCTAACTGTATGAGTCATCGTTTTGCGTCCTTCGGCTTTCTTCCCTTCTAGGAGGTATTGGGTTATCACACAACATTCAACATAATTACTCTCCACATTTATATTAAAAAAAGAAATAAGGTAAAATGTACTTCCTAATTTTGAAATATTTACACTCTATTATAAAATAATTTGAAAAGCATAAGCTGTCTCGGTATGCTTTATTTTACTCCAAATTAATATTTAAAAAAGAGAGCGAAAAAAAAACAGGAAAGTGTCGGAAGAATATAGGTCTCGTTTTGAAACTTTTCTCTTAGAACTGAGTTAGATAAATCTTTCGGGGTGACAAATTATTGTTCAGCAGTTGTTTCTAAGTAGTGCAGTATAGAAACGAACAGTAAAATATTTTTTGTCAGAAAAGAAGAATTTTACTCTGCCTTCACATTAAAAGACAACTTCTTTTAAACATAAAAAAATTCCCTACTGTATAAATACGAAACTTATTTTATATAATTTGAATAGAAAATGTGAATATAGTGTTTTTCTATCTTTTACCATAAAAGGCAAAGTTCACAGGTCGGTTTTAATCTCTTCAAAACAAACATTCAAGTCGGAGGGATATGTGATAATTTTTTCTTTTATTTTGTATTAGACGTAAAGGATAAAAGCAACAAAAACTCTTATTTTGAAGTTTACGGAATGTGAACATTATATAGCGTATGCATATGTTACACAAAAACAAAAGTTCATTTTGTCAAGAATGATTACTTGCACTTTTCAATGTACTCAAGCTTTCTGATTACCTATCAGTTATCAGAAATCGTGAGTAATAATACGTAATAATAACTATCCAGAACACACAAGAGTATTAGGAGTTCGTGAAGGACTTTATAGTGGAACTTACCAATAATTGCGTTAAATGGAGAGGGAAACCAAGAAAATCTCCCACAGTTAGCCTAGCGGCAATAGGACTCTAAAAATGATCCGCCCACCACTGGGGATATTTTACATCAGCACTGTGATCATTGTGAGCCGAGTGTGGAATACTTATCCACCATCCACCATTGGGATTCGAATCAAGGTCACCTCATCGGGAAGAGAACAATCAATTCCCTGAGCCACTACGGCTCGTAGTTTCTTGTCATTTTAGTTTACTTTATTACCGTCGTTGACTGCCGATCCAATTTTTGGGTTTACGACTACTAATGTTCAACTCCGTAGCCGTGTAATTTGGAACCTAATCCAGAAGATAAGGGATCTCCCGTATCAAGTATTGGAAAAAATTTTGACTTTATGGAGGACTTTTAGAAGGAACTAACCAGCACTTGCGTTACATGGAGAGGAAGACCACGAAAACCACCTACGGTTAGCCTGGGGGCATAAGAACTGTAACCCATGCATGATCCGTCTACAACTGAGGATATTTCACGTCAGCACTGTGGTCGGTGCAAGCCCAATGAGGAATTCGTATCGACCAACCATTGCTGGGATTCACCTCATTGGAAGGCGAACGATCCAGAGCCATTGCAGCTGTAGTTTCTTGTTAGAAAAGAAATGTTTTAGAAATCGAAAATAAATTCCGTCTACTGTGCGTATCTAGGGAAAAACTCTTGGGCTCTAAAACTTTCTAAGGAGTGGTTGCAGGCTGAGGAGAGTTTGGGGCGTTTCACGGGTATATGGAGGTGTGGTGATTCTTAAAAAAGAAATCTTTGACATGTCTATTCTCAATTTTTCTTTTGATTACAATAAAATCAAATTTCTGACATCCGTTTGCTGTACTTTGTGTTACTGACTGACAGCATTAGGTAGTCATAAATTTCATGAGTAACAAATTGTTCAGCAAATCTCGTATTATTGAAAACAATAAAAATTTGCCATCGATCGATTTCTGTTTTACTCAAAAGTCTGTTTGCTTTCAAGAGTACGAGAAACATAGTAGTTAAGAAAAAGACACTTGTTCAATGAAAAAAGAAATTTTTTAAGAAAGAAAAAAGTAAGGCAATTTTGCATATGTTAAATTATTAGATTATTGAATAATAATAAATTTAATTAACTGTAAGAAATGAGTAAGAACTTTGAACGTAAATTTAAGTTTCTCAGTTGTGGCCAAAGTTTTATTTCATTCAAATAATTTACAAATTTCATCGTATTTCTTTGCATCATATAAGTAAATATACCGTGACTTATAATACCATAAGCATTAAAGGAGCAGTTGTATCTCAGGGAATGGAGAGTTCGCCTCCCAATGAGATGACCCAGGTTCAAATCCCATCGGTGGCTGATGGATACGAATTCTGCTTCCGGCTCGCAACAATCACAGTGTTGGCGTAAAATATTCTCAATGTTAGACGGATCATGGGTTAGAATCCCCTTTTAGTCAGGCTAACCATGGAAGTTCTTGTGGTTTTTTCCATAAGTCCTTTATAAAGGCTAGTTTGTCCCAATGCTTTTTCCAGAAGTTTTCGAGTACTCTGTGTTGGGATCAAAATTACAATGCTACATTGAGACTCAGAATTGTCTCGGCTGCTAAATGCCAGTTATAAACTAATAAATTAAAAAACTTTTTTAAAAAACACTTGAATTGTAATTGAAATATGAGAAACAAAATGTATTTTGGTGAATTTTATTTCGTCTGAGATGTTGAAAATACTGGAATATGCTTGTAAAGAGGGGAACATCGGACAGCATAAAAAAAAGAAAATCATTGAAATAGAAATTTAGTAATTTTTCTCCCTAAATATCATAATCAAGAATTAAATCCTTGGTTTATCAATTGCCTAAAATTTAATTCTTAAGAAATTATTTCATGGTACTAAATAATATAATACATTAACATTCGAAAAATTAAAAACTACACAATTAAATGCAAAACAACTAAGCCAGCGTAATTGTTTACTATGCGTAACTATTGCGTACTAAGAAAAGCAATAAGTTAATATTTAAAGAAATAATCACAGTAAAATATAAGCGTACTATCGTAATAATTTACTAAGCGTAACAATTTCGTTAAGATAATATTTAAAAAATAAACACAATAAAATGAAATGCCAAAAACCTTTAATTTCCCTCAAAATGTTTGCCTGAATTATTAAGAAAAGAACGTGTCAGTACTTATTTCTGTGTACCCAGGATCGCTTCGTTATCAGTATTGTTGAAAGACGGAAGTTTCTCTGAACCCCAGAAAATTGTATCCTTTCCGGCGCAGAGTTGCCATCTAGCCACAATTAATTAAGTAATATTACAAACCACAAGAAATATCGAACTTCTAAACGTTCAGCAATTTTTACCTAGCACAATTCTTTAAGCTGCAAAGAGATAAAGTAGGCAATTAAAATACACTGTCTGAGGTCGTAGTTGCCTGACTAAAATATGCAACAGAAATTTGTTGTTCCACAAAGGTTTAAACCTTCTTTTGAAATTTGTTACACCCCAGCGATAACTTTAAAAGCCTTTTTCATCTTAGAGGATTTTTGTACAAATTAAGGGATTTTGTTTCTGAGAATAGACAACAAATTGGATAACCAGTGGCCATCTGCAAAGATCGGACTTGTTATACTTTAAATCTATTACATAGAAAGCTGAATACCTTTAGCAAATGTCACAGTTAATTTTTTCTTCATATTTTCAATTAATCGAAATAAAAGCTTTTAATTATATCTTTCGTTTAAGCTGAGTATATATTTTCTTAAATCGATGGTGATAAGTTTTTTCGACCCATACCACTATTTCTATTTGGACGAATTAATTTCTGAATCACCGTTTCTTTTTTCTAAGAAATAGAATATGTATTTCACCTTTTAATTTCATTATTATCCTAAGCTCGTTATAATTAACCATTATAATAAAAGCTCATTATATAGTTTTTTTTAGTTTTTTTTCTAAACTAAATATAAATAACAAATAGAGTTGAGTATAATTAACAGGAACAATTGGCCATATCTCTCTGCTTCTCAAACTAGCCATTTGAATGAGAAAAATAGCATAGAATATGGGAATTATTTTTGTTATTATTTGCTGTTGTAGTATTTGTTGTTATTATTACATCTAATGCACACATACAAACTTTTTTTAACAAATATATTTAAATGTTTACTCTAATAAGAAAAATACAGTACATATATCAGTGACTGAAATAGACCTGAAAAAATTTTAGTCTCTTAAAAATTATCTGTAATTGTCATGGTTTCCCCTAACTTTGGGTTAAAGAAATATTTTTCGACAGCTTATATTCTGCATGTTATTATTTCAATAAATTAATGGCTAATAATTTCAGTCCGTGGGTTAAGCCCCAGATGAAGAAAAAAATAATAATTGCATAGCAACAAGATTTCGATTGTGGGTTTCTTTTATCCTGATTGTTGTACTACTTTTCAATGGATAGAGGAAAATAATTCTTGAAAACTTTTTTTTTCAACTTCTATTGTTTTCTTTTAATTTCAATGAATACTTATATGTTTTTATATACGTATTATACTAATTAAAAACCGCAAATCGTTACAGTTTACTTTAAGCGTCTATAAATTCTTTTTAAATGAGTAATAAAAAGAGAAAATAATTCTATTTGTGTGAAATAAAATATGCGTGTAGAATGTTTGATTTTTAGAAAAGTGATGCGTTTTAGGCTATTCGGTTTAGGTGTGACGAAAATATTATTTCTCCGTTATTGTTCATCTGGAAATAAAATAAAAATTTTAAAACGTTTTATCTCCTTTTAAATGTTATGTCTGCATTCTTGTTAGCAAGTGGTAGATATTTCGATTGGCGATGAATTCTATTTGAAAATAAATGCTGCTCATAACTCTAAGTAAAAGATTAAAGCTTGTATTGAGATCACGACCAATATTCTTATTGAGATTTTAACACTCTAGCTTATGAGAAAGGTTGAATTTCAGATTGACCATAAATTCTATTTTGCAATAAAATGGCGATAAAAATTTGCTTATAGCGGTCAAGACACGATAGTTACCAAGCATTAAGTTCCAATTAAATTTTAATCACTCTAAATAGTCCGAAAGTAGTTGAAATTTTTATTGGCGACAAAATGATAATAAATTCTATTATTAGCAGTTCAGGAAGCGAAATTTGTATTGTAATTCAGCACAAACAAGCGTTTAAATTTGAGTGATTTTGCAAGTGGGAAAGTAGTCGGAAGTTTGATTAAAAATATGTTTGGCAAAGAATTTTTTTTTATTTTCGTTATTTTTATTTTTATAAATTGTATTTTTATCAATAAGATATTTATAAATTCAAAACTAATGATGCTGTATAATAATTATTAATTTATAGATATTGATCAATTATTGTATTAAAAATAACTTCGTAGTTAAAAATTATCCTATTTAAATTATAGTACCGCATATTTTATATTATAACCGTCATTGCACAGCTGACTTTTCAGTTTACGGCTACCAATGTTTAACTTCGTAATTTTGAGCCCAATCCAGGCGACAAATTTCGCCTCCGTGGAGAACTTTTTGATGGAACTAACCCGCATTTGCGTTACATGGAGAAGAAAACCTCCCACGGTTAACCTGACGGTAACTAACCCACGATCCATCTACCACTGAGTATATTTTACGTCAGCTTTGTGTTCGGTGCGAGCCGTGTGTGGAATTCTAATAAATCAGCCTTCGCCGGGATTCGAACCCGGTTCATCTCATCTGGAGGCGAGCGCGCTATCCCCTGAGCTACCTCCGCTTAGTATCGTATATTTATTGAAATTAAAACTTTTAATTTTAAAGCTCCTAATTTAAAGACATTGTGGGTGCGTTATTGCATCTAACTGGTGATGAAAAGTCAAAAGAATTTCTAGATGCAACTCAACCGTCGTTAAAATCTTTTTATTCCCTAAACGATGTGGAATATTTATATAAGTCAAGAAATTAGCGATACAATAAAATAATTACAGATAAAAATTGTAATTAAAAGAATCCGTCTTCTAATTTCTTAGATTAATAAAAGGAAAATACTTAGTAGTTCATATTAATTAGTTACATTATTCTAGAAATATCCACGCAAAAATTTAAATTAGCATCACATTTAAAAAAAATTAACTACCTGTCGAATACATTAACTGTAAAAACAAATACAACAAAATGGCATAAAAATATACATTTGAAACTGTAACGAAAAAGAAATTAATTATAGTTTTAAAAAAACTAACTACTCGAAAATACTTACAATGCTAAAGCTCTGAGAAACTTATAACTTGCCAACATTAAATTAAAACTTATACTGAACTGAAAAAATCCATTAAGTATAAAAATAGATCTGCAAATTTCGAAGATCAAAATATTCCTAACTGGGATGTTTTTGAAATAGAAATGTTGAGTTATACAATACTTTGAAGAGGGGGTGAATATATTTGACAAGATTTATCACTCCTCGATATTCAACAAAAAAAAATTTTTTGATGTTTCCTTCATTATCACGGCATACCATGAAAGATCTTTTTATTTACCTCATTACTTATTTTCAAATTTAACTAAGCTTGTTTTTATTTAAGTTGGCTTTTTTAATAGTAAAACTAGTTAATCATGTTTTTCAAGAAATATCCATGTTGAAAACAGTCATTAAATTAGCATCAAGATTAGAAGAAGAAAATTAATTAGCTTTGTAGAAAATACTTTAACTGCATAAACGCTTACATTATGCTAATTTGAAACTTTAGAAAAATTGAATTAATTATATTTAAAAACTATTAATTGATTTCGATACTAAAACTCTTAGAAACTAAGTAAAAATCTTGCGAAAGATAAACAAAGCATAGACTAAATTGAAAAAATCCATTAAGTGTAAAAATAAATTTTGAAGTACAAAATAGTCTTTACAAAGAAGTTTTAAAAGCAAAAATCTATCACTGTAACTATATTTGAAAAACTCCATATCCAGAAATCCCATAAAGTATAAAAGTAGAAATACAAATTTTAAAGTACAAAATAGTCTTTACAAAGATGTTTAAAAATTAAAATCTAACTTTGCAATTATATTTTTTAAAAAAACTCCATATCCAAATTCATAAAGTAAAAGAATAAATATAATATTGAAGTCCAAAATAATCTTTTCAAAGATGTTTTAAAAATAAAATTCTAACACTGTAATTAAATTCAAAAAATTCCAAATCCAAATCCAATAGAGAAATAGATATACAAATTTTGAAGTATAAGTAGTCTTTGCATGCTGTAATTATATTCAAAAAACTCAAAAAAAATGTTTAAAAATGAATATTTAACTCAGTAATAATATTTAAAAACTCCAGATTCAAATCTATAAAGTATAAAAAATATATATACACATTTTGAAACATAGAATAGTCTTTGCAAATGTCTTAAAAACAAAAATCGAACACTGTAAATATATTTAAAGGAAACTCCATATCCAAATCCATAAAACATTAAAATAGGTATGCAAATGTTGAAGTACGAAATAGTCTTTTCAAGGATGTTTTAAGTATAACCCTGTAATTACATTTAAAAAACTCCATATCTAAATATATAAAGTATAAAATTATATGTACAAATTTTGAAACACAAAATAGTCTTTAGAAAGATGTTTTAAAAATAAAAATCTAATTTTGTAATTATATTTTTTTGAAAACTCCAGTACACAAAGTATAAAAATAAATATACAAATTTTGAAATACAGTACAGTCTTTTCAAAGGTGTTTTAAATCTAATATGGTAATTATATTTAAAAAAACTCCATATCCGAATCTATTAAGTATAAATATATATATATATATATATATATACATATTTTTTAATTACGAAATAGTCTTTACAAGGATGTTTTAAAAATAAAACTCTAACACTTTAATAATATTTAAAAAAAAAATTATATTCAAATCCTTAAAGTATAAAAATAGATATACTAATTTTGAAGTACTAAATAGTCTTTATAAAGATATTTTAAAAATAAAAATGCTTTAAAAAAATGACAATGTTTTAGAAGGGAAAAATGAATATATTGTACAAGATACCTATTTTTCATTCCCTGTTATTCAAAAAGAGTTCTTAGCTTGTTGTGGTGTTTCCTTCATTACCATAGAGCATCATGAAAGAGCTTTGTATACCTCATTACTTATACTCTAATCTAACTAAGCTTGTTATTATTTAAGTAGCGTTGTCAGAATTTTAATATTAAAACTTTTCTTTGCTTCGGTTGTTCGTGATCTTTTCCGGAAGGGATGAATGAGTTTTCCGGAACGCCCCACCTTACAGGAAAAATCCTGGAGCATGGCTTAAAACAGTATCCGCGATGATTGATGAAAGCAGACAAATCGTATCCAGATGTAATCATTTACCTAAAGGTGCGGAAAGGGCAAGAAAACTTCTTTACTCAAACTGTTGAAGTAGATCGTTTTTCATCAGCCCATTAACCACCATTTCAGTTCGAGAGAACTATGGAAGGATTTATGAGAAGTTTTACTTTAATAAAATAACATTATTTTTTATGTAGCTAAATTAAAATAAACGCACCAAGAAGATAAGAAATTTACGATAAAAAGGACTCGAGCAAAAGTTTTTTTTATTACATTTTCAGACAGTACTATCTCTGACAAAAACTAAAATCTTCAAAATACAAATATTTCAATAAAACTCGTTTAAAAAGGGGATATTGCCCAGAACTTTTCCAAAAATAAGAATGTTTCCTTATTGCATTTTCTGAAAACCCAGTGTATGAAATAACCATTTTATTTGATTTTTTTCGTAATTTAAACTTTTGAAACAGTTTAAAAATTTTGCCAAAAGTTTGGCTCTTCAATAGCGTTTACCCCATAAAACATTTATTCGTCTTTCTCAAGTTTTACATTGGTTATGACGTCACGTCAAAATAAGTCCCATGTCGATCATCGGACACTGATAATGTAAAATATGATATATAACTTATGAATGATATAAAGTATGATTATGAATGATATTAAAATATGATATGAACTTATCCAGATGTAATCATTTACTTAACAGTGTGGAAAGGGCAAAAAAAACTACTTTTACTCAAACTGTTAAAGTAGTTCATTTTTTTTTTGACAAAAACTAAAATCTAAGACAGTATTTCAACGATTCTATATTTGGTATTTGTGGCTCGTTACCTCTTTCATGCAGGCGGACGAGAAAACAGGAATACTCTATTATTGTATTAGTGAATATGGTTATTTCTTAAAGTAAAATAAAATTTTAGTGTTGTTGGGGTGTAACAAAGTGAGGATAAAAGTGTTGATACACTAGAGATGCACAATTGTCGAGGATGATTGCCATTGCGATCCTCTGCAGAAGGGATGCTTTGGTAGACTTGCGCGAGACGGTAGAACCCTCGATCCCTACGCAGACTGATACAAGTGGTCACCCTTACTGACCGTGATGTTTGTTTCCGGTGTTCTACTGGAAACCGTGTCTTTGCGATCAGTCCATTTGGGGACCGATTAAAGTATTAAAAAGGGAATGTTATTCTGAATTTTTTCAAGGATAATAATGTTTCTTCAATGCTTTGTTTGAAAGCTCGATGCATAAAATAGCAAGTTTTATTGATTTTTTTCGTAATTTAAACTCTTAAAAGAATTTAAAAATTCTACCAAAAGATAGAATCTTAAATTTCATTTACCAGAAAAAATATTTTTTCATCTTTCATCAAATTTTACATTGGTTAACGCTCTGAGTGAAACGTCAATCAGCGGACACTGACAGTGTCAAATATGATATAAAACGCAAAATTTTACATTAATTACTTAGCCAGATGAAATCATTTACCTGAAAGTGTGGAAAGGACAAGAAATTTCTATGCTTGAAATGTTCAAGTTGCTCGTTTTTTACAAAACAAAAATCTTAGAAATACAAGAATTTCAATAAAATCCGTTCAAAAATAAGAATGTTTCCTTATAGCATTTTTAGAAAGCTCAGTGTTTAAAATAACCAGTTTAATGGATTTTTTTTCGTATTTTAAACTTTTGATGCAACTTAAAAATTCTGCCAAAAAATAAGATTTTAAATTGCATTTACCAGAAAAAACATCTCTCCAAATTTTACATAGGTTAAGACGCTGAGTCTTACGTTAATCATCAGACACTGACAGAGTAAAATGTGATATTTAACTTATACATTATATAAAATATGACAAAATTAAAATCATATGAAATATGAGTGATATTAAAATATGATGTAAATTTTACATCAAATAATTACCTTTCCAGATATTTATCCAGCAAGAAAACGTCTTTACTCAAAATGTTAAAATAGCTCGTTTTTTTTTTAACTTTGAAATCGATAATAATTTCAAAAAACAAAAATCTTACAAGTATTTCTATAGAATTCGTTTAAAAGGGAAAAAATAGGCTGAACTTTTCCAAGAATAAATTTTTTTTATTACATTTTCTGAACGCTCAGTGTTAATAGAATAACTGGTTTAATTAATTTTTTTACGCAATTTAATTTTTGAAGCAGTTTAAAAATTTTATTGAGTAACAGCGTATTGCGTATGCAAAGAAAAACAATCATTCACCTTTCTTAGAATTTGACAATAATTGAGACCTCGGATTCATTTTTATCTATCAAATTGAAACTATACACAACCGAATTTTACCCAATATTTCTAAAAGCGTGAGTAAATTAATGCGTTTAACTTATTTTCCCGTAATTTGAACTTTAGTAGAAATTCAAAAGTAGTGTCGAGTTATCTTCTATACTGAGTTTAAATGGAAAAATTTATGTTCTGTGTGAGACTTTTGTCATTAATTGAGACCTTGGATCCATTTTGTTTTTAAGAATGCATACCAAATTCTGTGTAATTTTGTGTCAAAAGTTTTTGATGTGTCTCTATTTTCTATAAGTTTCACAAATTCATTGCAAAGTGAAAAAATAGCCCCTATCAAACAACTAAATGCGTTACTACATGCATGTTTCGTTTCGAGATTCGCTTGTTGTAATAAATAATAACGTATTAAAAATATCTGATTTTAAAAACCATGTGGAAATCATTAGCAATAACTGCCAAAATAATCATTAAAACCATTACTTTAAAAAATAAATATTCAAATGGCTAATTCAAATTTCTCGGATTGTCAAAAACATATCGGGATTATTATCAGATTAAAAATCACGTGAAAATCAGTATCAATAACAGCCAAAAAAAAAACACTATCGAAACACTACAGAGATTTTTGATGCCATACTGAGTGCGCTGAAAAATAATTATTTAAATACGCGATTCAAGCTTTACGTGTAGAAAATATATCAACTGAGAAATAACCGGAATTTTAAAGACCCGGTGAAATCGGTAACACTATATATATATATATATATATATATATATATATATATATATATATATATATATATATATATATATACACCGAAGAGTCATTACATTATGACCACCCTGTTAATAACATGTTGGACCACCTTTAGCCCTCAAGACTGCTAGCACCCGCCGTGGCATTGATTCCACAAGGTGCTGATAGGCAGTCTGAGGGATCTGGTACCAAGTGCTCGCCAACTGGTCCTGCAATTCCCTCACATTGCGAGGGAGTAGCGTGGCAGCACGAATTTGGTTTTCCAAGTAGGACCACAAATGCTCTATTGGATTAAGGTCAGGTGAATTTGGGGGCCAAGACATGACTTGAAAGTCACTGGAATGTTCCTCGAACCAATCCATGACGATTCGACCCTTATGACATGGTGCATTATCCTGTTGGTAAATACCATTCCCCGCAGGAAAAACTGTTGCCGTGAATGGGTGAACTATGTTCAAGTAGCTTACAGACGTCAGGGATTGTTCTATGAGGATTATGGGTCCTAATGTGCCCCATGAAAACATTGTTCCTGGGCGAGAAACCATGAAAACTTGGGAGCGCCCATTGTTATAGATCGAGGGTGGTCAAAATGTAATGGCTCTTCGGTGCATATACTTATATGTATACATTCTTTCTTCTCCGATGAGCGAGAAAAGCATCTTTTGAAAATAATTCTGGAGAAAAGAAAAAAACTTTCAAAAATTTCAGCAGAAAAGAAAACAAATTTTTTTTTTACTTCCCAAATATAAATCGTTGTGTAAAAACTCTGTAACGTTCTGCGACAATATTGGCTGCGTCCTTTAAGTTCTGGCACTAGGTCATAAACTAAGAGACAATTTAAATAGTTCAGAGTTGGTCTCAAATGCTAAATAGTGCTGACTATTAACTCACGAACACAAAAATGCACTTTCTCTGACCAAACATCCTTTTTCTCGAAGGGCTTTGATTCTTGACCATCAAAATATTGAACATAACCACAATATGTAAAATGTGATCTCAATGGATCGGTTGGACATTTGAACCCTCTAATGATAATTTCACTTTTTGCGTGTTATGCCATATGAGAGGAACTGAATTATAGATTTCACTAACTTAACTATAAAACTCTCTTATCTAAAACAATTCCTAGTTAAAAACCATTTTTAATAATTATTTTATTTAATAATGCTTAAAACAATTTTTAAAGGTATACAAATTTTTATATCATTTAAAATTGTTTAATTTTAAGTGAAAAATTCCCAAATTCAAAAGAAATTGGTTGAATTGTCCTAGAGAAATGAAAATTTAAAAATATGGATATTTAAATCTTTGAACCTCATGAACTACTTAACCGATTTTGACAAATTTTGGATTTGGGCCTTTTAAAATTATACAGTTTTAAATTATATAAAAATTTGTATAAAAATATATTATTAAATTAATTAATAGAAAAATAAGTAATAATAGTTATTTTTAATATAATTATGCGATACAATAAGAACTTTGATTAAAAAAATAGAAGATCAAATTACTTAAAAAGTCGGTACATTGAAAGGTGAGGAAGCATAAACACAATAAAAGAAGATCTATTGTAGTCAAAGTTTGAATTCCCAGCATTTTCAGGAATATTGAAGCTTTTTTTCCTACCCATGTCAATCAGAAAAAAAATAAGCTTTAAATTGTCATTCATCGACCTGGTTCAATAAAAAAAGTAAACCGATGTATGATACCTTTTTCTCTTTTGTATCCTAGGGTATAAATGTTTAATTTATAAAGGTAGAAACTCATAATTTATAGACTAGATGTCAAATTTAAATTGTAGAACAGTGCGACAAGTTCTTTCCGTAAGCTTAAAACTCTGTATTTCCAATAACGAGGCGTCCCGCAGTGGACTGATTGTTAAGACACGGTTCCCAGCAGATCACCGAAGTCAGGCATCACTGACTGCGGTCAGTGTGCGGGTGGGTGACACTTGGATCAGTCTGTGTAGGGACCGAGGATGTACGGTATGGGTCCTCGTTAAACTGTTCTACCGTAAAGTGCTCGACTTCGCGTGCAGTTCTTCCCGTACCGAAACGGGGGTGCCATCCCCTCTGCAGAGGATCAAAATTGTGATGGCATGTCTTCGGATCATCCTCAGGGATGCTTCCCAGACCGTCACCAATAGTCCAGTGTTCAGCTCTAGTGCGACATAAATAAACTACAACTATAACCATTAACGAGGCTTATGGTTGAGGCTAGTGAATCACATTTATTTATGGATACACATTCACTTAAGCTGGTAGGTACTTTATTAACGTCGCACTAGAGCTCCACAATGGGCTATTGGCGACAGTCTGGGAAACATCCCCAAGGATGATCCGATGACATGCCATTGCAATTTTGATCCTCTGAAAAGGGGATGGCTCCTGTGCTTTGATAGCCTGATGACCTTTGGCACTTTACGGTAGAACAGTTTAACAAGGACCAATACCGCACACCCTCGGTCCCTACGCAGGCTTATCAAGCTGGTCACCCACCTGCTTACTAACCGCAGCTAGTGGTACTTGACTTCGGTGTTCTACTCGGAACAGCGTCCTTACTATCAGCCCACTGTTGGACTGATACACATGCCTATGCAGACTTGTGTGCAAAATTACATAACAGCTTATAAGCCTTTGTCAAGAAGAACAGATAATACAATTTTAAAAAAAACAGCACAAAGATACATCCAAGGTTGCGACGGGATTCGAACCCGCCACCTGCGCGCATCAATGCGTTTAGCAGGTGATATCACTTGGCCCGCGAAGCCCCAGTTATTTATTTATTGTTAAACATAAGCATGCGTCCCACAGTAGACTTATCGCAAGGACACGGTTCCCAGCTCAGCGTCTAAGACAAGCATCAGTCGCAGTGGTCAGTGAGCGGTTGGGTGACCGCTTTGATCAGCCTGTAAAGAGACCGAGGGTGTGTTGGATACGTCCTTGCTAAACTAAAACTGCAAGTCAAAGTGGGATACTTTTTTCAGAAGAATCCAAATCTGCAATATAAAAAAAAGAGATTTCTATTTAAAATTCACCCCAGGCAACCTCAGAAAGTACGGTGAAGGGTTGAGTAAATTGTCACTGATCACATCTTTAAAAACATTTCACAAGGGTAATTTTGAATCAATGTACTTTTTTCGAAAAATCTGTATTGTTGATGTTTTAAGGATTTTCAAACGCCCCATATTATACTGATAATGTGAAGATGTGCTCCATTTACTTATTGATCTGTGTTCTTCACGTGTACTAAAACCCCAACACTTTTTCCCATTCAAAAATAATCTTATTTGATGCCCTGCCAAGAAAAAGCTTTTTAAATACCATAGCATTTTCTTTTAAACCCTTCACTATCACTTACACTACATGACTAGGGATGCACAATCTGTGGTCTGCCGTAGATCCTGGAACAACAACAAAAAATCAGAAATTGCGCATTTAAGTTTTTGAACGCGCCAAATCTAAATCAATATAGTCTTTTGATCGCTTTTCTTTTTGTCACAACGAAATTTCCAAAGTTTTAAAAATCCCAACAATTTCGACATCTCGGCAATCCCGAATGTCTCTTCATAGTGTCTCATATTATAATTTTAAAAATATTGTGATAAGTCTTAAGATACGGCGCATTTATAATTCTTGCAGGGTATGTACGACACTGAATCTGATTACAAGCATCATTTAATCCTAATTATTGTAACCCATTATCTAAATCTTTATTTTAAATCAATAGGTAAGACCTATAATAGATAAAAACAGGCTCATACATAATAACTTTAGAAGTTATGAAATTTCAATTTACGAGATAAAAAAAAAGCTTATAAATATTCGATTCTGGTGCTGCCATCTATCAGCCAATATCAAAGCTAGAATATATATTTTCTGTTGATCATTGGTGTGAATATTATCTACGGAAAAATAAATTTTTATAAAGTATAAAAAATAATTATTCATGAACTAGATGTAACAATAAATATAATTTATTCAATAAAAAATTTTATTACTAATTTAATATAAAATCTTGGAAATAAATTACACTGCTTTGAGTTAGCATGAAAAGTAATTTTATTTATTGCGGCATCAATAAATTGGTGCTGCTACCTGTTGATCAATATATTTGCTAAATTATTTATAATTATAAGAATTGTAGCTAAAAGAATTTTTGTTGTGACAAAACAATTTGTTTATGAAAAAAATTGTTTATTCGGTGTGAACATCAGAATATATTATTTTAAAAAAAAAAAATCTTAAGAAGTTTAAAGTTTAAGTAAATTTAGAAATAAGGATTACATTTTAAAAAATCACATTTAAAAATTACCTAAAAGTTAGATATTATTTTTAAAGCAACATTTAATAAAAAAATTGGAGGAGGTGGATTTTTTTTCATATAAAAACTGAATTCTTTTAAAAATTGAATTAATTTTTAAAAAGCAAAATAAATATTAATAATAGTTTGTATGTTTTTTTTTTAAATAAAAGAAATTAAACTGGAGTTGTGGCAGTTGGCGAATTAGTCCAAGCAAGGCGAAGATAATTCCAATTCACGAAAAATTTATATCAAATGAATTATACTCAACATACAACAACATAACAACAAATTTCTGAATCTTTTGTATTTTCAAATAATTCAACAAGTAGCTGAGTGACGAATTTAATAATAGCATATAAATTTAAATGAAAATTATAAGTATTATATAAAACTATAATTAATAAATAAAATACTACTCGCTAATGGGATAACATGATTTGGATAACATGAAACATGATTTGGGTATTTTACTTATTACTATTACTTATTAAACATAAAAGATGATAATTACAATAATGTTCAGAGACATATTACTTTAGTATATCATAATTAAAAAACGATAAAAATAATACCTAAACATAGTGCTTTAGAAAAAGCATGATTTAACAAATAACGAATAATATAGCAGAGAGCTAAATTGAATATTAGTAAATATAATAAAATAGTTATCAGAGTCAATGCAATCATGTAGTCTTTGCACTTAAAGTCAAAAACTGCTTCTTTATCTTTGAAATAATTAGCAAGGAAGTTGTAAGAATCTTTAAGAAAGTGACACAAAAGTAAGAAATGGTGGCAAAATTTTCTGATTAAAATTATTATCTATATTAAAATTCTTATTTCATTATATATTATCCAAAATATAGTTTCTTGTCAATGGCAAAAAGAAATGTCCCACAGGAAAGTTCATAATAATTTTTTTTCATCAAATTAAAAAAAAATTAAAAAATGATACGATAGGCTCCATACTTGAACCTGGGACCTTTATCACCACAATCATTACTTACAATCGTTCTGGTTAGGAATGAAAATAGAAATCTTTATCAAACTTATTTTTTTCGAAAATTTAAAAAAAAAAGCGTCAAATACCTTTTGGTAAGTGACAAAATGTTAAACGTCCTCCTGATTAGTCATTGATAATTTCAAACCTTAGTTTGGTATATCCTGATTAGTCATCTATTATTTGAAACCTTAGTCAGGTATATCCTGATTAGTCACCGATAATTTCAAACCATAGTTTGGTATATTTTGATTAGTCATCTGTAATTTGAAACGTTAGTCTGGTATATCCTGATTAATCACCAATAATTTCAAACCTTAGTTTGATAAATCTTGATTAGTCATCAATAATTTTAAACCTTAGTTTGGTGTATCTTGAAGTGAATACTATAACAAAATTAAAAAATTTAAAATATACATTTAGGATCAATACACGATAAAAGTATGAAAATGTGTAAATAAATAATCTGAAAATATGAAAATAAACTTTTTTCAAAATTGTTTTCCTGAAAAAATATTTGTTAAAAAATACAACTTTTAGAATCACAAGTCGGGTATATGTCCAATTAATTACGGTCACTTATTTATTTAAGATATTTTTTTCTCTACTTTAAGTAAAATGAATAATTGACTTAGATTAAAATTTTCTATTCTAAAATAATAAAGTTGTTTGGTAAGAAACAAAAATAAATCTCAAAAAGTTTTGTTTTATCTCGAATTGTAAGCGAGAGTGTAGGTTTCTTATCTGAATGGTTACATTTGTATTTAGCATCCATAATTTGATATTTTTCATTAATGTCTTCTCAAAAAAGATATTAGGGCATGTATTCCATAGACTAACATGCCCGGCTTGGCATGTTAAAATTTTAAGCTATTTCAAGTTCAACCATCAAATTGTTCAACAGAAGAAAAGAACATTAATATTTAGTAACATTCATAGGAAATATAATAAAAAAAATAAAAACAAAAAGAAAAACATTTTTGGTTCAAAATTCTCGAAGAGGTTGTTCACAAATGAAGTGCCATTTGGAGGGAAGGGTGGAGTTTCATATCAGTTTATGACAAGACTGTGGGAGGGGGTGACAAGAAATGTGGTACCGCACGTTTTGGTTAAAATAAAAACATTTAAAAATAGCAGATTAAATATTTTCATGTTACTTTTTTTTATATTTCTTCCTCTTTTTCATCAAAGAGGTGCACAAAATCAAAATAAGTGCACAAGTAAACATTCTTATTGTTATTCTCAAGAATTTGTTACTAAAAAATAAAATTTGATCTCTAACATGCATGTTTGTTTCTGAACTGCTAGTATATCTTTATAAAATGTAAAGATAAGTATTTAGGAATCAATTACCAACTGATTCTGGTACAACTGAACTATCAATTATAAAAACTTGACACTTTAAATATCATACACATTTATCAATCTTAATTAAGATCTTAAATACCAGTGACGATGAATCATTATTAAGAAGAAAATTTTATTACTTTTAGAATTTACATGCTTATCAGGAATTTTCGCTTAAAGTGCTGACAAAAAAAATCTTTTGTTGTAACTTAAAGCGAAAGTTGATTTAAATTGAATACAAAATTACAATTCTTTTTTCTTTTTTTTTTAAATAACATATAACGGGCTATGTCCACAATCTTAAACACGCATTTTGAGCTATGTCCATATTCTTAAACACGTATTTCGATCTATGTCCACATTCTTAAGCACACATTTTGAGTTGTGTCAAGAATAAAGAACTTACCAACGATATTCTACACCTAAATATGAATTCCATTTTTATAATTTATAGTATATTTATATAATTTATATAAATATACAGACTACAGGTTCAACTAATGAGTCAGTTTTACAATTACATTCAAACAGTCTTCCTATTTGAGCACTACTTCCAGTAAGCAAAGAGTGACAGTTCACTTTAATACCTTGGCCGTCTCCTGTGGTCTATAATTACAAAACTTGATACGGTATGTATTGCGACTATGCCAAATCTTTCGAAAAACCAAACCATTGTATTTTTATTTTATAACTGGCGTTGAATGGCAGACCCAATTTTGAATTTACGGCTATCAATGTTCCACTTCATAGTCTTGTAATTTTGTACTCAACCCATAAGATGAGGGAACTCCTGGATTAAGCACTGGGCCTAGCCTCCGTGGTTGAATTTTTGATGGAAATAACCAGCATATGTGGTTCATAAAGCGGAAAACCGCGAAAACTTCCCATGATTATCTCGAAGGCAAAGGGGTTCAAACCCATGATCTACCTACTGCCTAGGATATTTTACGCTAGCACTGTGATTGGTGCGAGCCAGGAGCAGAATTCATATCAACCAGCCAACGTTGGGATTCGAACCTCGTGCACCTCCTTGGTGAGGCAAACTCTCTCCCTCCACTGATCAACCACGGCTCAAATCAAAAAATTACTTTATTTTTATATTATTTATCATTTTTAAAAAATATACACACAGCTATCATAAAGGTGGGGAAAACGGCGCATTTGTCTAAGACCCCTTATTTTTAGGACACTTGAGGGTGGCTAGTTATATTCAAAACAATTTTAATAATTGTAAAAACTTTGATTATTCCTTAAATTTATTTTTAATTATTTTTAGTATTAAAAAATTCTAAATATATATTTAATTTTTTAAGAATTAATAGACAATAACTTAAGCATGGGTCATAAATGCAGTGGTCATTATATTTATAGGGGCCCTACACCACGAAAAACTATTCCTTTTACAGAAATAATACTAAAGAATTAGAAAATATTTAAAATTTGTTTTTATTGTAAGTTTAAACATTTTATTTGATTATTTAAGCGGGATCCTTAAACACAAAATCTTTTATAGATCCCACACCTAATAAATCATTAATAAAACAATAGTATAAATTTGAAAATAAAATAAAATTAAATAACAAAAAAAAATTTAACACGTTTTTTCTTAATGAAATTAATAAAATCTTAAATAAATAAATCACAAAACCTATTTCAATAATTTTGGCGAAATCATGACAGTAAATGATTGGCCCCTCATGAAGGAAAGACTCTAAGACACTGAAAATTGTTTAGCCCAGAGGTCCGTTTAGTCTAACGTCGGCTATATATCCACAATTATTTATTTTTGTTCATATTGTATTTTTATGTGCTTAAAATAAATTTTTTATTGATGTCTTTACATTAAAAATTATACTACTGTAAATCAGATCTCTGTATGGGGAGATGTAATTTTTAGGAGTTTACACGGAGAAAAATATCTGGTAAAACCGTACAGTGGCAATTCTATTAAAAGAACTCCATATCGCTGGCATAAAAAATCAAAATATAGGTATTCATGTGATAATTTTTCCTCCCATGTGGTATTGTTTTAGCGGAAATTCTGGTTTTCAAAATTATAGTTTTTATTATAGCACATTTAGTAAAAAATTTATAACTGAAAAGTAAATTTAACCAAAAAAATTGTTTTTAAGTAAGGTATCATGATAAATTTACCAAATGTTTGATACATGTAACAAACTTATCACAGATTTTAAAAACATATTTTATTGCTAATTGTATCAAAATCATTACTAAAACACTTTGATAAAAATTACCAAGCTATTCGGTGTTTCATAGAATCAGAAACACGATAAATGTTACCATATTTTGGTAGTTTTGACCATACTTTTTCTGAGTGTGATAAGCATTTATACGCTGTATAAAAAAATATTTAAAGTTGAGAAAAAATTATAATATAATTAAGAAAAAAATGTTTTACTATGTATATTGAATAAAATTCTAAAGTTTTCAGTTACATGTTTTGCTTGGAGAAGTCCATAGTTCTAAATTTTAAGATTGTTACTCAATTTACATCGCTGACATTTATTTCAGATGATTAGAAATAAAGTTTCTTAAGTGTGTGGAGATACATATTTTAAGAAAATTTTAATCGAATAGCGTTTTGAAATGCATAACTTCTGCTCATAATACCTTACTCTCTTAAAATGAAAGAGTTATTTCCCCTACTCAAAAAAGAGTTACATTTTTTTAACTCAACTTGAGTGAAATACATTCTTATTTGAGCGAAATTCTTGCTTTGCGTTTACTCAAACTTGAGTGGTATTTATTAAGCAATATTTGAGTGCTTTTAGATCAAACTTGAGTGATTTATTCATTATTCAATTGTGTGCGAGCTATAAGCTGGAATTTCTATCGTTTTATTTCAAAAAGCAAACGATAATAAATCTAATAAAATTTTTATGTTCTGTGATCTAAATAGATTATGTCTTCGTTTTTATTTTACGTTTAATTTTTTTTCTGGAGAATATGTCATTTAATATTTTGAATTAAGAAGAATTAAAACAATTTTAGTTCACAACGGTATTTCTGAAGAAGACGCTGTTTTACTTTTTAGTAAGTAGATATACCTTGTTGCTTTTATTTTGAAAATAATTTTATTTTGAATGTGTTATATACACATTCCATTTAAATTAGCTGTTTTTCAGCGTTTCTCAATAAAATATTATTCATTTAAATTATTTGTCAAAAATATTTATTAAAATTGAAAGTGTTAATTGTGGATGATTATGGAATATTAAAAAATCTGATTCCATGCTAGAATCTTTGTCAAAGCATGTGGGAATATATTATATCTGATAAGAGTTTTAGAATTTTTTCAGACTTCATATTAAAGTTTTAATATTTTATTTTAATATAATAAATTTATATCCCTGTTTTAGTTTTTTGATGTATAATTTTGGTACAAAACATTTCTGGATAATTAGTTTCATATCATTCCATACTTCTTTTATAAAAGATATTTACGAAATTATTGTTAATACAGTCTATAATTGCTGTTATTTAAACTGCTTTCTATTAATAAAGTTGACTGTCTTTAATTTATGAAAGTTCACCTTTCCAATATCCATTCATTCAAATCAGAATCTTCTGATGTTCAATGCATTTTATTATAAATATATCATTCAAATAAAAAGTGTAAAATATTATATTTAAAAAAATAATGCAGTATTTTGAATTTTTCTGCTTTTATCCTGCTTTTAGAGTTTATTTAATTGGAATTCAGAATTAATATTATCTTCGTATTTCATAAAGTATTTATCACATTATACAAACTATTTTTCCTTTGTTGCTAGCATAAAAGTTCTTACCCCTTTTCTTCAAGTTCAATTTTCGAGGCAAAATTGAAAATGCAGAATTAATATTTAATTAAAAATACAA
Source organism: Parasteatoda tepidariorum (assembly GCF_982258835.1). Taxonomy (NCBI): domain Eukaryota; kingdom Metazoa; phylum Arthropoda; class Arachnida; order Araneae; family Theridiidae; genus Parasteatoda; species Parasteatoda tepidariorum. The sequence continues at coordinate 2,836,625 of NC_141765.1, read as the reverse complement.
TGCTAATTAAAGTATTTGAAAATGCAAATAAATTAAAATTTTTCAATAGTTATAGATTAATAGTAAAAAAATAGGAGCAGAATTAGAAATAATATTATTATGAAATATAGTTCAATTTGAATTTATATACCTACATCCCAGATGAAAATAAACTGTAGTTTTTCTACAGAACTGAAGTAATTTCGTAGTTTTTCTAGAGTTAACTGCAAATTTTCTGTAGTGCAATCTTAACTGTAAAAACACTGCAGTTATTTTGCAGCTAATGAGAAGTAATTTCTCAGTAATTTATTTCGAAAAAACTTTTAGCTATTGTCTACAAAATTACTGTAGTTTAAGTGAGGTCACTTTAAAATCATAAATTTAGAAAAAACTGAAACTTTAAATCCGTGGTCATTCTGCAGTAAATTTGAAATAATTATGCAGTCATTGTTTCAGAAGTATACTTTCTGATGAATCTGCAGAAAAACTGCAGTTACTTGGCATTGTTGTAAAATTGAAGGAGTTTGATGTCTTCAATCTTGTTTTCCTGGCTGGTATATTAAATTTTTATAAAGTTTTTTCTTTTTGATTATATATTAATTTCTTACAATTAGGTAAAAATTCTAAACATATATATTGATGACGGAAATAACGTACACTATCTATATTCACAATAGTTAAAATTCATAAAATACATGCTTGATTTATTTGATGTAATTATTTATAATTCAGAAGCGATACAATTTAATTAGTTTAAAATATACCTAAAATTAGGTATTTAAATATTTCCGTATTTTAATAATTTTATTAAAAATGTCATTTTTATAAATTTTTGTTATTTATTTCTTTTTGACTTAAGAAAACTATGTTTGAGCAAAGTTTATGGTAAAAACAATATTAAAGTATAGTCAAGTAGTTAATGTTAAATAGTTATTTCTTTTATTCGAATTCATACTAAGCTAGGATTATTGCAGAACAAAAATTATACTTATTTTTTTCTAATCGAAACAAATATATAGTTTGGATTTTAAACAAATTTATATCAAAAGAGTTTGCAAAATTGAGTTTGAAAAAGGGTGTTTAATCCAGATTTTTTAGCTTCAAACGTCTTCCTCAAAAATTAATTAATTTCACTTAGTTTCAGAAATTTGTCTTAAAAAAATTTAGGCAATTTGAAACAATATTCCCAGGGGCCCCCATCAGGGGGGAAGGTGGGCGCACGATGCGCTCACTTAAAGCTTGGGGGGGAATTTTTACACTAAATAAAACGAATAGTTTGGGGGGGAATTTAGACGAGAGAATTTTTTTTTAAGTACATAAATAAAAGAAGCAACATAGCACTATTTCCAACAAGTTAACATGGAAGGGGAAAGTTAGCAAAAAAAATTTTTTTTGTGGGGGGGGGATGAATGCCCCCAAGTGCTTGGGGGGGCACTGAATATACCTTTTTTATTGCTTGAAAATAAAGCTTTATAAATTAAACGAATAAATTTGTTCGAAAAAAAATAACTCATAGTATTTTCAATTGAACCTAAATGAGCATAGTATTTATAAAACTGCTTACTTTAAAAATTCGTTTAGGGCTCCTTACTTTTAAAAATTAAACTTAAAAGAAAAATGACGAAACTTAAGGGAAGGAAAAAAAACTCAAATCTTCAGTGATAAGGAATGTTTCATAAAAAAAAAACTCGTAAGTAATAATGTATTTAATTGTTGTTTTACCGTACGCAATCAAAACAATTGGATAACCATAAAATGCTGCTATTCAAACTGTCAACTCTGAAAAAAAATTTTTAACTGTGTTTTCACCTCATTTGATTTAACAAATGAAAACTTTATCCTCGCCAACGAGACCCAGCTTATGAAAGTAATTAGTTCTTTGTAGCCGTCTTGACACAGGACTGTAGCCGAGAGGGTTAATCGGTCAATCTCACGACAGATGGGAAGCGAGTTCGAATCCTCAGTTTACACAGAGTCGATGCTCACAGCGAAAACTTTCAAAAGTACGATACTATCTAATTCGATATTCAAGTTCAACAATCGTTAAGATGAAAAGAAAATTCCTATATAAGGCTTTCATTCAAAAGGAATTTTTTTAAACAAAAACTATAGTATTTTCCATCGCTTACGATAGATGGCACTAAATACAAACATTTTGTATATTAACAATAAAAATTTTGACTGCAATTTACTGAAAATCGCTCAAATACGAGTTAAAATCACTTAAGTTTGAGTGAAAACGATCCACTCAGGTAATACTGAAAGTCACTCAAACTCGAGTGAAAATAACTCAAGTTTGAGGGAAATTTTTTTCACTCAAATTGAGCTATTTCCATATAACTCTATCACTTGAGTGATTTTAACTCAAGATGAGAAGGCCGGTTTTTTCTAGATGAAAGAATTAAATAGCACTCAAGTTGAGTTATTTTCACTCGTTCTTTTTAAGAGAGTACGCAAGATTACATTTCACAAAGCAATTGATGTGAAATAGGTGAAATCGTGAGAAATTAATTTTCCCCGGCAAAGAAAAGCAAAATCAGAAAAATAAATGATTCAGTCACTCTTTGAAAAATCATGAATCTTTGATTTATTTGAAAATCAAGGAAAGAAATTTCATCATTATTATTAGAGTTCATGAAGTACGATAACACGATATTCAACTCAAATCACTATATTATTCAACACCGTGAAAAAATGATTTTAATAGGAATCACCACCAAAACATTTTACATAATTCGACTGTATTCAACAGCATTGTTTTAAAAAGGATATTCTCCTGAGACCAAGTAATGGGAGAAAATGCTATGTTTCTTAGAAATATGTAACTAAGAAAAAATGTTTGCTTAAAAATGTGTTAAAAATATTTTTTAAATAAATTTGAATTAATCTTTTGCCAACGGAGCGTAATAGCTATTCTGCGCCATCAGTTGTGCAATGCGTAAGCAAAGGATTACTTATACTTAATTTGTATTTTCTATAATCATTGCATAAACAATTGATAAATTTTAGTTTTTCATATTTTTTCATATTGTAGGATACATTTATAGTGTATTTCCTTACCTTTTGATCATAAAGCAAAATTCATTCGATTCAAATGATGAAACATTCATTGAAAAAACTAACATGTTTTTGTCTCTATAGGATACCAAAGCGCTTGGGTAATGATTTTGCTTAAGTTAACAATAAAATATGGTTTTATAATATGAGATCAAAATCTGGTACATGTGATAAAATTTGGCAATTTTATCATGATACTTTAGAGCATGGCATAAAAACCATTTATTCGGTTAAATTTACTTTTTTTTTTGTATTTTTTCTAAATGTATGGTAATAAGCACTATAATTTAGAAAACCAGAATTTCCGGTAAACCGTTACCATTTGAATGGAAAAATTACCAAATGAATGATTTAAATACCGTATATTTTGGTTTTATTAACCAGAATCATGGTTTTTTACTACAAATGTTATTAATATAAAGCATGGTAATTTTACGAGAATTTTTTTCGGAGCATGAAAGTGTCGAAATTATTGTTTGAATCAAATTTATAGTTTTCTTTTTTCCTTGCAATTAAAAAGTCCGACAAACGAGAGTAAAAAATTCTACTTTTACGTATAAAATTCAATTTGTTAAGGCATACAAACAGAAAATGTAAATTATAAAATCATGCGATGTATAGGATGCGGGTTTTAAGAGGTTAAATATGTGTGGATTACATGAAAATTTCACGAAGATCTTGCATGGCACTTTAATAAGTGATACAGCTGATTTGATTAAAATCTTAACATTGTACATAGAGTGTTTTGTAATAACCTTCCATGTATTTTTAGAAAGTTTGACGGAAATGAAATGAAAAACGTACACTAGCACAGTGGGCCAGCATCCAAGGTTTCGTGGCCAAAATTAGCATTTCGATAAAATTTGTTTCAAAATTTGGGGGGTTTTATTTAGGGTTTTCATGTGCAGGTAAATTGGATTTATAGTTGAAAATTTGAAATACACTAAAAATACAAAAAAATAACAAGATGGCGGCTGAAATATGGCGAGCAACAAAATATATATATATATATATATATATACATAATTTTCGTAATTTTATATTAAAAATGAAAAGCAAATTATATTTCCGAAGTAATATTGCAAAATAGCGTGAATTAATAACAAAATAACGCGAAAACATGAAAAAAAACATAATTTTTGCTTTTCGGTATATTTATTCCACCTTTGCAATATGGGCAAAATGGGGCAGGTTTTTTCGAAAGAAGAAGCATCAAAGAAGACAACAAAAAAAAAACCTTTAGCTAATTACCTCGTGGAACTTTTTGGAGATAAGTTTCGAAAGTGATTCAAACATTGTAAAATGTCAAATGATAAGATATAAACTATAAGTTTGTCAAGAGTATTAACTAATCCAACAAATTGAAAAATTGTACTATAATTTCAGACTAATTACTCTTATAAAATTGTAACGGAAAGGTGAAATTCCTATATATATTTCTGAAATATAAATTTAAAAGTTACATTTAAAAAAAATTTTTAACATATTTTTCACTACATTGTACTCTCGTCAGTCCAAAAAGTAAATTAGAATGTTTGGAATGATTATGAATACTTACTTTGGGCGATATTAAAGCTGCCTAAACATATTTTAGTTGAAATTTAATTTTTGACTTTTGGCCAAAGATCATGCCCACAGTGATGAAGCGCTTTCGGCCCACTGTGACTAATCAGAAAAAAAAAACTGTTGATTTGACGTATAATAAATAAATAATCAAATTTGTCTTTTATTTCTGAAAGTAAATATAATGCAATTTATAGTTTTGTAGGCATAAAGTGGATGTACGGTAATGACGGTATGAATTTTTAGAAACCATACCGACACGTAATCTGCATTTGGGGTCACAGATTAGTTTTTAAGCCAGGAAAAAAAAAATCGCTATCAAAATATCACAGTTGAGTGCCTGTTTGAGGAAACAGAAAGACGTTTAAAGACGATAGCCCTTCACAAACAAACGGCTATTCCTTATTTGCAAATTGTCATGATTCAATAGTATTATTGTTGGTTTCCTCGCAACTCCCATTGGGTATACATTATTATTTTCACTTTTGCTAGATTTTTTTTTACAAATATACATAAAGGGCAAACTTTGAGAAACACCTTGAATACTACTAATGAAATTTCCATGCACGTAGGTTTCTTTTATTTATTGTGTGTATAAGTTTTTATGAATAAAATGATGAACTCAAACTTTTAAAGAATTTCCTCAGAATTTTTACGAGATAATGGTAACAAATTGACACAAATTATGATATCAAACAGTAACGTAGTGGATTGATCGTTAACATGCGGTTCCCAGCACTCCCCAGCATACGGTCCCCACTGAAGTCAAGCATCACAGGCTGTCGTCAGTGTGCGGATGGGTGAAAACTTGGTTCAGTCTACGAAGGGTCCGAGGTTGTGCGGTATTGGTCCTCGTTAAACTGTTCTACCTTAAAGTGCTCGACTTTTCACTCAAATTGTCGTGCTACAGAAGTGGGGTGCCAGTGGGAGGATCCTCCCTGTAGACTATCAAAATTGTGATGATAGGTCTTCGGATCATCCTCAGGGATGTTTCCCAGACCGTCGCCATAAGCCTACAGTGCAGCTCTAGTGTGACGTAAATGAACTACAACAATATCAAACAAAAAACATGTTATGCATTTTGAAGCACTAATTTCGAATGTGTAATATTATTATTACATCTAAAAATTATTATATCTTATTATTATTATATTATTATTATATTATTATTATATTTATATTATTATTACATCTATATTGTTATTATATCTTATTTATATCTAAAAAAATATATTTGCTGCAAAATAGAAAAATACGAGTAGAATTATTCATCTGAAACTATACTTTAGAACTAAGTGGTTCGAGTAAATGGTATCGAATTGCAAATAAGATTACAATACAAATTAAACCACAGAACCATGCGACTTAAAACACTAATTCTACAGCTGATTCGAATTGAAGTCAAAATTTTTGCTTGTATTATTCGTGCGAATCACAGATTTAGTTCAAATTCTAATACGGAGACTATTAAACAGATCATGTGAGTTAGAATCGATATATTGGAACATTTCTGATTAACTCTCGAAGGAGAGACGTGGTAATTCAGGGGATAGAGCGCTCGCCTCCAAATGAGGAGCCCAGGTTTGAATCCCAGCAGTGGCTCGGTGATATAATTTCTGCTCCCACTTGCACCACCCGCAGTGCTGACTTAACGTATCCTCAGTGGCAGACAGATCATGGGTTAAAATCTCCGTTCCGTCGATCTGACCATTGGACGTTTTCGAGGATTTTCTCTCCATGTAACACAAAAGAGGGTTGGTTCTATTAAAAAGCCTTCCACAAAGAAAAATTTCGCCCATTATTTGATCCAGGAGTTCCCTTGTCTTCTGGATTGTGCTCAAAATTACAAGGCTATGAAGTTTAACATTAGTCGTCGTAAACTCAAAATTGGGTAGGGTGTTCAACGACAGTAATAAAATTATAAAAAATAATAAAAAGGAATTTTTAAGGCCCGTGGTGGCTCAGGGGATAGAGCACTCCTCATCTAATGAGGTGAAGTGGATGCAAATCCCATCGATGGTTGGTCAATATGGAGTCTACACCCGACTCGCACTGACCACAGTGCTGACATAAAAATATCCTCCGTGGTAGAGGGATCATGGCTTAAAATCCCCTTACCAGCGGGCTAACCGTGAAAGACTTTCGTGGTTTTCCAGTCCATGTAATGCTAATGTGTATTAGTTCCACCAGAAAGTCCTCCACGAAAGTAAATTTCTCCCGATCCCAGATTTTATTTATCTTCTGGATTAGATTGAAAATTACAAGGCTACGGATTTGAACTTTAGTAGTCGCAAATTCAAAATTGGGTCAGCTGTTCAACGACGGTCATAAAAAATACTGTCCTGGGCACTTTTAATTTGAGCTTCTGTCGCTTTCGTTTCTTTCTTTAAATCTATAAATTCTGGATTGATCTGTTTTTGATTTTACCTATGTCAAGTGTTACTCTCACTATGCAATAAATAGTTTGTCTTGTCAAACTTCAGGAAACTGATAGGATAATACTGTCAATTCAGGATAAATACTGTCAATTACTCTATAACATAAGAAAAGAATTTAAGCCATAGCTTTTTCACAAATCTTTCCTGATTGTGTAAAATCTGTGCATACATTTAATTGAATAAATCTAGCATGTAATAAATACACAAAGCTAGACGTTTCCCTCAACAACAAAAAATTATTTTTTGAGGGACATGTTTTTTCATTTCAACTTAACTATTTAATAAATTTTTTTTTTAAAAATAGCCAATTTTTTCATAATTAATAAAAATGTACGAGTTAATTTTAGGGAAACAAAACATCGCAATTTTGCAAGGTATGAGCAAGGGAGAGCTTTATTGGTGAAGGCAATTTAGTGGTTATGCTCTCATCGCGAAGGATCGAAGTTCTGGCCTTGAAAGGCTTCAAGCCCAACCTGCTTAAGATTGTTAGATACCAGCTAACTGGGAGGTAATAGCGATCTGTGCAAAATGTAGACCGCATTGTCACCTGTATGCCGCGTGTTTCAAAACTGTAGAACCTTAATCATCATGAACACCTCGGCTAACAAACTAGCTGTCGAGGGAGTGCATTAATCTTTTTATGAACAAGATATTTATATTGCGCTTACCGCACACGACTCGAACAAACCACAGTGCTGACGCAAAATATCCTCAGTGGTAGACGGATCACGGGCTAGAGTCCTTATGCAGTCAGTTTAATCATGTGAGGTTTTCGTGGTTTTCCTCTCGATGTAACGCAAATACGGGTTAGTTGCATCAAAAAGTCCTCCACGCAGGCAAATTTCTCCCAATACTCGATTCAAGAGTTTCCTTGTCTTGTGGATTGAGTTCAAAATTAGAAGGCTACGGAGTTGAACAATTTTAGACCCAAAATTGGATCTGCTGTTCAACCACGGTTATAAAATAAAATAAAATAAATCTTCAAAGGGCCTGGAATAGCTTGGTAGCTAGGGTGTTGGACTCGTGTTTGTGAAAACGGGAGCTCGAATCCAGCCTGCCAAAGAACCCTCATGTATTAAATGGTGACTGGTGCATGTTATATCTGTTGGGGTCACAAAGTCCTAGTAGCTCAAGGGATAGAGCGATCGGCTTTTAATTAGGTGAACCCGGTTTGAATCCCAGCTAAGGCTGGTCGAAACTACACTCATGTCCATAAATTAAGGATAATTCAGAATCACACAGAAATCAAACTCTAAAATTAAAATTTCACCTGTAGAATTATCACACACATCCTGAAGAAGAATATGCAAATTACAGGAAACCACTAGATGACGCTGGTAGTACGTCACAATGACGAGAGTGTAAGAGAGGGGTATATAAGGAATGGTGGCAACGAAGTAAAATTGTTCACAAGCGCTTTAAAAGTCTTTCAGTGCAATAACCGCATAGTTATGGCACAAAGGAAGCATTTGGATGATTTTTTACGTTGCAGAATCATCGGACGACTTGAATGTGGACGTACAAAGCTGGAAGTATCCGAGGAACTTGGAATCACCCAGAGTGTCATCTCCAGGCTTTGGCAACGATTCCAAGATGATGGTAATGTGAGTAGACGTTACAGCACAGGTCGCCCCCGAGTTACAACGCCGAATGAAGACCGGTATTTGGCAGTTACTGCCAAAAGAAACTGACGGAACACAGCATCAGACCTGTCTCGTCAGCTCTCCTCAGCTACCAGTACGACAGTTTCAAGGCAGACCGTGTACAGACGCTTAGGGCACTTTGGTCTATATGCTCGTAGGCCTGTCAGATGTGTTCCACTTACCGCAACTCACTGTCACCTGCGATTAGCTTGGAGTAGAGAGCATGCATTGTGGACACCGCAACAGTGGTCTTGTGTGATGTTTTTCGACGAGTTCAGGTTTAGTTTGCAGTCTGATTCTCGCCGGACTTTCATATGGAGAGCGCAAGGTACCCGTTACCACCAAGACAACACCATTGATCGACACCGTTACGGTGGTGCAGGATGGCTCGTTTGGGGAGGAATTATTCTTGGTTCCAGAATTGACCTGCATGTTCAGAGTGTAACAATGACAGGCCACATCTATAGGGATGTCATTCTGGAACAACATGTACGTTTGTTTCGGGGCGCCATGGGTGCTGAATTTCTGTTTATGGACGACAACGCCCGTCCTCACCGTGCAAACATTGTAGACGAATGCCTTCAATCGGAGGATATCACCCGTATGGATTGGTCAGCATACTCACCGAACTTGAATCCAATAGAGCATGTGTGGGATATGCTTGGCGGATGAATTGCAGCCCGTCAACCCCCTCCCACTTGTCTACCGGACTTTTGGAGGGCATTGCTTGATGAGTGGTGTAATATTCCCCAAGATCAGATTGATAATTTGATACTCAGCATGCCTAGACGTTGTACGGCCTGTATTGCATCGTCCGGGAGACATACTCCGTATTAACCATCATACTAACCATGTTATACTGTTTTTTGTAAATAGGTTCTTTTTCGAAATTTGCTCCAGGGAGTAAAAATCGCAATTTTTATTAATTGCGTCAAACATATAGCATCTTTTTTGCTCTTTACCTTTTGTTTAATACATAGACTTTACAAATAAGTCAAATTTGTTTGGCTTCTGTCTCTTTCTGTGCCTGAACTTCATTATCCTTAATTTATGGACATGAGTGTAATTCAGAACCCTGCTTGCACCGACCAAAATGCTGACGTGAAAACATCTTCAGTTGTAGACGGATCATTGGTCCCCTTGCTCTCAAGCTTACCGTGGTATAATTTCGTGGTTTTCCTCCTTGTTTAACGCCAATGCGAGTTAGCTCCATTAAAAAGTCCTCCATGAAGGCACATTTCACCCCAAAATTGATCCAGGAGTCTTTGCTTTGGAATGGGTTCAAAATCGCATTAGTAGCTGTAAACTCAAAATTTGTGTCGGCCGTTCATGGACGGTTATAAAAAAAAACAAAATGAATTTTTAAACAATAATAAATCTATATCAAACAACGCCATCATAAAATAAGATACACTAAAAATTAAATGAGATAAATATGTAAAGGGTGCATGCACAAATGGTTTAGGACAGGAAATATCTCATGAATTCTTATAAGTTATTTGATTTTCCCTCAATGTATTTAAAATACTTCTATAATTTTTTGAAAACTCTTCTAAGTCCTATCACTTTCTATCGTTATCATATCAGATGAATCAGCGAGACAAAATCCAACACCAAGTGTATCAAAGTGCCTCTGTTAATTACGTTGCTTTAAAGTAATGAAAGCAAAATTATAAAACCACTGTTGCTTTAAATACCAACAATGCATCAATGCTTAACTTATGCTCTGATTCCCGAGAAACGGAACCAGTTATTCACTTACTTTCTTAATTTATTTATTCATTTTTAGTTTCATTTTGACTTTACCGTATGTACTTTTGTTAAAAATAGCTTATATATATATATATATATATATATATATATATATATATATATATATATATATATATATATATATATATATATATATATATATATATATATATATATATATATATATATATATATATATATAATAAATAAATACAAGAAAACACGAAGAAAGTTAAGATTATTTAATTATTTTAAGATAAGTTAGGATTATTTAAAATTATTTACTAAAAATTCCTTTACTAAATAATTTCCTTTGTTAATCTATACAATTTTTTCATGTGCGAATCCATTTCGGGCAAATCCGTGGGTAAAATTGTTTGCTAAAAATTTCTTTATTAATTTATACAATTTTTCCATGTGCAAATCCATTTCGGGAAAATCCGTGGCTAAAATTATCTACTAAAATTTCTTTCTTTGTTAATTTTTCCATGTGCAAATCCATTTCGGGCAAATCCGTGTTAAAATTATCTATTAAAATTTTTTTCTTTGATAATTTATATAATTTTTTCATGTGCTAAACCATTCCGTGCAAATCCGTGGCTAAAATTATTTGCAAAACAGGCAATTTATGTTTCTCTTTTCTATTTTATATTTTTTCTTAAATAAACATCTATTTTCTAAAAATATGTATGGTCAATCAATTTTTAAAATTATCCAGTATAATATTACCTTGCGCACATCCATTTCGGGCCCATCCTTGGTAACTAACAAATCAATGCATAGAATAACAAATCACTTCACCAGTGCAGTAAGAACGGCACTTTAAAACCCTCTTGTTACACTCAATTTGCCCTTTTGTTTTCATATTTTGTAATCTGGCAATCTTTCTGCGAAAACATTTTGAATCATTCTTGAAAAATTTCCCGACCTTGTAAGTTGATCTGATTTCGCTACTCGCTATATAGTCCATTTTTATACTGTTTTTTCTTTTTCTTTTATTTTATTTTCTGTTTTTACATGTTATTTTTACTTTTTGTGTTCTATTTTATTTGTTGTAATTTTTATAAAAAAAATTTTTTTGAGTGCTCCTCACACTATTGTATTAATATATTTTGCTTTGGCTTTATTGATACAATATCAGAAATCACTCTGTTTTGCGAATATAGTCGTGTGGGCTGATGAAAAGATTATATCTTTTTTTCCGGTTTTTTAAATAAAATTTCATCCTTTTCTTTTTTCTTTTTTTTTAAAAAAACTGTTTGTTATTTTTTTACTTATTATTCCCCCCCCCCTTTTTTTTCACTTATCTATGATTTCTCTTTGTTTTATTCTTCATTGAACTTCTTCATTTTGAGCTGATTTAGTATGTTTTTTTCGAAAAAAAAGTTAAAAGCAAAGTCAATAAAGAAATTTAAAATATGGTTATTTTTATGTCCCTAATCTCTGATGGGTCTTGAGATGTCACCATTTTACACAGCTTATATCCCATTTTTATTTTTGTTGGTTACCGTTCATCGGTGAAGCAAAATGCTTAAGCCAATGAGTGGAATTTGGTTAATTTCTTCTGGAGAATCCGAATCTGCAATTAGAAATTGGGGATCATATTTAATATTTCAAAGTTGACCCTCACCTCCAGGGTAGGGTAGTAGGAACCATTGAATAGCTTTAAAAACATAATAAATGTATTACTCGAGGTATTTCACAGTTTCCGTACATTGCGAAATATTTTAAATCATTTTTGCAATACTTGTAAGTAGGTGGCATTTTTCTCCCTTCTCGCTTTCTTCCTATTTGTGTTTTATTTTGAATTTTTTTCTTCAATTTTTGTGATATTTTTACTTGATAAAATTATGTTTACGGTTTGTTTTCTTCTTTTAATGGGGGGCTGCTTTTGTATTACTATATTGATATATTTTGCATTTGGCTACATAAATACATTATTCAAAGGAGCAATTTTTTCAGATTTAATCGTGTGACCTAATGTCGGTATTATATTTCTTCCTTGTTAGTTTTTCCTAATTTTAATTATATATAATTTTAAAAATTATTTATAATTATATTATAAGCAAATTATATATATTATAAGCATTATTTATATTATAAGCAAAAATTATTTATAATTTTAATTATAAATAATTTTTGCTTTTCTTTTTTTTTTACTTAAAACCATTTTTTTTTTTTTTTCATTTTTCTGTTTCTTTTCTTGTTTTCTTTCTGTTTTTATCTTAATAAATCTCTGAATTTTTACTATAATAATCTCTGCTTGACTGCTTTAAGGCCAAGGACAAACTTGGGTTTATAAAAAGAGTGCTGCTGATTCATTCCTTAAATTCTACTACCGAATATATATATATATATATATATATATATATATATATATATATATATATATATATATATATATATATATATATATATATATATATATATATATATATATATATATATATATATATATATATATATATATATATATATATATATATATATATATATAATTTTTTCTCATTGAAAAATTTTGGAAATAACTTCTTAAAACTCTAGAGAGAAGAAAAAGAAAATTTTGTTTAGAAATAAATTGCTAGAATTATTCATTCCTAAAGAAGTAGACGTGTGTATATACAAGATGTGCGTATATACAAGAACATTCTGCCCATAAAATAGGAAAGAAATTGCCAATTCAATGAATTCAGAAGAAAATAATACTTATTAGGAAGTAATCAACTATGTGACAAAAAATTTTCAGTAAGAGATGATTAGTATGAATCAGAAATGTTAAAAAGGACAACTGGAGCTGGATCCGAAAAAGTAGGATGGCGAAGCAGAAAAACTTTAGATAAAGTTTAGAAACTTTTGATATTGTTTGAAGTAAATAAATTTTATACAACTTTTAAAATGTGTGTACAGTTACTAGATTCTATTGAGCTTGTTTCTGTCAGTTCTGTCAATTATTCTTTAACGATGACAAATTTAAACTAAGAACACCATGAAACCAGCAAAAAGTTAGTTTTTATTTACAATGCCAATTTTAAAAATTTGAATGCTTTAAGAACTTCCAGTTATTGTAAATTGATAAAATGTACCTTATCAAATAATTGAGAGAATATCATCCCTTTACAATAATCTCATGAATGTCATTAAAGGTGAATACACTCGTTTTAATGTAAAATAAACACCTTTATAAAACATAACTGTGCGTAACATCAATGGAAGGACAAATAAGAAAGGTACGGGTGAACAGGTATGAAGGACGAAATATTAATGGACAAGTAAAGTAGGTTGCTCGGGCGAGAAAAGTATTTAAGTTAAGCTTTCACCTTTACGCAGGTTTTTGCACTAATCTCCGCATTTCAATTATAGTAATCCAGCAATGAAGATCATCTTCATCCTCTGCTTCCTTGTTGGGCAAGCAATAGCACAGAGTAAACCTTTCCCCTTTGGTCCCCGAAAACGAGTATTACCGGGTCAAAGGTCATCCGGTTGTTCCGATTGTGCTTCTGAATTGAAGCAGTGTGTGTTATCCTGTGTTGAAAAATTTGATTGCTCCGAGATGAATGTAAAAGGTAAGTTTTCTTTTAATGAAAAAGGAAGTGAATAATCTATTGTATACGTGCGTAACTAAAACAATATTCGCAAGATACTTTTAATTACTTTGAGTACTTTCTACCAATAAGTGGAATTAAAAATAAATTAAATTAAAAAATAAATTAAATTATAAAACAAATAATTAAAAATTATAAACAACTTTTAAACGTCTTCTTTTATTATTTTATTTTTAATCAGAATTATTTCATGTTGTTTACAAATATTAGAAAAATATCGATGTTTTAAATGTACCAAGAAAAAGAGCAATGAAAAGTGAAAACAAGTAAAAGTGACAAAGCAATGGATTTTTTTAAACCATGTTTAACTTAAAGAACCTATGCAAGATACTACGAATTACTCTAAATATTATCTAATAGGTGCACCTAAAAGTTAAATTAATTACGAAGGCAAAAATTAAATAATAAACAACTTTTAAACATCTTATTTTATACTTTTAATTTTAATCAAAATTATTTCATGCTGCTAGCAAATTTGAAAAATATTGATGCTTTAAGATACTTCTTTAATACGCCTTCTTTAATATGCTGAAAAAGCACAATAAAAAGTGAAAGCAAGTATTATAATCTCTCTGAAAGCGGTAAAACAATTCTCAATACATTTTCATTTTATATCATGTTAATTGCAAACATAAGAAAAATATTGATGCTTTAAATATACATTGAAAAAAGCGCAATAAAAAGTGAAAGCAAGCGTTGTGATTGAATTTCGGCTGAACAATTCTCGACGCATTTTCTTAATTTACACAACGTGTGCAAGATACTTTGAATCAATCAAATATTTTCAAATGGACTTAATTAATAAATTAATCATGGTGACAAGTAATTAAAAAATAAACAATTTTTAAACATCTTATTTCATAATTTTATTTTTTACCAAATTCATATCACATTACTTGCAAATAATAGAAACATATTGAGGCTTTAAATATACATTGAAAAAGCGCAATGAAACGTTAAAGCAGGTATTGTGAATGAATTGTGACTGAAAGCGGTAAAACAATTCTCAATGCATTTTCATAAACCATATGCTTAACTTGCGCAACGTACGCAAGATACTTTTAATTACTCTAAATATTTTCAAGTAAGTGTTCTTAAAAAATAAAATAATGATGAGGGCAAGTAAGTTAAAAATGAACAAGTTTTATAACAAAATTATTTCAAGTTACCAGCAAAAAGTAGAAAACTTTTGATGCTTTAAATGAACATTAAAAAAGCGTAATGTATCTAGAAAGCAAATATCGTTTTAACTTAACTCTAACAATGAAGGAAAGATACTTGTTACTTTAATTACCTAATTTAATTATTATTAAGGAAGACCTAGGAAATCAATTAATTATGGAGTCAAATAATAAAAAAATAAACCACTTTAAAAACTTTTTTTCAATTCTTTCTACTTAAAAACTCTGTTTAAATACGTTTATTTGTAATCAAAATTTTTTCATATTGCTTACAAATATTCAGAAAATATTGATGCTTTCACTGCACGTAAAAAAGTTCTATGTAAATTATGCTTTGCCAAATTGTTACTTGAAACAGTTCTAGAGTTTTTCAACTAAACAATTTTTTATGTTATATGGTTATTTATCTTCATTATATTTTTTTTTTTGCTGGCTTTATATTTTTATTAGTCAACTGTAAAGAACTATAATAAACATGAAATATTTTTGATTCCTATTTATTAGAAAGATTAACATTATTTTCTAACAAAGTGTGTTTGAAATGAACAAAAAAATATACAAAAATAGTTCAACAATCCACTTGAACATGTGCGTACTGCGTTTTGCTTCAAACTCTGTCATATATTTTTATTTTAAAAAAAAAGTAGCGTACTGACAAAAGCTTTTATGTGCGTAAAATTTACTTTTGTTTTTAAAGTATTTCTAGTTATGCTTCGGTTATTTCATAAATACTTACGTTTTGAGGAGTTTTCAAAAGAAGGGAACAATAATGCTAACTATTGCTAATTTTGAATTCTGTAGCTATGTTATATACATTAAATACTTTCTACTTACACGAAATACCTTTTGAATTAAAAAAATTAACACTATGCTAGCTTTTTTTGCTGAATTTTAGGAAATCATGTTGCATAAAACAATAAACGTAACGAAAAATCACGCGATTTGAACTGTTCACTATTACACATGGAAAAAATTCTGGTGAAATTACCGCAAGGTATGGTAATGAATTTCTGTTTTAAGAAAAAAAGCACAATTCTGGTTAAAAAAGAAACAAAAATATACGGTATTAAAACTATTTTTTTTTCAATGGCAGGCACTGAATTCGAATCTTTGCCTATACTATGCCAGAATTGTTGCTCATTTCGCGTTACCCAATGGGCACCTGTGAACCAAAGTCACGGAGGCGAGCAACATTGCCCACGCCACACTTCCACGAACCCGTTTTATAGGGTGGGCCACATTCACACATCATACACACAACGGAGGACAGCACAAAGAGAGAGAGAAACATCCATGCCCAGAGCGGGATTCGAACCCGCAGCCTATGACTTCGCAGTCAGGCACGCTCACCGCTCGGCCACCTGGCCGGCGGTATTAAAACTATTCATTTGGTTATTTTTCCGTTCATATGGAAACGGTTTAGCAAAAACTCAGGTTCTCACAATTATTATTCTTATTATCACACATTCAGTTAAAAATACAAAATTGAAGAGTATATTAAACCGTGAAAAGGACTTTTATATCATGCACATGTAGCATGTTAAAATTACCAAATTTAACTCATTTACCAGATTTTATAATGTAATAAAACAATATTTTGTTATTAATCTTACCAAAAGCAATACCAAAGCTCTTCGGTAAAAATTACCGATCTTTTTGGTGTTCCCATAGAACCAAAAACACGAGGAATTTTATCATATTCTGGAAGTTTTGACCATATTTTATTCTCAGAGTAGAAAATAGCATTTTTTTAGAAAAATATTTTATAAAAACAAAAGAAAATACTTTTTAATATTTGAAAAATTATTTTAATAATAGTTAAAGTACTTTATAAAACCTTCTTTACTTTATTTTCTGTTAAAATAATAGCGTTGTTTCGATTGCCGCATTTGAACATGCATCAGAACACTAAATTAATTTTTCAGAAAATATTTCACACAGGACAGTAAATAATCTAGTGTTGTCTTGTCGTTTATAAGGAATATAATCAAATAGTCTCTCTTATTGAACTTTTTTTTCTCTTATTTTTAATTGTAGACGCGTAGAAACTACTATAGAAAATTTGTTGGTATTACATAAGTTCAATTTTTCATACCGATGTCCAAAATTAATCCTTTTAGTGAGAGAAATATTTTTATGGCATTTATAAAAAAAAATTTCAGTTATTTAAGTTATTTCGCATTAAAATACTAAATTAGAAATTTACTCTAACAATGTTAGTGTAAAATAAATTTGAACTAGTCAGAGCTTAGATCTGCGTTATACTCCTACTTTCTAAGAACTGCCCTTTTTTCGAACAGCTGAAATTTGAATCATACTTTTAAGAAACAATGCACAAAAGAAAATTTACTCTAACAATGTTAGTGTAAAATAAATTTGAACTAGTCAGAGCTTAGTTCCGTGTTATACTCTTACTTTCTGAGAACTGCCCTTTTCTCGAACAGCTGAAATTTGAATCATACTTTTAAGAAACAATGCACAAAAGAAAATTTACTCTAACAATGTTAGTGTAAAATAAATTTGAACTAGTCAGAGCTTAGTTCCGCGTTATACTCCTACTTTCTGAGAACAGCCCTCTTTTCGAACAGCTGAAATTTGAATCATACTTTTAAGAAGCAATGCACAAAAGAAAATGAATATCATCGTTGAAAAAAAAATTAAATCAAGAACTATCGGTCGAAAAATCGGATTAAAGAATGGCTGTAATTCAAGGAAAGCATTTATTAGTCAAGTCCGGGATAAGCCTGGTTGGTAGAGCGTTGGGCCCATGCCAATGAGGTCGTGAGTTCGATCCCCACCACCTGAAATGATAACTAGAGCATTCTAAATCTGTCGGAGTCACAAAGTCTTCCAAGTTCCCATAACAAATCAACACCTCTGGAGTTGAGCTGTTATGGCTCAGGAGATAGAGCATTCGCCTTCCAATGAGGTGAACCGGGTTCGAATCTCACCAATGGCTGGTCGATACGAATCCGCATTCGGCTTGCACCGACCATAGTGCAGGACGTGAAATATCCTCAGTGCTAGATGGATCACGGGTTAGAGTCCCTTTGCCGTCAATCTAACCTTGTGAGGTTCTCGTGGTCTTCCCTCTATGTAACGCAAATGCGGGTTAGTTCCATCAAAAAGTTCTCCACAAAGGCAAAATTTCTCCCTATACTTGATCCAAGAGTTCCCTTGTCTTCTGGATTGTGTTCAAAATTACAAGACTCCCGAGTTGAACATTGGAAATCGTAAACCCAAAAATTGGTCGATTGTTCAACGATGGTTATAAAATATAAAATAAAATACCTCTGGGATCACTGGATCGGAGATTGATCGTGCTCTGGTTCAGGTCAAAATTATGATGTGCCAATGGACGGATAGTGTGTGAATGTGTCCTCCATGTAAAAAGGGCTGTGACGTATGTGCGTGGCAGAAGTCGAATTCTTGACCATAAATGAAGTCACTGGAAAACAAGAAAATCTTGAATTCCATCAAATCTTTTAATATTCAATTTCTTTAATGTTCCACAAAATCAGATATCATCAGTTTTTAAATCACATATTATTTCGTTGAAATGAAAACTAAAAAAAAAAAAAACTTTTGCTAATTGATTCCAATCTATATAAGCTGGCATGTTGTACTATATGTGTTCAGAATAAAATTATGTCTTTTCTATTTTGTTCAAAGTTAAGCATGCTTGAATTCTTTCAATATTCAACAAAATAAGATATCATCAGTTTTAAAATCAGATATCATTTTGCTGAAAGGGAAACAAAAAAAAATGTTTTGTTAGATGATTTCAACCTAAATTAATCGGTAAGTTTTTGGATATATATGGAACAGATTTAGTCCTTTTTTTTTAGTTCAAAGTTAAGATTCTTCTGCTCCTTCAATATTCTTAGAAATTTAAAAGATTAAAAAAAAAAAAAAATAGATGCTCTTCTTAAAAAGACAGAATTAACTTCACTCAAGGATATTAGTTTGAATAACAAACCTTGACGTATATTCGTGTCACCACACCCATTCGCCAAAAATTGATTTTGTTAACAAAAACTAAGGTGTGAAGCCAAAGTCGAAGAAAATTTTAGAGTAAATAGAATTTTGGAATCGGAAGAAAAGCTCTATTTCATTTTGGTTTGATATAGTCCTCTGAGTCAAAAGAAGAAAAAGAATTATGATCTAATGAAAATTTATTCGACAAATATTTATAATTATGCGAACAAAAATATTCTGCTATTGAATATTATGACAATTATTTGGATTACTATTTATCTTTATCACACACATAATTTATTACATTTAAACATTTTTGAGCTTATATTTGAAGCCGAAAAAAGACAGAAAATTATTAAAACTATTAAAAGAATTTAATTTAATAAATGAACTAATCAAGGGAACAAATTTTTTTGTGACATTTATACAAATATTTGATATTGCCTAGATCAGATGCAAGGGATTCAAATCTGAAATTTGCTTAGCTCTTAAAGCTACAGATTTTTTTAAATGACATTTTTTGTCGAAATTTACTAGCATAAAAATGTTATATATTAGATGGGGTGACGTAAATGTTATGACAAACTTCTAGGGGAGTTCAAGCACATCATTAGGATTAAAATTGCATAGGAACCCCTTCCCGGAAATGTCATCATGCGCAATTAGAGGTGCATCCCAATTGTGACCTGTTCAGAAGCACACGAGGGAAGCAGTTCCCAAAAGGTAAGCTCTCCTAGATGCGTATGACGACATTTTTGGGCATGAGCTGCTATATACTGTTAGAAATGTCTCAGAAAAAATGGTAAATAACAATTTATTTAATTGTTATTTTACCATATTCAAACAAAACAATCAAATGATCATAAATATTAGATGGTATTCAAACTGTGAGATAAACCGTTCAATAACTGCTTTCACCTGATGCAGTTAAACAACTAGAATTTTATCGTACCAACCGAACAAATCTAATGAAACCACTTAGCTCTTTGCAGATGGGTACATATTATTTGTACATGATCTGCCAATCTCATGGCCAGCAGAATGGGGTTCGAATCCTGGCGTTGACACCACAATATTTCCTTCATACCCTGCGACACATAAAGAGTGTCCTGAACCAATAGACCCCAATCTGTGATCCAGGGCTATTAGAATACCATACTCTCATTCACGCATAGATGGCAGCTAAACTTCTTTTTTACAGTCTTGAAACCAAGCTCGTTTTAAAGGGTTAAAAAAAACGTGTAGTTTCGTATTCATATTTAACCATACCAGTTGTAAAGAGTTTTAAAACCATAAATATTTGAAAAAAATGTTTTTTACTGGAAACTTTACGGTTAATTGGTTGGACAGACTGCTGCTGGTTTTTTTTTTTACAATTTTAAAATGAAAATTCTAACAGTTTTAATCTTGATGGTGCGCCCTAAATACTTTAGAAGTTCGTCGCAACATTTATGCTACTTTTTGTTATACATAAGGTTTTCGAACTTGCATATTTCATCATAAAATAGACTAAAAATGCCATTTAGAGAAACTAACTTGGAGAAAGAAGCTGATTGCAGATTTGAAATCAATGATATGAAAGTATCTAAGATTTGTTTTTAAAAAAAAGTCATGCAACGGAAGAAAAAAAAATTCGCAGTGTTATTAGTAAGTTATATTTCAATTCATGAATTTCGAAAACCAAATTTATTTAGCTAAATTGCATAATTAACTAGAAAAATATGCAAATGAATTTTTTATATTATTTAAAATTAATTTTTTTCAGTTCATGAAAATTTTCTAAAAAAGCTTCTTGGCAGAAAATGTTTGTATATGTGGAAATTTGCGTATGAGATATTGATATCTGGCTCTTTTTCTTTTCTATTACTAATAGTTTTGTGCAATTTAAATGCTTTCTACAACTTTTTTAAATATATTTTTTCAACTGTTAAGTTGTATAAAATATAATTTAAAAAATTGTACCCTTAATTCCAATCGTAGATAAAAAAAAAAGAAATATATAACTTAAAATTTAAATTTATCTCGTAATGATATCAATACTTTTCGCAATATCTCTTACCAATCAATAATATATTGGTATTTGATACTTTTTTAATAACAATTTAGTTCAACTCAAATATTTTCTACAACTTTTTTTAAAATTTATTTCTTCAACTGTTATGCTAAAATATGAAATATAATTTTAAATTATGTATATTTAATTCTAATCATACGTAAAATATGAAATATATAATTTAAAATTAACATTAATTTTGTAATTCTTTTAACACTTTTGGCAATATCTCTAAGCAATCAATGAGATATTGATATTTGGCTCTTTTCTAATAATAGTCTACTACATCTTAAATATTTTCTACAACTTTTTTAAATTTAGTTTTTCAACTGTTATGTTATATAAAATATAACTTTAAAAATGTACCTTTAATTACAATCGTAGAGAAAGAAGAGAAATTATATAATATAAAATTAATATTTATTTTGTAATGATAATAATACTTTTCGCAATACCTCATGAATACCTCATGATCAATACCTCAATACCTCATGATTAATGAAATATTGATATTTAGCCCTTTTTTACGTTTAGTACAAGTTAAATATTTTATGCGATTTTTTTTTAATTTATTTCTTCAACTGTTATGCTACAATATGAATATAAATTTAAACTATGTAGGGGAGAGTCGGGTAGCCCCGCCCGGCGGGTACCACCGCCCACTGTCAATTTTATATGTATAGAATATTTTTTCAAGTCAATGGGCCATCGGACATTAATTGTTATATTAAAAAAAGATTATTTTCAAAGCTTCAAGTATTTATGCAGCTGTTAACATGGTAAACAATAGTTTAGAAAATATGTTGAATACAGTAGTCATGAAATTAAGAAAAATTGGTTGAATGTTTCGATTAAACTTCATTTTAATACTAAAAAAATAATTTTTTCTATACATACAGCATTAAAATATGTAGTCTTAAGTTTAATTTGCTCAAAGAAGGAAGTTTATATGCGAAAAATTTTTCGAGTAATTACAAATTTTAAAAAAATTGGATTTCGGGTAGCCCCGCTTACGTGAATGTCGGGTATCACTGCTCAATTTTATTTCGTCGATAAATGTACGATTGCAAAGATTATTATTTTATTGCTTCAAATTTGAATGTTATATGTATTTTTAGCAACAAATATTGTAGTTATTAAATGATAGAATTCACTAAAAGTATATAAATATGTAATAAATAAAATAATTTTGTGATTAAAATGATAAACGAGGTTTATCTATTGTCAATACATTGGTCATTCTCATTTACACCTGAAAAAACAGTCAAAAAACATAATTTTTGTAACTGGGCCTGGCTACCCGACACATTTTGAAAAGAGCTGAAAAACATGTTTTTTTAAATTTATTTTTTTTAAGTTAAACTATTCTTTTTTTGGTTTATTCTTTTTGCATTATTTAATTAGATGATAAAACAATAGAAACATACAAAAATATTGATTATCACTCAATATTATACAGAAATATAAGCAATACTCCGGGCGGGGCTACCCGACTCTCTCCTACCCTAAATTTCAACCGTCATTAAAAAGGAAATCTATAATTTAAAGTAAAAATTTATTTTGCAATGACATTAATATTTTTTCGCAATTCGGTGAGAATTTAAATAGAGTATTAGTCACAGTCCAACTCTCATCGTAAGTCCTGAAAATGTCAACTACCTTAGCTCTGGGATTAATTTCTCAGCAATAAATCAAAATAAAGCTGATTTTCCTTATACTTGAATCAAATCGTATGATTCGAATAAGAAGGAACAAATTCTGATTAAATATTCTTGAAATTGCGGAGTAAAAAATTTTAACAAGCAATTTCTCGGCAATATCGATGAAAATTATTTTTCATCATATGTGAAACAAATCGTGATAATTAAATTAAAAGGAGAAAACTTCGACCAATTCTTAAAAGTCCCGAACTGAAATTTTCCACTACCGTAGATCTAATAAGGAAGATCTAATAAAGAACCCGTAGATCTAATAAAGAAGACGATAGATACCGTAGGCATATTGACAAAACATACCGTAGATTGTAAAGGGGTTGGCGAAAATTTCTATTGGCGTTAAGGGAGCGGTCTCGCAAATCGCCGAACAGCTGCGTGCTTATGTTTTTGTTTTGTTTTCGGTATCACTTAACATTCAACAAGTTAGCTATGGATGCAGTAATCACCCGCACACAACTCGCTCTTCAACAAACTAAATATATATTAAAATTTTAAGCTTCTTTAGTATTACGCATTGCATTCCGAGATGCACAATTGTAGAATCCGATCAAGCCATTGCAACCACCATATCGACTGGGTAAGACATTTAATGAAAAATTAGATTCATTTTTCAATTCCTTAAAACTTAGAGGCTACCTCAACTCTCGGAAAGCAGTTTTCTTCAGACCAAAATTTTCTGAAGCTGTAGTGATGATGGCGGCTTTCTTTTAATATAAAGAAAATTGCCAATACTAAGCCATTGCAACTACCACATCAACTGGGTACTTATTTAGAGACATTTAATGAAATATTAGATTCATTTTTCAATTCCTTAAAACTTAGAGGCTACCTCAACTCTCGGAAAGCAGTTTTCTTCTGACCAAAATTTTCTGAAGCTGTAGTGACGATGGCGGCTTTCTTTTAATATAAAGAAAATTGCCAATACTAAGCCATTGCAACTACCACATCAACTGGGTACTTATTTAGAGACATTTAATGAAATATTAGATTCATTTTTCAATTCCTTAAAACTTAGAGGCTACCTCAACTCTCGGAAAGCAGTTTTCTTCAGACCAAAATTTTCTGAAGCTGTAGTGACGATGGCGGCTTTCTTTTAATATAAAGAAAATTGCCAATACTAAGCCATTGCAACTACCACATCAACTGGGTACTTATTTAGAGACATTTAATGAAATATTAGATTCATTTTTCAATTCCTTGAAACTTAGAGGCTACCTCAACTCTCGGAAAGCAGTTTTCTTCTGACCAAAATTTTCTGAAGCTGTAGTGACGATGGCGGCTTTCTTTTAATATAAAGAAAATTGCCAATACTAAGCCATTGCAACTACCACATGAACTGGGTACTTATTTAGAGACATTTAATGAAATATTAGATTCATTTTTCAATTCCTTAAAACTTAGAGGCTACCTCAACTCTCGGAAAGCAGTTTTCTTCTGACCAAAATTTTCTGAAGCTGTAGTGACGATGGCGGCTTTCTTTTAATATAAAGAAAATTGCCAATACTAAGCCATTGCAACTACCACATGAACTGGGTACTTATTTAGAGACATTTAATGAAATATTAGATTCATTTTTCAATTCCTTGAAACTTAGAGGCTACCTCAACTCTCGGAAAGCAGTTTTCTTCTGACCAAAATTTTCTGAAGCTGTAGTGACGATGGCGGCTTTCTTTTAATATAAAGAAAATTGCCAATACTAAGCCATTGCAACCACTACATAGACTGGGTACTTATTTAGAGACATTTAATGAAAAATTAGATTCATTTTTCAATTCCTTAAGACTTAGAGGCCACCTCACGCCAAACTCTCGGAAAGCAGTTTTCTTCAGACCAAAATTTTCTGAAGCTGTATTGACGATGGCGGCTTTCTTTTAATATACAGAAAATTGACACGTGTTTAATTGGATACATCAAGAAATCAAAGTTTTATTCATTTATATTGCTTATGAAATTAAAACTTCAATTAGAAATAAAAACTTTTTCTCACGTTACACCCATGGCTAGGATATAAATGGGTTATTCTTAGAAAAGGCAGGAATTTCACTACTCAATTTCTTTTTTTTTCGAAGTAATTAAGTTCACACTTCTCTTTAAGTGACATCTAAATTTACGTAGTGACACTGTTATAATGTTTCCGTATCATATACTCAAATTAGTAAAGTAATTTAAATAGATTAAGGCCACCATTTCTACAGACAGGTCTGTGATTAATAGATATTACAATTTATTGTCCATATAATCATTTATAGATTAAGAAAATATAAATCTAAAGAAATATTTGCATAATTACGCATAGTTTCTCGGAATTAGCTGAGAAAATTATATTTGAAATTATTCAATAAAAAGAAATAGATAATAAAAAGAATGAATAATTTTAAAAATATGTTTTTCAATTGAACTAAAAGCCTGAAAATAACTCGATTTTTCCACATAAAACGAAAAAATTCGGGGGCATCACTTTCGAAGGACGTTGGGGGGATTTCGGTGTTGATAGAAGAATGAAAATGCCCTTTTCGTTTCCGAGGGGACAGAATGGAATTATTTCGTAATTTTTTCATTAATTTGTAAGACTTAGTTTTATAATTCCATTTTATTCAATTACTGCTTCTCCATTTATTAAGTCTGTTTGTTTCTTACATTTGAAAAAAGGGAGGGTGCACAGAACCTCAAAACTTGTTTGGTTGCCGGTTGAAAAACTTAAAGTTTCCTTTTTTTTAAAATTATTTCTTAATTCCTCTCTGTTTCTCCTTTTATAATAATTTAACCTATTCATTTCCCTACCATTTCAGAATTTTGTGTCGGACTTAGCTTGTGTTGGTGTTGTTTTGTGTTGAACTACACTTTTACTCCTTATTTATTACAGAACGGCTGTCAGACGATCGAAAAATTGTTATATACAATACAAAACCGAAACTGTCTATAATACGAAACCGTGCTGACGAAACATCTAAACTAGGATTTTCTTTTTAAAATACTTAAATATTACGCTAAGAAAAATTGAAAAAAATGAGTATGCTATTGTTTAAGCTGAGCAAAAATTTATCACCATAATATATTATATCTCAAAAATGCAATTTACAGTTTTTGCATCTCAATTGAAATCTTCATTGTATGGTACGAAAACTGAAAACCACTATACCGTGTCAAGCTCCAAAAGAACGAAAAATAACACGTTGAATGCTATGGGGGTCACCGGTGACCGGCACTGAGTTTGTTCGTAGCGCCTCGGGGGTCACCGGTAACCGACGAAGCCAAGATTATTAGAAGCATGTAATTGGAATAAATTTTTAAATTTTTTATATTATTATCGTTACTAAAATGGTTTGAAGATTTTAATGCAATGCAGAACACACAAAAATAGTTTTATTTATATACACAGAGATGCCAACTTGCTCCAGACAGCGAATAAATACTTTCAAGTGGTAGTTTATTAATTGTGATTCTTAGTTTAATAAATTCAATTTAGTAGATTTTTATCCACCATTATTTCTAAACAATTCGTAGGCTTATATAATTCATCACTTTTTTCAAATATGTCATGCTAAACCTTTTAAAAAACTAACAAAATCTGTCTAATATTTGCAAATTTAGTTTGTAGTTATTTACCGCTGTGGCCAGACGGGAAAGCCATGTAAAATTAGCGTAGCATTCAACGTGTTAAATGATGCTGTTGTTGTGTCCAATCCTTCAGGATCTAGCAACAGCTAGATCAGATCCACGAGACCATTTACCCTAGCAAAGTCCAGCACCCGAAGTGGACTTGCATGTACATCTTCCTGAGCTAACAATCGAGGGGTGTCCAGGGGAAGCCGGTAACAGATAACACTTCGTGCAAGTCTGGTAGACTTTTTGGCCGGATACAAAAGTCATGCATTTCAGGTGCCCACTTATAAGTCTCGAGACAGCCGTTTGATGTTTTCTGTCTCCCTTGAACTCCAGAACGCCCCCTTGGCATTTCCTACTAATCCTGGGATGGGCGGGAGGGGCCAGCCAGACTTGCTTATCTTTAAATTTTATCAAAGAGAAAATCTCTTGATAGGTAAGAGCATAATCGGTGGTCGCCAACTCAGAGCAGCCTCTTTTAGCTAAGTTATCTGCGACTTCATTTCCAGGGACGTTAACATGGGAGGAGATCCATTGAAAGAGGACATCCCTATATTTTGCTATAATTTTAAGCTTATTGATAATTTGAATACTCACAAGGTCATCCACACGACTCCAATCCTGCAAGTGTTGAATGGAGCTTCGGCTATCAGTAAGGATCCGTATATCGCTAGAGTTTGTACTATGGAGAATGACCTTTAATCTCTCGTCTATAG
The DNA here is from genome assembly GCF_982258835.1 of Parasteatoda tepidariorum. Classification (NCBI taxonomy): domain Eukaryota; kingdom Metazoa; phylum Arthropoda; class Arachnida; order Araneae; family Theridiidae; genus Parasteatoda; species Parasteatoda tepidariorum. The sequence continues at coordinate 2,809,345 of NC_141765.1, read as the reverse complement.
CAATTAATTCACTTCTGAGGACTGAACAGTTATCTGGGTTGCGTCTTGAAAGCCGGACAGAGAAATTCTCGATAAAGGTACCGCTACCTGTGTGATTCAACTCATCCTTACTCAAATGACAAAATGACAATGATCAAAATGACATCACTCGGAATACCTTTTATGATCTCGAGAGCCAGCTGTCTTAAGTATTCAGAGACATCTGAGTTTTTATTTGTGTGGGACAGAAGTTCAGTGTGGAAGTGAACTCCAGGTAAGCCCTCAATTGGGTAGACACAAAGTCTTAGAGATGAATACTCCACTGATTTGGAAATGATCTTCATTTTGTCAGCCAGACCAAATGGGCTATTCCTTTTTAATCTCTGGTTGTTTCTCCATTTACATAGGTATTCAGAAGTTCGATTCTGATTTTCATAACTTCTTAACTTGTTAAAGTATGTAACCAAGTTCAAGTTTCTAACTAGATCAAGAAGTGGAAGATTTGCCTCGTAAAGTACCCCGTCATTTGGGCGGCTACTTCTCAAGCCTGTTATAATGCGAGCTGCACTTAATTGCACTCTTTCTAATTGAAGGAGGTTAGATGGTGAAGCGCAGAAGTATACTGGACACCCATACTTTAGGATAGGCTGGATCAGTGCAATAAAGGCTGTCCTGAGTGTTTTAGCATCAGCTCCCCATTCTCTGCACAGAGATGAACTTGAGAATATTCAGTCTCTTACGGCTCTTGTTCACCAAATTTAGAATAAGTTAGTTGCTCGTGATTTCCTGGTCCAAGACAAAGCCTAAGTACTTTGGGGGTTTAACATAAGAAAGAGGCTGGTTGTGAAAGAGAACTTGGGGATGATACGAGTACAGATGCTTGTTGGTGGTTAAGAATCCGTCATGTTCACCATGTTGGTTAAGTGATGCTATAAACTAAGTACGTCGCAAAAAAAAGGAAATATAAAAAAACATCTCTATGATCACAAGAATTAAATAAATGTTGAAAAAATAATAAAGAATTATCAGGAAATTTCTTTTAGATATAAGTAACTGTATTCAAAATTTTTCGATTCGCTCAAAAAGTTCTCCATCTATGGCAAAATAAACAAAAAGTAAAATTAGCATTAAGAGGTCCAAACTATCCACCACGCTCCTGATCAAACTATTTCAAGATTGTGGGTAATTTCCCTCCATATTTTGAGGAATCCAACAAAAAAAAAGAGTATGCCGAAAAAATACATTTTTATATCTAATTTTGTTACTTCAAATATGGTCTGCACCAATTAAATAACATATTTGAGGTAAATCCTTCGTGCCATTACGATTGAGTCCTGGTACATGAAATACATGTTTTTAAAAACTTACACTCTTGCTCTGGAGCAGATATGTTAAATTGAAAGATGGTTTAAGTGAATGACCATTGAGTTTAACACACATAATTTGAACCCATTTTATTATATTTAGTATCGACTTCATAATATTAATTGCGAGATTGAGGCGGATAATTTGAGGCAATTTCAACACATAAAATGAGGTTGGGTCAACTTTGTTGTTATAAGCTTGCTTAATCGCATGCATTATCAGCTTGTTTTATTCATGTCACAGAAATAATAACATGTTTTTAAAATGATATTCATTATTAATTCTTTAAGTAATAAGAAAGTAATTTTTCATTAATATATTAATAATGAAATGAAGAGTTTGTGCGTTGCGGGCTGCTATAAAACTTGATTTTGCTCTGAGAAAAAGAATCCAATTTAACCGTGTTTATGGCTCCATGGAAACACCAAAGAGTTCGGTAGGAATAGCTTCGTATAATTTTGGTTAAATTAACTATAACTTTTGGTTTTATAATGTGTGATAGCAAAATTTGGTAGTTTTATCGTAATACCTTGGCATAAAAACCACTTATTTTGTTTAATTTAATTTTGAGTTCTATATTTTGTACTAAGGTAATTCAAACTATAATATTGAAAACCAGAATTTCTGGTTGATCGTTACCATTAAAACGGAAAAAAACATCAAATGAATAGCGAAAATACTAAATATTTTGGTTTTATTATTTTACTTTATTTTATTTTATAACCCTCGATTATTTTATTTTATTCAATATCCGTCGCTGAACAGCCGACCTAATTTTGGGTTTACGACTACTAATGTTCAACTCCGTAGCCTTGTAATTTTGAACCAATCCAGAAGACAAGGAAACTCCTGGATCAGTACCCTCAGAGGTATGATTTGTTATGGGAACATGAAGGACTTTGAGGCTCGGCAGATTTAACATGCATCAGTCAACTTTTACACGGGGAGTCTTCGGCCGGCGGGAATCGAACCCAGAACCTCTTGGGCATGTGCCCAGTGCCATACCAACCAGGCTATCCCAGCCCTTTGGTTTTATTATAAAGAATTATGGGAGGCTACCAGAAATGTCATAACCATACAGAGCCATAATTTCACGAGAATTTTTTTTCATTGTCTGCTCAGCGCCCTATTTTTCAATTTTAGTCTCAAATTCATAATTTTTTCCCCATAAAATTGATATTCTAGTGATATTAATTCTATCGTATTGTATAATGCTCACTAATTCAGCAGCGAGTCCATGAGAGATGCATATTTAAAGATACTTCTGAAAGCCGCAGGATCCATGAGAGTATGAGTTCGTGTCGTAGGTTAAACTAATTACAGAATTAGCATGACAATTATAAGGGACGTCTTATCAGGAATAGATGTAATAAAGTTTTCTGATCTATCAATTCAATTGAGGCAGTATCTTTTCAAACTAAAGTAAAATATTATATCAATAAACGAAAATTGTTTTCTAAATCGATGATTTATCTGAATCCCTATAAGATATAATGAATCTCCATAATATTTATGTAAACATTTAGACGTTTACTTAAGCAGGGCCCTTGAATGTAAAATTCCTCAAATTTATGGGAAACCATATGAAAATTAAATGATAAAAAATTTGAGGAAAAGAATTGAAAAAAAATTAAAGCTGTTCGCTTTTAGGAATAAAACTCGAAAAAGGATCTCCAAAGCAAATTTTTTATTTCATGAATATATACAAAAATCTGAGATCCTAAGTTAATCATTTTCTTAGGGGCATCGCAGAAAAAGAATATTTTATGCAAATTCTTGCAAAATCGCAAAATATTTAGTCCCGTAAAACATAACGATGGTTCAGATTTTGTTAAATAAAAGAAGCCTGGAATTGAAACAATTAATTCTAAATAATTGATCTGAAGCAATTTGTTCTAAGTCCCTGGCCAAATTATTAGACGCATTCGAAGATTTTATTAAAATCTTAATTAACAGGTGACAGCTTTATTATTTTTACGCTCCTGAAACCAGTTTGCACTTGTTTACGTTCGTGTATCAAGTGGTTAACATTGTAATGCATTACGTTAAAAATAAATACAAATAGGAAGTATGTAAAATAAATAAATGTGTTTAAATATAAAAGTGTTGCATATAAACTAGTGCAAAACATGTAATTATTAAAAAACTACAGTGCTTCTAATAATTTGATCTAATTATTACAATATAATACCTGATATAATAAATATTCTAAATTTATATTATCTATCGGTGAATTTATCCAATCGTCGAATTTAACCAATTGATACACGAACATAAATAAGAGCAAACCGGTTTCAGTCTCGCAAAAACAATAAAGCTGTATAGTATTACCTGATAATTAAGATTTTAAATAGAATCTTATAATTTGGAAAGGGACTGTATTCATTTGAATGAATTGATTCTGGTCCATTGATCTTTCTGTTGATTGGATTCAAGTAGAACTTTTATAATGCAATCCAATTGATTTTGATCCATTTTAAATATTAGGAAGACCACAAGTTTTATTCCGGACAATTTTTTTGTACGATTATTGAAAGGGTTCTTTCATAAATAATGTCGTAACTTTTTTTCAATATTTTTCATCCCCTCTACTCTCTGTCGCAAAGTATTATAGATCACCCTTATCACTTGTTATGCTGTATTAAAAAACATATGCAAGCAGTTAAGCAACAAAATGCTAGATCATATTTTATTTTGAAACTTTTATTACGTGATTTAAGGATATTTGTGAGCATAAAAATAATAATAAATTACATGCCTAATACTGGTTGGTTGGTTCTAATGCCACTTGCCACATGGGCAAGCCTGCTTGGTGAAACCGATAAAATTTCAGGCAGAGGGGTGCGATTGTTCTTGTTTTCCAGTGGCGCCATCTATGGCCAAGAATTCGACTTCTGCCACACCATACGTCGCACTCGTTTATAGGGCGAACCCATTCATCCACAGATAGTAATTTTGACCTGAATCAGAGAACGATCCCCAGAGGTTTTGATTTGTTATGGGAACATGGAGGACAGATTTAACGTGCATCAGTCACTTTACTACACGGGAGTCTTCGGTCGGCGGGGCAACTCTCGGACATAGGCCCAGGGCCCTAACGACCAGGCTATCCCGGCCTTTACATGCGTAATACTTACAAGAACTACTGAGCATGTACCTACATTGCTCTAAAAAAAATGGACCACTCTGAATAACTTTTGATATAATGATAAGCACATTTTAGGACTCAATATTAATGATTCGAGGAGTTTCAAATATACTAATTAATTATTGCAAACTATACGCACTTTCTTTGCATAAACATGACCTTTTTTTAACCGATACAGATTTCTGCCTCAAGAACTTTTCAAGCGAATTGAAAAATATTTGCGCACAATTACACAGTGCGTTTACCTAAAGATGTAAAAAAAAAAAAAAAATATTGGTAAATATTTTGTATTTAAAATTAAGCGAAAGAATTTTGAATTGTAAAATATACAATTCTTTACATCATTTTAAAGAATGTAATTTTACATGGAAAATAGAAAATACGAAAATTGAGGGAAATCGGTCAAATAGACCTAAATTATTTAATTTTTTTTTCTAAAAAAAAAACAACTCAATGTTAGTTTTATATTATGTAATTTTGCCAACTCATTTAATTTGTCTCTCCTTTAAGACAATATCAGCAGAAGAACACCATTTTCGTTTCTTAAAAACAAACGTAACATAAAAAGGAATCTAAAATTAAACAATATGATGATTTCAATTGTATTTATTTTAACAAAATTGTGTAAAATCTCACTCCCCCCTACACCTTGTCAGAATTTCATGAACCCTATCATCGCCTCCTAGCCGCACATCATTAATGGATTATGCCCAAGAAGTTCATCTCAAAAAAAAAAAAACTGACACTTTTATTAAATGGAAAACATTGTCCTTGTTGCCAGTTGTTTAGTTATTAAATTATATTAATAAATCAAAAAACATAACAAATTCTTGTCCAAAAAAGTTGCTTTTTCTGATTCCTTAATTTTAGCAATTATAAAATATTTTCGTTTTTCTGTTCTTTATTAATTCAGTTAAAATATTTGTTTCTCATATTATGATATTTGTTTACAAAAACTTAACCCAGATTTCATTTAAATGCTGTTATTACTGTTTATGATTTAATTGTAGTAGTTAGAATAAAGTAAATGTTTTAATTTACTCACTAAGGAAAATAAGTTTTCTTTGATAAGGAAAAAGAACTGAGCTTGAATATCTACGTAAAAATGTTTAATAGTGTATTTTATTTTCTATATTTAAGCTGTGGAAATTTTTAACGTATCTCAATACCGTCTATTAAACGTATAATTAAACGTACATAAAACGTCTAATTTTGATAATATCCTCAAGAACTAATCAAAATATAGATGATTTGCTAGAAAAACAATAAATTCAAAAGACACTTTAGTTAAACACAAATGCCTAAATATTTCCTTAGAATAAATTTTTCAAATTCTTCATTTTATTTCCCACATAACCCAACTGATTTATAATCTAACTATATAATAACTATAATGACTATTATATCATAACCTAACATTTAAAAATATTAATTAACAATCAAACCTAAATTCGTACTTTTGTTTGATTTTTAGAAAATTGATTTAGAAAATTACGTATTACCTACGTAAAAATCCCGTAATTATTCTGTAAATGATATTTGTTGTTTGGTCGTATTTTTTTTTATTTTTTTTCTATTATTTTTAAAAAGGTTGACCACCCTTGCATTAACGTTTGAAAATATTTCCTCATTTGTGGATGATAAGTCACTTTTGAAGTCATTTCCTGAAAAGACAAATTAAAGCCCTATTTTTTAATTACCTACATCAAATGAGGAATAAGCAATTAGTTAAATACTAATGGTTAAATAATTGTTTTAGAATAAATGCTTCAAATTGTTTTTTTAATGCATAACCTAATTAATTAAACATTTAAAAATTTAAATAACAATTAAGCCTAAATTCGTACGATTGTTTGATTTTTAGAAAATTAATTTAGAAAAATACGTGCTGCCTACGTAAATATCCCGTAATTATTCTATAAATGATATTTTTCCACTTTTTACACTTCACTGGTTAAAAAATATTGGCGTTTTTTTTTTGGGGGGGGGGGAAGGAAGTGATACTCTTTCCAAAAAAGGTTGACCACCTTTGCCTTAACGTTTGAAAATACTTCCTTATTTGTAGAGGATATGCCACTTTTAAAGTCATTTCGAGAAAAGACAATTTAATTAGCTACATTAAATCAAGAATAAGCAATTAAAGCAACCAATTTCATTTTCAAAAGTCATTGTCGAGCAGCGGGAGAAAAGGTAGTGAAAAGAATTTCTATTATAATATTTGGTCCTTGATCATTAAGAAAACCTTGAGCCACTTTCGGTAATGAAAAAGACAGTTCCCTCAGGCTAAGAATGTAATTTTACAGTATAATGTTTTTCACTTCCTGAAGGACGTTTTATTATAGTTTATTTTCGAAAAACGTTACAAAATGAAGTGATTTGAAAGAATAAATAAAAACTTGTTTTAACGTTATTCCGCGTGTACAGTGCGCAGAAGAAAAACGAATGATCCTGATTAACTTTTGATCGTATGATCGGATTTTCACCTTTTTTCATGTCTGTGAATCATTAAAGATTCAAACTTAATGGTTCAGTGAGGTGACCTTAAATATGCTAATTAATTTGTACAGAAAATATTTTAAGTAGTGGCATTAGACATAAAAATGTGTTATCTCTGAATAGACATGCATTTTTTTTTACAACGGATTCAGAATCCTTACCCTCAAAATATATGGTCCCAAAAGCTTGGTCAGTAGTAGTCATATATTTAATATTCGATTTCTCAGAAAATATTCGACCGATTTCGCTCAAATCTTGTATTTTGCCAAATAAAATTACATTCTTTAAAATTATGTAAAAATTATATGCCTTACTATTCAAAAAATTTTAACATACATGCACATATTCCTCTGAATTGGAGCCATAACTTTCCATCTCACTCTATTTGTGATCAGATATTTTGCCTCTCTCCATGTCTTTCCTACAGTTTTCAATTCGCTTACAATCGCCACGTATTTCTTCATCTTTTCTATTGTCCTGAAGGTTCCAATCAAAAACTTGTTTTACTTAAAAATTTTCAGATTTACGTTTTTTAATTTATAGATTTATCGGTTTCTGTTTGGCTTTTCTAAGGATTTCTGCATTACGAATTTTATAGAACCAATTCATACTTCTTAAACAGTTGTTAATAAATACTTGAAGTTTTTTAAACTATTTTTAAATAAAAGAGCAACTAAAAAATTAATGGAAATTATTTTCCGCGGAAATATGTTAGGATATATATGTATGAGCTTTATAATTGTGTGCAAATGCTTTTCAATTCGCTTAAAAAGTTCTCGCGATATAACTAAATATGCGAAATGTAAAACTAACATTAAAGGGTGTAAACTTTGTACAGCAACCCCCTCTTGAACCATAGAAATTGACTTTTAGAACGTAAAAAATCAACCAAAATTTATTCAGTGTAATTCACGTTTCTTTTTCTTTGGGTGAGCTGTGCAGTTAGCCAAATAAATTTTGAACTAAATAATATTTGCTCGGATTTACATACACTAAGTGCCAATCATAGTGAAAAATAAATAAGCTGTTTTCTTTATACAAATCTTTAATAACTGTTGAAGTGTTCCTAGAAATTGCTTAAAGCATACTTTGTAACCAATACCTCACTTGCTTGGATAGCAATGTGAGACTCATAAATATGTATAATATAATTTTCTCCGTGTCTATATAAAATTTAGGTAAATTCTGAAATATTGGATATATCGACTTGATTTCATAGATTCAGTATAAAAAATTACTTCGGAGGCATTGCCATGAGAGCAAGTTCAGCCCCTTTTCTTCCCTCCCCTTAATAAATTCTAGCTCACCTCTCGAGAGATTGTGGTAACTTCAGCATATTTGGCCTAAACTACATTTTTTAAGCAACTTCAGTATTTAATAATTCAAAAACAGAATCTCAAGTCATATTACAAAAAGGTTAAATCAGTAACCATAAAATCTGGGAGTCGATATTATTTCTACTATACTTCTTTTTTCAGACTTCTCTAGTTTTGGCGAAGACAGTTAATGATTTTAAAAGTTAGGCAAAATTTCTTTCTACTGTAAGGTCAAGACAAATGTACATTGGCACTGCTCACTAGTAAGTATTAACAGAAATATTCAATTTTGTATTTCAATACTCTCACAAGTACATTATGGTGGTCAATGTCTAAGAAAATAACCTTATTTTGAAGATTTCTGAATGATCTTTGATGCAAAGATTTACTGAAAGTATTTATATCTTAATAGTTAATGTTTAAGTAATAAAATACAAAAAAATGGTCAGTGTCGAGGTTTATTCGTTTCACAAAAAGTATTACCGCTTATAACTGGAGTATTTTTCTCAAAATTCCAGAGGATCTTCGCTTTTGACCCCCCAAACAATTGAGTGAGAAATTTGAAGAACATATCCTGAAAATTTCAACAAAATCAAGATTGCCAAGCATCCACCCTGCCTGATTTGTCCAATTTCTTAAAAAACTACCTCTTAAATTAAAATTAAATTGAAAAAGAAATTAAACTCAAGAAAGTGACATGTTGGTTAACGTAACAAATCACATTGAGTAAAAGTGTATATTTAATCAACAGAATCTGGAGCAATACGTATTAAAATAGAGTTTTAAATTAATAAAATAATCTTAACACAATAAAGTAAATCATGAATCTTTTTAACAACAATAAATAAGTACATGATTAAGTTTATAAACTACTTGCAATCTATCTCACAACAATAGTGCAATCTTCAATGAAAAAAATCCAACATTTTAATTATGTAATTCATATTTTATTGCCATCTAAGGTTATAAAAATCTGCATTGTAACTTACTCCGGCGTGACACTATTATTAAAAAAATATCCGCTTGGAGAAACCCTATTTGCCCTCACAGTCACAAATCAAAAAAAAAAAAAAAAAAAAACAATTATATCACTACTTAACTATTATCAACAATTTGCTCCAATTACGTCAAATCAGACACGCGATACAATGGATTGTCTCGCAGTTAATCGCTGCTTGGCTTACCAGTCCCAAATTCCGGGAATTCTCGAACCGAATGATTTTATTTGTCCAAGAACAAAACATTCTACTCATATCTTATTACAGTGTAAAACGAATATAAAAAGCGTCTCTTACAGTCATAAAGACTCTCATAATATAAAAAGCGCAAAAAGAAAGAAAACGCTCACTCCGTATAACTTTTTTATCTTGCATAGTGAAGATCTTTTTTTTAGCGCAGACAATGAAGGCCAGTTTCCGTGTCACGGACACAAATAAAATGCTCAATATGGTATTAATTGGGGGAATTGTTTTAAAAGTTATATGATAAGTACTATACAATAGGAAGTTTGCTTCTTCTACCTCTAAGTTGAACTTAACCGTTATTTTGAATTTACTGATGGAACTTAACCGTTATTTTGAATTTACTGAGGGAACTTAACCGTTATTCTGAATTTACTGAGGGAACTTAACCGTTATTTTGAATTTAATGAGGGAACTTAACCGTTATTTTGAATTTACTGAGGGAAAGAAAAGCCCAAAAGGGGGAATCTTTAACTTCACTATAAACAGGAAGGGTCCGTGTATTTTTTAAGCACTGTAAAAAATGAATGCGCAAATTTTGCGTAATTGCGTAGTGAAGAGGTGGAGAACAGTTGCCTGTAAAAGAACGGACAGCAAAAATCTTCTAAATAAAGCCAAGGTTCACTCTTGGCTGTCGCGCTTCTAATGATTATGATGTTAATTTGTAATTACACATATTTACCTCTCTGAAATTACGATCTATTCAAATAAGGTATTGTTTCCTATGCAGTGTTTCACGCTGAATAGAATGAAGTTTTTTAAATGCAGGTACTGAACTTTCGTTCTTTACCTCGGAAGATGCCGGAAGTGTTGCTCATTTAACGTTACAAAGTGAACACTTGTGAAACTAAGTCACGGAGGCGAGCAACATTATTCGCGCCACACTACAACAGATACCTTCTCATAAGGTGGGCCATATTCACACACACACACAACAGAGGACAACACACAGAGAGAAACATCCATGCCTTGAGCGGGAATCGAACCAGCAGCCATTGGCTTCACAGTCAGGCGCGCTAACCGCTCTGCCACCTGGTTTGCAAAATCGAATCGAATGAAATCAAACGAAATGGATATGACTAATAGTTGAGAAGTTATTAAAGTTTCAGTGCATAAAAAGTACAGTTTCTTATTTACATTCATCACCACCTCTGATATTGTTATTTAGATGGGTGAAATATAGGATTCTATGTACTTTTTTTTACATTACATCGAATTAAATCAAAACGAAGTCGGTAGGGCTAATATTTTGAAAGAGCTGAAAAGGTTGCATGCAATATTTGTACTTCTATGGTTACTTACATTGTAATCTAGAGATAAGTGAGGCATTGTTTTTTACGCAAATCTTTAGATTAAATTCGATAAATTCAAAAGTATTTCGATAGAAATAATAGTTTCGAAGTTATAAGGGTTTTATACGTAAAACAGTTTAAGTGAAAAATTATATTTTTAATGTCCAAAACTCTCCTAAATTCTAAACTCGACTCTTCCATTTCAGCGTAATAAAACTGCATCGGATCCAATACTCTGTAAGTCATTATTACAGAGGTTTAAATAGGTACAAAACAGTACTTTTAAGCATAAAAACTTCATAACTTTTGAGCTCTTTATTTTGGTTTCATTCAATTCAGTGTACATGGGAAATAATAAACTTGGTAATAATGGTAAATAGGTAAAGCAAAAATTTTACTATTTAATACAAAACCTTTATAACTTCTAAACTATTAATTATTCCAATCGACTTCTTTTCTGCGTCATACGATTCAGGAAACAATGCATCACTATTTGTTTAAATAATGAAATTGAAATTTTCTTTCTTTTTAAACCCTCTTTCCCTCATTATATTCAAGAGGGAGGCTAAAACTCAACTCGAGGGGGGGGGGGGACTACAGGTATCCCTATTTGACTTAAGCTAAAACTCTTAAAGCAATTTCTAGATTTTTACCAAATATTTTTTTATCCAACTACTTAGAAACTGGCCTAATATTTTAAAAAATTAAAACAAGATGCAAAAACGTAATTTCTTTAGATAAACGTAATTTTATTCGTTCTTTTTTTTCTTCATTTATTTTATTTCTCTTTTTTGACGATCGTAGTGTAGGGAGAATCATCCATCTAACTTATTTTGACTTTTTCTTTTTCGAAGAAAAATTTTGAAAGTAATTCATCGTCAAAAAAAAAAAAAAAAAAAAAACAATTTTAAAAGAATTAAAAGCTTTAATGATATCAGCGTATTTTATGTTGTAAACTATTTTCCGACAGAAAATTGTACAAATATTATCGATATTTAATTTCTTGTTTTTCGCTCAACCTAATTTTGCTATTCTAATTTTTGATGATAGAATGATAACATCAAGATTTTCAATCGTTCTATATTCTTATGTAGTGCAACAATAAAAATGTATTACAAATTTGAAAGATACTACACTTATTCATAAGATTAAGTTCCGCTTTTTCAAATGAACCTAAACAATAGCTTGTGATTAATTAAAAAATTAATGAATGTTATTAATGAATGGATTTAAATAATTTCCTCCTCCAATAAATAAATTGAACAATAAATAAAAGATGGGTAAAAAAAAAAATTAGGCTATTTTGTTGCAGATAGTCAAGCGTTTAAGGTATGCATGTTGTCTAAAACTTACTAAAAAAATTAATTAATAATTTTTAAACAAAATATGAAAGAGAAAATGAAGTGAAAGCTACATTTCTAGCATAACCTTTATGAGAAGATATGTTAAAAATAATAAAACCGCAATATTTTTCGGGATTTTTTTAACTCGGTGCTGGGAGTACTCGGGATTTTTTTTTTACAACGAGTTAATTTTTTTAAAACTGATATCGGTTTTCAGGTATATGATATTTTCAGGTATATGCTCTTTATTATTAATAGTTTTCTTATCATAATAACGGCTTTAAAAAAAATTTTTTACATTTTTACACATTTAAAAGTAATGACAGTGCAGCATTCTAAGAAAAATTCTTATTTAATCATAAAATTGGTACGAAATATTCAAATTGAAAAAATTTAGAAATGTAAAATTAATGAGGAAAAATGTAGAAATGTAAAATTAATTTTTTTAAATGAATTTTAAACCATCCAATATAAACCTAGGACTTGAAAACCAAATTATGCTTTAAAGGTTTCAATTAATTGAATTCGGTGCTTTGTTATAATAGAAGCTTCTCACTATGTAGTTATAATTTTTTGATTCTCTGTTTAGTAAATTTGATTAAAAGTTATTTTCCTCACCATTACACGCGAATGATTCAAAAGTCACTTTGCCCCAGCTCTCCAATGGTTAAAATTTTGGCAAATCAACAAAAGTTTATTTTTTGATTGCCTACGATTGGATAAAATGTTTTGCAAAAAGCGTGATAGTTGTCAGGTGTGAAAATAAATTGCGTCGAATCCAGTCGGATACCTTAAGAAAATTATTTTAGTTTTGCTTTCATAATACGAGACTTTTTCTTATAGCGGAACACTGATTTTTTAATATAAATAATAGTAATAAAACTGAAATAATAAAAGTGAGAACATATAAAAAATCTTTTAAAGAATTGCCCGGTGAGAAAAATATCAATAAAAAAAAGTACATAGGGTTAAAACATTTTTGAGTGCATATGGAATTGTTTTGGGGATGTTAAAAATGTTTCTGAAATATAAATTAAAAAAATTATGATTTTTCTGATACGAGAATATTCTTAAAATTTTTGTGTTTCGAAGAAGTTTTGAGAGGTTTTTTGTTTATTTTTATTTATTTTTTGTAGCTTTATATTTATACTCATATATTCTGATACTGTTCTATTTTTTATTCCCAGAGGGCTTTTGTCCCATTGGTGACAAGCGACCAGAAAACTGCTCAATTTCATCTTCTGCTTTTTTAAACGTTTGTAAGATGGATACAGAATGCCCAGGTACTAAAAAGTGTTGCCACAGCGGATGCAGTAAAGTGTGCGCAAGTGCACTTCCAGTACCTCCTCATCAAGTAGTCCGTAGAAATCGTACACCAATAAAGCTTGGTAAACATACTTGAAAGCAGGATTGAAAAAAAGACACTATGTATTTGTTCTCTCTTCTTTTTAACACCAAATGATTAATGGTGCTTATGATATTAGAAAAACAGAAACTTTAAACGAGACTTATGTTGTGCAAATTAATATGCACACATTTAAATGGATGCTTGACTGAATGTAAGCAAGATTCCTAAAACCAGAAGAAATTTAAAACACTTCCGGTGTATCCCTCCGCTCCTGTTATGCTTACGAGACTTAATATTCTAAGAAATTTTATTCATGTGTTTAAATTTGCCTTTAAATTATAAATTCTAACTGATTGTAAACCTAAAACAAATATCAGAAAATTAATATCACAACCTAAATAAAGTGTTTTCATGTTTTAAGTGTTATCCTTTATTTGGCTATATTTGTGCAAAATATCACCGTTAGTAATTTTTTAAGTTGCATCTTGCAGAGCATAACATGCTCGAGGAGTCTACTAAATTCTTATGTTGTTTGTTTCGTTGAAATTTAAACTTAAAAAACGCGTTATATTGTAAACACTACAAGTATAATAATATTTGATGGGGCCCTTTTTCAAGCTTAGGCGTAAAAATCAATCGGAAGTAATAACCCGGAAGTCTTACGACCAATTTTAACCCCTAGAGCCATCTTTGCTTAGCTTTACACGGTCAACCACGCATACGCAAATGAATATTTAAATGAGGAAAAAGTGCTATCAAAAATCCAACGAATTACTATCGAGATCAACCATGTGAAGTTAGGATTAAATAAAATTCAGTTTTATGAAATTGAAGAGAGGTAGGCAGCGGTTATTAGCAATCTTTCCTTCGACAACCATAATGGTTAAGTTGCTTTAAAACCCACTTTTACTGTGATTGAACTCAGAAATGAAGTGACCGAATTTTAAAATATTTTTCTTTAATTTTATTTTATAATTTCTATTATGTGTATTTTTTAAATCTCTATTGATTTAGATTTTTGGAATTCGGGACGATGTTTCTAAAAATATATATTAAGTTTGGTTATTACGAATTACAAAGGGTGTAACGGAATTTATGTTCAAAACTACAGTGATGACAAAAAAACTCCATTCGTAGAATGTGGGGTCAAAAGGCAAATAAATGACAAGCCGTTAGAGAACACCAGTTTGGGGAGAACAAAATAAAGAATAATAATAAAGGACAAACTCAAGAATAATATTAATAAAGGACAAAGAATATTTCTTGCTAAAAAAAAACTTTACAATTGCTCACATGTGCGATCACCAACTGTAGCCCAACTTTCAAAATCCTTAATAAACGCAGACATTGGAATGTTCCAAACATTTCATTAACGTCTGCAAATACGATACTAGTATGGGCGACTGTTTTTTCTTGTCCTAATGATTGGATCGACGTCTAATAGACGTGCTTTAGATATCCCTATAGAAAAAAATTTATTCTACTTATGAAAAATCAAGAGGTCTGGGAAGCCAAAAAAAGGCCAATTCGGAAAAACAATGCACTGGCTGTTTCACCAAGTAAGCACCTTTTCACAGCTTTTGTGATTTCACATGGTATGGTTAAAGTTTTCTATCACCTTTTACGCCATTAGTTCTGTTACACCCTGCAAATTTGTAGTTTTTCTCACATCTAATGTTATCATCTAACTAAACAGGATGATAACAAATAAAAGAATTATTTTACGAAAATTATCATTAATCTAAAATTAAAGCATTAAATCGTAAAGAAAAAGTAAAAAAGAATATTCCAAATATTTAAAATGAGACTAAAAAAATTTACTAAACCCAGCTAAAATTTAGCCATATAACAAGTACTAAAAGATTAGTCAATGTGTAGTGTTATTTCACGCAAAGGGAAAAACTCAATTAACAATTAATCATCTGTAAACTAATTCTAAACGAACCCCACTCAAGTTATTACCCGTTTACACCTCCCTTACTAATATTTGGGTTGCCAACAAATGCAATTATTTTAATCAATTAATTCAGTAATAATTGACTTATAATAATTTTGGGCCTCCCCGGGATCTCGCTGTTCCACCATAACTGGCAGTAGTGTTCAGGTAGCGGGCTCGAATCCCACCTCAATCCTGGATGTATCAACGTAATATTCCTCACAAACTAGTGCTTAAGCTTATGCGTCCACCAATAAGCACATAAAGCGTAACAATAAATAAAATAATCTTATTTTTAAAATAAGTTTTGGAAAAATTAAATCCTTATGAACTTTAGTGTTCAATTTAGAAAATATTAAAAATCTAATAAAATTAATTATACACAAAAAACAAATAAATAATAAATAAAATCAGACTAATTTACACATTCTAAGGATTCCAAACTTTGACAAAAGATTAATGAGTTAAGATTTAGTGCTGACATCTGTCGAGATGAAACAAAATCATAAATAGTTGTACATAAATTTTAAGTTGGAAAGTTTCAATAATCAGCAGCAAAAAAAAAAAAAAAAAAAAAAAATTCTATTTTGAATAATTAAAAGCTAATAATTTTACTGAAATTGAATTAGCAGATTATGTAAGTATGACATTAAATGTGAAATTAATTAAATAATTCATCATTTTACATGTAATAACTTTTCATTCTTTAGTATTTTCTGGATTTTTATACACTTAACATTACACACTAGTATTGTTTTGTTATTGTTAACATACACAATTGTATCATAACTATGTTGTTAATAAGGATTTCTAAAATAAAAGAGTAATTTTCTCTTAATGTTTAAATATTTATAGCAAATTTTATTCTTATGCATTTTTACTTTGATTAATCAATAAAGAATTACTAACCTGAAGAAAATACGTATATCAAATCAAAATTATTTGATTTAAAATATATGATATTGTCTATGAATACACTTATATGATAACAGTTTCCAATATACAACTTTAGTAACTGTTGTAAATTTCTAACAGTTATTCATGAAAGTTAGGTTAAGTTTTACCTATATTTAGACCATTTACGGTAATTGTCCTCTAAGTTCATTATAGAATTGGTGCAAATTGTTAAAGTAAAAAAAAAGTCACAATTTTGCGAAAAGCAAAAGAGTTCAGGATTTGATTTTTTGAATATAAAAAAGTTGACTCAACGAAGCATTGTTTGAGACTCTAAGAAATATGAAAAAACACAGAATTATTAATCGATCGATTTGAAATATTTTTTTTTAAATAATTAATTCGGCTGTTTTAAAGTTCACGTAATTATTCCTGAAACATAGTATACATAGTTTAAAATTAAAGCTTTTGCTTCTATTTTAGAACACTCAAACTGTGGCTTTTTTCAATTTTCTGATGTAAGAGTTTCAAAGAACATTTGCCTGCATACATATTTGTTAAAAATATGACAAATCTTTACAAAATAACTTAATTAGATAACCAGAAAATACTTTTTCATGAAGGTTTATGGAATATATATATATATATATATATATATATATATATATATATATATATATATATATATATAACAATTAATGACATTTTTAATAAATTTTTCTGTAAATAAACTGTATAAAATACAACATGGTAAAGAAAAGTTTTTAAAATGTATGCCTAAGTAATAGTTTTGTGAATATCTTTTATTATGTATTTGTATTATATAAAATATATTATGGAAGAACAGTGTCGATTTTTTAAATATCGACTTGGCTTTATTTCACAAAAAGCTTAAAGGATAGCTAATAGAGAAAATCGGAAGATGCATTTTTTTACATATGCACATTTCTTTTTACTTGTAAGCTGCTTGTGAAACGAACAAAGTGGGGCTGGAGAACAAATTATTTAGAACACGTTTTACCCTAGTGCTTAAATCTACAGATAAATTTCGATGTACCAGCCCCAGTTCACCTCTCAAAATATCGGGCCTTGACCTGGGGATATGATAGCCCAAAAGATCTGGGCATGGAGATTTTTACCGACGGCTCTAGGATGGAGACTGAAAAAGAGAATACTTACAGAACTGCGTATGCTTTTATTGTTAACATTAACGGTGTAAATACTCACCAAGTCTCCACTAGAGTCGAAGATAACACCAATATTTTTATTGCCGAACTGATGGCTATAAGATCAGCACTACAATGGCTGCAAAACAATAATATTACAGAAGCATCTATATTTTCTGACTCACTCTCGTTTCTCCAAGCCCTGCTCAGAAATCACTGAAACCACTAAAAACTATTGGAACCCAAATATAAAAATGTATTGGGTAAAAGCACACGTGGACATCCAGGAAAACGAGGACGCTGATGCTGCAGCCAAAAAAGCCATCGGTTTGGAAACGGTAGATCTCCAACCCCGAGACAGGCTAAGATCGAAATTAGAAAACACATTCTTGCTAAGTGGGCAGAGGAGTGGAGAGATAGTGAAAAAGGCAGACAGACATACAAGTTCATTAAAACACCCTCAACAAAAAGATTGCAAACAAATTTCTATTTCAACCAATTTTTAACGGGACACGGAGTGTTCGGAAAGTATCAAAAGAAGTTTTTTAATAAAAATGATAATTGTCCATATTGTGCAGAGACTCAAACAATAAGTCACTTGTTATATAATTGCACGCGTTTTCGCACACTCCGGAAAGATCTTTTCATTAATAAATCCGAACACCAAATTTTCTCCAGCAAGGAATGCGAAACCATAATTAAAGTAATCATTAAAACTACTCTGGAAGACCAGCTGGCAACATATAATCACTAAATACACACTATCTCCACTCCAACCTGCCACACAATTTAATGGTAGTTTTATTAAGAAGACCATCGACCAATCTCTGGGTTTTACTTTATTCAGAATTTTTAACTATTTTTGATTCTATGCGCCTATTTTAGCTAGCTGACATTTTAACTTTTTGACTTTTTAACTCTTCCCTTTTATGGCCATGTTTTGTCCCTTGATGGTTTCAAATGTCAAATGAATCCCTTTTGATTCAGTGGTTTTAAACATCCCTTATGAAAATTTAAGGTATATTTAAGGTTGATTTGAGGTATTTTTGAGGTATTAAGGTTGTTTTGAGGTATATTTGAGGTATATTTAAGGTTGCAGAGAAAACAGCAATAAAAATTATACCTCGTGAAGGTTGTAATTAAGGTGTACGAGGTTGATTTATATATACTTCAGCTTGTTTTGAGGTTGTTTAAAATTCACTTCAAATCAACCAGACTGATAAGGAGATTTTTAAGGTATACCAGGTTTATTTTCTTACACTTGTAACAAAAGAGGTATTTTTGAGGTATAAAAATTTTTACCTTATTTCAACTAACGATAAAAAGGTATTTATTGAGGTATATGAAGTCATTTTATTTATACCTAAGCTTATTTTGAGGTTGTTTTAAATTCACTTCAAATCATCCAGACTGATAAGATGATTTTTAAGATATACGAGGTTGTTTCTCTTACACTTGTAACAAAAGAGGTATTTATGAGGTATAAAAAAATCAACCTTATTTCAACTAACGAGAGTGAGGTAATTACGAGGTATAAAAAATATACCTTTTTTCTACTAACGATATTGAGGTATTTATGAGGTATAAAAAAATATACCTTATTTCAACTAAAGAGAGTGAGGTATTTATTGAGGTGTTGAAGTCATTTTATTTATACCTAAGCTTGTTTTAAGGTTGCTTAAAGTACACTTCATATTAACTAACTCACTTCCCAGAGTTCCATGCGAGCCGGCAAATGGCGTGTGTGTTGACAATCGAAAGTCTATTCGAAATTCGGTAAGTGTGCTTGACATTTATTAATTTAGTTTTATCACTTTTAATCAAATATGCTTCGATTTTGAAACTTAAATTTTATTATTTTTGTTTTAACGACGCGTCCTGATCTTAAATAATTTAAGTTGGAGGATATTCTTAGAGGCTATCGTTGTAGGCTTAGCAATAAGAGAGAATAACCGAAATATTTCTCGTCACTGTTTTGGGTAACATTACTGGTGAATCGTTACAGCAGGATATGCACAGTATATTTTATTGTTTGAAGTTCAGTCAAATAGAACTATTCTTTTTATTTTGCTTAAATGTATATGTTTTAACGTAGCAGTATGCACGCTGATTAATTGAGAAAAATGTTCACAATTTCTCTTATAAATAAATCATTGAAAATTGAAAGATCTTTAAAATAGCAATTTTGCTTTGAAATTCTACTATAGCTGTATGCTTATCGTTTGGATATTTGTTGCAAAGTTTATATATATATATATATATATATATATATATATATATATATATATATATATATATATATATATATATATATATATATATATATATATATATATATATATATATATATATATATATATATATATATATTTACAGAGCTTATCCACAGTTCCCTGATATTACTGAGATGGCCTAGGCTGTAATTAGCACATGCGCGGCGGCGCAGAAGAAGAGACAAGCAAGCTACTGCTCAGCCTTCCCCTAGGTCTAGGTCTTGAAAACTAGTAACTGTACTAGCTCACTTCTTCATGTTTGATCACAAAACTGCTATTTTCACTACATGCTATTTTCTCACATTTTACCCTCGTTAATTATTTACTAAGCAGATTGTTATTACTTATTAGAATATTGGGCAGAATGAAATTAAATCCGATTTCAAGTTTATATGACAATTTGTTTCAAGGTTAGGAACTTTTTCATGCAGCTGTTTATGGTTCACTACTTCAAAAATGTGCGAATTTCGGAAATCTTAAATATTTTAGAAATAAGTCAGTATAGTATGAAATTTTAATCCTGAATTGAATAAAATCAATTGCAAATAAAAACATTTATTGTTGAAAGTAATATGCATTATTTTGAGTTTCATCCTATGGGATGTGTATTTATATTTAAACAAGTGTTTGTAACAACTAACTATTAGTTTTATTCTGCTCGGTATTATAAGTTATATAGGAGATATTATACTCAACTTATTTTAAAAGTATTATTTCAAATCATTCTCTCTTAGACATTTTCCTCACATAAAATTACTCACAACTTTAAAATAAATGCTCCTTATCAGCTTGTAATTTGTTCTATTCGATTGAGTGTAAAAAAAGAATAAAAATTGGTACATAACTTTAAAATTTTAATTTATTAAACGATTGTAGATTCTTGATTACATTGATTAAAAATTATTAAAATAACTATTTTTTAAGAAACTCTGATGTGATTGACAATAACATAAGTCCTTTTCAGAATCAGCGTCAAAAATTTTAAAAAAAGCTGCTAGTTTCATGAAGTCTGACGAAAAGTTGAAAAATATAGACTAGGTTTATTGAGTTTAAAGATTTTTAAAAAAGAAAGGGAAGGAAATCTAATTATTAAACTTACAAGTACCATAATGTTACAGATGTATAGAAAAATAAAAAGTGTTAAAGTTGCATAATAAGATTGGAATTATACAGGGTGTTTATAAAGTCCCGGACCCATTTTGATGTTTAATAACTCATAAAATAATAAAGATAGATTAAAATTAATATCATAAATGGTTAGATAGACTCAAAAAGTTTTATGACCCTTGTCAATGAACTTCCACGTGAGCCCCCTTCGCCGCACGGAGAATATCAAGTCGATAGTCAATTTCACGAGAGGTAGCTTTCTTTTTTACAGAAAAGACAATCTCATCTGTTGTATACTTAGACATGTTGGAAAACTTCGTATTTCCACAACTAGAAGAGCTTCAGCCACATGTCTTTTTGCAACAAGATGGTGCACCACCTCATTGGGGTATCATCGTTCGTAGTTCTTTGAATGACCATTTTACAGGAAGATGGATTGGGCGAGGAGGTCCGATTCCTTGGCCACCCAGATCACCTGATATAACGCCGCTGGACTTTTTTCTTTGGGGATTTATAAAGGACAATGTTTACAGGAGGATCGTGTCGAACATTGATGGCCTAAAAGCCAGAATTACAACCACAATAGCCTCTGTGGATGCCGACATGCTTGCCGCTACCTGGCGTGAAATTGACTATCGACTTGATATTCTCCGTGCGACGAAGGGGGCACACGTGGAAATTCATTGACAAGGTTCATGAAAGTTTTTGAGTCTATCTAACCATTTATGTTATTAATTTTAATCTATCTTTATTATTTTATTAGTTATTAAACATCAAAATGGGTCCGAGACTTTATAAACACCCTGTATATTTGAATTTCTGTAAATGTTGTTAATGGTAATACTGTCTTCAGTGTATTTTATTTTGTGGCTGTGATACATGTCATGCTTTTTAGCTACGAGGATTGAATAGAAATGGCAGAAGATATTTATCTGAAAAGGAAAATTAATTTCATCCAGTTAATTTAAATGATAAAAAAAAATACTTTCTAATATTTTAAGACCTGCCACTATTATTGTAAATATGACTTTCTTACTAATTTATATTTTTTTTCCTTTTAGGTTCCAGTAATTGCAAGTTTCAACATGTAGACGGAAACAGTATTTAAAATAATTTTGTTGGTTTGCAAAAAAAGTTAAATTTTAGTTTTAAATAAAAGTACTTTGAATTTCAGCTGACTAATTATTTAAATTTGTAATTTTATAGCTTTAAAAATTCAAGCACCTTAGACAACTATCTTCTAAAAATACGAGTATGAGTTACCATTAATAAATTTTACTAACTGTAGAATTTGGATAAGTGTTCTTTTAAGATGATTCAAATCAATCTATTAAAATTATAGAAGAATTATGCATTTGAAACTTTCTTTTATAGCTTAACAAAAGAAGCAATTACTGCCGAAGGTTTAATATTAAAAATTTCAGGTTGATAAATGATCTCTACTAGTGAAAAAAAAGGTAATGTACATTATTCTTCAGATAATATCTTTATATATATATTATATTTTTTATATAGTGAGTCTAAAAATTAATAAACTAGGTGGCCCGTATAACACCTCACCTTCGTAAGTGCTAAAAAAAAACGTCTTTGGTTGATAAATTAATACTTCTAAAAATACAAAAATATATACTTGAGGTTACGAAATAATAACTTAAGGTAGAACATGGAACACATGGCGCTAATTAAAAATAACCTTTCCAATTGTTGAAAATACACTTCAGGTTGATTTATAACAACCAGAAGTGTAAAATGGCCCACCTTAGGTTGAAAAATATATACCTCTACAAGAATAAAATTATATACCTGAGGTTGAAGAATAATTACCTGAGGTAGAACAAAATACATTTGAGGTTGATTTATAACAACCAGAAGTGTAAAACGACACACCACAGGTTGATAAATATATACCTCTACAAGCATAAAATTATATACCTGAGGTTGAAAAACAATTACCTGATGTCGAACAAAATACACCTGAGGTAGATTTATAATAAGCTGAAGTGTAAAATGACACACCATAGGTTGAAAAATATCTACCTCTACAAGCATAAAATTAGATACCTGAGGTTGAAAAATAATTACCTGAAGTTGAACAAAATACACCTGAGGTTGATTTATAATAACCTGAAGTGTAAAATGACACACCTTAGGTTGTTGAATAAATACTTCCACAAGTGTAAAAAAATATACTTCAGGCTGAAACATATATACCTCTGGAGGTATATTTGAGGTTGATTTTGAGGTATTCATTTGCACTCTTTTCAACGTTTACGACGTATTTAAACAACAACCTCCTTTATACCTTTAAAATATACCTCGTTTATACCTCGATTTTTTCATAAGGGATTATACTGTTTTTATACTACTATTTTACACCGTTTTATGTTCCCCTTTTGAACTGATTGTCTTACGTTTTTTACCCTATTTATAATATTTTATACTGTTTTTATACTACTATTTACACCGTTTTATGCTCCCCTTTTGAACTGATTGTCTTACGTTTTATCACCTTATTTTATGCTATTCGGTTTTTACACTTGACCAGTTGTAATTTAATGCTTTACTGGGCTCAATAATGTAAACCAGTCCTGGCTCAATAATCAAGGGTGATCTAGTGCATAAAATTTTTTTCATTTGTTTCAGTTTGCTTACTTTTTGCCTCTATGTGATTCGATCTTTTCAGCAAACCCTGAAATTGTGCAACCTCTGTGGGTTTTAACCAAACTTTGAACTGTGTAAATGGTATAGGTGAGTTGTGCAATTTGAGCTGTTGATTGTAAGTTGTGGGATAGTTGTACACTCATGGAAGGGCGGGGGATGGTCAGCATAAGGGTCTGCAGACCTGGATTATAAGGATCCGTTGATCCGACCATTTGCCCGAGCAACTATACCAGGGATGGCGAACCAATGGCACGCGTGCCATTTATAGCACGAGACACAATATTTTGGGCACGCCACAGATCACAATTGTTATTACACAAATGTTATTACACTATGAAGCATATGTAACAGCTAAATTAAAATTTAAAAAAATAAACAAAATAATAAACAATTATTAATAAAAAAATTAACTATTAATGCTAAAAAAACAATTAATAACCATAAAAAACAAGCTAACAATAAATAACTAGCAAAAAAAAATAACAGTCCTGCTTAAACTAACACCTTACAACCTAATGTAAGTTATTTGTTATCTAATCTGCAACAACAGAAGTCACACTGATGTTACTTTATGTTGTTTTAAGACATGGCAAAATGCATTTTTTTTCAATGTAAATAAAGAGTTTTGAGTTGATAGTATTTATTATTATTATTTTCCCAATAATCACGAAGTCAAAATTATTTGACGGCACGTCTATGACCTCATTAAACAATTTTTTAGAAGCATTGGCACGTTGGTGTATAAAGGTTCGCCACCCCTGAACTATACCTTAATTTAAATTTTATGTTCTTCTCCCATTTGGGATTTTTCCTGTAACGATGGCCTGTTGCCATCCTCTCTTTGTATGTATTTTATGATTTAAACAATAAATGCCACGGGGGGGGGGCTTCGCCGGGTCCCTCGGCCGGCACTTGTGTCGGTGGTTACTCGTTACTCTCTCAGTGGGGACTGTCGCGGCGACGAGTCTAGAAAATAATCACCGCATACCCACAACTGGGGGGGGGGGCAGCATCTTCCTTTACTTGTAAGCTAAGGTCAATTTGTTGAGTGTTAGGACAGAGATTCCCAACATTTCTCCGACCAAAATTCCTTTAAAATTCAAAAGCCATGCATTATCGGAAGTAACAGATAATAAAACAATAAAATGAGGTAAAGCATTTGTTTTCCATGTTGCATACGTGCGTTTGGAAAAATGAAAAACTTTGATGGGATTTTTGTAGCGGAGTGGAGATTCAGAATTTGGCTGAATGTAAGTTTCCAGTGTAGATACGATACCTAATCTTCCAAGTAATTTCTCAAGCAACAAAAATGTCAAAAGGTTTTTTATTTTTGACATTATTTTATAAAACTGTGTCAGAAATTAAATGAAGAGTGATCTTTAATTGTAGTTATTTGGATTGGATTGCAGAATAAATCATTGAGTTATTATTTTTTAGTAAAGTTAGATCTGCAAACTTCGATCTCTTTGAAAAGGATTAAATATAGGGGCAGTTCTCAAACTGTGGGAACTTTAGCAAATTTTAAAAATTAAGTATCTTTTTTTTTCTATTTGCTACCCAGTAAATACACCTAAAATATATAACAAAACATTAATTCCAACATTGCTAAACATTATTTAAAAATAACTAATCAATTATTTAAAATTCATATCAATAAATTACAAATTCTGGGTGAGATATTGTTAAACTGAAAAAAAATTTGAATTTAGTTGTCTGGAAAATTTCACATTTTGTCTAATTGTTACACAAATTTCTGAGTTTCAACATAATCACTGTTGATTAATATAAAAATATTTTGAAATTAATCATTGTCAATTGAAATTTTCGCTTTCCAATTTTGAGAGTACTTGCGATTTTTGTTAAATTACTTTCTTTAAGTGGACTAATATGAGAGAAAAAAAACTCCCATATAATTTTTAGCTTAAACAAAAGTAGAATTCTTTTCTGTTTTAGTCCTCTTAAAAGAAGGAGTTTTTAAAAATTTTGTTTGTCATCTAGTAGTGATGCAAAAATCAGCCAGTTTATGAAAGACAGGAAAAAAATCCTGGAGTTTTGATGATTAAACCTAGAATTTTGCGAAATTTTGTAGGCAAATAAAGCTATTTCTTATATAAATTAGGATATTAATTTGTGCTATATAACAACTGCAATAATAAAAAAATGTAGCATTAGCATTTGAGTGGCTTCTTATAGATTTCAGTTTAAATGTATCGGTAGTCAATGTATTTTTTTTTAACACTTAACTAAAAAATATTTCTCGCAGTTCATTTAAGTCAATTTTTAATTTAATAATTTTAAATTAAAAAAAAAATTGCTGAATATAATTACTTTGAAATAAACATTCTTCAAAAAATGTCACCTAAAAATATTTATTACGAGTATTAAAAAAATTTGTTTATTTAAAGTAAAAAAATTGACACAAAACAGAATATTATTTCTTAAAATATATTATAAAAGATTGAGCAAAAAGTCAATCAACTTACTAGCCATAATGCTTCAGGAGAAATGAGTACTTTCGCGGAAAAATGCGAACGTACTAATTTGATTATAAATTTAAAATCCTGGGAATAAAAAACAGCAAATTTCAAAATTTCCTTCCCAAAAAACTCTAATTCCGAGTAGTCTAAAAAAGTTGGCCGGAATGTTAATTAAATTTCCCTTAATTTAATTGGCATTCCCTTAGTATCGCGATAAATCATGCTCGTAGTGATCGGTAAACGATTGAAACTCGCATTGTCATCTGACATAGAATTTCTTTCGAGATTTTGGTGCTCTAGAATGTCAGAAATAGGTCAAAATTTTGACTGAAAAATTCCATCATAATCCACGAAAGTGAGTTAATAAAAACGCAAAATACAAAAAAGCTCATCACACAAAAAATATTTTAGAGTTATTTTTAGGCTTTGCTACATATTCTATACCAAACAGTTTGATGATCAAGTATAAAACGTAGCAACAAGTCACAAATATTAGGGTCGAAAACAAAACTGTGTAACGAACGTAGCCACCATTTTGCTTCGATTGTGCAACACTTCTACTGTTACCTGTGTTGTAAGTATTACTTTTGAAAAATACCTTTAGATTTAAAAAGTTGACTATATAGTGAATTTTTAATCTTATACTTCAATTTTTTGACATCAGATTGTAAACAATAAATTTTTACTGAAAATAAACGCCAATTGGGGAGAAGACAGATTCCATGTCTGGGCCTCCCCCTCCTCCTCTACTCAGATGTATGGGAATGCTTCCCCTTTCAATATTATTTTTCGCTTTCAAATTATCAAAAATATATTTTAAAATTTCCGTGATGCTCAAATGCAGTATTATGTTTCGTGCAGTTTTGAGTTTCATATAGTCCAAGCTTAAGAAAGTTTAATTGGTTTGAAAATCAAGTCAGAATTTAACGTACGTCCTACTCCAATGACTATCCACACGCTATCGGTGAAAGCATGCCTAATGTTGCCATAGGTAAAGAGTTCTCCCTTATGAAAATTTAAGGTATATTTAAGGTTGATTTGAGGTATTTTTGAGGTATTAAGGTTGTTTTGAGGTATATTTGAGGTATATTTAAGGTTGCAGAGAAAACAGAAATAAAAATTATACCTCGTAAAGGTTGTAATTAAGGTGTACGAGGTTGATTTATATATACTTCAGCTTGTTTTGAGGTTGTTTAAAATTCACTTCAAATCATCCAGACTGATAAGGTGATTTTTAAGGTATACCAGGTTTATTTTCTTACATTTGTAACAAAAGAGGTATTTTTGAGGTGTAAAATTTTTTACCTTATTTCAACTAAAAAGAGTGAGATATTTATTGAGGTATATGAAGTCATTTTATTTATACCTAAGCTTATTTTGAGGTTGTTTTAAATTCACTTCAAATCAACCAGACTGATAAGGTGATTTTTAAGGTATATCAAGTTGATTTTCTGATACTTGTAATAAAAGAGGTATTTTTGAGGTATAAAAAAATTGACCTTATTTCAACTAACGAGAGTGAGATATTTATTGAGGTATATGAAGTCCTTTTATTTATACCTAAGCTTATTTTGAGGTTGTTTAAAATTCACTTCGTATCAACCAGAATCATGAGGCAGTTTTTAAGGTTCACCAGGTTGTTTTTTTTACACTTGTAACAAAAGAGGTATTTACGAGGTATAAAAAATATAATTTTTTTCAACTAAAGAGAGTGAGGTCTTTATTGAGATGTATGAAGTCATTTTATTTATACCTAAGGTTGTTTTAAGGTTGTTTAAAGTACACTTCATATCAACTAGCTCACTTCCCAGAGTTCCGTGCTAGCCGGCAAATGGCGTGTGTGTTTACAATCGAAAGTTTCTTTAAAATTCGGTAAGTGTGCTTGACATTTATTAATTTAGCTTTGTCACTTTTAATCAAATATGCCTCAACTTTCAAACTTAAATTTCATTATTTTTGTTTTAAAGACGCGTCCTGATCTTACATTATTTAAGTCTGAGGATATTCTTTGAGGCTATTGTTGTAGGCTTAGCAATAAGACAGATCAATCTAAATATTTCTCGTCGCTGTTTAGGGTAACGTTACTGGTGAATCGTTACAGCAGGTTACGCACAGTATATTTTATTGTTTGTAATTTATTCAAATATAACTATTCTTTTTGTTTTGCTTAAATGTATATGTTTTAACGTAGCAGTATGCAAGCTGATTGAGTAAAAGGTTCATAATTTCTCTTATAAATAAATCACTGAAAATTGAAAGTTAACAGTTTCTATATATTGCAGGTAATAAAACAAATAAACAATACTATTGTAAGGAACGAAATGCATATTTGTTGCCTTCAACAAAAATCTAACATACATATTTAACTAATAAAATAAACATATACAATAAAAATTGCATTTAGGGTAAATACATCACACAAAAATTTTAATATGTCTTCAAAAGTTGCATTTTCATAAAAATATATATTTACAAACATGAAGAAAAAAAACAATCCTGTTTTTCGAAGTAAATATTCATTTTTTTAAATTAATGTTTACTATTAACAGGTGATTCTAAGGTAGGAAACAAGTTTACCATATCAAATCAACAAATTTCATTAAAAAATATATGAGAATTCCTAATAAAATCTGAAATTTTTTTTTAATAAAAATATATGTAATATGAGATAAGATTCAAGCTAATTTTAGTGAACTAATTTTTTAACCCCCCTCACAAATTAATAAAGCAAACTTCATAAATTTTCATAATCTGAAAAATATTTTGTTTTTAAACTCCAGAAATGATGAGAAATTGGAAATTCTAACATTATCGCAGAGAAAGAAAAGAATTTTTTTTATTTTTAAATGTGCAGAGTAAATAAAAATATAACGCTAATAAATAAAGAATTTTGAAAATTAAATTCTAATAACATTAAATTATGTAAGGATCACAGAAAACTATAATATCAATGAAAAAAAATCAGAACCGAATAATTTCGGTAATAATAAGTGATTGATATTAGCAGCGATTACATTATATATGAGCGGGGATTACTGAACTTACATATACATTGCCTCTAGAGAGAAAAAAGTTATTCTAATTCTAGATTGTTCACCACATTAGCAAAATAAATTTTTCCAGTGTCATCGCACTGGATGGAAATACAAACAGAAGATATATTTGTCACAGGAATTAAGTTAAAGTTGCCAGAATTAGTTACTTGTGTAATATGACTTAGTTCAACATTAAAATTAAGATTAAGAGAACGCATCTTTTCACCAGAAATCATTTCTTCAATAACACCATAATAATTCCAGCAACAGCATATTGAATTCTGACAAGTACAAGTTACTAAAATTTTTACGAAGAAATTAATGCAGCCTAGTTTAAGTTTACTTGCCCTTTTATACATAAGCTTGGTTTAGTTGAGTATCTTAAAAGTATTTGTATGTGTATCACCTATTAAATAATATCTGAAGTTAGTTAGCAAAAAGGCAACTATAGGTAAAGGAAAACTGGCATCCACTTAAAAAATTCTCATGCAAAATTCAAACTTTTTGTCCGTTTAGTCCACTAAGGCAACGCCCCGCTCTTCCGTGCCACAGGTCCTGGGTTCGATCCTTGGGCCGGGCAAGGTTGACTCAGCCTTTCATCCCTTCAGTGGGTCGATAAATGAGTACCAAGCATGCTTGGGAACTAAACACTGGGGGTTCCGCGTTCGGCTGACCACCTAACCGGAACATCTGCTCCTGCATCCCAGAGCCCAAGGTCAAGAAAACTGAAATGGGCACAGTAGACCTTGGCCCTCTATGGGCTGTCGCGCCACTGTGTTTAGTTTTATTTTAGTTTTTAGTCCGCTAAGGCAAAATCTTGAATATTATTCTAGATCAACATGATGCAGTTTAATATTTTGGAATGATTTTCAATTTATTTTTAATAAGACTCGTGAAGACTCGTAAAGAGACTAAAAGAACATGAAAACTTTTCGTATAAATAGTGTGCTCTAATAAAATAGTTTTTATCTTTAATCCACAAAGAATATTGTATAAAACAAATTTACTGAGACAGCTATTCCAAAAAAATAATTTTATTATTTCAATTAAATATTAAAATCATTTTGGTGAACCTATACTTAATCTGCTTATATTGTAGTTAAAAAAGTTTAAAAGTATTATTGACTCTGGATTTTTGTTGTCAAGATTAGTAACTTATCAAAGTTATATAAATATATATTTCAATTTCCTTCAATTTCTTAAAAAAAAATCTCATCTGAAAATTTCCAAATGAAACTTGCTATGCAACTTTTATATAACTTGATTTTACTCAACTTGAACATGCAACTTTTACAGAGCTGCTCCGTAAATGGCATCCAGAATTTCAAGGTTTGAATAAGGCTGTCAATAATACGTGCTCTGCAGCTAGGAGGAAGTGGAGACTAGTAACTGGAGAGCCTTCCCCTGGGAGTAACTCTAAATATACACCAAAAAGAAAAAAGACAAGTAAATTATTCTCCTTTGATTCAATGAAATCTTTTCACCTAAAAAATTACTGATAAAGTTTGCATGATCTTTGATTTTTGAAAACATTATTTTATAGCATTATCTTAAATTATTCCCTCAGGCAAGTAAACATATAAACTTAATGTTGCTTTTATTTCGATGGGGCATGAAAAACACAAAACATTGATGTTCTACATTCTTTTATTAAAAGATGACAATTAAAGACATTCTAAAGACAAAAAGATTAAAAGACATTCTTGATCACATTAAATAAAAGGTTGAAAATGACCTTTTGTTTTTAAAAACCTTACGTGATAGACAATTATTTTTGGAATCAGCAGCATTGAGAATTGGTTTTAGTACAATTTCTTTTGCGAAATTGGACTAAAAATTTAAACAAGCAGGCCAGTGTAATTGAATTTATTCAAAATTTGTTGAGAAAAAAATTTAAATATCAACATAACAATCCATAATTAAAAATGGTCGGTTGAATTATTGGAAAATTAAGAATTTCAATAAGCGTGTTATTTCTACAGCAGTTTTTATATGCATCTTATAGAAAAATTAGCTTTTTTAAGTGATATGTTTAAACAGTCAAAATAAAGAATTGAAATATACTGGGAGGAGAGTTTTGCAGGTCATTATTATTGTTCTTATTCATCTGCTGTTACTAAAGAAACCATTTATTTATTCAAAATTGAATAGAAATAATAATAAAAGGTGATTTATGCAACGAAATAAGCTTTAAAATATTATTCTAATCTTTTAAAATTTGTCATTATCAATGTAAATATGACTCTCGCTAATTCAAATTTTTTATTTATAGGTACCAATGCTCCAAATAACGTAAGCACAGCAAACTTGCAGAAGAAGCAGAGTAATTGTCAAGAATTTTGATTTCTTGAACGAAAAATTAATTTTTTTTTGTTAATAAAAGTTTTTATTTGTAAGCTGGCTAAATTATTTAAATTTGCTGTTATTTCGCTTTTACAAAAAATTAGCGCCTTTAACATCTGTTCTATATAAATGAGTTCCCACATTTTTCTGAAACAAATGTATCCTCTTTTCACGATAGTTTAAGTGAAATTATTAAAATTACAGAAACATTTGAAATGTTCTTTTAAGGTTTATGAGTCAGCATACTTAACATTATTCAACTCTACATGTTAATTCAAGATTAATAAATTTTATGAACTATTTAATTGCAAATTAGCACAAGGTTCACAAACTATAAATTAAAGGCGTTAAGTGAAAATTCCTATTCTGAATTGTGTGAGGAAGAATACATTCCAATGGGTTGTATTTCAAAATTAAAGGAAGATATATTCTTTGCATTGCATTTTACTTTTCTTCACACAATACATGGAAATCAGTCGAAAATTCTTTCGAAAGAAAGATTCATCCGTATTCCGCCTATGTGTTTAGAAAATAGTTTCTTAGCATCAGGATTAGCAGTGAAAATTAAGACAGACCGTAAAAAGTTAATAAGTAATTACCACCTAATGTGTAACATTAAAAACTCCATCAGAGTGATAAATACCTCTACAAGTGAAAAGATATATATTTTAGGTTAAAAATTAGCAGTCTAAGGAGAAACATTTTAATTATATTTAATTACCAGCATAAGCATAAAAAAATATAACCTGAAGGGAAAAATGGCATATTTTAGTTTGATTAAAAAAATTTCCTTTACAAGCATAAAAACCTATATTTGAGGTGAAAAATAATACACCTTACGTTAGTAAAAAATCACCTTTCCAACTATCAAAAATTACACCTGAGGTAGATTTGAAATAACCTGAAGAGTAAAATGACATGCCTCAGGTTGAAAAATATATACCTCTACAAGCATAAAATTAGATACCTGAGGTTGAAAAATAATTACCTGAAGTGGAACAAAATACACCTGAGGTTGATTTATAATAACCTGAAGTGTAAAATGACACACTTTAGGTTGTTGAATAAATACTTCCACAAGTGTAAATAAATATACTTCAAGCTGATAAGTAATAACCTAAGGTTGAAAATGAAACACTTTAAAGTAGTAAATATCTACCTCTCCCCAGATGTAAAATTAAACACCTCAAGTTGAAACATATATACCTCTGGAGGTATATATTAAGGTATATTTGAGGTTGGTTTTGAGGTATTCATTTGCACCCTTTTCAACCTCAACGACGTCTTTAAATAACAACCTCCTTTATACCTTTAAAATATACCTTGTTTATACCTCATTTATACCTCGATTTTTTCATAAGGGCTGCTATGCACACATGCAGTCCATTTCGATCACCAATTTCATGTATAAAACAATGACGTTATGTTGCATTTTAAATATTTCATAATCATAAGAACTTATGAAAATACGTTGAAATATCTGAGAAATGTTTGTAATGATAGATAAATAAGTTAAAAAGACAAACGGCTGACTGACGGTTTTCAAAAATGTATAACTAGAAAACAGTTAGAATTAAAATCAAACGATTTTTACAGTAATTTCATGCGACAAGCCATAAATTTTTCTCCCAGAAATCCTGGTTTTAGTTCATAAATTTTACGACAGATGGCACTGAGAATATCTTTGACCGTTCTTTGTGTTGCGGTTTGATGCTTGAGCTGGGTTGTTTTTATATAACACGAATGTTAATGGCAGAGAGTTCATTATTTGTGTATCACTATGTTCTTGTTCGCTATTTGGCTTACAGTCACTCGAAAAAATATTTTTTCGAGTGACTGTACATTCATGGAGTGTTGTTTTGCTACGGACAATTAGAAAATTTTATAATTTAATTTCCATCAATTAAAAGCAAGCTCGACCAGCGTCTCGGAGAACTAAAAAAATTGGTAATAAACTTTCTAAATGTTTATTTGGAAACGCAGAGCTATAAGCGATAAGCAGAGAGCTCGCCGCACTTAACTATACTCAATGTTTATTTGAAAACGCATTGCATTACCCTCCTAATTTATAAATTTGAGAACAGAAATCCTTCACAGATATTTTTGGACAGAATTTTTTTTTTTTCAATTGGAAATTTAAAGAAGTGAGATTTCGAATGTTCTTTTAAAAATGTTGCCATCATTGATTTAGTTTTCTGAGAACACTTGTCAGCTTAATTGAAAGATTACAAAACGTTCAAGTATTTTTCTTTCAGACGTAAACTTTCTGCAGGGCCATCTGTTGAAAACATTTTGAAGTAAAATTAGGAATTCAAGGGGGAGGGGATTATGCCCGAATACATAATTGATAACATATTAACATGTTTTTCAACAGTTAATAAAATACATAGTTTTAGTACAGTTAATTAAAAGTTTTTGATAATTAGCAATTAATCCTTTT
This sequence comes from Parasteatoda tepidariorum, assembly GCF_982258835.1. Classification (NCBI taxonomy): domain Eukaryota; kingdom Metazoa; phylum Arthropoda; class Arachnida; order Araneae; family Theridiidae; genus Parasteatoda; species Parasteatoda tepidariorum. The sequence continues at coordinate 2,775,485 of NC_141765.1, read as the reverse complement.
TTTTTTTTTTTTTTTTGTTCAAAATAAATTTTGCCTAGGACAAGAGAGCAAGACTTCAGGTGTCCATTTTGAGCACAAACCACAACTTTTAAAATAATTTCCAAATTTCCTCTAATTATTTATATATTCTAATACTAAGTAACTAACTTAAAAGTTAATCAAGAATAAAACTTTTCATTGTAGTCTTAAAGTAAACAAACCATTAATTTAGGACGCACAATCATTAAGGTATCACAACAGTTTGGGCATAAAAGCAGGGTTGACATTTTGTCCGGAAGGAAGAGGATACTGGAAGGAAGTGGGAAAAACCGGAAGAAACTAGACGAAAAGAAAGAAAGTAAAAATGACCAAATATAATTGTTTAACGATAACTATTTAATGAATAGTTCAAATTTAAGACAAATAAAATTTAATAAAGTAAAAACTTTTCACATTTCAATTTTTAAAAAATAATGATTTCCAGATTTATTTTTGATACAAATCTATATAATAATAATATATTTTGAATTGGGAGTTATATCATTCCTACTTGCCTAAACTTACATCTAGATAAATTATGTATACTTACTTATATTTCATTGAATATTCTGTTTAAGAATCAATTATCAGAAAAATAAATTAATATTACTCAATTAATTTAACGTAAACAAAGTATCAAATTTAAAAATTATTACTTTGTTAAATTTTTTCCATTTTTTAAATGCTAATGTATTTTTTTTTTTTAAATTTTAGAAAGTAATTCTGTTTTTAATGCATTTCCTTTTTCTTAAAATAAACATTTAATAATAAAATATGAAGAACTACACTACTTTTTTATTCAAAAATTAGAACATTTTAGAGGCAGACATTTAAACATTATTACATTAGCTATTTATTTAATATCACATAAAATAATGAATAACTAGCAGAAACAATTGTTGATAGAATATTGCAATTAGAATGTTTTTTATAATTGAATTTAATGAAAATTGTTGATTTTTATATTGTTACTTTGTTTTAAACAAAACAGAAAAAAAAAATCTCAACTTAAATTTAACCCCCCCCCCCAATTCTCTATTTTCTGATATATGGGCTTTAAGTACAACCAAGATTTCTCCTAAGAGAAAGTATATTAGAGTAAAAGAATGTTACATTATTTTGTAAACTTTGTGTTTCAGTATTGAAAACAACTGCCCTATAAAGAGTTAACAAGAAAAATACCTACAATTAGATAGGTTTTATTAACAATTATACTCAATTTGTTTTTAAATACTAAAATGTTATACATAAACAATAAAAATATTTGCACTTACACTAGTATAAGATATTGGAATTGGAGTTATATTTTAAGTCACTGTTAAGATTCATTTCAGAATGCAACAGAAAGTTAGTTTAATAACAGAAAGTTGGATTAATAAATTTTTTTTTATCTTATTATGTTTATATAGGGTACCACAGTTTCTAAATAAACACTGTATATACAGAATTATAAATTGCTAGTCAACTGAAAAAAAAGTAAGTAAATAATTCTTTCTTATAGGATAAAGAGGGGCAAGAATGAGAGCTATGATTCAAAGGCCTGTTGGAGCTAACTGTTTAACCTAGATACTGTCATATTTAATCAATACATTCGTTGTTTAATTGTGTATAATACATCATTGTACAATCATCATAGTTGCACTACTTTTTTAAAAAAATTTTTTTTTCAAGAAAAAGCCAAATCATACAACCATGATAACTTTGAGAAATTCAGAAATACTAGAAATAGCAGACATTACCAGTAATAACAGACAAAACCGGGTAGTTCCCGGTTTTACTCCAAAAGCGGAGGTTATCGATACCTAACAGAAAAATGCTATTATTGAAGGAAATCCTTAATGCTTGCTACTGTATAAATCTTTAATAAGCGTTTAATAAGCTAGACTAAAAATAATTTTTGTAACTGTATTGACCTATAAATTAGGCTAGTTAAAAAACAAAAGAACATTAGAGGGTTGACATAGTAAAACAAACTTACCTGCACAGAGGCCGTGAATTTATAAACAAAAACAAGCAAATATGGTAGGTCCTTCTTCTTGATTAAGTAAAGTGTAATTCAAAGTAAAATGTAATTCAAGTATAATTCAAAGTTTCTCCACCAGAAAACAGAACTAATTTTGACACAATGGAGGTACCAAGTCTGACGCCACTACCCAACCTAACCCCACCCACCACTATATACTTTTTTAAAATATTTAGCAAATACATATTTAAATTTTTCTAACTTTTAAACGATATGTATAAAATTAATCATGAATAAAACTTTTCACTGTAATCTTATTGATAACTAATCATTTAATTAAAACTCACAATCATTGATGTCAACTTTTGTCATAGAAAAGCAATGAAAAATAATTTTTTCTCAAATAAAATCTGAACAAATTATTCACATTTGTAATCAAGTGTTATTTATATAAGGTTTATTTTAAAAAACTAATTTAAAGACTTTTTTAACAAAAATTTAATGATTTGTTAAAACAAAAATCTCAACAGCTTTGAAATGAGTTAGTAAAGCAGCCAATAAGTTATGTCTGCAACAAATAAGAAAATTAGTATAATTCTATTGAGAATAAAGCCTTTCAAATTTACTTTTCAGTTCTTTAGTTATATTTTTATTTAATAAACTTGTATTCATACTGCAACACACTTTAGAAAATAAAACTTTTAGATTCCTCAGCATTAAACTAACAAACACGATAAAAAATAGAATTTTCAATCTGTTTCAAAGCTTATTTAAAAATGTGCATGTACAAGAGAAAAAAAATCATTAAGCAATATATTAAGATATAAAATTTTTCTTCGCCTTTTAAAATAAATACTTAAAATCTTCAACAGCATAAAATTAATTTTAAGTATATGTATACATTTGTGCAAATACATATTAAGTGTTTAAAAAAATTGACACAGATTTACAACGAATAGATGCTCAAATGTTTTGCTAAATGCTTGAGGCTTTACAACAAAGCTTGTCAAATATGCAAAGTACATATGACTCCAACACATCCAGCTGCCTCTAGTAAAAATTTCAAGCATCTCCAATGAATGTGTGGAAAACAGTATAAATAAAATGATATAGTAAGATCTTTGCATATTGTCTTCGTACGTTATGTATAATTTCTAACATCCGCTAGCAGTTTCTAATGGCCCCCCATATTTCTGAGTGATTTTTGATTCCTTCTTCATACCTGCTATATTTTAGATTTTCAATTTCATGATTTTCCATGACTAATTCCAAGAATTTCTCATGATTTAACGAAGTTACTATTTTCTCTGACAAAAACGCAACAATAAATTTAAAAAAGCATTATAATAACATTCATTGAAATGATGGGTATAACGAAAACTGTTATAGTCTGCATCTTCATATTTATAGATTTCAAATTTAAAAAACAAAGTAAAGAATGAGTTGAAACAATAAAATAGCTGAAAAAAATAAAAAGGAAAAAAAAAAATTTTTTTTTCCTTTTTTTCTGTAGAATTATATTCTAAAGATTATCTATAAAAAAAAAAAATAGTAAAAATCACAGAAGTTTAAAAGATAATTCGCTCTAGAAATGTTTTCTCTCTCATTTTATGAAAGAGCACCATAATTTTTAAAAAAACATGATAAAATTATTTTATATTCTAATAAAATATGACTGAGTGGTGATTTTGTTAGGAATTCAGATATTTGGAACAGGATGAAAATGGGGGAGGGGAGTCCATTTTAAAAATAAGATTTTTCAGAGACCTAAATACATGGCTTTTCATAATTTTTTTAAAAAAATAGTAAAAATCATGACATTTCATGACAAATCTTGTTCAATACTGAAATTCATGACTTTCCATGATTTTTCATGACTTTCCAGGTATGCGGATACCCTGTTCATACTACTTTTGACATATTTTATTTACTTTTCGACTTTTGCAATGCTTTATTGAAACACGCTATACCAATGAAAGCTTAGATTCCTAGAAGAATATCACTTTGGACTAATTCAAACAATCACTGCAATAAAAGGAAGCAAGTTCTAAACACATTATTTTATTTAAAAAAAATTATGTTTCAATTTATAAAATACTCTAAACAATAAATATAACATTTGAAAGTTATAGACAGAATTTAAAAAATACAAAACAAGAGTTTTTATTTAAAACATGTATATTTAGTTGAAAATATATGTATTATTTCATGCTTAAAAATACAAAAAAAATTACATTTCAATCATACTTACAAAAAATAATTATTTTTATTTTGATAAAACAATGTGTCTATGGCGAAAAAATAAGCTCAATTTAAATTACAATACAAAACATATATAAAAATAAAAAGAACTATTCTTACTTCATTATCATTGCAAGAGCATAACAAAAATGTAGAAAATAGAAAAATTATCAAAATAATAAAAATGATTTTTACTGTAATATACATGGTACAAAACACATTAGTTCAGATTCAACTCAGCATTTCCCACTAGAAAACCTCCAAGAAGCAGGTGCACTGAAGTTATCTCATTTAAAATTATCAAAATAATAATGATTTTCACAACAACAAACACAGTTCTGATTTAACTCAGCATTTCCCAACTAAAAAACATTACATGGCATGATTGTATCACATATTTACTAAATTGTTACCTTTTTATTATGCTATTTGAAATTGTGGTATGTAAAAACTGGAGCAATGGTTGTGGTAGTCTTTTGAAATTTCATTTATATAAATCTTTTTGAGCAGATGAGAATTATTCTTTTTTATGATTTTAATCTTAATTTGCATAATTACTTATAAAAATAACATGTCTTATAATCTAGCACAGTTAAAATGTACCATGGAAAAACTACCCTGGAAGAAATAGGTTTCTACCAACCCAAGTTGAAGAAATGGAAGAAACTCTTTTTCAAAAAGAAAGATAAAAACTTTTTAAACAGTTCATAGTTGCAGTCCAGTATAAATTATGGTATTAATTTCCAAGTTATTCATTCTATGCATCATTTTTGATTATGCAAAAACTAAAAAGCTCTAATTGGATAGAAAAACAAATTAAATTAATTTCTTAGAAATAAAAATAGCAATATCCCTTCAATATAGGTAAATGAGTATAGTTAAACTTTATTTTATAGCTCTATAAAGAGTTATTAAAATATCAAAATCAAATTTTATCAATGCAACTAAATTGAAAAAAAAATCACATACTAAACATATTCAATATTTCAAATCACATACTGAATACACAATTACAAATAGCATACTGATTTTTATAACAAACTACTCTTTTAATACTCAAACCAACTCTTAAATAATATGATATATTGATTTTAAAATTCTGCATACAACTAAAATAAATAATAGGAAAATAATTATTTTTCTTAAAAGAGTTGATGTGAAAAACTGCTTTAAATTTAAGATAGTCTCGACTACTTATTGCCAGGGTTGGCCAAAATGGGCCCAGCCCAAAAAAATCCACCAGGTCTTTTCAAGGTGAGATTTTTTTTCAAAAAAATTTACTGTACTAGATCAATAGACTTTACTTCATAAGTAAAATAATTATAAATTATTGTCTTTTTAACAAAAACTTCCAAACAATTCAAGACAAATTTTTATACAGTTATTATATAATTCAGCAATTTAGCTGAATTATATAATAACTGTATATAATTATACTTTGAAATCGAAATGGATTCAACTAGTTTTGAATAGTAAACTATCTGTTCTAATGAAGAAAACATTGCTGATTAGGGTTTGTAAAACCTTTCAAATATTTTTAAAATGAAATTTTATTTTGTTTTTAATAATCAAAACTTCATTAAAATTTCTTAACTCTTATATAATACAGATTTTGCAAATCTTAACAGTTTGTGGAGATTTAACTTTAAACTATAATTAATATTAGTTTACTTCATTTATGAAAAATTATTAACTTTTTGGAGATAAAATTACTTATTTCCTAATTAAATTGATAAGTTATTGAATTTTTGTAAGCAAACTGCAAGATATAATTTATAAATTAAGTTTATATATTATTATAAAGTACAAAAACAGCATTTTGTATTTTAATAATATCAATTAAACTAATTAGTATTTAATTTTTTATGACTGCTAAGTGATAAATAGTTACCAAACATTTCACTTTCATGTTAGGAGCAAATCTTGCAATCTCATTAAGAGCTCAGGATTAAAAATTTGGAGAAAAAAAGTATAGAGGACATAACAAAACATTGAAAATATTTCGAGATATCAGATGAATCACATTGATGGTCATGTCAGGATATGCCATCTTTCAAGCAAACAGTTACTCTATACATGCACAGCAGATCACACACACATTGGTGGTGGTGGTATTATACATTGTGGGTCATTTTCAGGGACAGCTCAGAAGGCCATAGTTGTGGTAGAACTTATAAGTTACAAACTATCTGAACATAATAATGGATCAATTACATCCATACATGTCTTCTGTTTTCCCAACTGGAAATGGAATCTTCTAGCAAGACAACCCCTCAAGATTCAGATTGTCTTGGAGAGATTTGAGGAGCGTAACAATGGATTATAATTAAAGTCCTTGCCCCCTAACTCGCCAGGTTTTAATCCAATGGAGCACAATTGGGATGCTTAGAAAGGTAGCTCAGAGATCAAACACAACTATGTCCGAATATCCCAACTTTGCACGACCGCTGCTTAGACAACGGTACAACCTGTCTCATGTTATTCACCAGGAACTTGTAGTATCCATGAAGGAGCAAGTAGCAGCCGTTTTGAAGGCTAAAGGAGGTGCTACACGTAATTGAGTAGGTGGTCATAACGCTTTGACTCCTCAGTGGTTTATTCTCAGATATATAACGAAGAAATTAAATAAAGTGTCCCATATTGAGAGTCAAATAACGATAACATAAAGAGAAAAAGTGAAAGAGATAACTGTTACCTATAAATCACTTTTGTTTTACGTCTTCAGTCCATTACCCTTCTCATAAGATAACACAACCTGACTGCTAATGTTTCTAACAAAATTTGCCACATAAGTGTTCCTAAATGCAGCTTTATTTTGAACTTTAGTGGTTCCTGCATTAAAAGGATCTCTCTATGCATAAACTTGTGAAAGAACAATAGCATTTGAATGATAAATAATTTATAAAAGCCTCTACCTCTTGCACATCAGGATGCTTATTCTTACTGTCACATTTATACTTAATGTAAATAGACAATTAACTCGTAATTATAAGTAATCCTTTTTCTTTAAACTTTATCCCTTTTTGTCAATATAGCAATTATATTTTTTTAAACTTTCCTGTTGACCCCCCTCATGGTCAACGCGGTGATCACATTTCCTGTGGGGGAGAATCAACCCCTCTTTCTTTTTTACTTCCTTTATTTTTTAGGCGAGCTAACTAACCAATCTCTTTCCTTTAATTTTCAAACTCTCCGCCCCTTAAATTTAATTGGCTGTAACTTTCCTGGTCTTACACCAGTGAAGGAATTTTTAAGTCACTTTTAATACATTCTCTTTTTATGCTTCCATCTTGCTAGTTATCTTTTTTCCCTCCGAGATGCGGACCTCGGTTCATATCGAGGAAATTAATTCCTTTTCCAACATCCCAATTTTTTTTTTACCTAAAATATCAATGTAGAATCTTTAAAATGTTTATGCATTTCAGTAATTTAATGTTCTTTATATCCACCCTTTTGTATCTTTAAAATTTCTTCATAAATCAGTGATTTCTATAAGTTAAATGATTTTGTATTTTTCTTATCACTCTTAAAATTTAACTTTGATCGCAAACCTTAATAACATCCCTAATTTACTCTTTGTCACCCATTTCTCCGCATAAAAACCTTATCATTGGTGAAAATAATATCTCTAAATTTATGTTCAACTATTTTATTTTGTGTGTGATTGCGTGATTTAGAACATTAATAAAAATATATTCAGTTGCTCTTATGTGAATCTTCAATTCGTTGTGTGCTTCATCAATTTCCCCTGTGGTGAGTACTTTTTTATTGCTATGGGCATTCACTTTCTCTCTTCGGAAACATCACAAAAATTGCATTGAATGATATACAGGGTGTGTCCAAAATTCTCTTTACAACTTCAAAAATTCATAACTTCGAAAATAAACAAGATATTTATATTCTGTCTTTTGCATGTATTACTGCAACTAATAAAATTTTGTTTAGTACACTTCAACATGCGCACCATTGGTGGCCCTAAGCACTTCCAGTCTGTAATCAATTTCAAGCCTGGTGATGTAAAGATAATTTTGGAACACCCTGTATTTATGTTTGGATATAGCATGTCATTATCGTATTTATCATTAATCTTTAACTTTTAGTTTCGCCCTTTTTCCAAATTTGGTGATACTAATTTATCCAATTTGTTCAAACCTCACATTTTGTGACCCATTGGGTTATTGTTATCCCACATTAGCATTGTACTACCACTTTCCTTAACAATCACATTCCCCTTAATTTACCTTTTATATATTTCAGCCTTAATTTGTTAATCATGACATTTCAATCATTTAACTATTTTTAACAATCTATATCCAAATACAACCCAAATATAAATACAAAATATAAGTACTATATATCAAAGTATTTCAACCCATCAATTTTAATATTAAATAAGTTTACTTTATTCGCACCAATTCATAATTTTATTAAACTGTAACAACTACTTATATGCAAAATTAGAAGAATCCAACTGTATTAGTCAGAAGTGTAGAGAGGATCAAAGCAACTAACAAGGGAAACTAGGGAAGTGTGACTCGCCAATTTTGAAATAAACTAGTGGGATGTATGCCTTATGAGGAATAATTTTGGGGGGCAACATTCGTTTCGGCCTATAGAAGGTTCTGTGAGAGATAAAAAATAATTCAATATGTAGGAAAATCGGTATTTTATTACTTCAATGCAGACTATTAGTTATTGTAATTGTCTCATAATCCAATTAATTTATAATTAATTGGATAATTAATTAATTTGCTAATTAATAAATTAATTAACATTCGTTTCGGCCCATAGAAGGTCCTGTGAGAGATAAAAAATAATTCAAAATATAGAAAAATCGGTGTTTTATTACTTCAATGCAGGCTATTAGTTATTGTAATTGTCTCATAATCCAATTAATTTGGAATTAATTTGCTAATTAATAAATTAAAAAAATTAATTATTAATTAATTGTTGGTTAATTGTTGATTAATTATTCATTGATTGTTAATTAATTATTAATTAATTAATTGATTTGCAATTACATACTCCAATTAATTTAGAAAGTTTTTCGAGAAAAAAAATTTAAAAAATTTGATGTCAATTATATTTTTAAATTAACCTAACAAGTTTTTATGAAAAACTACAGATATATAAAACTTTCGAAATCAATTTTGACAATAAATATGCATTATATAGTACAGTACCACAAAATTAATTGGAGTATGAGACAATTATAATAACTAATAGTCTGCATTGAAGTAATAAAATACCGATTTTTCTATATTTTGAATTATTTTTTATCTCTCACAGAACCTTCTATGGGCCGAAACGAATGTTGCCCCCTAAAATTATTCCTCATAAGGCATACATCCCACTAGTTTATTTCAAAATTGGCGAGTCACACTTCCCTAGTTTCCCTTGTAAGTATCAAGGTTTTTTGGTGGCAAAATCAAATTGTCTGCTAATTGTCTCAAACCTGACAATTTCATGTTTTTCCTGTTCTCCCAGACTCGTGGAAATATTGCTTTAAGCTGTTTTATTCAGAAATATATTTATTTCCGTACATTTTGTTTCCTAAAGCTGTAATTAGATGGCAATTTAGCATAATAATACATTAACACATCCTTTGTAATGTTTGCGGTCTAACTTTGCTTGAAAAGTTGAACTAATTATCATAAAATCTGTTTACAACTGGATTCAATATGAAAAATACAAATAAATTCGATTAGCTACCTTAATTAATAACATATATCTTAAATAAACAATAAATTTATTATAGTATAACTATCTAAGCCTAAAAGCTATTAAACAATTCAAAATATATGATAAATATTGAAATATAGAGTTACTTTTTAAGATGGCTTTATGAATATGAGACCATTACCTAAGTGTATAAAGTTAGGAAATGCTGATCTTATTAAATCCAATTCACATTATGTTTACAAATCAGATGATTTCACTGAATTGTAATTCATGCCATTTCATAAAACAAAAATAGAATTCATAATTTTTTCTTCAAAAAAAAGTTTGCTTTTAAGATTAAAATTGTTTTATCAATTGAAATTTAATTAAATTCCAATTCACACAGCTTTAATAAATTAAAGTACAAAACAAAGAGTCTTACATTAAGCACACAAACATTTAAAAAAACATTTTTTTTTCTAACAATAAACAATTAATTACAGTCCAGTTCAGTTCTTATTTTCAATTCAAATTACATCATTTAATTAAAATTACATGTATAAAAAATAAATAATCGTCAAATAAATTAAAAAGATAGTAACAAATAAAAAGTGAAGCATTTCCACCAGTTAAGATATGCTTAGATTTCTGTAGATGCAGAATAAACTTGTATTCTGCTTAAAATATGTCAACAGAAGGATTAAAATAAATGTTTTAAATTTAACAACCCTGTGGTCAGATGAACCCAGAATTTGATTTTAAAAAAAGCATAATACTTTACATTAAAGTCATTGCAAGGATGCCTCACAGAAGCAAATATTTATAAAAAGCAACGCAACATTAAAAATTAATGTACAAAAAAGTGTAGTTACTAAAATACTCCAAGACTGAAAAAATGCATTTGCAGGGCTGCCAGTAAAATTATTATCAAAAAATAATAGTTTTAGCAGCCAAAAATACTTATATTAGCTTTATACAGTATTCTCAAATATGAAATTAAACATGCAAAATAAAATCTCAATGAACCTTCACCTTACATATATTTTGCAGATATGAGTCTTGATCTCGAGGTGCAGAACTCTCAGTCAAATGTGGATCTTACATGAGCTGCCTTTGTATTTAGCCAAAAATGATTTTAAAATGACATAATTTGCAACAAAAAAAACAACTTATTTCTGAAAACTTGAACATATATTATCAGAACTAAAAAAAGCAGATCTGCCAATTTAAATTTTCAAAAGATTTAGTGGCATTTCTTGAAGCTTCATTTGCCAAGATAATATAATAAAACCTTAGTTAAAGTGCCCAAAACATTAAGACTTAACTTACCTAATATACTATGATGCTAAATAGAATTAAATTAGCTAAAAAATTAAACTAATAACTGAAATATAAAAAAAAATTAAGAAACGTTTTTAAAATGTAGCCAATTTAGAGAAATTTTTACATCTAGATATAACAAAAAAAAATCCCGATTCTCAACTCATACATACTTTTATGAACACTTAATAATCCTTGAGTAACTTTTTAAATATTGAAAAATTAAATCACAAATGCTTTTCACTTAAATAAAGCTGCGCCTATTTTTTACATATTTACATTTTGGGCCATTTTCGTAAACAGCATAGGCTCAATAACTGCTACAAATTCACAACAATTATTAAAAAAAAATGTCAAATTATATGTGATACTATATGGTGACATAGCCTTTTAATTATAGTCTTAAAGAACTTTTATTTGTTCAAATTATTTCTTAATCAAGGTTTTATTTGGAGATAAAAGTTATTTGTATGAAATAAAGAAATATATAATTAAATTATATAAAAATGAGCAACTAATTTTTCTGTTTGCAAAAATCAAATATTTTTAATTGTTAATAATTATTCAGTAATTTAAAATAAAAAATTTAGTAATTTGTGAATAAAAATTCTTAAGGTTATTCCCTAAGTTATAATTAACTAATAGCATTATGATTACGTAAAAATAAAGTGTGCATTTAAAATACCTATTTCAAAATTCAAAGAATATTATATAAGAGTTGTTTTGATTTTTTATACTAATCAGTATTTAATTATGAAAACTAGAACACTATTTGTATCTGTGAATTAAATATGTGATTCATGGTTTTGATTATAGTTAGTATATGATTTGTTAATTTAGTTTATTGAGTTAGTAAAATTTCATTATATTTTAACAGTTTTTTAATTATAAAATAAAATCCTTTACATAAAATTTTGAAATAAACTACAATTGTTTTAATTTCTAGAGAAATTCTTTAAATATGTTTTACATTCTAATTTTGTGTTAATTTTACCTATTTATGAATGAACATGGATATTAATACAGTAGGAAACCGATTATCCGGAACGATCGGGATCATCGCTATTCCGGATAACTGATTTTTCCGGTTTTCTGAATTGCTACAAAAAGTCGTTTTTTTTATTGTTAAACCCAACTAAAAAAAAAAATATTTAGAAATAATCTTGAAAAAACGAAGTAATACACTAATGGTTATTTCCAAAATGATGCTAGGGTAAACATCTTTCAAAAAAGAAAGAAAAATCCTAAAATCTTATGAGGAAAAAAAAATTTTTTTTTTTTAAAAATAGCGGGAAAATTTATCAAATTTCGCTCCGGTTTTTTGGTTTTCCGGTTTTCTGATTTCCAGATAACGGGTTCTGTACTGTACCATTAATTAACCTAGTTTGCAAATATAGTCATCCTGGTGCACGCAGCCCTTGTAGAAAACTTTAGGATTTTTGTTTCGATTCACGGTTGGATTAATAAGATCATTCTTTTCAGTTAGTTGCCTTTTTCTTGCAGTTGGGAATTTTAAATTGGTATTTTTCTTTCAATCTTGAACCTCTTGGCTTTCTTTCTAATATTCTTTTAACACTTCTTTCTGAATCCATTCTAAGTATATGTCCAAACTATTAGATTCTTTTTATTTCTATAATTATTACACATGGTTCCTTATATCTATCCTTATTCTCTTTATCTGTATAGATCTTCTAATGTTCATCCTTATAAATAGTGCGGAAAAACTTAAGTACACTGTTCAAAAATCAGTACCTGTCAATTTCATAAAGCATAATAACGCCAGTTTTCAGCAACCATCCGAGCTCCAATTTCTAGTTTAATCTCATTAGTTTTGGTAATAAGTGATCTCAGGTTTTCAAATTCCTTTACTTTTTCAAAGTAAATTTTTGTACAGATAAGAGGATTAATATTTTAGTATTTTTCTTTATTTCATATATTTATCATACATTTCTTTTTTGAACCATTAACATGTTATGCCAATTTCTTTTGAGAATGAAAGCAGATCATTAAAACACTCTTCGAGTATATTTTTTTTCTTGATCAGCCGTACCAAATCGCCTGCATTTGTAAAATACTGGCTGATTATGCTAAAAATGATCTCTCTCGGTAGTGCTCTGATTTTACTTTCTACAAATTCCAGGCGGATCCAAAACAAACTAGACAATGGGTCATCGAGTCAACTGTATTCTTACCCTTTCTTCCAATTATGTGCTCTGAATTTTGACTTGTTTAGAGAGTCAATTTAATTAACTTTCTTATTTTAGGATGCATATGTAATGGTGACTGATGCACGTTAAATCTGTTGAGTTACTAAAGCCTCCATGTTCCTATAACAATTCATACCTCTGTTGGTACTGATCAGGAGTTTCAATGTCTTCTGGATTGGTTAAAAATGACGAGGCTACGGAGTTGAACATTAGTAGTCGTGAACCCAAAATTGGATCGGCTGTTCAACGATGGTTATAAAATATAAATACTAAAAAAAAATTTTAAAAAACTATTCTAGGATCGAAAATTTGTTTGTTTTGAAACTATCGTAGATTAGCGTCGCCAACTTGTTCACAATGATTCAATATTCCAAACTTCCTTAATCATATAATAAATTTCTTTCTTGATATTATTACCTCCATATTCAATTAATTCTGATGTATGCAATTATAAACTATTTTGAAAAATTTGTTTCAATATTTAATTTTTCATTTTCTTAAAAAGCTTCATCCTTGGATTTGAATATTTAGAAAAAGTTCATTTAACTAATTTCTTGATATTAGAAAAAATTCAAATAAGGCAATGTTTTCTTCAATCTAGTCAATAATAATTTAAAATTTTCTAGATTAGATGCAATAACTTCTCTGCCTTTCTTAGTAAGTAGCAAGATGTGTTTAATTCTCAATTTGTGAAAACTATTTATCTTTATTTTTTTTTAATCTAAATTTTCACAAAAAAAGAGCATAGACTTCAATGATTATTATCTAATCGGTGGTAAAATATGCTTTTCCACTTTTGTTTTATACCATTTTATTCACCTCATATACGTCCAAATTAATTTTTTTAATACAGTTAAACCCCTCAATCTTCAAACCCAGCAATATATCCACTATAAACAATGGTTCCCTATATCCTTATTTTTTGAAAAATATTTCTTAGCGTGATAATTATATTATTGGAAATAGTGATTGCTAAATTACATAATGTGTTTAAAAAATTATTAACTAATGAAATAGATAATAAATCAAAAAATTAAGAGAAAAATACTTTCTTAGCGAAAAATTTGTTTTAATGATACATTTTATGTATGAAAAAATTAGTGATTTTTGATTGAATGCCATTTGATTCTAAATTGAGTTCATTAATTTTCCTATTTACAATCAGCAAAGAATTTAAATGGTGCAGAAAATTTAATTTTCCTCCAATAAGTCTTTACCCTTAGACTCATTATTTTGTTTAATTTTGCTTGCAATGTCATCATCGGTAGGTGTACCAGAACTGCACAACGTCATCACTGAAACATTCAAGTTGCTCTGTAACATCCCAAGAGATAATTTTTATTCCATTTTTTCTTAACCTCAGAATTATAGGTAAATTGTCATCATATCTGTCTTCCACAATGGAGTTTTTTTCTTCAAAAGCCTTTGAAAAGCCTACTTGTCAGAAGCACTTTTGGATTGTGGTTGGTGTCACTTGCCTCCACAATTTTTCTAACAAAACAATTGCTATTAAAAGAGAGATGTATTCTGTGTCTGTGTTGTTCTCCATGTAGTTTTCTAAAACATGTATCACTTGTCTTCTGTAGTGGGCCTCCAGATGGAAAATAACACCCTGGTTCATGGGCTACAACACAGAAGTTGTATTTAGAGTTAGAAATATGTGCTTAATGTATTAATTATTAGCAGGGCTGTCGCGGAGCGAGTTTTCGCGATGATTTCCGCGAAATTGTCCTCTTTTTTCTAAAATCCACAAATTTCTCAATGTTTTAATTTAAGTGAAAATTGCATAAAACTTGAATTTTTTTTTTTCATTTTTAATTTATCATTTTTATTTAATAGAATTTTTTACTTTCCTGAAGCCTTAAATTGAACATGTAAAATTGATTAGATATTTAGGGGAGTGAATCAATAGCAAAATGACAAGAAAATAGTTCAGAGATAATCACAATCTTGTCAAGTAAGGTGGTCTTTCTACACTTAAGGAGGGTAATAGACTGATAGCATTATCTTCCTGAAGTCAGTAAGAGTACAAAAGAAATTGGAATCACAAAAGAAGGAAAATGTTATAAATCAAATCCTTGACAGAAAATTTTTTACACAGGCTAGCACTGGGCAATGAAATTTCTACTGCCTTTCTACATATCCAGACAATTTTTCCTTGGCGACTTGTTGTGATTTCTTAAACAGGGATCAGTTTCTTAGATAAGAGGGAGATAAGGCTTTTGTAACTAGTTTAAATGTAGAATGTTTGAGTTTTCACAGCAATTACTTCTTACAAAGCAACGGCCAAGAAATTGCGCATTGATGAAGGAAAATTGACCGAGTTTTGGAAATCAAAGACCGAACGCTATCCAAAATTGGCAAATCGATGTTTCTCTGTGCCTACAAACAGCGAGGATGCAGAAAGATAGTTTTCTAAGTATAAAAATGCATTAAGTGATGAAAGACAAAACATAAATGAGAATAATCTGACAATGTATAATACTTTGTAAAAAATTCTGCTCATTTAAATATAAATATTAATATTGCTTGAATTAAAAAGAAATACTTTCGTTGAGTATTTTTTAAGCTTTTTTTATTATTTGTGCAATTTCTGTCTATTGCATCAATTACATAATAAATTTTTTTTTATGTTTTGAATATGCGAAATTTTCAAAACTTCCCGCGAATTTTGGGTCTTTTTTTCCCGCAACAAACTTGCAGCCCTAATTATGAGCTAAATGCATTTTTCTCATTTAAATTTTAACGTCTGACTATGAGGAATTTTGTAAAATTATCCAGCTTCTTCAACAATAAAAATAACTTTCTCTTCTTAAGCCTGCTTAAGATGCATTTCAGCTTTCCGCATCCATTGCACAAACACTTGCTTCTTCCGCAACAATCTTTAGAGAAGAATTCTTTTTTTTTCTTCTTTAAATGTATCCATCTATCTATTAGAGCATACAAAACACTTTTCCTCGAATTTTTTAGTAAACTTGCGTGCTTTAATTTGAAACATTGGTCTAGTCACAGAAAGATTTCTATGTTGCTGAATGGTGAACCTAACAATTGCTTTGAAGAAATTTTATTTTTTGTTTTCTTGTACGGCAAGAATCACACTACGATTTTTCAAAATGTTTAAAACTGTAGATTTTGATGAGGAAAATTCCTAACACAGTGCTGATTGATTGAATGATTCCAACTTCAATACATTTGATAATTGTTCTCAATCAAAGGTGCTTGACTTTTTCACTGCTTTTGAAAGAAAAGTTAGTTTGTCTCCAATTGATACTGTAAGAATTTGAAGAGAACAGTTGAAAAACAAGTTTCATTCTTGATTTTTAATGTATTATTTGTTCTTGTAGGGATAAGAGGATTCCAAGAATGATTTATATTAAATATGATAATCTTATTAACTGCTGTTTTTTTTTTTTTTAAACGTAACATTTAAATTTTTTTTTTCAAAAAATTGAAAGTTTTGAAAATAAAAATTGAATCTTTGGAGGGGGAGAGAAGTAGAAAAAAAATGGAAAAATCTCATCGCTGAATACATAACAAATTGGTAGATATTTAAAAAATGTTCAAATTATTTTGGAATAATGGAATGCTAGAAGAAAAAACTACTAATATAAACAGGAAACACTTAGATAGTAAAACTGACTTAGATAGAAATCTGCTTAATTGAGACATATTGTGTGCATACACTACATTTAAGGTTATTTGACACAGTTCAAAAGCTTTTAAAAACAAATAAGGTTCAAAAGAAGTCATTTTTAAACTTTTTAGAAGAAAAAAAATATGATAAAATCTCTGTGATTTTCACAGTTTCTATCTTTTCAAAAATACAATGTAATTTTTTAAATATAAGTAATTTAGTTACTTATAGTTTTGTCACGCTAATTTATTTAACAATCTTTCTTAATCAGGCAATAGGCGAATTAAGTAAAATATTTTACAAGATAATAAAAAAAATTTTTAAAAATAATTCAGTATGTATTAATATTTCCAGATTTCTAGATTTAAAATTTAAATACTTGTTCAAAGTTCTAAAAATATTATTAAAAGTAGAATATAAAAATATAAAATAGTACAATGTCACCAAAAACCTTAAGTACAAAATAGCTTGATATCCGTAAACTGTCAACGCTTGGAGGAAAAAAAGGATTATTTAAAATTCCATTCTGTAAAAAAAAAAGGAGAAAGATTCTAGATTGCAATAATTTTAAGCTAATTAATGATCATTGCAATGATTTATAAAAAAAAAAACTTTTATCATGTTATTTAACACTTAAGTTTTAAAATGATCACCATTTCATGATTAATGATCCTTATTAAGAGTTTTTAATTACGGAGTATATTTACATGTTTTGTTTCTCCTAGATAAAAGCTCATAAAGCTAAGATAAAAATCAAGATTGCATAACCACTTTTATTTATTTTTTCACCAGATACGCTAGAAAACTAAATATTCTTCTCTACCTGCTTCTAAAAAGGACGATTTAAAAATCAAAACATAGGAAGCCGCTAAATCAAAAAAATAATTAAAAAATAAAAATATGATATAAATCCATTCTTCTATACTGCATGCAAATTCAGTAAAAAGGTGTAAAAACTCAATTTTGAAAATGATGCACAAATTCAATAAAGAATGAAAAAAATATGCAGAAAATTAATTATCTTGGAAATCGTTATTATTTGCTTCTTTTTGTTAAAAATAAAAAAAGAGGGAGGCTAAAAGTAAAAATTACCAGAGCAAATGGAAACATCAATGTAATGGTGGCAGCCCTGCATAAGAAAATTTACAACAAAAAGCTACTAAATTTAAAGATTGAATTTAGATAGTACATGAAAATATTTGTAATCCAATACGAACCACATAAACTAATTTAACAGTCAGTTTTAAAAAAAATAAATTCCTTCAAAAACCAAATGTTTTCCAAAGATTTCATGAATGTCTTGCGATGGAAAAAAAAATGCATTGCTGGTATACAATTGTAATTTTTTTCAGAAATAAAAAATATTACATAATTACTCTTAAAAATCACAAGCAGAGTTTTTGCTAAGGTAGCATCTATAGCAAAATGCTATAAGACTAGGTATCAAAAGATGTTAGAATTAAACCATATTTTTCCCTTTTTCTTAAAAGAATTTTACAAGATGTTACATAAAAAATAAACACTTATATGAAATAACAGTGAAGAGAATCATAGAATGTCTTTCTTAAAATTCTTATGATTGTTTTATTAAAATAGGTATGAACAAATACTTATTAAAGAAAAGAAAAGTGTACACAAACAAATTAAATTTAGTAAGAAAGAATACATAACTTTGAGTTTTACACTCGCAAGAAATCTTAATTTTTTTTTTCAGTAAAACTTTAAAATTTTTTTACCTATGAAAATTTGATTAAGTCTTATAGCAATTTAATATTTTGGTTTAGCTTAAACCCTGATCATAACAAGGTTGAAAAAAAATTTTTCAACATGTAACACATATCATCCGATTTATTAATAAACAAATTAAATGAAGCTTCATAACTTGGTTTAAAAACTTTCCCTCTAAAATAAATAATGAACACTAATAAAACATCTTACTGAGGAATAAAAAAATTACATACATCTTTTAAGTATTTATAATAATTTTTAATTAGGCAATATTAAATCTAAACAAACTCTTAGTTTTTTCCCTTATGCAGAGAATGATAAAATGGATTCCTTTCCTAAAGAATTCATTCAATCCTAAATTCAAATAATTTAATCAAATACTGTTTAAATTCCTCTTGAAATTGACAGAGCTTTGGAATGCTGATTGAAAACTAAAAAGAATAATAGAGAACAGAAATCATAGTTGAATGAATTGTATGCCCAAGACATTAGCCTAGTTGCCAACTTTTAGATTTATAGCAAAAGATTTTTTCAGAGTAAAAGAGAAATAAGGTAGGATTAACCCTTTTTAGGAACAATATGTGAAGTTTATTAGATTTATTTTTATACATTTAAAAACCCCGTGGCAGAATCGTGGCGACATTGTCGCAGAACGTTATAGAGTTTTTGCAAAAAGATTTATCTTTTGGAAAGTACAAATTTTTTTCTTCTTTCTGCAGAAATTTTCGAATGATTTTTATCTTTTCTACAGCAGTATATTCAAAAGGTGTCTTTCTCGCGCATCGGAGTGAAAAAAATGCTTAGTGATTTTTCTTTTCTCCTTTGATAGTAATGAAAAATAAAGAATAATAAAGTAAAAATTTTGGCTTTCTTTTCTGCAGAAATTTTCGGTTTAAATTTTTTAATGCAGTCATTATTATTGCTATTGATTTCCACATAGTTTTTAAAATCCGATATTTTTATTACGATATTATTTATTACAACAACTGAATCTTGAAATGAAAACATGGATTTAGTAGTGGAGAGAGGGGCACCTTTCAACATTTTTTGCTAAAGAATTATTTGGGAAGTTTTATTGCTTTCAAAATCTAAGTTTTAATTTTTATTTACTAAATTGATATTTTAGGTAACCTCTCAATTTTTTCTAAAAGTCTAAGCCAAAGACAAAATACCTAAGTTTAAATATTTAGTGAACCACGTATTTTGTTGAAATCTACCCCTCCTGAGGGGCAGTTTTCCACGGGTGGTGGGGCACATTTCAACAATCGAAGAGAACGTAACAAGATCATACATTTTGGAAAATTAACTACATAATCATAATTACTTATTCATAGAATAATAATAAAAATAATGAATAAACATATTGGATTGATTTAGGTTTTTTCTATATTATTTTGTCTTTAATTAAATCAAAGTTTAAGGAGAATGTCATGAAAAATACAGCTCGAACTGTTCCGCTGCTTAAACTTGGTTGAGGCAGTTTCATTTTAATGTCATTTCTTTCTATACTACTAATATACTCTTTATCTGGAAAATAAAACTTCCAAGAATCTTCCTTCTTTCTCATAAAATTTACTTTATAGCTGACTTCTTCTATCTCTAGAATTTTTTCTACAAATGGAACTTTCTTTTTTCTTTCCACAAAACTCAATAAGAACAAAGTCATTAACCTCTATTATTGTATCATCAGTCATATCAAAATCCATCTGTTCTTCAATATCTGTAGTGGAAGGCGTCAAAAAATCTTCATATTCTGATTCAGTGTGTAAAGAAATGTCATCTGCACACTCACTTTCAGAAGATTCAACAAATAATAATTTTTTTGATGGTTTTAACTTTAGCTTAATTTCATTTGAGATTGATTTCCTTGTCTATTCCAATCTTCGAATAGTTTCTTCTTGAATGCGGTTTTTCTCAGGGGTTCAGTTAACATTTCCGACTTTCCCTTTTTCCTACCTCTTTTTTTAGCCATGGTAATAGATTTAGGGTAAGGTCTCACATCTACAGGTGTTATTAAGCTAGGCTCTTTAGGTTTCCTTTCAGTTGACCTTGTTGGTGTACAAAAATTATGATTTCCTTTACTAGTACTTTGAAGACTATCTATTTTACACCTTTCTTCAACAATTTGATTCACATGAAGAATTTCACTAGAATTAATAGAAGCTTGCGAAACTGTTACAGAAGAATGTTCAAAGTCTTCATCAGTAAAAATGGTACGTGAAAAGGGCCAGATTCCAGTTTTTTGGAAACCTGCAGTGATGTTTTTGTTTGTAAATGTTAAAGTATTTGCTATTGCAGCCAAGTTACGTATGCTAATGGTCTTACCTGGATTCAATATCATCCAATCATTTTGTGCTACTCTCAATTCAGATTTGAATGGCCCTATGACTCCAACATCCAGGGTTTCTTGCTGGACATCAAAAACTTGTTGGCTTTTGTATTTAGAACTGTAGCATTTTGTGTTAGTTGTACATTGTTTGATTTCATCAACCAAAAAATTATTTGACTTCATTTTTTTTAAATCTATAAAATAAAGCTGAAAAGTCCATTCGAAATAAGTTTGGTGCTGCTATTAAAGATGCATCATTCCTGACAGCTTCCATTGCTTTTTCAATGTTTCTTTCTCTAACTTCTGGTTTAATGCGCATTTTTTTATATGTTCGCACCATTTTTATAAACTGTGAGAAGGTAAAATAACAGGATTGAGCATTTTATTAAATATGTTACATCTCAAGCTTTTCAATTTTCTTAAAATTAAATTATTTTTATTCTAAATCAAATTTTCTTGAATATTTTTATAAAATTTTAAAATAATTCTTTTATTGACTCGTTTAATGAATTCCCTGTTAATAAATTCTATTTTTAACAACAATGCAACTAACTGAATCTTGATTTTAAGCTTTTAAAAAAAATTAATATAATTGAAATTTTTTTTGCAAACATGCTTCCTTGAACACATTCACATGTTTTTCAAAAAGTTTAAACTAATGCCTTACAGAAAAAGTTGAGTATTTTGAATGCAACATCCGTAATTAATGGGCTTTTTGCAGACTAATGACTTCTGCAAGGTTACTTAAAAAAAAATAATAATAAGCCCGGGACACCTTTCAACACTGTTGAAATGTGCCCCCTAAGGTCTGTTGAAATTTGCCTCTGGTACAGACATTTTGGTTAAAGTATTATCAACCACTTTAGAAAAAGACTTATTACTAATAAATAATACAGCAGTTTGAAGCAGAATTAAATAAACTAGTTGATGAATAAATATCACTTACCTTATTAAAAGATTACTTAAAGTTTAAAATCAAAACTGTCTTTTTACTTTTGGAATGTTAAAACATGTTCCACAGAGTAACACAACAGTGGTAAAAAGAAAGTGCTTAAAACTAAATGTCAACAGTTATGCATAATTAAAGCTTATTGTCTGTCATATTGGCCAATCAT
The DNA here is from genome assembly GCF_982258835.1 of Parasteatoda tepidariorum. NCBI lineage: Eukaryota > Metazoa > Arthropoda > Arachnida > Araneae > Theridiidae > Parasteatoda > Parasteatoda tepidariorum. The sequence continues at coordinate 2,753,269 of NC_141765.1, read as the reverse complement.
TAAGTAATATTAGAAGGCAGAAATCAAGGTGTCCCATGTTGAAATGTACCCCCCTCTCCCCTAGCCTTTTTCATCATTCGATTCACATGGTTTCGTCGTCGATCTTTTTCTCTCTAGCTACTGCTACGGATTTCACGATTTTTTAATTATTTTTTTAATGCGATGATTTACAAAATGCGAAAGAGGAAATAATCAGTGTGTTTTCACCCTACAAAATGTGAGAACATCACCCATAATATTAGAATTAAAAAAATTACATATTTAATTAAAAAATTATTTTATTTCATCCAAAAAGAATTATTTATTTATTTATTTTGAATTTTTGACACTTCTGTTACTTTAATTTAGTAACATGTATATTTGTTATTTTTAAAAGTATCTTGCAGAAAGATATTATTATTAGAGGTATGTCGCAGAAAGCCCGAAAAAATTCTGCCACAGGGTTTAAGCACAGGTCTTTAAAATGAGTTAAATGTTACAGCATTCAGGGTTGGCTGGCTTAAATCAAAGGGGTTTATTTTTTTAAGGGGAAAAAAACAAAGCTTGCATTTTTCTTTTTATAAGTAAAAATCTTGTAAATACTAACTTGATTTTCCATAATTTATGTAAATTTTCCAATAATCTTGAGAATAATTGTTATTATGAGTTACATTAAATAAATATACATGTAATTTTCAACTGCTTACCTCCTAATACCCCTGTTCAAAAATATATTTATAAAATAAATTAACATGATTAAATTTAATAGTTAAGTCATAAGTCTCCAAAAAACAAAATAATATGAACCATCACAAACTATGTGCTCTGATTTTTTTTCTTTCAATTATTTAAAAAAGTGTGTACAACAAATTAAGATCAAAAGTTTTTCAATATTGTTAAAAATTACATTATGCTTGCTACAATCAAATGCACAAATGAGAATGAAGTGCTTTACTGATTTTTTCTCAGCTTATTTTTAATTTTTATAAAGTATCGTTTTATTAATGATTTTAATATTTTAAATATATAATACGAAAATACAATAGTATAAGTTTAATTCAAAAATAAATTACCTCACATTTTTTATTCTCTTTTAAGCTAAAACTTGTATTTCATCAAGTGGGAGGTGGGGGAGACATGATCATTTTTTTAATTAAATTGATACAATTGTAAATTGAATACTCTGCAAATAATTGATATTAAATAATGCTAAAGTATGACACATTTATATATATTAACAAGCAAATGAGAACTTTCTTTTCACATTCAGTCTTTTACAGATTAATACAATCTTTTAATATTAAATTTTTATTTGCATGTAAAGGTGAAATGTTAATTAATGTAGGCATTTTTAAAATCTTCAGTTATTCTTTTTTATTATATTAGCATGTTTATGAAATGAAAAGTAAATATTTTTTAATTGTGTATTGATAATATTAATTAATAATTGAAAAGGCTTTCACGATTATACTTTACAACAGCTTAATTACATTTAATTTAGAGCCTTAAGAATTATTTGAGCCTTTGTTTTAAATAAACCAAAAAAAGCTGTTTTTTCAGGGGTTTTTTTAAACCCAGCCAGCATTACAAATGGAGAGTTTTTTTTTTTTTTCAACAAAGAATAATATAAAATGCTCAAAAGAACATTAACTCATTTTCAAAGAGAGAGTAGATCAAATTTACTAACTCTGATAGGTGCTTAGTTAGTGAATAGATTTTTTTTTCTTCATAAAAGAGCATTTTCCTCATGATTCACAGTACAGATCATAAAAAAAAAATATTTAGCAAAGTTTATTTAAAATAAAATTTTAGTAGCTTATTTATTATTTTCAAACAAATTCAATTTTAAACTAAGCCAACTATCTGGTAGAAAGTGATTGACATGACTTTAAAACAAACAAATATTTTAAGTAAGTAAATTTCTTTTAGGGAGGCCAGCCTGGCAGAGCGCTCACTCCGTTCCTTCAATTGCCTTGTAGAATGGAGGTAGTACGTTGGAATCTTGCCATAACTTTGAATACATATCCTTATCTCTTCCTCAAAATTGTGCTATTTGTTCTTTCGAAGCACTAAAATTTTTAGTAGTATTAGTAATAACTGCTGATTACTAGAAGCGATGCTAAGAATGAGATTTAAACAGATAAAGAGAAAGCAGATTTACTAATCAATGCTCGTTCAATCAACAAACTTGTGAAATGGTCCAGCTATTTAATGAGATCTGATAATGGTCCACTATATAAATATTGTAGATTAATTTTAATTTATGACTTTAAATTCGGTGAATCTTTCACTGATTCTTATCTTCCTGCTGCTTTTAGGCATTTAAAATATGTCAAAAGACACCTCAATACCAGGGCTAAAGAGAATAGAAGGGCTGGTTCACTCCTTTGAAATATCTCTCGCCGCGCCGATCCTTAACTTATCGTTATAAAAGAATATGTAGATAAAAAAAGTGTCGATATATGCCTTCATTTTTCTTAATAGTTAAAGTTAAAACTGAACTTTTTAAAATAAAGTATTTATCGTGTCATTTTCACCAACTAGCAAAACATTTTTATAAGTTTAAAATGGTATTTTTTTTTAATATAATAACCAAGAAAGTTTTTTTTAAAATATGTTTATGAACAGAAATAATGTGTTAATTACGTAAAGTTTGAAGGCTAATAACCAGAAAAAGTGTAACTTATTTTTACAAAGAGAAAGATGCGAAGTTATCATATCTTTGCTTGCGATCTCCGAGATCTGTGGACACAGTGACGTCATGAGGAGCGAAATCGTAGCTTCAGCTCTAAGAGCGGAGTGAACTAGCTCTTCTATTCTCTTTAGCCCTGTCTCAATACAGGCAAACATGTTTTATGAGAAATTATCAATTTGAGCAAGAATCATTAAACTTGAAAATGTTAGTAAAACGAATTATTTGAACTGTGCAAATGCTGCATATTTTGCCTCCAAAAAATGTCTTCTGACTCCCATGAGAATCTAATAATTGTTTAAGACAATACTGGTTGTAATGTGGAAGTAAAGAACCATTCCAAAGAATATTCATTATATATTACAACAAGAGATAACTAATTATGTAAGAAGTAATGATCTGCCAGTGGGCATTATAACTGAAAAAGTCACAATACACTATAGAAGCAGCCAAGTTGTAGGGATAAGAGTGCCCATTTTAAGATTAAATAAGAACAATTTATTCCATGCACCTTATTTTAAACATGAATTTGATGATTTTATATGACAAGGTCTTGCTTTAAGTAGATTGAATACACCTCAAAATTTGGTTTTGGCGTAGATTTTCTCAGAAAAAAAAATTAGTTACGTGCATAGATGGCCAGTATGTAGAATTAGGAGTAAAAAAACGAAATTGCTACATCATGGGACAATGATGCATTGAACAGAACTTGTCCAGAAGCATGCAGAAATGCCAGTATTTTAAAAAAAAGTTCATACACTCATACGTGACTCAATGAAAGAGTTTACGTAAGGGTTAAAATACGAAAAGTTGCTAAAATGAGATGAAAAATTTTCTAACATATTTTATAGACTGAAAATTTTCAAAACTATGAAATTCGCTTCATAATAAAATAAAATACTTATCAGTGATTATAAGGTACTAATAGCTGCATGTGAGAAAAAAATTTTATTTGCACGGCATGATAGACGTGTACTCAGATTTTTAATTTATTATTAGTTGCAGATGTTCAAAGTGTTCAGCGGATAGACAATTTCCCATGGGTCAATAGTATCCTTTCAAACTATACATTTCATATTTTTTAGAAAATGATACAATTTATGAATACAAATAAATTTTACACTTTCATTCGTTTTTATAACTGTCATTGAACAGGGTTGCCACTCTAATCAGGAAAAAATATTCCCTGTAGATATTATACACCAGAGAGACACCAGACGAACCAGGCGACACCACCGGAGGGGAGACACCAGACGAAGAGGAACACCCTGGTCCTCCAGGTTGGGGGTTGGGCCAACAACCCCACCCTGTAAAAAACTCCATGTTACGAAATCTCAAGTAGAAAATAAACCCGGGCTGACTTTAAGGAAACGGACTGGAAATGGTTTGAGGCATATGAGAATTGGATCGTGGAATGTTCGATCATTGTATAGAAATAAGGGGTTGCAAATGCTGATTGAACAAGTTGACAGCTATAGAATTGATTTGTTGGCTGTGCAAGAAATTCGATGGACAGGAGAGGGAATAATTGAAAAGAAAAATCATACAGTTGTCTATAGCTGTGATAGAGAAAAACACGTTTGGTACTGGTTTCATATTGAGTAAGAGAATAAGACCACTTCTGATTGATTTTGATTGCAGGACACCTAGACTATGCAAAATAAGGATAAAGGGCATTTTCTTTAACTACAGTTTTATCAACTTTCATGCTCCTACAGAGGACAAAGATGGCGCGGAAAAGGAGCTTTTCTACGAGGAGCTACATAGATTATATAATTCATGTCCTAAAAATGACGTTAAAATCTTTCTAGGGGATGCAAATGCAAAAATTGGAGTGGAAAAAGAGTTCAGGCCATTGATTGGAGGGTATAGTCTTCATGATATTTCAAATGACAACGGAAAAAGACTCATAGATTTTGCTACAGATCATAATATGGTCATACCAAGTACAATGTTCCAACATAAAAGAATTCATAAAATGACTTGGAAATCTCCTAATGGAAATACTTACAACCAGATTGACCATATTTTAATTGATTCAAGACACAAATCGGATATACTGGACGTAAGATCTTATCGTGGGGCAAACATAGATTCCGATCATTTTCTAGTTCTGGCAGAGGTTAGAGCCAGAATATCAAATATTCGTAAAGCTCACGGAGAACGTCTGAAAAAATATGATGGTGAACAGCTAAAAAAAGAGACTACAAGAAAAAAGTTCCAGGAACAAATTGAAAGGAGGCTTGAAGTGACTGATGATTCTTCAGAAAGGGATGATGTTAACAGGGAATGGAATGTTATTAAGAGAGCTCTTATCGAAACAGGAGACCAGGTTGTGGAAAAGATCGAGAGAACCGGAAGAAAGGACTGGTTTGACAATGATTGTTTTATGGCAACTTATAAAAAGAATGAGGCTTATAAACGAATGATAAGTTCAAGGCATGCAAGAAATGCTGAAAATGCTTATAAAGAAGCAAGAAGAGAAGAGAAGAAGATCCATAAAGAAAAAAAGAGATTATTTTTCGAAGATCTTTTTGAAAATGTTGAACATTTAAGGGGATCAAGGGAAAGCAGAGCTTTCTTTCGAGAAATAAACTTGGGTCGCAAGGAATTCAAGCCAAGAACAAACTCTTGCAGAAGCAGGGAAGGAACGATCTTAAGCGATAGAGAAGAGGTGCTGAACAGATGGAATGAACACTTTGACCATCTGTTGAATGGTGATGAGGAAGAAGACGAGATAGCAATAGACAATTTACAGATGCATAACCAAGAAATGGTTACACCTCCAACGTTGGAAGAGGTCATCATGGGAATTGACAAATTAAAAAACAATAAAGCTCCTGGCCCTGACACCATACCATCTGAATTAATAAAAGGTGGGGGAATGGAGGTTGCGAAGAAAATATATGATCTATTACTAATTATATGGGAACGGGAAGTAATCCCAGAGGATTGGAAAATTAGTTTGACTTGTGTAATTAATAAAAAGGGAGATGTTCTTGAATGCTCAAACTATCGAGGAATTAACTTACTTTGCACGAGCTATAAGGTATTCTCAAATATTTTATTCAATAGACTTACTATGTTTTCAGAGGGAATAATAGGAGAGTATCAAAGTGGTTTTAGAAGGGGAAGATCAACTACTGAGCAAATTTTTGCCATTCAGCAGATATTGGAGAAAACGAGAGAATTTGGAATTGATTTGCACAACCTGTTCATTGACTTTAAAACCGCCTATGATAGTATTAACAGAAAAGCTCTGATCATGGCAATGAGAGAATTTAAAATACCAGAAAAATTGGTGAGATTGATTAACCTAACACTAAGTGAAACTAAAATCATGGTAAAAATACAGAATTGTTTATCAGAGCCATTAGAAATAAAAAATGGTGTGCGACAGGGAGATTCTTTAGCCTGTCTCCTCTTTAATCTAGCATTAGAAAAGGTAATAAGAGATTCAAAAATCAATAACAGAGGAACTATATTTAATAAGTCAATACAATTGTTGGCTTTTGCTGACGATATAGGAATTATTGCTCGAACACCAAGAGCACTTGAAGAGGCCTTTATTTCTTTAGAGAAAGAGGCCCTGAAGATGGGTCTAAAAATAAATGAAAATAAAACTAAATATATGCCTTGTACTAAAACAGCCCACAGGAGTACCCATCTAAAAATTGGGGGACATTCATTCGAGGTAGTGGACAGCTTCACGTATTTAGGCTCTGAAATAAATAACAGGAACGATGTAACTGCAGAAATACGAAAGAGAATCACAGCAGCAAATAGGTGCCTTTATGGATTAAGAAAGTTTTTAAGATCAAATGTAGTCAAGAGAAAAACAAAGCTGTTATTATTTAAAGGCCTCATTAGGTCAGTTTTAACATATGCTTGTGAAACATGGACATTGACTCGTGCAGATGAAGAAATGCTGAGCATATTTGAGAGAAAGATATTACGGTGCATTTTTGGAGGAATTAATAAAAACGGTCAGTGGTTAAGAAGATCAAATTTAGAACTCTATCGATCATATAATGAACCAGACATCGTAAGATTCATTAAGGTCCAAAAGATAAAATGGGCAGGCCACTTAGTAAGAATGGAAGAAGACCGTATTGTGAAAAAGATTTTTGATGCCCGGCCGACAGGAACACGTAGAAGGGGCAGGCCAAATCTCAGATGGCTAGATACCCTGGAGAAAGATTTATCTATATTAAAAATAAAGAATTGGAAGTCCATTGCCAAAAGAAGGACAGCTTGGAAAAAACTACTGGAGAAGGCCAAGGCCCATCCTGGGCTGTCGAGCCAGTGAGGAAGGAAGGAAGGATATTATACACAATATATTAAGAGGAAACACACTATCACTGCACTTTTGTGCAGAGCTATATAGTACTAACTATGAACTAACTATATATGTACTAACAAGTGAGCTATATTGTACTAACTATACTAAATTTAATTAGCTTAGAAACTTAGAGAAAAAAGGTACAGCTAAACATATTGAAAACAAATAATGCTAGAGTAAATTAAGTAGTTTAGTATAGCTGAATCATCAATCTGCCATAGATAGCGCTTTGAGTGGTCACCATTTTTTAAAAGACAAAAATAAGAAACAAAATTCCCTGTATTTTCCCAGTTCGTAAAGAAAAACTAAAAATTCCCTGTATTTTAGGTGATTTTTAAATTCCCTGTCATTTTAGGTAATTTTTAAATTCCCTGTATTTTCCAGGTTTTCCCTGTGGAGTAACAACCCTGCTGAACAGCCGACCGAATTTTCAGTTTACAACTACCAATGTTCAACTTCGTATCCTTGTAATTTTAAACCAAATATAGATGACAAGGGAACTTCTGGATCAAGCATTGGGAGAAATTAGCCTTCATGGAAGATTTCTTGATGAAAATATCCTGTATTTCCGTTACACGGAGAAGAAAACCAAAAAAAAAAAAAAAATAGACACAGTAAGCCTGATGCAAGGGGACTTTAACCCATGATTCGTCTACCACTGAGGATATTTTACATCAGCACTGTGCGAGCTGGGTACAGAATTCAAATCAATCAGCCATCGCCGGGATTTGAACCTGGTTCACCTCATTGGGAGCCGAGCACTCTATCCCATCTTTCATTGAAAAATTATTTTGAGTATTAAATAAAATATTTCTAAAGGATTGTGATCTGACTGAAAATTTTGAAACAGATATTAATTTTTTTGATAAGTTTATGGGCTCACTCCTGAAGCAGTTTGATGAGACAAAAAATAGTGAAAGTGTGGATGAACTTTTTTCAAGGTATTATATTTATTCAAGTTCGATTATTCGCAGTTTCCAAAAATGAAAATCTCCATTGAAGAATACTCTGAGTATAGAAGATTTAACTAGGAATCTTTTCATAAATATATCAATGCATTCCCCTTTTTATAACATGCTTGACTGTGTTATGCAGACCTTTTGTTCAGAAATACAAACAACTCTGGAATTGGTTTCTTTTATATGAATCAAATCAAATGATGTAATAAACATATCTATCAACTCCCAAATAATTTTTAAAAAACTGTAGAGAATGTATCGAATTGCTTACCTTGTATTAATTAAAAATTGTATATAATAAAACTATATTACATACAATATAAATATATATATATATATAATATACATATATATATATATTAAAAATTTATATACTTGTATAGATTAAAAATAAATTAAAAATTGCCATTGTGGATTTACAACATTCATTTCTCAATAATTTTCCCTTTAATTTCATTTATATCTTTGTCCTTTTAGTTAATTTTCCTAATGATTTTTTTTATATTCATTTATTTTGAAACCACTGCTCCATCTATATTGACCATTTTTATCAAAACAGTCAATCATTTTGTTCAAAGCTTTTTTATATAAGTATCAAAACTACATAAAATATATTACATTTTAATGTTATTTTTAACCAAGTAGTTACTGGGGGAAATTTCATTTTCTACAGACCATTTCTAACAGTCTACCTTGTGTTGCAGACTGCTGGAGGAAAAAAACTCTGCTGCCGCTAAGGACAAATGCTTCCCATTGTCTATTTCATTGCAGTTATCCAAATAATTTAAAATCACATATAGTACAAAGAATAAAATGTTAAAATATTCATTTTGCTACCAAAAAGATATCCTGCATAAAGTGTAAAAGTTGGCAACTATGCATCATGTAATATCATTCTATTAGTATATCATGATGAGTGAAAGCTTAGAATTAATTAACTAAACTTTAGATAAAAAAGATAACCAGAATTGATGTCTTACACTTCAACTTTCATGGGTATGTTTCCTCTAGTTTAAGGCCATACACAAAATATATATATTTCAAATGTCACGAACATAATTTAGATGCCCACAGACATTTTTTTAAGCACTAGCAAAAGTGCAATGATGTTTATAATTTTTTAAAGTTAACTACTTTTTTAATGATCAATTGTTTTAATATTGAACAATTTTTGTTTATAAATATACTTTATTTTTAAATGCATTCCATTCTGGTTTAAAGCAAAAATGTTGTCAATTGTTGAGGTTTTAAAATTAAACTACAACTATTAATTCATTTTCAACTATAAAATTTGAAAATAAACTGATAAATAAATTTACTATTTACGAATAACCAGTTAGAATATTTAGAAATTTATTGTTATAATTTGATATGTAGAAAATAAGCCTAAGGTGAAACAATTTTTCTTCTATAATTTAATTTGAAAACTTAAATTTTGAGAAATTTTTATAGTTATAAATGACTAATTAATAATTGACTAATGAATATTGCTATAAATGACCATAAAAAAAATTCCGCCACATTTTACAATAAGACTAAAATTAGTTTTTAAGTAATAACTTTCAATATTATCTTAAACTATGGTTTGACATAAAGCTTTTCATATATTTTTGTTAATTTTTCAAAAAATTTAGTTGAAATATAAATAAAACTGTAATTTCATTGAACCAAAGTTTTAATTTTTAAAATTAAATTTACAAGAGAAAAAAAAATTATACCTTAGGTTTACTTTCAATGTATCACACTACTGGAATAACATTTATAAAAAATATTTTACAAGTAGCAAATTTATTTATTGGTATTTCATTTATTATAATTAATTTATAAATAGTAAAATGACAAAGAGAGACCAAAAATCAAGCTGGAAGACATCTAAAAATATAGTATATTATAAAGAAATATCTTTTCAATTTTTTTGTATTTGAAAAGACATAGGTAAATAATATTACAGGTTTAATGATATATTTTTTTTAATAAATATACGAAATTTGAAAGTTAAGGAACAATTTTTTATAATCTTGTTCACGGCCGACCATAAAATTATGCTGAAAAAAAGACATCTATTTTTACCTAACATATTACTTAACACCCCTATAATGATTTTTAATAGTTCAAGTCTTGGGGTAGTTTTGAGCACAAGAGAAAAATTTAAAGTATAAAACAAAACTTATTATTTTAGATAATTCCAAACTTTTATATTAAATGTCATACTAGAATTTCAATTAAAAAATAACTTCAATTCATTCTATAAAGTATGTTAAAGTACTTATCTATACATGTGTTGATAAAAAGATTTGTTTTTTTAACTATAGCAAAATATTTGTGGATGGTGTATTAACGATAAATACACAATAAATTTAAAATAGAGAAAATCACGCAAACCACAGCACAAAAACACATTGGCATAGAAGCAAACGCAATTCAACATAAAAGAGAGGAACTGGCAAATTATTATAGTTAGTTAAAAGTCACTATGTGTTGCAAAAGCTCATCATAAAAACTATAATAATCTAAATATCACATATGTTAAGGAATCTTACCAATAGTAGGTAATGTACGACAGTCAATTGTCGCTGTTTCCCCTGCACTGTTTAAAGAGCTTCTAGTTTTAGAAGTATTTATATTAGGTTTTGATGTGAGACTAGAACGAACAGCTGTTGCACCACCACTTCCTAAACTATCTTGAACATATATTTGGTGAGATGGATCTGCTGTATTACTAGTACTTTGTGGTGGACGTGGTAGCCGTCGTCGTAGCCAACCGTGCCGCAAAGCAGCAGGTGGGGTTAAGCGTGCATTAGGATCCCATTCAAGACAACGTTTCAAAAAATCTATAAAAAGAACATCATCACATCCACGAAGAGCTCTAACCCAATCTTTGCTAGCTGGAGGACCTCGCAATTTACCTCTACGTGACCTTCCTCCACTTAGAACCACTTTACCATCTGGTTGTACTGTAGCTGTACAATAACGAGGATAACCTTTCGAATTGATAAAAGTCTTGGCACGTTTAGATTGTTCTATTAGAGCTACAGATGGCATTCCCAAAAGTTCTATCATGCAAGCTAATTGGTCACTTTCATCTTCTCCTGGAAGTAATGGATAACCAGTAAGAAGTTCAGCTAATATACAACCTAAGCTCCACATATCAATAGGCATTCCATACTTTGAACCAAGAATAATCTCAGGAGCACGATAAAATCTAGACTGTATATATGTATACACTCTTTGATCCTCAAAGCAGCTAGATCCAAAATCTATCACCTTAATACCACTACGTCCTTGTTGTTTTAGCAGAACATTTTCAGGTTTCAAATCACAATGAATTATTTTATTTCTGTATAAAGCATCTAAACATTGTAACAATGAATGTGCAAATTTGCGAACTAAAGTTAGACTAAAGCCTTGAAATTTATTTTTCTTTATAAGTTCATAAAGATTAATACTGAGAAGCTCGAATGTGATACAAACGTGATTACGGAATGTGAAATGCTCAAACATATGTACAATATTCATTGTGTTATCTTTATCTTGCTTTCTTAAATGATCTAGAATTCTAATTTCTTCTTGAGCTTGGCGATAAAACCTTTTCTCATTACGAACCATTTTCAGAGCAACGTATTGATTGTTTTTATGATCATAAGCTTTAATGACTTGACCAAAACTTCCTTTACCAATAACTTTTAACATTTCATATCGATATGATATCTGATCATGGGGCACATGAAGATAGGAACCAGTGCTATCATCATAGCCACAGTTCGATGGAGCACCTATAACACCTTGCCTTTTTTTTGCGTTTGCACCAAGAAAATATATGTGCGAATAGGAATAAATTTCCCAATGTTCATATGGAGTTAATTTATGCATGTAAAGTTTCATCACCTGCTCTGGGGTAGCAACAAGAACTTTTGCTTTACTACTTTTGTTGCTTGATGAGCTGTCCCCACTCGTTGCAGGACGGACTTCGGGGAGCTGAGGAACTGCTTTAGACGATGAATGGTCACTTTCGTTTTCGTAAATATGACGATTAGTGTTATTTTGGTAAGCAGTCTTAAAGCCCCCGACTGTCTGACTTTTAATCGGCGGTAGGGATGTTTTAATGTTCTTGTCAGTAATCTGAGGAAGGAATGATTCCTTCGGTGTTGAGCTTTGATTCCCATTTATACTTGTCACTAAAGATCTAGTGCGAGATAAAGGCATATTAAATTCTTTCTCTGACATTACATAGGCTTAGGAAAACAATTTTTAATCGAACAAAAAAGTAAGAGTGAAGAGGAATCTGTCCAAATCTCTCCAATTTAATTACGACGTAAACCATCCTCAGATATATAAATTATGCACAAGCATAATTCCCTACAAGCCAAGAAAAAGCCTTCATCCCGCTAACCTATGTTATGTACATAAAAATCGAATTTAATCGAAACAATAGCAACAAATTTTCACTTCACTTCAAATAAAAGCTAAGATTAAAAATAATACATTTTAAGCACTACAACTTCAACTATCAGGCTTTTTGATGCAAATCATACTAAGGAATCGTTTTTGCTGCATTTGTTTCAAGCACGACAACCACCGTAGTGAAAAGTAGTATGTAGTACTTTATAGGCTATTGGCAACGGTCTGGGAAACATTCCTGAGAATGATCCGAAGATATGCCATCACAATTCTCCAAAAAGGCTCCGAACCGACCGTCGGCAATAGGCCATTGTGTAGCTGTAGTGCGACATAAATAAAGCACTACTACTCAGCATGAATTGGCGATCGAAATGGGCTGCAGGTGGCGTAGAGCAGAACTCTTTTCCTATGGCAACACTTCACATGCTTTCCCCATTAGCGTGTGGAAAGTCATAGAGGAAGGAAGTACATTAGTTTCTCTCTTGATTTTCACATAGATTAAAATCTTTTAACTTGAAAAACTATATGGAACTAAAAACTACATTAAACATAGTTCTAAAGAAAAGTATCATAGAAATTTTAAAAAATATTTTTATTAAATAAAAAGGAAAAATATTAAGAAAAGGGAAATTATCGTAGTACATTCCTATACAACTGAAAAGAGGAGGAGAGGGAAGGGAGAAGGGATAAAGGCATGAAACCGGTCTCTCCCCAGATGGCGTATTCGAGTGTTGCGATCGCGAATACAGTTCATAAAATAGAGAGATTTTCACAGCATTTAATATCCTCAGGGGTGCCTTTTCCCGTCCGTTGGTGAAAATTTTCAATTCAGTGATATTATTATAATTTTTTTTATAAAAAAAAATACATTTTTTATTTTTCGCGATCGCAACACTCGAATACGCCATCTAGGGAGAGACCGGCTTCATGCCTTTAGCCCTTCTCCCTTCCCTCTTCTCCTTTTTTCAGTTGTATAGGAATGTACTACGATATTTTCTCTTTTCTTAATATTTTTCCTTTTTATATAATAAAAATATTTCTTAAAATTTCCATGATACTTTTATTTAGAGCTATGTTTAATGTAGTTTTCAGTTCCATATAGTTTCTCAAGTTAAAAGATTTTAATCTATATGAAAATCCAGAGAGAAACTAACGTACTTCCTTCCTCTATGACTTTCCACACGCTAATGGGGAAAGCATGTGAGGTGTTGCCATAGGAAAAGAGTTCTGCTCTACGCCACCTGCAGCCCATTTCGATCGCCATTTGAAGGAAAGAGATTTTCTCAACAAGTCATAACTCATCATTATATAGTTTGTCTAAAATAAAAACTCCCCCGGACATTCGTCTTGATCTGTGGCGGTGACTATGGTAACGAGGTATGACTATTTTGAGTAGGGGTGGAGGGTCACTGTTTTGATGCGGTTTTGGCTCAGGTCGGCGAGAAAAAGGGAATCTCTTTCTTCGGTCTATTGTGGTAGTCCTAGAGTGAAGCTACCATCCCCGAAATGCGTCATTCTTGTTTTCATATGAACCAGATGATCTCAGACTTTGTGGCGGGAGGAGTTCTTTGCTTAGGCAAACTATACTGTTTGTGTTTGTGTTTGTTTGTTTATACGAAATTAACGTTGAGGACCCGTCATAGTAAGTTGATGTAGATTTAGAGTTCATCTTACCTGCAGTAAAGTAGCCTGAAAAGCTTATATGGTTACTTTACTGGAAGTCTTATTTATTTCAAAGTTTAAGAGTATTGATTTGTAAAAAAGATTTTAAAAAGACAGTAAAATTCATTCAATATCTTTAAGAGAAGGGTTAAGATTGAAAACTTTACCTCACATATTTAATCATCACTTTGAAAATTTAATCACAAATATTCAGTAGGATAATTTAATAGGATAACTTACAAGGAAACTACTTTTAAACATAATTATTGAATATCTATAAATTAATAATTATTGTACAATATCAATGTTTCAAATTTCCTAAGATTTTATTATATAAAATGCAGCATATAAATATACAAATGATGAAAATAAGAATGCCTATTGCCAAATAGATCGTCAATCGTACTTACACCACTTAAGTTTAAACTGGTGTGAGGAATAACAATACAAGTTTTAATTGTTTTTCAGCCATTAAAATTGGAATCTATTACTATTTTACATTTCGAAGGAAATTTCCTTCGAAATGTAAAATAGTAATAGATTCTTAATAAGTTAACTTATTATTAATTAAAATTTTGACCACTTTCTCAGTTATTGGAGTTCATATATTTTAACTGGGGTTCTCTACCTCACAGTAATTTTCGTTTAATGATAGCTTCTATCAAAATTTATCATCAAAAAAAATTTATCGCTAATCAAATTTACAACTACTTTGAAACTAGCTGGAGTGCTATCATCTCAAAGAGCATTGTGTTAGATCATTTTCTGACCACTTTTCCGAGTGCTACAAGCAGAATTTATCTCCAATAGAAAATTTGACCCCTCTCCTGGTAACTAGAGGTTAAAATTTCAAAAGGTAAAAATTTCATTCACAATTTCTTTCCAAATGTTGCAATAAAAACTTTACTCCCTTTTATCACCAAGCAATTTTCTACCACTTTTTGAAATAAACTGTAATGAAGTTGGCTTCAAGTGAACCAAGGAAGAAGAACATCTAAAAACAAGATACAAAACTCAAACAATTAAAAACAAATAGAGAGCTTTTTGACGTCATTAAAAAGAAAAACCTTTGCAACATCATTTAATGTGACAATCCCTTCCTAGGAAAAGAGTTTTACTTTTTGAAAAACAATAACACATCCATCAAATTAAATTTTGGAATAAACATCCATTGACTTGACTTAAATAACATTCATTTATATTGCTAAATTTGTTAATTCTGAAGATATTGAGTGGATGAACCTGGTAAGTGACATTATTTGATTTTTTCCTTGAGGGACAGAACCAGATATGTGACTTGGCAATAAATGGTCAGCAAACTGCCCTAAAAAATCATTCGCTTGGCATCGATCGCTAAGCCAGGCAGTTCGAAGTTACTTGGGAGAAAAATGGAAAATTGAAACAGCATGGAATCAACAGTTATAAAATAGAAAGAAAAAAGAACCTTAAATGATTTTAACATAGAATTTTTTTATGTTAATGCAATTCTTTTGATATATTATTATTGCTATTAGCTGAATACTTATTATACGTACGGGTTGGAAAAATAAACTAAATAATCAATAAATCGGTAATGATCAATAATATTAAATCATGCACAAATCTAAAAGAGATATACTGATATAATTAATTAAGTTAAAACAATTCCAGTATTTTTTATTTATTATTATTTGTTGCTCTTTCTTGTGGCTTTGCGTTATTAGATTAAGCAAAACATGTTTTTAGAAGTTCATTCCATCAAAATAAAGATTAAGATTATTCACTATAATGTTATTGCTCCAGATTGTAAAAATTATCATAATCAACAATCTTCTCTAGTATTTATTCTATTCATCATTATCATCATCATAGTTGGCCAGACAGCTCAATGTGAACCAATGCCTTCCTCTGATGATTTCTCCATGACAACTTCCGATTTATCTTTGATCTCCAATTTTTTTCATTAATTGCGAGAAAATCAGACTCCGACTCCACTAAGTCAGCCCTTCTCAACCGCGGCCTTCCCCGATTTCTTTTCCCAGTGGGACTAAAAAGCAGTATCTTTTTTATTGTGTTGTCGTCACTCATTCGAATCACGTGGGCGATCCAATTCATTCTATTTATTTTTATGTATTTAATAATATCAGGTTGTTTATAAATCTTGTACAGTTCAAAGTTAAATCTCCTTCTCCAGTTATTGTTTTTATTTACACCACTAAGTATACCCCAAAAAATCTTTCTCTCAAATATTGCGATACAATTTTTATTCTATTCAATGGGCCATAAACAGCCACAATTTCCACAGTACCTATTGTAGGAATCGTTGTGCCTGTATTAGTATATGCAGTACCCATTAAAACAACAGCAATTAACAGAAATTAAAATGATATCAGAAATACCAACTACCAAAAATAATTTTATTCGTATTCTTATTTTTGAATAACAAGGCATCGGCTATCTTTAAGATGTTGGTGCGCACTTAAAATGTTAAGTGTTAAATCCGAAATGTTATATATTTGGTAAAACTAATCGCAACTTTTCTATAAAAATCGCTACAGCTCAGCGGTGTCAGATTAAGTCTACATATAAATGAATCACAGAGGTAGATGATTAAATTTTATCTTGCTTACTTTATTTTGACAGCAGAGATTGCATAGTTGATGGAAATTATACTTCGGTAAAATTATATCAAGATCAGAATTCCATTTTCATCTCGCTAACCATGAGTTGTATTTATGGTTTTTACCTCCATTTCGAGCAAATGCTGATTAGTTTCGCTTAAAAGAACTCTTTTCGAAGGTGATTTGCTACTTAAAACAGGCGTTCTCTTGTCTTCTAGATTCAAGACTAAGCTGGAAATTTGCAAAGTTGTGATTTACGGTGCAGTATGAAAAAAAAAAAAAAAAAAATGAGCGTTGCGCAACTAATCATGATCGCGCAGTTTCCCATGATAGGAAAAAATATCCTAAATAGTTTCATAATAATAATAAATAGCGTATTTTTTGCATGAAATTGCTAATATTTAATGAAAAAATTGAAAATAATAAATATTTTTCAACAGTTATAGACATTTTTTTTAAACTAATAAAAATATAGTTTTATGCAGTCTTGGACATATCTTTAGAAATAAACCAATGGTAAATACCGGTAAAACTTCTATTACGCGAATATTGAGCTTACGTTGTCTCTGAAACGCTTTTAAGCGATTTTCAGACAAAAGGCTAAATAAAACCAGTTTCTTCCAAATTAAGGTTGCTAAACTTTTACTTCGTGAGCCTAAATATATACATATTTAGTTTAGAACAAAATTAGATTCACTGAAAACAATATTTAAAACCCTCCATGAAAACAAGCAGATGATAAGCACAAAATAATTAAAAATCCTTCTTTAGAAAAGAGTCAATATAACCCCCAAAATTTATGAGTTATGTCTTCACAAATATACAAAAAAACAAAGATTAAGCGAAGTAATAAAAACGAAGAACGTTTAAACTTCAAAGCTTATTTACTAAAATGTCACTTACTTGGTTCTTCCACAAAGCTCTTCAATTATTAGAAACATATTAGTCAGATTCTCGTTTTATTTTGATCCATAACTGTGTTAATACATTGTTATTCTAATCGTTTAAAAGTAAAATTGTGAAGAAAAAATGTGAATTGCTCATAAATAAAATTTTAATACAATTTGATGCATAAAAGGAGTAGAATTCATACTATATAATATAATTTGAACAAGTGCGAATTATTATGATTATAAATAACGATTTTAAGATGGCTACGCCGATTTTTGTCACAGTTTTAATTCATTCAATCCAATGTAAGGAAATACTTTATTTATATGAAGCTGTTCTTAAAAAGCATACAAGAGGAAGTAAAATTGGTAAGTTAATTGAGTAACGCTGAAAATGAAAAGAGTAAATTATTATATCTCGCTTTTAAAAGTCGCTTTCAATTTGATATTTGCCAGAGCAATTGGAGAAAAGAACTGCACAATCTTAATTTTGGATGCACAATTTTTTCCAGACAACGATTTATTTTTTATTGAAACGTTAATCTGTATCTACCAGCTCGGAAATAGTTTAAAATAAGAATTAATTCATGTTATTTATATACTTTTGAAATAAAGATTAATTCTAACAGATTACTTCCAGTTTTTTTAATAAAATAGTAATTACATACAGAAAACACTACATTATAAAATTTAGAATGCCTTATTTGTTTAAAAAGACGCTTCTTAAATTTTTAAAAAGAACAACACAATTTTAGGAATTTAATCTTGACGCATATTTACATTATTTAACCTTGAATTTAATCTTGAGGCATATTTTATTATTAAAAAAAGTAAGTTTTTTTTGCATCAAATAACTCAAATTGTACAAAATTTGAAGAAGAAAAAATTGTGTTTAAATTAAGGGGGAACTTAAATCTTATCTTGTGAGGCATATCCTGAAACTGTCACACTTGTGAATAAAAACAGAGAAGGGTTCTTGTTTATAGAACCAAAACTATGGTACGCACCATGAGCAAAATTAAAAATGGAAATCTCAGAATAACTTTTGATTTAAGGATCGGATCTTTACGTCCTAGTACTCAAACTTAATGGCTCGAGGGGGTGACCTCAAATATGTGAAATAATTAATGCAGACGATATTTTAAGTTATGAAATCAGACACAAACACGTACTTTCTCTCAATAAACATACCTTTTTTCTGTCTCCATGGATTCGGATTTGTGACCTCCAATATATAGGGGGTAGTTGCATTCTGAGAAATATGACCACAATAGTTTGGTTAGGAGAGTAGTCCAAAGTTAGAACTCTCTAATATTAATTTTACTTTTTGCGTAAATCGGCATATCTCAAAAACTTTTTAAACTAATTGAAAAATATTTGCTCACGATTATAAAATTCGTTTAACCAAAGATAATTCTATACAAAAAATAACTTCAAGTAAATATTTATCATTTTTTATTATTTTATTTAAAATCAGTAGAAATAATTTTAAATTGGTAAGTGTACAACTTTTTATATCATTTTAAAGAATGTACTTTTACATGGCAAAATGAAAATTTTTGTGAAATCGGTCGAATAGTTCCTGCGAAATTAAATTTTCAAAATACGAGTTTTTTTTATTAATTAATTTTCTTTAATAATAATTATTTTAATATTCAATTATTTGTAGGTAAAATAAATTATCGGTCTATTATCAATACGAACAACGGACAAAATCTAATGTAGTCAGTCGTAAAGGAATCAAAACCTCAAATGTTAAAATTTATGTTAATAATGTTATCATCTCATTATGTTAATGTTATCTTAAAACTTATGTTAATGTTGCTTTATGTTAATTGTTAAATTTATGTTAATAATGTTCTTGGAGAAAATGTATTTTTATTGTTATTTTTAAGGGATATGTATTATTGGTAGCGTAAATGTAGACACAGTTAACTTAATTTTCTCTCTTGAGTTTTGCTTACATAACTAGCAGGAAATAAATAATTTGTAGCTGATTCATACTATATATATAGAGAGAAATTGTTTCAAATACATAAAACATTCAGAAAAATACTCATTTTATAATAATTATATAATTTATTTCATACTTTATATAGCTTTTTAAAAATTTATGGTTCTAAAATTCATAGATTTTGAATGAGTATTAATTGTTTCGAAACAAATTTTGCAGAAACGTATTTTTTTAAAGGATTTAATCGTTAATCTTATAGTAAGTATTAATAGATAGCGCCACGAGAACATTTTAATTTTCAATCTTTTTGTCCTGTCTTTGAGAAGAAATTTTTTTTGTTGATGACACTGAGTTTACAGTACTCCCATCTAGTGATGGATAAGTGAAAAATGTGTAAACCTTTGAAAAGAAAAACTTTTACTTTATTCAGTAATAATAAATTTTGACTTATATAAAGATGCGAAAACATGAATTAAATCACATTATTCGACTTTTTTCTCAAAGCTTTCTTTTTTTTCCCTTTGATGTATACTACGGAAAGAAACACTACCAGTATAATAATTATAATATACTCCGTTTTATAAGTATAGGTATAAATATCGTAAATATATAATTTAAAAAAAACTGTTTCACAATACAACGTGGCAATTTCTCGACATTTGTTGAAAAATCCAATGGAACCATTTAGAAACGAAACGATGTTTTTTCTGTTTTATTTCTATTTGTAATAATTCTCTCACAGTATTTAATTATTTTTTATTTATTTTTAATTTATTTATTTTTAATTAATTTATTTATTTATTATTTTTTTATTTTAATTTACTTATTTTTAATTTATTTACTTTTAATTAATTTATTTATTATTCATTTATTTTAATTTATTTATTATTCATTTATTTTAATTTATTTATTTTTAATTTATTTATTTACGGAAAATTTTACTACTGATTTGAATTCTGCCAAAATCATTTCGTTCTTTTTCAAAATATTTTAATTTTTGTAAGGAATCTAAAAAGAGTCAGATCTGTGAAATATAGTAACTGTAAAATGCAAGTTTGGAACTCCTTACCAAACCTATTTTTTTTAACAACGTGTCGAGGATAGTGGTAAAAAAAGGAGTTAACTAGTTTTTAATAAGCCATTTTTTATGTATGCTAAATCTGATTGCGGTAAGCTAAAACTGATTTCGGCAAATTTAAAAGCCAGCTTTAAGGAATCATATTTCATTCTGGCAGATTCACTGTTTCTTATTTTTATCAAAAATTATATTTCTAAATTTTTACTTTGAAGATTTTTCTTGAAATCCCCATCACCAATGCCTCATGTTGATCCAATAACTTTATTTCTATCGTCTAAATTGAAATTCTGAAACTTACGGATGGACCAATTTTATTCTATTTTTTTTTCTATTAATTTTTTAAATGATTCATTTTTCTTATTGTCTAAATTATTATGATCAAGAACAATTTTTAAATAACACACATTTTTTCCCGAAATAGTTCACGAAAAATAAAAGTTTAAAAAAAATTAGGATTTTTGAATCCTTTCGTTTCTTAAAAAGTATTAAACTGATTTTATTCTAATTCTAGATTTTGTCATTTGAAATTACTTAATTTAAGAAGAAACAAAAGGTTTTATACATTACATTTCAAAAATTTATGGATCATTACTAAATAAAATAACACGATTGATGAGTAATTTTCAAGAAAATATTTCAACATGAAAAAATCTGAGCAAACGAGTTCAATAATTTTATTCGAGCAGTATAATGATTTAATACCGCGGCATTCAAAATTTTCTGTTAAAATGAAAATCATTTTTATTTTTTAAAATATATTTTATTCGAGGTTACTTATCTTTTTAAGAGTTTTAGTTGGTTGAAATTAACAAACATATATTTTTGTTAATTGTAACTGATTAAACAACATATTAAAACTCTCACTTGTTTATTTTTTTCCTTAAAAAAATAGCTTTTTTTCGTCTTTTTTTAATGAAAACAACGATTATTTTACATGTATGGGTACTTTTAGAAATTCCAAGGTCCATACTTCCACATGAAACCAGTTTCAAGGAAGAGACAAAATGGTAAAATTTCTGGTTTATTGGTAACAAAAAAAAAAAAAAAAAATAAATAAAATAAATAAAATTTCTGACGGATGGTAATAAATAATCAAAATTTTTTTATATTTAAATTAAAGAAAGCATTGTAAATAGAAATAATATTGCTTGAAATAAAAATATTTAAAAAAATTAACGAATGTCTTAGCCTTTTACGAAGGTTAACATTAAATATTATAAAAATATTTTATATAATTATATTAAACATTTCAGAAATTTTATTTATATAATTATTTGTTAAAATTATTCAATGTTTAATTGAAAAAAAAAACCAAAACATTAATAAAATGATATTTAACACTTTGAGTGGCATGTCAGTCATCAACGACTGTCACTAAACTTCCCGTTTAGTGACAGTCCCGTTTAGAGTCAGTTACCGGTTTTTTTCAGTTTTGTATCATATTTTACACTGACAAGGACAACTAAAAAGATTACATTGTCTTAAGTAATTACTGAAAATTTATTTTTAAATTTACTTACTTCTTATTTATTACAAATCAAATTATTTATCTGTTAGTATAGAGCGCTTCGCTTTGCAATACCATAAAAAAGCGTTTCTGAGCAACGTTTGTGTTTGTGGTCTGACACTTGGCGCTCAACGAGTTAGTAATAAATGTTTTATAGAAAGCATAAGAAAATGTGAATAAAAATATTAAACATTTTGCACAAGAAAATTTCGTTCACTTAATCAGCAAATCTGAATGATAAATGATCAAAACTGAATCAACGAAAGATATTACACACAAATGGGAATAACACACATAAAGAGTGAAGGAAAAAATGCTCAATTTTTAAGAACAGTTTTGAATTAAAATTTGGAGCAAGGGATCCACTGAAAAAAATGTGCTGGATTTGTGAAGCCAGAAGGTTTTTGACAGTGCGCCAGAAAAAAAATGGACTACCCTGAATAACTTTAGATCTAATGATCGGATCTTTACGTTTTAGGACTCAACCTAAGTGGCTTGAGGGGATGACCTCAAATATGCAAATAATAAGAGTAGATATAATATTTAAGCTACGAAATCCGACACAGAAATGTACTTTCTCTGGATAAACATACCTCTTTTTAGACTGATTCGGATTTCTGACCTCCAAAATATAAGGGTTAGATGCAATCTGGGAAATATAGTCTTATATTTTATCATTTTATTTAATAACTGTTAATTATTTAATGACTAACAAAGATAATTCCATACAAAAAATAAATATAAGTAAATATTTATCATTTTTTGCTATTTTATTTAATAAAGGATGAAAAATTTTTTAATTGTAAGGTTTGAAATTTTTTGCTATAATTTAAAAGAATATAATTTTGCATGATAAAATACAAAATTTGAGTAAAATCGGTTGATTACCTGAGAAATTAAATTTCTAAAAAGTCAGATACTTAAAATTTGATTTCACAGGAACTATTCAACCGATTTTGCTCACAATTTGTATTTTGCCATATAAAATTATTTTCTTTTAAAGTGTGCAAAAAATTATGTACCTTAACACTCAAAAATTTTTCAGCCTTTATTAAATAAAATAATAAAAAATGATAAATATTTACAAAAAATTGTTTTTTTTTTTGCATGGAATTATATTTGGATAAGCGAATTTTATGATTGTGTGCAAAAGTGTTCAATTCGCTTTAAAGTTTCTCGAGATAAAGCGAAATGCTCAAAAGGTAAAATTTCCGGACCATATTCTCTAGATTGCGGCTACCCCCTATATTTCTGGAATCAGAAATCCAAATCTGCCGAAATAACGGTATGTGTATTCAGAGAAAGTACGTTTTTGTGTCTGATTTCGTGACTTAAAATATCGTCTGCTATAATTAATGAGCATACTTGATATCACTTCCTTGTACCATTGAAAACGAGTCCTAAAACGTGAAGATCCGATCATTAGATCAAAAGCTATTCAGGAAAGTCCGCTTTATTTATTTTCATTTACTTATTTTTTTAAGGTACACTGTATTAAAATTATAGTGCATAGTTGCTACCAATTCTAATATTGAGGTAAATTAAATACATTAAGATTGAGCTAAACTAAATACATTATACAAAAAAACTACATGAAAGAGACTACATAACAATAATAGATAAAAAAAAAACTACATAAATTTTTTTTTTAAAATAACAATTGTTTGTAAGAATTAGTGCTAATATTTAATGAAAATTTTTTTTCAAACTAAATGTTTTGTAATGAAGGTAAATTTATTGTAACGCGCATGAAAACGAAGGAACAAAAATGAATAAATTAATGTATAAATAAATGAATACTATATCAGGGAAGAAATGCACTGTTAAAAAGCACCAAAAATGCTGCACATTTTAAAAAGTGTATCTGCATCTTATCTCTATTAAGAGGATGAAAAAACATTTGACCTATTATTTAATTGAATAATAATTGGAAGAAAACTGTAAAACATGTTTTCCATCATCTTAAACATCATCGGATGAAATGCATATTTAAAGATCTCACTTTCTTACCTTGTTTTTCTCTTTCATTTTCCTTACTTAATGCCGTTTTAGTTAAACTAAAAAGGCAGAAATATTAAAATTTTTTAAGAAACGTCTAAATTTTTGGATCAGGTTTAAGAAACTAGGAAACGATATTTTCGATATTCCACATGAACACTTATAAACAAGTATGTAGCTGGGTTCTAAAATTAAAAAAAATTTTTAATACTAAATAGACACTAAAAAATATTTTATTTCTCTTAAATAAATGAAAATAAATAACTTTTTGTATGTTTTGAAGTTTAACACTAATACATAATCCAAGTATCAAATTTAATACTTATTTTTAAGAATGTACAGAACATTTACTTGCCGTAGTGCAATTAAGGTGCATTCAAAGCAGCATTTCCTCATAACTTTTAAAATTTTTGAATTTATGTTCAAAGGGTGAAATATCTGACTTTAAACCCAGATAATAGTATACCTTTTATATCCAGTGTGTTTTTGGACTTTGGGTACAAGCGTTTTTGAGTTTTTTGGATGTTAGATTGTGAGTTATTTAAAGCATTTCACACTTAAGATTTACTTACGAATATTAAAATGATTCAGTACATGTATAACAGAATTTATTAGCTTTATTTAGAAATTTTAAAATCATTTAATTATTTTGAATGACAATTTTTAAATTATTTTGAATTATTCAATTTAAGAACTCAATATAGAAACACAAGATTACAGTTTCTAGGAACTTACATAAGATTATGCTGTGACCTTCGACCTCTTCGCGCCCCCATTATATGAGATGGTACAAAAAGAAAAAGCGACAGTTTTTCTTAGAGAAGAATAACAAATAATGCAGATGATAACAAGATGCAGATGAATGATCATTAAATTAGAATTTTTTCTTAAAAAGCAATTATTTAAATCAAAATTAATTTCAATTTTTTTACTTACTTTTTTTAAGACCCAATGAGAGAGGTCACCGGGATACACCAATCGATCCTTGTTTGGAGAACATTTTGCAGAGCTTCTTAAATCTTTTAATTAGCAAAAAAACAACTATTTTTTTTCCTTATTGAATTTTTTTAAATTTTATAACAGTCGTTTTGGGTTTATGACTACTTATGTTCAATTCCGTAGCCTTGTAATTTTGAACCCAATCCAGAAGACTAGGGAACTCCTGGATCAAGTATTGAGAGAAATTTTCCTTCGTGGAGGACTTTTTTGATGGAACTACACGGATAGGGAAACCACGGTTAGCCAAAGGGGCTCTGAGGATATTTCACGTCAGCACTGTGATCGGTGTGGAGTCAGCCTTCGCTGGGATTCGAACCGGTTCACCTCATTGGAAGGAATCCCGTGAGAAATCTGTCTTATTTAAATGCAATTTTAGACAATAATTGTAATAAAACATTAAAATTTTTCATTAACAGAAGTCCAAATGCTCAATTACTGCCTAATATGACTCATGATCAGAAATGTCATCTTACTCCACTTAGCACCCTGCCCCCTCTCTCAGTTATTATATTAAGTCTTGTCTATTATTTGCAATAATCAATTTTTTTTATTTCCCCCCTACAATTTATTTTCCATTTTTTTCACTTTATGACAAAATATAAGTTAACAGTTTGTTAGTTAACAGGTATTAATTTCACCTTTCATATAATAAGAATATGAATCATATATATTTAAGCATTTAAGAGAAGTTTTTATTTTACTTATTAGTATTTCTAATTCCTATTTCTTACATCGAATTTTTAAATTATTTTTTAAATTTTTATTTTTTACATTTTTAAAGTATATGACTCATTAAAAATATGTTTCTATATATTTGGTTCCTTAACTATTTTTATGCTCTACATTAAAACAGTGAGTAACTTAACTAATGGGAAGAGAGTTGTAGTTCAAAATAATCCAACTACAAACTTGTAAGATGAAAAAAAAACTTCCCTCTCAAGTTTTTAAAATTCTTTTTTTAACTGGCACCAAAATGATGCTTTCCAATCTGCAACTTTATCACAAGACTTTTTAAGCAATAATCTAGATAAAGAATCTGAAAAAGAATCTGTAAAAGAAATGTAGGCTGAGCAATTCAGTGATAGATTTGAAAGAACTATTCAGTTAGAATCAGGGGTCCCCAACCCTATGTCCGCGGGCACCATGGCGCCCGTCGATTGATCTAGGTGCGCCCGCTGCTCAACGATAACATATTTCAGTTTTCCATTTTCCCATAAATGCTATGCAAATGCTTTCCAATAAATGCTATGCAAATACATACTGAAGTACGCTGGATAGATTTCGATATTTAATAGATTGAATAGATTTCTACATTTAATTGGAGAAATAAAAAATTATCTTGCAACCGAAAATCAAACATTTTTAGAACTAAGAGATCCTCTTTGGCTAGCAGATTTGTCTTTCATAACGGACATAAGGGAAAAACTAAATTGTTTAAACTTGGAGCTGCAGGGAAAGGACAAACATAAAGCGAAAATGATAGAGGCTGTAAACTCGTTCAGAGCTAAGCTAGTTTTGTGGATATCACATTTGAAAATGAAGTCTCTTTTGCATTTTCCAAACATGAAAAAATGGATAGGTGACAGTGAAATTGACATTTGTCATCAACCTCCAATTGCTTAAAGATCAATTTAATAGCAGCAATTTAATATCATCGAGCCTTTGATAACTTTTTTGTTAATCCTTTTACCAACCAAATAAACGTAATAGCAACATACATTTCAGAATTTCTTCAAGTAAGGCGAGAAGAATTGGATATATAAATTTTGGATCTCCATTGGATGACATTATCCTCAAAACTATTATATCACTTGAGAAATTCTGGAATATATTTGAAGGACTAAATTCCATTCTTAAAAAGAGCATTATATTCTCCCAATTATGTAGCGCTGGTCAGCGAAATGCCATGCGAAACACCACATGCCACTGTATTTTATAAATAATTTTTATACTTCACATGTTTTGAAAGCAATTTAGTAATCATTTATTTTACACAAAAATATTAATTGCATTCATATGTTAAATTAATTTTTGAAATTTAATTTTTTGTGCACTATATGTAGTGTGTATCATTACCTATGTCTACCAACTATAAATTTATCTTGAAAAAATAAATGGTGCCCGCCATTCGACCGATATTCTGGTATTTGCTCTTAGGTACAAAAAGGTTGGGGACCACTGAGTTAGATGATATGATGTGTAAGTTTTGTGAGAGTGGAGATTTTGCTTGCATGCAGCTTTAGAAACATCTTTTAGAAAAGTAAATGATTACGTGTATCCAGAATAAATATTCAAGTAAAAAACTGAAACACAATAACTTCATTTATTTATTTATTGCTACTTTATTCATTTATAAAGAGTAAAAAGTTACATATCTTATTTCCATATTATTTATATTTTGAATACTTCATTCTTACCAAATTCATTGATCTGATCATTCGCCATTTATTTCATAGAAAACTATTATTACTTTTTACTCTACTCGCTGTATCTTTGTTTACTTGAGTGGGACAAAACTTGCAAATAAAATTTCGATTATTTTTAAACTAGCTTCAAATCAAACTGTGAGCCTGATGTCAATTTAAGTTTCCTTTAATGATTGTTGAAAATAATATTTATTCCTAATCAATATTTTAACCACTTTACAACTTAAAAATATATTGAAAAAAGAAAGAAGTAATGAAATATAAATTTTAAAAATTATGTCTAATGGGATTCAAGAGGAAATAAATTTATATTTTTGTTATACCTAAGCAAAATCTCATTTAAAATAAAAAGTATGAAAAAAAGTTGTTTTCTTTTATTTTATAATCGTCGTTGAACAGCGGTTTTGGTATTACGACTACTAATGTACAACTCGGTAGTTTTGTAATTTCGAACCTAATCCAGAAGTCAAGTATTGGGAGAAATTTGCCTTCACTTTTTCATGGAACTAACCCACATTTGCGTTACATGGAGAGGAATCTCCCACGGTTAGCCTGACGGCAAGGGGACTCTAACCACTTAGGATATTTCACGTCAGCACTGAGATGCGGAATTCGTATCCCTGCCATTGCCGGGATTCGAACCCGGTTCACCTCATTTGAAAGCGACGGCTCTATCCCCTGAGCCATCACGGTTCTTCTTATTCCTTGCAAAAAAAATTTTATTACTGTATTTTTTTAAATTCTTTTAAAGTTAAATTCTGAGTACAGAATTATTTATCAGCATTGCTGCAAGCATATTTGTCATGAAATAAATACCGAGGCCAAACACCAAGGAACAAGTATTTTGCGTACATAAAAATAAGCAAAAAGAAAAAGAAGGAAAAAATACCGTGATTTGAATGACTTTTATCTAGATAAAAGAAATCTGGCATAATTGATGATAATTAATAGAGTTTTATAACTTTTAAAATATTCAAGCTTCTTGTTCATTTTAATGCCCAGATAAATCTTTGCAGCTAGATAATAAAAATAGTTTAAAAAGGTAACACTGTTTCAAGCTACAATATGCACTATATATATGGATAATACAATAAAGATAAAAACAAAAGAGAGATTAACGTAGAAAATTAAGAAAAATATTAATAAGTTTTATTTACTGAACATAAGTTGCAAGTACATAGAACCCATAAAATAAGTAAAGAATACGAAGATGACATTAAGAAAATGTGAAAGTTTTTTTTTAAAAAAGAAGAAGAAAAATTATTAATAAATAAAATACTTTTGGAAAATATTAAAAATTTTAAAAAAAATATTTAAAATTTAAAGAAAAGTATTTTAAAATTTAAAAAAAAAATAAAAAATCCGGAAAATAAAATAAGGAAAAATACTGCATTGATATATTTTGCTTCGGCTATATTAATGAAATATCAGAAAGCACTCTTTTTCGTGGATATAATTAAGTGAGCTCAAGACGAGATCATATTTTTACCTTATTTTGTTTTCCGGCATTTTAATTTTAATTTTTTAAATATTTTTTTGAAAATATTTTTATATTAATAATTTTTCTTCCTCTCTTTAAAAATGTATACACTTTCTTCCATATTTACCTCGCATATATATATATATATATATATATATATATATATATATATATATATATATATATATATATATATATATATATATATATATATATATATATATATATATATATATATATATATATATATATATATATATATATATATATATATATATACATATATATATATATATATATATATATATATATAGTATATATATATATATATATATTATATATATATATATATATATATATATATATATATATATATATATATACATATATATATATATATATATATATATATATATATATATATATATATATATATATATATATATATATATACATATATATATATATATATATATATATATATATATATATATATATATATATATATATATATATATATATATATATATATATATATATATATACATATATATATATATATATATATATATATATATATATATATATATATATATATATATATATATATATATGAGGATATGATGAAGTAAGACAAAATGAAGACAAAACAATGGAAAATTATAGATATATGAAAAAAAGGGGGGAGGGAAATAATAATGAAAAAAAAAATAACAAACAACTGATTAAAAAAGAAAGGAAGAAAAAAAAGGATTGCATTTTTTCAAAAAAAACCCGGAAAATAAAAGATATAATCTTTTCATCAGCCCACACGACCACATCAGCAAAAAAGAGTGCCCTCCGATACTGCATCAATACAGCCTAAGGAATTCATATTAATACAACAGCGTGAGGAGCACTCAAGAAAATAATTTTTCTTTTTACAAAATTACAACAAATAAAATAGAACACAATAAGTAAAAATAACACGTAAAAACAACAGAAAATAAAATAAAATAAGAAGAAAAAACAGTATTAAGAAGGTTGAACTCCGACCCACCCCAGGGGGGTATACGGAGATAAAAGTAAAATTATTACAATAAAATTTCTCTAAAAACTAAAGTTACAGTAAAATTTCGCCAAATGACAGTGGTGGTGATCAGTTAAAAGTGGATTAACAATAAAGTTTGACAATTAAAAACATGTGTTAAAGGCAATGAAGCCCAAGAGCGCCGGTGTAAATGTCGAGAATCAAATGATTATAATAATAAGGAAACAGGAGATAAAAAATCTCAAAACTAAAATCAATGAAAGCTAAAAGTCCAAATAGTAAATGTCTAAAAGTAAAAGTCTGACTAGAAGTCTATGAAGTCTAAAATCAAAAGTAGATAAAAATTCAAAATGTAAGGCTAAAAGTTGATTAGTAAAAATTAACGATGACATGCTCTATTGTTGGTTCATGACTGGGGTCAGTTGATCTGGGGCTAGAATGTCCTCGAGGGTTTGTTTAATAATTTGAGTCACAATTTTCCTGCAGGTCAATATAGCGAAGAATTGATGTTCCTCTTCGCAATTATTCATGTGGGTTCCACGAAGTGCCCGGAATCTTGGACAGTGCTTAAGTAGATGATCAATGTCCTGTCTCACTCCACAGTAATTGCATGAAGCTGATTTTTTGAAATATTTTTGTTGATAGGTCCCGAACACTCCGTGGCCAGTAAGGAGCTGGTTTAAATAAAAATTGGCCTGCAGGCGCTTTATGCTTGGGTCTTTAAAAAATTTATAGGTTTGTCTTCCCTTGTCACTAGACCTCCAGTCATTTCTCCAGCGGTTAAAAGTAATGTTCTTAATGTAAGATTTAATTTCGCATTTTTCACCCGGGATCTCAAAATCAATCTGGCCAAGCTTAGTGGCTTCCTTAGCAACCCAGTCGGCCTCTTCATTCCCTTCAATGCCTGAGTGTGCTTTAATCCAATTTATATTATAGTTGCTACTCCACATGGCTTTGGTGTCTTCTATAAGTTTGAGGTGTTTACGTGGGTCCTCCAGGCTCATAAGTGAAGAAAGGGAATCTGTGTAAATGCTTGCCATTGGAGAACCCTGGTTTTTAAGCCATTGGAGCGCTGTCTGTATCGCAAGGAGCTCAGCCAGATAAATACTGCAGTTGTTATTTAAACGCGCCGAGATGGTACTGATGGTTTTGCCATTTATCTTCATTACAACACCATATGCAGATTTATTTATAAGTCTACCATTGTTCTCAGTTTGAATTCTCGACCTGTCTGTGAAGATTTCAATGCCATGGTTAGTTGGAAGAAATTTCCCCCAGGGCAACGCGAGAGAGTTTGAGGGATGAACCAGTTTGGGAGGTAGTAAGAGGTGATCAGGAAAGTACATATGATTTTCAAGCCAATTGATATCTTCTATCCTCCATTTTCAGATATTTCTTTTAATGTAAATCTCATCAATTATTTTATAGTAGATTGGTTTTACCCCGGCCAGTATCTGGAGTGCATCAGTACTGACAGTCCTATAAGATTTGGTAATGGTAATAAGCGGAATTCTTTGAATTGATTTTAGTTTTTCTCTTATTTTGACTGTGTTTCTAAACCAGACACAGGCCGCATAGATGATGATTCTCTCGGTTGCCTGGAGGTAGATCTTTTTTAGAACATGATGGTTGAGACCCCAGGTGACTCTAGCAATCCTCTTTAATTTGTGATTGAACATTTGTACACGATCCTTAACTTCGTCAAGATGGGGAATCCAGGTGAGTTGTGGATCCAAGATAACACCTAGATACTTTAGTGTTTTCACATTCCTTATATTAGCGTTATCCGGAAGATCCATCTTGACACAAGGAAGTCTAGCAATTCTTTTGTTAGATTTCGGAAAAGTGATTAATTTGGTTTTTTCCTTGCTAAAGTTGAGATGCTGGGTTTCAGCTCAGGTCAAGATCGTGCCGAGAATTTGTGTAGCCAGAGAGTCAAAGTGATACAAGATGGTACGCCTCAAAAGTAAAAACATGTCATCAGCAAAAATGATAAGTTTAAAATCAGTAGAATTAAAATTATTAAAACGGCTTAAATATTCCTCGTTAAAGATATTAAAAACTTGATCAATAAGGATCAGCCATAAAATGGGCCCGAGGGAAGAACCCTGAGGAACACCAACGTTAAAAGCTCTTCGAGTTAAAATGTGACCAGCACTGTTTTCATATAAAACACTTCTGTCGTTTAAAAAACTGAAAAGAATCTTGAGTATGTTGATTGGAAGATCCAGGCTGTTAAGTCTCTCCCTGAGTATAGCCCATCTCGCTTTGTTAAAAGCACCCTTGATGTCTAGGGCCACTCCAATTGTATGTTTGCTGGATTGTTTAGCCTCACCAATAAAATCCACTACAGCCTTCAATGCGTCATCCGTCCCCCTACCAGATCTGAAGCCATATTGATTATCATTCAAGCTATTTTTACTTTCCAAGTAATATGTGAGTCTTTTGCATAAAAGTTTATCTAGAATTTTTCCCCAGACTGGCAGTAGGGAAATGGGCCTGTAGGAATCTGGATTGACAAGATCTTTGTTTGGTTTACCAATTAGGGCAACCCTGGCCATTTTCCAGCATTTTGGGAAGTGACCCAAAGAGAGACATTTATTCATGATACTAGTGAACCAGATCTTATTTGTGTAAAATAGGTCTCTGATGACCTCTCCCGGGATTCCATCTGGTCCTGGAACCTTGCCACTTTTTAAGTCTCTAATTACACAGTCAATTTCATAAATGCCAAAAGGATCATCCTCAGCCTCCTGTCCAAAGCATGTGATCATGTCTTCTTCTACCTCTTGAAAAAACAGTATAAAAAGAAAAAACAGTATAAAACAAAATCTCTAAAGCGAGTAGCGAAATCAGATGCACTTGCATGAACGAGAAATTTTTCAAGAATGATTTAAAAATATTTTCGCAACAAGATTGCCAGATTACAAAATATGAAAACAAAAGCGCAAATTGAGTGTAACTAGAGGAATTTAAAGTGCCGTTCTTGCTGCATTGCTGAAGGGATTTGTTATGCTGTGCATCGATTTGATAGTTACCAAGGATGGGCCCGAAATGGATGTGCGCAAAGTAATATTATACTGGATAATTTAAAAAGTTGGCCATGAATAATTTTAGAAAATAAATAAATATTTATTTAAGAAAAATATAAAATAGAAAAGAGAAACATAAATTACCTGTTTAGTAAATAATTTCAGCCATGGATTTGCCCGAAATGGATTTGCACACGGAAAAATTATATAAATTATCAAAGAAAAAAAAATTTTAGTAGGTAATTTTAACACGGATTTGCCCGAAATGGATTTGCACATGGAAAAATTAATAAAGAAATTTTTAGTAAATAATTTTACCCACGGATTTGCCCGAAATGGATTTGCAAATGGAAAAATTATAAAAATTATTTTAGTAGATAATTTTAGCCACGGATTTGCCCGAAATGGATTTGCACATGGAAAAATTATAAAATTTAACAAAGAAAAAAATTTTTAGTAGATAATTTTAACCACGGATTGGCCCGAAATGGATTTGCGAGTGGAAAAATTATACAAATTGACAAAGAAATTATTTAGTAAATAATTTTGTCTACGGATTTACCCGAAATGGATTTGCACTTGGGAAAATTATATAAATTAACAAAGAAAATGTTTAGTATATAGATCCACAAAAATATACGATTAATTCAATGATTTTATTTAAAATTTTATTACTTTAATTGGGTATCCATTGTTTTTTTTATCAAATTTTGAAAGCGTTTATCGATTTGTTTTTTGGATAAATAAATATTACTACAGATTCTTTTAATTCTGTTCATTTCATTAACAGTGGTATTTAAATAGATGCTCCTAGAAACATTAGAATTCCAAGTAATTAGTTTATTAATATTAAAATTAAAATCATTTCTTTTATCGTATAAATCAACAAAGCAGATATTTTCAACTTTTATAATACCCAAATCCAAAAAATTGAAATTAATATTATCATCTTGATTACGAAGCAAGATTAATTCCTCAGGGTAAATATCATTTAATAAAATAATAAAATCTTGAAAATTAAAGATAATTAAGTCATCAATATATCTAAAAACAAATTTAATACTCAGAGTATAATTTCTTTCATAATAATGCAAAAATAAGTTAGCTGAGAGAGATGAATAAATAGATCTTTGTGGTATTCCATCAATTTGAAGAAAAATATCCCTTCCATTGTAAAGATAATTATTAAACGAAGAATATTTTTATAATCAACAACAAAGGATATTTTAAAAATCGTAGTAATAATTCAAAAGGACATCTTCTAGTTTAGAAAGGGGAATGCTATTGAAAAGATTCCGGAAATCTAAAGTCGCAATAGAATTAATTTTATTATGTTTAATAAAATCTAAAATCGATTGATTATTAGTGATAATCCAAGAGAAACCTTCTTTAGAAATATTGTTAATAATTTTATTTAAGTAGTTAGAGAAAATAGTGCCAGGTTTAGTTAGATAAGTATTAGATCCACATGTGATAGTTCTAAATTTTACAGGAATTTTATGAAATTTAGGACTTATAACTAAGTAAGGAAATTGTATATTGCTAATTTTAATTTTTAATCTCTTATAAAAAGCTAAAATTTTTTTAATGACAATATTGCTACTGAAATTACAAAGTTTAAAATTTTTATTATTTTTTAATTCCGTATTTAAAAGTTCAGCATAGAATTTTTTACAGAATATAGCATAATTATTGTTAGCTTTGTCTATGGGAGTAATTACAAAATTTTTTTGAAGTTGTTGAATTGATTGAACAATGTTAGAAAAATTTGTTGGATTGTTACTCTTATTTAAATTATCCTTACTATTGAAAACAAAGTTTTTAAAGTAATAATAAACACCCCATTTCCATTCTGTTAGCATACCTAAAGGTAAAGAGAATCTATTTGATATCTTTAAACAATAACTATTGAGATCATTAAGAAAGTATTTTAGAATTTTATTGATTGATATATGGTAAATGGGTCTAAATTTTGGGCCTTTTATCATTAAATTCCTAGTGAAACTTATTGTTTTTCTTAATTTTCTTCGTGTTTTCTTGTATTTATTTATTTTGTAGTATATATATATATATATATATATATATATATATATATATATATATATATATATATATATATATATATATATATATATATATATATATATATATATATATATATATATATATATATATATATATATATATATATATATATATATATATATATATATATATATATATATAATTTTCCTTTGTGACAGAGCATCGAAAATCACTCTTACACATAAGTATCCATTCGAAGAAATCTCAAGATACCCTTTTATACTATTTGCATCTGACAATCGTATAGGATGGGGGTAAAACATCTTCGGAAGTGAATCGGAAGCGTGCTCAATTACTTCCAGCAGCAGGCACAGAAGAGGGGGCAATGCCTTACTCAACAAGGTGACATTCAGTATGCTAATTTGGACATTTTATTCAAACCCATTTTGGCACAAAATATGCCTCTTTTAAAACTTATTCAACTGAAATAACCTTCATCTTTTTTATTATTTATGAAAGCTTCATTTTTCATGATATTCGTTTTTTATTTCGTTCCTCAATCGTTATTACATTTAACTTAAAATTGTTGAATAAAATAAAGACCCCCAAAGTCATATTTTGACTGTATTTATTGTCTTTTATATTCAGTTTAGCGAATCCTGCTTCCTTTTAGCAACGGATTATCTTTTTAAATCACGTTAACCCTTTGACGCAGATGGGGTACCGGTGTCCCTTTTATAGATTTTTTCTGTCGCTTTAATTAGAAGCAGATATCTATTTTGGTATTTTTTAATTATAAAAAAAGTCTAGTAGTTACTAAAAACTCTTTTAGATTATCGGTATTATTTATACTGAAGTATAAAATCCAAAAAAGTAGAAAAGTAAAAGTAGATTTTTTTATTTTTTTTATTCGTGAAGCAAGAATTTTTCAATAATTGATTTCGCAAATTAAAGACATTTCAATATATCTTAACTCATATCATATCAACTCTTAGATTTAAATAACTGCAAATAAGTGCAAATTTTAAAAATTATTGTTTGGAAGTGAGCCGTGTTTGGAAGATTTTACTTTCAACATTCAGATTTTACTTTAATTCAGAAGGAGACACCGGTCCTTCAGGTTATATTTCCTAACCATAATTATTGAAACATACTGAATATAATATTTCTCACTTATTTTATCCTAATTAATACAAAATAATGATAAAAGTATGAAAGATATGTTTCTTAAAAATTCTGCGCCAAAGAATTAAATCACATATTAGGTAAATGTAATTAGAAATGCACAGATAAATTAGAATTACAAAAACAATTTAAAGGGAAACACCTCAGTAATTGTCGAAAATATGAATAATGCATAAAATTATATATACTATGGGTACTTTTAAAATAAATAATTGAATGAGAAAAAAATGCATTTATTGACAAAAAATTATTTTCCTTTTGATGTCATCATCAAAATAAAAATCATCTTAATATCATTCACTCTCGAACATTTTCCTTCTTTTTTTCTTCAAACATTCTACTATAGTGACAATTTTTTTTAAAAATTTATTTTGAAGTGAAGATTTTTTTACTAAATTACATATATAGTATTAAAAGATATTTCTGTGACAACTTACCACAGGGAAAATTCATATAGATGGAACAGCATTGTAAATATTTTTATTTTTTATTTCAACATATAATTTCAAATATATTAATTTCTAATTTAAAGTAAAGGGATATGCATAACTCCCTCATCCCTCTGTCCCATTTTATGTAATTTATTAAAGAAAAATTTAAAAACTGAACTGAACTATGTCAACTTGTCCCGTTCATATCGGTATTGTATAAAAAATAAATAAAGAAAGAAAAATTCAAAAAATACCCACTCTTGAGGAAAAGATGTTAATCGTGAAAATTTCAAACATTAACACTAATGATGATAAAAGCTATGTATTTTCTTACTGATCCATCTACCTTTTAATATTTTATAGCCTGTGTTTAACAGCCAACTAAATTCTGAGTTTACAACAATGAATGTTCAATTCCGTAGCTTTGTAATTTTGTATGCAACCCAGAAGACAAAGCTTCTGGATAAAACATTGGGGCAAATTAGCCTTTATGAAAGACTCTTTGATAGAACTTAGTCACCGCGGCTCTAATTCATCTACTTAATAAAATCAGGAGAGTAGTGGGTGTAAGATATAAAAGATAAGCATTAGAGAAACAATTTAATAACGGCTACTTTTTTGCTGCGGTCACGTAGCTACTTTTTTTTTTTAATTTTAGTGGTTTGAAAGAATTAGTTTGGCTCATCTGTACTAAAATTTATTCATCACCTTATGATTGAGAGGTTATTCTCATTACCATTCTCTCACAGTTTAACAAGCATTTTTTTTTATAACCATTGTCCAAAATTAAAGCACACATCATAATAGTTAGGAAAGTTTAAAATAGATTTTAAATATGTTTGCCTTATATGCAGACTAAAATTATTTGTTTTAATATTTTCATAAAATATTTTATTTTATAACCGTCGTTGAACAGCCGACCCAATTTTAGGTTTACGACTACTGATGTTCAACTTTGTACCCTTGTAATGTTGAACCCATTCCAGAAGACAAGAGAACTCCTGGTTCAAGTATTGGGAGACATTTACTTTCGAGGAGGACATTTTGATGGAACTAATCAAATTTGCGTTACATTGAGAAGAAAACCACGAAAAGCTCCCACGATTATCCGAACGGCAAAAGAACTCTAACCCATGATCCGTCAGCCACTGAGGATATTTTAGTGGTCTGCGGTTAACCGGGTGCGGATTTCGTATCGACCAGCTATCTCTGGGATTCGAACCCGGTTCACCTTATTGGAAGGTGAACCGGGTTAGAAAATGACAGCTCTATTCTCTGAGCCCCCATGGCTCATAAACTATTTTGACTGCAAACTGCATGTCCAGTTAAGGAAGTGTCAACTAGTTTCAAGAAATTCCACTCCGGTATAGTTAATTCACCTCTAACGTGATGACGTTCATGGCTAAATCATCTTTTCCTAACTGTGGGTTGACCAAGAGAAAAAGGAGTTCATATTAGACGAAAATAACGAGGCTCTTATTCAAACTTTTTAAGTAAACACAAATTAATACTTTACTTTATTTTATATATATTTTATATTAAGACTAATTGCATTTGTGTCTGCTTTACCTAAATGGAATGAAATAAATAATCCCGATAATCAAATAGTGTATTGCACAGTAAACTATTACGAAAAAAAAAAAAAAAAAAAAACTGGACCATTTACTAAACAATTTTGTTTGATTGAGTATTTTTACCCTATTTTCAACCAGTGAGTTTATCTATGAAAACGAAAAACAAAAAGTAGAACAAAAGAGGGAAAAAAAACTTTAAGCTCCGTTCGAAAGTTTTAATAAATAAAGCTCTCTTTGTTGCATAAAACCATTCAATTTACTAAAATCTTATAATTTTCGAGAAGCTTTCTGTGATACCTAGTTTCTTTTCTTGCCTTTTTTCAAAAAAATAAAGAAAATCAAATTATATTTCTATTTCATATTTCTAAAATCATCAGGTTTAATACTTTTTTCATATTTTTGAAAATTACCATAAAAATGACCTTTTTACAAAATATTCAAGCTAAGATTTTAAGAAATTCGGGAGTCCCAAGTCCAGATCAAGTCCTTGGCCTTGGTTTTTACCTCCTTTTATTTGTTAAAAAATTTATTGAAAAAATTATCGTAAAGTTTATTCGGTTTAGTATTTTCAAAAAGAACTACGACTGCTGATTCAGTTCTATGAAAGATAATCCAGAATATTTGATTCTCATAGAAGGAGGCATCTGCAAAATGGGTTATTCTGCTCTCTGATTTGACCTCACTTTTTTTGCTCCTCCCACCCCTAACCCTTTTCCCGATTTTTCTTTAAACAGCTGGGAAGGGAGAAACACGTTCCATCCAAAGAGGTAAGTTCTCTAGCCAAAACTATTTATTAGTACCTAATATAGGGTTGAAAGAAAAACTTTTTTTTTAACTATTAGACCTAAATCTACAAACTTAAGAAAACAATTTTTTTCATTATGATTAAAAAAACAAAAAAACAATTGAAATAATGCAATTTTAGAAGTTTTAAAAATTACTTTAAAGGAGGTAAGATGAACTAGATAGAAATTTTTTTAAGCAGCAATGCATGAATATTTTGAATATTATATTTCTTAAAAGTACGTCAATATTACTCACTAAATGTCTAATTTTGTGTCAAATGTATAAATTTAAACTACCTAGATTTACAGATTAAAAAAGATTTTTTTTAATAAAAATTGAAAAAAATAATTAAAATATAATTCTTTTTTTAAGTTTTAAAAATTACTTTAAAGAAAATAAGGTAACCTAGAGAAAAATTGTTTCTAAATAACAATCTATGAATATTTTTAATATTATAATTTTTAAAAGTACATTAATATTATTCACTTTTTGTTGAATTTTATCACCATTTCTTTAGCCCCCTTTAGGCAAAGCATAAAAATTTCATAAAATTTTGCCTTATTTTCATTGAAATATGCTTAAATTACATTAAGGCACTGAAAAAAAATTTCCTGCATGAAAAGTAATATTTTATTTAAGAAATGAAATGGTGCGTATATGCACCATTGTCCAAATAAGTAGATAAATAAATCATGTAGTTGAACACTAGCTTTTTTTATGAATATTACTTTATTTTTATTTTGTTTACATTGAATTACAGATAGTTTCATGAAAATATGTAAAATGTAATATAATGCATGAGCAATTTCAACATTTTTGAATGAATAGAATTTTGTGCAAGTGTACCAAAAAAAAGTGCATACTAAGGGCAATACGCATACGTTTCAAAATATTCATATAAGTTATTACGTAGCTATTTTAAATAAAATATGACTTTTATCCGATAATAGGGATTTGTATTTTTAAGAAAAATAATATTGAAAACATTAAAATGCATTTCTTACTCAAAATGACACATTTACTAGGTAAATACTCTATTTTTGTCGCACTAGAGCTGCACAACGGGCTATTGGCCACGGTCTGGGAAACATCCCTGAGGATGATCCAAAGACATGGCATCACAATTTTTGATCCTCTGCAAAGGGGATGCCCCCCTGCTTTGGTAGACAGACGACCTGTGCGCGAAGTCGATCACACACCCTCGGTCCCTACGCAGGCTGATCAAGGTGGTCACCCACACGCTAACTGAGTGCAGCCTGTGATACTTGACTTTGGTGACACTTTACTAAGGGTAAACGAAATTTTCGTTTTCATAAACGTCTTATTTCCCATAAAAGCTTTCTTGCTTAAAATAAATTATTTTAATAAATATATGTAAGTACTTTGTTGTAACTACTCAATATATTTTTTTAATTAAACATATTTAACCTCTTAAGATCCAACACCAACATTTGGTATAATTTAATTACTTAAAAAATATTATTTTAAGATTTATTTCTGTTTTTTTTCACAAAGCGAGTGTCGACGTAAAATTTATAATAAGAATTATCTTCATTCGTCAAATTTTTTATTACAATGAAAAATCATAAGAAAGGTAAGAAATTCAATTCAAGAAAGTTTTATGGCATATAAGTCACTTATTAATTGAGTCTAGTGTGTTTTGTTTCATAACCAAGATCTGAAGAAATACACTATAAAAATTTCATACACTATGAAAAAAGTGCTTAAAATTAAAATTTCTAATTTTTTAATGTAATAATTAAAAAAAATAAAAAGGTTAAGTTAAATTAATCCTTTTTTTTAAAAAAAAAAATATTGCATTTCTGAGTTCTGCATTTCTTCTCAGCTGCATATTTCTAAGCAAAAAATGCATTTTCTTCCGTTATTTAAAGAACTGATCATGGAATGTTAAAGTTTTTTTAAAAATTGTTTTTCAAAGTATTAGGAAAGTAGTATTTAATATTTGAACAACAATATGTTATTTAAAACATGAATAATGATATTTGCATCAATACATAAATTCATTTTTTAGAGACGCAAGAGTTCAATAGAGGGTTAAAATCGACAAAAACTGCGGCATATCAAAAACTTGCCTAACCTGCAAAAAACTGAGATTAACAGCCTTTAATCATAATTTGCTTATTATCGAACTTTTATACTACTATAATTTTTAATTTCTGATACTGTAGCTAAAGACTTACATTTGCTTCTTATTAGAATTAACTTTATCAGACTTGATTTTTTTTTAAAATACGTAACTTTATTAAATGATTAAATAATTATCAACGTTTAAATAATTTCTTATGCAATTAATAGGTAATGAATACAGTTTTATTACATAATTGCTACATTTTTGTTCAAAATTAATTAAATAATGCTCAAAATGTTTGTAATTTTCAAAGTTTCGTTCTAAAATGAGACGTTTCACATTGTCAGCATTATTTGAGTTGTCATTCATTACTCACAAATGAAGTAATTTTTTTAAGAATCACTCTGATTTTAGAAATGAGGAGAACGAAAGAATGAAAGAAACACTTTAGTTTCTAAGCTTATTAATATTTTAATAAATTAATGTTAAAACATATTTCATCTAATTTTTAGTTCCAATAAGTGTAGTTTTCTATAATTTTAATAAATTTGAATAATATTTAATTTTAGTATTGTCTTTTTCTATTTTGATTAAATTTAAAGTTGATCTCGTTTTTTTAATGGAAAAAAATCGCATAGCAACAAACGAAATTTAGAAAAATTTCCCCAAATATATAAATAGCGCATTTATTAATTTGTTTCAAAATCGAATCGAACTCTTTAAGAGCGAAAAAAAGTTGCCAAAGATAATTCGCTTGTTACATAAATTATTCAAAATGAAAGCTTTAATGTACAAAAATTAACTGGGAAATTATTAAAAATGGCCTACATTTTACAATTTTTATTTTATACCGATTGGAATAACATTTCTAATTTTTTCCTAGTGATTGAACCTTGGCATTTTTCAGACGTACAACCCGCATAGCACGAAACACATTATCGTCAACACCAAGTGCTAAAATAATTTGCTATTACTGGGCAAACTTTGTATCTTCGCATGTTGATGATGGTGGTTTAATTATTTCTTCCTCATCGCTATCATTTCTTGTGCTTTACAAACACTTGATTAGGAATATATCATCCACAGAGGTGTGAGCGAAGTAGGTAT
This sequence comes from Parasteatoda tepidariorum, assembly GCF_982258835.1. Taxonomy (NCBI): domain Eukaryota; kingdom Metazoa; phylum Arthropoda; class Arachnida; order Araneae; family Theridiidae; genus Parasteatoda; species Parasteatoda tepidariorum. The sequence continues at coordinate 2,711,046 of NC_141765.1, read as the reverse complement.
AGAATCTATTCACCGTTGACATCGCAAACGTCTTTGTTAGTTATTGCAATAGAGCAATTAAGGTCTGAACATGAGGAACTTTAAGATTATTATTTGTTAGTGTTTATCTGAACGCAATTTTCATTCAAATTGAACTGAAGTAAATGGCAATTCCATAAAAAGTTGAATATTTTTCCTGACAGCTTATTTAAAATAATTTTCAAGGTATTTGAGAAGATATTCCTCGTCTAATTTGAGTCCGTATTCGAATAATGGGGTTTTATTTAGGTTTCTTAAGATTATACCAACCATTTATAAGAAATTTTCTCGATATATCGTTAAATCAAGGCTTGTTATGAAATGATTCGGCTGTTGTTAACTCGTGGAACTGTTTAATATTTATGTCGCATTCGGAATAATAGAGTTTTATTTAGGTTTCTTAACATCATACCAAACATTTATTAGAAATTTCCTCGTTATACTCGAGATCTCGCTAAATCAATGCTCGTTAGTAAGTAGTTAGACTGTTGTTAGTTCGTGGAAAGATTTATTGCCTGTAGCTCGTTACTATGTAGCTGATTTATATAGACGTTAAACTACATCCTAAGAGGGCACATTTTAATATTTTAAAAATAAAAAAATGCAAAATAAAATAACATAATTTTAAGTAATTTTAAATCTATTTTGAAAGCTGCTGTTTTAGAATACGAGTTAATTGAAAGTATCTTTAAAATTAAAGCTTAATTGAATCACTGTTTAAGTTGTATGGTTTGCTTAGTTAAGGCAGAACCAACGAGGCAAATTTTGAGCTTTTTACTTAACACTAGAAGGAATGAAACTTAGTATAGACCTATATTGCCCAAAAGCAGTCAAATTGACTGGATTGAGAAAGAATAACTAATGTGTAAAAATAATTTTCAAATTTTTTTTATTTACAGTTATAATAACAAATTATAGGTAAATATTAACTATAAAAAAATTATATGTTATACAAAAAGTCACAAAATTCTAGGAAATTATGTCATTATATACATCATTGTTTTCTAAAAGAAATTAAAAAGCAGTCAAAATGACTTCATTGGGCAATCTAGAGTTAAATGAACCTTGCACTTGACTAAAATCATATCTGAATGCAATCTTGGCCTTTGATCATATGGTAGTCGTTGATCATAATCTTTTGCAATTGTGACGTAAATTAACATTTTCCGTAATTACTATTATAGTTATCGAATTACTGTCTGTCTAATCCATTACAGTTATAGATTTATTTTTGTAATTCACACTTAATATTACTTTTTGTACATTATGGAGCATTTTCGATGATTACAAGCAATAATATGATTTGATGAACAAGCATAGCTGATATTAGTATCAATTTTGCCGAAAACTCATACTAATATCAGCTTTGATTGCATTGAGTTGTTTAAATTTGTTTGGTTTTTCGTTTGGTATTTTGTTTGGTTTAAATTGTATTTATTTAAAAGAAAAAAGTTTAAAACATGATAATATAAGCCCTTACTTCATTAAAAAAATTAATTTAGACATTTATTATTTTGTTAAACTTTTGTTAGTATACTGTAAAATATTTCAGAAAAACATTTTTACTAGGCAAAAATGTTTTCTGAACTCTCAGAGAACTTCATTTAATATCATGTTTCCGATCAATTGATAAACATTTCCTTTATTTTGAAAAGTAGGTGCATGCACCGTAGTTGTCTCATATATTTCAAAACCTTTCGGGATTGTTTAACAGTCTAATCTGTTGCCTTATAATAACTTTCTTAAGTAAAATTAAAGTTTTCCAAAAATTATAAAATTTCAAGCAACTCGTTCTATAAGCAAGTCCTTAGCAAGGCTGCTTTTTTTTTAATTCTAGCTGTAGTACAAGAGCCAGATTTGGCTACACTGCACCAATCGTCACATAAAATCGGGTATTTTATGTGACGAAATCAAATGGTAGCTAAATATGATGCAAAAATATTAGGAGTATAAAAGAAAAAAAGAAATAAGTTCCTCATCAGAGTCTTGGTTCTCGCATCTTGACAAGGTAAACCCTATGTGGTGACGCGTGCTTTCGTAAGTAACTGAAATACATGACTTTAATACAAAAAAAGCAATTTATTTAAAATATGTTAAATATATATAATTTGTATCACAACATTTGCATGAGGACAAGATTTAAATAAATAACAAAAGTCATATTATTTGTTTAAATCATGTCTGTTAAAAATTATTTATTCAAATGTCTTTTCATTGATCAATTATATAGCCCTAAATATATAGGATGATATTCATGATAACATTTTTTTAACCCTTTAGTGAATTATTGAATTTACGTGGACTTTTGTTTTGTGACATTTTGTGAAATTTCAAATGAAATACTAGACGCGAAAGATCACAAAGAAAATATATTATTAAAGAAATACGCGCACTTTTCAATAAGGATTTTATCACATGTAAGATTATGGAACCCGTAAGAAATTTAAAAAATATATTTATTTTCTGACAATCCATGTACCAAAGAATAACAATTAGTCACTTTATACCCGTTTCCTTATTACGCGTAAGATACGTAAACTTGAAGTGTTTATTCACAAAAATACAAAGGCTTTTTTTTTCTAACTTGAAAGATCTTTTAAAAAGAGTTTATGGAAATTATCAAACGTAATTTTTGACGTAATTAAGATATATTTTGCTTTTGATAAAAAGAAAAACAAATGGTAAAATTTCAGAATACCGAAATTTGAGAAATTATGAAAAAGGGCAATATTTATTTTAAAACTGTTTGTTTTAAGGACTCATTTTCCTAATTGAAAAGATATTGCATATTTGGTCAAGCTATATTACGACAAGCAAAATAAAATGATTGCACTAAATCATAGATTCTCAACCTTTTTAACGTTGCCACCCCCTTAAGGAGCAAAAAACATTTCAACGCCCCCCTTAGTGAAAATCCAGTTGTTTAGAGCATGGGGACGGAGGGAGGTGTGCTGAATTATAAGAAGCAAAATCTTTAAGCAATTTTTTTACGCTTTAAATTTGTTTAGTTTCTTTAAAAATATAATGCGCTCATTAACTCGATAATTTTCTCGTGGCAGGTAATCGCATTCTATTTGTTATGATAAAAATAAATACGTTTGATGAAAAAAATACAACAACGAAACCTATGCTTAAAAAAATATTCTCAATTAGATAATGAAAAAAACACCCAAAATGATTTTTAACACTAAAAAGTAGTATCAGCGAGACATTCAAATAACTATGTTAGTGGGATGATTGTACTTAATGGTTCGGAACCAATTTCTTAACGGTCGGCTCAATACTTTTAGTGAGATGAAGACGCTAACCCCCTCGTTGCACAATTTTGAGTCGATTTCTCCTTTTTGTGATAAGATCTGCAACAACATTGATTCCACGTTCGACAAGCTAGGGGGAAGGGAAGGCAATTTAAAAATGTTTAATGATAGTCTGCAGTCCAGTATAGAGACGACTGATGTTACCTTTAAGCAAATATTCTGCGAGACGATCATCATTTCAAAGTTTATTTAGTCGACCAATTCCTCTTAAATCTGAACCTCTGCTGTTTCAATATTCACAAAAGGGTTCAGAACCCATAAACCCATTGAGGCACTTCTAGGGAACAAAACATCTTTAAAATGGTCAGAAAAGTTCATGTGCAAAGAGTCATGGTGTTGACAATATTCTTGTGCATCATCAGAGTCAATTTCGCCTGCTTGACAGAACTCATTCCAACCAAAATTCCGCGTCCACGAAATTAGTTTTCTTAGAAAGGCAGAAATAACTGATTTTGTAGTGATCAAATTGAGCTCGTTGCCTCGAAGATGTAAATTATCACCCTTAAATTTGGCAGATAAATCTGCCGAAGTCTTTCTTAAATTCTAGCAATCTGTCTCTCAGAGCTACATCTCTGTTTTCGAGGAACTCAAGCATAGAGTCGAAAAGATTCCAATACCTATTGAGACAGAATCTTTTGGAAATCTTGGTGCATTGTAGCAAGTGATTGAATTCTTTATTATTTTTCTTACACATCTGTCTGAATAATCAATCGTAGAGAGCATTTGTTCACAGCAGATATGGCATATTGCAATGGTTGATGCAAACAGTTGCTGAGATTTTTCCCTACTAAATGCTGTCTAGACATCTGGTATTCTAAAAGGGCGATGTCGACCCACCATTACAGGAGCTTATCAGTAGTAATAAACATAATAGGAATGTTTTTCTCTTTAAAATAATCTTTGAAAGTATTAAAAATAGATTTACTTTTGATATCTACAATCAAGCTTCTTGCAAAAAGCATCTCTTGAATAATTTTTCCTACCTTTACAAACCGGACCTATGCCTACAGTAAAGCCTACATTACCTGGCAAGGTTGATTTATCAACTTGAAGGGAAAATTCGTTGGATATCAAAAGTTTGCGTAAAGAAATTTCAACGTCTTCAGCCAACTCAACATTTCGTCTCCGCACTGTATCGTTGCTTATGGGATATTTTTTTATTACAATGGATGCGACTGGATGGTGTAAAACTGTTTCTAAAGCTTCCTTGACAAACTGCAGTATCAACTCTGTTCCGATGGTATGAATTTTCTCAGATCTAGCAATCAATTTTGATATATTATAAGAAGCTATTAAACCATCGTCGCATTTTTGTGATGAGGTTGCTAGTAACCTTGAGACCGAAAGTGCCTTCAGAAGCGTGAAAGAAGATGTTCGTGAAAAATGTCAAATCTTTATTTTATTTGTCAGGATAAGTTTTTTACAAATGCTTCTGATAACGGTAAGATTTCATTACCTCATTAGATAAAACTTTATTACAAAATAAACACATGGGTAGTTGAGAGTTCAACAGTGATTGAACAAATCCCAACTTCAAGTACGTGGCACTGTATTGATGACACTTCTTTTTATTAACCGACATTGTTGGTGGCAGGGGAAAAAACTGTAAGGAAGCTAAGAAAAACCATTATAAGAAACACGGGTCAAATCAAAAATTCATACTGAAAGCGCAATGACATCAATTTTCAACAAATGGCTTGAATAAGTCAAAGGCAAAAGATACAGACTCATGAGCTGAGTTATGTTGGTTCGGATCGGAGAATAGGTGCCGTATAAGTTCCTTTTATTGCTGGTACAAATGGTGTATCGGATAATCTTTATTTATTATATTAATTAATTTTTTTTAATATTAATTTTAGATTAATTTTATTTATTAAATAAATCTTAATTTAATAATTTTATTTGTAAGTTTTAAATTTAAATTTGAATGACAAAACATGCTCATCGCCCCCTACCGCCCAAAACATACCCAACGCCCCCCTACTACCGAAAACAAGTTCACCGCCCCTCAGCATACTTCCAACGCCCCCGTTGAGAACCAATACACTAAATAATTACACATCCAAACCAATTTTTATTATCAGTGTCTTTTCGTTAAACTTAACCTCCTAACTCGAGCTTTAAATAATGGCAGAAATGCAATTTTTACTTACGTAGCCTAGAAAAAAGTTAACTTACAAGTGTGATAAAAAAATTTCTAAATAAATTTTAATTTTTTAAATTTGTTTTTTATTTTTTAATTATCTTTAATTATTGCATAAAAATTATCAATTTTAATTTTTGGCATTTTTGTTGCTTATTGTAGAGCATTTTTATAGTGCGTTTCTTCATATTTTGACCATGAAGCAAAACCCACTAGATTTAATTAAGAATATTTATATGCCATAAAACTGTCTAAAAGGATACTTGAATTAAATTTCTTATTTCTTTAAAATTTTTCTTTGTAATTAAGAACTCCGACCATCGAGGATAATTCCAATTCTAGACGATCGCTATAAAAAAAATATACAACAGAAAAAAAAAAAATTAAAATATTACTTTTTAAGGGATAAATATTGTCTTTTTAAGGGATGTTGTTGTACGAAATATCGGATGCAGGGCCTCAGAAGGTAAAGGGAGGTATCAACAACGTGTGTCCCATGAGCCACTAGTGCATTATCTCATTCAATTTAAAACGATAGTTCAACATGAAAATGAAAAAGGCCGTGTGAAGGCAGAACAAATTCATAACTTTCAATGAGATTATTCAATCAGTTTATAAAAAGATTGTTAAAATATATCGAAATTACAAAATATTAACGGACTAATTAAATCATAGAACACAAAATCGAAAACTTGTACATTTTTTAAGACTGGCACTAAACTAATACGGCCACGGAAGATGCCGAAAGTGTTGCTCATTAACCGTTACCCGATTGACACCCCGAGTTACGAAGGCGAATTACCCACACCTATTTATAGGGTGGCCACATTCACACGACAGATCACAAACAGAGAGAGGAGACATCCATGCCGCGAGCAGACCATTGACTTCGCAGTCGAGCAAACCATGACAGCTCGGAAACCCAGTGATGTTTCGAATCCCAGTGATGGCTAGTTGATATGAAATCCGCATCCGGGTCACACCGACCACCGTACTAACGAAAAATATCCTCAGTGGTAGACAGGAGACCCATTGCCGTCAGGCTAACCGGGGGAGGTTTTAGTGGCTTTCCTCTCCAATTGGTCTTCCTCCAAGGCAAATATTTCCCAATACTTGATCCAGGAGCTCCCTTGTCTTCTGAATTGGGTTTAAAATTACGAGGCTACGGAGTGGAACATTGGTAGTCGTCAACCCAAAATTGGGTTTGCTGTTCAACGATGGTTATTAAATGAACCTTTATAAAGACTATTTTCAATAATCTTTATCTACCCTGGCCTGCCGAAAGCTAATTGTCTTAAAAAATCTGGCTGATTAAGCTATGAATGATATATTTTCTAATTATCCTAAAGGAATATGTGTTCAGTGCAATAAACTCAAAATGTTTAGGCCTAGTTGGAAAATATTTGGGATAGATAGGGGAGAGTGGGGTCAATTGTAACAGGGTACGATTGTAACAGAGCAAAAATTTCGAGTGTCGGGTTCTAGATTTGATTCCTAGGTGGCGCACAAGGTGTATTTAATAAATCTACATGTACACACCTGCTGACAACCATTTTTATGTACTTTTGAAAGAGTTACATCACAAAAGATATTTTCACGCTACATAAGTTCTTTTTTTGGTATTAGAATATTATATTGTAACAAAGTAATTTTATTTAAACAAATGAAAATTATTAACCGAATATGTAAGTGAACACCTTAATTAACATTTCGATAAAAAAAAATTAGTTTTGTTATTTAACTAGCATTGTTTTTAACAAATGAAGCTGAAATGGCGTCATGGGGACGTTTGTAACAATAAGTAAAGGGGCGATTGTAACAGCTGAAAATAAATAATCTTATGTTTACAAACCATTACTTAACTCTTTAAGAACCACCAATAGTTTCCTATATCATTAATATTATGTTGCATGTGCATTATTTTATTTGTTCCCTTTCACAGCATAAATTAAAATTTTTAACCCCTTAAAGTTAAAAGTTTAACCCTTTAGGTCTCTGCTCATAATTATTTTTACTATTTTTCCTCCTAAAATATCACTGCTATTTTGATCAATAAAAAAATATATCACAACTATGATAATATGTATAATTGACTATGTTTTAGTTGAATTTATGAACTGTTACAATTGACCCCGTAAGTGGGGACAATTGTAACAACTGCACGACTGTCAAAAATTGTTAATAACTAATATAATAACATTTAAAATAGGGTATATATTTATTTTCTAGTAGAGGATAGTCTACTTTATTCGTCTGTCAATTAATACTAATAATATATTGGATTTTTTGTTAGTTAAAAATAGTTAAGTAAAAAATGTTACAATTGACCCCACTCTCCCCTACTAATACACTTTTTATTATTCGACGCTAATCGACTTTCTATATTATTATCAAGCATAACAAAATGATGATGGCTGTTTGCAAAGTGTCACGCGTTATCTATGTCGACAATTAGCCTATGGCATAGATAACACATGTAAACTTTTCGTTGAATTTTATGAGTTCATTTTGAGAAAATTTCTTTGCGCGATCTAAAATGTTTTTATTTCTTTTTCAGTCAAGATGTCTGAGAAAAAACGGAAAGATTCAAGCAAATGTGCGTGTTTCAAATGCAATATGAGCTTTGTTTCCATCAAAACTCTCTATTACCATATATCCTCAAAGCATGCTGAACGTTATTATGTGTGTCCACTCTGTCAACATACTTTCATCCACAGTTGGAGCGTTAATCGCCATATAACAAAAGTGCATAAGAAAACGAAAGAAGAAAGTTCTAAGTTAAAAATAAACATCACTTCCTCGTCAAAAGAAACTAAAAAAATGCAAATAAAATGGCAGTTTTCAGACTATAAAATACTAAAATGTTTGTACTGTGACAAAGATTTTTCAACTGTTGGTAATCTTCGTCGTCATACAGCTCGACATTTAGGCTTAATGCGTTTTTTATGTACTTTGTGTAATTACAGAACTTTTCATCGCTCTGAATGTGAACAGCATATTAAGAGAACTCATCCTAATAAGGATTTTAAAAAATATGTTACAAACATACCAGAAGACAATTTTTGTCATATTTAAAAAATAAAATGTATTTTATTGCTCATTGTTATGTTTTTTTTTTGTTGGTAAATATGCATGCTGATTCTGAATTCATTAATATTATTAGATGGGGATGTAGAATTATAAGCATAATTCATCGTAAGAATTTGAGAATTGCATGGCAACCCATGTCTGGAAATGTTAGTACAACTATGGCAACAACTGGCTGTTCATTTTAATTTGAAACGGTACTTTTATTTTTCAGCTTAATTTTATATTCTGAAGTAATTATTATCGATAAGTGCTAATAATGCTATAAGTATTTCTATTATGACTAGTAAATAAAATCTATATTTCATTTTCTAGTATTTGCTGTCGAATTAGACGCAGGAATGCTGACTAGTCGCAATTTATTAATTTATGGGTCAACTTGGTGAGTTGACAAGATAATCTCCACATCGCCAAATTATTACGATAAAATAGTTATTTCTTGGACTATTTGAATCCAATTTTTGACAATAATTACTAGAAAAAAAATTAAGATAAATTAGATAAATAAAAGTACCTTTTTAAATGTGCATGAACAGGCTGTGAGAGGGAAGTGACTCTAGCGGCTTACAGTGACAATTTCAGTCATGGGTTGCTATGTAATTCTGTATTCTTACAATGTTCCCTATCTCCTATCTAAGGTAATCGTTGTTCAGAATCATCATGTGTTTGTTATTGGTTAAATATATTAACCATTGCGTTTATAATCCCTTCTCTTTAGTACTTTTTTTAACTCACTAACATCGAGTAGAAAAAGAACTTTTCAAATTCTACAGACCTTAATATACAATTCGAATAAGCTTAGCTTACAGTTGCAGTTTGATAAGGCCATCAATGAAGCTTACAGTTTGATAAGACAGTTTCAATTTTTATCAAAAATTTAAAACATAAAATTTGTCTTTGTTTTTTTCAAATTAATAAAAACATGCTTTTCTTTCTTCAAAATTAGTATTTGAAACTTGTATATTTAAATTGCATGTATTAATAACGAAAATAACTTTAAAGGTATAATTAAACTATTGTTAAGCTATTATTTTCACTGCACAGTTTCATTTTTTAAAAAAGTAATTTGAAATTTTTGTGTGGCAAATTTTTACCATATAATAAGCCAAATACTGTTTGAGCTCTACAAAATTAATATATATGCACAAATCACATAAAATATGTTTTCTTTAAGTTAGAAAAAAATCATGTTTGAACATTTCTTCTACTTTTATATGGACACTTTTCAATAAGTGGGAACAAAAACGTAAACTAAAGCTAATTTTGAATTCTACTGAAACCTGTGTTCTATTTACTAAATATTCACCACTTATACCATATCTATTTACATTAAAAAAATTACACGCAAAATAATAGCTTTTTCTAAAAAATTTTTATCGAAATCAAATAATATGAAACAACAAATTTATGGAAAAACTATTGACGTTTCAATCGTTTCGTGATTTGGACTGTTTTCTATTTTTTTGTTTAAGAAAATGGTATTTTTTTGCTAAAAGATTTCATAAAAACAAAAGAAAATACTTAAAATTATTTTAAGGATAAATAAATTAGTTTAAAAAGTACTTACTTAATCTATTTTCTGGCGTTGCTTCGATAGTTACGTTAGGACATGCATCAAAACACTCGAATAATTTTCTGAAAATCAACTACACAGTAAAATACAGCATATGTAGTGCTCTTGTAAAGTACTCTGGTATAGTTCGTTCACCAGAAGTTGAGACTTGGCTCCACCTCCTGGGACGCAGAGTTCATTTCAGCGTGGGAGTTAGAAGAGAAACATCTCCGTTGTTAAAATTACGACAACCCTTAATTTGCGCCAAACACAAAAAGTGAATTCTTTTTCAGTCATTACTTTGCTTTATCATCTGCTATTATACCTTTTGTTACACTAGCTAATTAAATATAGTTTAAATTTAAAAACTGTTGTTCTCCCAGCGAAATGGCTCATAAAGAACAAACTATTCACTCAAAAGAAAGAAATATCATAAGAAATGGTGCAAAATATAATCAAATTTATGAAATATTTATTGTTAAAAAAATGCACATAAAGTTTGCGAAATAAATATTTTTGCCAAACGATCGCCAAATAGCAACATTGTTCAAGTTTGCTCACAACCTTCTCCCAAAAATAGCGAAATAGTATCGTCGCATACCACGTGATGAAGGCGGAGCCAAGTGCCAACTCCTGGTGAACGAGCTATACTTAACTTTTCCTAAAGTTTAAGGAAACGCTTTCTCATATGGTTAAATCCTCTGTTTTAACATCTTTCTCTTTTTTTTAAAAAATATCTAAGTGCTCTTTTTTTTGGATCGACAATTTATGCTTAACAAGAAATATAATCCTGGTGGCAAGCGTATAAGCTTGGCAAGCTTTTCAGTTGTAGTTTTGTTTCAAGATTTCGAATGTCTTTCTCAAGAGTTAGTTTATATTTTCTGGACTCTATAATGTGGCCAAGATAGGGCGACCGAGAAATTTTTGGAATTTAATGCCAATCCAAGTTTTTTCCACGGATGTAGTGGGGCCAGAACTCACCGGTACGACGTTCTGAGACTTTAAATCGTTTTCTTAAGAATGCTTGTCGAAAATGAAGTGAAAACAGAATATACATTAAGGATCGTAAAAAGTATTTAAGCGAGGAAAAACACTTAAAAACTTATTGAATTTTAACGAATCATTATTCGGGATTTAGAACAAACATTTCAGTTTTATTATTAGGAATTTTAAATGCGCTTTTAATAAACGCTGTTCAACTCTTTCTCTTCCTATATAGTGATTCATAGACTTTCGATTGCATTTGGAAATCCTCCCAGTTTATATTTTACTTTGAGACCCAAAATATGTTACTTAATTGTGTACAGGAATTCTAAAAGTACATGTTAAGGGTAGTCATTACCGAGCATCGTGAGCATCTGGTTTTGTGGAAATTTGTAAATTTATAATCCAGTTATAGATTTAATTGCTTTCTAGAGTTATCCTCAGTATTTGATAGAAAGCTAACAAGATTTAAACTTAAATTTATCTTTCGTCTGCTTCCATCGATTCCCGGTAAGATGCATTTTGGGAAAGAGTTTTTATCACTACAATACTGTCTTTTTCCAATTTGGCAAACGCTTTCTCTAGCTGTTGTTAGGAGATTGGAAAATCAAGAGAAAACACTGCATTATCAACGAGTTATGCCCTAGAAAATGTTTTCAATTTATTTAAGGCGTTATTCATTACTCATTGACAAAAAAGCGTTATTCATTATCTTAAAAATCTTTAAGTCGATTAAATCAGTAAGGCTTGAGTTTGAATCGGTATTGAACCTAAACCCAGATAGAAAAATAAGGTTTATTTTCAGCCGGAAAAAACCTTTCAATATAAACCTAAAAAGGTTTGTTTTGCGGTTTGCGTGTAAACCTTCCAACCTTAAAACGAGATATGTGACAATCTGCTCTATTCTACGCAGATTACCCTAATCCAAAACCTTGGAAAGCAATCTTCTATATAAGAACCTTAAATCGAGGTTGACATAGGGTTTTGAAGCGTGAAAAAATCCTTTAATAAAGCTAGTCTCAAGGTGAAAATAATGTTAAATCTAATTAATTAGATGGTTTCCCAAAGCCTTTTATGCTCAGCTAAAATCCACCTTGTCATGAAATTTTAATGGACAATGCAATTTGATCCTATTGCTAGTGTGACGTCAGCTTAAACGTCATTATGGACCTAAGTGACAATTCTTTTTAAAAGAGCAAAATAATTTTTAATCCTTTTAGGATTTTTGCTTTATTTGAAAAAAGGCTTTTAGTACAAACATTTTCGAGACAATAAAAAGAAAATTGCTTACTGGAAAAGCTTTTTGAATGATGTGTACTCTCTTCATGGGGATTAGCCATTTCAATTCTAGCAATGAGTGAAATGTGAACAAAAACGTTGAAGAGATAATGCCACCGAAGAACATGAATGAATGGCAGCAATTTTGTCCAAAAAAGACGAAACAAAATGGCACAGGTTTAATATGGGGTAAGACCCTTTTTTATTGCAATGCAAGTCTCACTAAAGAAGTTTATGAGGTTATTTAAAGGATATCTCAGTCTATTAATCTGAGAGAGGGTGTGGGTTTGCTGATGCTCGACCTTGAGCACCCCAGATATGATTCATAGTATTTAAGTCTAAAGAACCATCCTCCGGATATCTTTGGTTTTAAGGTAGTCATTGACAAACCTAGTCTTGGTGTTTTAAGAGTTGAATGTTGCGTGAGCACTTTTTGCAGATAATATGGGCTAATTTCGAAAACTTTATAAAGACAACAAAAAAGCATTCAGCTTATTTTTTAACCTTATATTTTACAAAAGTTTTTGTGAGAAATTTTTTTTTTTTTTACAAAATAAAGTACATGGATTATTAACACTAGATTGCCCAAGATTGTCATTTACACTAGATTGTCATTTTGACTGCTTTTCAACTGTTTTTTCATTTGCAAAAAATGTACAAATAATAATTCATAAATTATTTCTTTTTCAAATGAAGTAAATTTTTTTATTGTTAATATTTATTAATCACTTGTTATGTAACTGTAAATAATATAAAAATATTAAAAATTAATTAAACAAATTTCTTTACACATTAGTTATTCTTTCACAATGCATTCATTTTGACTGCTTTTGGGCGATGTAGGTATATACTAAGTTCCAGTCTTTTAGTGTTAAAAATATGCAGATAGTTAAAGAGTTATTAAAAGTGGGCTAAATACTTTTAGATTTTTTTCTATAATTTTAAGAAAACAAAGCAAAAAAACCTTCAGAAAATTGTTCGATTACTTTCAGAAAAGAATTTTCCTCATTGTAACACACAACAGATCGATGTATCATCAACAATTCAATGCAAGAGCAAATAATGAACCTAAAAATAAAATGAGAGCAGCACTTTTAATATTTTACATTTTGTTTGTTCGATAAAAAAAAATTTTATTAAAAAAAGAAGCTAATTGTTTGGAAAGAAAATTGTACGGTGCTTAAAATACAGGATGTTTCAAAAATTTTCTTAAAAAAAGATTGTTGGGAAATGCACTGTGCATTTGGATTGCTGATTTTGTGCGTCGAAGAACGTTTTGGTGGAGAACGGGAGTGACAGCAGATGGCGATTGATTTTTGGCGATTGCGATAAAAGCCAACAATTATTTCTAATAATTAATACAATTTAATTATAATTTCATTTAATAAATTCTTACAGACCTAATTAAAAATAAATGAATATTAGTTCCATTTCTAATTTGAACAATTTGCTAGTTTTAAAATTAATTTTTAAGAATGCAGTCATGTCTCGATATTGACATAATTGCTGAAAGTAATAAGTAAACCTAATCACGAGATGAGAAAACGAGTTTGCTTTGCATTGTCTTGGTGATTTAGATTGTTCCCTATCAGCAATTAATCTAACAAACTCTATGAAGATCTGTGGTCAGGTGGACCTTAGGAATTTTACTTCACACAGTTTGTGTCATATGTTGAAATAAATTTTTAAAAACTCATTTTCTATTAATTTTAATTATTTTCTTAAATTTAAATATTCCTCATAAAGGGTTTTTGTTTTCATAAATAGTTCAAACTGTGGCAATTATTGGGTAGGTACTTTATTTACGTCTAACTAGAGCCGCGGTGTCGTAGTTGTTTCATCCTCGGGTCCAGGTTTTCATTTTCCCTCCCCATCGACTCATAATAGCCTCTTATGATTCTACTGCTTAGCTCGTAAACTAGCTTGGCGCGATTATCGCCTCTTTTACACCAAATGTTTATTACCGATGAAGCTTATAGAGTAAAATATATAGCGAGGAATAGCGTGACGCTCTTCCTCATATTTGGGAGGTGCGCTTGTAACCTTTTCAGTAATTTCTTGGGGGGGGGGGAAAGATTACAAGATCATGTACTTTGTTTGAGACTGAAAGGGGAACTAACAGTATTATGCTTTCAACAATCAAGAAGTTAGAGACATGCTTCTTTAAATTTTATTTTTAAAAATAATACTCTTTAAAAATAAAAGCTCGTTTTTTAATAGGAATTTCTTGTTTTTAATAACATAAGCATTCTTATTTATGGAATTTTTAATTTTAATAACATTATTTTTAAGTTTCAGAATATTCTTATTTTCAAAAATCTAAATTTTTTAAAACTATTATTTATTTTATTATTGGTTGAAGGAAATTATTATATTTTTTTTAAATATTGCTTTTTTATTTAAAGAAGATCAAATTTTTATTATTTTTTATAAAAAAATTCTCATTTTGTTGAATATTATTTATTTTTAAAAAATATTCTTTGTTTTAAAAATATTTAATTGTTTTTTAAAAACGTTATTTCTATTTAAAAACATTATTTTCTATATTTAAATTTTTCGTAAAAGAATTTTTTCATTTTAAAATATAATTTATTTTTTAAAACTATTACTTGTTTGGAAATTATAATTACATGGTACATTTATCAGTAAAAATTTTTATTTTTTAAATCTTATTTTACTCTTCCTGTTAGCGATTTTTCAAGTAAATTTTATTCAAGCATTTATTATAGATTACCTCTTTTAATATTAATTAATATTTTATATTAATATTTTTGAAATATTAATATATATATATCTTAATATTTTTAAAAACTAATATCTTTATTTATATCGAAACATAGCTAAATTAAGTTACTAAATTTAAAAAAAATTGTGGTTAAATATTTAAACTTTTAATCAAATTAGACTTCGAGTTTTCTACACATGGGATGTCAAAAACTGTGCCGTGAATACCTCTTGATCTAAGGGTTATAAAAACATGGTTAAAATTGAAAATATTTTTCAAATTAAGTTAGTATCGTATAATAGTTATGATTGCGTGACTTGTTTCAGTAAGTTTTCAGAAAAGTAACTTTTTCAAACCTAGTTTTAATGCTTAAACCTAAAATTAGAAAAATGATCTTTACTTTTATACAATAGTCTGTAAAAAAAGTTTTTTTTTTTTAAAAAAAAGAGAGGGGAAAAGAAACTAGAGCCGCGGTGCTTTTGGTGAAGGTTTGGGAAACATCCCTGAGGATGATTTGAAGACATGTCATCAAAATATGTGAAGCCACTTCTTCAATTTAGACATATATCTGAAGGGGAAGGAAGTTTTATCCAGATCTTTGTACCCATGGTACTGCCCAGCTACCGACCACAAGACTTTCGATACTACAGATTTTACGAACACGTTCTCGGAAGTTCCTAGTGGAGTCGAGGATCAAATCCCGGCCCCTCCAGATACCGTAGTCCGATTCTATAACTTATGGGCTACCATGGCCCTTCCAATCATTGAGAAAGTTTAAAAGATGTCTCAAATCGGTTTGTATGCATGTTAAATCCATTCTTGAGTTCTAAGTTCAGAATCACAAGTTTTTGATTTTACAATCGAACGTTTACATGCTTTTCGCTTCTTAACTAATGCTCTTTCAGTAACTTCGATGTACGAACTTACAACCTTTTGTGTTATGGTCTAGTATTCAATAATAATTTGGTGAACTTCGTCTAACGTTAGAGTTCTACGATTGTGTGTTTAAAATGATTCAGTGACTTTGGCGCAAGAACTTATGGCATTTTCTAAAATATTTATAGTATCTGGGTTACACCGGCCACCTTGTTAAATTGTTCTATAACCCACTACTGCAGTCTTCGGTGCTCACTTGATCCGTTTTCATGAAGTCGCTATTTCATGACTATACGTTTACACTGGTCGATACGAGTTTCACATCCGGCTTTCACCGACCACAGTGCTGGCGTAAAATATCCTCAGTGCTGGACGAATCCTGGATCAGACTCCCTTTGCAGTTAGGCTAACCATGAAAGGTTTTCGTGAATTTCCTCCTTATGTAACGCAAATGCGGGTAAGTTCCATCAAAAAGTCCTCCATGAAGGCAAATTTCTCCCAATACTTAATCCAGGAGTTTTGTTATCTTCTGGATTGGATTCAAAATTACAAGGGCACGAACATTAGTGGTCGTAAACCCAAAAAATTGGGTTGGCTGCTCAACGATTTTTATAAAATAAAGTATACATTTACACTGTCTATGGAGTATTGTTTTTAGTGCTTTCTTATCTATATAAACTCGCGACTTTGCATTGATTTCATGCATGGATTAAGAAATATGTGCATCACGCTGTTGTAGTTGTTGTAGTTCAGTTACGATAGATCCATAGACATTATACTTCCACCAAACACTATGAAGCATGTAGGTAGGGGGAACCCCAACCTATCCTTAAGTTGGAGATTTTTTCTTTAACTTAAAAAGATCCACTCCTGGTATTGAAAATATCAATCTGCTTATGTATTTGTAATAATAAATAAAAGAAAGTAAACTCCATATTCATTTCCTCCAAACACTATGAAGCATGTAGGTAGGGGGAACCCCAAATTATCCTTAAGCTGGAGATTTTTTTCTTTAACTTAAAAAGGTCCACTCTTGGTACTGAAAATATCAATCTGCTTATGTATTTGCAATAATAAATAAAAGAAACTCCGTATTCATTATGTATATCTTTATAGATTCATATGTTAATATATATGCCTGTGAGCTCAAATAGCCTCGTCTAAATTTTATAAACACTAATAACACGATGCAAAACAACAAAAATTACAGAAAGGTATCGCCAAGAAATTATGAAAAAATATTTGCAGGGTTACGATGAGAATCGGTTTTTCTGCATTCCCTTTTCAGCAAAAAGCAATAGTCGTTGTTCATGGATGTCTAATTTCAAAATAATATTGGCAGTATTCAAAATACAGAGAGGTCGTAAGTTTGATTAGCGGTGGAATCTAGGATGCATTTTCTTTTTCCTTCTGTAACTTGTTGATCCTGTTCTTAGCTTTGACAAACACTTTCAGACATGCTTGCGTATTGATGTATAAATGTGATATTAGGGGCATTAATGTGTTATTTCTTTATGTATTCATTCACACACACATTAAATTGAATGCTTAACGGAAGGAAAGGCTTACAAATCCCGGCTAATTTGATCAACAAATAGTATAAATTAGTGAAAGACAGATCAAAGACACAACTAGGGTTACAGTGGGATTCGAACCCACTAACTACGAAGCTCCATAGAGTCAGAAAAATGTTAATAAATTTATTAATGTTGTTGTTGTTGTAGTTCATTTACGTCGCACTAGAGCTGCATAATGGGCTATTGGCGACGGTGTGGGAAACATCCCTGAGGATGATCCGAAGACATGCCATCACAATTTTAATCCTCTGCTTCGGTAGCCCGACGACCTACACGCGAAGTCGAGCACTTTACGGTAGAACAGTTTATTGAGAACCAATGCTGTACACTCTCGTTCCCTACGCAAACTGAACCACGTTGTCACCCACCCTCATACCGACCGCAGTCAGTGATGCTTGACCTCAATGATCTGCTGGGAACCATGTCTAAACGATCAGCCCGCTGCTGGACATAAATTTATCTATGTATTTTGTTGGTACATATATATATATATATATGCAGAATCAATTGCATAAGTACGGCATATAGTTTTTGTCCAGTAGAAAAACAGCACGAGGATAAATTCAAGGTAATGGCGGGATTTGAACCCTCTACCACCTCGCACCAAAGTATTTGTTGGACGATAACTGTCGGCTAGGGAATGGCCCCTAGTACTAAACTGCTATCTTTTCAAAGAAAAACTTGTCCCGCAGTGGATTGATCGTTAAGACACGGTTCCCAGCAGATCACCGAAGTCAAGCATCACTGGCTACGTTCAGTGTGCGGGTGGATGACCACTTGGATCAGCCTGCGTAGGAACCGAGGGTGTGCGGTATTGGTCCTCGTTAAACTGTTATACCGTAAAGTGCTCGACTTCACGTGCAGGTCGTCGGGCTACCGAAGTGGGGGTGCCATCCCCTCTGCAGAGGATCAAAATTGCGATGGCATGTCTTCGGATCATCCTCAGGGATGTTTTCCAGACCGTTGCCAAGAGCCCATTGTGCAGCTCTAGTGCGACGTAAATGAACAACAACAGCAACAACAAATCAAAGAAAAACTTTGGAGCCTCCATGGACGAGCGGCATCACTCGCCAAATGCTGTGCAAAGCGTGGAGGTAGTGGATTCGAATCCCACTCTGGAAGTATCTTCGTGCTGTCCTTCTTATTATGCTATCTGTCCTTCTATTTGACAAAGGTTTATAAGCCTAAATTGAGAGCACAAGCCTGCAAATGTAAGTAATTCCAATAAACCTAATAGATAAAAAAAAATTGTCGCCTCTTCTGTCCTTCTAACTAGTTTAACATATGGGAACATTAAGCAATACTGCACGTAGTTTTGTCAACGTAGACTTAGTTCAGTTTCGTTTAAATTTGCTTCAAAAAATTGAAATGATTTAAAGCTTTATGAAACTAACTTTTAAGATGAAAGTAAAATTAAGTATATTTGTAGCGTTTGCTTTTATAATTGCTTTGATTATTCATGAGGACCATGCGGGTGTTGTTTTAAAAAAATTTAAACCAAGTCGGACTTTATCAACGGAAACAAAACCTAAAGTAGATTCAACTAAAAAAGCTTCAAACCATCAAATAATGGATAAAGATCAGAAGAAAACCACGACAGAAGCAAATAGGGAGGTATCATCTATTAAAAATTCTACTAGTTTTAACAATGAAACAGTTGTGACATTGGAAACTATTAGTAAAGATAAACTCTTGAAGTCATCTGTTATTTATGAGATAACAGAAAACACAGTTTTAAATTCGAACACGTCTAAATCATCAAGGAGCTTGTCAGTCGAAAATGGTGTCAACAGAAATAACTCAAACTGTTCAAAATCTTTGCTTTCTTCAAGCGAAAAAGACCAGAATTGTTCAACTACACATTTCGCTTCAATTTCAAATATTTCTGCAGAGATAAATAAAACCAAAGAAAATTCAAATTCTGATACTCTTGTTTCCTGTAAGTATTTTAATAACATTTTAAATATTATTTGCCAATAATTTGAATTTAAATCAATAGCAGAGATTGCCAAAAACTCTGTACCAAAATTAACTAAAATCTGCTTTTTTTTTTTTTTAAGTATCACATTTGAATTTTTACTTGCTTCAACAATATTTCAATTTGAACTATTATCTCTTTAATTTTATTAAGTCCAGAAATCCACGGCTATGCATAACTTATTCCAACTGATAAAAATATTTAAAAATAAAAGTTTCGTCTGACTCTAGAACTAGTTGGCACTATAACTTTCTATCTCAGTAACAATTTGGAAATATGTGATTTTATTGGTACCGTTGTGAAAGGTTTTTAAAAACTTCTAACTTCCTGTGTAAAAAATAATACATTTCTAGAATACAATATTATTAGCACAACATTAAAATCATGAATCTATAAATAGCCGAAGTGGCAGATTCATGTTTTCTGCCAGCTATACGTAAACTTTATGTACAGTGCGCAAACTAAAAAAAAACGGACCACCCTTATAACTGCTGATCTAATGATCGGATCGTTCAAGAACTCAATTTCAATGGTTCAAGGGGGTGACCTGAAATATATTAATTAGTGCAGGCGATGTTTCAAATTACAAAATCAGACACAAAAACGTACTTTCTCTGAATAAACATATCTTTTTTTTTTCAGATTTCTGACTCCCAAAATATAGGGGCAGCCGCAATCTGGGAAAAACTGGTCAGGATCCAAAGTTTGGACCCTTTAATGTTAATTTTACTTATTTTGCCATATCTCAAATTTGTAAGCGAATTGAAAATTTTTTGCATGCAATTATGAAATTCGTTCATAATTCCATGCAAAATATAACTTTCAGTAAAATTATTTTTCATTATTATATTTGCCTAACAGTCTAAAACATTTTAAATTATAAGGTATACAATTTTTCGCATATTTTTTTTATAAAGAATACAATTTCAAATGGCAAAATACGAAATATGAGCGAAATCGGTCGAATAGTTTCTGAGAAATCAAATTTTGAAAAAGTCTTACTTTTAAAATTCAATTTTTGAGGAACTATTCGATCGAATTTGTTCAAATTTTGCACTTCGCCTTGTAAAAATACATTCCTTAAAATTATGTAAAAAATTGTATGAAATTCAAAATTTTTTGACTATTAATAAAATAAGTAATAAAATGAAGTTATGAAAAATAGTAAATACTCACAAAAATCTGCTTTTGCATGGAATTATCTTTAGCTTAATGAAATTTATAATTGTATGAAGAAAAAAAAAGTTTTTTAATTGACTTAAAAAATTTTCCGAGATATGGTGAAATACAACTAAGACTAAAATATAAGAGTCTAAACAATTTTCGTTTTAGGTGAGGCAAAAATGAAATTGATTCCTCCTTTTCTCAGTCCACTTGAAAAATGTGATTTTGAAAAAATTTCTTTAGTTCTGTGGTGGTAAATTTTGCTTGTAGGAATTAATAAAGGATTAAAACTTTGCTTCCTCCAAAGAAAAGCAACAATTAAAATATTCAAGCTAAGTGAAAAATATTCGAAATTTTGATTGCAAATTTTGTTTCTCTTGAACGAAATCGAGTTAGTAAAATGAAACTAAAAGAAAATTTTTTCAATTGTTTGGGCGCTTCAGGATGAGGAAAATAAAAATACAATTATCTTAAATAGCTATAGTTCCAAACATAAAAAAACTGCCAAAGATAACGTAATTTTTTTATTTTATTAAAGGTCAGAGAAATTTTAAATTGTAATGTATACAAATTAATACCATTTTAAGTATGTAATTTAAATGAACGAAATTTGAGGGAAAGGAGTTGAATAGTTTCTAAGTCATACAATTTCAAATCTAAGCATCTTTATTGTGCAGTGAGCAAAAAAATAAACGGACCACCCTGAATAACTCTTGATCTAATAATCGGATCTTCTCATACTAGGACTTAATATTTCGAGGAAGTGACCTCAAATGTGCTAATCAGTAAGTGCACACGATAGTTTAAGTTACCAAATCAGCCATATCATAGAGAGAAAGTACTTCTCTTAATAAACATACCTTTTTTTTCGAGGGATTCAGATTTGACCCCTGAAATATAGAGAGTAGCCTCAATTTTGGAAATATGGTCCTATTGTTTGCGTCAGGAGAGTGGACCAAAGTTTGACCCTCTAATGTTAATTTTACTTTAAGGTTTTAATTTAATTGAAAAAAATGTGTACAAAATTATAAAATTCGTTCATCCAAAGATAATTCCTTGCAAAATATTACTTATAATAATTATAAATTTTTATTATTTTATTATATAATAGTCGAAAAGTTTCAGATTGTAAGGTATTAAATTTTCAATACCCTTTCAAAGAATGTAATTATATAGGGCAAAATACAAAATTTGAGTGAAATCGGTCAAATAGTTCCTGAAAAATCGAATTTTAAAAATATGACTTTTTCGAAATTCAATTTCTCAAACTATTAGACTGATATCGCATTAAGTGGTTCAACATTAAAAGTAAAATTAACATTAAGGGATTCAAACTTGGGACCCCTCCTAACCAAACTATATGGATCATATTTCCCACACTGCGGCTACCCCCTATATTTTAGGGATCAGAAATTCAAATCTGCAGAATTTTTTTATTTATTCAGAGGTGGACACTTTATTTACGTCGCACTAGAGCTGCACAATAGGTTATTGGCTATGGCAACTATATATTTTTTTCTTCCTATCCAATATGTATTTCTTCAGATATTTGACCATTCTAAGATTTTTAAGATACCTTGTCCAGGTTTCAAGTATTTTGAAGCTAGAATTCTGTTGCTTAACAGCTTGGAATCTCATGATAAGTTACAAATTTTTAAGACATTGTGCTTCAATTTAATAAATTTAAACTTTCGTTTTCAGATGAGAAATTTTCAAGTGATTCTGCTGTGTCACAGAAAGAAAAAGGTCAACTTGAAACAGTTTCCGATAATCATCCGGCAGAATTGCCTAGAAAAGAAATTAAAATAAATATAGCATTGAAACAGCCGTCAAAGAATAACATTCAATCTCTTAATGCCTCTCAACCAACTGTTTCTGGTCATCTAAGCAACGCTAACTTACGAGACTTAGAAATTATCTCCAAAGATAGCTCTGCTATTCAATTAGTTACTGAATCGGAAACATTACAAAAAGAGGGTGATAATTCAGACTCTGAAAATATATTAATAAACGAAACTCTTAAGGTTCATAAATCTATTTCGGATGGGTTGGAGTTTTCGGCACATTCTGAAGTCACTAAAAATGATAGTTCTATCATGAAAATAAGTAATGAATCTGAACTATTACAAGAGAAGGATGATAGTTCTGACTCAGAAAATACGTTAGCAAACAAAACTCTTCTTAATCAAACTGGCCATGAATCTACTGCTTCTGTTGGTTTAGGTTTTTTGGCACATTCTGAAGTTTCAAGAAATGATAGTTCTGTTACGCAATTAGTTAATGAACCCAAAACATTGCAAAAAGATGATAATTCTGTTACGCAAATAGTTAATGAATCTGAAACATTGCAAAAAGATGATAGTTCTATATCTGAAAATGTATCAACAAACGAAACTCAAACTGGTCTTGAATCTATTGTTTCAGCTGGTTTAGATTTTTTGGCACAATCTGAAGTTGCAAAAAATGCCGCTGTAGCTATGGAAATTTTCAATCTTTCTGATTCTTCTCTAACAGATCACATAATTGATGACAGTGTGATCGATTTAGTGCTGTCAGCACAGAATAAGTTAGACGCAGAAACAGCATCCAGTGAGATAGAAGATATTAAAAATGATTTGATCCCCAACAATGAAATAAATGAATCTCATGTCAACACTGATGAAACAGAAAGTGATATAAATTTGCTTCCAATCGACAAAAAAAAGTGTCCCACTCCAGGAATCTGTGTTTTTTGGTTCATGGCTCGAAACGCCTGTACTAATGATGGCGAATGCTTGGGTTCGAAAATTTGTTGTAGAGTTAGGTGTTCCAAAAAGTGTATAGATGTTTAGAATACCTCTGTTTTGACTAAAAATGTGTAAGTTTAAAATTTTTAAATGTTATTTTTTGTGCATACGCTTTTTAAATGGAATTTAAATAAAGTTTATAGATTTCATTAATGTAATTTTTTCATAACTGATAGATCTTAAAAGATATGTTGCGCTTTCCATCTTATTTCTAATCACTAAAGAGTGTATAAAAAGATTCAATGCACTAAAATTCTATTGAAGTTAATTTGTTTAGTGCAACGTTTGAGAATCCTAAGTTTAACTCAATGCTTTAAAAATTGTTGTCTGACAGACTTGTCGAGATAGGAGTTTCAAAGATCTGAACAAAAATGTGCCTCAAGTGCTTTAGGATTATTTTCAACTGAAATATAAATTATGATCCATTTTATGAGCACTTTTCAGTTCAATACAAATTAGCTATTAGAGCACTAGTGTATTGCTGGTATGCGTTAGGGCCATCATTTCATGCGCACGATCTTTATAAGATATATCTTAACATACTTGCTGATAAAGTGCAGAGAACTAAATTAAAGATATTTCACCCTGAATAACTTTTGTTCTAATGACGGGATTTTTGCAGTGAAATAAACCTTTAATGGTTCAAAGGTTAAATTAAATATGATAATTTGTGCTGGTGATAATTTAAGATACGTAATCTGACACAAGAACTTACATTCTATTTCTAGTAATTGGATTTTCACGTGAAAAGTTCTAATCTTTATGGGAGATGTAAACTTTAGATATGCTAATTAGTAACTATTAAGTTTCAAATTCAGACACACAAAAATGTTTTCTCTCTGAATAAAGATACTGTTAATTTTTTCTGGCGGGTTCGGATTTTAGACCTTCAAAATATTGGCGTAACCACTAAATATGGTTTCAAGGGTTTAGTCAGGACGGTGATTGAAAGTTTGGACTTTTAATCTTTGTTTTTTCCCTCTTATTTTGCCATTTGGCATTTTTATTATGAGAATCGTGTGAGAAGTCTGCTCATAATTATGAAATTAGTTTACCCAAGGATTATTCAATGTAAGAAGCAATTTTAATAATTTTTTGTTTGCTTTTCTTACTGTAAATTGCTACTTATTTATCAAATTAATGAGAAATACTTTTAACAATAATAAATAATACCAAACTGTTATACTGTAAAGGATTGCTTTGAGGAAAATAATGAAGAGTTTGCTTTTATTTCAGCAATATTTAAATTTCATTGAATATTTGCGGGATAAAATTCCGTCATCAAGATTCAGTCAATCCTCTTTTTGAGCATGGTTTGAGATGCTACGAAAATGTGAAGAGAACCCAAAGACAGTGGCTAGACAAGATATTGAGGTCATAATAAAATTCCACTCTGTACATATGCGATAAATCCGATGATTTTGCATAAACAGCACTAAATTTAGCAAATGTGAGAATTTGGCTGATATGTGATAAATAGTAATTTTTTCAAATGTGATATTTTTACCACATTAAATTAGACTTTAAAAAATTTGTTTATTGACTTTTCTTTCAAATTTTGTATTCTATATTTGTTTATAACTTTTGAATAAACTCTTGTTGAAGAAACTTTTTTCAAACTGTCAAAGCGCAGTTTCCATTTTTTTTTCTTTTTTTGCTGAAACAGTTTTTTTTAAAGTAGACGTTGTTTCACTATAAGACATGGAAGGAGCTTCGTGCAACAACGTGCTAGCTACCAAATAAAACTGTCACGAAAAATTTCACCATAAGCAGGCACTCTTTCCATCTAGGTTGGCTCCACTCACTACAATGCCAAAGGTCCCCTAACGTGTTTAGTTAGTTTGTAACTAATTTCAAAGTGATGTGAACTAACAGTAAGTAATCAATCTTTAAACCAGGGCACAGCTCAAAATGCATATTTACGAAAATCGATCCAGATTAATGGGAAAACTCTTTTCTTCGTCTTAAACAAAAATTCGTGTTAAGCATTTTCGCCTTAAAAATGTTAAGATAAATACGTTTTCGCCTTAAAGATATGAAATATTATTTATTTTTCATTTTTTTTATCTATAACTCTACTTTCAATCTGTTTCGTATTCCTCATTTCTATCTGGTGAATCTTGAGTATGAGTGCCTATTCTTCAGCCCTCGAAGTATGTCTACGTTTTTCACTGTCTAATTTTTGAAGTAAATTAAGTTTTTAATTTTTCAAGTAATTATGAAAGTATTTATAAATTCCGTGAAAAGACGTTTGTTAGTCTCAAATTTTTTTTTATTTTTTAGATCTAAGTTTCATTTTAAAATTTTATGAAACGATTTTTATTCCGTTGTTTCATTCGAGCTTAGTTTCCCTTAGGAAAATTCGCCATAGGTTTGCCATAAAAAATGCCATAGGATATTCCTATGGGGTTTTGCCTATGGTAAAACTTTGCCATATACGTATGGCAAAATTTTGCCTTACATGCATGGCAAAATTTTGCCATAGGCAAAACCCCATAGGAATATCCTATGGCATTTTTTTATATGGCATATTTTTGCCATACATGTATGGCAAAATTTTGCCATACGTGTATCGCAAAATTTTACCATAGGCAAAACCCCATAGGAATATCCTATGGCATTTTTTTATATGGCAAATTTTTGCCATAAAACTAAGATGTGCCACATCTTATGAAGAAGCATTTTTCCAGGGGCTATGGTACACCTTTGCCATACAGCTATAGCAACATTTCTCGTTGATATTTTACCATACATCAAAAAATAATTACAAGAATCTTTCGCAATGGATGTTAAAAATGCAAAACTTAAAAATTGTAGAATAAATATATACACAGAAAGCTTTTTTTTAAAATTTCCTTGATAAGCTTCCCCTGTTTCACTTGCAGAATCCTTTCTGAATGCTGTTCTTATTCAAATAAATTTTAAACAGTAAATACGAACCGTTAGAAAATGGGTCCGGTGGTCGGAACGAGTGGGGAAAATATTGGTTATGTTGATTAGGAACAATATATATTGAGTACAATCAACCAATATTTGTTAAAGCTGTAAAAAACAAGAAAATAGAAAGTGGATCTGGAGGTCGGAGTGAGTATAAAAAACGTTAATTTAATTGATTGGTATCATAATTAGTTGGATAAGCGTCAGATATTAGAGGAACCTAAAAGAAAGCGAAGTAAAATAATGGTTCGATGGTCGGAGCGAGTACGAAAATTTTTTAAATTTTGATATGTGATACTAAGCAAACTCAGAAAATTTATGTTGTTGTATTAAGCACAGTTAGAAAAGAGAACGCAATATAGAAACATTGGTAAATACAAATCATGTTTAAGACATGATTAAAATTGGAAAAATTAATAATTGCTATTGACAAATTGACACTTGGTCAGGGATAGTAAATAAAAATTAATTGGATATAGGAAATCGCTATGACGAAAAAGTTGTACACTTAAGGAAAGATTAAATTGTTAAAAGCATTTTTGGTAACAGCTGCAGATGATATGGCCAGGGACTGTCCCATTGATGATATTGAAGCAAAATAATTGTCAACCAGTAATCCAGCAAATCTAGTTAAGTGATGACCCTAAGCTATGTATAAATATGAAACAGAACATTGTACCAGTATATGTGGATACTTTAGAAATATTAGTTGTAAGATAGTAAAACGCAGAGACATGATAAAGAACAATTTAATAGCAAGCAAAAATTAAACACAAAATAAAAATATAAAGCTCTAACATGTGTAAGATAATGTAAAAATGCATTGCAGGAAGCTAAGTGGAATTAAAATAAAAAACTAATGAGAATGTAAATACTGACTTTGATATTGATATATGAGATACCGATAATAAAAGTTCCAGACAGCCGGAAATTAAAAACTTAATAAATTCAGATAGATAATCGCATAGGCGTTTGCAATAAAATGTTTTTGACCAAGAATGAGATCGAAAAAATATTAAAATAAATAGCCTAAGTTAGCGAAAGATTCCACATGTAGTGGATGACACGTTAATATGGTGGTCTGATACTCTAAGCCTAAATCAATGGAACATCGGATTTCAAACACTCAAAAGTGGAAAAATTGGCCACCCGGAGGCCGGAAAAGACTCACCAGGAATGCCTTGTGGGATTACATGGTGAATTTAATTAACTTCGGGGTGAAAAAATGGATATTTCTTTCTTTTCGAAGATGTTTTTGAGGACTCCATAGGAGATGTTGTTTCGTTGGTGGGGATCTATATCAGCTTTTCCTTATGGTATACTGCCATACAAATCTTTATGGTTACCATTAGCCTATGGTATACTGCCATACAAATTTCTATGTTTGCCATAGGCCAATGGTACGTGCCATTAAAATCCTTATGGTTACCATTGGCCTATGGTATACAGCCATACAAATCTTTATGGTAACCATTGGCCTATGGTATACTGCCATACTAATTTTTATGGTTGCCATAGGAGAATAGTGACGTGCCATATAAATGCCATACAGGCCTCTATGGTTACCATTGGCCTATGGTACATTGCCATACAAATTTCTATGGTAGCCATAGGCTTATGGGGTTGTGCCATACAAATTTCTTTGGTAACCATAGGAGTATGGTATCTTGCCATACGAATTTCTATGGTAGCCATAGGCTTATGGGGCTGTGCCATACAAATCTCTATGGTAGCCATAGGCGTATGGTATCTTGCCATACAAATTTCTATGGTAGCCATAGGTTGCCATAGATTACCATAGGCTTCTCTATGGCAAATTTTCCTAAGGGTTGTAGCAGCATATCTTACTTAGACTTTATTTCTGAAATTTTTTTCTCAAAATTTACTAAAACAGTGAAGCGGGAGGTGGTGAACGAAAAAGTCTGTTATGTTATTGATTTTTTTCATATATGTTTCGTCTTCTCATACTTTATACAGGTGCTGGACAAAATAATGGAAACACATCTATGTTAATACATTTCTTTCTGTTTCTCAAGAAATACTTGAAGAATCCATTTGTAACTTCACTAGCGTTTACATCATGCGATTTCTCATGCATATTAATGAAGTTTAAAGCTCTTAGAAATTTGAGGGACCAACAATAAATTACAAGCAGAAAATAGTGCTTTTAGATATTCTAAGTCTCTAAGCTAAAACATGTAGCAATGAATTTGTAACTAGCAAAAATTATTTCGGTTATTACATGCAATTATGGAGCAAAATTTCGTTATCTTAGCTTAAATATTTATGGAGATAAGCACATTTTTATACGGAAAAAAAACTAATTTTTTTCTTAGGTTTTTTGCTGATATTCAATTAAACAATATTTACGGATCAATTTAAAAAAATTACAATGAAATATATAAGTAATTAGAATAGATTTTTCATATTGCGCATTCGCCAAAAAAATTTACCATTTTTTATCATAATTTTGTAGTGAATCGTATTTGGCACCTAATGAAAAAAGTCCGATTTGAATATCTAAAAAATTTAAAGAGTTCCAATAAATTTTCTAAATAGTTTTTGCACTTTTTAGAAGAAAGCTAAAAATGATACAAATTCTTCTACAAATATTATTTTGTATCACAAGACAAAATAAAATAATAAATTATAATACCTTACAATAAGCGCTCATACGCCTAAATATGATTGTATCAGGAAAAAAAGCAAGCGAAAAAGCATATACTTTTCTGTGGGATGATCCCCAACAGTGCCGGTTCATTGTTAATAAATCTTGCTTAATAGTGCAAAATAAAATTTGTAAAAAATCCCTTGTTATTTGAGCTTTCTTTTAAAAAGCGCGAAAACTACTTAGAAAATTGCTTTGAACTTTTTAAATTATTCAAATCGGACTTTTTTTATTAGTTGCCAAATACGATTCACTACATAATTAAGAAAAAAATTAGTTTTCATCACGCATGCGCAGTACAAAAGAATTACTTTAATTACTCCTATCTTGGACAGTTTTATAAAGATGTCCATATCTACACAAATATATAAGCTAGGCTTGCATAACTTTGTGAAATCATTGCATATAATAACCAAAATAATTGTTACAAGTTACAAATTTATAACTCCTTTCTTTCATAGGGTGCTCAAAAACACTTTTTACCGTTTGTAATTTATTGTCGATTCCTCAAACCTCTAAAAGCTTTAAACTTCTTTGGTATGCATGTATACAGAAATCGTGTGATCTAAACATTTCTAAAGTTATAAAATGATTCTTTAAGTATTTCTTGAGAAATATGAAAGTATAGAAGTGTTTCCATTATTTTGTCCACCCCCTGTACACGGTTGTCACATTGGTCGAACTTAATTTTCCTTCTTAGGAACATAACCTTCGGGATAATGGAGAAATATAATTATTTTATTTTTAAAAAGGAGAAACGTTGTTAACACAAATTGTAAAATATTTTATCTCCGAAAGCTATCGTCTTCAATAAACAGTCAATACTATAAGACCTTTTTTGTGGACATCAGACTGGAATGGTAAAAAAAGGGACGACAGCAAAGGAATGTCAAACTTACAGGGGATGCCTAAGTAGACGTGTTAATTTTTACGTGTGAGTAAGATGAATGAGATGTTTATAAGTATAAAACCAGTGTTTTGATATAAGAAAATGTTAGAACAGCAAATTGAAATTTATGGAAAAGTTTCAATGGATTGTTAATGGTTGCAGATGATATTATGTAATGCGCAATAATTTTTTTAAACTTTTGCACACTGGTTGAAATTTTTTAATTATCAATGAAGAGTTGAGTCGAACGATATACAAAGTTACCCTCTGAAAAGGCTCAAATTTTGTTTTTTCCAGATTCGCGCTGGTTGCAATCCGCTGTGATTTAATCATTTAACTTAATACCACCTTTAAAAAAGGCGCTTTTTAAAGGGCTTCCAGCTATTACTATACTTTCTGAAGCCCTGAAAAACTCCCTCATAGGTTACGAGTTTTCCAAAATCTTCCGATCCATCCAAAGGAGCATTAGAGGAGATCTTAAAATAAGATCTTTATTAGGAGAGAAGCTTTAATTTAACACTTTGTGCTTTTATTTTGTACTCAAAGAAAGAGCAGGCATATAATAGTATAGAGTTAAAACTTATAAAGCAACTTAGTCCACAGATCGTGGGTCATGTTTTACTTAAAACATGTCGAACGCAAATAGTTTTGGGGGACTGTCCTTCACCGTCGCTACGTGCTCTCACCTAGATTAATGCGTAGGGTTCAAAAATTGCTTAAAATTAAATATTAAATATAGAATTTTTAAAGTTGCAATGTAGTGAAAGAATATAGGTTTTTTCTCCACTTATTAGAGGAAAACCACAAGTCCTCCCTTGTATCATACAGTAACGGTTATTTATTAAATTACATAATACAACTTTGCACATTCCTTCTGATTATAATTAATAAAAAAATTATTAATGTAAACAAAGTATAAATTTTTTTTATTTGTAAAGAAAATTACATGGGTTATATTATTCTTTCTGATACGTTGTAAGGTAAATTGGTGAGGCTACTCAGTCTACGTGTTTGAAAAACACTGTTTTTGCAAAGGTAATTTTAAATTTTGGAATTAGTATGATCTATTTGTACGTTGGATACAAAATGTGTTTTCCTTTATTTCTGACATGCTTCGGGCCTAGTTTGATGCTTACATGTAAAAACAAAAGAAATTAAAATTTCCCAAATTTAAATTTAAATTATAATAATATTGATATTGGCAAGCGAGAGAACTTTTGGGAAGATAACTTCGGTCTTTTGTCCCGCAGTGGACAGATCGTTAAGACACTGTTCCCAGCAGATCACCGAAGTCAAGCATCACTGGCAGCAGTCAGTGTGCGGTTGGGTGACCACTTGGATCAGTCTGCGTAGGGACCGAGAGTGTGCGGTATTGGTCTTCGTTAAACTGTTCTACCGTAAAGTGCTCGACTTCGCGTGTAGGTCGTCGGGCTACCGAAGCAGAGGATTAAATTGTGATGGCATGTCTTCGGATCATCCTCAGGGATGTTTCCCAGACCGTCGCCAATAGCCCATTGTGCAGCTCTAGTGCGACGTAAATGAACTACGACAACGACTTCGGTCTTTCGTTATTTTCTATTTTTATTGTTCCTCTGTGTTATTGTTTGCATTCCCTGCCATTGGAAATAAAATTTAAAAAAATTAAAATCATGAAAATAAAATAAAATTCTTTTTAAAATTTCCCAGGGGTATTGCTCCTTAATTTTAAACTGCATTTTTTTAAATTAATAACAGGGCACGTTTTGAAAGGGGGTGGGGGACAATAATATTAATTGCAGCTAATTTTTATTTCTATTGATAATTATGTCATATGCATTAAATGTTCATTAAATAAGTAAGCAATTTTCTATTTAAGAAAGTTAAAAGCATAATAACTTTTCTTTTTGAATTTAAGGACATCATATTTTCTTCAAAAAATAACTTCTTCAAAAATTAATCCTAATTTTCATGTGTAACAAAATGGCTTCCTGTTCCAAAAATATTCTATAAAGTAAGAAATTAATTTAAATGTAAAAAAATTTATTTTGATAAGTTAAAAGTACTTACTCTATTTTCTGTAAAACTAATAACGCTGTTTTGATAACTGCATGCATCAATATATTAAATAACGTTTACAAAAAAATCTTTCACACAATAAAATATAATTTATTTAGTGCTGCCATTTGTTAAGGATATTATGAAATGATCAAACAATTAAAAATTTGTTCACTCATTTTAAAACATCTAAACTCTATTTATTGACTTATTTTGTGTTACATCGGCACAGTTAGCGTCATGACAGTCCAAAATTGGATCTTTGGATTAGAAAAAAAAAATTTCAAAATTTTTTGACATAAATTGTTGAAAAAATAAATTTAAAAACAATCGATGTAAATTCTTCTCACTAAAATGAATTATAAAGTTGTTATATTTTCTTGCCTCACTACATATCACCTAAATATTCTTATAAATAAATGAGCTGTAAAGTAAGAAACTATAATGTGACATGAGTAATCTTCTAATGAGGAGGAACTAGACAGTTAATATTTTCTTGTCGGTTCATCGATTAAATAAACAAGATTCTATTTGTTTCTTATTGCTTATTATTAAATAACAGACAATTATTTTTTAAAGTAAAAATGAGGTTTAAAGTTTATTTCAAAAATAATAAATATAGGACAAATACACATTTCTCTGATTCAAAACCTTTTTTGCTATCTAATTAACAAAGCATGCGCAGGAATAAATACTCCAGGAATTTCCGATTCTGTCATATTTCCCGAAATGTTTTTAGGTTTGTCAAATGATGGAAAATCAGGTTGATTAGGTAAACCAGGTATGCCAGGTATAGTCGGGTTATATCTCTCTGTGTTAGAAGAACTTTTAAGGGGCCTTAAGTCTCTCTTTCGAGGAATTGATGGTACACTAGGAATTGCTGGCCACGTTGGAAATTCGTCTGCACTTGGCATAGTTGGATTTTGTAACATCCCGCCTCCTGTTACATAACCGTTCATATCACTGGGAAAGGTGAACAATTCTCCGAATCCTGGAAACATAGTTGGAAATGTTATGCCAGTAGAAGGTTTAGGCGAGGGCTTATTTTCCTCTACACCAAGCAATCGACGGCCCCTTGACACTGAAGGCATGCTTGGTATGTTAGGCAGTTCTTTATTACCACCGTTAGGCATCGTTGGCATCCCTTCCATGTTCGGCATTGTTGGAATTCCTTCCATATTTGACCTTGTTGGCATACCTTCCATGTTTGGCATTGTAGGCATTCCTCCCATATCTGGCATTGTTGGCATTCCTTCCATATTTGGCCCTGTAGGCATACCTTCCATGTTTGGCATGGTTGGCATTCCTTCCATATTTGTGAACATATCATTCATTCCAGAAATGTTTGGATATGACGGATTCGATGGAATAGTTGGAATGTTAGGAATATTTGGCATCCCTCCTGTAGGAAGGCCTTCCATGCCACTAGGCAGGGTTGGAACTCCACCCATTCCTGGAAAAATGGGAGGATATGTAATACCTGCGGATGGCTTGGACGTGGATTGATTTTCTTCTATACTAAGTATTCGACGGCCCCTTGAAACTGAAGGCATGCTTGGAATTCCATTATTACCACCGCTGGGCATTGTTGGGATACCATTTACATTAGACATGTTACCCATACTTGGAAAAGTGGGCACTCCATTCATATTTGACATGTTACCAGCGCTGGGCATGGAGGGCATCCCTTCCATGTTTGGCATTGTTGGCATACCTTCCATGTTTGGCATTGTTGGCATTCCTTCCATATTTGGCATTGTTGGCATTCCTCCTATATTTGTGAACATATCATTCATTCCAGAAATATTAGGATATGATGGATTCGATGAAATAGTTGGCATGTTAGGAATATTTGGCATCCCTCCTGTAGGAAGGCCTTCCATGCCACTTGGTATGGTTGGAATTCCACCCATTCCTGGAAAAATGGGAGGATATGTAATACCAGCGGATGGTTTGGACGTAGATTGATTTTCTTCGACACTAAGTAATCGACGGCTCCTTGAAACTGAAGGCATGCTTGGCATTCCATTATTGCCACCGCTGGGCATTGTTGGGAAACCATTTACATTAGACATATTACCCATACTTGGAAAAGTGGGCACTCCATTCATATTTGACATGTTACCAGCGCTTGGCATTGTGGGCATCCCTTCCATGTTTGGCATTGTTGGCATTCCACCCATATTTGGTATTGTTGGCATCCCTTCCATGTTTTTCATTGTTGGCACTCCTTCCATGTTTTGCATTGTTGGAATACCGTTTACGTTAGACATATTACCCATACTGGGAAAAGTGGGCATGCCATTCATATTTGACATGTTACCAGCACTGGGCATAGTGGGCATCCCTTCCATGTTTGGCATTGTTGGCATACCTTCCACGTTTGGCATTGTTGGCACTCCTTCCATATTTGGCATTGTTGGCATTCCTCCCATATTTGTGAACATTCCAGAAATATTTGGATATGATGGATTCGATGAAATAGTTGGCATGTTAGGAATGTTTGGCATCCCTCCAGTAGGAAGGCCTTCATTGCCATTTGACATGGTTGGAATTCCACCCATTCCTGGAAAAATGGGAGGATATGTAATACCAGAGGATGGTTTGGACGTAGATTGATTTTCTTCGACACTAAGTAATCGACGGCCCCTTGAAACTGAAGGCATGCTTGGAATTCCATTATTGTCACCGCTGGGCATTGTCGGGAAACCATTTACATTAGACATATTACCCATACTTGGAAAAGTGGGCACTCCATTCATATTTGACATGTTACCAGCGCTTGGCATTGTGGGCATCCCTTCCATGTTTGGCATTGTTGGCATTCCACCCATATTTGGTATTGTTGGCATCCCTTCCATGTTTTGCATTGTTGGCATTCCTTCCATGTTTGGCATTGTTGGAATACCGTTTACGTTGGACATATTACCCATACTGGGAAAAGTGGGCATTCCATTTATATTTGACATGTTACTAGCACTGGGCATAGTGGGCATCCCTTCCATGCTTGGCATTGTTGGCATTCCTCCCATATTTGTGAACATATCATTCATTCCAGAAATATTTGGATATGACGGATTTGAGGAAATAGTTGGCATGTTAGGAATATTTGGCATCCCTCCAGTAGGAAGACCTTCCATGCCAGTAGGCAAGGTAATCCCACCCATTCCTGGAAAAAAGGGAGGATATGTCCTTCCAGCGGATGGTTTGGAAGTAGATTGATTTTCTTCTGCGCTGAGTAATCGACGACTCTTTGAAAAGGATCCCACGTCTCGAAATTCTTGCTTTCCAGACTCAATATTTGTTCCTAAAAATAAAATTAATTATGAAAGATATTTTTCGAAATTGTGTAAATATATAACAATAATGCTGAATGTTGTTCATTTAAATTGTTAATAATGGTGTGTTAAATAATGTTGTTTCTTTAAGTGGAAATAAAAACCCGAAAAAATATATATTAACATGGGAAGGCTTCTTGATAACTAAAATTCAAGCACAACCGTAAAGAATTTTCTTCATGTCCTCTTGGGAAACCAGAGTAGCTCAAATAAAATCGTGATTCTCTTCCAATGAGAGGACCCAGGCTTGATTCCCAGTGATAGCTTGTCTAAACGAATTTCTCTACAGACTCGTTCCGACCTCAGTGTTAATGAAAATAGTAAAATATCCTCAATGGTAAAAGAATAATGGGTTAAAATATCCTTTCCGTCGGGCTCGCAGTAAAAGGTTTTCGTAGTTTACCTCTCCTTAAAGCAAATGTGGACTCTAAATTACTTTGCTATGGAGTTATACATTGTTAATCGGAAATCTGAATTTTTT
The DNA here is from genome assembly GCF_982258835.1 of Parasteatoda tepidariorum. Lineage (NCBI taxonomy): Eukaryota > Metazoa > Arthropoda > Arachnida > Araneae > Theridiidae > Parasteatoda > Parasteatoda tepidariorum. Next base: position 2,675,214 of record NC_141765.1, on the reverse strand, counting down.
TTTTTTTTTTTTTTTTTTTTTTTTTTTTTTTTTTTTTTTTTTTTTGCATAATGGTCGTGCTCTCTCGTGCAATTGAAAAAACATCGTGCTTCATGATAAATTTCAAGAAAGAAGGTTTGAAAACTATTTTTCTTCTCTTGCTATCAACCCTAAGAATTTTTTTTCAGAAAACTGACAAAAAAAAAATAAACACTTTTTGTAACACGCAGCTTAATATACGATAAAGCCAAATAATAACAAAAATATCGATTTTAAATTTCTTGCTGCTTACGTTAATTTTTCTATTGAACGGCTGATAAAAAAATCTTACAAGAGAAAAAATTCTTTTAAACTACTGCACTGTATATTAAAGATATTTCTGATAATATATATACATATATAGAATATCTACTTTAATAATATATATGTTCTATTTTATATGAATAATTTACTTAAATAATTAATTAGCATTTAATTCTAAAAATAAATATTATTTAATGTAAAAAAATGCTCAAAGGTTCGATACCTTTTATACAGTGTTATTTGATAATATAGGATATCTGTATGAAATACCTGCAAATAATATATGTCTATATATTTTATAAAATATCTGTTACTGCATTTGAGGCTAGTGTATTTTGTTTCATGACCAAAATCTGAAGAAATACATTATAAAAAGATCCACTAATTTGCTGAAAATTGTTTGAATTAAAATTTGCTATTTTGTAATGTAATAGTTAAAAATAACTAAAAAAGTTAAATTTAGCTAGTTTAAAAGTTAAGTTAAGTTTAATTAATTGATCTCTTTAATTATTAATCTAATTTAATTAATTGATCTCTTTAATTAATTATTAATTTAATTAATCTCTTAATGCGTTTCTGAGTTCTGCATTTCTTCCATGCTACTTATTTCTAAGTAAAATTTGTATTTTCTTCCATTATTTAAAGCTCAGGACATTATAATCATTATAAAAATATTCTACGTTATGCAAAAAGTGATAAAAATCTAAATTTAAATTTTTTATGTGTTAATTTAAAAAAAAGTTAATTAATTTTCATTAATTTTTTATGTTAATTTATTTTCATTAAATTGGTGTTATTAATTTATTGTTCATTATGATTATTATTTTATTCATTTATTGTTATTATTTCATTAGTATTATTTTAATTATTTATTGTAATTTATTGTTATTTCAATTATTTTTTTTGTTTCTTAACACATTTAATAGTTTACTTTCACCTACGCTATATATTTCTAAGCATAAGTCACATTTTCTGCAATCATTTAAAGCTCGGGACTAAGAAGGTTAAATATATAGTAAGAATGAAAAGAAAAAGAAAAAAATTTCAACTGAAACAATTAAGGCAGTGACATACAGTAGGGGCTTAAAAATCAAGGAACGTAAGTAATTTTGACTTGTTGTAAATTAAGTTAAGTGATAATATATTAGAGCAAAAATCACAGAAGAACTTTTTTGCATTGCTATAGGCTTCATGTGATAATTCTTAACAATTGCGACACTGGAGACTGAGGCCATCATTAAGAGTTGAGACACTGGAGACTGGAGCCATCCTTAACAGTTGAGACACTGGAGACTAAAGCCATCCTTAACAGTTGAGACACTGGAGACTGAGTCCATCTATTATAGTCGAGACTGATACTTTCAGTGGTTCTGACTTAGCGCAATTCGTAGCAAAATAAACAGCTTTGGTCGCTTTCAATGTCGTCTTCATCTGATGGCCTGGAATCTGTTCTAATGCTTAATTTATTATTATTATTATAAATTTTGAGGGTATAATGACTGACACAATGGTTTTTGTATTGGTGTATTTCTTTAATTTTTTTTTTATCATCTGCTTTTTTTAAGCTGCTCTATTTTATTCAAAAATCAATAACTATGTTATTCTACATTATTTCTTGATATAATTATAACATTAAAACAGTTTCTTATAAATTAAACAAATCATTTTCGACACGTTTATAACATGTCATAAACAATTTAAGCCGGATAATAATATCATGCATTATCAGAATAAGTAAGACGGACTGTTTCATTTGAGAGTGTAGTTTAATAGAAAGGAGGAATTCAGGTTTTTTGAACCTGTTTTAATATTTTAAATAATACTCAACTAAACTAAATTTTCAGTCAATTATAAATTACACAGTTAACCGGTAGAATAAAAATTCCGAATAGAATTTTTCGAAAAAATTGACGTCAATAAATAAATATCCTAAGCTGTCTTTCATTCCTCTCCAGATATTATGACATCTGTAAAAAAAGCGAAATTACAGAGTCTTTGATGAATAATCTTAAGTTGAAAATTCCATATTGCAACTTCATTGTTTTTAATGTTATTGCGTATAAAATAAAAATTTCTAAGCAACCAAATAATATTTCTTAAAAATTTAAAAATTATACTAAAAGATCATGGCTTTTATTTCTTAAAACTTACTTTTGTAATCCTTAGTGAAAAAAAAATTGTACCAATGAGGAACGCAGACTTACCATTATGATCTTTACGGTTTGCATCATTCTTATAAAGGAAGTAGAAGACTTACCATTGTAATCTCTGATACTAACAGTGATGTAGAAATATGAGTACAAAGACTTACTTTTGCAATATCTAACATGCACGAATTGTAAATTAAGGATCACAAACTTACCATAGTAATTTGTATTGCAAACAACACTTGTAAAAATATTGAAAATCGCCGCAATCACAAAAGTATATTTTGATTTATACATCATATTCTGAAAAAAAAAAGAATTATTTATTGAAATGATCAATCTCTAATTTATTGTTTCAGTCTATAGTATAATGTCAAAATAACAAACACTGATAATAGCACTTGTAAAAGATAGTTAGAATCACAAAACCACACCCTGATACATTCATTATATTTTAAAGAGAATAAATGAAATTGAAATGGTAAACGACTATAATAGATTGATAATGAAGAACTTCATTAGCTTAAAAAATGTACCAATTTTTAAAAATAACTCATTATTTCCATTATTAATTATATTTTTCCGCTTCATTTTTTTGGCGTCAGATGATTTAAGTGTTTTAGTTAATATTTTTAGATAACAAATTATAATTTTGCCGTAATTATATTTATTAATTATGTTTATTTTCTTATTCAATGTCTTAAACTTCTCAAGATTTTTATATTAAAAACAATCACAAAAAACTATAACAAGTGTTTCTTTTAGAAAAAAAAATTAAGTTAAGAGAATATTTTAAGAAAAGAAGTTTGTTTTAGCCATTTTTCGATTAAAGGTATAACGAAATTTTCAAGTATAATGAAATTTTCAAGTGTAATAGGGAATGTAATGAATAGACAGCTATTTCATCTAACATTTTCAATGTTCTTTTATATAGATATGCAAAATTTTCGGTATCTACTTAAATTTTAATTTTTTTTTAAAAAGCAAGCATAGATTGCCTTCAAGTAGGCAATGACTAATTTATCTAGCTTTGTATTTTAATTTTATTCTTAAATTACGTTTAAATGGAAACACAACATTGGAGATGAGTGGGACACTTTAAAATGTTTTATTTGAACTCTTGCATCCATATTGTTAAGTGCTTTTTAGGGCAATTTACATTAAAAATGACAATATTACAAGTATAAACAGGTTAGTTTACAGAATCTAGAAACAAAATGAAATTTATGTTAATATAAGTGAGAGTTTTTTGTTTGCCATCAAAGTAGTAAAATTAAAATGAGACATGCTTCAAAAAATATTAATTTCTAAGTAATTGCCTAAAATTAGTTTTAAAACCTATTAGAACTAAATTTTGAAACTGGAGGACAATTTCATTTCCTTTTACGTCCATTCCAGTAAATTGAAATAGGCAAATGGCTTCAAAAAATGTGCGTAATTAATTAGTCTAAGAAGTATTTGACCTATGCAAAATAATAATAAAAATACACATTACAACAAAAAAAATAATAAAATTTACACTTTAATTGATATTTTAGGGACATTACTTAATCGTATATTCAAATGCTTTAAGAAGCTCGACATGCTTCGTAATCAACGCGCTCAAATAATTTTTTACAAATTTATCGTTAAAAATAAAAGAATACATTTATCAAAATCAGACAAGCTATTAATGAGAAAGATGATTGTGAAAACAAAACCTGTTTGATTTCTGAAGTAAGCTTAGAAGAGGAGAAAACTATTAGAAAATCCTTTCATTTTTATTGGGCAATAAACTGGTTTAAATGTTTATAATTCCACTTTACTCAACAGTGATTCATCATATTTTTTATTCATTTAATGTTAATTTGTCACTCAAAGTCTATGAACATTTCTGACAAGGATTTTGATATTAATTGTGATTTGACAGATTTCGATATCTCTTTTTCCCTCAATTACGTATTGATTTGTGACCCCCAATGCTCATTCATTATTGAATTTATTTTTTACAAGGATTCTAAACATATTGATTAAGACTAATCCTTACAGAACATTCTTTATATATTTTTATTAAGAATTTACAGTAAAGAAACTTCACAATGACTCACCTTTTAGTGTTGACAAGTATTGTTGAATCAAGCGTTTAATATCTCTTTTAGATAAATATTGAAACAGATTAGGAAGGAAAACAGCTTTACAGTGAAATTAAACAGTATCCAGGAGGTTTCTTCTCGATAAATATTGTAACGAATGTTATATATTAGGAATGAAAACAGCTTTACAGTGAAATTAAACAGTATCCAGGAGGTTTCTTTTCGATAAATATTGTAACAAATGTGATATATTAGGAATGAAAACAGCTTTACAGTGAAATTAAACAGTATCCAGGAGGTTTCTTTTAGATAAATATTGCAACGAATGTTATATATTAGGAATGAAAACAGCTTTACAGTGAAATTAAACAGTATCCAGGAGGTTTCTTTTCGATAAATATTGTAACGAATGTTATATATTAGGAATGAAAACAGCTTTACAGTGAAATTAAACAGTATCCAGGAGGTTTCTTTTAGATAAATATTGTAACGAATGTTATACATTAGGAATGAAAACAGCTTTACAGTGAAATTAAACAGTATCCAGGAGGTTTCTTTACAGATTTTCATTGAAAACAAATCCTTACTTCTTACACATTAGCATTAAAAACATAAAATATTCTTTAAACAATATAATACTATGTACTTATTAGTAGGGTAGTTAAGAGAAACTAATAAAAAATAAATTAGGAAATATTTTAGTAAGTGTTTGATTATTAATTTTTAAGCAACACTTCGATTGATTGAGATATTAATAAAGAATTAATTAGGAAATACTTAGATAAATGTTTGTTCATTAATTTTAACTCAATACATAGGAAATATTAATAAAAATTAATTAAGTGCTTGTCTATTAATTTAACACAATTCAAAGGATAAGTTAAGATTATTTAGAAAATAATTAAGTAAGTGTCTGTTTATTAATTTTTAATTTCCTGATCTAAAGAATTAGTTCTTTTTTCAAATGCGAATTATTCTATTTATTGTAAACAGGTTATTCAACTTGATGTTTTTTGAAACGAATTGTTTTTTAATATTACTCGTAAATCAGATTAGTTTTGTAAATTACATATAAACACAAATTATCTAGAGTGCCATTTTTGTGAAAGCTATTAGAGATAACATATTCGTACAATCCAGTCAAGTGAAGAACAAAATTAATTTTAAGGCAAATCTTATAAAAATGAGGTCTAAGATAAAGGACACCATAGCAAGGGAGATCATTGCAAATTCTCTTTCACCCTCATTATGCTATAGAAAATTTAAGAAAAACAAAAAGTGAGTTCAGGAAAACCTAGAGTAAGCCATGAAGTTTGAATTGGTAAAAAGAAAATATGAAAAAGCAGTCAAATTATTTACTGGAAGAGTTATTTACTCCACTGCTTAATCCTAAGTTATCATCGCTTCATTCTTTAAAAATTTCTTTTCAGTTCATGGCTTACTCTAAATTTGCTTCAACTCACTTTTTCTATACTTTAAATTAATTATGGAGGTGAAAGAGACGAAAGCCCTCTTAATCTAATAATTACTTCCCCATAGTCCCATATTTTTAAAAAAAATTTTGTAAAAAAAGTTAAAAATTTATATACGATGATCAAAGCACAGCAGCGAAAAATAGCTTATGTATTTAATTTTATGTGCTATTTTTTAATACTGCCATTTATGAGTGAATATGCAAAATTGAATGTTATAATTTGGTTTTAAAGAATGAAGGGTCAAAAATACTATCGCATCACTAGTAAGAAAGGTAAAATACAAGAATGAACGACAACATGATTGAGGAATAAAAATGAGAAATGCAGTTGCAATCATAAGAGTATTATTTTGGCATTTTCCATCCCTCCGTCATCAATTCACAAGATAGCAATTATACATTTTTTCATGCTTAAACTTTAATTGGCAATATGTTTTACGGATTCCTTTTTAATATAAATTTTAAAATGTTAAAAGTTAAGGGTGGTCATTACAGAGCACCCCGTAAACTAAAAATTGCTGTGCTCAATTTACATATATGCTTTTGGCATATAGATTTCAAAAATACTCCATCATTAAACTAAATATTGCTTGAATTCTCTAATATTTTACCAAAACTAGTTTTGTCATAGAAAATAAAAACAAAATGAAAGAAATTCAAATTTAAAAAATAAACCCAATATGAATTAAAATGACTTACTGAAGATGATTTAAGATGAAACTTGAATACTCCATCAAACAACTTACCTGATTTTATACTCTAAAAAATGGGACGTTTGTTATCATAAAATTTTATTTCTTAATTACTTCCGTAAACATGCCTTATCATCTTTATTTAATTTCCATTCTCTTGGAATTCTGTAATATAACACTCAAATAATTTATTTTCATTTAAAAACATCAAGCAAATAATAGGGTGGTATGGTACATGGGACTAATGTTCACAAACGGAATATTTTTATTACTTATCACTCAAAATTGTTCTGCAGATTTTAGTAGATTAACAAAACTGTGTTACATATGTAGCTGAATGATAACACGCTTAATTATTAAGTAGCAAATTAAAAAAGCAAAGTTTTTTATGGTTTAAAAGTAAATTATTAAATTCCTTTTAACTGCTACTTAATCGTTTTCATAAATGAATATGCTTATTACATATTTTAATAGTCACTTTTGATTTGCCTTTTTATTGCCATGATTGGTTATTTAAACCAATCATGAGTTTAGATGAACAAATTACTCCATGGGGCTTATGGGGATACATAGTTGTGGTCTATAGTTGTGACCTATTTATACGATACACATCTATACACAATTATGTGTCCCAGTATGACATGCATGATATCGATATGACATGACATGCATGATGGCAGTGACATATCAATATCAACAGGGCTCTCATCAATCTTAAGAAAATGTCACAGTAGAAGTAAATTAATGTTAGCAGGCATTTCTTTTTTTAAGACACTTACATGTATAGTTTCAAAAAGAAAAAATAATAACATCGAGTAGGGGATCACAAATGTATTGAAGATTCGAGGTTTGTCTCATTTTCGTTACCGATGTTGCAATTTTTAATTAAGACTCTTGCATGCATACCTTGACGCAATATTTATTTAAAGTTACTTGAATCAGAAGTTATCGGAAACTGTAGATTACTACAATATTTATCCCTATAATGTAGATATGATATATACTGGTGTCCTTTTCATATATTTTATTTCTGACTCTCCAATTACAAGCGAAAATATATTTTGGCATTTTTTAATTACAATAACAGTCTAATAGCTACTAAAAAATCTGTTAGATATTCGGAATTAGATTTGTACTAAAATATAAAATCCAAAAAAAAGTAGTTAAATTTTTTTTTCCATTTATATTCAAAAATTTATCACTAATTGATTTTGTAAATTAAAGAAGTTTCAATAATGAATAAATGTTTCTTTTGGATCTAAATAAATGCAAATAAGTGCAAAAATTATTGATTGGATGTTAGGAGGATTTCACCTTGACCGTATAAAAAGACACCGGTATTTCATGCTGTATTTCATAACCATAAATTATTAAAAATCATAAACAAAATATTTTTAATTTATTTTTACCTAAATTAATACAAAATAATGAGAAAATGGGAAAAATATGTTTAGTTAAAATTCTGCGTCAAAGGGTTACAGTTGCAGTGTAATAGCAAATGGATTAAACAGATCTAATTTAATTTTGCCAGCAATTGAAAATTTCCCCCCATGATTATCAGGTTTAATATATTAGTTTAAATTGTTTGCATGTTGTTGTTAAAATTATTGCAAATTTGCGAAAATAAAAATCTAATGGCGAAGTGTAGCATTTGCTACCCCACTTTAAATATTCTAGAAAAATCTCCCGTTAAAGTGAGAGAAGTTCGAATTTATGCAATTATCAAACAACAATTATTAAAATAAACATTGTTAAGATTATTACGCAAGGCTGCATGTTAAGATTAATTTTTTTTTCCATTTTAATTTTAATTGCTTTTTATTAGTAACAAAAGATTTAATAATTGATTAATTTCATGACTTGTATACATTGTCACTATACCGTGGGACTAGTATGAATGAAAATAACTTTTTTTTTAAAGTATTCATTCAAATCAGCTTATGTGTAATTCAAAAATGAATACAAACTTTCAAAATTTGTTTGAAAAAGAATACTAATATACGTTCAAATAATGATTAATAAGCTACTTTGTCAAATTTACAAAAAAATTTCACATTAGCTCCCCTTTCCACTATATAGTTAGGTCATTGTAAGTCAAATATTCCCTTACTTTCCCATTAATTACTCACGAACCTTGATCCTACCATGGGCTAAATGGTAATTTTAACATTAGCTGCCCTTTCCACTATATAGTTAGGTCATTGTAAATCAAATAATCCCTTATTATCCCATTAATTACTCTCGAGGCTTGATCCTACCATGGGCTAAATGGTAATTTTCACATCAGCTATCCTTTCCACTATATAGTTAGGCCATTGTAAGTCAAATAATCCCTTATTTTCCTATTAATTACTTGTGAGGCTTGACCCTACCAAGGGCTAAATGGTAAAAGATAAATAAGATAAGAAGTGTAGTTTTAGCATGGAAGCAAAATTCAACCGTTAGACAAAAATATAAAGAAACAAATACAAAGTGCGACTATTTATTTCCAGGGCTGATCTTGTAAATATTATTTGAATTAACTTTTGTTACTTTAGAATATTCTGATTTTCAAAATTATAGTTCTTATTATCGCACATTCAGCAAAAAAGAGGGGGAAAAAATACAAAACTAAAAATTAAATTTAACTGAATAAATGGTTCTTATGCCATGTACTAAGTTGTATGATAAAATTACTGAATTTTACCACAATTACCAAATTTTATTTCACGTAACAAAACCATATTTTATTGTTAGTTTTACTAAAATTAACAATTAAGTATTAATAATTTAACCTAGTTTTACTAAATTTTACAAAGCAGTTGTGTAAAAAATATCACATTTTTTGGTATTTCCATATAGGCAGAAACATAGTAAATTTTATAAAATTCCGGTAGTTTTGATTGTTTTTTTTTTACTGTGTACGTAGTTCTGTAACTATTCAAATATATGAGGATAGTGTTGTACCTAGAATCAATTTCACATTTTCTACAAAATGCAATGATTCAAATAATTTTGAAATCTTTGCAGAAAATGCAAGATTATTCCGAGATATCTTAACATGACTTTCATGTTTTTGTGGAGAATATCAGTTATTAAAAAACAAAAAAAAAGATTTAATATGCATTGAAAGTTTTGGCTTATTTGATGCACCATCTTTGAAAATTTCCACGGTTTGAGAAATACTAAATTGAAACTAGTTTTTTCGATAAAAATGACCTGAAAAATGTCGCGATTCTAGATACTTTATCACGTTCTTTATCATGCTGGTAATCCACACTAGGATCATAAATATTAGAACTTTTCTCGAAGATTTACGAATGATAAGAAAATAGGACGTTGTAACATTAAATTATGATTCAATCAACTTACATTATTATAAAACTAATTTTTAAAGGGCTCTTTTCTATTATAAAATACTAAATAAGTTTACAATTACTAATTGTAAGATGCAGAAATCGATTAAATCCACTTTTTGAAACAGCTTTGAATATAAATATCAAAACACTTGATTCAGTCATATGTTTTTATATTTATAATGAATTTCCTAAATAATAAGGACCCCTAAGCGAAAAAAAAATTGTATTAAAAGTCTTATTATGAAAGGCGGCGTTTATAAAAATAATGAAAATTATTTCATCACAAATCCACTGTTCTATTGAGATTTTGCGCAGTGATTGGTACAATAATGAGTGAGAATTCTTAAAATTCAAATCAAATGCACAGAACAAGATTATGTAATATATTTATGTTTTCTGAGACTTATTTTTGCAGAAATTCTGAAACATTCTTCCAAATTCTACCACACCCAACTGTATACTCAATTGTTCTCTATAGTTAATTTTAGATTAAAAATTTGCTTATTGCATAAACATTTTAATTTCTTCCTCGTAAAAAGTTTTTATGAATTAAGCAGTTTACTGCATAAATTGATTAAATTCATTAATGACAATTTGACAGTGACTAACGTTAACATTGATAAAATTTTTTGACATGTCTTTTAATTAATAAATAAAGGAAGAAAAATAATATCATCTCTTTCTTGAGTGCATATGATGCAAACAATGATTAGGTATCCAACTGAAACAAAACCGTGCCTGATTTTAGCTGTTATTATTAATAATTTTTCTGCAAAACTAATGTTGTGAAAAACATAACATTTTTGAAATCATGGTAGGTAACTTTATTTTAGTCAGTAGTATTTTGTATTGTCAGTAGTATTGATAAGTTTAGAGAATATATAATTTTATTAATGTCACAGTAAAGGTTGTATAATGTCACACAGTAATGGTTGTAAAAGCGTATCTGTATATTTTGAAACAAATTTTTTTGTTGTTGCCAAACTTGAACTTTTTAAAAGAAAACCTAGTGAAGACCAACGTAAAAAAAAAAAAAAATGTGAGTAATTGAATCATGACAATGATATAGTCGGACTTCTATTTAACGATCTTCCATTTTGTGAATTTCCCTATTCTGCGATTTTTTTTTTTTTTTTTTGAGGAACCAAGAACATTTTGGAAATTTCTTCGTAAAATAACTTCCAAATAGCGAAGAGAATTTTCTATTAACGAACTTTTCTTTGAGATCCACTTACCCTATTTCCCAAAATATTTTTCAGAACATTTCAAACTTGTTAACGCCTTTTATGGGAAAATCACCTTGAATTGATTTTCGCAGCCACTTAGCTTTTAGAGAAGGCAGTAAAATCCTTTTTTATCTGTATTTCATAAAGGAATCCATGCCGAAAATCAATTTGCGAGAAAGCATAACAGAAATTTCTAAAGCACGGAGCTGCGATGTTACAGATCGTACTATTCGTAACAGTTTTGCTCAAGTTGTATTCTTAGTCAGCGCGGAGAAATTAAAAAGTGTGGAGGATGCTTTAGAAAAACAAAAAAATGAGTTCAGCTAAGAGAGAACCATGAAATTAACGATGAGTAATGATTTTCTTTTTATTGATTTTGAGGCTGCAACCACAGAGACATTAACTGAATCGGATATTTCGGACAGAGGGAAGAATAAAAAGAATACAGCAATAAATTGTAATGAAGAAGATGAAGACAGACATGTTGAAGAAATCACCTTCATATATGATGAAATTTTTTTGAAATAATTTGATAGTAATTTACAAGATAAAGGTGTATCACTCGCTATTTTAATTATGTCTAGTGCTTATGAATTCAGAACCTGTTCATGTATTTCAAATGGTGATTTTCTATTTAACGAATTTTGTGTATAAGGAACTTCTTTATCGAGATTTAGCGACTTCGTTAAATAGATGTCCGACAGTATTTATTGTTATAGTTGAATATTTAAAATTGAAAAATATATCGATTTAGGGGATTAACTTTGTAATTTCTTCTTATTTGACACTTTAAATTCTTTGTATTTAAAACTTACTCGAATATTAAAAAATAAATGGAAAATGAGATTATTCCCGAAATAACATAATTTCGTCATCGCTTAGAAAGCATGCCCACGAATCCCAATAATACATTATGTTTGTTATTATTTTATAGACTTTATCAAAGTATTATATGGAAGTAATATACACTTTTTGCGAAACGTGGTTATAAATTAGAAAACAAAAGTGTAAATAAAGACTATTTTTTGATGATATCCCCCTCCTACGAAAACCATAGACCGAATTTACTTTAAAAAATGGTATCTCAAAATGGAACAAAAATGTGTCAATAAAATAGCTGAAAAGCAAATATAGTCGAAACCTCTATGTAATTAAAAATGAGTAAAATTACAACAACTCATTTTTAAGCAACTCAAAATAGGAGGGGGGAATGCGTGAGAGATATGTTCGTTTGCTGGGTTCGAACCTCGTAGTAGGATGCCACCATAGTTGTTCATCATAGTTCAGGCTTCATATAGTGTCGCCCAAATAACAAATCATCCAATTTTAATGTTACGAAAGGTTGCAATTTTAAAAATGTCGCCCTAGTACCTACATCTCAAAAACTTTCAAAGAAATGGGATGCGTTCCAAATTTTCCCTAACCGTGTACAACTATGGCGATCCTACTACGAATCTGGAGGTTCGAATTCTGCTGGAAGCCAGCCTCTTACACATATATTGCTCCCTCCACACCACTTATGAAACAAGGTCAAAAATGAGTATATGATGTTTCAGTTTTAAATATGTGGAGTTTTCAAATTCTGTTTCGGTGCTATTTTGACTCATTTTTGTTCATTTTAGAGAAACCCTTTTTTTACATTGGTTTAACAGTAAAAAAAAGCTGAATAAAATATTTTTTTGTGATTGTTGTCAGTCTTAAAAAAATAGAAAGAAATAGAACATATTATGATAGATAAAATTAAGGTGGAAATTATGCGAGAAAACTTTTCTAACAGTTTTAGAAGTTATCGGACCTTCAATAACTTCATTAGGCACAATGTGCAAGAAACCTGGTGGAGAGGTGCACATGCCTTTTCATTTTAAGAAATTATTGATTCAATTCTTTCAGTTAGACACTATACTATGCATTTTATTATACATATATTTTTTTAATCAAAAAACTTAATAAAGAGTACACAAAAAAGATATTCAAAATGTCTCTAGAATTTTCTATATTCTACAAAAAAGTATAATTCAAATCACATAAAATTTACTGCAACAACTGATTTAAAAATAAAAGAATATTAAACACCGATAATCTAACAGATTTTCTCCTAAAATATATGTTTCAAACAAATCAGGAAATATATTTCGATTTCACACCATACTATTAGATCTTTATACAATTTGCACTCTACGAAGCAAATTTAAATTAGTACTATACTAAAAAAAATTTGTAAAAAGTAGCTCTTAAATTTTTCTTTCACTGAAATGTTTTCATCCGAACTGTAACATTACACAATTTATAATGCATTTTATTTTTCCAAATCATATTATTTATTTATTTTATTACTATTTATTTTAATAAATTGCAATGTAAGCTTTTTATGTTTCGATAAATAAAAAGTAGCTTTATTACGGATTTAAAAAATGAAGCTACAAATAAAAATTCGGAAATTTCGAAAAATTATTTTATACGACGCGATTTTATCCTCTCTGTCTAACTTAAGATCTAAAATGTTAATGTTGTTTAAACAAATTTTTAAGAAAAGAATAATCTAGTCATTTTTTTAGGAATATGCATTTTTTGTGCATAAGATAAATGTTTTATGATTCTTAATCATAAACTTGGGAGATTTTGATGCGATTTTTAGGATATTTTCTTAGTATGTTGAAACAATTTACATTACATTATAATTTTTTTTAAATCTAAAATACAAATGAAAAAACCAATTTGACACATAATTTTACACTTTTTACCAAACATAACACATGATGCTTTATCTTAAGGCATAAATTACATAGAATTAGTTGTTACACATATGATAACTTTAAATCATTGCATTTTAACATTTCAAATCAAAAATGCTCAAATCTTGATAAATTTTGTCCCATTTTAAGATCTCTTGAGTACAGACACATCTCAACTAATGTGCAAAACTCATGATTTTTATTGATTTTGGTACAAAAATATTGGATTGCAATCCTTTACGAAAAAATCGAGGTATAAATGAGGTATGAACGAGGTATATTTTAAAGGTATAAAGGAGGTTGTTATTTAAATACGTTTTTTAGGTTGAAAAGGGTGCAAATAAATACCACAAATATACCTCCAGAGGTATATATGTTTCAACCTCAGGTATCTAATTTTATGCTTGTAGACGTATATATGTAGTTATCAACCTGTGGTGTGTCGTTTTCACTTCAGGTTGTTATAAATCAACCTCAGGTATCTAATTTTATGCTTATAGAGGTATATTCTTACCAACCTGTGGTGCGTCGTTTTACACTTCTGGTTGTTATAAATCAACCTCAGGTGTATTTTGTTCTACCTCAGGTGATTATTTTCAGCCTCAGGTATCTAATTTTATGCTTGTAGAGGTATATATTTTTCTACCTAAAGTGTGCCATTTTACACTTCTGGTTGTTATAAATCAACCTGAAGTGTATTTTCAACACTTGGAAAGGTTATTTTTTATTAACGTCATGTGTTCCATGTTCTACCTTAGGTTATTATTTCGTAACCTCAAGTATATATTTTTTGTATTTTTAGAAGTATTAATTTATCATTCAAGAGATGCGACATTTTACACTTCAGGCTTATGTAGCTCAACCTAAAGCTGTTTTTTTTTAGTACTTACGAAGGTGAGGTGTTATAAGGACCATCTAGTTTAGCTATAAAAAAAAGTTTCATGTGCATAATTCCTCTGTAATTTTAATAGATTGAATTGAATCATCTTAAAATAACACTTATACAAATTCTACAATTAGTAAAAATTATTTATGGGAACTCATATTTTTAGAAGATAGTTGTCTAAGGTGCTTGAATTTCTAAAGCCATAAAACTACAAATTTAAATAATTAGTCAGCTGAAATTCAAATTACTTTTATTTAAAACTAATATTTCATTTTTTTACAAACCAACAAAATTATTTTAAATACTGCTTCCGTCTACCTGTTGAAACTTGTAATTATTGGAACCTAGAAGACGAAAAAATGAATTAGTAAGAAAGTCATATTTACAATAATAGTGGCAGGTTTTAAAATATTAGAAATTTTTTTTATGATTTAAATTAACTGGATGAAATTAATTTTCTTTTTCAGATAAATAGTACTACTCTTCTGACATTTCTGTTCAATCCTCGTAGCTAAAAAGCATGACAGGTACCACAGCCACAAAATAAAATACGCAGAGAGTACTACCATTAACAACATTTACAGAAATTCAAATATATAATTCCAATCCTTTTATTCAATTTTAACGCTTTTTATTTTTCTATACATCTGGTATCATTATGGTACTTGTAAGTTTGATAATTAGATTTTCGTTCTTTTTTTCTTAGAAATCTTTAAACTCAATAAACCTAGTCTATATTTTTAAACTTTCTGTCATTTGACGCTGATTCTGAAAAGGACTTCAGTTATTCTCCATCACATCAGAGTTCCTTAAAAAATAGTTATTTTAATATTTTTAATCTACATAATCAAAAATCAACAATCGTTTAATAAATTAAAATTTTAAAGTTATGTGCCAATTTTTATTCTTTTTTTACACTCAATCGAATAGAACAAATTACAAGCTGATAAGGAGCATTTATTTTAAAGTTGTGAGTAATTTTATGTGAGGAAAATGTCTGAGAGAGAATGATTTGAAATAATACTTTTAAAATAAGTTGAGTACAATATCTCCTATATAACTTATAATACCGAGCAAAATAAAACTAATAGTTAGCTGTAACAAACATCTGTTTTATTATAAAAAATCATCCCATAGGATGAAATTTAAAAAAAATGTATATTACTTTCAACAATAAATGTTTATTATTTGCAATTGATTTTATTCCATTCAACCTTAAAATTGCATAAGAAACTATACTGACTTATTTCTAAAAAATTTAAGATTTCCGAAAGTCGCTAATTTTTGAAGTAGTGAACTATAAACAGCTGCATAAAAATGCTCATAACCTTGAAACAAATTGTCATATTAACTTGAAATCGGATTTAATTTAATTCTGCTCAGTATTCTAATAAGTAATAACAATCTACTTAGTAAATAACTAACGTGGGTAAATTGCGAAAAAATAACATGAAATGAAAATAGCAGTTTTATGATCAAACATGAAGAAGTGAGCTAGTACAGTTACTAGTTTTCAATTATCAAATATCTAACAAACTATTATTATCAACAATTACATAAATTCTGTAGTTTATTAGGTGAGATTTCTTTCTCTTTTTGGTATAAATTCAGAGCTATTTCCTAGGGGAAGGCTGTGCAGTAGCTTGCTAGTCACTTCTTCTTCGCTGCTGCACATGTGCTATTTACAGCCTCTAGGTCATCTCAGCAATATCAGGGAACTGTGGATAAGCAAGCTCTGTAAAAAAAAAAAAGAAAAAGAAAAAAAAATTTACTTTTACTGCTCCTTTACTAGTTTTTTCCTATTTTTAATAAAAAGATTTTGCTCCAGATGTTTTGCTGTTCTTAATTTTGCTTAATGTTTTAAAATACGTGCTGTATCCAGATTTTATACAAAGTTATGAAACATGTATTGCAATTTAAATTACTATTTTCTCTAAAAGGAGACTATTAAAAATGTTTTGTTAAGATTTTTAAAAAATACAAATATTTTATTTGAAAATAATTTAGATTATTTCATTTGCAATTTTAAATAAAATGGTGATATTAAAAAGGTTTACAACACAAAAATAAATTATTTTGGTTTGTAGGTTGCTCCGTAATCACCACCATTAATATATATATATATATATATATATATATATATATATATATATATATATATATATATATATATATATATATATATATATATATATATATATATATATATATATATATATATATATATATATATATATATATATATATATATATATATATATATATATATATACATATATTATTGGGTTGTTCGGAAAGTAATTTCGTTTTTTGGGGGGGAAATGAGAGACAATTTTCGTGTAATGAATAAATATTTTATTAAATTATTTATTGGTCATTCTGGTCCAACACCTTTCGCCATCTTTCTGGTAGTAGCATGATTCCACGCTCATAAAAGTTTTGGTCTTTGCTGGCAAAAAACTGATCTAGGTGATTTTTGACCTCTTCATTTGAAGTAAAGGTTTCGCAGTCCAAAAAATTTTGTAGTGACCGGAACAAATAATAATCGGAAGGTGCCAGATTTGGAGAATATGGTGGGTGTGGGAATGATATGGTGGCTTGAATGGGATATCCCATTCAAGCTGTAAAAGCTTTTAGCGAGTGACCAAACTTGTATGAGGTCTCGCATTATCTTGGTGGAACACTATACCTTTTCTTTTGATTAATTCTGGCCTTTTCTGTTCAAGAGCATCGTTCAGTTTGTCCAGCTAACGACAGTAGACTTCCGAATTAAGTGTTGTGTTATCCGGTAAAAAAAAAAAACTATTCCTTTAAAATCCCACCAACCAGACAGCATCACCTTTTTTTGATGGATATTGGCTTTCGAAATGCTTTGAGCCGGTTCATCTTTTCTGTTTCACGATTTCTTGAGTTTGACATTGTTATAGACAACCCATTTTTCGTCCCCAGTAATGATGCGCTCCAAAAATGGATCATTTTCATGACGTTTGAGAAGCGAATCACAGACGTCAACGCGACGACACAAATTTCTCTCCGTGAGAACATGGGGAACCCATATATCGAGCTTCGAGGTTAAACCCAGGCCTTTCAAGTTATCATAAACAGTTGAATTTAATAAATTTAACCTCTCACTGATCTCACGTGTTGTTATTCGCCGATTTGCATCAACTAATGCCTTTATCGTGTCTTTATCAGCTTTAGCGGGCCTTCCAGAAAGTGGTGCATCTTCGATTCTTCGACATCAAAATTGCCGGATCGAAATTTTGCAAATCAATTCTGGTACTGGCGTACTGTCAACACATCTTATTCATACACATCGGTAAATTTCTTTCTGGCATGAACAACGTTTTTACCTTTTCTATAGTAAAAAAGTGAAATATGACGAAAATTCTGTTTATTGCTTTCCATATTTAAAAGGGCACCACCCAAGAACTACAGCGTAGAATTAATTGAACTTTTTCACACACAAGCCTTGCTATATCAGCTCTCAAAAAATATAATGATAATGCTGCTTAAGTGTGAAGATGAGTACGAAAAAATACAATTAAATATTCTGTCGGAAAAACGAAATTACTTTCCGAACAACCCGATATATATATGTATTACAAAAAGAAATTGCATGCTAATCAGATTTAAAATGCAGTGTTATTATACATATTATCACTCATAAACAACAATATAAACTTTGAAACTGATATCCAAGCAAACGATAAGCATACAGCTATAGTAGAATTTCAAAGCAAAATTGCTATTTTAATTTTAAAAAATTTTCAATGATTTATTTATAAGAGAAATTATGAACATTTTACTCAATTAATCAGCTTGCATACTGCTACATTAAAACATATACATTTAAGAAAAATAAAAAGAATAGTTATATTTGAATAAATTACAAACAATAAAATATACTTTGCGTAACCTGCTGTAACGATTCACTAGTAGAGTTACCCTAAACAGCGATGAGAAATATTTCGATTGTTCTCGCTTATTGCTAAGCCTACACCAATAGCCTCTAAGAATATCCTCCAACTTAAATTATTTAAGATCAGGACGCGTTTTTAAAGCAAAAATTAAAAAATTTAAGTTCGAAAATTGAAGCATATTTGATTAAAAGTGGTAAAACTAAATTAATAAATGTCAAACACACTTACTGAATTGCGAATAAACTTTCAATTGTCAACACACACGCCATTTGCTGGCTCGTACGGAACTCTGGGAAGTGAGCTAGTTAATATGAAGTGTACTTTAAACAACTTAACATAAGTTTAGGTATAAATAAAATGACTTCATACACCTCAATAAATACCTCACTCTCTTTAGTAGAAAAAAGGTTTTTTTTTTAATACCTCGTAAATACCTCACTCTCGTTAGTTGAAATAAGGTTGATTTTTTTATTCCTCATAAATACCTCTTTTGTTACAAGTGTAAGAAAAGTGACAAGTGTAAGAAACTGGTATACCTTAGAAACTACCTCATCAGTGTGGTTGATATGAAGTGATTTTAAAACAACCTCAAAATAAGCTTAGGTATAAATAAAATGACTTCATATACCTTAATAAATACCTCACTCTCTTTAGTTGAAATAAGGTAAAAAATTTTATACCTAAAAAATACCTCTTTTGTTACAAGTATAAGAAAATCAACCTGGTATACCTTAAAAATCACCTTATCAGTCTGGTTGATTTAAAGTGAATTTTAAACAACCTCAAAACAAGCTGAATTGTATATAAAACAACCTCGTACACCTTAATTTCAACCTTTACGAGGTATAATTTTTACTGCTGATTTCTCAGCAACCTTAAATATACCGCAAAAAAACCTCGATACCTCAAAAATACCTCAAATCAACCTTAAATTTTTATAAGAGATGGTACTTTGCATAGCTGCAGAAGCTTATAAGTTGTTTCAAATTTTTACTATACTATATATCCGATTGTCTATATTATAAATATCCGATTTTAAAAATTCATTTTAAAAAATTCTCAAGTTTTAAAGGTAAGTGAACTCTTTTCAGTTCACATCCCTGATATTATATTAATCATCATAAATATTACATTAATTCCATAATATGTGTTAATAGCTGAAAAGCAGATGATAGTCTTCAAATATGTTTCTCAAATCTATGCTGGTAGCCGCCATTCTTTAACGGCTTCCTATTACCGAAATTAGATTTAGACCAAATTACAATTTAGTATAAATATGAGACCTTTCGCATTGGAATATCATCTCAAGGTATCAGCTCAGATTGGAATAACATCTGCTCAGATCGGAATATCCTGTACCAGGTAACTCTTTTCTGATTCAATTGCTTAGAACTCATTTGAGTGAGAATTATTTTATAAGCTTTCAAAAGAACAATTGATTTGTTTAGAACTATTTGCTTAAATATTTAGTACGTCCATAAACATTTTCTTTTTTTCCTCGTAGGTTCTTTCATGATTAAATTCAGTTTACATGTGTTAAAAAGAATTTATTTTACAAAACTGTTCATGTTAAACTTCTAGATTAATACGCAAAAAAATTTTAGATTATATTTTTGTATCAATAATAAGAGTTTAAAAAAAATACATAACTTAACAAATGTAATATCCCAATAATAAACTTAAACGTTTAGCAAACTTTATCATTTAATTTAACATAAAGTACTTTTTTTTAAAAAAATTTCTAATTATCTGCGATTTTTATTCTTTTAAAATTATCATTTACAGTTTACCATTTTTTATGCCCTTTAATCAAGCGTTGTGTCCCAATATTATTCTGGAAAGATATGGCACGTGATTAATTTAAAATAAATGCTAAGTAAACGTAATTTTTTTGAGGGTAGGTTTTTATGAAAACATACTTTACATTGATAGATTTTCCTTTGCATACTTTATCTTGTGTTTAAAATACGCTAAGAACTTCATGCGGTCCTTATTTCGCATTTTTTTGAAAAGAAGTATTTCCGGATTATCAGTTAGGAAACATTTGTAACTGAAACTTCTTTTAATGGTAGTCAAAAACTTTAAATCAAATTTATTAAACAGGAAAAAATATCACAGCATAAATTTGGCATATATATATAAACGCATTCATCAAATATTTTATTGAAACACGAAGTGCACTTACAAAGACATCGAATAGTATATAAAAAAACAACTGATAGTTTATTGCAGAAAAAGCATAAAAGTTGCCATGCAATTATACAAAAAAAAATTTCAAATATTGTTTAACAACGAAAAATTTTGTCATAAGCATTGTAAAGATAACAATGTTAGCTTTACTAGTTGAAACATTATTTCACTTACCGTTAACTTAACTCTAAACTGATAGGTACTCTTAACTACGGATACTCTTAACTACGATGTAATAAATTTTATATTATGATATATCGTCTGTTAGGCTTTCGGATATAGCGATATAACATATCTTCGAAAATTATCAACCAGAAATCTTTAAATCAATATCTATCCCATAAAAACTGGAAAAATAATAATTTTAGCATGAAAAATGTGTGGTCGATGTGACAAATAGTAAACGAGCTGTACGCTTTATGATGTTTAGAAATGCAAAAACTCTATTTGACCTTTTACATGCAATGTTCAAACCTGCTCTACATGCAATTAATTTTTTATTTATAATTCTTGGTTTGTTTTATTAATTTTTTCTTTCCTTTTTTATGTTTGGTCATGAAAATTTTCTGAGTTAGAAAATTACCTACAATTAATTAAGAAAAAGAATACAAAATATTTAAATCTATAATAACAGAACTTCCTTTGAAAGAAACGGGCAAAGCAGCTTTCATAAGAAAGAATAATTGAAGCAATAAAGAAAACAATGGAAATAAAAATACGGCTACCGAAACTGACTTCTTCAGGGGGTGGTACCAAAGGGCTGGTTCACTCCTTTGACGAAACTCTCGCCTCGCCAAACCTCCGATTTTCTCCAGTGACGTCACTGTGGACCGAAGCTCGCACTTTTACTTCAAGAACGAAGCCTTCGGTCTAACTTGCTCTAACTAATATTGGAGCATTCCTTTTTGTGACATATTCCAAGACATTTGTTGTTTTATAAAATGATTTTCCTCACTTTATTGCAGTGAATTTGCAAAAATTTAAAACTATTAATGAAATGCCAGTTTGCGCGATTGCAACTTGCAAAAATTCTGATAGAAACACAAAAGGAAAAAACATAATTTTCCACGTGTTCCCTAAAGTAAATGAGCAACTATGTAAAGAATGGATTCAACGAATTGCAAACGAAATGACACAGTTAATATAAAACAGCAATACGTTTATTCCATCAATAAGAACTTTTATAAAAATTCACCATCTAAATAGAAACCGCCTCGTTACTTCAAAAAGAAAAGCAGGCGAAAAAATTAAAAATGGATGAAGTCAAAGAAAATTAAAGCGTAAATAAAAAGTATAAATAAAATATATAGTATTTTGTTAAAATTTTCCTAATTTCATAACATATTTTTTAATGTAGTTATTCTAAATATTTATGTTTTTTTTTAAATTATATTCTCTTAAAATTAAATATCTATAAATAATAATATCTTAAATTTAAATATCTATAAGCAATTGCAAAATTTCAAATATCATTATGAACCTAAATTATTATTTTGTTTCAGTAATTAGCGCTTAAGGTTGATGTTTCTTAATGATTAAGTATGAACAAATTGCTATTAACGGAATATTTTAAAATCAGGATTCTAAATTTAACCCAAGTTATAGTTATCAAAGATTATGTAGATAAAAAAGTGTCGATAGATGTTTTTCTTAATAATTAAAGTTAAAACTGAACTTTTTAAAATAAAGTATTTATAGTGTCATTTTCGCCAACTGGTAAAATATTTTTATAAGTTTAAAATGGTATTTTTTTAATAAAATGGCCAAGAAAGTTTTTTTGAACTATGTTTATGAACGGAAAGAATGTGCTAATTATGTAATAACCAGAAAAAGTCTAACTTATTTTTAGAGAGATGCAAAGTTATCATAATAAGCGACACCATGAGGAGAGAAATCTGGGGCTCCGGAAGCCATAAAATCAAAACCGTTTCTATTGAGAGAGAGATGCCAAAAAATGCTCTCTCAGTACCCTGAAAGTTTTACAAAAGTCGGGGGAAAAAATACAAAAATGAGAATTTTGACAAACTTCATGGCTCAGTATTGCCCTCCCTTTCATTCTCATCTACGAATCTAATAGCAGCCACATAAGATAGCTACGCAATGCTAGTTCACTGCCTTAAACACTATGCCATAATGAGATGCGTATACAGACATTATTACAATACACGCTTTTAGTTTTAGAGAAATTATTTAAACCTACTTGTTCAAGTCTATAATTTATTTTAAAAAATATATTTTGTGCCAGGTTTAATGAAATTTCCATCCCTTGTAGTTCAGATTTCTAAGCGAAATAAACAAAAAGTGAGTATTTCTCTTTTACATAATAGTTCCCCCTAAGTGTTATATGAAAATAAAAGGTAAGTTTTATTTTAATTTAGTCGCTTCCAAACATTTACAATAAAGTTCCGAATTAGTAAGTAAAGCATTTTAATATGTATGTGTTTAAATAAATTAGCAAAAATATTTTTGCGAATTGGGTTGATAGATGCTAATTTTTTTTTCAGAAAAAATGAAGGAATCTTTATTTATATTAGTGTTGGGAATCAGCACAGTTCTGGCTGCGATATCAAAGGGTAAGGTTTTTTTCTCCTAATTGAAAAATAATTACATTTTTGTGAAACAAAATCAGTATTATTTGCAAAGTATATAAAGTTTGCCTTACAAAATTCACAGCATTTACGCAATTTCTTTATTTTTACACTACAAATGCTCCAAGAAAAGCACAAAATAACTACTAATTTTGAATACAAGAATTAAGTATGAATAATTTTGCAATTTTTAGAGGTTTTCTCGTTCAAAAGTTTCTTCAATTCGAGAGAATAGTCTTTTTTCACATAAATATGCATTAAGGAAAAAAAACACACACACATTTGCACCGTTTTGTTAAAACACTTTTTCACTACTTTCTTTTATGATGATTAATCCCAACAAAAAAACAACAAACGGCTTTTACATACGATTATCATTTCTTATTTTCTCAGCACCCTCGTCATGAGAGCAATGCATGCGTAAAATAAGATTTCGAAATGGAACTTTGATGCACAATGTTCCATGATCACCACCCTGAAAATATATGTTATCGGAATCCTTGTCAAAAATGAAGTAAAAGAAGTACTATTATTCAAGAGATGAAAAAAAAAATGTTAGCAAAATCTGACTAATCACTAGTGAAGAAAGCGGAGCGAAAACTAGCATGATTTCTTAATGAAACTAGAATGTGTTCCTAATAACTGGCTTTCAACTCCTATCTGTTTCTTCCTGCAATTAAGGAAGTTTTTAACCCTTCTTCGTAATAATTCCTTTGATTTTGATAGCGTTTTTGTTTTTTTATCGTTCAAACATTAATTTGAAAAGACGCACGAGCACGCTTTCTTAACGCATTTTTGGCAAGGATTCGAAAAATACATATGTAGGGTGATCATTACGAAACACACTGTCTAAGGTGCAAAAGATGTAACTCTTTCGTCCTATTTCAGCAATTAAATTTCATAGGATATTTTGTCAGACACAACAATGCAATTTGGTTTCGTCATCCCTGGATCGATATTTTTTTTTGTTACTATATCATACATATTTATGAATTTGAACCTTAAATATATATATAAAAATTACTCTAAAGTTCTTAAATTGTTCGTTTAGGTATATATTTTAATTAAGTTCTGCAGTTAACTTCTACTGTCTGCATTATTACTAATAAGAAATAAAGAAAAGGTCCCTCAAAAAATTCTTATACTTTTACCTAAATTTAGTGTAAAAAGTGACTGGAAATAAATAATAAAATGAGATTATTATTCATTTTTCATTAACTACAGCACGATTTATTATTGTTTTGTGCCAATTAATCATTAACGTTTTTTTTTTAATCTGAAAACTTCTAAAGTGCTATTAAATCTCCCCTTTTATCTCCATTTTATTTATTATCTCTACATTTATACTGCTTCAATCCCCCCCCAAAAAAAAAAAAAAATTATTGGAGAAAAAATTGGGATCAACTTACCTTCAAAGTGGTTTTACTGAATGAAACTAAGTTGTGTTTACGTTGCATAGAGGATAACAACAAGGCAAAGAAGAAAAATTCTCACTGTTAGCCTTACGAAAAAAGATTCTAACCCAATCGGATGGAAGTTATCATCCAAGTTAGTAAGAAATATACTTCTTAGAGTGAATGCTGTTTAAAGTGACTAAAAATTTAATTCTCCCATCTAACGCAGCTTCAACATTAATGTCAATCAGTTCATACTCTCAGCAAAATATTCTGAAATATTGATTTGTGCGACTATCATTACGTCTGATGGAATTAAATAAGAGAAATAAATCAAATGTGATAGATAAAGAAAAATACTAAGAATAAAGAACAATTTAAATTAAAAACAATGTAAATAAAAAACAATTGCAGGGGAAAAACCCGGCAATTTTAGTTATTCCTTAAAATTAGTTTTTAATTTATATAAAAAGTGCGAATCTATGAATTAATACTAATTCTTTAAAAAATGTCATCTATTTCTAGTGTGCCCAAAATATCATTTGAATGCTTTTAATCATGTTTTTTTTTTTCTCAACAATTTTTTAATGCTTTAAAATGTAATAAATATCGTTCTCGGTGGGAAAAGTTATTTCCTAGAAAAATGAAGGAATTAGAAACAAATGTCTGAAATTAAGTTAGATCTTATGATCTAGTTTTCCTTATCATTTTCTTCCTTAATAAAATTTAAGCATGCATATTGCACATGTTTACAAATTGTTTCGACAAAAATTATATAAATTTGCTTTCCATATATAGATGACAATCGAGAAAAGCGGCAAGGTATACCAGGCTTTCCAGAAATACCTGGAATGCCACAAATTCCGGGAATGCCAGAAATACCAGGAATGCCTCAAATCCCGGGAATGCCAGAATTACCAGGAATGCCTCAAATACCAGGTATGCCGGAATTTCCGGGAATGCCTCAAATACCAGGAATGCCTCAAATACCAGGAATGCCTCAAATACCAGGTTTGCCAGGAACTCCATCACAAAACAAGTCCGAAGGAGATAAACCACAAAAACGACAAATCCCTGGTTTTCCAGAAATTCCAGGAATGCCGCAGATTCCAGGAATGCCAGAGCTACCAGGAATGCCTCAAATTCCGGGAATGCCAGAATTACCAGGAATGCCAGAATTACCAGGAATGCCTCAAATTCCAGGAATGCCAGAACTCCCGGGAATGCCTCAAATACCAGGAATGCCTCAAATACCAGGAATGCCTCAAATACCAGGTTTGCCAGGAACTCCATCACAAAACAAGTCCGAAGGAGATAAACCACAAAAACGACAAATTCCTGGTTTTCCAGAAATTCCAGGAATGCCTCAAATCCCAGGAATGCCAGAGCTACCAGGAATGCCTCAAATCCCTGGAATGCCAGAATTACCAGGAATGCCTCAAATTCCAGGAATGCCAGAGCTCCCGGGAATGCCTCAAATCCCTGGAATGCCTCAAATACCAGGTTTGCCAGGAACTCCATCACAAAACAAGTCCGAAGGAGATAAACCACAAAAACGACAAATTCCTGGTTTTCCAGAAATTCCAGGAATGCCTCAAATCCCCGGAATGCCAGAGCTACCAGGAATGCCTCAAATCCCAGGAATGCCAGAATTACCAGGAATGCCAGAATTACCAGGAATGCCAGAGCTCCCGGGAATGCCTCAAATCCCTGGAATGCCTCAAATACCAGGAATGCCTCAAATACCAGGAATGCCTCAAATACCAGGTTTGCCAGGAACTCCATCACAAAACAAGTCCGAAGGAGATAAACCACAAAAACGACAAATTCCAGGATTTCCAGAAATTCCAGGAATGCCTCAAATCCCTGGAATGCCAGAACTACCGGGAATGCCCCAAATCCCAGGAATGCCAGAACTACCTGGAATGCCACAAATTCCAGGAATGCCAGAACTACCTGGGATGCCACAAATTCCAGGAATGCCACAAATCCCCGGATTTCCTGGAACTCCCTTTATATTCCATAAAAAATCAAGAAAAATGGAAAAACGACAAATTCCAGGATTTCCAGAAATTCCAGGTATGCCACAAATTCCCGGAATGCCAGAATTACCTGGAATGCCTCAAATTCCAGGAATGCCAGAATTACCCGGAATGCCTCAAATTCCAGGAATGCCAGAATTACCAGGAATGCCTCAAATTCCAGGAATGCCGGAATTACCGGGAATGCCTCAAGTTCCAGGAATGCCACAAATACCTGGTTTCCCCGGCTCTCCCAGTAAAGCGTGATATGTTTGCAAAACTGAGTGACTTTCCAAGCATTAGCAGCATGTTTTTTGTTCTTCTTTTAACTAAAAAATATTTCTCAGACAAATAAACATCTACAATTATAAACATATTTTAAATTAGATTCAACTTATAATTTAAAATTTCTTGATTTATTTCCAGTCTAGAAAATAAACATCTGTGTAAAAATAAAACTCATGGCTGTCAGTCATTGTGTCATAAATTTAATAAACATAAGCATTCTACAAAACTGTGCTTTTGTACAAATTTAATGAGCGTCATTTTTCCTTCGTTTAGTTGAATTTTTCTTCTGAAATTCGATCGATTCTTAACACATTTCCGGGAAAAACTTTTTCTCTTTTTTTCAAAATCTAAGTTTTCATGAAAAGCGACTTTTTTGAGCAAAAAAAAGTTTTTTTCTTCTTCTTCAACACGTTGCATCAATATTTTTTTCTTAACCCTATGATTCCGACAATATCGTTGTATTTGTGGCTTTCAATACGGGACTTTTCAGAAAGGCGTTTTTTAACTTGAACTCGCCCATAGTTAAGAGACAGGAAGAGGCAACTAAAGTCGTTCCCTTTAACTCTCAAAATCATTAGTTTGGGGAGAAGGAGCAACTTCAGACTTTTCAGGGAATCTTCAGAAAGGCGTTTTTTAATTTGAACTCGCCCATAGTTAAGAGACAGGAAGGGGCGACTAAAGTCGTTCCCTTTAACTCTCAAAATTATTAGTTTGGGGAGAAGGAGCAACAGGTGTTATCAAATTGCTGATTATCTCAAAACTGCATGTTTCCCAAGAAGGGAAGTTAAGCACTTTTGGCGAATAATAAACGAATTTTATTTTTTCCCTTCTTTTCAATGATATCGCAGAAGTGAAAATTCTCGTAAACTGTAATATTTCGGTTAAGCTTTAACATTAAAAAAATATTTCCATTGCCATAGTTTTGAAATCTTGTATTAGTAAATATTTTCATGACTTACAATTATTATTGATTTATCTTTTTTTAATTTTTTGTTCCGCATTACATTCTTTTTTTCAATCCCTCATTGCATCATTACTTCTCTTTAGTGAAGGAACTAATAACTTAAAAAGAACTAATGAAAGAATGAGTCTTTTTTGAAATATTGTTTTAGATCAAATATTACAAAATAGGAGTCAATATTTAAAAAAAAAAGGCTTTAAAGTGAAAATTTACCTTTGTTGCCGAGAATGATTCTTGTGATTGATTGTTGAATAATTTTTTTCTTGATAATTATTTGTTTCTTTTAATCCTTTTAAGGTTTCGAAGAAATATTGTGTGATTCAAATTTAAACATGTTTCACTCCTTTCAAATTTAAATTTTGGATCAAAAATACTCAAAATTTATGTTTACATTATACTTTTTGTGCCTTGAGTCAAGTATCTCAATGAGCAAATAAGATTATTTAGCATTATAAAAACAGCCTTTTTTCTAACATTGGTCATTATTTTGTGCTGCAATTTCTGTGCTACAAAGATTCAAATTCTATCCAAAGAATACATTTACGATTAAATAACTAGAAAAAAATTTCCAAAATAAAAGTTCATATGTTGGCTCGATTAAGAACAACGGGGACAAACTTTACAAAAACAAAACAACCAAAAAAGCGCAATGGAAAGCAAAACCAAAATGCCCTTCACAATGGGCTAAATAAAGACTTGTGCACACGTAATATATATATATATATATATATATATATATAATGTAAATTAGTAAAGCATCAATTAGCGTAATTATTTCAAACGGTACCATATGTTATAATCAGGTCGTGTAAATTTTACCCGGTGGCATTTTAGGTGATGAGCATAAGAAAACAGTCACTAAGATAGATTCTAGAAATTGTTGGAGGTAATTAATTGCTATATGAAATTTTCAATGGAAAAAAAACTTAAATCTTTCTACATAACAAATTTCCGTTGTTTTTGTATAGAATGTGTAATAATCATAGTAATATGTTCGCTAACACATAATGCGCTAGCTCATATTTTCACTAAAAATGCAGAAATATTTCTCTTTCTTTGATGCACAAAAGGGGGGGGGGGAGTTTAACTAGTTTAGTCATAAGTGTCAAGAGCTGTATTATGTTGTATATTATTACCCTTTCATGAACACAGCAGTACCCTTCTTGTAGAGGTTTTACAATATTGATTTACTTGTTGACAGCCTGTTTAAAAATAATGATTTCGGTGGAATACAATAATACGATACAGTAAATGCTTTCCTGTTATGGGGAATTTGTTACATTCTTCCATACGTGGACTTCGTCAAGCTTTTTCTTTCGCGCAATATTCTCTTGAAATACTTTCTACAAGAACTCAAGAATTGCAGATGATTTATTTTTAAATCTATTTACTAAATCAGTTTCAAATTCAGTAATACCTAGTTGTAAAAAATGTTTATTTTTACAAAAACAGGTAAAGTAAGATGGAACAAATAATTAACGAGTTTTGTTTTCAAAATATTTATTAAAAATTCTAAAATTGTTGAATTTATTCTTATGTTGGTTTTTCTTTGTCCTAAGGTATAAAATTTCATTAATTATAAAAAATATATATATATTTGTTTTTAAATATTACATTTACACCTAATAATATAAATAGTGAGGATAAATAATTAAGTAGAAACAGTTTATTTATCATAGTTTTCTGTTTTGATTTATTTCGTAATCGTTATAAATATTATGCTTTGACTGTGACAAAAAAGGTCCTATATTTATCTATCCATTTGTAACACCACTAATAGCTTACTTTATTGTCAGTTTTGGCGATTAGTGTAATTTGTTGTTAAAACCTATATTTCTAAAAAAAATATTTTAATCTATGTATTTAACTGTTGTTTTTACAATAAGAATTTAACTGTTTTCACAATTAGATATTTTTTCCAAATAAATTTAAAATAATAAGTAAATAAGTAATTAAAAAACAAAATGTATTAAATATATGTGTGACCTATGTTCTGATTTATTTTAAAAACTAATTTTAGAGATTATAAAATCTGCTAAGTTTATATTATGCTTATAATAAATTTTTGATGTAAATGTTCTGATTTGTTTTAAAAACTAATTTCAGAAATTATAAAATCTGCTAAGTTTATATTATACTTATAAAAAATTTTAAACTTTTTTCTTTTGATAGTACCGATGCAAATGAATATGCATTCAGTTTTTTAACAAAATAGAAATAATTCTAGAATAACATGGAAGTTAATGTTTCACTCTACGTGCAAAAATAGTAGTACTGTTGTAGCATAAATAGTACTATTATTGTTCTCGCAACAAAATATTTGTAGATCATGTCAAGAGATGCAATCATGTTTTTGTATACACTGAGTAGTAAAACTATTTATAATCGCGATAGTAGTTGATCATGAATTTGAATTCTCATTATGATTCCTGTGTATTCGGACAATTGATATATATTTCTCAAGAACTAAATAATTTTCATTGTGCATACAAAAGATGACAAATCAGGAATTCAAGCTGGAAGTAGGAAATTATCCAACTACTATTGCTATTTTTTGTTCTTTGGCAAAAAAAAGATTTTTTAAAATTTTTGTTGTTGTTTAGATTCGACAGTTTTAGAGCTAAAATAGCACAAAATATTGTAGTGAATGGAGCGTGCTTCAAACCATATGAGATTGCGTAGTAATCTTTTGGTAATAATGAACATTAGTGAGTATGAAGAGGAAATCCATGAGTGTATATAAGAAACTTCCATTCAGTGTATCGAGACATTTCATCTGTCCTAAATTTAATTTAATGATACTTATCCTTCTTTTTAAAAAAAGTGGCAGCAAAAATATAAGAAATATCATTATAGATATTATATATTAAACATTATATATAATATTTACTAAACTAACAACATTAAAAGATATCTACTAAAAGATAAAAAAAATATGCAAATAAACAATATCAAAGGATAGGATATCAATGAATTCTATCAATGAAGTGGAATCAACAGAGCTTAGTTAACATTTTATTCATAAACCTTCGTAACTACACCCTTTAGTGGCTATGAATGAATGTAAATTTTTCCAGTATCCGTTTTTCTTTTCTCTTTTTTTACCTATTTTTTAGTATCTTGTATTTCTTTCTGATTTTTTTACAATACTCCTTAATCTCTCTTCTAAGAATTATATTGAAATTTTTCTTTAATTAAAAATAACTATTCATTTATGTTCAAGCTGTATCATAACCATTCTATTTTTGAAATGAAAAATTATATGATCTTAGTAAAAAAATGATTCATCTGAGACTGATTTTTCTCAGTGTTGTATTACTCTTTTTCAAATCAATGATGGAAAAAAATTGCTTTGGATGTTTGATTTTTCTTTTTTCCTTCTGTGATTTAAAAGGTGTGCAATACTTCACAATGCAACTTTCATAAATATAATTCCCAGAGTAAAAAAGAAGAAAAAAAAGAACAAAAGTTGAAAAAAACCACTGTCTGGGGTAGCAAATGGTTAGTATAGATAGCCTGTGGTGAAACAAAGTCAAACAGCTTCTTAAAATATTTCTAAGCACAACAAATAGTGCCTAACCCTAATGTATTAATAATTTATCACAGCGTTCATTTGCAAACAATATCTTTTGAAGTTAGATTTTCTGTTTTTCCAACTCTGTATCATGAAAATTAGATATTCTTGAGTAATTCATATATTTATTATTTATTTTGGAAATAGAACACAGAATGCCTTAGATATAAAATGAATTCATTGATTTACACATTGTCAGTTACAACTAATAATAATATTTATCATTAAAAGCTAATAAAATATTTAAATTAATTGTTAGCACTTTGAATAACATTAAAATGGCTTGATCAATGAGAAGCTAACTTTGATTGCGAAAAGCACTGATAAGTATTATAATTGATTATTATAAAATGATAAAGTCTCTTCAAGTTTCAAAAATTTTGTTATTGTCTTTTTTTGTGAACTTTGAAAAAGAAACAGAAATAAAACTTACCTTATTTTCATTAGAATAAATTCTTAACTTTTGACTTATTTAATAAATATGTTAGGTAGGGTAGTTGTGAGATATTGTTGAGATGCATTTTGAGCGTATATTTTTTTCTGAGTTACTCTAAATAATATTTCGGCATAAATAATATTTTTTTAAAAAAAGAAGAGAATAGAAGTTACATTGTCAGTATGAAAAATTAATAAAAAGAATAAATACTAAGCACAATAAATCTCAAAACTAGAATTGTCCTTGGTAATAAAAAAACAATGCTATAACAAAATAATTTTATTATACGGTAATTGCAAATGTGATTTTTTTAAAGTGTTATTAACGTGACTGTATATGAAGAAAAAGATAAATATTTAAAGAAATGTACATTAAAAGTTGTTTCTTACTACCTAAAAAATTTTTAAGACTGACTGATGAAAATAAAACTGGTTTTTAAGCAAGATGTCTTAAAAAACTAAACTCAGTGGCACGACAGTTCACAGAGGGCCAAGGCCTACTGTGCCCATCTCAGTTTTCTTGACCTTGGGCTCTGGGGTGCAGGAGCAGATGTTCCGGTTGGTTGGTCAGTCGAATGCGGAACCCCCAGTGTTTAGTTCCCAAGCAGGTTTGGTACTCATTTATCGACCCACTGAAGGGATGAAAGGCTGAGTCAACCTTGTCCGGCCTGGGGATCAAACCCAGAACCAGTGGCACGGGAGTGCGAAGAGCTAGCTCTCAGTCACCGGGCGTTGTAAGATGTCTTAAGGTAATCTAAATTTTAAAATTTTTTGTAGACGTAGGAGTAATTGGAAATCTGACGATGCAATATGTAGCTAGTGAGGTGGGTGAAGCAGTACCTCCCACCCTAATTCCTTAATTTTCCTCAGGGTATCGTCATTCAGATCAGTAGAAACTTGAAATATTAATTTAGAAAAACAACCGAAATTTAATCATAATAATTATTATAATTTCAAATTTCAACCATATTTGAATTTAGAAAATCACTTTTGGCCTTCATGAATGTATAATGCACTTGCATGATTGTAAATATTTTTAGTAAAAACTATTTTATAATTACCCTAGTGAAATTCAAAAAATATACAATGTCAGACAAGTATCTCTTCTGGTATTTGACTG
This sequence comes from Parasteatoda tepidariorum, assembly GCF_982258835.1. Lineage (NCBI taxonomy): Eukaryota > Metazoa > Arthropoda > Arachnida > Araneae > Theridiidae > Parasteatoda > Parasteatoda tepidariorum. Next base: position 2,641,871 of record NC_141765.1, on the reverse strand, counting down.
GTCATTTCAGAATAAATTTCAGAAAAAAATTCACTTTAATCATATAATGTCTTTGGCACCTCCAGATGAATATAAAAATGAGTAGAGAAAAATTAACTTTCTGGTGTTCCTACATAATCTGAAAGTTCTGAAAGTAATGCGCATTTTCAGGGAAAAATAGATTTATTCATCCTATGGGTACAAATGGTTAAAATTCTTCAAAATAGTTCCCTTGTGCATCAATACACTTGCGGAGACGATTCTGCCCCACCTGGAAGGCACTCTGGAACTCCTCGACAGGAATGCCTCTCAGGAACCTTGTAATATGAACTTGGATGTTCTCCACCGACTCCCAGTGCTTTCCCTTTAGCTCTCTTTTCAGTCGGGGGAACAAAAAAAAAAGTCACACGGCTATAGGGAGGCTGGGGCACCAAGGGGGCCTTACTTTGGATCAGGTAGTTTTTGCTCTTCCGTCAACACCTTCGGCATAAGCTTCGCACAGACCTTTCGTATTTGCAAATCCTTCGTCACAATCCTATGTACCGCACATTTTGACAAGTACAGGGTGTTAGCGATTGCCTGAATGCTTAACCGACGGTCTGACTTCAAAACTTCATGCACACGCTGGACGTTTTCATCGGTTCGAGCTGTTGTAGTGCGTTCAGAATGAGGCTCATCGGTGACCTTCTCCCGACCCTCTTTGAAGGCCTTGTGCCACATTCCACACTGAGATCTCGAAATGCATTTCACCTTAAAAGTTTTTTTAAACCTTGCGATGAGTTTTTGTAGCATTCTTTCCAAACCGCAAGCAAAACTGTATCCCGTACCGCTGTTCCAGCGAACACTCCATCACGGTGTGACTGGATCGAAAAAAGACTTTGCACAAAGACACGTCCTACCGCTCCTACTGATTGGAGCGATCAGAAACCAGGCGCGTTTGGAAGGACAAATCCCCCACCACATTTTTAGATCAATCTGAGTGCGCTGCGATCGATAGTCGCGTCGCAATAAAATCATGTGCATTACTTTCAGAACGCACCCTGTACAGACTGTATAAGTGAGCTTTTAATTAAAATATGACAAAAGAATAAAACAAAATTACTTTTATTGCTCTCAAACGATAGTCTACAAACTGTAATAACATTAGAATAAAAATTTGAAATATAATGAGAAGTTAGATTTATTGATCTCCATCACTTTCACTTGTAGTATCAGCATCTGAGATTTGGCTTTCACATTTCAAACAAGCACAAGTAAATAGATAATTCTCTCTGAAATAATTAATACAATGCATTAACACATGCACTAAAGGAAATATCTTTAAAAAATGTTAGAAGCCATACGAAATTTAATTGATGCAAAGTGTTTCCTAATAGCTTGATAAATGTATTCATTAATTTTGTGTATTCAAAGGTGGGATTTAAATTATTAGTCATTCTAAATTTTATAATTTCCTTCTTAATGGGCAATTCTTTTTCTTGGAGGATGAAATCAATAATTGTGATCTTTCCATTCATCAACCAAGTTGAATTTTTGTTTGTTTTTAAACAACAACAAAATTGTTATTATATCAATGAAATATTAAATCAACAAAAGAATTTATGGTTACAAAAGTCATTTTGATCTTAGGAACATTTTTATTTATAAGACTTAAATATCCAGATAATTTATTTCAAGATGTTAAATAGCAGACAGAACATAAAATCAATAAAAACAAGTTAAGTCTAATTTTTAATTTCTTTCTTCTTTTTTTCCCTAATTATTTCACCCTCTTCAAATCTGAATTATGTAATTTTGCATTTTAATCTTTATGTGAAATCAATATAATATTAATTTCCAAAACTGTATACATATGTGCATCTTTTTAAAAGTCTGTTTATATAAGTGAATAATATGGGCTATGTTATATTTAATCCAGAAATATTTTTATTCCCAAATTTAATTTTATTATTGGGGTATTATAGTAAGATTAGAATAATTTTTAAATAGGTATGATTATAATGAATTAATAACTGTAATTAATTAAAAATATGTATAGTGAAATTAATACTTTAATAAATAATATTTCATTATTAATATTCTTTCATTATAATTTATTATTAATTCATTAATAACAAATAAAAACAGCTCATTTATACCTTTTTTATATTTAGATAAATATGGATATTTTCTTTTTCTTACCTTGTCTTATTAAAGGTAAAATTACACTGTCATCCCATAATGTAAAAGAAAAATATTCTCGTGTATGTAAATGAATATATTGCTTAAAAGTGGTTCAAAGTTATCTCATAAAAGTGTTTTAAAAAGTATAACATGACACAATTAAAATGCAAATAGAAAGGAGTTGAAAATCTTGAATGGATTTGCCACTCTGCTGCTTTTTATTTTGACTTATGTTAGTTCTAAAGAAAAATTTCATAATTAAAAATCACAAAAAATAATAAATAAATAAAAGTAACTGGAATCAAAAAGACTTCAATTTAGAAGATAACAAATCTGCAATAAAAAAGAGACTCGATCTTATTTCAGATTTTGAAGTTACACCCGCCCTACTTTCAAGGGGTGAGGGTGGGGGTTCGAGTTTGGAAAGATTTAATGTAATTTTTGAAAATGTTTCACACGTGTATTCGTAGATTTTTAATAATCCTATGCACAAGATATTAGGGTATCCATACTTTTCAGATACTCTCTCTATATATTTATTTACAAAAATTTACCGTAATAGCTTGATACGACTATGTCTACTTCGGTTTCTGTGGCATTCATCAAGATAACAAACTATAATTTCCTGTAAAAAATAAAAATAAGATAATTAAATTTTTTGCAGAAATACAATATTTAGAAAAAAGGATTAACAGAGGCTATTTTTTTCTTTCAAATTTCGTTTTGAAATAAGATATTTCCTTCCTTTTTATAAAAAGTAAATAAATAAAAATAAACTTGTTTTAAATCACTACAATAATAAAAGAAAAGATATTCTTTACATTCACTGATTAAAAAGACAAATTACATAGTTTCAAGTTGACTTTTTTATCAGTGGTGTGGTTAGTAAATTGTTTATATATATAGCATAGCAATAGCATAAAAGATTTTAAAAGTTAAATTGATAAGAGAAATTTTAATTTTAAATTATCTTTACAAGTAAAAATCCTTAATATATTTAAAACATATTTTTGAAGTTCTGTGTTAACTCATGACATTGTCACTTTTAAATTTATAAGAGAAATTAAAGAAGGCAGTAATGTATACTGAAAAAAGTAATAACTACACATCAATATTAATATCTTAATTTGTTAATAGCAATTTAAGAATGGGTCATTATTTAATATTATTAAAATATTAATGTTAAACTTTTTGATAATATAAATGCAATATAATTGTTATTAATTATATGCAAAGATTTATACAAAATTATATTTTTCTAGTCGGAGAAGAAAAATTTAATTAAACAGTTTGAAACTATTCTGCAACACATAGTTTCATTATAATTGAAAAAATTTCGATTATAACATATTTCATGACTTATAAATTTTATATATATATATGTACAGTAAAACCTCCGCTAAACGGACATTCTTGGGACCGAAAAAATTGTCCGTTTATGAGAGTTGTCCGCCAACGGAAATGGTACCTTAATAACGAAGTTTAATACTGTAAATTGTATTTAGAATATTTTCGAAGATATAGAAATAATTAAATAATCTACAATAACTATCTACAAGGATATTTATTTAAACTTCAAGAAATATAAAAAAGTTTGATATAAATACATAATTCCAGATATAGCTACTGATAACTGAGTAGGAGCTTTCAGTCCTCAGTCGGTTTCAATTTTTAGGTTTACATCCCCTTACACCTACCTATCATTTGATGGGAAACGTGGTTAATACCTTCTTGAAAGTAAACCTCCCAGGATTCCCAGAAAAAAAAGCAATGTATACCTGTTAGCCATGAAGACATATGGAGTTGATTATTCACAATTGATCGGCTATAAAGTGTCTGAATTGATGTTTCATTTAAATGAACACATTAAAGATTATGCTTCTGTTCTCTTTTTTACCCCAGTAGTATTAAATACAGTCTTCAAATCGATAAGAAAATTAAAGAAATTATTAGTGGGAAGAAGCATTGAGAGCATTTAAGATGTCATTTCAACTTGAGGGGTCTCATAACCTGTGTGGTCCAGATGAAAAGATCAAAAGATGCCGCTGTCCAAATTATTTCAGGAGAGCATTATTATTTTGAAACAATGTTAGCTTTACTAGTTAAAATATTATTTCACTTACCGTTAACTTAACTATTAACTAGAATTGGGAGATGTAAGAAATTTTATATCATGATAAATCGTCTGTTAGATTTTGGGACATAGCGATATAACATACCCAACAAGCACACAAGTTTTGGGCTAGTAAAGGGACAATGTCGACTCACCAAAAGTGAAAAATTTCCGATACGGCAGGCTTTTCATTGCCGTATTGGTTCCGTTGATAAAGTGAAATCTGGCCCAAAATGAGGGCTAATGATGGCATTTCAAGCAAAACTTCTGGCAGTCGTTGAAGGACCGGAACTACTTTGCTGCCTTGGATTGCTTAGCCATTTTTGCCTGTGAAATACAGGAAAACTAATTTCATTTTACAGAAAAAAGAGAAAATTGCCATAAAGGCTTTTAGTGCTCCTTCATGATGTCTTTTTGCCTTTTTATCAAAGCTAAATACGCTCACTGGCACACACTGTTGCCTCGCTTGCCGTTAAACCACCTTAACTATAGGTTGATTAGAAAACGTCTATGCCGTCTTTGCCGCTATCGCACATTTATTTCAGGAGCTTAAGCGAATTTCTTTGCCTTATTTGCCGATATACTACCCTTAACTCACCTTACACTTGGTTCATTAGAAAACTTTAATGCCGCCCTTGCCGGTATCACATCTTTATTTTAGTTATCTCGGCGATTTTTTTTCACTAACTTGCCTTTATTAGAGCTCATTGTAGCTTTTAATTTCAAATGCTTTAACAAATTTACTGTATGTTGTTGATAACAATTTTTATTTAGAGAACATGTGTCATGAGCATTTGTGTTACTCTGCTGATATTAGCAATAGTAATTTCTTGTATTTTATCTACATATATTGTAATAAAACAATAACTATCATTTCATGCAAAAAAATTTATGATGATATAAAAAGCAAAATGATGGGTAAAAAGTTTAATTCATATTCAATTATCATCCAATGAATCTTCTTACGTAATAAAATAGATTTCTTTCATTTCATTTTAATCAATTATAAATGCAATAACTTAAAAGTAGAAGCATATAAAAACATTGTGTGTTTAATTGAGTGTTCACATTTTTTACACATTATGAAGTAAAATTAAATAAAATTTTTTATTCTAAGATAAAACATATTGCGACTTAATGTATAAGTTGTTTAAGTTATGAAAAAAATTGAAAATAATGCTTATATACATTAAACCTACAATTAGCTCTTCTTGGTAAAAACGAACCCACAACCCAGTCATTATTTTTCTATTCAATATTATTCATATTCAATAACAGATAAACAAGATGTATCATAAATATTTAAAAAAAAAAAAAAAAACTGGGTACATGAAAATAACACATCAATTTCTATAATTTTAAATAAATAAAGCAAGAATTTTAACAAGAATAAAATGCTTAAAATTTAAAATAAAACATGACTTTAAGAAAGAGTATTATTTTATTTCCGTAAAACAAATCAAAATACAAACAAATACATAAAAGCTGTACAATATCTTCTTCATAATCATCCAATTCCCGAATGAACCTAGTTTTCCTGCAAAAAATTAAGCAATTTATTTTACTATAGCTATATTAAATAATATGTACAGAAACAAAATATCTAATTAATTTCTGACTCATTTTAATTTTGGGTTAAGTTATACTATCAATTAATTCTAACTATTCAAAATACTTTCATTGATCCCAGAGAAATATTCCCAAAAAAATTCTATCCAATAATTATTAACAATTTATAGTTTTTCGTTTTTAAATATCCTACGTTATAGAATTTAATAAAGTTGCTCAAACCACCTGGATTTTTTATTTATTTATGTACTATCATGCATTGATTGTCACAAAAATAAATTTTATCTGATTGTAACAAAAGGTAATAATAGCACAAAATGAATATTCCAGTTTGCAATAAAACTAAGTATTAATTTTATAAAATTCCATAGTACTTTGTAATATCTATTGCAAATGTCTGAAATAGCGGATTTATTCGGATGGGAAAAATTGCAGCATCAAATATTAAAACAACTATGAATAATATCCTATGAATTAACGAAACTACCTGACTAAAACTTCTCTTTATAGTATTATGAAACAATTCATTAGTTTAAAAATAGAGAGAACTATGATTGACTTTAAAAAAGTTAAAAGTGGTGACCAAACTTCTTTACTTTAAACTTATCTCTTACAATCTATAAACTTTTAAAATGCTTCCATAAGTTAGAAAACTAACTGAAACGATACATATCACTTAGCGATGTTTATATATTGCATTTTGTAACTACAGATGAATCCATTTAATAATTGAACATACAAATGTATTTCAAATTAGAAAGAATACATTCTCACCAAAATAGTTTGTAGCTATTAATATGATATTTATTGTTAATATTTAAACAAAATTTAAAAATTTTCATGATTAAGAATTATGAATGAATTTTTTACTTTAAATTAATATGTGAAAATATTTCCAGCTTATATAAAATTAAATTATTTCATTAAAAGAAATTTTAACCTCAATGAAATAAACAAACTAAAGGTTTTTAAAAATGTATAAAAAACAATTTTAAGATAGTACTTTTAAAAATCTAAAAATATGTGATTTGTTTAAATTTCTATCAATTAAAAGAATATATGTTCCTTCAAAATTATACTCCGTTAAGTATTAATTACCTAAAGATGATATTATACAAATTTTCATAGAAGAAATTATTAAAATATGCAATAAAAAGGAATGATTTTCTAAATTTGTAATGAATTTACACAAAGGATTCCACTAACTAAAGAATATATTTTTATGCCATCAAGGTAGGTTGGTTTAAACTAAATGGTTTTTGAAAATATTTAATTTTTTTAATACATAAAAAGTTTTTATTTGAATAGAACCAGATGAAAAAAAAATAAAATTTTCTCATAAAATTTTTTTGTGAATGGGAAAGGTTAATGGGAATCGATTTTTTAAAAATAAATATATATGAATGATTTTTTAAATGTTAAATATCGTAACTTTTCTGCAAATATATCTATAAAAATAAATTTATGTGATGAAATGTTCTAAAAATGCTTAATATAACAAACAGTATCACCAAATTACTTTTCTAAAGATAAAATTACCCATGCAGCAGAGATAAGTATTAATTGCGGGGAAATAACGTTAAAATGCCACAAGGTTTAGAGCAAAAAAACGTTTCTTCAAAGCGTTTTACTTCCGTTTCAAGTGGTAGTTCAGAATTAGTTAAAAAAACGTTAATATTTGGGTTGTTTTTAACGTAAAAATTACGGATTTTTGCCTTTATTTTGACCAAGGTGAATTTTGTGACCAATTTTTCACTTGTTTTTAACCAAGCAGGTTTCCTTTTTAACGCATATTTTACGCTTTTTTCACCAACTATTTACGCTTATTTTTGGTTCAATAAATTCGTTTTTTAACCATGAATATTTACGTGTTTTTAACGCTTATTTTTATTAAAATAACGCACATTTAACGTTATTTTAACCAAAATACAAACGGATTTTATCCGTACTATTTACGTATTATTATCAATATTTTTAACGCTTATTTTGAGTTAGGTGAATTAATAAATTTTTCGCGTAAATTTAACTAAATTAATTTCAATTTTAACGTAATTTTAATTTTTTTTAACTAAGAAAAGAAGAAACCATTCCGTATTTTAATGTTTACGCTGCACTAATTACACTAAAAAATATAGCATTTATCTTTTATTTAAAAAAAAACTTTTAATTCTTATCAAACTAAAACTAAAATAACGCAAAACAACCGATATTAATGCTTTTTTTTTAAAAAATCCTAGAAAAAGCTTTTTGTTTTTAATCTCACACTTTTTGTAAATTTTTACAATTCAAATTATAACTCAATGAATATGGAATGCAAATCTTACTACCTCTTCACAGCAACATACTAGTTTATTTACTTTCATGTCTCTCAGGAATTTTTAAAATTTTTCATGCCTAAAAGTTTGTAATATAAAGAATTGGTAGGAGAAAAAATTACTCAATACTTACATGATTTTCCAAAACCCTATGGAAAAAATATTTTTTTTTTTTTAGTTCAAATTAATAATTAAGAAGTCTACTGCTCTCCTTAAATCCATGTTTCCAAATTGCTTGCCTGAAATTATCTACTCTTCTAGAATGCTTTTGGATTCATTATTTATTTTTTTTTTTTTCAAAATGCATATTTTTTAGTTTTTAGCTTGAAAAATTTAACTAAAATTTACTTTAACACACACACGAAGTAAAAAAAATATATATATTAACCAAATTTACCATTTGATTTGTTTACTTACAAAAATTACAATTTTTCTAAGTCGTATGTTTGTAAAATTACAATTTTTAATCCAGAAGAGCAGTTAACTTAATAATTTTAAATACAGAAAAAAACATTAAATCAAATTAGATTTATTAAGTTTTATTTATTTTACAACTATCATACAATATACAGATTTACAATTATAACACATCTGAAACATATCTATTCATAACTTCTTCCACCCCGCTGTTAGTATTACCTCTTCACTGCAATGTACCTGGAAAACAAATAACTATTTTAGCATATGAAAAAAAAATATGCTGGACAATAATATTAGAATGTTTCAACCAACAGTAGATTTCTAAAACGAAGCAATACTGACTAGATAAAATACAGAGTTAAATAAAATGTAAAAAAAAAAAAAATTAAAACTGTTTATTATTTTCATGGAATTTCTACTAAATATATATCGATTGAGTACATCCAAATATTTAGATATAAGAAAATCTATTTTACAAATTTTAGTCACATATTACACGACAAAATTACATACATATCCAGCACAAATCTGAATTAGAATAGTATTTCATAATTTTTTTTTATCCTAGCTCAATCTTACATTGAAGCCAGCAGTAAGTTATAAACAAAACATAAAATTATTTTTTGTGTGGCTCAGAGAACTCCTCCAGGCTTTTAGTCTGGTGTTGTCGGCTGCTATGGTAACAAGTAAGAGCACATTTCTAATGGTGGAACAATGGAGAAATAAAGGTGTCAATTGGTTTACCCCCGCTGATCTAAAATCAAGACAAAACTATTCACAAAACACCCCTATTTGAAATGACTTTTTCTCATAACCACAGTACTGGCCACGACATGCGCCTGTTGTCAGGTGAAGTTCTCCTAAAAGTTGCCCTATACTTACTGTTTATTTACTTATCATCAGAATTTTATTTTCCTCTCTCCTTTTTTTCTTGCTCCTTAGCTGCAATTTTCATTCCTGTTCCGAATATTTTGCAAGAACTTTGTAGTTCAGAAACACAATTCCATTTGTTTCAGTTACGTAATTTTTAATTTCTCATTTATTAAAACAGTAAAAATACTATGCCTTTTAACACGAACAGTATCTTTAATATACAAAAGGAGTAATTTTAACAAATTCAGTAATTTATTAAACTATATATTATTTAGTTCAAGTGAAGAATTACATTTTACAATTGCCTCTGTTAAAGCTTTTTTAAACAAAAAATGGTTAATTTGAAAGTTCTTTAATTTCTGGAAAATCACTGCTAAAACTTAACACTTTACTCCAAAATACATTAGAAAGCTGTTTGGAGATTTAGAAATTCATATCCACAATGGAATTCTTAGTAATGGTGGGGCATTAACTTCCAAGGTGGAAAAATAGGTTCTGTGTTCCTTGACCCTAGTGTGTTACTATCAGGTTGCTTGGGGGCAGTAAATACCTTATTTGTTTAAATCACTTTAAAAGGACTGGATAAAAAAAAAAACTTTACACACAAAACACAGTTTTTGGAGAAATATTTTAATAAATATTTCTTCAAAAAATGTGATAAAATGAAAGGAACACAATGGTGTTAGTTAATTGTAGCAACATGACAGAATGTTTGGAGTAATGCAGTATAGCAATTTTGGACTATAGAAACAATTCGGAGGAACAGCTTTAAACTGAAAATTGTTTAACAAAATAATAATTTTATTCTTGGAACTAATTAGAAATTATCGTTCTTAATGCTGCATATATTTATATGAGCAAAACAAAATTACCAACTTTCCACACCCTTGCAAAAAAATAAAAAAAAAATATTTTTTGAACAAGTATAGAGCAGATATATCAAAAAAAGTTTTAACTTATTTAAAGATGTGAAAGCAAATATATATTTTTTTGTCAAACTGTAATTCATATAGTTTGTAGTAGTGATAATTTCCATTGCATGAACTACTTAACTTACAAGATATATAAGTTTTCTGCAATATTAGACATTTAATGTAAATTTTACTTAATAGTTTTTGTTAAAATAAAAAGATTGAACATAAGTATGCTAAATGTATACAGTAAAATGCAAGAAAATATAATAAATTAATGAAAACTAGTCAGCCTAACTCTTTTAGAAAAAAGTAAGCATTTTTTGCAACCTTGACATACACAATGAATCCTGTTTTAAAACATTTTAATCATTAATACTTTAACACCAAATAATAAACACAAAAACATTCACTTGGTAAAAATAAGATATTTAGATAAAAGATGTTTTCAAACAGTATGAAATCAAAAAATTTTTCATTTAATGTAAGCATTATAATATAGTGCAGAAGTTATTGAAAAAAAAAACTTAATAAAAATAAAAGTGATAATATCATAGACAGATATATCATATAAATAGAAAATATCATAGGTATAGTCAAAGATATAAAATCATTGATTAAAGTTAACAATATTGAAAGTTCAATTTCTCATATGTGGAATTGTAGAAAACTGCAGATGTACACAAATAAATAAATAAATATAAACTTATATACAATTGGCTTTTTTTAAAATTAAAACAAGGATAATTTGAAATCTTGTGGCAGAATGTTTTTGAGCTATCTGCGACTAAACTCTCCAGCACTAATATCTAATACTAATTGCAAAATACATTTAATACAAACAAACACACATGTTGCTAATTTAAAATGGCTAATACGCTGTGTTAACAAAAAAAAAAAAAATAATATTGATTTTCTTAATTTAACGTGAAATATTTTTTTTTTATATTATGGGTGACACTCTCCTATTTTATTGGTGGGAAAACACACACTTTATTTGCTTCTTCGCATTTTGTAAATAATCATCATAATAAAAAAATATTAAATATCATGAAATCCATAGGAGTAATTGCCCCCCTCCCCCCCAAAATATGATGCAATTACGTAAATTGGACTGCTCAAAAGCGTGTTACACTTTGAAATTAGGTTGTAATAAATAATATCGTATAAAAAATATTAGATTTAAAAACTAAGGAGAAATCAACATCTATAACTTCCAAAAATTAGATAGAATTTCAAAAAAATAAATAGATAGCCTTAAAAAATAGATACTCAAATGCACGATTCGAGTTTTCCATATTGTTTAAATATATCAAGATGGTTAAGAACCAAATGAAAATCAATATCAATAACTGCCGAAAATATCATCGAAACGTTACGTCGATTTATGATACTATTGGTGAAAATTGAGCGTGCCAAAAACTGATTATCTAAATGCATGATTCAAATATTGCATGTTTAAATATTTCTGTAAAAAAGAAATGTAATATTTTCTTCTTTTCACGAGAAAAATCCATAGCTGCCAACCTCTAGTTATAAAAATGCAGATGATAGACAAGAAAAATGCAGAAGGTTCGCAACTGCCTACTAATAAATTTATTTTTTAAAAAATACTCCCCTTTTTTTTAAAACAAGGTAAAAAAAAATTTAAAAATTTTGACCAGCTACTTGAGGGTACTATATTCATTTATTAATTCTTGATTAAAGGGAAATATATAACATTTTAAGACTTATATTAAAATTAGTTTAATTACATTATAATAGTATGCACTATATATAAACTCAATGGAAATTATGGAGAAAGAATTACATCAAAAAAAATTTTTTTTGCGAAGATCCTTTAGTAGCACCTTTTGCTTTTACTAAAAATTCTTTCAAAACAATGTATTTCTTCTTTAGACTTAATTATTAAAAGTTTTTCGAGCAGACTGCTCATCAGACATTGATGAGCAGAATTGAGTCCTAGTTTTTTTACCACAGAAAACACCCTTTCGCATTCAGCATTGCTGTGGGGTATAGTCAATACAGTCTGACTTAAAGAAAATACTAGCTATCGGGCGACCAGGTAAAATGCAGAAGATCTTATCTTCGGAGAGTAAAAGCAGTAGCTAAAATAAGTAAATATGCGGATAGCTTCTGCAAAATTCAGAAGGGTTGGCAGCTATGAAAATCTCTCTGCAATAACTATGTAAAATTCTGCAACAATGTCGCCTTGTCGCTGCGATTCTGCCACGGAGATTTGAAGTACTGAGCAATTTTTATAAATCTTAATTCCCCGAGAATTTCCAATTGATGTTGTTTATTCCTTTTATAATTCATTTGAATGTTTGCCAAATGTTTGGTTTGAGTAGCCTCAGCCTTTAAGTGATCGCTGAAGAATTCATAAAAGCAAAATAGAAGTTTCAGAATTTGCTTAAACTTATCGAGGACTATGAATAAAAAGACTAATTTAATGCAGATAAAACACATATTTTTTAAGTGCTAGTGAAATAAAACATTGGAACAGCAAATATTGTAGAGGTAAAAACAGTAACAGTTTACCACTCTACTTGATACTAACGGTGAATCTTACACCAGAAACTTTAGTGCAAATGCTGATGATTGTGCATCAAATCATTATTTACATATATTTACAATATATGATAATTCATTTTAAGAGACAAGTTTTTGAGTACTTTTATTTGTTGTTATTGAAGCATGGGCAGCCTATGTAAACAATTTTTCATTACTATTTTTAATATCAGTAAAAGTTATTTGAAATAATTTTTAACAGTTGATTTGTTCATGTTAATAATTTCAAGAAATTTTTTTTACCCATTTTTAAGTACAAGAAAAAAGGAAACAATTCAAATACAGTTATTTCTTTAGACATACTTAATTCAGGAACCTTCAAATGAGACTTGATGGAGTTTCATACTCAAAGCCAGATCCTTTCCAAAGATCTTCCTCAGAAGTACATCAATAGATTATGAAAAAGAAAATTCATTCAGTTAATACGTTTAAAAACATAGAAATTATTCAAACATATTTTGTTTCGTTTATACGGGCACATTTATTATTCAGAACTAGAGAGGTAATAAGTAATGGTTTGGCAGAATGTTAGCTAAAAAAATGGTGAAATGCAGAATATATTTTTATAGCAATATTTTTTTTAAAAAAAATTCATTAATAAATATTTTTTACGAATAAATAAGTTTATTTATAATTGGAAATTACTCCATGCTTATCTATATTAGTGGAATGGGCTAAAGGGAAAACAAAAAATTAAACAAGAAATACTTATAAAAAAAAACTAGTTCTAAATAAAATAGAAAGAGAAAAAAAAATTATCATAATTGTTACAACAAAACTTCTATGCTAAGAATAATATTTTCTGCAAAGCAGTATCCATAAAGCAACATTAACTAAAATATAATCTATTAGAAATATGTTATTAAAATGCTGTGTTACTAACAAAAACAAAAGATTATATCCAAATGTAAAACAGAAAAATCTATTTTAATTCTCAAAATAAAATTTTAAACCTTTACATCTCAGCTTTCCAATTATCATATTTTCCAGATAAGAATAAAGTCAATAGAAACGTTCTTAATTACTGTGTCATACACTTAATAAAAACAAAATTTTTTAGAAATGTAAAAAGCTAGGTAAAAACCAAGACAAAAATTGTTTAAAAGAAAAATCTAGTGCAATTATTTTCCTTATTGTGTTAGCTGATAAATTTCAAAAACTGTTTAAAAAATAAGAAGAAAAATTTCCAGTAAATGTTTAACTGGGTGTTTTTTTTTTTTTTTTTTTAAAGATATCATGTTGCAAAATAAATAGTCAAAAGACTATTTTGTCCATGTGAGATTTTCTCTTGCAATAGCTTGTTAAGACGATACTTCTACGACATTTTGGCTGAAGAACCATCTGTTATAGACTCTTGTAAAATTTACACCAATCAAGCGTGTTTAACCCTCGGTTCTTTAAAAAGGTAAAGTTAAAAGAAACTGCCATGAATCACAACTGCTACTACTCAACTGTTTTAAAAATGCAACAACTAATAGTTTTTATACTTTATAAGACAATAGTAGGTAAGTAGATAAGACAGCTCAAATTAATAACAATATGACAGGACTGTTTCACACATAAAACTTGTCTCGTCTTATTTGCTAATAAAAATGCCATCTCGTACTGAGTAGGCAAAACAGAAAGAAAAATGCCCGTATCATGATCTGCCGGTGAATAATCACTATATCTTCTAAGCAACTTACATGCATCAACCAGGAGGAACTAAAAAAAATTAACGGACAGAGATCAACTTGAAGAGTATAACTCGTAGCTACATTTCGCACACCTTTACATATTCTTTTAAAAAGTTAGCAGTTGGCATAACTGCTCACAATACAGAAGTAACCCTAATAGGGAATTAAAAGTTTAATGAGTATTTCTATGTTGTTACCTATGGCTAAATATTCATAAACTTCCAGCGATCCACGAAAAATTAAATATCTCAGAATGGGAGTAACTCAAAGAATATAAGTCGTAGCAACCCTCATGAAAACTTCTACTACATACTTCTTTTTAAATTTTTGCAAAGTACAAAATCTTTTTTTTTTCTTTTTGCTTCAACATTTTTAGTTGGCACAAACTAGTTCAAATAGGGAAACATCCCCTTTTATTTGATTCATTAAATCAGGGGATAAATGAACAACGGCAGAATAATCAGCACGTGTTGGCAACTTCTGGTATCGGAGAAACTGAAAGAAAGAAAAAAAATCACAGAAAAGGACCAACTCGAAAGATATAACTTGTAACCATCTGGCAAACATTTATGCTTTTTTTTTTTTTTTTTTAATTTCAAGTTTACATCTATTTGGTAGCTTGGCTATTGTAGTAAGTGCGACAGATTAAGATACAGAAATATCCCCTAAAATTAGTGAAACAGAAAAATTTACATTATAAATCTAGCTAAAATTCTTTTCTACTCCGGAAAATTTGTTTATCATCACCTGTGGCAGAATAATCAACAAGTCTTGGTAACTTCCAGTGGCTATCATCACACTGAAAACAAAACATGGGTAGAAACTCAAAGGGTATATCTTGTAGCCACTACCCCCTGGCAAACCTCTACAGGTTTTCTTTTTTTAATGTATGCAAGTTTGAAATCCACAATAGTAGGTGCAAAAAATTACAGATGGAAAATATCCTCTCTACTCATATTTTGGTGTGTGAAGTCAACCATGATTAATAACATTTAAGTATTATCTTCAGAATAATGCTTATAATTGTTACTTTTTGTTAATTGTTATTTATTATAGCAACAAAATTTGCCAGGTGAATAAAATAATGCAGCATTAATTTAATAATTTTAATAATTAAAGCTTTAAAACGGAAATTTTCTTTACATAAGATCGCAACTAGTTTAACTTATTTCAGATTAATATTCCTTCATTAAGCTTAGGTGCCATCCGAATACTTTTAAAATATTCATGATTTTATTAAAAATATCTCAACTGCATAACAATCGTATATAAGGGTCTGTATTTCATCTCTTTACATTTTATGCTCAGCAAATGAGAATCAACAAATTCTCTTGCTCTTTTCCAAAATCGTTACGTTTTGTCATAGTTTGTTAAACTTCGCAAATGATAGGCTTAGAATATTTGTGTTTAGTTCAAGCAGAATTAACTACGATAATTATTTACTTTCTTTGATAGTGAAGCATTATAATGAATTAACATTCTAAATAGTAATAATTAAAGTAAGGAATAAAAGAGCTTACCATTGAATTCGGCATATGTGCAACAAATGTAAATAAGCGTCGTCTAGTGTAGGGGTAGCAGTCCTTGTGTAGAAATTGTGCCCACGGAAAAGGAGTGAAAAGTTGAAACTCAGTATCATTTAATGCATTTGTAAAACAAAAACTCAAATAACTGGAAGCAATGTGGAACATAACTTTTGAACCTATATTGTGAATCAATTTTTTTCTCATCTATTTTTGATTTTTCATCTTATTTTTCTTATTATTATTCTAATTAAACCTGGAATAAAATGCTACATTGTAGAATAACTTTCATATAATATTTTTAATACAGTTAAATAAAACTGTCCAGCATTTTTAAAAAATTATTACTATTTCACATTTTTAAAAAATTATTACTATTTGTTATGTAGTGTAATTTTCATTCCAGAGATATAATAGTATTTTATTTTAACTAGTATAATATTATTTGAATAGCTTGTACATAAAAAAAACCCCGATTTTAATGCTTTTTATAATTTTTATGAATTCATAAAAATTGCTGTTTTATGCTCTGGAAATGTAAAATTTTTATAACAATAATTTATTATTAAAAGAAAAACATGAATAAATATTATTAATTAAGATAACTGCTTCGGAAGACATACAAGATTATTTAAAATACGTGATTATTTATTTTAAAACTTTACACTTTTTTGCTTCTTCTAACCAGTAACTTCATTTCCAATCGAAGATTTGATAGTTAGAGGATCGTACTATAGTAATTTAACTAAATGAGACATTAACTATGTTATATTTTAAAACTGTAAAACTAACAATGTACATTGACTTTTTTGTGCATCAGATAGGCTGATCATTGAACCATAAATTGTAGGATTTCTATTTCATCTGAAATGAGAGTAAGAAAGATATTGTAGAATACATTCTACGTTAGGTCTTCCATCAAATCAAAAAGATTTAATCTAACTACATCCACCAATATAAAAGTTTTATCGAATAACATAATATGGGATCAACATGTACATTTATTTATCTCTGGTTAATTTTAATTATTATATCGTGATTACACGTTATTTCTGAAATTTCGTGCTTATTTTTTGTTTTTCTCGTCTGCGTGGGTAAAGATTTTGTATACATTAATTGGCATGCATAAATGCATGGTCTCATGATTTAGGTATCATTTTTAGTTGTTGGTGATGACCGTGTTAAAAATAATAGTTTGAAAAAACTCCTAAAATATTTATTACATAAAAAAATACACATTTAAATAAAAAGCACATTTTAAATCATGATTTCAATTGAATAAAAGAAAAAAAAGAGGTAATATAATGGATTTGAAAACTTTATTATAACAAAAAGGGTAAAAAAGGGCGTCGAGTTGTTAACATTCCCCGTGGATCAAGTTATTTTCATGTAATATATTAAAAATTTTACATTTAATTTTAGCTGGAAGGATCCATTTTCGTTGAACGTTCCGTTTCCCCTCTTCAGTGTTTTAGATTAAAAAAAAAAAGTAAATTTTTATGAATCTGTTTTTTCGCTTGCTGATATTTGCCTTCCTTTTAAAAGCAATGTATGTATATATTAAAAAGATTTTGTTGAAATTGTATTCCCAGATAACACAGTGCAAACAGATAATTTGTCAACGAACTAATGAAGGTAGGAGTTTTAGTTGCGTCACACTGAGCCATTTAGACTTAAATCTGAAGGGGTAGGAAATTTTCTCCAGATCCCTGTACATTTGGCACAGCAATGCGACCGACCACAGGCCTCTCGATTCCACAGATTTTAATAGCACATATATCGCATGTACTCGGTGGTGTCGAGGATCGAGCACCGCCCGCGTCAAGGACTAGAATGGCCCTTAAAACCCCTATTAAGTCGGAACTAAGTTTAAATGAAAAAATCTTGGTCAAAGAACATAGAAAAAAATTTTTCGCACTAATGCCAAAATGCAAAAAGACAAATATTTAAATCCTTTTTTTTTTTTTTTTTTAAAAAAAGGTGGGTTGTTTTTTTAGGGTCTATGTATTAGCATTGCAAAATGTAGGTCTCAACTACAATTTTTGAGGAACTTTCTCTTTCCCTAACTTAATTTTTTTTCTTTATATGATCTAAATAATTAAAAACAATTTATTTAACTGCATTAACTATTTGAAACCCTCCAAGCATTGTGTCCCTAAGTAAATTCCCTGTTATGTAACATTATTGCCTGATATGAAAAAAAAAAAAAAACAGGCTATTCAATGCAAGAAAGCCTAAAACTGACAGTTAGGAAAAAGAAACCGAACTAACGCTCAAACTATTTTTAAAAGTACTTTAATTTCACATACACAAAAACTCACTCATAAATAATATTTTGCGAAGAAATAAAGAATTATTACTTGCTCCGCTAAAAAAATAATTTTTCTGACATTACAACAAAACTTACAATTATTATTTATATTTTATGCTATTTTATATTATTTTTTATATTTTATAAATTTATATTATTTTTTACTATATATGATTTTCATAAATAATTTATTCATTGCAATTGAGATTTTATATTTAAATAATTTCTAGATTATAAAATTCAAGATTCAAAGCAAAATTCAATAAATTTGTAAAAATGTTGTTGCGTGTAAAAACGTTTTTTAATAACAACAAATATTTTAAAACTTCCTACACTAAATTTTATTACGAAAACTAATTATGAGAATTCCTTTTTATCTGTCTTTTGATACATATGCTTTTTTTCTCTTTCAGTAATGAACATATATACTACTTTAAGGAAACAAGATTGATACATTTTTCAAAATACTTTAATTTTATTTTTTTTTATTTATGAAGTTTTTGTAAGAAAAAAACATTAAATCATTATTTTAAAATAAAGTAAATGCTTCTTTCATAGCAATAAGAACATGGAATTTAAAAGTAGACAAATTTTTTTGTAATTATTATAATTATTTTTTAATACTCATATGGAGAGCGATAATTTCAATATAAAAAAATGAATTAATTTTTACATAATTAAAAAAATATATAGTTTTTTAATTTATGATCTTTGAATAAAAAAATTGCAAGATCCGGAAATCAACATTCCACCGAAGTTCCGAGTAGGACCGAACCTAGGACAACGTACCTTTGAGGCGAACGCTCTAACCACTACACCACGACTCTTGTACCTGACAAAGAAGATTTAAATTTAAATCATGTGTTTTTACGTTATTATGTTCGTTACATGACAAGTTGTAACAAATTTTTACTTTATTCAGTATTTTGGAAATTCTTTAATTTCACATCTTAGTTTAGTTTCATAAGAATTAAAACTCATAGTTTCCTTGTCAGTTATTGACAATGAGCAAACTCAATATTATCAACAAACAAATATTTATCTCCAGTTTAAATAAACAAAAATAATTATAAGTATTTAAAAATAGAATACAAATTGTAATAAAAATCTACACTGTTCAGTTTATTCAAATTTAAGAGAGACGTAAAATAATATCCTTCTTGGGCACTCACATCCTTTTTTAGAAACATTTTTACCATTGAATTTACGTTTATAATCCCAAAAAATTAACGTAAACATAACTATGCAACAAAGCATCACTTTTTCGTTAATAAAACGTTTTTAAAAATCGGTAAAAAAATGAGTAAAATGTACGCGTTAATATAACGTATTTCTAGTACTCATTTTTAACGAAATATTTAAAGGGAAAATTGATAGCGTTAAAATAACGTCATTTTAACGCATACGTTTTAACGAATGAAGAAACGGTGAAAATCATCACGTGAAATTGACGTAATTTTAACGTTAAGTCCAAAACCTTATACCGAACGAACATATTTTTAACGTTTATTTGCCCCTTCATGCTGCATGGGTAGTTAAATAATGTGATTATTGAACAAAATAAAAAAAAAGTCACAGCAACATTTTATCTTGCTAAAAAAACATGAGACTTGTTGCAATCAAAAGCAAAAGCATAAATAGAAATAAAGTTCTTGTCTAAAATTTATCAGTGTAAACTAATTTGCATTTTATTATGATTTTACTCATTTTTTTAAAATATTTTCAAAATAATATATATAATACATATATATTATAACAGAACATAGCACTTAATAACAACTATGTAATAATTTTTAAATTCACATTTGAATATTATGAAAAGAAATTTACTTTAAAATAACATATAAGCTATGATAAAATCAAATCATTTGACTAAAAAATTTCTTTCCCTCTAACAAGTAATTCTATAGGCCTAATTTTTAAAAAAACATAAAAAGCTAAAATTTTAGGAAAGTACTCTTGAAAATCAAAAACAGGTATTTTGATTTAAAAATTTTTAGATTAAAAAAAATATATATATTCCCTTCATTTCCTTATAAAAATTTTCCTTTAAAATTATAAACAATTATTTATTAATAATCTTAAAATATTATTTCAATGATACAAATTATTGTAGAAGAAATTATTAAAAATACAGTTCTACATATAGAATATAAAGTAAATTTTCTAATTTCGCTATGAATTTATAAAATGGATTCCACAAATTATAGAATATAAAATGGATGCTGCTGAGTTAAAATGTAGTTTTAACATGTTCGTACCTTCTTTTCTGTTGATGGCTATTCTAGTTCTTCCAACAGTTTTCATTCACACTCTCCAGTCAGAATTTCCAGACTTTTCATGAAAGGAAGAAAAATAATTAGAATATGAACATGGAAAAAACTGTTAAAAATCAACAAAATAAAGGCATTAAATTGAAAAAAAAATTGCTTTGAACTCATTTCTATACAATCTATCTAACAATAAGTTTAATGGTTACCAGCTATCTTGTACATGCACAAGGCTTATCGTAAATTATAATTAACTACTGAAGATCTTGCTTCTAAAATAATTACCATAGGCAAATATTATAAAATATAGTTCGGAATTGAAATGAGAAATTTAGATTAATTAATTTAGAATTAGATAAAATTAGATAAGTTATGATGAAATTAAATCATTTGACTAAAAAAATGTTTTCTCCCTAACAAATATAAATAATTCTAGTATGTTTAAAATTTTTAATATTAGTCTAGTATGTGTATAATATGTTTGTTAGTCTAGTGCGTGGTCAATTTTTAAAAAAGTCAAAAATAAACTAGCAAATTTTTTAGGAAAGTACTTTTGATAATCAAAAATAAGTATTCTGATTAAAAAATTTTAATGATTTAAAAAAATATTTTCTTTAAAATTATAAACAATTATTTACTAATAATCATAAAATATTTCGATAATACAAAGAATACCACAAGTTATAGAATATAAAATGGATGATGCCACTAAGTTAAAATGCAGTTTTAACATGTTCTTACCTTCTTTTCTTTTTCTGTTGATGGCTATTTTCAGTCTCTCCAGTCAGAATCTCCAGACTTTTCATGAAAGAAAAAAAATATTTAGAATATGACCATAGAAAAAACAGTTAAAAATCAACAAAGTAAAAACAATGAATTGAAAAAAAAAACTGCTTCTAACTATTTTCTATACAATATATCTGACAATAAGTTTGTTTACTATCTATCTTGTATATGCTCAATGCTTATCGTAAATTAGTATTAACTACTGATGATCTTGCTTTTAAAATAATTACACTAGGCAAATGCTATAAAATATAGTTCAGAATTGAAAGGGTTAATTTCTAGGACAAGTTTACATCTTAAGTAAAGAATAGAATTTTAAGTCTTAACTTATTATGCATCTTTTTCTAAAATGGGGTAACATGTGTGTTTAGATAAATGCTTCCTAATATGTATAATAAAATTACATTATCAAATCAATCAAATATTATAAATGACAATTATTAAGAAATTATAAGTTATAATTCTTTTATAACATGATGTAGTATTAAAGTGAAAAATTTTCTTTTTTAAATTTTGTTTTCTAATTCAAATTTAGAAAAAGAATAAGATATGAATAAAAAAAATCAGGCATAACAGACATAGAAGTCTATTCGAATTACAGATACTAAAATAGTCCAATATTACTTTTGTCCGGGTTACCCTTAATTTAAGAAATAAAATTCCTTGACTTTTCCATTATAATTTCAAAAAATATTTAGATTAATTTTTTGCACTACATAGTAATCATCAGAAATATATATACATACATTCAACAGTCAATTAAAGTTACTTTTTTTTACGGAAAATATATCAAGTATAATGCTATTTTAAAAATAAAATTTCAATGGGTGAAGGTTCAACAGGAAGAGATTTGAAATAAACAACCCTATAAATCTTAAGACAGAGAACGAAATAATATATTAAGAAAAAGATAAATAAGATTAGATAAATAGTAAAATTAGCACAAAAACTGGAAAAAAAATTTTTAAAGTAGTCAGTCATCAGATTTTATCTGTTATTAAGAAAATGTTATTATTTAATACAGAAAACTTAATCCCATGAAGAAAAAAAAATTATGCTGCAAATATCTCTATACGTAAAAAGAACTTTGAATGTATTTCCACAAAAAATAATCTTATATTAAATAATTTTAAAAAATGCAAATATGTTACAGTAGATTTCTTTCATGGGATAATAAAGTAGATGTTTATCTTAATTATTTTTAACTTCATTGGCTACCTAGTGCTAACGTGAATTTTGGAATGAATTATATTTCAGGTTTATTGTCTGTTTACCTAAAATCAAATTTCCTGACAATTTTGTACACAAAGATATGGGCCAATTTTTTTTTTACCATTCGTTATAAATGTACTTATTAGCTAGCAAACCAAAAAAAAAGGTTTTTCAAAAAAAAAAAAATTAAAAAATTTTTAAAAAATATATTTTTTTAACAGTAAAGTAATAATCTAATTTTATGAAAAATTTAATCTTAAATTTTGCTCTTAATATAAAGATTTGAGATGTTCTTACCTTTTATCTTGACCTTTCTTCCAAAAGATTTTTTCTTCCAGCATTTCCTTCCATGCAAAAAAATAAAATATAACATTAATAAAAAACAATTACAAAGCAACAAAAGCAAACTTAGAAATACTGTTTTCCCAGTTAATTGACTTTAAAAATGTTCGAAAAAATTTAGAAGTTAAAGCAAATGTGAGAAGATTTTTAGATTGTTAACCGTTTTTAATTTAAAAAACTCTAATCAGAAAATTACTAAAATTAAATTGTATGATAAATGAAAAATTATAAAATTTTAATACCATTTATTATTTTTTTAGTGGTCAGAAAAATATTTGAAGAAAACCTCTTAGGTCTGATCAGAAGTTTTATTTGAAACAGCAGGTGAAACGCGCCGTCAATACATAGTCCTGGTAAAAATGACTACCGATTTTTCTAATAAATTAAATATAGTAATTAAACTAAGTAAATTAATTTAAATAATTATTAAATTAATAACTTTTTAAAAAAATAAAGAAGCATTTGATTTAAATAGCTAAAAAATCATTTTTCTATAGTTAGGATTAATGGAACTTGCAATTCATTTTAAAACTAAAATGGTAACTTACATGCTAATCATACGAAGAAACATTCTTGCAGAATATAACTATTATGAAATATAATTGCTAAAAACTAAATAAAGATAATAAAAACAAACTACTAGTGAAAAGCTATTTAATGAATAAATAAAAGTGTACTGAAATATAACATGAGCTATAGAATAAAAGATTGTTACTTACTTGTCCTTGCAATAAAACAGAAATGAGACCCCTTTTGAAGTTGGGGACCATTTTCATCATTTATCCCCTTTTTTTCAAATTTCTTGGCGACCATTGATTCTTTTGGCCCGTGGCATAACTGCAATGACCACCTGGTTGAAAGAATATTTCTTAGAATGGGGAGGGGGGTTTAAAGTGCTAAGCGTTCGCTATCCCCTCTCTTTTTCCCTTAACTTGAGGGAATCGAAACAAGGTCACTTAAATGATTCTTTTTAAAAATGCGAGACAGTAAGATGTCTTCAAATTAAGATCAATATATATTTTAAAATTATTAAAAACAATTTCTGGTGTTATAAAGGAAAAATAAATTAAATAACCAAAACTTTTAGTTAACTGCCGACAATAAACGAACTCACGGAATTAAATAATTGCATTAAGTCAAAACTTATTTGTGTTCTTTTTTTAAGAATAACTTTTATACTTATACACTTGGAAATAATGCTTACATGAATGTTTTGATTTGCTGCGCAGAAAAATAAAATCCTTTTTCTCTATAAGATTAATATGTATTATTAATATATATTATTAACTCTTTCTGTTGAGGAATTGTTCCATACGAAAATTAAAAAAAGAAAACAGGGAGTGTCTGCCTCCCCCCGCTTCCGATCCCCTAACCACGTAATTGTTTCTCTTAAATCCTTGTTTTATTTTTCTTCCCTTAAAAAGCAATATTTTAAACTGAAACACAGAACATTTTGCTTTTAAAATGTACAAGTGTAGTACCACCTCAACTTGAAAATAATCATCAGCACTTTAAAGAAAATTTAATCTAAGGAATACAGATTGTGCATCACAACAATAAAACAAGAAAAATTGCAGAGAAATTATTTTATTTGCTGACGAGAATTTTAACAATTCAAACTGAGAACACTTTTTATCGTTAAGTTTATTTATTTTTAAAAATGTCAATATAACTGTTGATATTTATATCTTGCAATATGAAAATTCCTCTCTCTCTCTCTTTCGCTACTCTGAATGGAAAACTTATTCAGTTCAGTCTGAGTTTACAAAATTAAAAAATAAAGAACTCCTGACGAAAATATAAATTTTCTACAAAAATGAATAAACTGTCAGTATTTAAAATACAGTCGAATCCCGTTTTTGCAAAATTCGAAATTTCAAAGTAACTAATATTTTCCGAATCCCCAAATGTATTTCCATGTGAACAATGTATAAAAAATACCGGTATTACGAAATCAATTATCCGATTTAGCGAAGGCGAAAATGAACACCAGGTCTTATTTTCTTTGATGAACAAGTCACATTTCTTCAAAAATATTCTCAGAAATGAAATGTTTTATCACCCTTAAAATACTAATAAGTTTCAAATGTGAAAAACCTGTCAAAAAAAGAAGAATCACTGGAAAGAGACCACCCTGAGTTGACCCTTGCATTGATTCATTCATGTTTTAAGAAGTCAAAATACACATGCTTTAAAAGAGGGAATTCTATTCAATAGAAAGGGCTTGTCAAGAATGATAGATTAGAAGTGACCACCCTTAGCAGAACAATTCCTTCCTTGAATTACAACAGACTAAATAGGGGGGGAGAGCTGTTCTAAGAGCTCAAGGTGTAAAAGGGGTGTAAACAAGTTTCAGAAAATTACCAGAGTGGTGTGCAACTTCAATAGGAGAAGGTTAGTTAAATCGGTTTGTCTGCTTTCAACGTTTGCAAGCATTTTTTTTCCTTCTTAAGCATAATGAGTGGTCAAAAGCGTAAACAATTTTCCATTAAGGAAAAACTGGAAATTATTTCAGAAGTTGATCATGGGATAAAAAAAGCTGACGTTGCGACAAAGTATGGACTATACCCATCTACTTTTTTAAAAAATCGAACGAAGTTGGAACAGCAAGTGCAATCAGCATTGATCGGATTACATAGAAAAAAGATACGACTTTCAAATTTTCAAGATGTAGATGCAGCTGTTTTTACATGGTTCCAGGATATTCGCTCTCGAAACATTCCAATTTCCGGGCCCTTCATTCGTGAAAAGGCATTAGAATTTGCACGAACTTTTGGAAACGAAAATTTTCAAGCAAGTTTTGGTTGGTTGAATCGATTCAAGGAACGTTATGGTATTGTTGCAAAGCAAATTTGTGGTGAAGCTAACTCTGTTGATTTAAAAGCTGTGAATGACTGGAAATCAGAAAAAATATCGGATGCAATTAGGTCTTATGATCCTTCTGATGTTTTCAACGCAGACGAAGCGGGAATTTTTTTCCAGTTGTTACCAAACAAAACCTTGGCGTTTAAAAAGGATAAATGCATTGGAGGCAAAATTTCAAAACTGCGTTTAACTGCTTTGTTTTGCTGCAATATGTCAGGCACTGAAAAGAGAAAAGTTATGGTTATCGGCAAATCTGCCAAACCTAGGTGCCTAAAAAATGTAAATTCACTACCTTATGATTATAGATCTAGCCGCAAAGCGTAGATGACGACTGGAATATTTAATGAGTGGCTGGTTAAGTTTGATGAAGATATGAAATGCAGACGTGCCAGCCAACCTAGCAAAATTAACATTCAGGAGTTTCCCTAACAAGAATTCAGGAGATTTCAGGAGGGGTAAAAAAAGGTGCATGGTATGCAACATTTGGCACTTCTAAGGAATTTTAAGTAAAAAATTTATTAAATATAAGAATGCAAGAAATTTTACACACTAATAGAGCAATAATTGTTTAAAAATATTAAATGGAAATAAAATAATTAAACACAGATTTAGCAACACAAAACTATATTAGGTAGATACTCTTTAAATAAATACCATTTCCTTAATAAAACATTATTCAAAAACCCGACACTGTAATAAAAATACACAAAAACTTTTAAAAAATAAACAAATTGAATAAGTATTTTATTTTAAAAAACCAATTCAATACTAATGTCTGTACAATAAAGAACCAATTATCCGGGATGCTCGGGACCATCGCTATCCCGGATGTCTTAATTTCCCGGTTTCCTGGATCGACAAAAAAGTGTCGTTAATCGATGTTTTATCAAACCCAAATTACAAGGAAAAAATGTAAACACATTTTAAAGTAAGAGAAAAAAGAAAAGCACTCCTAAATCTAAAAAGGAAAAAAATTGTAGAAAAATAAAATTTAAAAGAATAAAAAAATTTGCAAGTTTAGACAAGAAAAACAAGTTTAAAAAATAATTACGATTCCTAAATCAACTAATAAACAAAACCAATGATTAAATAACGCAATATATTTCATGGGGGGGGCGAAAATAAAAGGAAAACCTATTAATCTAAATAAAAACAACACTTGAAAATTATCGAACCGAAACGATAGTTAAAAAACGGCACTAGCATAAATATTAAAACCTAGAACAAGGCAAGATCAACGGACTTTAAAAAAAAAAAAAAAAAAAAAACTAATGAAAAAATTTTGTAATACAAATAATTTTATTAAGTGCAAAATTTATCATGAAAAAGAAAAAAAAACTTAGTGGAATCAGAAAAACGAAACTGCAATCTGCTTCATAAAATAATTGTATGCTTAAATTAATAAACAATTCTCCTTTTTTTTTTTTTATAAAAACGCGATTTTTAATTAAAGCAGGTGTGATTCCACATCAAGAAAAACTTGCGAATGATACCGCACTTCCAAAGAATCAGAATTTATTCAAAAGAAAAACATTTTATTTTTATTAATCGATGTCAAATAGATAAATATATTTTTCTCTTTCATCTTCTGTTCACTGATATGCATGTGCAATGCATTTTCCCCACCCCCTCGTAAATCAAACTAGCAAACGAAATCATCATGCCACTCCTTTGAGTTTAACGACCTAAAAGAGAATAAAGATCTAAAATCTTCAAGGTCGCGAAAGAAATGACGTTTCTCTGGGTAAACGGGGAAAAAAATTCTTCCCTTCCTCACATTTTCCTCTACTCAACTTCAAGGATTAGTCCAGTTTCCGCTTTTTTTTTCATATCGTTTTAGTTCAAAATGGCGGGAGAACCGAGCAAATTTTTTTTCCGGATTATCTGGATACCAGATAAATGGTTCTCTACTGTATGCATGAAAAAAAGAGTTGCAGACTTAGCTCTCCGCAATTAAGTCTTGCTAAAGTCATTGGTACATGATTTGTTGAAATTGATCCATACTTCCGTTTCGACTTAAGACATCCTTGAATTTTTTTTTTTTTTAAATATACGAAGACTAAACGAATAATTGATATCACATTGCTAGTTTACGAGCTTGTTGCCAACCGTGGAAAAATACGCATTAAAAACTATAAAAACAGCAAGATACAATATCAATTCCAACTATCGAGAGTACGAGTTTCCCCACTCCTGAACGGACGTCACTCGATAACGACATGTGACGTCATTGCATTCAACTCCACACGAAAGAAGAGGAAGATTTCACCCGCCTCCAGTGTAAGGGGGCGGGTGAAATAGGAGTGTTTTTAGAGGTAACGTTGAAGAGGGGGGGAAATAAAGCATGTTCAGCTACGCTTCAGGCAGATGGTAGTTTGATAAGAGGGGATGGAATTCAAGCTGAAAGAAAAACTTACCTTCGTACTCGCGGAAAAATTAGGTAATTTTGAGTTTGGCCGTCGATCGCAGTAAAATTCGGGAGTTTTTCAAATCAATTCCGGAGGGCGGGAGAATAACTCAAAATTCGGGAGACTCCCGCAAAATGCGGGAGAGTTGGCACGTCTGGAAATGTAAGAAAAGAAAAATTCTGCTTCTTATTGATAATTGTTCACCCCACAATGAGCCACCAAAATTGGAATGTATTCACATCGAATACTTTCCTCCTAATTGTACGTCAATTTTACAACCTCTTGACCAGTGTATAATTAAAGTGGTAAAGGGAAAATATCGAACACAACTTCTGAGGCGTATGCTTGTGCAAATAGGAAACAAAGAAGCAATTACGAAACCAGATGTAAAGCAAGCAATGGATTGCTGGAGCATGGATATGATTGCTGGAGCATGGAAAGACATTAGCCAAAAAGTCATCTGTAATGGACGGAAGAAAGCAAATTTAATTTCGGCAATTGACAATGAAACAGTCAATGAAATTAATGATGTTATCATCGATTTTCAGCCTTTATGGGTACATGTGACAAAAGAAACATCAGTGCCAAACGAAGTCAGTCTTGACGATTTTCTGACTGCAGATGATGATGCTAGAACATGCGAAGCATCGACAGTGAATGATATTCTACATATGATTCAAGAAAACAAACAAAAATCACTTTTGGACAGCAGCGATGATGAAGAATGTCCAGAAGAAAACAATGTACCTACAGCTTCACAAGCCTTGGCCAATTTGGAAGCTGTAAAGAGATATTTATCGGCACAAAAAAACTTTTCAGATACTTTGTTTAAACATGTGCATAATTTGGAAAATTTTTTAATTTCTACTGGTTCTAAATCATTTGTTCAGAAAAAAATTACTGATTATGTATCTGCCTAATTAGTAAGTGTTAATAAATTCATTGCTTACATTAGTTTTGTGCGCTCTTTTAATATTACATTGATATTTTCCCAAATCTAGATTAAAAATATAATATCAAAACTGTAAATTGATTTTTCATACGAATAGTAATCCCAATGTAACGAAATAATATTTGTTAATGTTCAAAATTCGTAATACGGTATAACGAATTTTCATTATTGCGTAGAAATAGCTTCGGTCCCATGGAATTCGCTAAAACGGGATCCGACTGTATACTTGAAAAAAAATCACGAATGAACACTTAAATTTGCAATAACTTTCAAACAAATTAGAATTCAAAAGAAAATTCGTTTTAGGTTTACATATAAAAATGGCTTTTTCAGCTCATTATTTTCATTATTGCGTAGAAATAGCTTCGGTCCCATGGAATTCGCTAAAACGGGATCCGACTGTATACTTGAAAAAAAATCACAAATGAACACTTAAATTTGCAATAACTTTCAAACAAATTAGAATTCAAAAGAAAATTCGTTTTAGGTTTACATATAAAAATGGCTTTTTCAGCTCATCGAATTTTAACTGTTAATTACATTTAAGTGGACAATACGAAGAAAAAAATTGGGTAAAATTACAGAACTGTATAGTATTGACATTTCTGGTTAAAAAAAAATAATTTGATAAATTTTCTATTCAAATTGTAAGGGTTTACCAGAAATTCTGGTTTTCACAAATATTGTTCTTATTACCACACATTTAGTAAAAAATACAAAACTAAACAGTTAATTTTACTGAATAAAGGCTTATAAAAAGGAAATGCTCTTAGCTAACATGATTATTTACCATATTTTACCAAAATTTAACTAACATTATAAAATTTTATTTTATTGTTAACTTAAAACAGTACCAAAACACATTGGTAAAAATTATTGAGTTTTTTGGTGTTTCCATAGAGCAAGAATTATGGTAAACTTAGCAATATTTTGGTAGTTTCGATCATACTTTTTCTCAGCTTACAGATCATCCAAATATAGTATTTTTTCTTACAAGTAAAAGAATTAATAATACTCATTATCGAATGTTAAATTTTCTCTGTATTTTTTTCTCTATAAACCATAGTAATTTCAAATCTTGTTGTTTTTGCTCAGTAAAACAAAATTTCAATTCTGTAGAGGAATTTTTGTGTCCATCAGAGTGGCTCATACGATATTTTTTAACACCAAGTGTAAAAGTTAATAATTCTCTAACAAATTATCGATTAAACATTTGCTTTATTCCATCGTAATCCTTGCACATTTCTATACAGCCCTTTGTAATTTGATGTTTCTAAATCTTATAGTTTTTGCTCTACAAAACAAAATACAGATAATAAAACATAGATTGAAGTTGGCAATGGTGCATACGGTCTTAATTTAGACACCTAAAATAGAGGCGTTTTCCACGCCCTTAGGATTTTTTAATTTAGAGAGAAACATATGGTATTGCTACGTATTATTATTTATTTACTCAAAGAATTAAGGAGTTTTCCTCCCTAAACATTGCCCGTTTATAAATTTTTCTATATAAATTAAAAATTAAACAAAAACAGAGTACATTAATTATTTTTTCATTCTGAACATTTTTGCTAATTTAAAAAATGAAATACATTTAGAAGTTTCTGAGTTAACTCATAAAAATTAAGACACTAAAAAATTTAAATGCTTGAATTACAAACAATCTAACTTTTAATGCATTTGTGTCCAGATGAGAGAAGAATTGAATTTCACTAATTTATGAAGATGCAAAATAAGAAGATTTAACAATTTCATTACCGTTAATTTTTCTTTTATAGTTTTCTTTTTATACTTTAGCTTTCATCATTATTGCACGAACACGAAATATAGTTAATTAAGTAAGCTACAAATTTATTAGATCAGTTGTTAAAATAAAGGATGGTTAAAACTGATTTCTCGCCTTATAATGTTTTTTTTCCTACACCAACTGCTTATTATTATGATTTAAAACACATGAATGAGAATGAATTTGATTTATTGGAATAATTTACAAACTCTTGACAGTTCAGATACAAAGAGTTTAAAAATCCAAAAAAGTGCAAAAAATTATGCTTTGTTGTACCTATAAAGCATAAAAAGCGAGACTCCCTCCATTTTTAACAAGTTATATTACTAATCAAATAAGACCTTAAAATTAAATCAAAAAATGTTTTTTAAAAATTAGAGTTTATTTATGTATTTATTTTTTATTTACTTTTGTAATTTCCCACATCCGGTTGAAAGATTTTTGTTAGATACATTAGAAATAGAATTTTGATCTGTAAAAGATTTTTACCATGTATTCTCTTTCGCAATCTACGAAATATGAGAATTTTGCATTTTTCTGTTACATTTTTGCTTATTTATTTCAGAAAAAAAAAATAAACAGTTCAATGAAAAGCTTATTACAAACAATTGAAAACAAAATTGGTTTTATGAAAATGCCAAATAATAATAATCATCAGCAATGTAAGGAAAGAAATAAAAACTGAAATTGATGTTAGTGGAGATCGATTCAAAAAAAAAAGAAACAAAATGTTGGAAAAGTCTAAAGTTCCTCAAGAACTCTGACCCCCAACAGGGTGGGATGAGAAATGCATAACCAGACATCGCTAACTTTTCAATTAACCATACACTAACAAAGAGAGGAAAAGGATCTTTTTTTGAAACAGCTACATTTCATCACCTACTCATCCCCCTTAAAGCAAACTGTAACTTCTTAATTCTAAAATAAAGGTCTTTACTTCTTTTAGTAACAAATATTTAAATATCATGAAGGGCACACAAATACACTTACAAACTCCTTTTTATTCCTAAATTCTATTGCATAAAATTGACAATTAAAATTCTTGTGATTCTCTTTTTGATATTGACTTTACATTTAATATATGCAGTAAAAAATCGCTAGTTCTTAAAACGCACAAAAGTGTTTGCATTACAAGCTACTAATTTTAGCGCAATCAGTCATAATAATAATTCAAATTATTATAATTTTAACGAAAACTATTAAAAACAGCACTAATTCGAGGAATTAATTATTATGATGGGTCGCTCCTGGAAGAGCAATCCCCCTGTGTAAAGAAGGGACAGTGAGTAAACTTTGTTTCTGTTTTTACGAAAATAATATTTTCATTTAAGGTTTGTACAGTAGTGTAAAGATTAAAGTGTTAAAATTCTGAGTAGGAAACTTAATTCCTTTAATTTTCTATTAAGATATGTTTATTGGAGTGTTCAAAATTGATTATACGGGGAAATTTATTTGAGCTAAGTCAAATAAAGAATTAATATGTCAATAAGGCAAAAGAATTACTTAGCGTAAATTACTCAACGTAATGTTGAATTACAAGTTCTTCAAAATAAATATTCTACAAAAAATATATGCATCAAAACATTTTTATTTTTTTCTTACTAAATAAAGAGTAAATATTAAAGTTAACTTTGTCGTACTAGTTAAACTTCTTCATTCCAACTATAATTAAGAAATTTATTATATTTAACTGTAAATAAACTAAGAATATATTACTAGATATCAGATATTATTTATATAAAATTTCATTGAAAGGTTGATTTGAACTGTTTTCTAAAAACAGAATTAATCAACAAAAAAAAAATTATTAGAATAAAAAATTTAAAAAAAGTATGTGTTACTAAGAGAAAAAAAATATACTATACAATTACAGTTTTGTTGGTTAATAAGAAGATTAATGAAAGTTGAAGACGATTAAAACTACACTCTGGTGAAAAGAAAAAGAAAGAACTCAGTCTGTAAAACAATGAATTCCAAAAATTATCTTCTCTATTTTTTATTATATCATTTCGAGATGCTTTTTTATTACCGCTTATGTTATGTTTTTTTCATGACTCTTAGAATTCTTTACTTAAGATAATAGTTTTGAAGTTAATATAATCGATTAAGTTGGTCTAATTGAAAAGTGTGAACGTATGAAAACCTAGAATACAAGGGGAGATGAGAGGAGGAGATATGAGAGGGCTCCTTCCCCTCAATTGGTGACCCGGACGTGATATGAACACGCAACCTTCTGATCTGGAGTCAGAAGGTGGCGCCAGGCATGGTGCGTAGTCGCCAAAGGAATCAGCTTGATGATGTACATAGGATCGGCAACCTTGTATCCTTCCCCAGTATTTAAGAAGCTTCGAACTTTACTCTGTGCACACTCATACTTAATTTAACTTTTCTGTCTTTATCTTGTTATGTTTCAGTTAATAATAAATGTTGTTTGATTTTTGTCATAGTTGTCTTCAACTTAATATGAGAGGGTTCCTCCCTCTCAATTGGTGACCCTTGTGTTTATTATGTTTTTGAATACGCTATTATCCATTGTTTTACAATTTGGAATAACTACTTGAATTTCGTAATGTACAATTTCCTCTCTTATTTAGTCAACTGCTTTGCTTGCACTACTTAAAATTTAAACTTAATGTATAGTAATATCTTTTGTATTGTATAATGCTAGACAGAAATTTTTAAACATTATTGTAAGAGACTTTAACTAGTAGTCATTGAATTTGAATATACGGACTTTAAATGCTGTTGTATTTATTTCTTGGAATAATTTTTATAGTTCTGAAACATTCTTAGTTATGTAAATATTTATTTTTACTGCGAATATTTCCAGATATTCTCTAGTTTTTGGATTGTTCTAATATATATATATATAACTAGTTTAGTTTGTAAATTTTCATAAGTGAATCATTAACTAGTTGCTTAGTTGGTGCTACAATGACTGATAAAGATAAAACAGGAACTGAAATTCATAAAATTGGCGTTTGCTTACCTGGATTTTGGATTGATAATCCAAATCTATATTTTACGCAGATTGAGGCTAATTTTAAATTATCAGGGATTACTTCTGAATCTACTATGTATTGCTGCTTAATTTCAGTTCTTGATCAGCATATTATGCAAGTAATTGCAGACTTGGTTAGATACCCAAATTTGGAAAAGCCTTACACGGCCGTTAAGGATAGACTTATTGCAGAATTTTCCTTGTCCGAGAGTAAAAGAATTCAACTTCAGGACCTTGCACTGGGGGATTCTAAGCCGTCTGCCTTGTTGCGACATATGCGAGAATTGGCAGGATCTAATTTTTAAAATGAGGTTATTAAATCTATTTGGCTATCTCAATTACCCTCATCTATTCAGTCTATTTTAAGTGTTAGTACGGAATGTTTGCACATTTGATCAATTTTGGCCGATAAGGTTTCTGAGGTAACTAGTTTTTCTGCAACTTCAAGTTGTAAGTAGAGATTCATTTATAGAAAAAATAGCTCAAATATCTACGGATTTGGCAGAGTTGAAGAACGAAATAAAATCTATGCTTAGATATCGAAGTTTATCCCGTAGTGGTTTGCGTTCCAATTCAAATGTTTCGAAAAATTTCAAGTCTCGCACTTTGAAAGGTGAAGCAGAGAGCCAAACTGGCATAACGAAAATTTGTTGGTATCATAGGAAGTATGCCGAAAAAGCACACAAATGCATTGAGCCTTGCAATTTTAATTTAAACTGATGAGCTTTACTATTAGTGCGGTGGTGAATAGTAGTGAGAATTTAAAATTTAGCCACCGACTTTTTGTTACTGATCGCAAAACTAGGTTACTGTTCTTGGTCGATAGCGGATCTGATGTAAGCTTATTGCCTATAACATTTAAAGGTTGCAGGCCAACATCAAATTATGTGTTACATGCTGCTAACGGCACTGCTATTAAAACATTTGGTGTTAAACTTATGTCGAAAATCTGATTTTACATTTATAATTGCGAATGTTTCAAAACCAATTTTAGGCGCAGATTTCGGACGACATTTTGAATTGTTAATCGATCTTAAAAATAAAAAATTAATTGATACGAAAACGTCTTTCGCTCATCAAGGTAAAATCTTTCCTTCCTCAATCCAAAGTGTTAAAACAATTTTTGGCAATACTAAATATCATGACTTAATTCAGGAATTTTCTGAAATTACTAGAGTTAGGCCTAATTATCTCAAAATCAAGCACGATACAGTGCATTATATTAACACGATTGGTCCTTCGGTCACTTCAAAAGTTCGCAGATTGAATTCTGTTAAACTTCAAGCTGCCAAATCTGAATTTAATTTCATGCTGCAACACAGTATTTGTAGGCCATCCAAAAGTCCTTGGGCCAGTGCCCTACACATGGTTCCAAAAAGTAACTCTGATTGGCGACCTACCGGCGATTACAGAGCTTTAAATGCCTGTACTCGGCCTGATAAATATCCTTTACCAAATTTGCAGGATTTTTCTCAAAATTTGCTTGGTAAGAAAGTATTTAGCATTATAGACTTTGTTAAAGCATATAACCAAATCCCCGTAGCAGAAAAAGACATTGAGAAAACTGCAGTAATAGCACCTTTTGGGCTATTTGAATTTTTGTATCTGCCTTACGGGTTGTGTAATGCACCTCAAACCTTCCAACGCTTTATTAACTAAGTTTTATATGGTTTAGATTTTGTATTTGCATACATTGATGACATTCTCGTGGCAAGTGCAAACGAGACTGAACATTTGTATCACTTACATTTAATATTTGAACGTTTAAAACAGTATGGTTTAACTATTAATGCTTCTAAGTGTATTTTTGGATCTTTTGAAGTACCCATCCATGGACATTTAGTGAATGAGCATGGTGTTAAACCTTTACCACATAAAGTAGAGGCAATTGTTAATTATTCTAAACTCAAAACTCTAAAAGATTTACGCAGGTTTCTTGGGTGTTTAAATTTCTATAGGAGATTTATTCCCAAAGCGGCAGAATTGCATGCCCGTTAAACTCTTTACTTGGGGGTAGTAAAAAAGGCGATAGTAAAACTATTAACTGGACTGCAGAGTTAAAAAATTCGTTCGAAAAATGCAAAGAAAGTATCGTAAACATTACTCAGCTATCTCACCCGGCATCGGATTGCCATTGCCAGTTAGTGCTGTTTACGGACGCTAGTGACATTGCAGTAGCTGGCACTTTACATGAAAAAACTGCATCTGGTTATATACCTTTATCCTTTTTCTCCAAAAAGTTGAATAATGCCCGAGTTAAATATTCTGTGTATGACAAAGAACTTTTAACGATTTATTTGTCAATAATTCATTTTCGTTACATGTTGGAAGGAAGGGTATTTCATGTTATAACTTATCATAAACCTTTGACACACGCCTTTGCCCAAAGTTTTGAAAAGTGCTCTCCTAGACGTTTATGACAACTAGAATTTATATCACCGTTTACTTGTGACTTACGATATTTAGCAGGCACATAAAACTTAGTGGCAGACGCTTTGTCAAGGGTAGAAGAAATTGCTTTTCCTGACAAAATTGATTATGTGCCAGTTGCAGCTTAGCAGTTGACTGATGAGGAATTGCAGGTATATTTAAAAAATCCAGATGTTACTAATCTTAAATTTAAATTGCTCTCTTCTGCTGAGTTAGTCTATGGGCAAACATTGAGAGTTCCTTACTAACTCGGGAAATGACATCTCGCAGTCTGAATTGATTTCTCAGTTGCGTAAAGCATTTAGTGAGGTCAAGCCTGTAGCTTCTGTTTGGCATGACAAACGGGTCGTTTATGTGCCTAAAGATCTTCAGACTTGTATGCATGTGTTTGTGCGACATGGCGCCGTACGGAGACCATTACAACCTCCATATGATGGTTCATATTCAGTTCTTAAGAGAAAATCCAAAATTTATCTTTTACAGATCGCCACGAGGAAAAAGTGGATTTCCATTGACAGGTTGAAACCAGCGTACTTGCCAGTGGACGAGCCCCATACTTTAATCCACGGTGATTCTCCTGACCATTCTTCAACTACAACTTCCGAGTCTCCTTTGGCAGAAAAGGTACCGGACCCAAAGAAGTACGTTACTCCGTATGGAAGAAGAGTTCGTTTCAGAATCTGATGACTATGAAACTCCGGTGGGGAGTGACGTGGCGCCAGGCATTGTGCGTAGTTGCCAAAGGAATCAGCTGGATGACGTACACAGGATCGGCAACCTTGTATCTTTCCCCAGTAGTTAAGAAGCTTCGAACTTTACTCTGTGCACACTCATACTAAATTTAACTTTTCTGTTTTTATCTTGTTATGTTTCAGTTAGTAATAACTGTTGTTTGATTTTTGTCATAGTTGTCTTCAACTTAATATGAGAGGGTTCCTCCCCCTCAATAACATTACCACTGACCAATCCTAAAAATGTCCTTTTATATGAAGTTCGAAAAATGAACTGCATTGTTAAATTAACGTGAAACGAGCAAATATTAATAAATTTCCTTCTCTGTCAGAAAATTGAGAGGGTCACTGACGCCGCCACTGTTTTGGGGTTTTCAACTTAACGTTACATTTTGTCAAACACTGTAAGATTTAGAAACTTCAAATTACGAAGATATGTAGGAAATTGAATGGAGATTACAATGGAATAAAAAAATAATTCGATAGTTAATTCAAGATTTTTTTTACTCTTAAACTTGTTGGAAAAACTTGAACTTGTTCTTAAACTTGTCTCTATGGCCGCAAGAATTCAGCTGCTGAAGTTAAATTTGGTATGCTGAAAGAGCCAAATTTCTTTATAAACGTAACATAGTCTTTTTTTCCTTTTGGAAATTCTTATTTGTTTGAATGTTACTACAATTGAAAACGTTCTTTTTAATTTTTTCTTTAACTAATAAATATTTATCGATTGTTGTAGAAGAATTTATCATTTACGTGATTTTCAGAATATCCCTCTTGACTTAATATCAAAAATAAAGAAAAAAAGATTATATAAAAAAAGATTAGGTGCTGTCAAATATAAAACTTCGACATTTGAAAATATATGTAGAATATAGAGAAATAAGAATTGCTTTCAATATGATCCATTAACAAGAAAAAATTACTTCAAATTTATTCATTCTTCTTATTGTGTCACACATTCTGTCTTTCTAAATGTAATTTTTTTTAAGCACTGTTATTTATTATTCAAATCCAGCTATTCTTTTTATTTCGTTACAATTAACAAATTAATATAACGTACTGAAATAAAAGTATAATAATCGACTTTTCAGGGAAAACCTTTTTTTTTAAGAACAATGTGGAAGAACGGTTTGTGCCCACTGCCACTAGTTCTGAGAACAAAAAAACGAATTTGAGCACGGGCGTAAACTACTTTTTCCACAGAGCATCTTCAATGCCTAATAACTCGCAGCGAGGACTGTTTTTCATTTGTCAAAACTTAGTAATCCTTAAAAGGCAACTGCTGGCAATCCAATTGTAATTTTTATTTTTAAAAAAATGGAAGAAAACAATTCTTACTTGATCTTCACTGATGAATGAGAAGCAACTACAAGGATTGTTGAGCATAGCGAACAGGTAGCCTCCATGCAGGAAACAAGGATACATAAAAATATATTGTGTTGAACAACTACTATCTGTAAGCGTATGATGCATATTTAGAATAGTCTCTAAAAAGGGACTGTAGAAGTTGATCAATTGATAAAAATTAATCTGCTGCAGTCAAGGCATAAATTATCGATACTATCTAAAAAACATTTAATATATTTAAATATTTGTATGTCTGCGAACTA
Organism: Parasteatoda tepidariorum; assembly: GCF_982258835.1. Classification (NCBI taxonomy): domain Eukaryota; kingdom Metazoa; phylum Arthropoda; class Arachnida; order Araneae; family Theridiidae; genus Parasteatoda; species Parasteatoda tepidariorum. The sequence goes on along the minus strand of NC_141765.1, from coordinate 2,603,054 downwards.
TGGCGGGTTTTTGAATATTTTTTTTTAATTAACATTTAACTTTAACCGGATATCAATAAATTAATTCTAAAAGAACTGCACTCATTAAAAAGGAGGTATGAAAATGATTCATTGGATTCTTTTTGTACTATGAAAATTGCAATGTTATCGGTGGCATGAAATACTATTTCATTTTTCACCTGTTCATAGTTAAAAGAGCTCCACTAAGTTCCAATTACAAAATCATTCTATTTCGTCTAAATAGTTAAGCCTTTTCTAAAAGATTGATTTGCAAATTTACTGTAAATTTAAAACTATACCAACAGTTTAATTGGGCAAACAGATAAAATTTCGGTACTCTTACCGTTATTTTCATATTTCAGTGATTATTTCCTAAGATTTAAAACGAAGCACAATTTTAAAAGTTGTAAACCCAAAAACCTTTGTGAGAAAAAAAAATGTTTTTAATACATGTATAGGAAACATTTTTGAAAATGACCTTTGAAAATGATTAAATGTGTGTTTATTATTTTGTATTGCTATGTTTCTTTCATTTTTCTACAAGGGAACATTACTAAGGAACGAGTAATTCTTCACGAAATGTATTTTTATTTGAATATTATATCGACTTCGTAGAAGAAAAAATTAGTAACTTTTTTTAAATCATGTTGTAACTTTTGTATTTTTCCCAGCTTCAAATACGATGTTATCTTTAATAACATTCGAATTGAAGTATATGATGAATTTAAGTATAAAGAAAGATTTGAAACAGAGAAATTTAATGTTTAATTTTGTCTGATTTGTAATAAAAAGAATAGACTTTTAAAATAAAACTTTTTCAAATGAAGCAATTCTGGTTTCAAATAACTATTTTGTTCTTTAATTGGTTAAGGTAATATGCAGTAGCACATTTTTGTATTGATGACACATTTTATGCTAAAATAAATAGTGCAGACCCTTGCCACACATGAATGATAGATTTCTCTACTGCTGGACTATAGTGAACAGAAACTTTGGTTGGAGGGTTGTGTCTAGGGGGAGGGTATTGCCTACCAGATTGAAATAATGATACTCCCCACAGTGTTCTCGACTCATTCTCTGGACATACGCCGTACCGACTGTCATTCTGCGTAAATTGGCGTGATTCTAAAAAAATTAAAAATAAAGCAACCCTACAATAGTCTTCACTTTATATTTTCTGCCATCTATCAGAAGGACTCGAAAACACGTCTAAAATAAAAAATAAAGCAGCGCCCTCTATGTATTGCACTCAAAACAGTTTTTTTTTTCTTAATCTATATAAACTATTTTAAAAATAAATATAATGCTGCATGAAAAAAATATTTTTGTTATGCAAATATAAAATAAATATATTGAACATTTGGAAAGTATAATTTTTATTTTTATTCTGTATTATAAGTTTTAATATTTTGAAGATTAATTAATAAAAATATCCAAATGTATTTTTATAATCTAAAATCGTATTTTTAAGAATAAAATTTCTTAAACAATTATTACTTTCAAATATTTTAAAAGTTTAGAAATTTTTTTTTAAACTTTAGATTAGACATTTCTATAATCAATCGGAAAATTTAAACACAATGTTTTTAAAATTCTTAAAACCATTTAAACTATTTTGAATCCTGTTTTTAAGAAGTAAGTGATTAAACTAAGATATTACGTTTAAAATGAACATTAAAATAAGTAAGCAATTTATATAAATAAAAAGTTTACTATTTTAAATGGTATACATTCATTGTTACAAAATACTTAAATTGTAATAAAAGTTTGCAATTAATGTAATAAAAAAGCATATTTCATTAAAAATCGTTGCTCTAAATTCAAGATATTTATAATTTCAAGGAGGATTTAAGCAATTTACAATAATTTTTTTCCTTTTATTTTCTATAAATAATTTTATTTCTATGACTTTTGAACTTACCCATTCATTTTTGTTTTAAAGGTTTAAAAAAGGAATCATAGTCTGGAAAAAAATTTACGTTGATTTCATTCAGGGCTTACAGTAATACTTTTTAAGCGACCAAAACATAACCGATGGGAAAAGTTTACATATTACTTCTTTCTAAAATGACGAAATACAAACAATAACGGACCTTTAGCTTTTTACTGCTCTCATATAAAATTACTAATAGATTATTTTTTTTAACATTAATTATAAAAATGATAGATTTTTTGTGGAATCCTTTAATGTTAAAAATAAATGCATCCCTTATTCAATAAAAAAAAATAATAATAAGTCTTCAATAAAAAAAAAGTCTTCAATAAGTATTCAATTCAGTAAGTCTCTCTTTTTAAGTACATGTTTAATACAATAAATTTAACAGTATTTTATAATAAGCAATCGAAAAAAATAAAAACTTTTTTTCAATGAACAAAGGAATTGATCTAGCTATAAGTATTAATATTTATTCTTATTTTTATGGGAATATATATTAAATTTTTCTAGAAAGTAAGAATATATTATATTTCGTGAAAAATTATACTTCAGAAAATGATTTCAAAAAGAAAATAATGATATATATTTATTTAAAAATTGTAATAAAATTAAAATGATTATTTTTTAATAAAATTATTTTTTTTATAAATTTAATAGGTAAATTCCATAAAGTATAATTAAACTATAGTAAAAAAATAAAATTCTAATTTTTTAATATTGTATGAAAAAAATCACCAGTTTTCAAAAAATAATAAAAGTTGTTTTTTTACCTCTCAAAAAATATGGTTAATATTAATTTTATTCCTTTCTCTCCTGATTTTTTTCAAATTTTTGAGTCAAAAGCACATTTTCTACAAACTCTGCATTTATTCATTATTAATCTATAGTAACCTTACAATTAATTTACGGTATACAATGAAGGTCCTGTAACTAATTAAGTGTAAAAGGCCAAACTACCGTTTTATTTTTCGGGCTTGTATAGGTGAAGAGTTATTCCGCCTCTTCCTGAAATGCCTCAAAACAAACGATAAAGGACCCCATTGTACTTGCCTTTTGCCGTTATCCTACCTAGAATGCCAGCTTACGGCCTTACCTTTGCCGCAAGGTGTGTGTTTACTGGGTATATTCAAAAATAATCAATCAGAAATCTTTAAATGAATCAAAAATGAATAAATCTAAAACAAAACAAAGGGTTAATTATAAAACATGCTTCTATAGCATTGATTAATTTTTTCAATTAAAATAATAAAGATGGATTGACTTAAGACCAATGGCTTAAAGTAAAAACAAACACAAGCTTTATTTTAATTTCTGTTAAAAAATTTAAAATGACGATGATTTATTAAAAACTCCATTTTTTCTCTCTTCTTAAGAGTCTCAATTTTTTAAAAAAAATTCAAGGACTCTTCAATGACTTTCAAGGACCTAAAATCAAATTTTTCAAGGACCTATTCAGTATTATTGTTATATGCTAAAGTACATGTCAACCAGATTTAACAATTACATAGAAGCAGAAATCACAATGCTTATTTGACAACAACAAAAAAATTATTTATTACATTTATCCGCCGATAATACAAATGGTTGATAATTACATTGGTGTTCCAAATCCCTTAGAAAAATTCCAATTGACAAAAAAAAAAAAAAAAAAAACTCCAATTAACGTAGAATACTAGCCAACATTTAAAAACTAGCATCAGTGAAACTTTTCATGAAAAATTTAATAATGAAGTGAATTAGAATTAATGAAACTGATTGAATGTATAATGCATATTACACAGGTTGCGTAGCCAAATAATTTAACAAAAAATAAGCACCTTTTAAGCACTCAAAAATATTTTTAAGCACTTTAAAAAAATATCAAAATTAGGCAGGGTCGGAAAGATTTTGGCAATCGATGGTTTTATCTTGTTTTAACCGTCATGTCAAAAAAAAAAAAAAAAAACCTTTCGGCATTGTTTTTGACAATTGTCAAAAATCATGAAATTTTGAATTATTTAACGAATGGCGTTTTCAAACGCTACGGACTAACTATAAGCCGAAATAAATTGGGGAAATTATGAAAACGTTGAATAGAAAGAACAATGTTAACTGTGTCTTTTTGCATGATTCGAAGCGAAAATCAACATAGTAAAGGAAAAATCTCTTTTTGAAAAAGGGATAATTAAGCACTTTTTAAAAACACCCAATGAAAAAAGCACCTTAAAGGGCTTTTAAACAACGAAAATAAGCACTTTAAAGCACTTTTTAAAAACGCTACGCACCCTGTTACATTAAACAAGCATAGTAAATAATTGATAAAGCTTGTGTAATTGCATGGTTATTAAAATATAAATACTCATTTTTAATATGTTAGATCAAATTTTAGATTACAGGAAATGTAATAATTATAGAATCTATAATTATCTATAACATAGATAAATTATCAAAATATATGTTTCAATTTTAATATCAAATTTTCTATTTTGTTACTTCAGAATATCAGTAATGTATTTCGAACATAATAAAATTTATTGTAAAACAGCATTTCACAGATAACTAACTAAGACTTACCGAGCTTTATTTTCCTTAAAATAAATCCATAAAATGCGAAGCGTGATTTTCAAAATTTTGTGAATGCGTAATTTTTAAATTGCATTTATACGAATCTAGATATACTATATGTAAATCAAAATCATAAGAAAGTTGAAGTAAGTCTTGAAGATTGCATAAATCCCGTATTACAATGTGTGATTTGTAAATTTAAATTTAATTGCGGTGTATGTTTCTTAAACCGGAATCATATGAATAGCTAATGATACAAAACACACGAACTAACAAGACATAAACCACAATGTGAGATACATAAATCACTTTAATGTGAATTCTGTTGGATGATTAGCTAATTGTTTTCATGTGAATAGTGATCATTATGATGCAAATTGCAATTTGTGATTCAAAAGTTGCTTGATATAGAACAGCTATGTATGATTCTTAAATCATTTTGATGAGAATTGTGAGTGGTAATTCTTAAATCTCTCTTTTGTGAATCACAATGCGTGATTTGTAAATAACTAGAATGGGAATTGTGAGGCATGATTCTGAAATTACTTAAATACGTTATATGATTTAGAAATAACTTTAATTGATATCATGATGTGTGATTGATAAATCACTTAATGTGAATCATGATGTGTGATTGATAAATCACTTAATGTGAACCATGATGTGTGATTTATAAAATACCTTAATATGAATTCTGATGAGTAATTTGCAAATCACTTTAAAGTAATATTTGATATGTGATTCATTAATCACTTTCAGTTAAACCACAAGTCGTAGAACATTTTATCAGTTTAATGTGAATCACGATGTTTATTCATATTCAATGAAACCTTTAAACTACATTTTATTTATTAGCAGTAAAAATTTGATTAAAAATGGTAAAAAATTAATTATTCTTCGTGCATAAATTAAGAGAACAAATAGGATAACAATAACAACCTGTCCTAATAATAGAGTTAACACATCGAACATATTTTTAAATCAATTAAACACTATATATCATTAGAAAACTATGACTATAAAACCTAAAATTTGCTACAAATTTCAGCTTTCAAAACATCAGAGAGATGAACAATAATCTGGTCTGAAAAATCTAGGAGAGAAACGTTTTGCATCTTCTTTAACCCCTTTCCACTTCAAGCATTAAAAATTGCTTTAATCAGAATTTCTATAATTTTCCTTTGAATTTATTATTTTTTTACTACTTTTTTGGTAAGAAGTAGTATTTTAATTCCTAAAAGTTCGTAGTATTTTAATTCCTAAAAAATCAAGTACCTTTCAAGTACCCTATGGCAGAATTCAAGGATTTTTCAGGGCCCCGATTTTTTTCAACCAAATTCAAGGACTTTCAAGGTTTTTCAAGTACTGTGGAAAGCCTGATAACAGTAGGACTACTAAAAATAATTGACAAGAAAGGCTAAATCCCAACAGACAAAAAAAAAGTGATGAAATTATGCACAACAATCACTAAGTAGCAGAAGTCTCACCGAAAACAAGAATATTTGATTAAATTTTGAATATTAAAATTTGAATACAGTGTAACGTCCCTTTCCCGGAAGGGTCGATTTCCCGGACACTTTTTAACAATCAAAATAAACAAACATCTCTCCATTTTCCCCTTTCCTTTAAAAAAAAGGTCTTTTGACACATTTTCTCCTTTTCCAGCTTGCACTGAACCTCTGATTTATGTATCGAACCCATAAATCACCAGAAAGAGGAAGTGAAGATCTACCAAGACCATTGAGTGACGCTCCTCCCTTGGAATGTAGGAAAATGAGGGAGATTTGTTTTCAAAAGACTGCAACTGAGTCCCCTCCCCCCCCCCCTCCTTTCCCATGCAGGTGGCTAGTAAAAGAGGCATTTCCTGGAACCTTTTTATTGAAAGAAGAAATACTGTGGAAAAGGGTAAACGGGGCAACCGTTAAGGTGGAGGGGGAGTCAAAATGGAAAATTTGAATAGGTCTAAAAGGATACACGTCCTTGAGAAACAAAACATTCGTTCCTCCCCATACCATGTAATATTTAGGAGGCGGGGGAAAAAGGGGGTAACATTCTTTCTTTAGCAGATTCTTTCAGTCATAGAAGAAAAAATAAAGAGAACCCGATCAGCGTGCCCCGCCTTTATGCTTGATTGATAGCCAATGAATGGAGAGAAAACAATAATTTGTTACTTCCCCACTCTCAACTTAAATGATCTCCTCTTTACACTTATTTTCTTTCACAAATAAGGAGGAAATGAATTTTTCTCCTCCACCTACCCACCTTAATAAATGACGGGAATTTCCCTTTCTTGCTTGAATCATTCTAGTTAAAAATGGCGGATCATTATTTTCATATGTCAATTTTTTTTCGTTTTCTATATTTTAAGCAATAATATTTTTTTTCTAATATTTCATATTTTATTGATTAGATAGTCTAATACTAAAACATTATTCCCCTTAAAAATAATGTTTATTTATTTTTTGCTTCTTAGATTTAGATCATTTTAAGCTTTGTTCCAGAATGACATGAATTTCCCCTTCCTGCTTGAATCGTTCTAGTTCAAAATGGCGGATTAATATTTTCATAACTGTTAAATTTTTTTCGTTTTCCATATTTTTAGCAATAATATTTTTTTTCTAATATCTTATATTTGATTAAGTAGATATTCTAATGCTAAAACATTATTCCCCTTAAAAATAATGTTTATTTATTTTTTGCTTCTTAGATTCAGATCGTTTATTAAATCATTTTAAGCTCTGTTTACCTTGGGGGTCTATTATAAGGAAAAATCTATTATACGGACTTCTGGAAGTCCCACCGATTCCGGATACCCGACTTTACACTGTATTACTAATTTACAAGAAAAGTTAAAAACCAATTAAATAAACGCACAGCGATTGCAAAATAATGAAAGTTCCCCTGAAAAAAATCTTCAAACAAATGTGAAAACCCAAAGGAAAAAAAGGGTGCATAAATAAGCGATGCAGTACATTGCATATTTCAACGCTGATCCTCGCACGAAACCGCGACTTCTGGTTTAATTCGCTCTTGGTCATTCAGCATCATGAAACGAACATCATCTTCATAGCTAGACGAAATCAACATCCTTGAAGCTAGACAAAATCAAAATCATCTTCATCAGCATGGTAGCAGCGTTAGTGTAGGCAAGGATCCCTGCATGTCAAATCGTTATATTGCGAGGCTCGTCTTATATCGACAGCTTAAATCAGATTTCTGATGCATTGCCTGAAACAAAGGTCATTATATCAGCCTGCTGATATACGTGTTAAATCGATATTTCGTGATATATCGATTTCTTACCCAGTCCTACTCTCAACTTAAATTGAATAACATCCACTGAAAAATGGGCAAATTGTCCCATAGTAATACGCCAGAGAAACTTTAGATGCATTATGTTAGAAATATCTTCTTAGTTTAAGAAAAATCTTCTCAGAAATAAAAGCTTACAAATATTTTATAAGAATATATTTGCGTTACATCTGAATTTGTGGAAGAAGTTGAATTAATAAATGATCAAAGGGGGGGGTCATATAATGGCCCATTGCAAGAAGAAATTGATTATTCCTCAAAAATAAACACTTACTTCACCAGGTAAAATTTCTTTTATTGCTTCCATAACAAGAGTAAAATTGTTATAGGGAAAAGTAGCTTCAGCATTTGGCACACAGCTATGATTGCCTAAAACACAGTAATAGTATTAAAATCAAAACACAGTTGTCTCCCGGGCAACAGAGTTTCTTTAGTCAAACTGGAGTGCTATCCTAATTTGTTCACAACCCCATGAGAAACAGTTAGGAACTAATATTGTAAAACTTAGTCATAATCTAACAAATAGTTGTAAAAAAAATAGATAAAAATTATAATCAAAAATTTCTTTTGTTTAAATTTAAATTAAATGTTATATAATATTATATTTAAAAAAAGGATCGAATCCATATTCAGTTAAATCCTTTCAAAAAATAACTAGAATCCTCAGAAATTAGTTTTAAAAAAAAATAACTTTGATTTACATAATATTGATGAGAACAATAAAAATCTAAGAACAAATATATTTTTCATCTAGTAAAAGCAGGATTCTCCAACATTTTGTACTTTCTTTAAATAAACATACATTCTTGAGAAATTTCGATTCTTGAACCTCTAAAAATATGGTTTAGCTATAATCAGGAAATTATTATCCCAATACTTTAGCCAAGACTTACTTATCCCAAAACTTTTAAAGCTCTTTAAAGATAATTTTTCTCTATATATATTTCGACATATTTATAAAACCATTTAGATAAACCAAAACATTTTTGCACGCAATTGTAAAATTTATTTATTAAAAGATGTCTCTGCATAAAAAATGCTTGATAATTGATATTTTTTTTTGATTATTTCAGTTGATAAAATTTTTTTAATATAAAGACATAAATTTCCCCCCTAATTTTAAAGTAAATGATTTTGAATGAAAAAGTTCACAATTTAAAGAGTTAATTGAATAGTCTGTTGATAAATTTCCCATCCTATATTTTGTCTTTTAAAACTCCATGCTTTAAAGAATTTCATGCCTTTTTAAACAATATCAATTAAATTAAGTAATAAAAATATTAAAGTTGACACTCAATTAAACAATCCCCATTCTCCAAAGAGTGCACAAATAACAAAATATTTACGCATAGCAAAAAAATACTAATTCGGACAAAAAGTGCTATGCATTAATTAGAATTAGTAAACTAACAGAAAAATTTATAACACCAACTTGTTTTTTAATGTTGACATATATTAAAATACCGTTAAAAATAATCCTACAAAATGCATTTAAAGAGCTATAAGAAAATACCAAGAAAGTGAAATTAATATTAAAGGGCATAAATTTTTGAATCAAAGAATTACTTTCCTGAAACGAATGGGACCATAATTTCCAGATAGCAGCTAGCCCCTATATTTTAAGGGTCAAAATCCAAGTCTGTCAAGAAAAATGTATGTTTATTAAGAGAAAAAATAGTTTCGCAGATAGATTTGGAAAATAAAATAACTTCTGCATAAGTTAGTTAGCATATTTGAGGAAAGACCCTCAAACCATTATGATTGTATCGTAGTACATGAAAATCCAACCCATAGATTAAAAGTCATTAATTTTTTTCATTTTGTGCATTGTACTTAAATATATTTTTTCCTCCTAAATTTCCTGATTTCATATTTTCATAAAAATGTTCACATTTTAATAGTAACTAAAACTAGATTCTAGAGCATTTTTTGATAGATTTGAGAGTGATACCAGAAACCGGTAAATGCTAAAATATTAAACAGATATTACAATTTTTTTTAAAAATATTAAAAATCAAAATGATAAATGTCTGAAAAATTTGTCATAAAGACAATCACTTTGCTATATGAAAAACATGTTGAATGTTACTTCACACTGCGATAAAAAGTTTCGTTATAAAGTGGAATTTGCTGAAGGAAGACTTATGCTCTAGGTCTAATAAAGAAATATTCCTTTTCAAGCAGGAGTTCGCTTTTCGTTGATTGTGAAAAGTGAATGCTCATGGTGCTTTTAAAAAATTCAACAGCTCTAGAAGATTTAAATTTTGAATACAAAATTATAATTCTTATTTTTTTCAAATTCTGAAGAAATTGAAAGATAGCAGAGACATTAAGAACAGAAAAAAGACAGACAAGCAAGTAATATGAAATGATTACAAAATTTAATCTTTACTATCATAAATCAAAAAGTTAAAAAAATGTGACATAAAAAAAGACTTACATGCACTTTGTAAAGGATAAAGACCCGATCCTTCATTATTTAGGAATGGTCCAGTTTCTGAAAAAAGGAAATTAAATTATCAAAGAATAAGCAGTCAACCATTAAATGTATTCATAGGTATAATAAAGTGGGTAAACAAAATACGTTGGTACCCAGTTGAGCTTGATTAGCATCTTTACCATTTCCTTTCCTAGTACTCACCAGAACGATACCCATTTTTTCATCCCACATAGTCCCTTTGTTCTAAACTATGTTTCAAAAGTAAAGTAAAAATTTTGGTCTAAAAGTGTTATCAATTGTAATGGCATATTATGTAAATACGAAATATTTCCCATATAATTGAATATCAATATAGAAATAGGTTTAAAAAATACTGCATTGAAGTAAAAATATTTTGCAAAGAAATAGATAAAAAAGAAAGAACAAAACTGGCGTTTTTACAATTTTAAAGCATCCATTACAATTATTTAAAGAACCTGATCATGCTTTATCTGTTTACTGCCTGTTATAGTAGTTTCTCAAATACCTTGCAAGGCTCACACACAAAAAGAAAACATTAAGAACTGAACTAATTAATCTAGTACATGTCAACTATGTTTTTGCCAATTTAATTTTCCTAATAAAAATTCAGCATACAGGCAAAAGCAATGAATAAATAAAATAATTAAAAAAAATGGCAGAACACTCGTTAAAAAGGTTGTTTATTTAATATTTAAAATTTTGTATAAGGCATATTGAAATGAACAAATTAATTGAAAAAATAACAAATTGACATTTCTGCACACAAATCGTGTCTATCTGTATCACGGAACACTGTCATTAAGCAATTAGGATGTTTTAGCCAATCTCAACCACTTGTTTTCAGTTTATCAATGTAAAAAAGAATTTAAAACCACTTAAAACAATTTAAAAACATTATTAATAAACTGATAAAGCTATTCTTCGAAGAGCTATATTTTTTCTAAAGCTATAGTAAGAAAAACTGCTAAAGCTAAAATTTAAAACGAAATGTGTTGTGATGTCAACCAACGTCACCTTCCGTCATCACTACGAGTCAACGACGACAGCCTGTAGTTTCTGAATAGCGGCGCTGCCTTACCTTTCTAGAGAGTATATATACCCATTCCTAATAGATGTTCATCGCTAACCTTGTTACGTGCTGTAGCATGTTATTGTTATGTTATGTTTTATAGTTTTATTAAACTTATACCTTTGCTATCATGTGTCTTGATTGGATACCACCAAGAATATCTCACAACACAATACGTGGCGACGAGAAGGGATCGTATTCCACTGATCCTATTTCACGAAAATTGGAATTCGACCACACGGCATGACGAAATTCAACTGCAATTGGATTTTTTGTGAAGATGCAATTGGATATCAACTGGATTTCTGTGGAGAAGATTGCCCGCCATGAGTTGTTCAGGAGATTCAATACCGGTATTATTTAATACTTCCGGTAGGTGTTTTAAATGCGTTTTTCTATTTGCTATATTTTCGTCTGGCTTAAGTTAAATTTCATACTAAGATGGCGACGGTAGGCTCTATTCAGGAATTTGACACTTCAAAACCAAATTCATTCGAGTTATATGCTGATCAAATTACTTACTTCTTGGAGGCTAATTCTATCGAAGATGATAGTAAAAAGCGTGTGACTCTTTTAGCTGTTTGTGGAATTAAAACTTTGTCTATAATTCGGACTTTAGTTTCGCCTAAAGAAGTTACAGAATTTAAATTTCAAGAATTAATTAAACTTTTAAAAGAACATTTTTGTCCTAAATCTTCAGAAATATTTCGACGTTTCAAGTTTCATAAAAGATTTCAATCAAAGTTAGAATCTGTGAATGCTTACGTTACTGAGTTAAGAAAGCTGGCCGAAGATTGTAATTTCGGAGAAACTTTGTCAGAACGTTTACGAGATCAATTAGTCTGCGGTATTCGTGATGAAGAGATTCAAAGAAAATTGTTGGCTGAATCCAAATTAACTCTTGAAAATGCTATTTCTGTTGCAGTAGCATCTGAGGTTGCTGCTTCCCAATCAAAGCATATTCATACCCAAAATTCTTCTTATTCTGAGAATTCGGATGTAGTTGATTTTGTACGTGGTAGGAACAAAAGAAATAATGCGCGATTTAGTAAACAAAATTCTAATGTTTCAGGTAGTAGCAAATCGCAAATCCAAAATTCTAAAGTGTGTTTCGGTTGCGGAGGTAAACATGAACGTTCAACGTGCAAATTCAAAAATGCAATATGCCATTCTTGTGGTCTTAAGGGTCACATTGTAAAAGTTTGTCGGAAGAAAAATAAATTTGAAAAACAGCGTGCAAATGAAATTGAAGTTCAACCGGAATATTTGAATGTTTTAAGTTCTCAATCTCCGTTTAAGAAAAACGTTATTGTTGAGGTTGATAAGGAAAAATTAGAAATGGAAATTGATTCGGGTTCATATTATCCGATTATTTCTTTGCAAACGTTGAATAAAGTTTTCCGTTCTAAGAAACCCGCGATCGAAAAAACTTTAATTAAACTGCGCGACTTTTCTAAAAATGGGATTTCACTAGCTGGCGTATGTAAGGTTCAAGTTGTGCATAACCTTTTCAAATCTAAGTTAGAATTGTTAATTTCAAGTAATCCCTGTACGAATATTTTGGGGTATTCTTGGTTTGAACCTTTAGGAATTTCAATAACAGGAGTAAACGAAATTAGAACTGGAATTATCGAAAAAGTTCTTAAAAATTACGATGATATTTTTTATAACAAATTGGGTTCGTATACGGGTAATCCAGTATCGCTTCCTATAAATTCTGATATGGTGCCTGTTAGATGTAAAGCAAGAAGCGTGCCTTTGGCAATGAGGCCCAAAATTGAAGCGGCCCTAGCAAAACTTCAAAGTGATGGAGTAATTGAGGAAATTTCAAATCCAAAATGGTCAACACCGGTTGTTCCAGTGATTAAACCGTCAGGTGAAGTACGTTTGTGCGGTGATTATAAAATCACGTTAAACAAAGCAATGAACGCACATCCTTATCCAATTCCCGCGGTAAATCATCTTCTTTCTAATCTTAAAGGAGGAGGTTATTATGCTAAGATAGATTTGGCTCAAGCATATTTACAATTACCAGTTGATGATGCTTCCGCTGAAGCTCAGACTATCATCACGCATAAGGGTGCGTATAAGGTAAAAAGACTTCAATTCGGAATTAACGTAGCCCCAGGAATATTTCAAAATTTAATCGAAGATTTGTTTCGAAATTTAGAAGGGGTTGTTCCATATTTTGATGATGTACTCGTCAGAGGAAGTTCGGAAGAAGAGTTAGCCGCTCGTTTGGAACAAGTACTAGATCGTTTGAGAAAAGCGGGACTTAAAGCAAACGGGAACAAATGCTTATTTGGGGTAACGGAAGTAGATTTTTTGGGCTACCGTATCGATGCGAAGGGTATCCACCCCTCCAAAAGTAAAGTAGAAGCGATTCATGCTTTTCCGGTACCTAAAAATAAAGTTCAGTTACAAGCGTTTTTGGGTTTGATAAACTTTTATAATAGTTTTCTAAAAGGCAAAGCTACTAAAGCTGAAGTATTACATAGGCTTCTAGATAGGGATTCAGTGTGGAAATGGTCTAAAGTCCACGATGAAGCTTTTCGATATTTGAAAGAATTGTTAAGTTCCGAAGCGGTTTTGGTTCCGTTCGATGAAAAATTGCCGATAACTTTAGTTTGCGATGCATCTCCGTTTGGCGTAGGAGCTGTCTTAAGTCATGTTCTTGAAAATGGTTGCGAAGCACCAATAGCTTTCGCATCGCGTACGCTCACGTCGACAGAAAGAAATTACGCGCAAATCGACAAAGAGGCGTTGGCAATTGTGTTCGGTATAAAAAAATTTCATCATTTTGTTTATGGACATAAATTCACTCTTATAACTGATCATCAGCCTCTGCTAGGAATTTTTTCAAAAAATAAGCCTACTAAAGAAATTTTGTCTCCGCGTATGCTGAGATGGTCTTTAATACTTAATGCATATGAGTATACTCTAATTCATAGACCAGGGAAAAAGATTCAAAATGCAGATTCTTTAAGTAGACTCCCAAAAGAGACTGATAAATTTGAGGTTCCCGCTCCTTTAGAGGTATTGTTTACCGAGGACTTACAAGATCATCCGCTTCAGGCAGCAGAAATAGCAAAATCAACATTGCGTGATCCAATTTTGTCAAGAGTACTAAATTGGGTTTTGAGAGGATGGCCAAATGAAAAACCAGATAAAAAATTTCAGACTTTTTTTTCGAAACGTAACAAACTTTCAACCCATCGAAATTGCTTGTTATGGGGTAATAGAGTAGTTATTCCAGTGTGTGGAAAATCACGTGTTCTCCAGGCTCTACATCTGGGACACCCAGGGATCGAAAGAATGAAAGCTCTCGCACGTTCATACGTGAGGTGGCCAGGCATGGATCACAACATAGAAGTGCATGTTCAAAGATGCCAGGAATGTCAACAGACACGCCATGCCCCTCCTAAAGCTCCAGTGCATCCATGGGAGATTCCAGAGAAACCTTGGTCCCGTCTTCATATAGATTTTGCAGGTCCATTCCAGGGTCAAGAATTTCTCATCATAGTAGATGCTATGTCAAAGTGGATAGAAGTGCGTCATATGACTTCCACGTCTGCTTCTGCAACAGTCGACGTCCTACGAGAAATCTTTGCTACCCATGGGATACCTGAAGTCATCGTTTCCGATAACGGAGGTCAGTTTCGAGCATCGGAGTACCAGATTTTCTTAGAGAGGAATCTCGTCCGAAGGGTCATGATAGCACCAAGACGTCCGTCCGGAATTGGTCAGGCTGAAAGAACAGTCCAGACCGTCAAAGATGCCCTAAGACACATTGTGAAGGGAAATTGGAGGAAGAGGCTTGCCAAGTTCCTTCTTCAACAACATTGTATTCCCACCACCACAACAGGTGCTAGTCCTGCGGAACTGTTGATGGGGAGGAAGCTAAGAACCGTCTTAGATAGACTCCATCCAGATCTGACGGCTGAGAGGAAGTTGAGACAGGAGCAAGATGCGTATAGAAAAAATGGTAGTTCTCTTCCAAGATCGTTCAGTGCCGACGATCCAGTCTTTGTGAGAAACTATGGACAGGGTCCAAAGTGGTCTTCAGCAACGATAATTAAACCTACAGGTCCAGTTTCCTACCAGGCTGTGACTACAGAAGGCGAGGTAGTTAAACGTCATGTGGATCAAATGCGGAAACGTATTCCTGATCCGTTGACTGTTTCGTCCGACCCTAGTATATCATCTCCACCAGCAACGAGTGTTCCAGACTTCCAGAAACTTGAGGCCCAGACATACCATCGTCAGGCCAACCAGGTTCAAAGCCTTTGTTCTATCCTAGGGCAAAGGGGTGTTGTGATGTCAACCGACGTCACCTTCCGTCATCACTACGAGTCAACGACGACAGCCTGTAGTTTCTGAATAGCGGCGCTGCCTTACCTTTCCAGAGAGTATATATACCCATTCCTAATAGATGTTCATCGCTAACCTTGTTACGTGCTGTAAGCATGTTATTGTTATGCTATGTATTTATTGTTATGTTATGTTATTGTTTATTGTTATGCTATGTATTTATTAAACTTATACCTTTGTTATCATGTGTCTTGATTGGATACCACCAAGAATATCTCACAACACAACACTTGTTTTCAGTTTATCAATGTAAAAAAGAATTTAAAACCACTTAAAACAATTTAAAAACATTATTAATAAACTGATAAAGCTATTCTTCGAAGAGCTATATTTTTTCTAAAGCTATAGTAAGAAAAACTGCTAAAGCTAAAATTTAAAACGAAATGATATTCTTGTAACGGTATTTTTGAATTTCTAAAAACTGAGAAGTAATACATAATATAAATGTATTCTTAGGAGAGAAAAATATGGTAATTGTTCATAGTCCTTTAAAAATAATAAAAAGGTAGAGGAAACAACCAAAAACGGCTGCAACTAAAAGACAGAAAATATCTCCCATGCATAAAAATTATGCTAGATGAATGAAAATTGTAGCACACAATGCACTGTGTAATAAACTGATACACGAAACATAAAACAGAGGGTGCTATAGTTACATTAAAAAATATATTTAAATGTTTATTGAAAAAATGTATAATTTACCTACAAGAAATGCATAGTACACAATAACAGAAAGTGACATATTTTCTATTCTAATCCAATAATTTCAATTAAAATTTGAAAAAATGTTTCTTTTTAAATCAGATCATCAATATGAAGCTCGGAAATACTAAATCATGTTTATGGTTACAATTATTTTCTGCTCAATGCTTACAGTCAAGATGTTTGAAGCTATGCTATAAATCAATTCGGTTCAATTTTCTTCATGGAAGTGAAAATAATGTTTAATATTCAATACTATCAAGAAAAATAAACTAAAAAAAATTCGTTAAACATTCAACTGCACAAAAGCAAATAAAAAGTAAGTTATTTTTGCAAAATATTAAAATGATCATCAAGTATCCAATAAATACATAAAAATTAAATTTTAGTAATATGCAGAAAAAGCTGGGAAATTAAACTTATTAAGGTACTTAGGGTCTTTTTAACCAAACAGTAAGTAAAATTGCATAATCTATTTTTATAACAATTTATGAAGGTTAAGATGATTTCTTATTACACTTAATTTAATGAAAACTGCTATAATTAAAAATAAATGAAAGGTCAATTTTAGTATTATTAATTAAAAAAACATATAATAAACAAATTTGGAAAAGCATAAAGATGCATATTCCTTTTCAACCCACATAAATGAGCCCTAGTTTGAATAACAAATTTTTTGAGGGATTTTACAGTTCCATTTTAATTTTAAACAATAATAAATATTAATAAAAATATAATCTAACTATTATCTGAATTTCATTTTATAAGAAATATGAAAATGCAGAAATAGTACATTTCAAAATATTCCAAAATGATAAATGCCATGTTTCCTGATGCAAAGATCAACAAAGCAACACACAAATTTATAAAAATCCTTAAAATATATAACAAAACAGATTGAATCTTTGCCTCATCATTGAATTGGGTATGGTTCCTAAACTGGAATTCAAATACATAGTTGAATATGAAAAGAATAAAAAAAACAATGCCTACTTTTATGAAATGATTGGTTGGAAATAAACTTACGGTTGAAGTAAAACTATCTGAAAAATTTGGTTAACTACATAAGCGTAAGGCTTGTATATAACAGGAGTTGTTTTTCTATTTATTACAAGGCTTATTTTAGCTAAATTAGTCATAATTTCTTTATTATATTTCCTGAAATAAGAGAGGAAACTATGACTAACTGGGTTCTAAAATCAAAGTAAAACTAACGATTATTATTTTCTTTAACATTATATTTAAAATTCACAAATTCAAAGCTTGCCAATATTTTTTTCAAGTTTTATAGTCTGAGCGCTGTTTAACAGCATCTGTGAGATAACAAATAAACAATCTTGTGCTGTTAAGGATCTCTGTACTGATCAACATAAGTGAAACATTCATGCATATGCTTATACATGCTTACCTGTTTTTCGAAATTTTCTTAAGACTTAATCATAAAAAACTACTATCTTACAAAGAATGAAACTGAAATAACAGAAAAAAAACTTATAAGAATGAATATAAAAATAATAAGTAAAGCAATATGTGCAATAAAAAGACAAAGTGCATTTTACTAACACATTCAATAAGTGTTAGTAAAATTGTAATAGAAACATAAAATAATAAACTAAACACATATAAGAGCATGCATATAAAACTATTATCAATCATAAAGCAATGCAAAAGTAAGAATTAATTTACACTTTGCTAAATATAGTAGAACTTTTGACACATGCACATTGCAATAAATATTTATAAATTAAAAAAAATAATATAAAATATCCTTGAATACTGTCATTGAAATTAAAACTTCACAAGAAATAGAAGAATTGTTATGTGTTCTTTTCCAGTATATTTCTGCTTAGATTAATTCAGCTGAAAACAATATTTTTTATAACATTATTAAACTCTACTGACATAAAAAAAAAAGAAGAAATTACTGTATATCCTATAAGTTGGCTTCCTATTTTTTTGTATGTTGGGTGTGTATGTTTACTGCTAAAAAAATATGAAATTATAAAAGTAAAAAAATTATTAAGTCAATAAAATTTTCTTATGTCACATTGTTCTCACTGGATATGATGCGTTTGCCTTCAAATAAAGACGCCATAAGGCACCAAGTCAAATTTAGATGCATTATTAAATGCTTTAAGGTTGCCAGTTAATCAAGAGAAAAATACTTAAAAAAAAGAGGAAATATTCGCACTGCTCCAATAAACACCATGCGTCAAATGATACATAAAGGGTGGCAAAAATGTGGATTCAAATCTTATTGCAAAATCTTTTAAAAAGGGTGGAATCTTAAATTCACTAGTAGATGAAGCTGAAGGCAATTTTTTGTGGGACCCAGTAGATGAGGATGATGCTGAATATATTTGAGAATAAGATCTGTATGATGATACTGCTAACATTATTGAATCTAACAGAGATGATGTTCAGGAATTTTTAAATCTATAGCTTTAAGGTACGTTTTAAAATTTTTCATAGTGTAGTATTTTTTGACACACTCTTGAAAAATTATCTTAACTTTTTTTTTTCTTTCTGAATGTAATTTAAAGTATTGCTTCTAAAAAAACCTTTATATGTAAAGAAAATATGGCAAGAGACAATGCAAAATTAGTTGTATATAGCACAGTAAAAATAGTTTTTGAAATGTGCAAATTGATATAGAGTTATTTATATCTATCTCGATGTTCACAATGCATCAGTATTTCATGATCAACAAAACTCTGACCTTATTATTGTTGTATAAGCTGACCCTCAAATTTTCGTTAAGTTTCAGTGGTTTGAAAAGTAAACTTACACATCAGGATATACAATATAAATTATTTTACAACATACTTGCTTTCTGAAAGTCAAAAATTAAAACTTTTAAGTATTTATTTACAATTTCAAAGCAAACTGTCTAAACTAAACTGCTGAATTATAGCAAAATTTTATAATATGCGAATAAATCAACAAACAATTATTTTTAATCAACCTCTATTTTTATTTATAATTAGTTTCAAAAAACTTATAAATGCATCATGTTCCCCTTTTAATATTATTTTTTAATGATTATTACTTTCATACTAACTTAAAATTTGATAGAATTAAAAGGAATGATGTAATTCAATATCTTTTAATAAACATGACAAGAAAAAACTTAAGCATTAACTAAATTTTCACAAGTAAAATGTGTTTATAGAACATTAGCTTATGTTGTAATACAGCAGAGAAACAATTATCTAAAACATTCGGTAATTACTGCTAGCTGATTCCAAGAACCATCCAGATAGCTAATATTTCTGGTTTTTTGGTTTGCATCAGCCAAAAAATAAAAAATACCTGCATGTCTATCATAAGAAACATTGTGATGCTGTGATTTGTGACTATTCTGAAATATAAAAAAAAATTGAAATAATGAAAAAAATATTATTAACAATTAGTATTTTCTTTTATGTAAGATTTAAAAAAACAATTTTTTTCAATAAAATTAACTTAGAGGTATGAAATACATCTCAATTAAATAATTTTTATAAAAAGAAGTTTTATTATTTCATTTGTTATATTTAAGCAAAACTTCAGTTTTCAGATACTTTTTTGAATGAAGATCAGAATTTATGCTTTTAAAAAATTTATACTAAAAGCACATAAAATTAACAAAGTGCCATAATTGTTTACAATTTCTAAATAATTGGAAAAGAACTTTGAACTCCCATAATTATATTAAAGGGATATTTTTGCTACTTTGTAAAGTGTTTCAAAGGAAAATCAACAATATAATACAATATAAATGTTTCAAAAAGTAAAATTCTGAAATTTGAAAAAAGTATTTGAAATTAGTTATAAAAAAATTAAGCAAAACTACTAAAACTTATGGTTGGCTTGCATCAGTTTAGATCAAGTCATTTTTTTAGATATTTAATAATTCAGATATAAGACACAATGAGTTAAATATGTGAAAGCCCCAATTCATAAAAAAATATTTTAAACAAACCATTTATATAAATAATGATAGTGAAATTATAAAAAATAATAATTGTAAAATACCATTTTCTATTTTCTTATAAAGATCATGGATAAATGAATTTAATTTTTCTTTTTCATCTTGAGCTAAATCTAAAGCATCACAATTCTTCACCCATACACCAAATGCACTAAAATAAAGAATAAAATTGTAAATATACAACTTTAGAGAATACAGTACTAAATACTGAATCATTATTCAGAGGTGTAGCTAGAGGAAAGAAACTGGGCATCTTTTTCCAGATGCAACATCAAGAGAGATTGAATTACATATTCTCTATAAATTACAAAATAAAATGTTTTGCCTTCTTAAAGTACCAATGATATTTTCCTTAGTACACACTTTGAATAAAACTATTTAAAACTATCCTAATACTTAATGAAAATTAAAATAGAATTTTAATTATCTATTTTCATAATATTCATGTTATTTTTATTTTCATAAATATTGTATAGAAATTCAGCTGATACTATATTAATTCAGTTGATACTATATAATTAATTCAGTTGATACTATATTAAGTGGATATCACCGTATTTTAATTTAAAATAATAATTAAAAAAAACACAATAACAAGTAACACGATAAATAAATTTTTGCAAAAAAAAATATTTTTGATTAATCGAGTTTTAAAAATGAAGGCAAAACTTTTTTGAATTGTTAAATTAAGTTTAGAGATACAGTATAACCTGACAAGCTCACTATCTTTGTAACTTAACCACCTGTCTAAGTTGACCTCTATTATTAAGAACCAAATTAATTCTATACGGTAAAAGAGATTAAATTTTTGTTACCTGACCACCTGTCTATCTTGCATGTTAACACTAAAATAAGTTACATTTGTCTAGGGGGCTAATGAATACAATTCTAAACCATTCATAAGTGGACCAGACACAGAACTTTTTTAAAATATTTTCTAAACCATTATATTTAGTGTTAAAATTTCACTGAATTAGTCAAATAGCGAGTGAACCTAAAGACTGTCAGAAAGCAAACCTAAACCTCTATGTGAGTTCACCATACATTTAACTACAGAGGGATTTTGCAACAAACAGTTTATTAAAAATGATGAAATAAATTTTAAAATGCTGAAACAAGTACAGGTTCAGTATCAGTTTTCGAATAGATATATGTACTTCATTGATATTTTAAGAAATTATTTATAATAAATAACTAAAAGAGTATGCATATTTGCTTCTTTTTTAAATTTTATTTGAACTAATGAGTTTAATATGACGTTTAACAAATTGTAGTTCATTTTGTAATTAATCCTATTTCATAATATACATTGGGTATTTGTTAAATTAAAATTTTAAAGTCTGAAAATTCAATTACATTTATCCTAATTTTGATAGTGGTTCATAAACAGTGCATTATGCATTTGGCATAACAAAAAACACAAATCATATAGCATAAGGTTTAGGGGTCTTGGAGGCCATGTGGTGATAAATCATTTGCCATTCATACAACCAACAAACTGCTTATAAACCCCAGATGACAAATTACGCAGCAAGAACTTAGAGAAAGCATTTAGAAGCCAGTAACAGCGTGCAACTAAATTTAGTTACAAATAAATTTTTATCGCTAACGACATTCATAGAGTTGAAGTTTTTTTTCTAAATTAACAAAAGAATATAAAACTTTAAATTAAAAAAAAAATAAAGTTAAAAATAAATTTTGTGTTTATTTTAACAGCCTAAACATTTAATATAATAAACATAATGAAAGAAATTTTAATCAAGTTTTTTATTGAATGCATTGAATTAATTATAATTAAAATTGACAAAACGTAACTTCAACAAAATATAGTTAAGTTAAATTAAACATAAACTTTATCAGTGGGTGCTAGTTTTAAATCTAAACATTTTAAAACACAGAGGAATAATCAAAACATAAAAAGCATACCTAGTCCCTATACCTTGTCCATTGGTACCAACTAAAGCAATTAATGATCTAAAGCCATCAATGGTAAACCACTGAAAATATATATTAAATACGAAAGAATTGACATCAAATTTTAAATAAAATTTCAGACATTTAAAATCAGATTTATTCATAATGAAAAGGTTTAAAAAAACAAGACAAACTGCCACAAATATAAATCACAAAATCTTTATTTTAAAAACTATTTTCAATCAGTTAATAAAATTTCTTACCAAGTCTTTAAATAATGTGCAATTTTTAGTGGGTAGAGTATGTACAGTGTATAAAAAAAAAGTGAACATCCAAAATATCTTTTGATTTAATGAATGAAGAGTTAGGGCCAAATTTCAAAAATGATAACAAATTAGAGTTGATGATAGTTATGAAATCAGACAAAAGCAGACTTTCTTTGATTACACCTTTTTTTACTGAAAGATTTAGATTTTTGACCTTCAAAATGTGAAAGGCAGCCACAATCTAGAAAAAATGGTCTCTAAAAGTTATGTAGATGAGCATTCAAAAGTCTGGACCCTTAATATTAATTTTACTTTTTGTGTATTTCTCCATATCTTGAGAATTTTTATAAGATTCCAAAAATAATTCCGTAAAAAAAGTTTTTCATATTATTTATTACTGTCTTATGTAACAGTCAAAAAAATCTTTAGTTACAGGGTACAAAAATTTTAATATTTTAAAATGCCGAAAAACAAAATTTGAAAAAAAAATCAGTTGAATAGCTCTCAAACAATTTAAATTTAACATATACCACTTTTTAAAATGGGATAACTCAGAAACTAAACAATTGATTTTTCTCAAATTTTGTATTTTGTCATATAAAATTGCTTTTAAAATGATGCAAAAACCTTGTACCTCACAATTAATATTTTTTGACTATTATTAAATAAATAATTGAAATGTAATAAATAATTATTAAAAATTATTTTTAAATGAAATTAATATTTGGTTAAACAAATTCCATAACTGCCTGGAAATATTTTTCGACTTGCTAAAAAGTTCTCAAGACATGGCAAAATTCACTAAAAATGAAATTATCTAAGTGATAATAATAAGAGGTCGGAAATTTGACAGCTAGCCAGCTTAAGCTATTGGAACTATATTTTATGGATTGTGGCTACTCTTTATTTTTGTTCAATTGTAGTGGATTTGTAGTAACTTTCTAAACATTATCAAAGGTAAAATATGTAAGAGTAAATAAATATATATTTTTGTGCCAATGAGTTTTAATTAAAAAATTCGACCTGTAGTAAATCTTCATCTTGCAATCCTTTAATCATAAGTTGTCTCAAATGTTCAATCTGATTCTGTACAAAAAAAAAAAGATAGGTACATTTCAAGAAAGAAATGAAGTTGCTATCAGTGAGTTATTATTTCATGTTATGAGATAAAAATTTAATAAAAAATAAATATTTACCAGTTTAAAATAAATCATAGAAAATAGTAATAATATTATTAAAACATTATTTTAGATAAATCCATGAGGCAATTTCTGTTCAGGACCAAATCTAGGTAATAATGCTATTTATATAAATTTACACTACACATTTTGACGAATGCACATAAAGCACTACATATAAAGACAAATTCCACCAAGAAAGTTGAAAGTAATTTTCCCCAATTTAATCTCGAAAGAAAGAGTAAATAACAACCTATACAGGCTTTGGGTTGCTTTGTTGCTTGTGTCAGTGATGAAATACAGCTCAATGAACAGAAATGACATAGAAATCAATTAAAAAAAAATTACAAATATTTATAGAGTTACACATAAAATGTTATGAGTCAAATTCAAGATTCATCATGTATCTGGCAGAATTTTAATGGATGACAATATAAACAATGATGAAAAGTTTTTTGCTCAGTGTCAAGTCAAATAAAAATTTTAATGCCTAGACCAAGAAGAAAACGTTTATTGCCTGGGTGCAGATAAGATGGATAACCTTGATTTATAAGTACAGTACAGAACCCGTTATCCAGAATTCAGAAAACCGGAAAACCAAAAAAGCGGAACGAACTTCGATAAATTTTCCCGCCGTTTTTTTTCCTCATAAAATTTTAGGATTTTTCTTTCTTTTTTGAAAGATGTTTACTTTACAGTCATTTTGGAAATAATCATTAGTGTATTACTTCCTCGTTTTTTCTTATTTTTAAGATTATTACCAAATATTTTTTTAGATGGGTTTAACAATAAAAAAAACGGCTTTTTGTAGCGATTCAGAAAACTGGAAAAATCAGTTATCCGGAATGGATATGGTCCCGATCGTTCCGGATAATCGGTTCCCTACTGTAGTAACATTTTTCAATATTGACAGTTGAACTTGTTTATTGTGAGACATGATTTAAGAAGATCCTGGGTAAAAAGAAAATACTT
Organism: Parasteatoda tepidariorum; assembly: GCF_982258835.1. Taxonomy (NCBI): domain Eukaryota; kingdom Metazoa; phylum Arthropoda; class Arachnida; order Araneae; family Theridiidae; genus Parasteatoda; species Parasteatoda tepidariorum. The sequence continues at coordinate 2,578,356 of NC_141765.1, read as the reverse complement.
TTTAAAAAATAGTGGGTTTAACGTTACTCAACAACTGCTAAGCCAAAACATAACCTCATAATTTTTATTTTGTTAAGCTATTTTGGGTGGATAGAGCATTTAAAATATTTGCATCTGTGAATGACAATTTTCAGCTCCCTCACTGCATGAAATATTTTATAAAAATTAACATTCCAGAAACCTGAACAGAGATTTCCTTTCAGGCATTTTATGTTAAGATTAACTTACTTGCTATTATTAAATTGTTTACGGCAATGTTTCGTACTTGTAAACTGAAGAATTTCTGGTAATAAAATTTGAAATAGAAAGATTTGGATAAGATGTGGATCAAGATACTTTGTTTTCAAAAAGAGTAATAATTTTTTGTTTGTCCTTATGAAACTTACATGTAATTTAAATAATAGATTTTTAACTTTTTCAGTTTACTCTAACAAGCGAACAAGTTTAATGCAGCCTTTACTAAATCATTAATTTTTGTCAGCATTTTGTTTCTTCCTTAATTTGAAAGCTGTAATGTGTATACTCTTTCTACCTAATTTTTAACAAGGATTTCAAAAATATATATTAAATTGGTCACAATGAAATATTCTGCATACACTTTATATTGAGTTCTAAAACTATGCTTATTGTTATTTCGTAGCTAAAAAGTATTTCAAACAATTATTCAATAAATTTATTAATTAATACAGCAAATTTCATAAAAAATCAAAACCTCCATAAAATTGCAAAAACTCTTTTTTAATTTTGCACAAATCAACAGTACACTATTTAGGAAAATTTAATAGTATTTTTTAGAAAAAGCTGATTCACATTTCTACTGAACTGAAAAATACAGGAATAAAATTATCCATTGCTCTTTCTCAAAAAGGGGTGTTTTTTGTTTGTTGGCTCAATAAGCTTTATTTTCATCCAATTGGGTTCCTCCACCCTCAAGATAGCCGAAGGGACATTTAAATATCTAACATTAAATGAAAGTCTATATAAGATTAAAGATATTTTTTACGAGCATAAGAGATTTTAATATTCAGAGGTTAGGTTCAAAATGACATAGCTACTGAGATATTCATAGTGGAAAATCCACAAGGCTGTACAATGCTTGTCATAAAACAAAATCTCTATCCCACTACTGATATATTTAAGGGTTTGTACTAATTCAATGTCCATTGTATACAAATTATATTAAAAAAACTAAGAAATAAACCTTGTTAGTTAAAATATTTTCATTCAATAATTGGTCATTTTATTAAAAATATTTTCAAAAAATTCAACACTTAACAGAAATTATATTAAAACTGCTATTAAAGTTTTAAGTAAATTAGACAAAAATGAATAACTTATAAAAGTACAATAAAAAGAAACTGCCTTAGGGAAATCAATCAATCTTATATCAATCACACATGTGGAAAGTTTCTCATAATTTGTTTTTTAAATATATTTAAAAGAAATTACAATTGCTCAAAAATATTAAAATAAATAAGACATATTTTTATAACTTAGAGCTATAAAATAAAATAAAAATGATGCATAAATAAATTAATAAAAATTTTCGCTATTTAAAAAAAATAAATTATAAACACTTTGCTAAAGTACTTTCATAGAAATATATTTCTTCACGTTTTTAAGGGCAGACCAATTAAATAATCCAGGCAAATACACCAAAATGATTAAAAAAAACAAAACAGATTGGTTTTCTAGAATTCAGCATTAAATGCTTATTCTTTAGAACATACCTGAAAATGACGTCCAAGAAGCTTATGAGCAATATCACCATTACGAGTTTTATGACAGAACTGAGAAAATAAATGTGCAGCCCCAGCTTTATCTTTTGCCTAGAAATATAAATACTTCATAAAATAAATTATGTAAATTAGATATACGTACATATAAGAACAATCTTTTGCATACGGTTAGATAGATTAATCTGTCCACTTTATTAATATTTCTATAACAGTAGCTTTAATTGAACATTTAGGTTCCCTCCTTCCCAATTAAACAAGCTCAACCACTAAAAATTTTTCAGTTTTTTAAAATATATCTGGAAATTTTTTTTTCTTCTTGAGAATGGTTAGAATATTATTTTTGAATTTATAACAAATTAAAAAGTACAAGAAGTACTCATATCAAGATGTCTGTTAATTGTGAGAGGAATTGCGAACCAATCACTGGCTATTCTTTATTATTAATGATATCAACAATGATTAATGACTATGATGACAACCATGACCATGATTGATGATTTACTGTTGAAAGAAAAAAAAATTATTCAGATTTTGTCCAAATATATGCTTATGTATACACGGTTTCAAAGGTGGGCAGAAAGCATGTTCCTTTTTGGATAAAATAGGAAGGATATATATATAGAGAGAGAGTTCAAAATCAACAGTGGTCCATTGGCCTAAAATTTGACTCGGACCAAAGTGATTATTAATGGTCCATTAGATCAAAAATCTATGTAAAAGGATGGTATGCAGTATTTTTGGTTTTTAGTTTTGGTCTGTGTTATATATATGGGTCATTCTCACAAAAACTCATTTTTCAGTTCATAAAATCCCAAAAAAGTAAAGTGAATAAAAAACTCTGAAACTTTTTATATGAATAGAAATATGTAATGGCATTATAAAGAAAATATATATCCCTTAAATTACACTTAATATTTAAATAAATAAATTAATTTCACAATTTAAAAAGTGAGGGAATGACACTAATAGTGTGGGAATGATATTTTATTTTAATACATGTTTTTTTCTAAGTTTTCTCTACTTCTACCTCAAGTTTGAATATGATAATATACTAAGTATATCTAATATTTATTATAATTTAGTTTTATACATTTAATAGTTTTTACAGGTTTAAAAAATAAAATTGGCTGACACGATTGTCACATGGAATGGGTGGTAGAATTCTTCTTTTGATGTCTGTTTTTGTGTATTTATGTATGTCTTTTAGATAGGGCCATTTGTATTTTCCTCCATTTGTGGGAACCATTACATCAATTGTTAAATTTTTTGAATGTAAGATCTTTACTTCTCCAGGGTATAAAATTTTTTCATACTCAACTAGCACCCGATCTCCCATTTTGGTCTTTAATAAAAGGTCTCCAAGGAGTACTTGGAACTACTTAAATTTCCGAATTAGTCCTTAGAAACTCCTTCGGTTATTGTGTTGCATAGATGAACGTACTAAGTCAGCTGATGAATTTGCTGTCCAAGCAGGGGAATGAAATGATATGACTCAGCAGTCAAAATCTAATAGTTTAAGAAAAACTTTCAAAGAAAAAAAATTGAATTGCAAGAGTTAGAAGAAAAAAATAACAGCAAATAATTTTAATTTTACATGTTACAAGCAAATTTAATTAATGATTTACTGTTTTTTTCTCTTTGCATAAAATGCCTTAGATTTTATGTATTCAAATTTAAAAATATAAGATTGGTAGGTTTTTATGTTAATCTTTAACATCTGTACTATGTACTTTAACAAGATTTATTAAAATATTTGAAGCTGGAAAACATATTTATGTGTGAAAGTGATAACTTATTTTTCTTAATGAAGCTTGACGAAGTCAAAATTTATTTCAAAAGGGCTAGAAAAAAATATCTTATGCAAAATATACATTTTTGAAAGATCTGTATAGTTACAGCTTTTTGATTTAAAAAAAAAACTGCCTGGTTATCTTTTACGAAAAGTTTTTAAATTTTGGACTCCTTGGATTTCTTCTTCTGATCTCTGTTTGAACCCTGCCTATTTTGTAAGTTCCCAAATTATAATGTTCTCACAAAATTGATGCATCACATGCAAAACACGAAAGAGAGCGAAAATTCAATATGTTATTCCTTGAACTGTATGCAACTTGATGAACTTTCATAGTGCCAGTGAATGGTTATATTTCTCCCTCAATTAATTCATCACATTTTCTTTTGTCTTCATTTGTAACTTCAAATAAAGTTACTGAGCAATTTTCTTTTAATACAGAAACAAGTGTTTCGTAATTATGCACATCTTTTCCTTCTGTCACTCTCCGATCTGCTGTTCTTTTCATAACAGCTCCAATTCCGTCGGGAGCTCCTTTTCCATGTCCGGATTCATTATAGTTCCAAGTAAAGTTTAGAATACCAGGAGTAAGCTGTTTTAAGTGTTGGGATATCAGATGAAACATTTTTCTGTTTCTATATTGGGCTGATGGCCCATCACTTAGCATATGAACATGTTTTACTTCACTTGTACTCAAAATCCACTTAAAAATTGGTTTGAGATGAGCCCATATTGCTGTTGCATCATGTCGAAGTGAGGGACTTATTGTAGCAAAAGAGTTGGAAACTACTTTATTGCCTTCTTTTTTGTAATTAACTCCTGTATGTATAATTAATTACCTGTTGCCTACCACTTCCAAAATGCACTGACTGAATCTCTTCACTATATTTGCAACTATAATTTTCGCTAAAATCAATGTGTACTAGTATTGAATCTGTTGATAATTGTTTTTTCAGTTCATTCATAGTTTTATACTGATGAACTATATTTGTAATATGGACCATATATTTCGGTAAGTTGCCCTCTAGCTCATTAATTAAATTGGATGTACTAACTTTATATTCTATCTTAATTGGTTTATTAGAAATCTTTTCTTGATTTTTAACAATACATCTATTTTTTTCTAATACCCACTTTTTGTACTTGATTACTACCTTATCATTAAACTCTTTATAAAATGGCATTTTATCATTACAATTAGGACATTTTCTGAACAAACAATTTTCACAGCTGGAATCACAAGTTATTGCTTTTATTAAACACGCTGATGATTTATATTCAGTAATATTAATCTCATAAAGTTTTGAGATAATCATTTCCATATTAGCATGTACTATACATTTACATGTATCTCTATCGTTAATTGTTGGTTGCTTTACCCAAAATGGACGCATTCGACAAAAAGTAGGATAACTGATTCGACGATTTGGGTTTTCACTTAAATATTTTTTATGTAGATTTCTTAGTATATCAAGAAGCACTCTCTTTTGCTTCTTTATCTTTTTTCTTGTGATGCATTCCTTTTTACCTGAACACAATCTGGATACATCATCAGATTAAAAAAAAGCAACAAAGCTTTCTGAGGTTTCATAAGATATGTAATTTTTATTAAATTTTGATTTTACCGATTCTTTATGTTTTCTATATTTCAGAAATCGCTTTGAAAAGCACAATGCTCTGTACTTTTTCAGAATTTCTCCACTTAAAAGTTTATGAAATAACTTTTTTTCTCTGTGAGTCTTTGCTAAAGTTTTAAAATTAGTTCCTACTTGCAAACATAGTGCTTCACTAAAAACCTACTGCTGGTGATACTCTTTCCTTGCCCAGATGTTTATTTACGCGACTTCTTGGTGTCATTCTGTTTTGGTCTTGATTCTTAATTCTATATAATTGCTTTTTGTAACGTTCAGCTCGAGTTTTTTCAACAGATACTTCATGTTCAAGTTTATTTATCTGTTTTTTCAAATTTGCTCTATTTCTTGCACGTAACTTTATAAATCTAACTTTTCTTGAACTTAGATTATTATGCTCAGAAATTCTTAATGTGTTTTGTTCACTGGAAGGTCCCGGAACATTGTTATTCAATGAAGGCACATTCACATTTATACTGGATTCTGTTAGAGCTTGTTTTCTCAATCTGTAGTTACAGGAGTTTTTCTTCCATTGTTTCCTTTTCACCCTTAAATTAGGACTAGTCATTTGGGAGGCAGATTTCACTTGTCCTTTTCCCCTTTTTTTCAGGTATTTAATTCGTTCTTTCTGTTTTAAAATTAAAGAGGAATCTGGATTTGACTTCATTCGTTCTCTTCTTTTTCGATCATATTTTTTTTTCTTTAAACGAGCTTCTTCTTTAGTCTTTCCCATAGTTAAGCTATCTGGAAAATAGATTCTAATATTTCTTAGATTTTTCTTAAAACAGGCATTCTTATTTATTAAAATGCCTAAACTAATTAATTCAAGATCATAATTATATTATAACTGCTGTCTTGTTTCATACTATGCAGAATTCACAAATAAATTTAAATTTGGCATTTAAATAAAGTTCATCAAATTATAAAATTAATATTGTAAGTAATAATGTATTGTAAGTAATAATGTATTGAAAGAAATATTTTATTGTAAGTAATAATGTATTGTAAGAAATATTGTATTGTAAGCTATAACATATAATTTGAATAGAAATTAATCAGGTTAATTAATTTTTTCATTCAAAAATATTTTTAGGAATATGACTTCAGGTAATATTATATTTTAAATAAAGTTAAATTAGACTTAATACAATATATTCCGTAATTTTTAATTCTATTTTTATTGAAAAATGAAAAACCAAGAGCAAACAAAAAAAATTAACAATATACTCATCCTGAATCATTCCCTCACTTTAGCATCATTCCCTCACTTTATACATTAGTGATAGAATGAAAAATTTAATAAAATTTAAAAATTCCAGTTAGGCCTAATTGCTTTCTGAAATCAATCACATACAGTTATATTCATACAAGAAAGCAAAATATAATTATCAACTTTCTCGATGAAGTTGTATTCTATTTTATTTTAAAAAACGACATGAGGGAATGACAAATGTAAAATTTTTTACCTGGTTTGATTCATTCAAATTTATTCCACAGCAAAGTTTCTTTAAGTTGAAGATGGAAACATACTGCAATTTTGTTCTATGATGCCAGTTATTAACTGCTAAAGTTTTTATTAAAATATTTTAATTCTAAGAAGATTGCAGACGATTAAAACATTGTTGTGAGGGAATGATGCGAAACGCTAGAGACAAAGTTTAAAATAGTGCTGTGGTAATATTTTTATCAGAAATTGAATTTAAAATTTATTTTCTGAATTCTATATTTCACTATTCTGAAATAAAAAACACAAATTTGTAAATTTATTTTTTTATTTTAGAAACAATTTTCTTCTTCATTTAAATCAACAGTGGGGACAAGTGAGGGAATGACATATTGGTATATTTTAATTACCTAAAATAAATAAAAAATAAAAATTGATAATTTTATTCTTATTCTTTAGTTAGCCTGTATTCTGAAAGACACTTTCCCTGAATTTTTTTTGGTCATAAGTTGTAAAACAAACATAAAATATACTGGGGACATGAAAATGACTGTTTTTGTGAGAATGACCCATATATATATGGGCGAATCTCAGGAATCATTAACCTATATGTCTTCAAACTTTTCTTATAAATATATAACATAATAAGAGAAAATTAATTCGAATAAAATTACAGGAATAACTATGCATTACTAACTTTAAGATATGTACAGTTTTGATCGCGAGTAACTTGCTTTTGGCTTTCATTTCTTACTTCAATGACAACTTTTCATGAGTGTCGCTTAGAGTGTTTAACATACTTTTTATTTTTATTTTTCAATATGTATTCTGTTAAAACTGAAAATCACTAAAAACATAATTTAGTAGCTCAGCTATACTATCATATTTTCTTGAATGATATTTTTTGTGAATATTGACGTTTGCAAACACTTAAAGTTTGTCTCCAAATTTTGGCACGTCAAACCGTAACCAGCGAAAATTGAAAAAAAAAGGTATACAATCCAATTCTGCGAGTTTTATGTTAGTGATATTCCAAAAGCTTATTTAAATTAAAGTAGAACAAACTTGTATCATTATTATAGATAAATATTTATATTTGCAGTAATTATAAATTAATTGAATTTATCACAAACTGTCATTCGGTGAGGTAACAGTAATGATGTCAAGACCATAACTAGACGCAGATCTAAAAAGTAAATGTCAAAATCAATCAAAATTTTGATCACACGTTTGTCATTGCCTAATTTATTATCTGTGTTGTGTGCATTGCATTGCGTTGCATCTGAGTAAAATTTTCGATCTATTCCCTAGGTTGTAAAGACCGTAACCCTGTCAAACCGTAACCTCAGGATTAATTAATTGAATTTAACATATCAGAAATTACTTTTTTCCCTATGTTTTACTAACTGAAGATATTTTTTGACTGAAAATAATTAAAGTAAGCCTTTTTATACATTTTATAACAATTTAACTTAACATTAAAATTTTTCAATTCATTTATGATATTTTTGATGAAAAATAAAGGGTAAATATGGAAAATTCAAAAATTTTAATTTTTTTTGTTTATACTTATAAAGGCATCAAAATTTTCGATGTTCACAATTATTTTCTGACATTTTATACATTTTCAAACAATTCTGGAGGTGTAAAAAGAGTGTGCCTATTATTTTTTTTTTATCAAAAGTTAAAGGTTCTAGAGATCTGCCCATATATATATATAAATATATATATATATATATATATATATATATATATATATATATATATATATATATATATATATATATATATATATATATATATATATATATATATATAGTAGAATAATGCAAACCTTGAAACGTGGAGCTTCAAGTGGAATTTTGTGTTTTACCTATTATCTCACTTATCTTTAAACTTACATACTAAATATGGCAATATTTAATTGGAACAGATTAATCTTAAAATGCTTTATAAAAATTTTTTAGAAACAAATACTTAAAAACACAACATATGCACTCAAGTATTTATTATTTACAGAAAAATTTTTTAACTTTTTGCAGCATTAGAATACAACAAACAAATTGATCAATTTTGATTTGCTTAGCCTTTGAAATTATAACCTCTTCGCAAATAATGTAATAAGTTTATAATTCTTGCTTAGTTATAAAAATTTCTCAACTGCAAAAATTATTGTTTACACCCAAAAAACTAGTGTGGTTTATGGAGAACTCGGCCTATAGAATTGCCTTATATAGATCTTCTACTGCATATATATAAACACACTCACCACTATATGATAAGGACATTTCTAAATAGATATTTTTAATACAGATAAATTCTTGTAACAAAAATATAATGTTTATTATTCACCACACATATCACATTGCGCTGATAATAACTATGTTTTTAAAACAAGTACTTGTCTTACTTGTTTAACAGTTGCAATCATTCTTGCTATGAGCATAATACTTGCAGTTTCAGGTGGATAGTGCATTTCTCTACAAAAATGAACAAAATTAAAAACATAGTACACCAAAAATTACATTATCATAAAACTTTTCTTTAATTTGAAATAAAATACTTTTGATATTTTCTCACGATAGCAGAATGACCACAAATATTCAGAAATTTTTTTTCCCTGATTTTCCAAATTGATTTTATCAAATTTTCTTGATTTTTGCACCTGGTGGCACAAATCTTCTTTTTATTTTCATTAATTATGCCTCATTCTGAAACATGAAAAAGCATTACAAAATATTTATAAGTGCCAGTAGAGTTAAACTAAAGAAATTGTTACGAGAGATAATTTTTTTAGAAAAAACATTTGCTCAACATAAATGATTCATTTTCTTGATCTAATTCCTCTGATCTGTAGCCACGCTGTTTGAATTTTAAATTATACTGTTATAGATTAGGTCAAACAACATTTGTTTTTCATTCAAATACAAACTTCAATGTTATTAGCTGCAAAGAAAAAACTAGAAATTTTGCAATTTTAAAAAACAAATATTCTAACAATTAAGTTACAAAAATAAACCAATTCAAATTTTAGAAGTAGTAAAATTTGTATTTGCTTTAACATTTATTCCAAGTAACATTTCTATCTTCGCTTTTTCGTTTTATTTTACGTTTTGCTGAAGTTCTTGAAAAAACAATTGGAATTCAAAAAACATATTTTAATTTTTCAGAAATTAGGAATAAAAAGTTTTGTGATCAAAAATATTTCACAGAATCGAGGGTCACCAAAAATGTATCCAGTAAGAAGAGTTTTGTCTATCAATAACATAGCAAACATGTAAGGAATTCAAATTTTTTGTAACATCACAAAAATTTAGGTTATTGAAGTTTGCGATATCATGGTTTGACTCTATATGTATGTTATGACAAAAATAATAAAGAGTAAAAGACATAAAAACCCTTAACCACTGCAGATAATATTAGCACTTCTAAGTAAAAAAAATTAACTTTGACTTGAATTGTGTTACTCTGGTTCTGTCTAAATACAAAAATGCAAATTGAAATACACTTGACAAAATTATTTTTTGTTTCTGTGAGGTGACTTAAAATTGATTTATAGTGAAGATATTGCTAAAATATTTGGCAAAGTCCAAAAACATTTTCAACAATCTAAATACTAGACAATGGAGTTGTGTGGTCTATATTAATTTAATATTTTAGCACAGAAAATTATGGGTATTAATACATAGTTTTCCATAAATGGCAGTAAATTTCTTAATTTTTTTTTTTTAAAAAAAGAACGTAACATCTTTCTAGAAGAGAGGTGCACATCCTTTTTGAGTGAAGGGCCACAGGCACACCAGATTGACCAACCAAAGGCAGCATGCCAAATTATTTAGACAGACAAGTTGACAGTAATTGTAGATAGTAATTGTTATCTAAACATCATTGTTCTCTTTTTATCAGTCAACTTTTTAACATGTTTGCAAAAAATTAAATACTTTTAAATGATTAAAATTAGAAACTGTATAACTGATTACTTAGATAATAAAACAGAATCAATTTATCAGGGAAAAAAATACAGATAAATTAAAATAGTTAAAAACTAGGGGAAAATTCAAGCTTTTTTTATCACATTACATAACAGCAAAGTCCATTTAAACATAAATTTTAGCATTAAAATATTAGTTCATAGAATTGAATTTAAAATTTTTCTCTAGTAATTAAAATAAATGCAAGTTGAATACTTTGATTTAGAGAAAGTTTATAGGGAGAAAAATGATTAAAATTAAAACAAAACCCTTTCAGCTAAAAATAAGATTCAACATTTAGTAAGGAATATACTTCAACTTTAAAAAATTTATTTTAAAATAAATTAAAAGAGGCAGGGGCTGAGAGAGGAAAAAAAAAAAGAAAGAAAGAAAACATTAATTTTGAAGGAACTATTTTCTTTAATAATAAAAACTATTAAGATATTTGTTTACAACTCTTTATGACCAATACTTTTTTAACACTACACTTACTATTTATAAGTAATACACATATATATTAACAATAAATTGAAATTTATATTACTTTATAATACTTCCCTTGATTACATTTTTTTACAGTTAAAATTTAATAATATACGAAATCATTTCCAAGCATATGACCATAAATTATATAAAATGGTCCACATAGGTAGAAAATGGTTTAAAAAATTTCTTAATTGTTCTCCTGCAATTTGAAACATTTCCGAATATTGTGATAATTTTATCTACTTGATTATGTGGGAGCTATATCAGGCCATTAAATGAAAATTTATTGATTTTGTTTGGGAAACAGTCTTTTGACAAAAGTTATTGTTGTGGGCAGTATTAAATTTAGGGCAAATAATTTAATCATTTTGTCCCAGATGGTGCTCTTCCTTTCTTGAATTGAAAATCGAGTGAATACAAATACTGATGCATTATTTTTTAATGGCTTAAGTACAATTGCCAGGTGTGATTTTTAAAACGTGTGCACATGAATTGAGATATGTGGTTTTAAAAGATTTAAGATTTTCTTGATCAACAATATCAAAGTTTCGTTTTCAAACTCAATAATTTAAAAAATAATTTTAAATATACGCAGAAATGAAACAATAGAGCCAAAAATAATTGGATGACTAGTAATATCTTGATTTTAATTTGAAGAAAGGAAAAACTATTAAAAAAAAAACTAGAAAATATCCATGGGATATTATTATACAACACTATAGTTTCTGAGCTTAAGAACTTAATTAAAACAGCAAAATCAGAATACTTCAAAAACAAATTTTTGAATTGTGATTCAAATGAACAAAAATGGGATCTTGTAAATATTATTGGTAATCAGAGCAAATCACCTACTTTACCTGATATTTTAAACGACTATGAATCTTCTGATCAATTTAATAAATCATTTGCAGATGCTATCAGTCCCTCAAACCCAAATTCAAACAGTTTTCAAATCTATATTTCACCAAGTTTAACCTCGTTTATTTTCTTAGAATTGAATGATTGTGATGTACTTTACTTCATAAAGTCTCTTTCTAATAGAAACTCCTTTGACTATGATGGTATTAATGTAAAATTAATTAAACTATTTGCTCTCAGAAATGTAAATTTTATAACTAATTTCGTCAATACCTCAATCAAGTCATCCATTTTTCCAACTTCTTTAGAAAGAGCAACCATAACTCCTATTTTTAAAACCGGCGATAAAAATTGCTTATCAAACTATAGATCAATTTCAATATTACCTGTTTTTTCCAAAATCATTGAAAAAGCTCTAACTGATAAAATGTACAATTATTTACAACATACAAATTTTTCCTCTAAAAATCAATATGGATTTATTAAAGGCAAAAGTACAGAAAAAGCTCTTTTGGAATTCTCAAAATTTATTCATAATAGTATTGCTGAAAATAAGATAACAGTAGCTATATTTCTTGATATATCAAAAGCTTTTGATAATGTCAATCACAATCTTTTAATAAAAAAATTAGAATTTGCTGGTTTCAGAGGAATTATTTTAAATTGGTTTATTTCATATCTTTCAAACAGAGAACATAGAGTTAAAATCTGAAGTAATTTTAGTAATTATATTTTTCAAACCCTGGTGTTCCTCAAGGATCTATTCTAGGACCCTTATTGTTTATTATATTCATCAATGACTTTTGTCAACTTAAACTTTTTGGTAAGATAATAACATATGCTGATGACTCCGTAATTTTACATTCTTGCACTGATTTAAATCAACTAATTTTTCAAATTGAATCTGATTTACACGTAATTTCAAAATGGTTTACAGTAAATGATTTAAATTTAAATAAAACTAAATATATTTATTTCAGTTTAAGAAAATCAGAATTTAACTTAAATTTAAAATTTCACTGTCTCTCCTGTAAAAGTACTAATGAAAATTGTCAATGCTACATTCTACAATCTGTAAATAATATCAAATATTTAGGACTATATATCGATTCTAATTTGAAATGAAAAACACATATTAACAATTTAGTTAAAAAATTGCGTTTTGTTTTAGTTAAATTTTATCATCTTAAGAATAAAATTCATTTTAATTTTGTAAAAGCACTCTATTACTCCTGGTTTTATTCTTTAATTAATTATGGCGCAATAATATATGGTAGCGAATATGAAACTAATTTACTTCCTTTAATCTCAGTTCAGAATAAATGCTTCAAGATTATTAATTCTCTAAATATAAATAATTCAAGTATTACTACTACCAATATATATACAAGAATTAACCTATTACCATTTCGCCATAATGTATTTTTTCGTATTTTACTTTATTTACACAACAATAAATTAATATGCAAATTAAAAACTAATGCATCTGAAAGGAGACCAACTGAAATACATGAGATTCCCCACTTTACAAAAGAAATTTCACGAAAACAGTTTTTTTACTTAGCACCTAAATTATATAATAAATTACCATTTCAGTTGCAAAATATCCAAACATATTCTTCTTTTAAGCGTGCTTTATTTCAATTTGTGATGAACATTGACGATTTAGTTTCCTATTTTACACTTTAAAGGATGCATTTGATTTTTTATACCAGTCTTGTGCCAATCCAAATGAATTTCTTATGTTACCTTTGTTTTTTTTTAATATGGTTTCATGTATTTTTTTTTTTAATTTCTATTTTAAATTTATTGTATTACCTTTCTTTGTTGCCTGGACAGGATTTTCCTCTTGGTGATGAATATATATTCTTTGTATTTATGTGTTTGTTTTTGTTCCCAATAAAGTTCTGTTTGTTAAAAAAAAAAACATGTGAACATGAATTGCAGTCCATGATTTTCTAATTGGGAGAAAAGTAACAACATATAATTTTTTAAAAGCTAAAATATGAAAAGCAATTTGTGATTTTAAATATTATGAATACGAATCATGATAGATGTTTCTTATGTCTCATTAATGTTAATACAAAATGCGATTTTTAGATCATGTGAATATGGATTATGATGTGACTTTTAAATTGTGAGAAGAATCCAAAAATATGATTTTTAAAACGCGTAAAATACGAATCACGATATGTGATTTTTAACTGTTACAACGAAAAAGAATAGGTTCAGTATGCGTTGTTAAACTTGCACATGTTCATGGGGCTAAAGAAATATGCATATGTATTGAATTATTTTTCTGCAGTACTTAATATAAATTTACACATATTGTTTTTTTATTCTCTCTTGGAAGGTGTCGATTTTATGAAGATACATATTTACTTTTTAAGTTACAAAAAAAAATTTAAAACAGAATCGAATTTCACGAGTTGTAATATTGTGCTAAAATATCAGGATATTCAAAATGCAGTAAATATTGGGATTTTCAAAACTATGCAAAAATCCGTAGCGCTAACAATTGAAACAAAAGCAATCGAAAAACTACATTGATTGAGATTGGATGCATCAAAAAATTAAATTTTAATTTTTAAAAATTAAAATTTTTTTTCTCATTTTGTTCAGGTTGGTGCAGCGGGTTGCAGGTTGTGCACCCCTATTCCATAATATCTAGAAATTATTTCAAATACCCAAGGAAGCAGAATTTTTTCCTTAAATTAATGATACAATGTCCCTTTTAATAATACAATGCCTCCAACTTAAATGCATCTTTATCCATAATTCTCATAAAAATGCATATTTTTATGTGTCTGAGAATTTTAGAGTTGTAAAAATACTAGTAAAATGCAATATTAAACATACATTTTTTTAAAATCAAGAATTCATTCATTCATTTAAGTAAAAAAAAAAATTATATTTTTTTCTTGAAAGAATCATTCTTGACATGAAGAACTTTGTGAAAGGATGATCATTTTTGAAGTTTAGAGCTTTTTGAAAGTTCCATTGAAAATGTTTAGAATTTTATGGAAGCTCTTTTTTTAAGGCATAAAGTACAGTAATAAATAAATAAATGCTCAACATACTTGGAAGTGGGCACAAGCCTGAGTAAAACAGAATTTTTAGCACAACTTAATTGTTTCTTCAGAAGAGACTTTCTAAATTTTTATATTACAATGAAATATTAATTGCTCAGATAAAAAAATGATGAGTTCAAGTAATTACAATAAAATAAATTTTCACAATCAAATGATACAATTTTATAATTGAAATATTAACTTCAACAGACTTGACAAAATTTTTGTAATTTTTTTTTTTACCTCCAAGCATTTTGAAGTTGATCCAAAGGATGCTGAGTATTACCAAGGTAAGATGATGTACATAGTACTTGATGATATTGCTCCCAAGCTTGTTCTCTGCAGTGAACATTGCAATAACTAACCTTCACAATAAAAAAATAAACATTATATATTTTTTCTAAAGCAAAAAACAATATAAATAAAGCACAAAAGGTAAAGAAAGTGCTTTGTTCACTTCTTTTCCTGAATTAAACATTTACATATGCACATTATGCTTTTTAATTCTATAGTGGAAAGTCGCGTACCCGGAATCGGCGGGACTTCCGGAAGTCCGGATATTAGATTTTTCCATATAATAGATCCCCAAGGTAAACAAAGCTTAAAACGATCTGAATCAAGAGGCAAAAAATAAATAAACATTATTTTTCGGGCAATAATGTTTTAGTATTACAATGTTATCTAATCAATCAAAAACAAAATATTAGAAAAAAAATAATTATTGCTTAAAATATAGAAAACAAAAAAAAAATTGACAATTTTGAAAATATTAAATGCTCTCTCCGGCATTTTGAACTAGAACAATTCAAGCAAGAAGGGGAAACTCCCGTCATTCATTAAGGTGGGTAGGTGGAAGAGAAAAATTTATTTCCTCCTTATTTTTCATTCAAGTTGAGGACGGGGAAGTGACAAATTCTTATTTTCTCTCCCATCATTGGCTATCAATCAAGCATAAAGGTGCGTCATGCTGATTGGGTTCTCTTTATTTTTTTCTTGTGTGACTGAAAGTGACTTCCCCTCCCCTCGTTTGCTGTGTTTACATTTAACTGCATTAACATTACATTATTAAATAAAAAGGTTCCAGGAAATGCCTCTTTTACTAGCCAGCTGCATAGGAAAAAAAGGGGGAGGGGACTCAGTTGTGCTCTTTTGAAAACAAATCTTCCTCCTTTCCTGCATTCCAGAGGAGGAGCGCCACTAAGGGTCACTGGGCAGTCTTGGTAGACCTTCTCTTCCCCTTTCTGTTGATTTATGGGTTCAATGCATAAATCACTAGAAGCTAGAAAAGGAAAAAACATGTCAAAAGACCTCTTTTTTTAAGAGAGGGGAAGATGAATAGATGTTTGTTTATTTTGATTGTTAAAGAGTGTCCGGGAAATCGACCCTTCCGAAAAAGGGACATCCAGATATGGGACGTTACGCTGTATTAACAACCCATATAGCACTTACCTTCCGAAACCATTCCCTAGGACCACCAAAATGCGCGGATAAATAGGGGAACGCCGAGGGAAATTCCATTCTAACATTCCTACGGATAACGATACGAAGGAAGTCCTTCAGAAACATCGCCTACGGATATTCCCCCACCGGTCATCCGTTAGAAATCTATCCAATGAATTTTCCTCCCTTGTTATTCCATAGGAGCATCATAATTGGTCTCATTTTTGCCCATGCGCTCTCGTACACTCACTCCGCACTTACGATTACTGGATGCTACGCTACTTATTTGAAGTGAGTTTGAGTTTCAATTGTTCAACATTGCTGGAGTTTCATGAGCAAATAAGTAAATATTAATTCTTACCTTTTTAATATGATGAGATAAATTTTTAAATTCTTTGTAAAAACAGCAACGTCTTTTAATTAAACATATTGAGAAATTGCTGTTTATATGCGTTACTGAAAATACACGAACATGTTTCATTGCTCAATCACTAAGCCTACTAACTGTGATTCTGAAGTAAAGAAACGTTTATAAATAAGTTTTCTTAGATGATCCTATTATGGTAGGTAGTAACTTATATTAAATTTGGTTTTTCTGATAATTTCTGGCTAAAATTTCCATCAAATGATTTAAATCTGCCACAAGTGCACTTAAATACTTTACACCTGAAGTTCTTATAGAAATAATAAAATTATTCTGAGAACTATAATTGGCTAAGTATTCTAATGAAAAATATTTTTAAATATCTCTAAGTATTGTTTAAGTTTAGTTGTTTTGTTTTAAGCATCATTTGTTAATTCAGTTGTTTTGTTTTAAGTATTGTTTTTTTTAAAGTATAATTTTGATCAACTTAATGAATTCTTTAAATGAAATAATATGAAACATACTCCAAAACTTATGAAAACTAAGCTTGCTATTTATAGATTGAATCCAAATAAGTTAAATGTATTCAACTGTTTTTAATATCAATTTCAGAAATATATAAACTTTTTGCTTCTTTATATCAGAACCTACCATTATTCTTCCCGGTAGCGCTTCGCGCTGTCGTGCCACAGTTCCCTGGTTCGATCCTCGGGCCGGGCAGGGTTGACTCAGCCTTTCATCCCTTCAGTGGGTCGATAAATGAGTACCAAGCATGCTTGGGAACTAAACACTGGGGGTTCCGCGTTCGGCAGACCACCTGACCGGAACATCTGCTTCTGCACCCCAGAGCCCAAGGTCAAGAAAACTGAGATGGGCACAGTAGGCCTTGGCCCTCTATGGGCTGTCGCGCCACTGAGTTTAGTTTAGTTACCATTATTCTTCCACTATTCCCAAAATAATAAATTCTTATCTATAGAGAGAGGGTTTAAAATTTATATTATCCTGATACAAATTCTTTCTTGAATATGCATATTAATGTTCATTCAAACATAAATTGAAATTTTATTTTTGTGATTATAAGCCTTATTAGGAGAAATTTTATCTTGTGTAAGATATATGTAATATGAGTATAATTATAAGTAGAATTATTATGCTAGTTGAACTTTAACTGTTCTATAATTTTTATAAGTATGAAATTATAGGCAAAATTTAAAAAATTTTAAAAAAATGTTATTTTAAAAATAATAATTTTTTTTTTCTTTATCAAAATTAAGCGACTGGCCATTTCACTTGCTATGCAACATCTTGTTGTTGCTGCGGAATCTAGATTTTTGATTATTTTACTTTAATAGATATATTTTCCAGAGTAATTATTTCTATTTTTTTGTTTTTGAATTGAAAAATGTTTTTAAAGAAGCGCAAACTTTACACTTTTAAATGTAAACTTAAATAAAAAAGAAAATTTTTAATATTTCTGTGGTAGAGCATACTTTAAGTTTCGGTTTAAATAAAATGTCGTATGTGTTAAAATTAATGGTTATTTGAAATATCTGTTTTATTTCATTAAAATATTTTTCCCTGTATGACTGACTCACAATGTACATTATTGTTTTTTTTAGATACTTATGAAAAAGGTCATCAGTTATTGGTTAGAGCAGAATATTAGTCAGATATTGAGAACAGTACTGATGCAGAAAACAGGTCTAAAAGAAAAAGGAAAGAATATGACGAGAAAGAAATCCGCTACATTAGTAGGCATGCTCTACCAAAGCAGCCTTTGAAAGAACAATGTATAAATAGTGTCGAAAAGTTGAGTATCAAAAAGTTCAGCCACGATGTAGATGTTCAACCACAGCCACATTCAAGTACCTATAAATTATTCTATATTAGTTTTCAACTGAATAATTGTTCATAATATTTCTTTAGAGCAAATATAATAAATTAAGTGGAGTACCAGGGCTTTAGCCAGAATTGTTTTTCGGGGGGTGATGCAAATATATATGTATTCATTATTGTGTTGATTAATAATAATTTATGATATAAAAAAATATGTATTTGTAACATGTATAATGCATGGAGAATTTATACAACAAGATTAAAAGTAGTGATCGAAAAATTTTAAAAATTGCTTTTTTAAAAATTAATTGCTTCAATTCTAATCAGATTATAATTCATCCTTCTGCAAAGTTTAACATAAAAATTTACATTATATTAATACAAAATTATGCATTAAATAAAAATAAGGAAATTTTTAAGAAAAATAATTGTTATTAACCAATAACGCTGAATTATTACAAAATAAAGTTTATTTAAATGCTTAATCTATTAATATTGATATTTGCTATAAATTTGAAGAACTTGCCGTTTTTTTTTTTTTTGCTTTTTCACCTTTTGAATATAAATAACATTCTTCAGTGTGACTTTAAGATTTGTAGATCAGTACAGCACTTCGAGTAAAAAAAAATTTCTCTCTATAATATAAAAGGATAATGGCAAACAGCTAGCCAATAAGAATATTCCTTTTGTATGACATCATGGATGTTTGAATGTAAAACCTTTTTCATTCAAGATACATAAGTATGCATGTAAAATTAGTAGAAACTGGAGTTATGGTTATTGTTATTGATGTTTTTAAGTTCTTAAAATGTCGTGGTTGCACACTTGCTTTTAAATTTCAAGAAATTAAAATGCAAATAATAGCAGAAATTTTGGAGCAAACTTATGATTATATTGGCCAGTTTATTAATCAGAGCAATTTTTGGATAGATGTCATGTTGTTTTACAAATTCTTGTTTAAAAATTAAAATTGTAGGTGATAAAACTGAGGACGAAAAGCAGATAATCAGTAGCATTGTTAATTAAAAAAAGTTCTTTAAGTTTTTTTTTCTCTTCCCAAATTTCATAATTTTTTTTACCTCTTTTGTATGTATGTAAAGTAAATAATAGCTAATGTTTGTTTAATTTGACCATTGTTTTGCAAGTTTCCAGTCTACCATTTAAGGTCTTATAAATGATATGCAAATTTATATGGGTTGATAAAAATGGGTTTGGATTATATTTTGATTTATTTATTTAATGAAAGCATTACACATGCTGCCAACGTCAAAGGATTTATTAATTTAGCAGCAAAACAAGCTCAGGTCGCAAAGTGATCTGGAGAGAACTGCGTATCTGTTTTGGGGTTGGTAAGCGTTTGCGAGCAGGGGCAGGGGTTCCTAGTAAAATTAAACAATGAATTGGTTTAAAGGCTATATAATCTTCTCTTATTTTAGTATTGACTGGAAATATATTGTGTGGTATTCAGGGGTGATTGTGAGGCCAAGTCAAAATTCCAGAAAATTTCTTGAGTTAAAAAAAAAAGTTTAAAATGAAAAATTAGAAAAAAATTTAAACAAGGTTTTTTTTTCCTTTTTTTCAATATTTCTTAGTTTACTTAAAAGAGTTTTAAAATTTTACACATACCTATACCATTTACACATATCTATGATGACCTGGAGAAGTAATTAAAATTTACAAATATGTCTTTCCTTCTTGAGTTTATGATTATAACAAATATTTACTGATAAAAAATGAATATTAATCATGAATATAAGCTTATCAAGTATATCTCTGACTCTCCCTTACAAACAAATAAAATAAACTGTGTTTTTGAGTTCCACCTTTGAAAATTTGATTTCCGGAAACTTCTGTGATCAATGATTTTTTTAAACGTCTTGACCTTCGATCTCCGGAAACTTCCAGATCACTGTTAGCGAAAAGCCCAGAAATCCGGATTTTTTCCGGAGCACAATCAGCCCTGGGTATTGCTATTCATGAAACAAAAAAAAATATTTTTGTTTAAAAAAAGATAAGTTACATAATTTATATTCAGCAAAATTTGTTTATTAGGATAAAATACATTTCTCACGTGGAATATTTGAAATTTTCATTTTAGGTTTGCAGTCTAAAAAATATGCGAGCTAACCACGTCAAAATTCATGCTGGTACCAGCAACAAAAATATGCTAGTTTTTGCTATGTATTGCGAGGTCTGCTAGATTTTCATGCTAGCATATGCTTTTTAATGCTTGCCAGCATCTCATGCTAGATAACTAGCATACATCGTACTAGCATGATAAGCTATGTACAAGCATCTCATGCTTATTAGCTGTTTAAGCTGGCTCCCTAGCATGGTAAGGTAGGTACCATAGCAAGCTACTATATGCTTTTTTATGCTTGCCAGCATCACATGCTAGATACCTAGCATACATCGTCCTAGCATGATAAGCTATGTACAAGCATCTCATGCTTATTAGCTGTTTAAGCTGGCTCCCAAGCATGGTAAGGTAGGTACCTTAGCAAGCTATTATATGCTTTTTTTTGCTTGCCAGCATCACATGCCAGATACCTAGCATTCATCGTAATAGCATGATAAGCTATGTGCAAGCATCTCATGCTTATTAGCTGTTTAAGCTGACTCCCAAGCATGGAAAGGTAGATATACCTTAACAATCTATTACATGCTTTTTCATATTTGCCAGCTTAATATGCTCTACAGACAGCTTAAGCGAAAATAGCATTTTTTATTTTTATCAAATCCTTAGACCTTGTTATATTTATTTAAAGCAGGTCCCTAGAACTTATTTAAATTTTATTATGAAGATTATAAAATTGTTATTATGGAGAGTAAATAAATATAAAATTTGTAAAATGTAAGAATAAAAAATGCAAAACAGTTTGCTTCTTCATAAGGTCTCTTCCAGATGGTTATGTGTTAAAAGTAAAAACCTAACAGACTTTATCTTTAGTTGGAAAAAGCGGTAAAAACTGTTCCACCTTGTTGTTATCATTCCAAAAATATTGTTTGTGTATTTATTAAGTCTCATATAAGGCAAAATTCATGCATGCTCATCAAAATTCAGACTGGTACCAGCAACAAAAATATGCCGATTTCAAACTCATGCTGGAACAGCAAAAATTCCTAGCAACGGATGGTAGAATTCTCTTGCTGGAATAGCAAAAATTCCTAGCAACCGATGGTAGAATTCTCATGCTGGAATAGCAGAGAAAACTAGCAAGTGATGGTCGTGATTGTTGCTAGACTAGCAAGATATTCCAGCAACACAAGCTGGTATCTGTATGCTAGACAAGCAAATAAAGTGTACCAATACATACCATGACATGCTAGTAATTTTGCTGGTACCAGCAAATATTTTTGCTAGATCATGCTGGTTTTTTTTCTTTCTTTTTTTGCTGGTATATTGCACTTCAAGCTTGTCTAGCAAATAAATAGCAAAACTTTTAACCTGAATCTAACTTTAATACAAGTTCATTATCGCTGAAGTACATAACATATTTAAATTTGCTTCATTTAGAAATATTTTTGGGATTGCATTCAAATTAAATATTGCATTCGTTATAATTTAACCAAAACATATTATTAACAAGGTTTTATGGAAACATGAGGATGTTTAAGAACATAATAATGATATGGAATTTTTTTAAAAAATTAATTTAGGTTTTCTAACCGAAATAGCCAGCATTTTCATATATTTGAGAAATTCTAACAGAGATTTAAATCAATCAGCAAAATATATAGCTTGACATTTATAGCCAAATGAATCTCTTAGGCAGCAACAGAACAAGACCCCTGACTTTTTACATTACATAGAATATCACGTTAAAAAATATTTAGTCAATATTGCAGAAAAATATATTCCCTTAAAATTTTTTCATTCAAATTTATGTCTGACTTTCATTTGAAGTGATGTTTCTGAATTGAATAGCAAAAGTTCTTAGCAACCGATGGTAGAATTCTCGTGCTGGAATAACGAAAATTCCTAGCAACCGATGGTTGAATTCTCTTGCTGGAATAGCAAAAATTCCTAGCAACCGATGGTAGAATTTTCATGCTGGAATAGCACAGAAAACTAGCAAGTGATGGTCGTGATTGTTGCTAGACTAGCAAGATATTCCAGCAACACAAGCTGGTATCTGTATGCTAGACAAGCAAATAACGCCTGCCAATACATACCATGACATGCTAGTAATTTTGCTGGTACCAGCAAATATTTTTGCTAGATCATGCTGGTTTTTTTTTGCTGGTATATTGCATTTCAAGTTTGTTTAAAAAAATTTTTAACCTGAATCTAGCTTTAATACTAGCTCATTATCGCTGGTATACATAATGTATTTAAATTTGCTTCATTTAGAAATATTTTTGGGATTACATTCAAATTAAATATTGCATTCGCTATAATGTAACCAAAACATATTATTAACAAGGTTTTCCGGAAACATGAGGATGCTTAAGAACATAATAATGATTTTTTTCTATTAATTTAGGTTTTCTAACCCAAATAGCCAGCATTTTCATATAGTTCTATTTGAGAAATTCTAACAGAGATTTAAATCAATACTATTATACATTTATAACTGAGTCATAAAAAATAATCAGCAAAATATATAGCTTGACATTTATAGCCAAATGAATTTCTTAGGCAGCAACAGAACAAGGCCCGTGACGTTTTACTTTACATAGAATATCACGTTAAAAAAAATTTAGTCAATATTGCAGAAAAATATATTCCCTTAAGATTCTTTCATTCAAATTTATGTCCGACTTTAATTTGAAGTGATGTTTCTGAGGTACAGATAAAAATTAAATTAACCTATTTTTAACTTGTAACGAGAAAAATAAAAACATAGTCCATCTTTATTACATATTGAAAAAATATTCATTTGCATATAGTGATGCTATGCACGTGGTTTTTCTTGCTTGGTCAATAGAGCTATTCATGCTGCATGCGAAAAAACAACATTTGCCAATTTGATGGAAATTCAAACAAAACCTTGTTAGTAAATTCTCCGTCAGAAAATATATTTCACTAATCAGTTTCTTATTCTCATATCCAAAAACCATAAAAGAAAATATTTTTTATACAGTAGGAATGGTTTGTGAGATTTTCCACCTGTGTCAGGCATATAGTTGAGATAGTATTTCAACTCTATGGTGTTCCGCAGTTACTCTAAAATGAATATTGTGCTTTTTCGATTATTAAACTAGTTAATGTTTAAGGAATTTTGCAATTGAAAATAAAATCTAAAAAACTAAATGAAAAACAATAAAAAACTTTCTCTCTCATCCTTTGGGATGTTTCCCAAACAGTCGTCAATAGCCCGGGGAGCAACTCTGGTGCTACAACTCTGCCTGAATCATATTTTTATTTCCCATTTAGTTCTTTTCAAACTAGTTAATATAACTGTTGTGTTAACTTCATAACGAAAATAATGTTTGATAGTTCACGTTTTCACTATTAAACATTTAAACTATTTTAACCAAAATGAAAATGCCCTCTGGGGTCAATTCCAAAGATGTGGTAAAGAATGAGTGCTTGTTTGAATTGCCATTGTGTCGTAAGAAACAGGGGTGTCTTAACAGTTGGGTAAACAGGACAATGCCCAGGGGATCCCAAAATACTTTTTCAATAAAAAGATACTTCATTACCTGTTAAAAGTATTTGGTATCCAGAGATTGAGGGGGCTCCACGTGTTGGCTCCACCTAATGTGTTTGCCCTGGGTGCCCCAAAAGTAGCTACGCTACTATTTAGAAATCCATAAAAATCACCCACAGCTCTCGTACAGCTTTAGAAATCAAATGCTCAATATCTTGAATTATGTAACGTTTAAAATAAATTTGAAAGACCTGTTCATAATGAGCGTAGGTTGCTTCTCCTGCAAATCACACCGTAACATAAGAAAATTTTTGTGAAAAAATTAGTAAAAGTACTTACATTTTTATTAAAAATATGTTCTTTATTGCTCAATTTAATTAATTTTTGAGATCTTTGCAGTATCCAGTGTTATAACTTAAAGTTTGATCACTGTGATTTTAAGAGTTTCATTTCGTCAATAAGCTTTAATAAAATCTTCATATTCGCCAGCATTTAATTAATGTGCAAGTACATAAAAAAAGAGAGAAAGAAAAACTGTTGGAACAATGTTGTCCTTATTTATTTATTTTTTTTCATAATTGTTGTCATTGTCACAATTCTGTCATTATTTTCGAAAGCAAATATCAAAATCTGTTTTTTTTTTTTTTTTTACTGAATGTAAAGTTAAGAAATACAGTACATTTTTGCGATAAGTAGATAAAAAAAATATATATTTATTTATTATCTATATGCATTTTATTAAATATGTTTATATAGAGATATTAAATATGTAGATTTATTTCAAAATATTTATTTATTATTACAAGGAACATAGAACCCTTAATTATATATAAATAACTGACAGAAAACAACTCGGAAATTAATACGAGATAGTTTAAAAAAAGAAAATAAATAAAAAAATTGATGTTTTTTTTATTTTTAATAAACTAAATAAATAACTGAATGTCATAATAGATTTGTTTCTTAATAAAATAAATAATTAAAAAGTTGAAAATTTTATTTAATAAAACTATTTTTCATCGATTATATTTAGTTAATTTGCTTGTTTTTTCTATTTGTTGCTTTTCTCATAAATATTTATATGCAATATTAAAAGCGCATTCTTAAATAACATTAAAAAAAAGGAAAAAATGTACATTTTAATAAAATTCTATTAAAATGCACTCTCTGGGACTAAGTAGACTCAACGTTCTTTTACTCCCTTCAATTAGTGAATTTTCACTGAACTTTTTCAACTTTTGATCCGTAAAACTGGTGCGCTTTCTTGGTGACTAAACTCGTTTGCACCTTGCTCCAATTGTTTACACACATAGCGGCGGCAGATTCTTATGAATGAGGTGAGTTTTCTTTATGTTATTTATTATTAGCACTTTTATTAAATGTACTTTATCTTTATTAATAGTTGACTTGAGTTCCATTTAAATAATGCGTGCGCATTTATTATCTATATTATAATGTTGTTATTAGCATTGAATTGTAATCAAGTTAGGCTTAGCAGTCTATTTACATTTTGAATTCTTTTAAGAAAGATTCTGTTTAAGTGTTTATTTTAGTTTACAGTAAAAATGTTGCGTCTTAAATATTTATATTACCGTCCTAATTTTTTTTTGTCGAAATTAGCTTTTAAATCATATATAATTTCTCTAATTGTTTACGTCATGTAGTATAATAGTTTAGCATTTGAAGATAATGTTAATGTAACGTTTGTATAATTTCTATTAAAATAATTTTTTTATTTTAAAATTTAGTTATTCGCAGTTATGATTAAAATTATGCCTTGCTGTTATCCTATTCTATTGAAATGTAATGTTAAAATAAATGTGTTTTGTAAAAAAGAAAAGAAGAAAAAAATTAACTGTTTTATTTTATTTAAGATAATATTTTCTAATAGAAATATTAAGTAAACAAAACTTGTGAGTTTTTAATTTCAGAGTATTTAATAATGAACAATATATTTACTAATTTTCTAATTTGTGATTTAGAATTACCAAAAATATATTACAAATTAGAGTCTATAAATGTCTATCAATTATTTCAAATATTTATTTTTAATCTAACTATTTTCATTTGAATCTTTTCGAAAAACCTGCTTGATTTGTCAATGGCATTTGCATAATTTTAAATAAGTAAATATTTTAAATAATTAAAAAAAATATTTTTAATAAATATGTAAGAACTGAAGCGTTTTAAAAATCATTAATTTTGTTGAGCATTGTTATATCAATGTAATCAATATTTTTTTTTTATTTTGTTACCGCTAACATTAGAAATGTTTAAATTGATTTATAATAAATTCAAGAATTCACAGCAGGGATTTAAAAAATTATTTTGCAAAGTAAACAAAAAGAAAATGTAGGAAATTTTAAAAAATTTAAGTTGGTTACTTAAAATTAAATGGCTATAACAAAAGGCGTTTCGAATTTATCCTCAGCTTTTTCATCTATAATTAGATTTCTTTTTATTAGTGTAGGTATCTATTTCTATTTATTTTAATGCTGTATGTTTTGCTCTATATTTGAAATATTATAGTGTTGCACAGCCCGCGACTAGTGAGCCAGATGTAGCCTGCTGACATGCAACAAGGGAAAGTTTCTAATCACAAGTAAATCTATGTTGTTTCTAAATTGCTTTTTCCATTGTTGTTGCTCTGGAATTTCAAATGGTTTTAAAGAAAGCAAATATTTTTATTGTGTTATTATGCAAATTTCAGTGATTATGCTTAGTTTTACCTTATTTTCTCTGATTTTTTAAAAATTCAAATGGGGTTTTGACTGCTTTTAGACAGTTAAAACTACTATCGCCATGTGGTTATTAAAATCCTGATTACATTTAATACGATATTCAGACTCTTGAATTGTGCTTTTAGTTATAATAACCACTTCTTGATGCTCTTTATTTTGTGTCTAACAATTAAAAGTATTTGATTTTCTGAAAACATATTATCAAGTTTACTGATAAAAACTCGCAGAACATAAAATTAACATATATGCTGTCTACATGAGCAAATACATGTGTGGCTCTTAGTTAATCTACCTGCTGTATTTTCACTTAAAAAGGTGACATTCCTACATTATAATGAAAATATGGTGTATAAGGATTGTATTTTATAAGAATTAGTTGAAATGATTTTTGAAAAATAAATCCATTCTCTTTTAAATAATACGGCTTTCTGTAATGAAGACGTAAATGAAGGATAAAAAAAAAGCAACATATTTTTACCTTGTTCGTAGTTGTAAAAAAAATTTTCCTATTAAACTGTTATTTAGAAAATGCTATAATTTATTGCCGTCCGAGTATTAATGCAATTTTGCTTTATTAACACAGCGATATATTAACAAAAATTTTAAAGCTATGAATATCGGTGGATATTTGGAAAAACTTGTATTTGAATGCTTTATGAATTTTGAAATTGCTGATTTCTCAAAATTTTTTTTATTTAAGTTGAGACTTCAACCAATGAACAATACTTTTAAATTTTAACACTTATTCTTTATGTGTTCATTTGCTCTAATCGTGACTTAACTTAGAGTAACTAACTTATGTTTTCTACTTAGCATTTCAGTTAGAAATATATATATTTTCTCACAATGTACAATTCATATTAAGTTTGGTTTATCACCCATTTTCCAATAACTATTTATAAAACTTATTTTTTTATGAATATTTATAACTTTAAATTTATAATGTGAATGTTTTATTTTGATTTAGTAAATCCATTGAAGAGGACATTACAGGAGCTAATAAACTGACAGCATGGACAGAAGGGCGTGAGAATTATGGTGTTAGAATTAGCAGGAAGTAAGTAAAGTATTTAACTACCTTAAGAATTTAGTTTAAAATTATGTGTTAATCAAGGTTTTGATCACGCCATCTAGTGTTTGTGTTGGAGGGATGATTGTTTTTAATGAGGGGTTGCTTTGCTTAAGGAAACTTTAAACAAAATTATGTTGTGGAAAAAGAAAATTCTAAGATTTGTTTCTCTCGTTTTTTTTTCTTTCTGTGATTGATAGCAATAGGTCCTTTTCATTTAGACATTTTTTACATAGTTTAAAATATATTTTTACAAAAGATTCATATTAGAGATAATATGACTATAAAAAGTTAATTTAACAATAAAAATATAAATATGTGAAAAATACTAAATTAAAAAAAAAATTTTTTTTAAATATTTGGAGAGGCAAAATACATTTAATCTATGCCTTACAACTTTGAAATATGGGAATTGTGATGGAACTCTCCTTCCACGTGAATCTTTCCAAGCCAAATTAATTAATCTTGAGTCTCAATATTGATGTTTTTAGATCGTTAAATGGTTATATGTATACTATATGCATATAACGATTGGGAAATGGTACTAGTTTTTTTTATTTAAGTTTCCTCTCTCTCTCTCTGTTTTTTTTTTTTTTTTTTTGACTTCCCACACTGGTGAGTAGTTATTTTTCAGGTCTAGTAATGGAATTGAAACAAAATTTGTGATGAAAAGTTACTCCCATGGTATGACATCCTCTTAAAAACACAATGTAGCATTAGATTAAATATAAAATGGAAAGACAAATAAATTTTAAATATTTTTTGTTAAATTATCTTAATGTAAAAAAAAAAATCATTTTGAAAATATTAAAATAATTTAAAACATAATGTTTGTATGACTTTGTAATTAAAAAAATTAAAATATCTAATTTAAACCAACAAACCTTAGTATATACTAAATCAAGTAATATTTATTTTTCTTTAAATTTTACTTTTATTTTGACAGTTTATTACTCAATCCATTTTACAGAAAATCTTTTAGAAAAAAAAGGAATTATAAAACAATTGTATTAAAATTAGAGAGCAGTACTGTGCAGCATAATCATTGCAGATTAAATCAGTACTGATGTTCATAATGTTATATATCAATGAAATGATCTTTGCTACCTGCAAATAATTATTAAAGAATTTTCTTAAAAATAAAAAAAAATTTAAGCATATTTCTGTGAGTCCTGTGTCACAATTCTTACTTTTTTTTTACACAACTGTATATTCCAGCAGTTCCTGATTTTTTTTTTTAATAATATGGAACCCTAAAAGATCAACCATCTCTCGGCGGTACCTGAACAATTTTAAATAAAGTTTATAAAAACATCTGTAAATGTATTTACCAATAAAAAAATATTAAATTAAACTCTTAAAAGATTTTCCAAGAGGAATGAAAATTTTTTCATCATTTATCTTCTTCATAATAATCTTTAATCAGGTATTATGTCAGACAGTTGAATTCATGGTCTTGGAGCTGCATTTAGTCTAGCTATGAATTTTTTTTTTGTTAAAAACTTAGAAATAAAATAAGCCAAATTGTGTTTTTTATTGAAATGAAAACAAAAGGAACTGCTATAAATGTTTTTAAAAAAAAGAGTCTCAAGGATGGGTCTTTTTATTAGTGAATCTAGTTATTTCATTTTAATTTGAAAAGCGCAATGGGAAATAATACTACAATTTTTTACAGATGCGTAGGATTTTCAATTTAATATATTAGAAAAATTATTTTTAAAAATGTCTTTTCTTTTTTATTGGCATTAAACTTTAAATAATTGAAAAAAAGCATCTGCACTATTTAGTAATCGATTATTGTTGGGCCTAAATATAATAGCAGGTGTTAAAAATGTTTTTTATTTTTAGACTGCTCAAATTCCTATCACTTGGATGTCTTTCATTCTTCTAGGGTTCTGCAGAACAATGTTTAGGAACTGCTGGTATTTTTAATAAGAACAAGTTAATTATCAATTCTGATAAATAATTTGTTAGATAAATTTTGGTGAATGAAAGTGGCAAATCACTGAATAATCGCTTTCCCCAAAAAATACCACTTTTTTGTAAAAAAGAAATTCTACTGCAATATTTATAACAAATTTGTTTTGTTTTCCTAATCATAACATATTTTTAATACAGTTCTTTTAATAATGTTGGCAACAGGGCAAATTGTTAGGAATGAGCATGTTATGGAATGGTAAGTAGTATAGTAGTTTTCTGCGTTTGTGCTAAATTTGCTATATTGAGTACCAACTTCTATTTTTTAGTCAGTCAGGTGCCTGGGAAATTGTATACCCTTACTTGCTACTCCTAGATTATATGCGTTTAGTTTAAATCTTTTTTTTTTTAATCTTTATCAAAATCAAGATAATAATGTTAATAAGAAAAGTCAAACATTACATGCAAATTCCTTTGCAGCATATTTTATGCAGCAGCCTCTTTTGCTAACATTTTAGATTTTCTATGATGGTATATAAAATCATGTCTTTGTTCAATTCATGTCCTTTCTTACCAATACAAATGCATAAAAATGTAACAAGACAATCAGGTTTGCTTAATATGTAAGGAAATATATGATGCTATCTTATAATAAATATTACTTTGATTTAATTTTGTGCAAAACAAGCAAATATATTCAAATTTATTTTAAAAAAAGTAATAAGTTTAATTCTGCAGTCTTATATGATTTTGTGATTTAATATTGCTTAAATTTTATTATTTTTTTTAAAGGTGCAGCAAAGCTTTATTATAAGGAGGCCATAGCAGCGGAAATGTAGATATTGAAAATGAGGAAGAAAAAATATTGTATTATTAGTTGCATTGAATTTTTCTAAATAAATGTCTTTTTTTTATCTTTGTATTTTTATTTTTAAATAAATATTTTACATTTTGTTTAGGAAAAGCAACAACAGAAGGACCTTTAATTAATAAGCTTGGCATTTAAAATTAGTTGGTTTACAGTTACAATATTTAGTTGTAAAATTGTCCAATTTAAATTTTTGTTTTAAATTTGAAATTCCATTTTCTTATTTCCTCCCGTTTTATGTAGCATTATACCAAACGCAAGCTTTACCCCTTTATGTGAAATTAGACTTTAAGTAAAACTATAATGATAACCAATAAATTATATTGCATCATAATGGACTTATTTTTTGTTAGCCCATTTTAAAAATCCATCATACTATATTGAATATGCTATGTTGGCCCAACATGAAAAAGTGCCAATTCCTAACTTTGGATGTTGGGCCCAACATAAAGCATGATGGTTTGTGATGGAAAATTATAATGGTAACCTGTAAATCATATTGGATCATAATAAAAATCCATCATACTACTTTGTCGGGTATTCTATGCTAACCCAACATAAAATTCCATTATGCTATTTTGGCCCTACTTAAAAGGTGTGAATTCCTAAATGTGATGTAGGGAATTTATGATGGTCTCATCAAGCTATATGTTGGTCTTTGATGAGAATTCAAGATGGTAATTATCAAATTTATGCTGGTCCATCAAGGTTTTTTTGCCTTGGAATGGTGGTAAAGAAATAATCTAAAAATAGCAAAATTTAAAAGCAACTGATGGTAATATTCTTATGCTAGAATAGTAAAAATTAAAAGCAACGGGAGGTAGAATTTTAGCAACTGAAAAGCATAATTTAAAAACAACTGTTAGAATTCATGCTGGAATAGCAGAAATTCCTAGCAACCGATGGTAGAATTATCATGCTGGAATAGTAAAAATTCCTAGCAACCGATGCTAGAATTCTCTTGCTGGAAAAGCAAAAATTCCTAGCAACCGATGCTAGAATTCTCTTGCTGGAAAAGCAAAAATTCCTAGCAACCGATGCTAGAATTCTCTTGCTGGAAAAGCAAAAATTCCTAGCAACCGATGCTAGAATTCACTTGCTGTAAAAGCAAAAATTCCTAGCAACCGATGCTAGAATTCTCTTGCTGGAAAAGCAAAAATTCCTAGCAACCGATGCTAGAATTCTCTTGCTGGAAAAGCAAAAATTCCTAACAACCGATGCTAGAATTCACTTGCTGGAAAAGCAGAAATTCCTAGCAACCGATGCTAGAATTCACTTGCTGTAAAATCAAAAATTCCTAGCAACCGATGCTAGAATTCACTTGCTGGAAAAGCAAGAATTCCTAGCAACCGATGGTCGTGATTGTTGCTAGACTAGCAAGATAATCCAGCAACACAAGCTGGTATCTGTATGCTGGACAAGCAACAAAGTATGCCAATACGCGGTATGGCAAGCTAGTTTTTTTGCTGGTACCAGCAAACATTTTTGCTAGTTCAAGCTGGTTTTTTTGCTAGTACATAGCATCTCATGCTTGTCTAGCAAACAAATACCAGCAAAAATTTTAACCTGGGTATGCAGATTTTTGCAAGTTACAATTGCAAGTGGAAATGTTATATGAAAGACAGGGAGAAATGATAAACATTTTGAAAAGAATTGCGTCGCATCTGGGAGACTCTGAGCCCTCGCCCTCACCTGAGAAAATCTTGCCTAAATTTCCTATTTGTACAACTGAGTGAAATTGAAAATAAATTAAAAGAAACAAAGTTTAGGAAACAGTTGGTAAGTAATATGTTTTTTCCTGTGCAAAATTTTTGAAATATCGCACTTAAATACTGTATATCAAGGTTGGCAAAAAACCAAGTTTTTTTTGTTTAAACCGGTTTTTTCATAATCCTTTTCTAATTAATATGTATTTAATGAAATTTGATTTCTATAATAATTAACGTATAAATAACCTTTAATATTCTCTTTGAAAAGAGTTTAAACTTGGTAAATAAACAACTGTTGAAGTAATAAAATTTATATACACATTCAAATCCTATTATACTTTATTTAGAGATACTGTTATTTTTAAAAAATTCAATAAATACAGATACAATAGTTCGGTTTTTTACTACTCTCTATTAAGAAATAATGTATATACTCTGCTCTTTATCACATTTTGAATTTTAATCGTATTTTGTAATTACAGTAGCTATTAAAAATGTATAGAAAATCTTTTTGCACAGATATTAAATAATTTTATCTTTAATAATGTGTAATTTCATTTTGTTTTCCAGATATCTGAACTGCGAAAAATAGGAGGAAATTCTGTGCCAAATATAATATATTATCTCATCGAACATATAATTACCCCACAGCTAGCTGCTAATTTCAGTTATTTTGGCACCAATAAAAAACGACCATTTGTTGCATTGGAAATATGCAGTGTTTTAGCAGGTATTTAATTCTAATGTAGTATTTCGTTTTAATACCTTTAAAATATAATTATTTATAGTTTTATTCATTTTTCTAATTTTCTGTTGTTTTAACTATCAATAAGAGGCAGTTTTATTGAGAAAAAAGCTGTAAAAATACTACAAACTGGTTAGCTAGCCAGTGAAAGGGATGTATGTTTTTAAACCTTCCTTGAAATGTTTTATTTAAAAACCTTTCTTGTTAATATTTACAATGTAAATACAAAAAAGTATTAAGAATTCTGAAAAATTAAATATAAAAAATTCATCTTGACGATGTATCTTATCACCCTTATTAAATTAATAATAAAAAGATAAAACCTCTTGTCTTTTAAATTTACACTTTCCTATGATTTTAAGAATGGTGTCTAAATCTTATGTTTTTAAGTATTAGAAAAAATCTTTAAAACCATATGAGCTGCTTCTCACATCTCAAGCTTGTTTTTCCTAATAGCTTACAGTAGCTATATATTTCATCAAAATATTCATTTGAAAGTTCCATCAGGCTTCCCACGCCCTTTAAAAAGACCTTATTTGAAGGAGAAAAAATTAAAGGCCCATAAAAATGTCTTATTTTTACATAGAAGCCTTATGAAGGCCTCATGCTTATTTTTTAAATTCTTAAATTATAACTGCATTTCTTTACAAACGTCAAAAAAAAAAAAAATGCTGAAAATCACATCGCTGAAAGTTAGTAAACATTTCTAGTTTGAGCATGGGGCAAAACATTCTTTCTATGGGGTGGCGACTGAACCTGGAAATCAGTGAAGAGTCAGGAAATTTTATCAGCCATTGAAAAGTCAGAGAAATTTGTGAAAATATCAGAATAACCTGGAAATGTCTTCGTAAAACCTGGAAATTTGCAAAAACCTTATCGAAATCGGGAACTTCTCGATTCTTGTGGGACAACATAAGAGAAGAAAGTTTGACTGCCAGAAGAATTGTATTTGACAGTCTAACTGTTCAAGGTAAGCGAGTGACTTCATAATCAGCAAGCAGTTAATTCTGAGTATCCGAAATTCCCTTGGGAGGAATGTGGAATATAAGGAAAAAAGGCACCAACAGGAGAAAGAAGACTGCGGCAAAAGAAAAAGGGAACTGAAAGCCAACTGGAAGAACTGAATGCAAAAAAAATAAATATTTTAGATGAAGCTCAGGAGGAGTCTCTGAAAATAGATGAAGAAAATACAAGCTTCAGTCTATTAAACACAAAACTACAAACTTTCACCTGTGAGATCTCAAGCTTCCAAAATTTTAGGAATTTTTAGTTATTTTTCTTTTTCTAATCAAGGAGGGGTATTCTAAAGGAAAGGTATTACTTTATTGTGAATTCTTGTACCCAGACTTTTTTTTAAATCTTGTTTTATATTTATGTGCAATTGCCAAGTATATTTATCTCAATAATCAGAAAAATAATAATTTTTTTTTAAAATTTCTCTGAGAGAGTGAAATTTTTACAAAACAATTATTAGGGAAATTTTAAAAAATATCAGGGGAATTCAAAAGAAAATTATCAGGGAAATTTGGTACTGAAAATCAGTAGCCACCCTGATTCTATGCACAAAATAGTGCTGTTTTGTTTCATTTATTGAATGGCTTGATGTTATTCCATAGATGATAAATAGTGTTAATAATTTTTCCTTTTAAAATGTTTTCTATTAATTTTTTTTTCCTTCTAATCGCGTATTATCTGAATTATTTGGTATGTTTCGAAGAAAGTTTGAAAAGCTTTGAAGAAAATAATTTTTTTTCTTCATAAACATAACAAAATTATATAGTTACTTACAATAAGATATACTTCTCATATACTGTAAAATCCTGAAAGTAAGCCCCTTCATTTTGAAAAGCAAAACAGGTTAATTTTAGATGGAGGGGTTATAATAGAGTTTGAAAAATAATATAATTAGTTTTCACTTTCAGCAATATCAGGGGGGGTTATATTCAAGGGAGGGGTTACTTTCCGGATTTGACGGTAGTTGAAATAAATTATAATTTGCTAAAGTTTTCTTTTTTTAACTTTTGGAAAAAAAATGAGTTTTCTGCTATTTTAAATTAATTGAATGATCCCAATGCTTATTCTCCACGCTTTACTTTTATGGTCGTTTAAAGTGTTGAATTCTTTTTCTCTTATTGCTGACATTTTTATATATTAAGTAGTGTTGCATATGTTGAAAAACCTTTACTCAGATTTCAATTCAAAAGCGGGGAGCTTTAATTAGTTTATTATGGTGACTGAGTATGGGTATTAATATACCATTAAAATAATGTTAACTTCTATTATTGATAACTATCTGGTATTGTACTTTTTAAATTTATCTGAGGTGTTCACTTAGTAACATGTGGATGATGTGAAAAAGAAGTAATTTTCAAAATTGATATTGCATTAGCTGATTTTTTTTAAAATTAAGTTTATATTAAAATTTCATTGGTTTTTAATATTCATTAAGCATTAAGTCATCATAAAATAGAATTGCAATTTATAATTCTTTTAGCGAAAGTTATTAGTATTGCCTTAAAAATGTTGTTAAATAGCCTTAAAATGTCCTTAAAGAGGCCTTATTGCTATTGGAAAGTAAAGAGTGGGAAACCTGTCCATTAACTAATAAAATCAGTTGTGCTATGCATTATTTTTTGGGAAATATATGGGCAGTGCTTCGTATATTACTGAATTAAATTATGAATTGTAATATAAAGGTTTGCAACTTTTCAATTGGAAAACATGGCTGTGAACAAAGTTAATACTAGGGTTTTTGTATTTTCTTCCAGTTTAGGGGTCATTCACAATAATTTATCCTATTATAGGAGCTACATTTTTCTATGATTTTAAGAATGACTTCTCAATCATGTTTTTAAATAATTGGAAAGCATCTTAAAATTCCTTAGAATAGAAAGGAGTAAGGAATAAACTGTTGTAAAGTATTTGCTTACTTTAAATAAATTCGGCAGAATCTATCTGTGGCCCATGAACAAAACTTTTATTTTATTTCACATGCAAATAAATTAAAGTGAGCAGTTATTACTCATAATGTATGTTTGATTGGTGATGAAAAATTCTAAAAAGTCATTTTGTTACCAGGCAGTGTTTGAAAATAACGTAAAATTTTTTAAAGTTTTCATTATGGTAGTTTCTAGTACAGTAAATAGTGGTGCATAATGTATGGAGAATATTATTCTATTTTAGTGAAAATAATCAAAAATGTTTAATAATATTTTAGCAACCTAATATTCCTTTTTAATTTAGGAAACTTTTTTTTTTCATATTTGTTGCATCTAAAGCAATTATTTTTGTAGTCTTCCCCATTGGCAGGCCAGTCATTGCAGTGTCATGGATGTATGTGGGTGCATGTATAAAGGTTCAATTATTTATGCCTAACCCTTTTTTAAAAATAGTATAGTTTGAAATATGTTTGTGAAAGGCCCTTTTCAACTTTGATGACTATAGTGCAGATATAAAGACTAAAAGTACACGAATAAATTGCCAGAAACACTTCAGAATTGCTTTTTTGGTGTATATTCTCTGATAAAAAGAAAGGATTTATTTTGTTCTTCATGAATATACTTTAAAATATCCATATGAATATACTCATCAAAATACAATTAAAGAAAATTTTTATGAATTTTTGCAATAAATATTGAATTTACACAAAACTAAAAATTAAGCTTAAATTTGTTAGTTTCTATGGATGATTTTTCAGGATATAAGCCTCAGTACATAAAATTTCAAAATATAATAAAAACAATATGAAAAAAAGTCTTTTGAAAAAGCATTAAATGCAAAAATTTCAAATGAAATTCAGCACTTAATATGCGGCTTCAATACCATTAGAAATTAATAAAAAAAATACATATAAATTTTACCAGTGCATAAAAAACATATATAAAGTTTTTATTCTACCCCTCAGTTGTGTATTTATTTTTTCCTTTCAATTGTAATTAAAATATAAAATTTCTGTTTTTATATTTTAGATGTTGTACGAATTCATCATAGCGATGTTACAAATGCAAATATAAAGGAACCCATCCAGAGTTGGCTGCGCCATTGCAAAGAAAAATGTAGTAAACTGTAAAATTTTTAAAAAAAAAAACAGTTTCTTATTTGTAATAAATTTAAAAAAATATTTCTTATTAACATTTTTTTTTTCCAATTTCAGCTTTTTTTACTTTTTATCCTAGAGTAAACGTTAATACAATGTTTACTGTGATATCTAAGATGTTAAGTTTATCTTTAAAAAGTAACATATTGGTGAAGTAGTGTTTCATATTCTAAAAAATTATCAATTGACAATAAATGCTTTCAATTGGAAAACAGGACTTTGAAGTGATTACTGGTATGATTTTATTCCTCTTTGAACTTTTTCATATTTTTAATCCTAGAGAAAATTAAAGAACATTTTAGATATTAAACATTACTTACTTACTTATCCTCTACGTGCCTTTGGGCACTTAAGGCCTCTAGCATATCCCTCCAACGCCTCTTGTCTCCAGCAATAGATCTTGCTTCCTCCCAGCCAGATATTCCACATTCTTTTAATTCGCCCAAAAACATGCGCTGGATGGTAAGTCTGGGTCTTCCTCTTGTTCTCTTACCATCAGGGGCCCATGTAAGAGCAACAGATATAATTTTTTTCTTTGGGCATTTTAAGGATATGTCCAAGCCAGCTCCATCTTCGTTTTTAAT
This sequence comes from Parasteatoda tepidariorum, assembly GCF_982258835.1. Lineage (NCBI taxonomy): Eukaryota > Metazoa > Arthropoda > Arachnida > Araneae > Theridiidae > Parasteatoda > Parasteatoda tepidariorum. The sequence continues at coordinate 2,540,401 of NC_141765.1, read as the reverse complement.
TTCATCTTCTATTGTTTTTATTTTAGCTTTCTTTAATAGATTTTGATTTGATACTTTGTAAGGCCAGAAAATTTTAAAAATAAATCTTAAACATTTGTTTTGAAAGGTTTCTAATTTTTGTATTTCGATCTTAGTCTGTTTCCAGGTTTCTGCGCCATATAATAGTACTGCTCTAACAATAGCTTTGTAAACAACTATTTTTGTCTTTATTTCAATATTTGACTCTCTCCAAAATCTATGTAATCCCTTAAAACATGTTCTTGCTTTGATTATTCTCTGTCTAATATCTTCACTACTTCCACCTTTTTTTATCTACAATACAACCTAAATAGCCAAATGACTATCTCATCTATTTCGTGATTTTCGATTTTAATTTTGTCATTTTTCTTTTGATTTATTCTCATTACTTTAGTTTCCTTCTTGTTTATGAATAAACCTACACTATTTGAATATTTGTTGAATTTGTCTATTTTAAGCAGAAGGTCTGTACATTTGGATGAAATAAGTACGATGTCATCAGCAAAATCAAGGTCTTCTAAAGTAGTTGTGAAATTCCACCTTATTCCTCTTTTTTCATCTTTCAAGCTGTTTCGCATAATCCAGTCTATTACCAGTATAAATAAAAATTCTGATAAAACACATCCCTGTCTCACGCCAGTTTTTACCAAAAAAGAATTCAGTTAATTCTCCATTTACTTCAATACATGCTTTGCTGTTATCATACATATCTTTGATTATGTTAATATATTTCTCTGGTATATTATAAAGTGATAAAATTTCCCATAATTTCTCTCTCTTAACTGAATCAAAAGCTTTACTGAAATCAATAAAGTTTAAATATAAAGAGGTGTTAAATTCTAAGCTTTGCTCAATGATATTTCTAAGTGTGAAAATTTGCTGCATTGTTCCATTTCCCCTGCGGAAACCTGCCTGTTCTTCTCTTAAAATTCCATAAATTTCATGCTTCAGTCTATTCAAAATTATCCTTCCAAATACTTTTCCCGGTATGGAAAGTAGGCAGTACACATTACGTTAAGTTTAATTTTTGAAAAGTGACAATTAGTTAAAATGAATAACATACGTCATAAGTGACAATAAATGTCACTTTTGTATATTAAACAATTTTTTAAGCAATATGTGCGAAATTTTTTTATTTATTTATTTTTTTTTTTCACTGTCAGCAGTTCTATATTAAACGCAATATTCTTCATTTGAAATTTCTGTTAACTAATAAAATAAGTTGCAATGCCCATTGTTTTTATTAAATATGTTATAGGCAGTGTTTTTTATGCTAATGAATTAAGTTTTCAACTGAGAAACATTGCTTTTAGTAGAAGTTTACTGATACAATTTTTGTAGCAGTAATTTTCAAGTTTTTTGTTGCTTTTTTTCAATTTAAAAATCTATTTTCAAATAAAATATTTAAAGACAATAAAACTAAGGAGGTATGAAATGAAAATAATCAAACATACCTCCTTCTATATTATCTACACAATCTATATTATTTCACATGAGCATCAGTGTTACATACGGGCTATAATTTGAAACACTGATAAATGATCCAAAGAGTAATTTATAATTGATTTATCTTATTGAAAGTAGAAATTATATAAATTTATCAAAAGAAATATAACCAAAAAGCTATATTAACTTGTATAGCCGGAGTACGGATTTACTAAAAATTTTGCCCTGTAACATAGGGATTAATTTTTACAAAATCCGTTTTAAGGCCTAAGGGAAAGCCATAAGATTCAAATCTACCTCAGCACTTCCTAAAGAGAGTACCCGAGGAAAGTATGCGACCTTGAATCTTCCTTAGGAGACTGCCCGGGGAAAGCATGTGACCCTGAAACTCCCTCACCGTTCCTCCTCGGCTCCGTCTATGGAGTGACTTTCGGGAAGCCCGCCGGAGGGACTGAGAAATTGAAAGGTGTGGACATTTTACATTACTGAGGAGCTCCGGAGGAGGTTGAGCGATTCCTCCGTGGGAGCTACTACGGAAGAATTTTTGCTACATGGGAATGTTATTCAAGGAAGGAAATATCGAAATGAAATGTACTGCTTAAAATACTTTTTAAAATGCAGAAATAAAAATAGATTTTTTTAAAACTTTTTCTAATTATTTTTATTTTCATAACTCTTTTTGCAAGATGATTGCAAAGAAAAAAATATAAAATAATTAACTAAGCAAATTATGATTTTCTCTCTCTTTAATGTTAGAAGACTATTATAGTTAGAGGTATACAATAAGCAGACTAAGAGCCAAATACAGCCCTTGAATGATCAATTAGCCCTCTGCCGATAAAAATTAATTAGAAAAAATTACACAGCCAGCAAAAACAATTTTATAACTGTCTACAAACTTATTTTTAATAGACTTTGAGATTTCACCAAAATTATAACATTAAAATTCCAAAGTTAGTAATTAAAGGCATCAAAAGAAGCATATCATTCACCATAGCAACTCTTTTGGAAAAATTTTCACAAACCAAACTATGTACAAAATATAGTTCAAGAATTATTTTAAAAACTAAGTATGTAAAAGTTTAGAGGGGAAAAAAAAATTTTGTTCTCCAGAAAAATATTAAAATGTGCTGTACAGTCCGCAAAAAAAAAAGATATCACCCTGAATAACTTTCGTTCTAATCATCGGATTTTCACAAACTAAGTATCAATCTTAATGGTTCCTGGGGGTGACCTCAAATATGCTAATTAATTAGTGCTAACTATTAATTAAGTTACGAAGTCAGACACAAAAACGTACTTTCTCTGAATAAACATATATTTTTTTTTACATATTTGGAATCTAGACACTTGAATTAGAGGGGGTAGACAAAATTTTTAAAAAATTGGGTGGTAAATTGGGTAGCAATAAAGGTTTATATATTTGGCGATAGTCCAGAAAACCGCCAAAAAAAGTCGCCTGCGCAAATGAATATTTTAAGATAACCCATTGACTAATTCAAAAGAGGAATGCTTAATTTTACTAGGTTGCTAAGCAACCAAAATCTGACCGTAAAAAAATTTAAATAAAGTTCTGTGATTGCTTTAAGAGGTTTTATTAATTATTAATAGAAAATATCTCGAAGTTTCTAAGCAATAGACAATTTTTTAGCTGATTTCTGTCCAAAAAGCAAAAAAAAAAATAATAATAATTTTTTTTAATCCCCTTTGAAAAGAAAATTTGAATCGATTTATAAATTTTTTATTACGTTCTGAGTTTTTAGTATTTAAACACATGAACTTTTCATCTGATATTATTTAGATTATGTTGTTTTTGCTATATTTATTCGAGGATTTCATACTAAAATCAAATTAACATAACTTATTATAGCTATATACAAAATTTTAGGGATTATCATTTTTGAAGGGAAAAAAAGTGCTTGAAAAATAAAATGTAGATTGTATAGTAATTCTAATGCACATTCACAGAGTTTTCTATAATTTACGATATTTCTTTTTTCTATAACTCAAGGAATTGCTGAATGTTTAGTGGCAGTTTAAAAACATTGAAATATGTTATGTTTAAGAATAAGATATTGAAATAATATGTTGCATATTGTATGATTAATTGTTTAAAAAATCACTTCATTCTGCTAGATATTTAGGTTACATGGTTTTCTTTGGAAAAAGATGATTAGAAAATAGCATCCTCATGTTTCGATACATTCTGAAACTTACGTTCTCAAATTCACCATTAAGTGTCGAACAGCATATTCTTCAATTACGATAAGCTACATTTACCACCAAATACTGCTCCTATGATTATTTTTGTTTCCCTTATGTATATCTGATACTCTCTTTCTAAACAGAGCTTGTAAGATATTTAAGATACTGAAATAGGGTCACAAAAACTTAAAAGATAAAATATTTAATTTCATTAACTGAAAATATCTGGTCACAAAATTTTAATTTTTAAGTTAAATATAACTTTTACAATATTGATGCTCTTACGTTTTTAAAGACCACATGAATCCTGTTAAAATATTAAAATGCATATGTTTACTTTAACGAGTGTAAAATCCTTATCAAAATAATGATCAAGACTCAACTGTAAAACAGTATAATTGACAATAAAAAGTCAACTGGCTTCAAAACATATGAAGAGAGTACTAAAAGTCGACAATTTTCGAGCGTTCAAATATAATCGCCCATTCTCAAGACATGTCAGGTTTGAATAACTTGTGACTTTTATTATTCTACGCTCAAAACATGTATATTTTTACTATTATCTATTATTTTTTTAAATCAATGAAGTTTTTATATTTTCGATTCAGTTTCTTGGGATTATCCATTTAGTTACACAACATATTAAATTATTTCACTCGATATTAAAATAAGTTTTACATAAGTTAGAGGCACAGGTTCTTAGATTGAAAAAATTAATAATTCACTGCTTTGTGAAAAAATCAATGCAGTAAAATTTTTTTTTGCTGCAAACCTTAACATTTTAATTCAAGGACACAAAAAAATTCCGTTTACAATTGAAATTTCAAAAGTCGAATGTGAAAATGGAATGTCCCCTAGCACCAGGAATCGAAATTAAATAGTTACAAGGACAACTATTTAAAACAAGTTAGCGTTCCTGTGCTACTCGAAGTTGTTTGAAAAGGTATTTTTTATATATCGATTTCAAAGTTTATTCTACATATATTTTAGGGTATACATTCAGAATATTTCGATCGAGTTTCTTTTTACACCTTTATTTGCTTAAAATTATTAAATAATTTGCTTGAAATAAATTATTCAAGCTACATGATTTAATGCATTAATAGTATAATAGTAAATGGGGCTTCCATCGCATATCCTTAACCTTAATACCGTTATAAATGGAATAAGCTTAGATAAATAAAAAAAGTTAATTTTCAAGGAATAATATGTTTCAATCAAACAGATTTCATTCTGGAAATAGTGAAATTATTGAGTAGATCCCTTGGAACAATATAAGTCTTTAAAAAAAAACTTGACTATAATTTTTGAAAGGAACTTTACTTTAAAGAAAACCTAAATTAAAGTACTAAAAAAATTGATCAGTATATTAATGAGGAAATAATAAACTTAAAAGGGTAAAGAATAAGATCTTTAAAAATGTTAAACTTTAATTAAATAGTTGGTAAAATAGTTCTGCGAAACACTTCCGGAAATTTCTTTTAAGATTAAGACGATATAGGGTAAACCAGCAAGTGAAGGAACACACCCCAGTGAAGGAACATTTCATAGATATTTTTTAAAAATACGATTTTAATCGTTTTGATTTCGATTGATTGGTAACAGTAGCTTACTACCTAACAATGCACTGAGTTACCTGGTCTAAGAGTCTTCTCTGGAAAAAATCTTGAATTTGTTAGTATCTGTTCAACGCCTTGTTTCTTTGACAAATTATAAGGTCAGGGTTTGTAGTTATCCGTTTAAAGTACAATTAATTGCATATAATAATGTTTTTTTTCTCATTGTGAAAAAGAGAATTCAAAATATGGTTATTGAAGTTACGTTTTATTTATTTTAAGCATCATAACATAAGCAAGTACTGAGATTAGGGGGTGTTTATTAACTGGATTACCAAACGATGAAAAACCAATGAATAAACAAGTGTTCCTTAACTGGGATTTTTTCAAGTTAATGAAAATAAAAGAAAAATTTTAATTTTCTTGTACCTTTAGTCATATTATACATCAAAATTATGTTAAAAATACAAAAATCAACTTCTAACCAGTGAAGGAACATACATGTTCCTTCACTGGGAATAGATTTCCCAGTGAATGAACAGTATGTGTGAAATATGATTTTACATGGATAATAAGTAGCTTTGAGGTATAGAGGACATCCAAAATTCAGTTAAATGTTGTATGAATAGTTCCTATAACAATTTCATTTCAAAATGCAAATTTAATTACTAAATTTATTTAAAGAATTATAATAATAATTTATTTATTATTTATCTTTATAAATGTAGTGATTAGTTATTACATCATACCTTAGACACCTTGATAAACTATGTTTACTGACTAAATATAACAAATAAATATAATAATAAAAGCTTGAATCGAAAATTTCTTTGCAGGTTTTTGTGCCAATAATTAGCTAAATTATTATCTTATTGCGGTCCTTAATGTCCAGACGGGAACTGGTAGGAAAAATCCATTTAAAGACAATCATCCAGGTGAAAAATGAGTGAAGTTTTTTCTAAGGTGACATCCACCGATAACTCAGTGCAATGCGAAGATAATTTCAAAAGGCAAAACTTCCCTTAGAGAATAATATTCGAAATACTGGTTTTAAGAACTTTAGAAGAATCTTTAGGAGGGAAGTAGCCCTGGCACCCTTTTAGAAAGTGATTGCATTTACAATGCGAACGAGACAAGAGTTGAATACTGCCCTTAAACGGGAAAAATCTTTGACCCAAAAAATTATAAGGATTTATATTCTAAAGTACCTAGGAAAGAAAAAAGTAACTCCATTGGTAGTTTTTCCTTACTGAAGAATTCTTTGAGATATTACAGAATCAGTCACTACTATATATTTCATTGGAAAAAGCTATTCATGAAATGAAACGATGACCGCAGCAACATTTTACAAATATATTGCAGATGTTTCTACCCATGGCTAATTAAAAATGTTATCAAATTCCCAATTTTGCTTCTTCTGGATAGATATAAATCTCATATCAATTTGAAACTGAGCAAGTTTTGTTCATCAAAACAAATTTTCTGGTTTAGTACCTAATTCATGGAACTCTCCCGTTAGATCTTGAAAACAAAAGAATTGTAAAACATATGCCGGGAAAATTTTACATCAATTTTTAAATAAGATTTTAAGGCATCAACTGATGAAGTTAAAATGCTTTTATGAAATGCGATATTTTTCCATTCGATGTAGAAAACGTTTACTTTAACAAATGCATGTGAGACAGACACCAAGAGTTAATGAGCAAGACAGCTTATTAACAAAACACATGCTTCGAGAGTAACGATGCTCTATTTCTTCAGAAGCTTGAGAAGGAAATCTCACAAGTTATGTTACAAATTTTTCAAGGAACATTGACAGAAAAGTTTAATATCCCAAATATCCAATAGCCTGTGCTTTTCTCAATATTGAAGAATTTATTTCAAAAAGAAAATTTGGTTAATCAAATTTTGGCACTGAAGCTGATACAACTAACATTGATAATGAAAGTATCTTGAAAACTGATTTTGAGATAAGCCCTCTTGAGGCATTGTTAGTTGCAAAAAAAATTGGTTCCATAAGTAAATGGTAAGTACTGCTGAAGATCCACTAGATATAGGTGAATGGGAGATGGAGTTTACTCAAATTTCGAAACTCCTTTTTCTCATTTATTATCCAGTGAGTAATTCTAGAAATGGTACTGGAAAAATCAAAAGAAATTTCGAAGATACATTTACATTGGCCAAAAATTTTGAAAAAAGAGGAAGGTTAAATCAAAAGAAAAAGAAATAAATTACTTTTTTGCATTAACTTCAGAAAAAGAACGAAAATTTAAAGAGATGGAAAGAGCTGGAAAAAAAAGTTAAAGCAGAAAGTATGACGAAGAGAAGAAAAATACTTAAAAAGATTTTAAAAAAAGCTTAAAAAATATAGGGAAAAGAGTAAACAAAAAAGTGATCTAATTATAATAATAATAAAAACATCACCGGATTACACAATGATAAACGCTCATAATTTAGAACGGACTACTAAACTGTGAGAGAAAAAAATGAAAAACATTTTTTTTAAATTATGTATTCAAACATATTTTACTTTCCATTCATGCCTGAAAAAAGTAACACTTTCCACGTTAACTGTGGTTATATGTTGTAATTCCAAGAAAAATCTTGTTTTTAGGCATTTGTGTGGCCTATGGATTCCTAACAAGCATCAAACATTCTCAAAATTAAGTGTTCATTCACTGGAAAATTTAGTGTTTATTCACTGGTAAGAACTGTTCCTTCACTTGGTTATCTTACTACTTATTATTTAAGCCACCAAAAGCTTAAAACAATATTATGTAAGTTATCTAAATTTTTTTAACATAATTTGCATTTAATAACAAATACGTCGACACTATCATTTAGCTAAAATTACAAATTTTGAGAATTTTATGATTTTTTTTTAAGGGCAAGCTAAGCTTAAGTGTTCATTCACTGGTTAGTTTACCCTATAAGATGTTGAGAAATTTGCGATGTTGTGAGAGATGCTTAAAAATGTTGACTACACATTTTTATTGATATTTATAAAATATATATTCAAGAAATTGATAAATATTTTATTCCAAATTTATTCATACGTATGTATATTATTGCAATTGTATCAGTTATTGAGTAAAAAAAACTGAAAAATAAAAAGTAATCACATTAAAGAAGCACAATCTGTTGTATAATCATATTCTATCAGAAGCATGCTTTTATAAAACTCGACATTCGTTGAATAAAATGTTTTTTATTCAATAAAATGTTTTATTCAAATTTCTTTACTAAATTGCAAATCGATTTTTAGAAGACTACAAAAGAAACATTGTATTTTATAGTTTAGAAAAAATAAAAATAAAAAGATTAGCAAACGATTATTAGCGAAAAAAATATGAATGAAATTTTACGCGACGCGCGCGAAGTCAAGTTCTCGCAAGTTTATCACATTTTAATATTAATCGCCCTATTTAATCATTTCTTTATTGTCGCCAAATTAATTTTTTTTAAATAATTAATTTTAATTTTTCTCAGCTTCTAATAAATAAAAACAGTTGAAACCTTAGATTTTTCAATTGAAAAATATGTAGATTAATATGGTATAAAAAAATTCATACATTATAATTCAAAATTTTTTCCTTTTCAATTTAATTAAATAATAAAAAATAAATAATTATTATTAAAAATTATTTTTTTCATGAAATTATGTTTGGGTAAGTGATTTTTATGACTGGGTGAAATTTTCTTTGAATTGCTTTATTAGTTTTAAAAATATTACTAAAAACGTAAAAAGTGAAATTAACATTAAGGGGTACGAACTTTGGATCGCTCTCCTGACCAAACTATGGGGACCATATTTCCCAGATTGCGGCTACCCCCTATATTTTGAAGGTTAAAAATCCAAATATGTAAAAAAAATTATATGTTTATTCAGAGAAAGTACGTTTTTGTGTCTGATTTTGTAACTTAATTAATAGTTAGCACTAATTAATTAGCATATTTGAGGTCACCCCCAGGAACCATTAAGATTGACACTTAGTTCCTGAAAATCCGATCATTAGAATGAAAGTTATTCAGGGTGATATCTTTTTTTTTTTTTGCGGACTGTACATGTGCTGTTATATATGATTTTTTCACATAGATATATCGAAATAAAAGTAGAAAATAGTGCAGCCACTATTTTTTTCAAACAATTGAACTCGCTAAGATATTTACAGAGGTGATTGTGAGCCCAAGTCAAAATTCCGGAAAATTTCTTGAGTTACACATACCTATACCATTTACACATACCTATGATGACCTGGAGAAGTAATTAAAATTTACAAATATGTCTTTCTTACTTGAGTTTATGATTATAATAACTATTTACTGATAAAAAAATAAATATTAATCAGGAATATAAGCTTATAAAGTATCTGTCTCTCCCTTACAAACAAATAAACTGTGTTTTTAAGTTCCACCTTTGAAAATTTGATTTCCGGAAATTATGTGAATAATAATTTTTTGAAAAGTCTGGACCTTTGATCTCCGGAAACTTCCGGATCACTGTTAGCGAAAAATCCGGAAAACCAGATTTTTTTTCCGGAGCACAATCAGCCCTGCATTTAGCAATTTCAAGTAACTGTTGATTTATCTTTAGAATTATATCCCTGATTTTTCCTAAATTTTGCCCTCCATATTCTGAAGATGTCAGCGCAATAAGTTTAACTTTCAAATAAACTTCTATGCACTCAAAAACTGACAAATCAAATAGGATCCTTAATAAGATAATTTTTCATTAAGTGCTTTAAAGAATACCTGAAGTTGGTGCACCTGCGAGCACCTTAGCAAGTTGGGAAATATTTGTATGCACTTACTAGTAAGAATATCATGGGAAAATATATCTAATTTTATAGTGAAGCCCTACCAATATTCAAAGCATTTAGTGTTTAGCCCTTTCGTTGCGATCTTAAGTTCAGTTAATTGATATGTTTAGTAACATCGCAAAACAGTCTGAAACACCAATTTGCATAAAGTTTTTTTAAATTGGTTAATTGGTTTTAAATTAGGAGAAAAGTAGCTTCTTTTCGTTTAAAAAAAAAAAACTTTAATGTTCATAAGATTTGCTTGAGAAATAGTGCATGATTCATACAACATGGTTACTTTCTGTTAGTACTTTACTAGAGGAAGAGAAAAGTGAATGAAAAGAAAATTTTGGATAGTTGAAGAAAAAAAAAGAAACATTTCAAATAGAAAGTAAAGTTTTATGCTTCAACTAATAGGGCAGAAATATTTTCTTAACCTAATTTGATAAAAATTCTTGACCAAAGTGTAAAAAATATTTTAAAAAGTATATACATAATTTATTAATAACTTACTTCACAATAAGAACATTCTATATAATCATCCTTTTTAGTATTACAACATTCAGGATAAGGAAGATGAAGATCAGGTATACCAGTTAATCTTCTAACATTTTCTTCAGCAGTTTCAAGTGGTCTCATGCAATAATCACAGGCAAGGTACCCATAAGCTTGATTCCATAGAAACTGAGCACACACCAATGGCCTTTCTTCAAAAATGACATCACCAGGATTAAACTTGCGTAATGCAAACAGTCCTTTACCCTGAGAATTTCCAAATTATGAATGACATTTAACATATAATCACAATTAAAAATGAAAATTATTCTTAAATTTTCTAGCTCACTTTTATTCCTTAATTTAAATTAGGATAACAATATAAAGGGGAAAATATCTTTATGCAAATTGAGTGTCTGCTCATGGTACCCACTATTTCACATTTTGCTAAAAATAAACAGATTTATAGAATATTTGCTGCTACTTTAAAAAGTATCATTAACCTCAAAATTAATAAAAAAAATTTAAAATTCTGAAATTTTTACAAGGATAGAAATTAAGAATATATTACACTAATGCGTATAAAAGATAAATTAGATATAATGCGTATAAAAGATAATAAGACATATTACACTAACGCCAATAAAAGATTACACTAACACGTACCATACACTCTTTCCGTGGTGCGTTCAAGCACCTCTATTAGAGAACCAATAAAAGATTACACTAGCTCACACCACACACTTTCACAGGTCTGTTCAAGCACCTCTATCAGTTTTTCTTTTTAAAAATATTCAAAAAAATTATAAAACAAATAAATTTAACAATACGATTTTTTAATTTTTTTTTAAATTAATAAAAATTTCAATACAATTAAAACTACAATTATACAATTCAATTTTATCATCGTATTTCAATAAGTAGGTTACAAACAGGTCTTTTTTAAATAATTTTAATTTACAAATTTATAATAAGCGGATCATTATATTGAAAGTAAAAAAAGTTATTAAAGCAAAATTAGATTAAAAATTTACAGAGAGGATGTGAACTATTCAGAAATATGACAAACTAACCTATTTTGCAATAGACTTACCACAAAACCAAAAAATAAATCAGATAAATTCACTAAAAACTAAATTCATTTGAGATTGATGGTAATCAATGGCTGGTGGGTCAGTGTGACAATTATTTCATTATAGTCAGTCTGATTTTAGTGGTCCTAGATCATTGTTTCTCAACGGGGGCGTTGGGAGTATGCTAAGGGGCGGTGGACTTGTTTTAGGCGTTAGGGGGGCGTATGTTTTGGGCGGTAGGGGGGCGATGAGCATGTTTTTTCATTCAAATTTAATTATAATACTCCCAAATAAAAGTATTAAATTAAGAATCATTTAGTAAATAAAATTAATCTAAAATTAATGTTAAAGAAAAAAAGATTAAATTAATATAATAAATTAAGATTATCTGATACAACATTAGTACCAGCAGTAAAACGAACTTATGCAACACATATTCTCCGATCCGAATCAGCACAGTGCATGAGTCAGTAGTTTTTGCCTCTGACTCAATCAAGCCATTTGGTGAGAATTAAAGTGCATGCGCTTTTAGAAAAATGTTCGATTTGACCAGTGTTTCTTATGATGGTTTAGTTCGCTTCCTAGCAGTTTTTTACCCAGTTTCAATTCAATTTCATTGTTTATTTGGCCAGGTATGTTTGTGAATTAGTTCTTAATCGTAAATTATTTATTAATTTGAAAAAACAGTTGAATTTCTTTCATTCGTATTTTGCTGCCACCAACAATGTCAATTAACATAAATAAGTGTCTTCAATACACTGTCATGTACTTAAAGTTCAGATTTGTTCAATTGCTGTCGAACTCTCAACAACCCATGAATTTATTTTATAACAAAGATTAATATGATGAGACAATGGAGCTTTTCTGTTAGCAGAAGCATTTGCAAAATATTCATCCTCTCAAACAAAATAAAGATTTGTCATTTTTCACGAACAGAAACAAGTTTCTGAAGGCACCTTTGGCCTCAGGCTTACTAACAACCTCATCACAAAAATGCGATGATGGTTTGATAAGTTCTTATAATCTATCAAAATTAATTGCTAAATCTGGGAAAGGTCATACCATCGGCAAAGAATTGATACTGCCGGCTGTCAAGGAAATTTTAGGAACAGTTTTACACTATCCAGCCTCATCCGATTTAATCAAAAATATCCCTTGCAATAGAGGGTCGACATGGTGGGTTTTCCTCCGTTTTGAAGAGGGTGATACCAGATATTTTAGCAGTTCATTGCGAGATTCACAGACAGTATTTAATAAGAAAAAATCTCAGCGACCGTTTGCATCAGTCATTTCAATATGTCATATCATCTGCGAACAAAATTCGCAGCAATGTTCTCAACGATTGATTACTCAGACAGCTGTTTAAGAAAAACTAGAAGAATATCGCTTGCTACTACAAGTTTTCCAAAGGAGCCTGTCTCAATAGGTTTTTGAATCTTTTTGACTCTGTGCTCGAGTTCCTCAAAGACAGAATGTAGCTCTGAGAGATAGATTGCTAGAATTTAAGATAGACGTTGGTGGATTTATTCGCAAAATTTAATAGCGTTAATTTACAACTTCCAGGTGACAAACTCAATTTGATACCTACAAAATCAGTTATTTCTACATTTTTAAAAAAACTTATTTTGTGGAAGCAGAAATTTGGTAGGAATGAGTTCAACTAATTTCATATCTTATCGTATTTTGAAAAGAATGGCGAAATTTCCTCTGATGATACACAAGAATATAGTTAAAACCATTACTCTTTGCACATGGACTTACCGTTATAAATATGTTTTGTTCTGGAAGTCCTTCAATGGGTTATGAACCCTTTTTTGAATATTGAAACAGAAGAGGTTCAGATTCAGGAGGAATCGGTCAAACTCTCAACTGATGAAGCTTTGAGATGGTGATAGCTCACAGAATTTTGACTTCAAGGTAACATCAGTCGCCTCTACTCTGGACTGTCAAAATTCTTTTGTCAAAGTTCATTCTTATTGTCAAAATTATTTTTAATTTCCTTCCCTTTCTCCTACCCTCGTCGAACGTGGATTCAGTGCTGTTATGGATCTAGCCACAAAAAAGAGAAATAGTTTCGAAATCATGCAACGAGGGGACTTGCGTCTTCACCTCACTAAAAATATTGAACCGAACGTTAAGAAATTGGCGATGAACCATCAAGTACAATCATTTCACTCACATAGTAACTTGATTATTTTATTGATACTACTTTTATTTTGGGATGTTTTTTTAATTATCTAACTAAGAACAAGTGACTCTTTTTAAGCATAGTTTTCTTTGTTGCACTTTTTTTTCATAACCATATTTATTTTTGTTATGGCAAATAGACTGCGATTACCTGCAGGGAGAAAATTATCGAGTTAACATTCACTTTATTTTTTTTAAAGAAAGCAAACAAAATTTAATGCTTAAAAAATTGCCTAAAAATTTATCTCATAATTCAGCACACCCCCTCCGTCCCCATGCTCTAAATCAGGGGTCTCCAAACTACGGCCCGAGGGCTACATCCGGCCCGCGGAGAGCTAGCATACTTGAAAACTCCTTTTAGAGAACATATTTTTTATAGCAAATTAAATTTAGTTTACTGAAGTGTTCTAATTTTATGTTGAATAATTATTAATATGACATCTACATTGATATGGTCATGGGCTAACTACTCATAACATTGTTGTAGGCTTATTGTTATTGTTTTTGTGATAAGTTGGATAAAGAAACACAGAATTGTAATGAGTAAAGACATGTATAATATGCAGAAAATTTAACTTCAGTATATAATAACTAACAAATTATTGAAATGAATCCAACAAACATTTTATACATTTTAAATAAAAACATAACTTATAACAAGCATAATGACATATGAAATACTAATGAGATTTATGTAATTGAGATTTTCCACTGACAATAGTTTGTAGTTGTGGACTAATTTTACTTGTACCAATTTAAGATGCTCATCAGTTTTACTTGTACCAAAAGAGATTTAAGATCAGGGTTCGTGATTTTTTTGATTTTTTTAAAAAAAATCAAAAGAATCAGATTTTTTGATTTAAATCGGATTTTTTTTATTTAAATCAGATTTTTTTGATTTTTATTCAAATACACTGTAAGAACTTTAATTTATGATTAAAAAAAGTTATAAGTGTTTAATCAAATTAACTTAATATTAAAACTACGTTTAACAATATTTCAGAAGCTCTAACTAAAATAATTTTTCATAATTATACATGGCTTTGAATGCATAGCAACTGTTTTGAAAGAAATGCATGATTAAAATTTAAAGACTAGATTAAATAGAGAATTTAAAGAATACTTCAGGGGTCTGTCTGGGTTTTTCTGAGAGGTACCTATTTTGTGAAAATTAAAAATTATATTAAAAAATCAGCACAAATATAGTAAAAATATGGATTTATCGTTTCTTACGAGACACAAAAATAAAATTTTAAGAAAAAGTATTTTGTGTGATTATTCTATCATTTTTTCTAAAGTTGAATTTGTAAAAGTACCGTTAAACGGTAGTAAATTTGCCTTGGACAGACCCCTGCACTTTAACTATTAAAACAAAGTTTCAGTTAGCAAACCATAACTTTAATTTAAAATTGTGATTTCTTTTTTTTCCTCTTGATTTTTAAAATGACAAAATAAATGCAGCAGACTGTGTTTATAAATGTAGTCATTCATCAAATAATAAATAAATATTTAATCTATATATTTTTATATTAAAATATTCACTTTTAATTCTATATCAAAATAGATAAGTTAAGCTAAAAAAAAAAAAAAGTTAGAAAATCTATCTACTACTCATTGGAATTTTTTTTCACAAAATTTCTTTACAGAAAATCTGATAATGTCAAAGATACTGTAAACAAATTATGAGAAAAAATACCAGTTAATAACCCTACTGCATCAAATAGACTTTGAAAGAGTTTGAAAGGGAAGAATGACGCTATATTTGGAAAAATACATCTGAATTCATCAGCCCTCTTTTTTTCTTTTTCTGTTGTTGGCATATTAGGGTAATTTCTTTTTAACATAACCTCAAGCTTCAGAAATACACATTTTTCACCAATAAAATATGATGTAGATTTTAATTCACGCTTTTTCATTCAAAAGGTAGAATTTTAATTAACATTATTTGTATTATTTTTTGAAAAATATTCATGTTTATTAATTACTTTCTACAGCTATGCAAGTCTATATTAAGACAGCATTAAATGTTTACTTTAATCTTTACTTTCAATCTCAAGAATCAAAACATTTTTAAAAATGTAATTTCAAATGTGTTGGAATTTAACACACACCAAAAAAGTAATTTCATTAACTAAAATTAATTAATGCAGCAATTTATTTAAATTAAATTTTAATACTAAGAAAAGAAAATAATAAAAGTATCCAAAATTTAAAACACTGTTTTTTGACTTTTAAAATCAATATATATAGATAAAATTCTTCTTTTGATTTAAATCAATGATTTTTTTAAAAAAATCATTTGATTTAAATCCTGATTTAAATCGTGATTTAAATCAAGCTGATTTAAATCAACAAACCCTGTTTAAGATGCTCATCAGTTAATTTAGATCTGTAAACATTTTTTGTGTACTTCATTTTGGAGAAGGTCTTCTCACACAAATAAGTAGTACCAAAAATAGAAAACAGCCCACGAGCAAATTTATGCAAGTTATCAAATTGTGTCAGTGGAAGACTCTTATAAAATTCCAACAAAGATGAGTTTTGATATTTGTTCTTAATTATATCACTGCACTGTAGATCAATCATTTCCATTTGAAGTTCTGGGGCTAGGGTTTCAAAGTCAGTATCAAAAGGATTCTGAAAAATCTTAATTTGATTCGCACTGACATCAAAGTCCGAGAAACGAGTATCAAAATTTATTTTCAAAGCACTCAAAGTTTCGATTGCAAAATCGATAGGAAACTCAGTCTCAGTGGTGTGGCTGAATATTTCACATGTTTTAAAATGTGAAAAACATTTACTTCATAGTTGTGATTGAAACAGTATCAATTTCTTCCGGAATGATTTGATATTAGTGTATAAACCAGGAAGATGCTGGTTTTCTCCTTGCAATCTCAAATTCAGTTCGTTCACATGTTTTGTCAAATCAACATAGAATGCTAACTTCCACAGCCATGCGTTGTTTTGTAATTCAGTAAGAGGGCGATGCTTTTCATTCAAAAAAATTTTGATCACTGCTCGAAGTTCAAAAAAGCGCTGAAGGACTTTCCCACAATTAAGCCAACGTACGGCAGTATGATAAGGTAAGTCATTTTCTCCAATCTCTGCAATAAATTGTCGGTGATTCAGCCCAAAAGATCTGATAAAATTAACAGTTGATATGACTGGTTTCAGAACTTTAGACATATCCAAACATTTTCCGCACAAAGACTGTTGATGAATGATACAATGTAAGACTAATGGTTTTGAACCACCGTCATTTTCTACAGCCTTTGACACAAGAGCGACCACTCCTTTATCTTTCCCACTCACGTTTTTGCCTCCATCAGTTGTAATACATTTCAAGTTTTTCCATTGAAGGTTCTTTTGATTAATGGCCATTTCAACTCCTTTAAAAATATCTGTACCAGTAGTTGTGCCATGAATACTATACACATCAAGAAGTTCTTCATGCACTTCATAGCTTTTATCTACTCCTCGAATATAAATCAACACCTGAGCAGTATCTGACACATCCGTTGACTCATCCAAGGCCGAAGAAAACCACTCAACATGTCCATTTTTGTCGAACAGTTGAGAGGATATATTTTCAGCGATGTTTTCTACCCTTCGAGCCACAGTGTTTGCTGACTAAATCAAAGCTAGCACGAGTTGCAGCCTCTTGTTCAGTTTTGTAAATAAAGATTGCTACGATTTCAATCCGCGCTTCATAGCTTCGAATTTTTCTGTCCGCAAACTTCCTGTATATTTTGAGTAATTTTGAAAATTTTTTGTTTCATAATGACGTTTAATGTTATATTCTTTGAGAACGGCTATGCTTTCATTTCAAATCAAACATAGCGCCTTGTTACTGGACTCAATTACGAAATACTGAATGTTCCACTGATCTTTGAATTTTCTGCATTCACTATCAATTTTTCGCTTCTTTTCCATACAACTAAATCACACACAAAAGCAACAATTCAAATCAAAATACTGCTACAAAGATGTCTTAAACTTAAACATGCACAAACACGTTTCAAGGAGGTACGCACTATTTTATTTCACAACAGTGTCATAGGAACTGACTTGTGGTTGCGCCAGACACCAGACACCAGAAGTGGAAGACACCAGAACTTTCTCGAACCAACGAGATTATTTTGTACGTGCTATTAGCGTCATCTGTTAGCGATAGAAGGTACTACCTATTTCCGCTTGTGTCCACCAGATGTCGTGTCACGTTACTCCTCATGGCTCGGACTCTACGACTAATCTAGAAATTACAGATAATGACAGGAAAATTAATAATATGCAGTGTTGCTGTTTTGCGGACTTTAGTCCGATTTGCAGCCTTTTTTAAACGTTGCATAATTTTTTTTTCATCAGTGGACTATTTCACTTTTTACCACCGGCAACAATGATAATATGGTTTTGGCCCTCGGAACTTACTGGAGTAATCAGTATGGCCCTAAGGCTGGAAAGTTTGGACACCCCTGCTCTAAATAACTGGATTATCACAAAGGGGGCGTTGATATGTTTTTTGCTTCTTAAGGGGTCAGCAACGTTAAAAAGGTTGAGAATCTATGTCCTAGATCAACAAACCACCATTAATTTGGAACCCTGTTTTGAAAATAATAAACCTAAAAATCAATAATTTTTCAGTATCACAATAATTTTATAATTCTCTATGCACCCGTTATGCTGATAATAGAAAAAATAAAAAACTTAAAAATGTTTCATACTTAATTTCTGAAGAAACTAAAATGCTTTCAAGCATAATTTTGTAGACTATTTCCTGAAGTCCTAATAAGTAAGAGATTGCATAACATTTAAAAATGTTGGATGAATCATCCATTCCTAAAAAAGATGTGAGTATAGAGATGAAAAGCCACTCATTAGATTTGAAAGAACTTGCTAATTTAATGAATCCAAAAGAAATTTATACTCCTGAGGGCATAGTTACCAAAGACAATCATGCATTGGATGGTGATTAGGAAGAGGAAGATAATGAAACAGAATAATTTTAGCAAAACTTTAAAGCAAATAAAGAACAAATTATATCAACACTATTAGAAGTAAAGAGTGGAGCAAGATAGTGATTTCCTTTGACTTAGAAACTACAAGAGTGATTAAATTTCAAAGTGGCGGGATCATGCTATTGGTCAAAAAGGACACCACTATATGCGGTAAGGAAGATGATGTCTGTTGGGCATTTGCGTTATTTCGGCTACAGATTTCGTTTTCATACTTAACAAGTTAGATATTAATTTTCTTTTTATATCTTTTTTATAAATTTATTATTTCTATTTTATAAATTTATTATTTTTATAAATTTATTATCATTATTACTGTAGTCATACATCAAGATGTATTACTACATTAATTTTCAAATAAGTTTATTAGCGTAATATTCTAAAAATTGAAATAAAAGAAATGGTTGTTTAATAGAAAACAATAATGCAGTATATTGAATGTTAAAAACACTGATGGCAAGAAAATTAGCAATAATGCTATTAAGGTTAAGTTTTTATAAGCTATCATAGGTTATTTAAATATTGTGACAGTAGGCAGTATTTTGTTTTGTTTGTCACAAATGTTTATAATGTACACAATATACAACTAAACAAATATTTGTTTAAACACTTAAAATTGTAATTGTAATAAAAACTCTATTTTTTTAGTATTTTCTATTAAATAAAGTCGTAAAAATCAAACTTAATACTGATATTACATAAACATTTACAATAATTAAGTGAATCCAAAACACATGTGAAAACTAGTGAAAATGAAATCTGTCACCAAAGCCATGTAAATGCCAACCCCTAAGCCAGTGTTTCCCAAACTTATGACTTTTGAGTACCCTTTCTAAATTTTTTGTAAAGCTGTGTACCACAAGTAAAAGAATGAATGTATTTTTTTTAAAAATATGTTTGCTTTTCTTTTTTGGTACAAAGTTTTTTGCAAAAATTCTTAAATTTTGGAAAAAAATTCTATGTTAAGGATAAAAATTATATTTTATTGAAATAATCAAAATAAGTAGAATTTTTTTTCAAACCTTTACTATAAAAAAAATTGCACAAAAGTTAAGAATCACAAATGACTGTTGACACCACTAATTATTAACTGTCAACTCTGCAAAAAATAGCAAAAAAATACATTATCGTAAATTTTCATTGCTGGCTTTAAAATTTTTTAAATTTTTGTTAGTTGCAAGATATTTCGCATAAGAATGCGTACCCCCGCTAAACTGTTCCCGTACCCCTGAGGGTACGGGCGCACCACACTTTGGGAAACACTGCCCTAAGCCAATACAGATAATCTCCCTTCACATTAGTGATGTCATTTTTGACCAATAGTGTGATGCGGACACTTTGAAATTTAATCGCTCATCATTTTTCTCTCTAAATGAACCATCTTATCTGCTGCTTAACAAAATTTCATGGTTTCTTTATTTGTGCCAAAGTATTATTCGTTAAATAATTCTTGTTTAACCATTTTTAAAAAGTTTCTATCCTCCCCCCCCCAAAAAAAAACTATTTCACAAATCTTAGAAATAAAGAGCAAGACTAGGAAAAATCTACCTGGTACAGGTAAATTCATCAGTGGTCATTTTTTGCTGTCCACTGGCCACTTTTTCCATTAAAAGTACCTAAATAATGATTTTGCCTCAAAATTGATATAAAAATAAATTTATTTTTCTTAGCTTAAAAAATGTTATTAATATTATAAGATATAATTATATATTATATACATTACATATTATATACATTGTTATTATAACATATCATGTTTTGAGGAAAAATACTAATAAAAATAATATATATTAGGTTCAATTTTAAACCTGTTTTTGTCATAATTAGACAGCGGATTATATGCACTAAAAAACGGACAAAATATGTATGCAAATATGCACTAAAAAACTTGAATACATGCTCTTAAAACTAGAAATATGCATTTAAAATAGAAATTAAAAGTTCAACTTATTTAAATACTACTACTTACTTTTTCCAACAAACACAGCTAAAACATTTTTTTGTTAAAAGGAAGAAAATCAGAATATTTCTTACTTGAATCTACACATTTCTGAAGAAAAAACTGAAGTATGATAAATGAGAAAAGAAAAATCATCGCATTTTCCGGAAAGACTTTATTAAACTGAATAATTTTTGTTGCAATACACAACTAAGTGTTTTTCCAAATTTTCAAGGGTGAATTGATGTCGTCGGTCATCAAAGATCATTTTGAAAGCAGAAAATGACCTCTCCACGTCAACCGATGTTATTGGACAAAACTTGTACAATTTCGTACTCATTGGTTTTACTTTCTCTGGAAGTTCAGTTCCGTTTCCATTAATAAAATCATTTATCTTCTTCACTACTGCAAAACCTGAATTTTTGTTTTGAATGAAACACCATTTTTCTTTTACTTTCTTCCCAACTGAGTCTGGAAGAGCACTGATGCACTGTTGAATTTTTTCAATTTCGGATATGGCCTCAGCCAGGGGAAGATCTCGTGTTTCGAGCTTTGTTATTGCTCCACTTAAGAAAGAAAAGTGAGTGCCAATTATAGCCAAGTCCTTCTGCAAAGAGATATCCTGAGAGATATCCTTTTGTGACATAAACTGAAGAAGCACAGGAACTGTCAATTGCATCTACAACTGACTTTATTGCATCAAAATTATTAGCGTAAAAACATGCAGCTTCAATCCATGTACCCCACCTAGTTATCACAGGCTGTGGAGGTAAGGGCAAATCAGGATACATTTCTTTATACAATTTTATGCGCAGAGGTGCCTTGAGAAAAACTTTCTTGATACTAGAAATTAAATCATTCACAGAGGAGAATACTTCTCGAACAGTCTCAGCCAGTCTGTGAACAGCATGAGCCAAACATGCAATATGAAGCATTCTGGGAAAAAAAATTTCCAGTGCTGCTGCAGATTTGACCGTATACGGAGCGGCATCACTGACAAAAATCAAAACATCTTCAGAACCATCTCTATCAGGCCATAATAATCTGATAGAATCATTGACAAACCTTGCTATGGTTGAATGATTGACTTTTTCAAGGGCTTTGCTTGCTAGAAGATGTGGTCGAGTAGGAATACTATTCCTTTTTCCACAAATAAAATGAGCAATATAGCGATCGCACTTATCTGCCGTCTCATCGACTTCAATCCATAGGGCCATCTCCAATACCTCGTCGAATATCATCCAGTACTTCGTTATATATCGGTTGAAGGTAGTTTTTTCTTAAAGTCGATTCATCGAGAATGATCTGATTGGTACAATATTCTTTTTAAAAACTGTCTTAAGTTTGGATTATTTAACTTTTTTAAAGGAATATTGCTGCTTACTAAGGCTTTGCATTAATCACTAGAAAAATCACTTTCCTTTTTAGCTGCTTGAACAGTAATAGTTAATAAACTTTGAACAAATCCTTTTGTATTCTGCCTTTTCTTCGCGGAGTGAGCATTAGTCTTTATATGTTGATCGATTTGGTACTTTTTTTCACAGGAAATGTGCTTTTGACAAATCACACAAAATACTATTTCCCCATCGGTCGTAAAGTCCTTCCCGTAGTACAAAATCCATGTCTTCATTAAATTTGATTTAGTCAACTTAATTTTTGGCATATTATAAAATTCAGCAGTCAAAAATCACGTTCGAAGCTTCACTAACTACGTATTCAACTGATGGATGTCGAAACTATCTATCTATCGGATGGACTATCGAAATATGTTAGAATAGCAGCTCTCTCCGAAAATGTATTCACTCCACCTTTTAACTAATCAATCACAGGAAAGGGAGGTCATTTTCTACCTACCACAGAAGCCTTATTTTTCCCACACAGACTGACAATTATTTATTCCAGGAAAAGACATCCCTTCATAGAATATCTGACCATCCCTTTCTGAGGTTTCTATGACGAATGTCTGTTTGGGTGGGCCCTTTGTACCCCCCTTCCCGACACGCACCTTATTTCTACATCTTTTTCACGTGATTGCAATCACCCCCAGCAACATCAACCCAGCTGACCCTTTCAGGTGATAAAGAACGACGAAACAAAATTTAAAGCGCTCCTTATGCTAACATAAAAAGAATAGTGATATGGTTTTAGGAGGGAAAAGCCATAAAATGCTGAAAATATGCATTTATAAGAGCAAATATACCTTTTTATGCATTTATATGCACAAATGGTCATAATCAATTTTAAACTTCAGTATCAGAATGAAATATAATAACTCTGGAAAATTAAGCCTTTTAAATTAAACATAAAATATTAAGGTAAGAATTTTTGCAACTGCTGCTCTCAGTTTTATTTTTCTCTGCATTCTTTCATTATTCCTTCTTTCTTTAATATATTTCTTTTTATCTTTTTCATTTGATTTGCCTTTTTTAATTTCTATTTATTTAGATAAATCTTATCCCTCAATTATTAACACTTTTTCTTCCATTATTGCTAAAAAAATTTTTTTGTAATATTACTTTTAGGGGTTTAATTGCTATTTTTTGCTATTCCTCTTCCCATCTCATTGCCATTTAGTAAAGCTGCCCCAAAAACAAAATACTGCATCTGCCTTTTTATTCCCATTTCATCTTTTAACAAAGAAACAAAATGAAATATCAGCCTACTCCTTCAGAAGTTTCTTTCTGACAATGATTAATTCTACTACTTTATGGCCTCAATAAAAACAAAGTTAGCCATATCTGAAAATATGTTTAAACAAATTGTCAATAAAAAAAGGAGAAAAAATCATTAAAAAATATCAAATGATAATGAAGAAATAAAATCCTTTCCTTTCCATAGATAGGAAATAAAGTTAGGATTAAATTTTATTGTGCTTAAATTTAGTCCATTCAAAGATTTCTTACAAAGAATTCATTACTATATAATCAGTCAAACATTTAACTAAAATATAAATAGAAATTATTAAAAATTAATGTTTTCATGCACATTAAAGCATTATGCACACATGCGCATTATGCATTTCCAGGAACTAAAGAGTGGTGAGGAATGAGAAAGAGTGAAAAAAAAAAAAAAGAGGCAGTGGCGATTGATGGTAATTTTTTTGCTGGCCACTTTATTTTATTCAGTCGCCACATGGCAAGTGACAACCGTTAATCTTCCCTTTGACTCAGAAGTGACTTGAAATTATTCCTGATCAACAAAAAACTTAAAAAGCTTTAAATTGTATTTTAATTTTTAAGGACTCATCTTCACAAAATGGATGTTTGCATTTTTTGATCAAGAACTACCTCAGGTTACTCTACTTTCTAAATAATTTTAGTGTTCAGTCACTCAAGAAATAATAATAATAAGTAGAAATCATCATTATGAGTCAAATTTAATGATAATCAATCTCAAAAAAGATTTGATTCATATGAAACTATTTCATGATATTAAGAAACGCAATAGATAATCTGTGTAATAGACTCAATTAAAATATACTTAATTTATGATAGCCATTAGTCTTCATATCTGAGGAATGTGATGTGCAATATCTACTTTTGAGATCACTGTAAAATAAAATTTTGGCTGAAAATACTATATAAAAAGCTTTTTTTTTTATTTAATAAAATAATTGATAAATAGAAAATAAAGAAAAATTAAGGACAGAAAATAATGATATATTTTGAATAATGTAGAATTAAATGCCTTTTCTTTAACATTTGATCACAGTCTAAAAAATTTGATAAAAACTAATATAAAATCTTCTGATAAAATAATTTAATGGTTTCAGGGCAAATGTAGGGCATTTTCTGAATTTTAGAAAATAGGAAATTTAGAACCTTTAGAATTGGGTATGTAAATTTTTTTTCTTCCTTATTCTCTTGTAGATAGCCTGTTTTTCGATAACCTGAATTTTTTCATCACTCCTTTCAAGTTTGAAATATCGAGATTTAATTATATTATTTTGCAAAGGATTATTGAAAAAAAAATTGGATGAAATAAAAGCTTTATCTTATCTAATATAATTGCAGAATAAAATTTACAGTATTTCTTAACAGTTTTGGGAAGACAAAAACATTGATATTCTAATCAAACAGCAGAACAAGCGACCATTTAAAAGAATCAGTCTGAACAAGACCCCATAAAAAATTACTTACTTTTTCATCATCTATTACTCGAACCTCAACACGGGGAAGATAATCCTCCATCTAATCCTGTTTTGCGACAGGAAAAAAAATGCAATTACCAGCTACAGTTCATTTTACATCTGTGATGTTGCAGAAAAAATGTTACACCATATACGCCAGAAAATGTAAAAATTTTAAAACACTGCGCGCAGCAGCACAAATGTTTGTTTATTAATTTATCCCTCAACGTTTCCAGCCATCTATTTCGGTAAAGCTGCGGAGAGATTTTTTATTTAAAAACCTCTTCAATTAGTCATCAGAAGCCTAGTAAAGCTCTAAGCTCATTCTATAATAAGGAAGTAAAAATCACATCGTAATATTTGTATCAACAAAGAGAAATGTAAACGGAGTGTCTATTGCACCGATTATCGGCGCAGTAAAATTCATTTTGCTATCATACCGATCAAATTTTCAACCAATCATAAAGCATATCTGTCCAAGTGACTCTCCGATTTTTTTTTCAAAAATAATTTAACTCTGTTTATCATAGTCAAAGGGGCTACAGCTTTTGTAGCATTTTGATTTTCTTCATATAAAGAATAACAAATAGCCATTCGTGAATTTGAAGGGGTCCCAATTTGAAAAAGAAAAAAGGACGATCTTCTGGAAGAGAGAAGCGAAAACTTTACAAAATGCGTCAAAGAAATTTAAAAAATTTGATAAGGCTCCGCTGGAATTGAAATACACATGGTGGAAGAATTCATTAAAAAAAAAAATGTACAGATAACAGTCGCAAATTTAAGTAAGTAAATTTTGTATTGTTTAATTAATTTTTAAAATGTGTTATTTAAAATGAATTATTTAAAATGTGTTTGATTAGCAACATCGTTCCTGATTGCACCATGTCAATAGTCACTATAATTACCTTGTAAAGAACATTTTTTAAATAAATTTAACACTCTTGTTTTATATGTTCTCTGACCTGCTATCTCTATTATTTTATATTGTGTCTGCAAGCCCATATAGAGTTTAGTTTATGCATTTTTTATACGTAGTTTGTTTAAAAAAATTTTATTTTCCAGAACCTTTACTCAAAATTGTCCAGCTGCTGTCTCCAGATAAACAATTTTTGGAGATAAAATCAATGAATGAGGATCATGACCATGTCCTCTCCGAATCTTTGTTCCATTCTTCGCCTAAAGAAAGCCTGATACCTGTTGAGCACCAAGAGAAAGTTCAAAAATATGTGAATCTCCAAGTATCTATATTTCTGTTCCATTTCATATAGGTAAAAAATTTTCCTACATTTACTCTAATTATCTCCATTTTCTATCATAATATTGTTTGTATAGTTAAGAAATTATTTTGTTACTCAGAGTGATTTACACTGACTTACGTGTGAATATTATAATATCTATTTGAACTTATTGTTGTTGCTCAAACTGTTGTTAATGGAGATTTCTGTATCGTGATCTGCGGCAGAATAATCGCAAAGTACAGGAAACTTCCGGGCAGTGGCCCGCGAGAAACTAAAAGAAATGTCATAGAAAGGGACTGACTCGTAAGGTATAACTTGTAGTTACCCTTAGGCAATTATCTACATATATTTTTTAAAAAATTTGCAAGTTTAAAATCTATTTGGCACCTTGGCAATTGTAGTTGCTTCGCCAGATCACATTACGAAATATCCCCTGTTTTTTTACCTTGACATAATGTCAAATGTATTTTAGTTATATATAAGAGCATAGTAAATTTTCATATGCAGTCCTTGCTTTAAATTTTATGTATCCATAAAATATGGTTAGAAGCAGAGACACGTAGAAAATTCAAATTCTGAATTTGTTTTTGGCCAAGTAAAATAAGTTTTGAGGCAAATTTAATGTTTGTGTTCTAAAAATAAATTCAATGAAATAGTACTTGTAAGTAAAGCAAATACATTGACTTTAGTTATGCAAACTGTTATAACAATATAATTTTTTTAATAATTTAATGCATGACCCTTATAATAGTATTATATTAGTGCATATAACAAATTTATATGCATATAACAAAATTAAAAGGAGTTTAAATACCGCATCGTCACCAACTCACTAATACATATACAGTGATACCTCGAGATACGAGTTTAATTCGTTCCGTAACCTTGCTCGTATCTCAAAGCAATTTTGCCCATTGAAATGCCATTAATCCTTTCCGTCCCCAAAAATGCTACCCTCAATTGTTTTTGTTGTGTGTTTTTGAATAAGAAAAATGTATTTATAAATGACAAATACTATATAAAAACATAATAAAAGAGAATGTAAAGCAGAAAAAACTCCTTTTATAAAGTGTACATGCATATTTGTATTTTGGTTACTTAAATGCAACTTACACACAACTTTAATGCTACTATATGCTTAATTTTAGTCACTGTTTTTCTCTTCACTAGTCTTTGCTTTTTTAGCCAGATTTAAAAAGAACTGTCCAAGGAGGTTTGTTTCTTCCTTTTCAGAATGCTGCAGAAATGACTTAGGCAAGTCTCATTAAATAGCTCCGATGTACGACCAGTTTCAACTTTTTCAGGGTGTTTCTTTTTCACGAACTGTGAAATTCTCTTCCACAATCCCAAGAATTCTTTTATCTGATTTGTAGAGATAACCTCCTCCACCTCTGGTTCTTCCTCGAAACCAATTTCTTGCAGTACGCCCGAATGCTCACCCATCACCAGGTCCATGGATTTTCTCAGAGGCACAATCTCCTCCGCTGGCACTTCGAGTTCGAATCCTTCAAAGCTACTGACTTAGCCGACAGTACAATTTTCGGCTATAGACTTCAAGGTTCGGTGGGTGAACGGGAGCATTGTTGAGGACGAGAAGGGCTTGCAAGGCCATTCCTCGTATCTCAAATAACTCGTATGTAAGGGCATTCGTATCTCAAGGTACCACTGTATTTGGATCTTTTTTAAAGACACAATTTTTAACTCTAACATTATAAAATGTAAATGCAACAATAATGTGAAAGAAACAAGTATATTAATCTTGCATTAAAACAATTTCAATTTGGTCAGATTTATCATTTTCCCTTCCTTAGCTTTTCTAACTGCACAATTTAGCAAATGAGATTACAATACACAATTTAGCAATTCTTTCTAAAATTAAAAAAAATTTCCTTTTTTTTTGTTTTGTTTTGCATATTTGAAAAAAAAATCACTCATTAAATGGCCCAAAAATTAATTCTATTATTTATGCCGGGTTCCCATCGTCCTTAAAAACTGCTTTATTTTTATTTTCGCAATTTTTATCTTCTGCAATGATTTCTACTATCTGGATTTTTTTTTCTTTCTTGAAATATTTTATATTTTTAGGTTTAACGACAACAGTTGTTGGTTTGAAGAGGAAGAAAGGTAATAGGCCCACTCCTTTTCCAAGAAAAGCAGTTTTGGAGGGAAAAAAATATGCTTATGAACTGCTTTGTAGATAAAGAGGCATTTTCGAAGACCATAAATAAAGGCATTTTGAAGAAGAAGCTGCTATAGAATGTGGTATAGAGAAGGTTTCTTCTTGTATGGAATCATGTGTTGAAATTAATGAAGTGAAGCTGTTCTTTACTTCTGATGGGTGGCTATTGGTTAAAAATGTGATTTTACAAAATCGAGAATGATGACATGAGAATGTTATTCATGCAAACAAGATTGCGGTATGGTGATACTATTTTGTGCGACTCTTATTCGCAGTGATATCACTATTCCTGTGTCGGCCCTCTGCAGCCTCCAGAACAAAAGTAGGTATTGTTAAAAATCTAAACTTTTTAGACCTTTAGACTTTTTTTTAGCTTATTTTGATTTTCTTCCTGTGAGATATATTTTGAATAGATATTTGTCATGTGTAAGCCAACTTTTTATTTTTTTTTAATTCTTTACTTTCAATAAATTTGCGTTCAGTATGTTCCTTTTAACTGTAATTTATGTAGTATATGTTTCTTTAAACTTTGTGATTGCTTGCTTCTAATCCTAATTGTGTAAATTTATATTTAGTTTTTTAAATCTGCTACATTTTTGTCCAATAAAAGTTTAGTTTCTTCCTGCTTTTGTGTTTAATGAAATTTTGATAATATACAAGACAGAGCTCACTAAATGTAAATTAGTAGGTTTTTTTGTATTTATAGAAATGTTTCGAGAATAAATTTTTAAAAAATCTGCTCCTTTCTTTCCTACACTTAATCTTCAAATATTGATTATAAAATTCCTATTTATCAACTTCCTCTGTTTTATGAAGATTTTACTTTGAAAATTTTCTTTTATATTTGATTCTTAATTTAAATAAGTGGAACTTAAAAAATTTTAACCTCCACAACATATGTATAATATCAAACATATATAGTACCAAACATGGTATTACTTTGATACAGGCACTGAAAAAATTAAATCGTATTTCATTAATTTTAAATCTTAAATGACGATACAAATGAATCCGAGTTACTTACGATTCCAGCAGTTTATCTTCACACAATCTTATTTTTGTGTCTACTCCAGGTTAGTGAAAGGACATTTTATACTATGTCCCAGGTTCAAAAAACAAGTGCTTTAAATTTCTCAAGAAATACTTAAAGGATTATTTTGTAACTTTGAAGATGTTTAGTTTTTTGCGCATCAGACACAGATATATAGCAATTCAGTTGAGATTTGAGACTTCTACCCGTAAGGCAGAAAAAATTCTAATTTTATTTACAATGACGGATTTAGCTTTGACAGTAAAATGACAAATTTAGCTTTCAGTGGTCCAAAAGTAATCGTAACTTGTTTTGTCAATAGGCAGGGCTGATTACGCTCTGGAAAAATCCCGGATTTTTCGCTAACAGTGATCCTAAGATCGAAGGTTCAGACGTTTCAAAAAATCATTGATCACAGAAGTTTCTGGAAATCAAATTTTCAAAGGCGAAACTTAAAAACACAGTTTATTTTATTTGTTTGTAAGGGAGAGCCAGATACTTTATAAGCTTATATTCCTGATAAATATTTTTTATTAGTAAATGGTTATTATAATCATAAACTCAAGAAAAACATACAGTAAAACCTTTTTTTGTGCGTTGGATAGGGACCGCATAAAAGAAATCATACAAAAAAAAAATTATAAGTTATTACGTATAATAAACAACTTTGTACGATATACTACCTAAAAAAAATTTTTATGCAGTGGTAAGGAACGCATAAAAAAAAGTTGGACTTGAAAAAAATACATCAATGATTTATGGAGAATGCTTTCAATTAAATTAGACCTAAAAAAATTTTAAAAATAATTAATTCTTCATGTACTTGGAGAAGTTTTCAAATTATGCGTTAAATAGTTTGCTGCTACTCGTCGTAAGCCAAAACGCGCATCTTCTGAAATAGTTAACAATAGCTTGAAGATAGGATTTAAATTGATTTGTTTCTTGGTACCATAAAATCGGTGATCAATTTTATGACGACGGTCGACTGGTCAGTTGCTTGTAAACCTCATGAAGTGTAACTTTAAACACCAAATTGTATCTCAAAAATTTCAGAGTGACCCTCGTATGTACGTAACTGACTCTGCCTTATCAGGAGATTGTTTAAAATAAATGAACAGAGCATCGCGAAGTCCAGATACATCGCTGTCAAGGAGAGACCACGTAATCAGAGTTCGTCCACAACATGTATATGTACATTG
This sequence comes from Parasteatoda tepidariorum, assembly GCF_982258835.1. Classification (NCBI taxonomy): domain Eukaryota; kingdom Metazoa; phylum Arthropoda; class Arachnida; order Araneae; family Theridiidae; genus Parasteatoda; species Parasteatoda tepidariorum. Next base: position 2,509,896 of record NC_141765.1, on the reverse strand, counting down.
ATAGGAAAAATTAAACTGCCCCTAAGATTCATATACCGCATAAAAATAAATCACACAAAACCAAAATCGCATAAAAAAGGACCGCACAGAAACAGGATTTACTGTACAGTCACTCGAAAAAATGACTGTATTTGTAAATTTTAATTACTTCACCTGGTCATCATAGGTATGTATAAAATTTTAAATATATTCTAAGTAAACTAAGAAATATTAAAAAAAAAGGAAAAATCTGAAATAGACTAAAATTATGGAAGAAAAAAAACGTAACGCTTTTTTTTTATTTTTTTTTTTTTTTTTGCATCCGGACTGAATTAGGAAGTAATATGACCCTTCATCCATTAGTTACATCTGTAGTTTTAGTTTAACACAAAAGAAAAATTCTTGGAAATTGATCATGATCCGATCTAACTGTACAACCAAGTACGCTTTTAAAACATTGCCCCTGTCCCTGAAACTGATATGCCTTCAACCATCAAGATTAGAAGCAAAGCTATTTTAAACTGAAAATATTTTGCCATAGTAAAAACGAATTGACTATCCTTTAATGGCAGAAAGGGATGTTTGTCCTGAAATGTATCGTAACTAGGACTGGGCGATATTAGAAATTATATATCGTCAGTTTTGCATCGCGATATAGCGATGTATCGCGATATAGTATTTTTGAATTTCATTTACTTTAAGGCACAGAAAGTCAGATTTCTATCAAGACTTCATACGCATATTGATTTAAATCAATTTATAAATTTGAAAATATATATGTTTTGCTAAAGAAAGATATTAAATAAATTGACTAAGATGTACAAATCTTACTTAAAATATTTATTGAAAAAATTTGTGTAGATACAGAATGAAATATTTGCACTTCTTTATCGTTTATAAGGTATAAGCAGTCTTAATTTAAGTTAACCCCTAAAACACCTTTAATGAAAAAAAATATTGTTATTAAACAAAAGCTGATTTTAAAATTTCAAAATATATTTTAATTAAAATAAAAGTTAGATTGACTAAAAGCCGAAGTTTAAAATTAAAAATGTTCGAATTTTAAACTAAAAAGTAAACATAAGATTTGTAATAATTTCTTAAAATTTTCGTTCTCTGAAAGATTTCTCAGTTTAAAAATAAAAAGGGAATTTTATAAAGATATCTAGCTGAAATTATTGAAAGAAAATTTAAAAAATTAAAAAAAAAGCTTGTTAAGAAATTCATTATACACTTAAAACAAAGTGTTAAAAATATTTTTTTTTTTTTTAAAAAAAGAAACTTTTTTTAACAAATCAATATTTGCTTGTACTATTATGCGTAAATAATTACAGAATTATTAAGTTCGATCGTAATGTTCAAATTCTTAATGAAGAAGTAAACACAAGTTTTGTTATATTTTCTAAAAATGATCACGCAAATAACAAAAGATTTCTTAGTTTAAAAATAAAAAAATAAATAAAAGTGAAATTTACCTAACAGCATAGGAACAAAATTTAAAAAATAAGTTCGTTAAAAAATTATTTGTATGCTTAAAACAAAGAGCTAAATAAATTTTAGAAAAAGAAATGCTTCTTAAACACTATTTTTATTATTATTTCATATAAATAATTAAATTAAATTAAATAATGACCGAATTATGAACGAAAAACAAAGTAAGGCAAAGTTTCTTAATTAAATTCTTAAAAATAAAAACAAAAGAATTGTGATATTCGGTAATATATTTAGCTAATTAACTAATAATATAAAACGAAAATTAAAAAAAAATAATGATTTTACTCTCTAATAAAACGAAGTAGTAATTGATTAAAAAAAAAAAAAAAAGAAATGAATAAAATTCGCAAACTTTTCAAATTCTTTTGAACAAATAAAGCTTATTGACTAATGTCCAAAAAATAAGTTTTGTTTTAACTTAATTTCTAAAAATAAAAACAACTCAAGATTTATAAATTTAAAATCAGTAATAGAAGCCCATTAAATTATTAGAAGTTTTATCCGAAAGGTTTTTAATAAATTAAAAGAAAGTAAAAAAATAACCTAACAAATTTATTTACTTTGTAATTTAATTCCTTATGGGTGCCTTAAATTAGATTTCCGATAATTTTCACATTTAAAAATATAAAAAAAGTTTTGTCAGAAAATAAATAAAAAACTTACCTAATTAATGAAGAAACTTTTCTTTATAAATTCTTTTCAATAATAGATTGCGTTCAGAACAAGGTTACGACGGCGATCACGAAGTTAATCCCATTGAAAATAATCTACAAGAAACGATTTCAAATCGCGAAGTTGCGAAAACGAACATGTGATATAACGATATAAGGTCTCAAAAGTGATTCTGATTCTACCGCTCATCAGTCAAGGCCGTCTCAACATAACGAAACAATATCGTCTTCCACAGCGCGAGTTGGCATCGGAACGTAAGAGAAAGTCCTTGCGTGTATCGCTATATCGTTATATCGTCTTCTTCACTCGACTTCTTCACTTAAATCAAATATCTGATGCATCGCTTGGAATGTAAGTCGCTGTATCGGTTTGCCGATATAGGCGTTAAATCGATATGTCGCGATATATCGATTTATAGCCCAGTCCTAATCGTAACATACATTCCATTTGTTTTTCAGCCTGGAATGTACAATGCGCAACAAAAGGAAAAAAACAACGAACTGGACCACCCTGAATAACTTTTGATTTGATGATAAGATGTCTAGGACTTGCAAGTCTGTACTAAAATTAGCACATTTGAGGTCACCATGGTGACCTCAAATGTGCTAATTTTAGTACAGACGATATTTTAAGTGTCAAAATTAAATAGAAATCGCACTTTCTTCCAATAAGCATACCATTTTTGACGGATTTGGATTTCTAAACCCCAAAATATACGGGTAGCAGCAGTCCATGAAATATGGCGGTCAAGAAAGTGCTCCAAAGTTTGAACCTCTTAATGTTAATTTTACTTTACGCATTGTCTTACATCAAAATTTTCTAAGCGAATCGAAGAAAATTTTCACACACTTATAAAATTCATTTATCCAAAAATAATTCTCCGTAAAAAATAATTTTTAGTAAACTTTCATTATTTATTATTATTTTATTCAATTTTGGTAAAAAAAACTTTTGAAAAGTTATCAAGTTTTTTTGCATCAGTTTTTAAATAATATAATTTTACATGGCAAAATACAAAATTTGAGCGAAATCAGTCGAATAGTCTCTTAGAAATTGAATTTCAAAAAGGCTAGATATTTAAACTTCGATCTCTCAGGAACTATTGGATCGATTTCGCTCAAATTTTGTCTTGTAAAATTATAATTTTTAAAATGGGTGCAAACAATTGTATACCTACTTTCAAAAAGTTTTTCAACCATTATTGAATAAAATAATGAAAGTTCACTAAAAATTAATTTTTTGCATATGAATTATCTAATTTGCTTTAAAAGTTCTCGAGATGTAGCGAAATACACAAAATAGTAAAATTTACATTAACTTCTCCTGGCTATAAATTGTTGCCGCTTCCACCTATATTTAGGGGGTTCGTAAATCTGTCTGTTGCCTTCCAAAAATGGTATATGTTTATTCAGAGAAAGTACTTTTTTTTTGTCTGACTTCTTCGTAACTTAAAATATCGTCGGCTCTTATTAATTAGCATATTTGTGGTCACCCATCTCTTGAATCATTAAAATTTTGAGCCCTAAGCGTGAAGGTCTCTAATCATTAGATCAAAAGTTATTTAGAGTGCCCTTAAGGATAAATCGAGGTATTTTTCAAAGGTAAAAATGAAGTTAATATTTAAATATGTCATTAGGTTGAAAGGGGTCCAAATGAATATCTCAAAATTTACCTCAAATATACCTCCAGAGGTATATGTAACAACCTGAGGTGTTTCATCTTACATTTGAGGAGAGGTAGATATTTACTACTTTAAGGTGTTTCTTTTTCAACCTTAGGTTATTACTTATCAACCTGAAATATAATTCTTTACACCTATGGAACTATTTGTTCAACAACCTTAGGTGCTTCATTTTAACACTTCAAGTTATTCTGGATCTGCCTAAAGTGTATTTTTTGACAATTGTAAAGGTAATATTTCATTAACGTGAAGTGTTCGCTGCTCTACTCATTACAGATATATAACAAGAAAACTGACTAGAGCCAAAAATAGCTATTTTTAACGCAAGTAAGTAAGAATGTTGGGCCCAAGCATTATAAATGTGAGTGCACACTTTAAATATTGCCGATGATTTCCCCATCATTTTAAATTTAAAAACATTAATCTGAAGACAAAATGTTGAGTGTAGATATAGATTCCTAAAACACGGTTTCAAAGTATCTGTCTTTGGAGCTCCCACTCTGCATTTTTGCATTATAAAACCCATCCCTTCCGCAGAGGATCAAAATTGTGATGGCATGTCTTCGGATCATCCTCCGGGATGTTTCCCAGACCGTCGCCAATAGCCCATTGTGCAGCTCTAGTGCGACGTAAAGTAACAACAACAACAACAGCATTATAAAACCAAGTGAGAGGTTTTCTTGGACGATGGGATGGATTTTGTCATTGGAATCCGTCATTCACTAAGAATTTTGGAATTAAATGACTAAGCAAAATTAATTACTTTTGATAGTTAAATAAGACAAAAATTAAATTTTTTTGCCATTAAATCCTCGTTATTGGATACATAATTTATTGAAAAAAGTTATTTAATCTTCATTTAATTTATAAGTCAACTACAATTACATAAAATATATTTGATCAATATGAACTTAATAACATTAATAATTTATAAGGCAAAATGTTTTCTCTCGCAGTCCCAACAATTCTCTACAAAAATAAATAACTATATTAATATTAATATATTATGTTCAAATGCTAGATGTATTATAAAAAGCTGTATCGCAAAACATATTTTCATATATATTAATGGTATACCATTAATTCCTCTGTCACTTTATGTAGTGTATTATTATTATTATAAAAACAGTTGAATTTAAATTATAATTATTAAATATTATTGTTAAAAAATATTTTTCAACCAGACAATTAAGTTTAATATAATAACCGTAATTTATCATAACTACGGCAAGTTGGCGAAGAGTCGCCGAGGAAGGAAGATAACGTTTCTGGCGGAGGGAACCAGTTTTCCTCGAATCATGACGTTTACGCCTCTTCCTTCTCATTGGCTCAAATTCCCTGACTACTCCTTAGAACTTATCGGTTAAGATATATCAGTTATTAAGTAACCGGTTCCGATTTCTTGTTCTTAAATAACGTGTACAAAATATTAGTTCTTGAATAACGTACTCACAGTGTCAGTTCCTGAAGATAAAACACACGTTTTGCAAACGTCTAATCTAAAGTTATTAATCCTTTTATTCTTTTTTTAAAAAAAATCTGTTTGACTCAAAATTAATGAGATTACATTTGAATAATAATTTTAAAAAGTCTTATAATGCACCACAGTTTCTTTTCTTTGTTTCTGAAATATAATTCATATTTGATTTAAACATTTTATTCATTTTTCAATAGGATGAAGATTTAAATGAACTATGCATTTTTCAATACAAAATGCATTTAAGATGGATCTGAGGAAAACGTTTCTAAGAAAGCTTAGACATTTAAATGTTTTACTTTAACCTTATTTTTATTATTTTTTAATTAGGATGAAGATCTTATGGCAATTACCTTAAAAGTTTGCAATTTCAAATGTAACGAAATTTTATAAGGTATTTTTATTGCAATACATTACTTATTGCTTTTATCGCTAAATTCACCATTTCAGATGCGTAATTAGGACGAAAAGAATAGATTAAATTTTCTTATTCCAAATGCATACTAAAAATTCTTCACAATGAAATACGCTATGATTCAATGAATACGCTAAATTCAATGAATATTACGCTAATAATGAACTATGATAGATTTGAGAAATGAGTTAGGGAAGCACTTTATACATTCAAAAAAAAATTTGCCTCGCTTGTTTGCTTTTTCAGATATATGATATTTTATTAAATCGTTTTTCGTCAAATTAAACATTTAATCAGAAAAAGGTGATAATTTTCAATTGGAAATATATATAAGAAATTATTCACAAAGGAATCGATACTTTTACGCAAATAATAAATTACAATAGATCTCAAAGAATAGACCTGAGAAAGCAATTAATACATTTAAAGTGCTTTACTTTAACCTTATTATTTTATTCATTTGTTTGCAGTTTCAAAAGTTATAAAAGTTTTTAGAAAATATTTATATATATTTCATTATCATACGCAGTAACTTTACTTTAACATTGTCTTATTCAAATGCAATTTCAAAAGTGATAAAGTACAAGAACCAAGTCTTATTTCATAATTATACGACTAAAAAAGAGAGCAATTTCTTATAACATTACTAAATAAGATATTATATAATAGTATAAGAAAAAAAGGAATGGTAGATTCAAAATAAATAATAAGAAAATCTTCACAGAAAAATCAATATTTTTACATAAAAAATAATTAATTGGGGAATATCCTAATAAATGGATCTACAAAAGCAAATTATACATTTAAAATAATTTATCCTTAGAAGGCAACAGTGAACTATTTTGTAATTAAGAAATATATTTCAGATATTTTTGTATATAGTTTTAAAAACTTAAATAAATATGTATTATAAAATTAGTTACAGTGTCTTTACTTAAGTCAATACAGTGTTTCTTTGTTTCTTCAGTTTGATTATACCAACCTGCACTTTAGTATATATATATAAAAGTAAAATATAATTTACATTTTAGGGCTCTAGGAGAACTTTTGCTGCTTTTATTTGTTCTTTAGCATTTATGCTATTTTTAACCTAATTGATTTGTTTTATCCATCATGATTGCTTGCATCTTAAAAAATATCTGTAGTTGATTTATAGAGAAAAGTACAATGTCAACTTTCATCATAATAAACAACACTTAAACTTGAAAGAAAGTTGTTCGCAAGTATAATACTAGTTTCCATTGCACGTATTTCAATTATAAATTTGGAGTTTAATTAAAAAAAAACTATAACTTTAAACGCGATTAGAAGATTTTGTTAAAATTTAAATCAAATCAGTAAAAAAAATATTTCATTTATCTATTTAATTATTATTTTTTTTTTTTACTGAGAAATTGAAAATAAAAAACATTTCTGAGAGAACTCCAAACAAGTCAGTACAATCAATGCATCAGAATACGACATCAGGTCAATGCTCTTCACAGTCTTAAAATTTTAAAATTAAATTCCAGCTTAGAGTTTAAGATTAGAACTAAAATTGAAAGATTTAATTAAAATTATTACTAAATATTGCAAAGAGAATTTTGTGTTTTTATATTTGTGTTACATAATCTTATAAAAGCACAAAACACATGATCTTATGAAAATTCTAACACATGATCTTATGAAAATTTGCAAAAAATTCCCCGAATCTTTTAATGAATATTTTCAATTCTGAAACTGTCGCAATATTTAAAATAAATAAATAAATAAAAATAAAAAAACGCATTGAGTTCTATGTTTCGTTTTAAATGTAACCAAGTCGCTAAAATGGTAATTATCATTGTTCCTGACATATATAACAGAAATTATTACTATCTCAAATTTTTTTTTTCATTTTCATAAGATCATGTGTTAGAGGCGACGAGTATCATGCGTTACACCACGTTCCGTAAAAACGAATGAGCTTTCTTTCCAATAATGTTAAAAATCATATTTTAAACATCTCGTAACATTAAAGATTTTTTAACAAAATAAAATAAATTAGTATCCCACTTTTGTGAGACATATTCCAATAATCAAAAACTTCAAACAATAATATTTAATGACATATTAATCTTTTCTTTAAGAGACGAGTTTCATAAGAAACATTTCATTCACTTGTGTAACTTCTTTTAAATTCCTCTTGACCTTACATTTCTTTAAAGGAAATTTTAAGATGTTTTTTTCGTTAAAATAAATAAATAAATAAAATCTTCATAGTCAGCCACTATTTTATAATAGAGAGGGGGGAGAAGCAGTTTTTTTCCCCATTTTTAGACAATGACAAAGGAGAGAGGAAGGTAAGTTTATTTATTTTTATAAAGCATTTTTTATTTACCCATTTCTTAGACAGATATTTGTTTATTATGATATTAAATATGTATTTAAGATTTCTATTCCCTGATGTATTTTTAACGTAACTTTTCCTTTTCTGCATTTTTAGAAATCTTATATTGGGTAAAATAATGTGTTAAAATGATTTTTCCATATTCGAAGCTATGAAGTTCAATGAGTTCGAATTTATTATTATTTTATTACATAGAAGCAAACTGAAAATTGCTTGAACAGTATCTGATGTATCAAAGGCTCTAGGATGGAAATTATGTCTGACGATTCACATGCATGAAGGGCTGTTGCGCTCCTGAAGAAGAAGATTCGCATGCATTGCGTATCCACTGTAGCTTGTATTTTTAAAACAGCCCTTTTCAAAAATCAATATAATTTATTATTTTACACGTAATAAGCTTTCCAAAAAGAGTGGACAAAAAAATCTGAGAAAATTGTGCAGTACTTTCCCAAAAACCAGGCAAATTTTAATTCAAAAAGAGAAGTCCGAATATATTCATTAACAAAGATATCAATACAAGAATGAGTCTTTTTATTTAGTATTTATGGCTCAACATCTTTATCAATAACACTGTTAGAAATGTTTTGTTATTCGTCTCAAGCTATAAAGTCAAAAATCTGAGGGAATGTTTAGTAAGAAAAAAGAGTATGATTTTGCGTTTTAAATCGTGTATTAAATTATTTGCACCTGCAGTGATTAAATTGCATATCTTACATGTGCCTCTCAAAACACGGAAACTGCATCTTAGTACGAGTAATATTTTGTCCTACTAGTTTTTATTAATGAAATATATCTTTGCTGTTATAAACTTTCAATTAAAATGAACAATGATGTGATAATAAACATTAAAAATGTATGGATAAGCTATCTTATTAAATATACAATATAGTAAGTAAAAATCCAATTTAATATGTATAAAAAAATTATTTAATTAATTGTGTATCAGGAAATTAAGCTTGTTTTTCTCTTGTTTTAATCTAGCCATACAGTGTTATTGTAAGTTCCAAAAATCACAATCATATGTGATGCCTTCAACTAGCAAGCAACATTATTTATAACAGAAGATTTTCGATTGCAATTGCTAAGAATACAAAAGAGGATCAATTTCTTGATTTAAGAGTTGTAAGAAAATGTAGCTGCACCACAACTAATTGCTAATTTTCTACAGAATTTTTTAACTTCTTAATTGAAATATTCTCGAGCAGCATGACAAATAAAAAATTTTGTTTTATTCCACTTACGAGTAGTGTCTTATTTTCCACCCCTATTCTTATTATCAGGGGTGATTGTGAGCCCAATTAAAAAGTCCTGAAAATTTCCTGAGAAAATCATTAATGACGCATTTCAAAAAATTTATATCTTTATAAATTTAAATCATTGATATTTTCACAACGAGAAAGTCTACATAAATTATATGCAGCATAATTTAAATTAATAATTATGTATTTAGTTTACTTTTATCTCTAATCACATTTATTATTTTACCAGAAAAAATATTTACGAATGAAAGAGATGCCAAGAATAAATTCTAGTTCTAATATTTTTAAATAAAATATACAATAGTTTTTATACATAAATGTGATCGATGATTTCTGTAAACTTCTGAACTGTGGATTTCCTGATCGCGGATAGCGAAACATCTGGAAACCCGGATTTTTTCCGGAGCACATTCATCTCTGTATTATTTTCAATTTAAAAATGGAAAGAGAGGGAGGGGGGTTTAATTTAAATAGTTTGTAAAGAGAGGCTTGAACTAAGCAAAATATAATAAACAATAAGAGAAATTATGCTATGTTTGCAAATAATTCGAATAGTCGAAAATAGTATTTTTTATTATTAAATAAAATGCAACTTGCAATTTATTTAAATCAGTAATTTTGACATGAAACTCAGGTTATATATCTTAATGATTATAATTTAGCTCATCTCATTTGTAATCTTATATAATAATTATAAATTTAATTTTTAACAACCTACATTGAACTTTTAGTAATCTATTATCAACCAACAACCATAAATTCCAAGGTCAGGGCTTTATTGCTCACATCCGCTGTAGCATTTTCGTCATGGTGCGGGGATTAGGTTCCCAAGTACCATATGATTAATGGATGGGAGGCCTTCTTGTGTCTTCATTGATAAGATTTGGTTTCGAAATAGTCAAATACTATATAAATATAATACACCATTTCTTACAATATATTTAATAATTCCTTTAAAATGTCCATTATAAATGGCAAAATTTCCTATAATTTACATAGATTTAGCAAATTTTTTTTCTCCATAAATGCTTATAAAAAGTAATGCTTGCATTAAGCTTTCATTTTTATTTAAAAATTCTATCATAAATTTTTTATTTCAAACTTTCTTCATAACCACTTATCATCCCACTAAAAATTAAGCAAGCCTAATAATATTGCGATCCAGTTGCAGATAATAGATTCAGACTAAAGGCATTTGATTTATATGTAAGCATAAGTAACTTGAAATGTTAATATTAGACAGTTATGGGTGATTCTTTGGAAACATGACAATTGGAAAGAAAAAAAAAAAATTTCAAATTTAAAATCTTCAAAATAATCATTTTTTTTTTTTTTTTTTTGTATATTTATTTAGTTACATTTATTAATATCTTACAGACCGCAGTGTAGTTTATTGAAATTTGTTTAAGGAAAAATATTTAATTGGTGTAATCAATTAAATCTTCAAATCGAGCAAAATTAGTTGCAAAAATTAAAAAAATAAAAAGCTTTTCTTAAAATTTATAAATACAAAAATCAAATAAGAGCTGGGTCGTAGAGAGAATTTGTAATCTGACTCAACTAAAAATAAATAACCTTTTCCTAACTTTTCAATAAATTCTGCATTCAAAATAATCATGTCTATAAATCGGAATTGTAAAAAAATTAGCCCAACTCCGATTATGAAAATGATTTAGACAAATGTTTATAATCATGAGGATAGAAATATTACTTTTATTAATCTTACTACAATCGTTTAAATTATTACTTATTACAAAATTAATTTATAATCTTTAAACGTTTTTGAGCCTATTTTTTTTTTTTTTACTAAAATATTAAAAAAGTACACATAAAGCTATTGAGACTGAGGGACAATCTGGCTATTGATTTTCTGGAAACGGCAAAACGTTATGATTAAATGAAAATAAATAATATTAATTGCGAAAATATAAATCACCATTGAGATAATAAAAAAAAAGGGGGGGGGAGGGAACTTAAATAGAAAGAAAATTGTAAAGAGGAACGAAATGTTTCTGTTACTTTAATTATTCTTTGTAATTAATTCTATTTTCACCTTCAAGGCGATCTTTCAAAACTATTTCGTATTTTTAGAAACTTTAATTCCTGATTTGGATTATTTTAAAATTAATATTGTCTATGGAGCTGTAATTATTTCTAAAAGCATAAATACATTACAAATAATAAAGTTAACGAATATCTTTTAGATTGATAGGTTCATATCATTGACGCATAATTAAACATATTTTTTTTGTAAAATTACTTACTTTTTAAATAATTACATCCTAATACACTTTTATAATTAAAAATGTATTTATAATTATGATTTTATGTCAATCCATGTTAACATTGCAACAATTTTTATAGCAAATAATACATATTTATAAATTACTTTATTGAATATTTAACAAATAAGGTATCCTTCAGCTCATAAAATTCCTAAGTCAAATTTATTAAGCTAAGTTCTAAAGGTAAAAATTAAATTTAATGTATCATGGTTAGTTTCCTTCAATATTTATTAAAGAATCAGCTTGGGTTAAGACATTTATTTGTTATGCGTGATTGTGCATTAATATTTTTTACAAATGCATGTCTTGAATCTAAGATTAAATGAAAGTTTCAATGATCGGTCGGTGATTGGCTTTCTGAAAAATTTGGAGTCGAAAATTTCAACTATCAACTCTACAACTATGGTTCGAAAAATATGAAAAACTGTTTTAAAGATAAACTAAATATATAAAACGATTAATTGTAAAAAAATGTATTAAAAATTCCTACATGGGTTTTTTAATTTTATTTTTGGAAAAAGCATAAATTATTAATAGAATAAACTTTATATTGTGAAGAAAGAAGAGTTAAAATATCTAAAAAATATAATTGATAAAAAAATCGACTTTTTTATACTAAGAAATTTATTTGTAGTATACTCTATTAAGACGGTCAACTGTAATAGCATTTTTTCCCAATTTTTTTTATTATTAAAATCTTTCACACATTTATCTCTCATTTCCTTTATGTTAGTCAATAACTATTTTAAAGTTGCTTAAAGTTAAAAAATTAAAAAGTTGAAAAAAACGCATAAAATTTTATTTTACTTGCTGCAGGGTTCCCACGATCTGGAAAATTTTTCAAAGTGGTCGCAAATGTGAGATAAAACTGGATATTTTAAGCAATTAAAAAATATTTAATTTAAAGGAAATATATATTGGTGGAGAAAATAACTCAAGAATCGAATTTACGAATGAAAGATAAATTTAAGCATTTTTCAGTAGTCTTGAAAAATTTTAGCTATCACTCATTTATTTTTTCCAGTTTTTTTGTTTGTTTTTTAAAGGCGTTTTATTTTGTATGTTTCTGGCACAATTTTTTTTTCTTATGTCGAGGATGAGTTCAAGGTGCATAAATCCCCATGGCAGAAGTACCTTGAAATCTTGAATAATCTAATATCTCACATTGTAGGAGTTTCATTTAATATAAAATTTAATAATAATCATTTAATCGAAAATTCTTAGTTGTATGGTGGAAATAATAATAATAAAAATAAGGTTGAAAAAATATAAATAATAGAAGAAATAATGATAAAAGAAATAAGAATAAAATATAATAAAACAAAGAGTTAGAAATAATAATAAAAGAAATAAGGCTTTTCATACCTTCAAAATTTGACGTAAATCAGGCACTTATGCACCAGTAATAAAGTCGGACATTCGTTGATCACGAAATATCCATGCATTTCACTCAATGAGACAGATATGAATAACTCTGTATCAATTTGCCCTTTACAAACACTATTCTTAATATGCTTGCAATAAATTTTACTTACAAAGTTTTTTTTTTCTTCAAAAACCGTACTTTAAATTACTTTCAGATAGAAAAATTTAAATAAGAGAAGTTATTTCAAAAAATATAACACAATGAAAAACTTTTAAAAAAATACCATAAAGCTTCAAATTTAAACTACTGAGTTCCACACAGAATTTTCTCCACCCTCATCAAAAGAATTCGAAATTTCACATTTTTTATTAGATTTTACAATAATTACAAAGCATTTTATGTAACATAAATGCGAGTGAGTACAATGTGGAATATTTTTAACTAAAGAAAATTTTGCAGATACTAGACTTAATAGTTTTTTTTTCTAGACTTAATAGTCTTTATAGACTTAATAATTTTTTTTCATGTTTTTTCGTTTTAAAAATTTTCATATTTGGTTCTTTCAGCAGTCAACTTATACACCTGACATACCAAAAATTACAAGCGCGCAATCAAAAATATAGCGGGTCGACTTATATACCGGTTTATACAATATACAGAATTTTATATTTTTACAATTGGGTAAATTATGTTATAAATCTTCATTGTAGTCATTAAACTTATGGTTATAAAAATAACACTTGCTAAGATTAATTTAAATCATAAATGTATAGTTTAATATCGTAAAAACAGAAGTTTCGAAATAGGCTATCTTTCAGTGCGTGTAGATACGTTGATCGAAAAATGACGTTAATAAAGTGTGACAAAATAAAAATAATAAAGATTACAAGTGAAGCAGGATGTAATGAAAACTATTTAAATATTTTTATCTAAGAAAATCAACTTCTGGAGTCGACTTGCTAAGAAAAGAATTATTTACTGATTTGAAAACAATAAAAAATACGGTATTTTGATCTGTCCCGCAAATAACCAAACAATTTGTCGATTCGGGAAAATCTATTCAGCTTCAGTATTTTTCATTTTGGAAAAACAAAGAGTTTTGGAATTATTGGCTACATCTGAAGTTTAAGCACATCATAAATAAATGCTAATAATTAGGCTAATATTATGATAATAATTAAATGCTAATAATACGTAGCGGGTCCTAAAATTTTGCTGGGTCCAGTTATTCAAAACTAAACAGAAAAAGAAAAAAAAATCTAGGTGTATATATCTATAAACTACTGACGTAACTTATGGACGATGTGAGCTACCTAAGGCATTTGCAGCTGTTAATGTTAAACCTTGTAATTTTCAACTACACCTAGAAGATAAGAGGATTCCTAAGTTAAGCCCAGCAACCTTATCAAGTCGACCAAATTCGATTTCGTGAAGAATTTTGTAGTTAAACCTAACGCTTATTCGTGGGAGAAGAGAAAAACCGTCCATTGTTAGCCTGACGGTAAGGGAACTCAACCGGAGAGAAATTGAACATATTGCATCGTTACCAATAGATAATTTTATTCCGTTATGCTTCAGTTTTATGTAAGCACGACTAATAAAATTTCTCGAAATAAGTTTATTATGTCAAAAATTAATTTTTTTTTAATATTATTTTATGGATGCGTCCTTCTTCTCAATCTTAAAGTAACTTTCTGTATTATTAATTTTATTATTCGAATTCTTCAAAATAGAAAATTCGAAAGACTTCAATCTTCAAAGAAAGACAACCAGAAAATAAATAACTTATCAAATGCGAAAAACAAGAAGATTTTCACCGACATCAGAATTTTTCAATTGAAATTGTGGGATTGATGAGAAAAATTTAGAGGAATCGTATTTCACCACTCTTAATGACTTTTTTTATCATTTATTTCTTTTATATTACATGCATAAAAGTAACAATTTAAAATTTCTTAAACTAAGAAACCTTATTCGAAAGTGAATAATAAAAAATAAATTTTTTTAATTTTATTTTTCAGTTTCAGTTAATATGTAATAAAAATGGGTTAACGTCCACTGCAGATTGGTAAGCAACTATATCAATCTTCAACGACGATTAAGTGCACTATTTCCATCTTTTTTGATAAAAACCTTTAAGGTCGTAGCTATATGGAATTAATAAATGAGAAGTCATAGAAGGGGAGAGGCGAATTCGTGAAAGCAGGACTTTAAAACTAGTTTATTATATGAACCTTATTGACCCTACCCAATATTTATTTCTGAGATCAATTTTTGAACTCAGAAATAAATATTAGGTTGGGTCAATTTTATTGAAGGCAAATGGATATAATTGATTTATTACATGGCAGTTTCTTCCTGGCATCCCCCCCCCCCACCCGAGGCTGAAGTATTAATAAAATATCAGAATCTAGATTTCTGAAAAACCATGAAAAAAAAGATTAAATGATTGAACCCATTAACCCTTTTCTATTGACACTAGATAAAACTTCTTTTTAATAATTAATTGAAGACTATAAGTGTTATTTATAGAATTCGAAACAGAAGTTAATACCGAGAAATTATTTGAGCGAAAAATATGTTGAAATGTTAATTATTAGGAGTCAATAATTTTTAAACTATTTAATGCCTCTGAAAATTAGTTCGTGGATATCAATGCATTAAATGTTTACATAAGGCGCTTTAAATTGTTACATGCGTAAAATTCTTACATTTACAAAATCGGGGTTCCGTCGAAAGAAGTTGGATCATTTAGGGTTTCTTAATCGAAAAAAATTTGGGAATCGCTGTCGTAATACATACTTTTTTACTTGATGGAATGTTCTTATTATAAAAAAATGTAATTTATTTTGAATTTTATTTACCCTAATTATTGATGGAAGTTACTATTACGAAATAATTTAAGTTATAAAAAATTTAGTTGATAAGGAATATTTTTTCAGTCATGAAAGCATAACTTCAGTATTGCAATGGTAATAAATTTCCTTTCCTCGAAGTCCCATTGAAGGCGGCGTGATAATTTCACGGTCCTTTCTGGAAGATGAACTTTGACCTTGATGAATTTTTTCCCCAGAGCAGCTGTGGGAGGAATGCGTTCTAAGAAAAAGATCACGTGATGCTTTGGCAAGTTTCCCGCCTAACACGCCAAACTAACGTTTTGATTGGTTCGATAATGGCGGAGTGGAAAGTTTTGCAAACTGTATTTTTTTGTAAGAGTTTTTATTTGAATTAATAATTTATTAAAATTGTCTAATTCGTAATAAATATAATTTTATTTTCTAATTTCAAATTCCTTTTTTTTGTTAATTTAAGATTTGCTTAATAATAGATTTGCTAATAAACAGTAACTTTTTAAGTTACTGTTTATTTTCCCCCTTTCTCTTTCGACTCGATGTTTATTCGTAAATGAAGTAAGTTTTTTTCCCTGTATTTTAGAAATTTTATAGTGTATAATTTAGACGTAATGCATCTTTATTTTTTACTAATTATTGTTTTTTTTTAAAAAGTAAATATAAATTTAAAGTTAGTATGATTTTGCTTAAAATTTATGTTTAAAAAAAAACACCATTTACTTTGCTTAATTTGTTTAAATAAGATCAAAATTGTATAGAGTATTATAATGTTTAAATACTGGAAGAAAAAATATTATGTATTCAGTTTTAATATAATAATAATTTTTTTTTTGGAAATCGATAACCATAAATTGAAGTTTAATTAGAAATTTCTCCGAGAAAGTTTAATTCAATTAGTTATTTAAAGAAAAGAATAGTTTTGTTTTATTAAAAACGTTACCTTAAAAGCATAGTATTTAATATGCAATAAATATAAAAATTATTACGTTTGCCAAACTTTCCATTTCGAATTAACAGTTAAAACTTAACAATTTTAAAATGGATTAGCCTACTTGAATAGAGTTTCCATAAGTAAGTGTTTATTTATGTTTATCTTTGATTTTCTATTTCGTTATCCTTGTTTCTTTAAAACCCAGATTTTTCACTCTTGAACTAAGCTTACATTTTGCATGCGATTTTTTTTCCATCTTCTGTACCTGTTATTTCAATTTCCTCCCCGTTCCTGATATCACGACGGTAACACCGTTCTTTTTTGGTCCTCTCCTCTTAGAGAGCGCCTTTTCTTTCCCCTATCTTTCCCCTTTCCGTCGTGATGTCATGATCGGGTTTCTCTTTTTCCTCCTACCCCTTGGCGACCTATCTGAATAGGTCGCCAAAAAATTGGCGGGACTTGGCCTTGCCGTAGTTATGATAATGATCCCAACTGTCTCAAAAAATTTACAAATTAAAAGAAAAATAATAATTTCGAAAATTTTGGTACCCTTTGAAATAAATGATAAATAAAAAATAGATATATTTCACCAGAAAAAAAAGTAGGAAAAGACACCTTTATTTGTACTTTATTAAAAACTTTATTTAAATTATTAATTAAAATGAGTCGAAAGAAACAATTAATATATTTAAATAAATCCAATATAATGTTAATAAATAATTTAGTTTTTAAAAATTCTGTGAAAAATTTTGAATGACAACCCATTACCAATTTCACATACACAGGTAGAAAAGCGTAACTTATAGCTATTGTACCGATCTTGGCCACCAAATCGCGTGGCCACCGATCTTGGCAAACAAAGATTATAAATAAGTTTATATTCTGGTGGCCAAGGTACCGATGAATTAGTTTCTGTAAAGTGGCGCTGTTGTTAACGTCGGCGCGATAGCTCTGAGGCTATCTTACCGATAGTCGGTGCAATAGACACAGCCAAATGTAAATACACTTTGACAAACAATTCATTTCTTCTCTTTTTTTTCATTATTTTTAATAAGGTTATTCGTGATTTGTATTTCCCCCTTTCCGAGTGCAAAAGAAATAGGATTATAAAGAAAAAATGCCTACACTGAATGAATATATTTAAATATCTTGTTCCTAGGAACTGAAGCTTCCTACGTAATTCAAA
This sequence comes from Parasteatoda tepidariorum, assembly GCF_982258835.1. Taxonomy (NCBI): domain Eukaryota; kingdom Metazoa; phylum Arthropoda; class Arachnida; order Araneae; family Theridiidae; genus Parasteatoda; species Parasteatoda tepidariorum. Next base: position 2,491,931 of record NC_141765.1, on the reverse strand, counting down.
TTGTAACTTTAAATATAAACAGATGTACCGAAGAGGTTTGTTTGAAAGTATATCAAAATTTTATATTTGATAATTCTCTCCTTTTCAGTTAAGTATGGATTTCGAGTCAAACCAAAAAAATATTTTAGAGCTTTTTGAATCGAAGCCGTGTGTTACAATGTGTGCTCCTATGGTCCGATATTCAAAGTAAGTTGTACAAAGTTTTTTTTTCTATATTTATTTTTAATTTCTAGATATAAAAAAAATAAAACTTTCAAACTAAAGTGAAAGTATCCACTTTTTCATAAATAATATACAAATTAGAAACAAGAAGCTGTGTTTGGGCAATATTCTCGTATCTACCTACGCCTAAATGATCGTAAACTTGGTAATTTCCAGACAGGGTTACCTGAAAAAACAAAAAATAACAGAAGAGAGCTAATGCAAAGGGGATAATTCTTAGCCACCCTTCATATATATATATATGTATGTCTCTCTATATATAGATATATATATATATATTAGGGGATATCGAAATCTCTCTGATCTTTTTGCGGTAGTGAGGAAAAGATGTGAATTCCTATTATTAAAAAATGAGATGAATCTTAAAACTCTGGGTTGATATCTTCTGTTGCCTCAGTGGGTCGAAAGTTCCAAAAATTGGACTAAAAATTATTAAAATGCAGAAATTAATACATAACCACAGATTTAGTTGATCGGTTTGAGGTAGCACTTAAAAGTTGCAATGTTTTAAGAACATTAACTATAATTTTTTTTAGAATTACAGATTAATATCTTCTGCCGCCTCATCGGCATCTAATTTTGGAAATTTCGACGCATTTTGGTACTTTTCTGTATAAATGTTTACTGCTTGCACAATCGAGGCAGACTGGATTTTGCGCTCTGCCAAAAAAAAAGTAGAGCAACCTTATTTTGAACCCAAGAAACAAATCGGAGCGACCTGTAAATCACGTGACCACTCTCTTTCTTCTGACTTATCGCAGTAGTCCTGCGCCACAAGCATCTGCGAGTCGCAACTGGTTTTAACTCGTTTAAAGCAGTATCCGTTCAATTAGTTTGCAGTCTTTACGCTTGCACTGCAGTCGTTTTTTAAGGAATTTCTCTTGTGGTTTTGTGTATTTCGTCGCAATTTTCTAATAAGAGGAGATATTGGTAAATATTAGAAATACCAAAATCGTCACAGTCAAGTTGTTTACTATACTAAAAAAAAGTTATTTCATTCATTTGACATTTATATCACTTTAAAAAAGCCTGTTATAAAATAATTCTAAATGAATAATCTGTACAATTTGCGTATCTAACAGCAGTTTGGTTCAGAAAAAGATGTTTGTTGTCATATCAGCTTTAAGATGAAAATTGTTACTTAAGAGTTGCATATTCCTCCAATTCTTTCTTCGACATAATTAAGAAATCATTAACTTGAAAGATTATTGAATGAACGGTTTTGTTAGTTTAATAAGAGGTAATTATTTCAACTGATTTAATACCTACAACTTAAATATAGGTATTGATTCAATTTACAAAATATTTATTGCAATAAATCAACAAAATAATTAATTAAAATAATTTATTTACAAAATGTTTGCAACACGCTTAGGTTTATTAAGATCACATATTTTTTCTGTTAGGAATCGGTTCCGTTTCTTCAAATTTTCTTGAATCTCATTCAGGCTCATGGATTTTGATTCCATATATAATCTCATTTGAGCTGTAAGGAGAAAAAAAATTAGTATTAGTGTTTAAAATTATACATGTCAGCAAATCATTTTTCCACTGGTAACTGCATTAAATAGTACAACTATATACATATATACCACAACACCACTGTCAGCAATTAGTCGAAACTAAAATTAAGTTTTTCGAAATTCATTATTATTATTATTTAATCAACAGTAACATTCTATCTCCAGCAAATAATTCTGTAATCAAATGCTAATGCTAAAAATAGATAAATAAAAACATTTTATCTGCTATAAACAAAAACAATAGTTAGCAAAAATTGAATTTGTATTCAGTTTCTATAAAGAATCAATATTGTAGGTGAACTCGAAATTTTTCTAAATATTAAGTAAATTTTTGAATTACTAATTAATTATTACTAAAATTCAATGAAAAATATTTTTATTTCCAACAATTATTCAATACTTTTATTTCACACATGAATCAAGGGAATCGCCCCCTCCCATTTACGGTTACTCAAATCTGGAAATCTTCCTTACAAATACTGAAAAAAAATCAAAATTCAAAATAATTAAAACATAGTAACAAAAAAGAACAGAAATATAAAAAAAGCCAGCGAGAAAAATGCAGTAAATATACAAATACTTGTTTACTGCACACGCATGGTGACTCTGACCTGGAATATCTTCAGGTTAAAAATTACTTAACTCTAACCTGCAGTTACACATATGGTGGAATGAGATTTTTAACTCTAACCTGGAGTTACCCTCACAAAACCTGTTTTAAACTCTGACCAAGGGCTAGGGTCAATGGTGAATACGGGCGTTAGACAAATTATGTACTTGCTTTTAAACAATAGAATGTATAATTAGTAAATACAACTATTTCACATGAAAAAACAGAAAAATATAATAACTCACAATCAATTACTGCCAATTTCTCAGGAGGTAATGGTGGTTTCGCAGCTCTTTGAATAGGCATGCTTGCCTCCCCATCCACTTTTCTTTTGCAGCCCCTGGGGTTACGACAATCCTGCCCCTTGATGGATCGTTCTTTCAGAGTGTCGGTCCCCCAGATGGCCACACCAAGGCTCTTTGTAAACCTACTTATGTTGCTTTCTCCTCTTACAGCCTCAAAAACTTTTCTTTTCAGGAAAACCCCATTTCCCAAGTCAATGTTCTAAAATACAATTTTACATATTTAAAAATTATGTTACATTATCTTAATTAAAAAAGTTTTTTTTTTTAACAATTCTAATTTAAAAAAGTTAAATACACTATTGAATACTTATTTAAATAACAAGGTTGCTACTTAAATAGATGTACCAAATTCAAAGACTTTTCCAAACCAACTTTTAAAAAATCACAGTAATAATATACTGACAGTTCCATGGTCAAAATGTACAGTATATTTCAAAAATTAATAATAGAATTGTATGCATTACATTGTATAGATCAAAAAACCAAGGCTCCATCTCTCTGAAACAATATGGTTTTAAAATGCATTTCAAGTACTATCTAGTTTTATTATCGGTGCCTATTTTGTAAAAATTTAGACATGTGAAAATAAAAATTATATTTAAAAAATCAATTAAAAAAAATAGGTTAAAAATATAGATGCATTGTTTCTTGTGGGATACAAATATGAAATTTGAAGAATTAGTACTTGTCAACTTGATGGTTTTTTTAAAATTGAACTTGTGAAGGTACTGCTAAACAGCAAATTTGGCATAGATAAACCCCTGCATTCTATGGAAAATCTTAGAGCAAATATTACAGATTTAATGCTCCTTCAATCGAATTTTGTAAATTCCCTGATTTTACTGAGTTTTTGATAATTTTCAGGTCACGTAGAAAGCTTTCTTTTTTATTTTAAAAATTGCACAAAAAGTTTAAGAAAAACCGTAAATAAAATACTAAAAGCTACTTTAAATGTTTATGGGCTTTTACTGCCTTGGCCAACACTTATATTTCCTTTAAGTTCATAAAATCCTAAAATTACAAGAAACAGCATTAGAATTAGAAACTACAGTTCTATTTTAGATTAGCAATTATCAATTACCAAAAAAAAAAAAAAAGAAAAAAAAAAAAGAAAAACATGCATAAGAATTGATAATAACCAAAAGGAATACAAATTGTACCTCTGGCAATTCTGTCTGTGGCATGGGTGGCAAATTTCCTGAAAGAAAAATGAGCTAAATTAAAATTAAATTGCGTCAAATGTTTAAAAAAAACCTTTGAGAAGAGAATAAAAGTTATTTGTCTTTACTGATTTACTTCTTTACAGGGATGAAATTGTCTAAAAGGCAAAAAAGCTAATATTTTATGCAAGTAACTTTCCACGGGTGAACCGGGGCAGATGCAGAAATTTTTCAGGTCAGATTCAGATTCCCCCTTTCCACAGTTAAAAAAAAAATTTCAGAAAAAAATTGGGCTAGCCTTCTGACTTATTTTTCTTTCATTACGAATAATAGAATACATAAATAATTCAAGTATTCAACATTTTTAAATAATAAATGTAAGGTATGTTTTAGAAACTTGGGCAAATCTGTCACCGTCTTTTTAACATCCAAATCAATTTCTCAATGAATGTTTAATAATGCAAGTCTACTTAATTGTTCTTGAGTTGCTCTAAGCCATGTTTTGAGAAGTCAAACAGTTTAAAAAGAAGGAAACTATGGTGAATTTTGTTTAAATCTGATGGATTATGATTCTTGAAACAGTGAAGAACATATTAGCTTTGAAAAAACAGGATTTTTCTGACTTACCTAGATGTATCTGCCCCTTAAAATAATTTTTTGTAAACTACTAAAAAAAAAATTTTTTTTTTCTTCAATTTGGGGGAATGATGACTATTTTTTAAAATAAAAATTAAAAACCTTTCTAAGTAATAAGGAAAAATTTTTTCACAAAGTTTTTTTATTCAATTATTTAGATATCTATTTAGATCCATATTATTGAAATGGTTTACAAAAACAAGCTTATTTTAAAATATATGAAAACTGGGATAGAGAGATTTTTTTCGAGCTGGATTAACCTGTAGAGATACAATCAAGTGCTGCTGCTGTATTTTTATGTAATTAGCTTCTTTCCTAACAGTTGATTGATATGTGAATTTCACTAAAAATCACCCTGCTGTACTACAAACTATGATGGAATTGTGACATTCACAATTTTTTTAAAAATAATGAACATAAGTTATAATCTTTTATAAAAGCATTAAATTTACCATGAGCCATTTTTTCAAGAACTTCAAGCTGTAACTTTCTATTTATATTTCTCAGCTCTTTTAACTCTTCAAGTTCTAAATCTTTTTTTGCATGAAGGCTGGCGCACTCTTTCTCAAGTTCTGAAACTCTTTGTTGAGACCTACTCGCTATTTTTCGGGCTTCATCCCTCTCTTTTCTAGCTTGAATATACTCGGCCTCTAATTTGTGTATGAGTGCCTGCTGTAATTTATCCTTGTCCAAAGTACCTATTAAAAATTAAAATCAAATACAAAAAAAAAATTGCACATTTTAAAATTAAAACTTATTCTGAAGTAAGGCATAAGCATTTTTTAAAATTTTTTTAAGGATTTAGAAGCTATTAACAAAATATTCAACTGTGGTAATAATTGCAGTTTTATAAAATATAAGTCAATTTTACTATTACAGTACAGAACCCGTTATCCGGAAATCAGAAAACCGGAAAACCAAAAAACCGGAACGAAATTCGATAAATTTTCTCGCAAGTTTTTAAAAAAAAATTTTTTTTTCCTCATAAGATTTTACGATTTTTCTTTCTTTTTTTAACGATGTTTACCTTACCATCATTTGGAAATAATCATTAGTGTATTACTTTTAGTTTTACACTAATGATTGTTAGTGTACAGCGTTTTTTCTTATTTTTAAGATTATTTCCAATTTTTTTTTTTTTAGTTGGGTTTAACAATAAAAAAACGGCTTTTTGTAGCGATTCAGAAAACCGGAAAAATCAGTTATCCGGAATAGCGATGGTCCCGACCGTTCCGGATAATCGGTTCCCTACTGTATTAATTATTTTAGCACCACTTTTTAATAAAAAATATCAGTATGATTAATTGAAAACAATTTTAGTAGCATTTAGTCATAGTCAAACATATACTAATACAGGGTACGTAGCAAAATTTTTCAACAAAAAATAAGCACTTTTCAAGCATTTAAACAATATTTTTAAGCACTATAAAAAATAACGTATTTCGGCACGGTCAGCAGTTTTTGACAGTTGAAGATCCCTTTTGACATAGTTTATGACAATAGTAAAAAACACAAAATTTTGGCTTAAGGATAATTACTAGCTGTAATACCTATATAGCATCTTAAAATTAGCATACACACAAGAGTGGCGCTAGACTTAGCCCGACAGGGGGTCAGCAATGCCCCGACAGGGGGGCTAAGATAATTTTGAAAATAAGCAATAATTTTTAACATACGAAAAATAATTAATATGACATAGACATATTTGTTCTGATAAAAAATTTATCATGATTCAAATATTAACGAAGAAAAAATATAAAAGTGATATCTGAATAAATAAACAATATATGCACATCCATCATAAGATTCTACAGTGTTCTCAATTAAATATTCTACTCAAACAATGCAACTCAAACAATAAAAAATTTATGCACAACTAGAAAAAATTCCAAAAATTCGAGCTTACTACTACTAATGTTTAATTCCGTAGCCTTGTAATTTTGCACCTAATGCAGCAGACAAGAGAACTCCAGGATCAAGTAGTGGAAGAAATTTTTGCATTCGTGGAGGACGTTTTGATATCCCGCATTTGAGTTACATGGAGAGGAAAACCACGAAATCCTCCTACTGTTAGTCTGATACCAAGGGAACTCTAAGAAATGATCCGCTTACCACTGAGGATATTTCACGTCAGCACTGTGGTCGGTAAAAGCCGGGTGTGGAATTCATATCACTCAGCCATCACTGGGATTCGAACTCGGTGCACCTCATTCGGAGGAGAATGCTCTATCCCTTGAGTCCAACTTTATTGAGTAATAACTCTGCGGCAGGTACCAATTTTCCAATTTTATTGATTGGTACCAATTTTATTGATTTACTTAAATTTAGTCACCTTCAAAATGTAAATGGTAATTCAATCGTAATTTTTGTAGAAAAAAAGGGAAATAAACCGTTTTTCCTCTAAACCTGCAATGAATGCAGAAGCAACCACGAGGGTTAGTGAGCAAAATGAACAGGTAGCGGAGCCTTCCAGTTTTTTAAATAATTGTTAAATTACTAGTTATTAACATGCATACTTAAAAAAATACAAAAAACATTTTTCAGTAATTAAGAAATAATCATTAAAAACTGCCATCAGCTGGAATAGAGCCCCCGATCTCACAGTTTTGTGTTAGATTTCTTAATCATCAGCCCCAAATATACAAACCTGCCTTGCGGATATTTTTTAAATTTTTTTTTAAATTCAATAAATTAAGTCATTTGGATACTTAACATTCTTGAAAAATGCTTTCCAAATTGATCAGTTCATTTAGAAGTAAACCATAATTCGGCTTATCTTATTCATTTTCAGCTTATGTATATATATACACCAAAAATTATTCAGAACTAGATTAGATATAACTCAAGGACTGCAAACTTAACTGTTGGATATAAAACCTTATTTAAGATTGAAAATGGTAAAACGAGGAAAAATCTACATTCCTCGAATTAAATATTTTAAAAATAGTCTGTTTTTAGGTTATAATATTCATAATTACCTTAATAAACTTTAATCGTAATGTCGGGGTTCCGCCGATGGAAGACATTTAATATATACACACTAACGCTTTATATCAATTAGTTTTAGAATTACAATTATAGAATAATTATTATAAGATTATTATAGAATTAATATAGAATTAATAATTATTATAGAGTGAAAGGTTTTAAAAGACAAATATTTGTTAATGTTTAATATTTAATCTATGAAAAAACATAACACATATTGAAATCTAACGAATAGCCCCTGATAAATTTCGTGACAAAAAAAAAAAAAATATTTGAAGCTTGATTGATTTCCGGATTTTAGAAACAACTTCTAGTTTTACTATTCAATCAAATTGGTTTCGATGTCGTTCATCCCACCTGTCTCACTAGTGATTCAGCATATATTGATATCATTTTTGTTTCGTTTTTACTTAATATTAATTTGCTTGCGACAATTATTTTTTTACGTATTAATTGTTTAAATATTAATTGATTTTTGAATTGACAATTTCAATCATCTCTTAGGTATTTAAAACTGCAGCATATCACATGAAAATATTAAGTATATATCATTTTTACAATAAAGTAAAATGAAAAAGAATTCTGATCCTTAGGAACAGATATTAAATAGTCTCATGATCGAATGATGGAGCATAATTACCTTTTAAACAAATCAAAATTTTTTTTTACCTTTTAAACTAAAAATTTGCTTATTTTTATATAACTTATTAATACTCAAATTATTCAAAAGATGATATGACAACGAAGTTTTTTTTTTTTTTATTCAGTCATTTATTTACATTTTTTCCACTTCTTTATTTATTTTTATTTCATTAAATTAAATGCACACGGTTAAAATAAAAACAAAGCTGTCAAATTTTTATATATAGTTTCGATTTATAACTTTAAGAAATTGCATCGACTTTGATTAGGAAATTTAAAAGCCTTATTAATGAAAAAATTGAGAAGCCTTATTAACTTTAAACGCATAATAACAACAAAGAGGAGTTAAAAATAGAATGATCAATAAACAATAAAATCGTAAGCTAACTAAATTAATTAATTTCGTGTACGAACTATAATATTACAAATTAAACATATTTCATATTTAGGGGAAACATGGAAAATTTGATCATACAGGAGTTTTAGACAATTTTTTTCTCATGTTGTAACATTTTTTTAGCTGATGATCATTTGATTTCAATGCTTTATTAAACAAAATCATATGTTGTTTCTGTCTATTAGCAGTAAGTAAAATTAAAATTAAATTACATTTGTTATATCAATTTTATCCGGAACAGACCAAATCAAGAGTTTTGGCAAACAGGCCAGTCAAAGAGGGAATTGAATAGTGGCCCGCCATTTAAATAAATAAACAAAACAAAAAAATCTCAATGTATATATAAAAAACTGCTCAAATCTTTCAAGTTTTGATTGATTTACCAAAATTGATTTAATAGAAACATTTGCTTACCTCCATGTGAAAGATTTATGTCTTCTTAATATCCTACAAAAAGTTGGTATAGAAATTCCTATTTCATTCTCTTACGATTGATTTGAAAAATAACAGAATTAAATCAACTACAATAATTAAATAAAGTAAACAATTATGCTAGTTGAAACATTTAGGATGATTAAAGGAAAGAAAAGCTTTTATAATAAATTAGAAAAAATATCTTCTAAATTTTGTAAGAGAGAAAAATTCGAATTGAACGAGTCCCAATTTAAGGACAGTATGGAAATCTCAAGACAGATTCTAACAAGACCCTCCCCCTATCTACAGCCCTAGAAATGTTTTCTTCTTAGAAATTTATGACCAGAAATCAAACAAAAGGGTGTTTCTGTGGATATCTGATATTTCCGAAGTTAGGAGAAAAGAGCCCCTAGGCAATATCAAGAAGCTAAAAACATATTCTCGCAGTGTAAAGTGAGGAGGCTATTTAACAACTCTGTGGGTGGTAGCTACGAAAGTGGGGATATTTTCATCAGTAGAAAAAGCGTTTTATTGCTCTTTTGGTTAGAAAAGTGAAGAATAACAATTATTTTATGTTTGTAAGCACTTCGATTAGATTTTGAAAAGCATCCAACTATGTAAAAAAGAAAAAATAATCTGAATAAATCTCTGAATAAAACTTTAAAAAAAGAAGAAAAAAGTGGGATCTGGTGGCCCTCTTGAGTTATAAATAATAAATGAGTTAGAATTTAAAAAAAAAACAATTAATGCAATGAGATTTTAGACTTTTCGGGGGCCCCATCAGAACTCGGGGCCTTGGGCCAGGGCCCAATGAGCCCATCCTTAAAAATGGCTCTGGTTCAAAATTACAAGGCTACGGAGTTAAACTTTAGTAGTCGTAAACCCGAAAATTAGGTCAGCTGTTCAACAACGGATAGAATAAAATAAAATAGCAAGATATACAAATTTTTATATTTTGTGGAAGGTAATTTTAAATTGTAAAATACAAAATTTGAATAAAATTGATTGAATAATTAAAGATAAATGAAATTTAAACAAACCGACGTTTTTAAAATTTGAACTCAGAAACTAATCGATCGATTGCTCTGAAAGTTTGTGTTTTGAAATTAAAAGGATGTAAAAATATGTAGAACATGCAATTCAATATATTTTATTATTATTTAATAAACTAGTAAAAAATAACAAATAATTATTTAAAATTATTTTTGCTTAAAAATGTGTGCATAATTTTTTTTCTTCTTTTTTTTGTAATTTAATGTATACATTTTTCAATACACTCAAGAAGTTCTCGAGATAATGCCCAATAATCGAAGTATGAAGTTAAAATTAAAGGACCCAAACTTTCCATCTCTCTTTTTGCCATAACTTTGGACACTATCATCTTCCAGATTGCGGCTGTTTCCGCATTTTGAAAATTAAAAACCTAAAACTAAACTTTTGACAAACTTGCATGTTTATCCTGAACAAAATGCACTTTAGTGCTCTTTTTCGTAAAAATATGGTATTGATTCTTTATACGTGAATATACGATTAAATCAAAAGCTAATCAAGGTGTTCCCTTTTTCCATTTCATACACTGTACATAAAATAAGTCAATGAGAATCTATTATGTTGATTAATATATATTTTAAGATATTGAATACGGACAGTTTAATTGTTTCTCTGAATCAATCAACAATCTTTTTACTACTAAGAAAATGATAAAAAAAAAAATAATAAATTAAATCTGCCAAAAAAATTAAAATAAATTACAAATATTTTGTTAATGTTTGTTTTTATTTTTTTTCCCGACTGCTTATTTAATGCGTTGATTAAAATATAAACCTTGAATCCGAATAAGTAAATGATTTTCCTCATTTAAAAGTATTAAAAAAATGAAAAAATTAAAACTGAATTTTTTTATTTTATTCTTTTACTTTCATTTTGCTTGAAAATTTCACAAAGCAATTATGTGATCCTATAAACCATTAATAAACATGTTACATAAAAAAGAATTTGTAAAGAGGACCTGCCTCTCTCTCTCTGTCCCTCAGGCTTTTGTCAGTTATTCTCCCAGTAAAGAGGGGTGATTATCTATCCCCTCCTCAGTTCTAGAGAAAAAAGAATAGCAGTTTGAAAGATAAGTTTCCAAGAAAATCAAGATGTGTTTGAGGGGAGGGGAAAGGATTTCTATGGGTCTTCGAAAAGTCTTCAATTTCAACCATGTCTAATCGCATCCGGACTCTAGTTTAACAATGTATGAGCAAAGTTAGGAGTAGTGCAGTGAAACTACAATTACATAGAATTTACTATATATTTTACTAAATTTTGTTACTAATTCTTAAAAATAAATAAATAAAAAGTCAACTACAAAAATTTTTATTAGGCATTTGTAAATGAATTTTTGACATTTTTTAGAAAAAAAAATGTGACCAGACTATTTTCCCGACGAGACTTTAAAATTTTTCCCGATGGGGGGGCTGGCCATGCCCGACGGGGGTGCTCCAGCCCTGCCTGACCCCCTACTGGCGCCGCCCTTGTATACACAGGGGTCTGTCCAGGCCGAATTTACTACCGTTTAGCGGTACCTTCACAAATTCAACTTTAGGAAAAACGGTAGTTTCACAAAATACTTTTTCTTAAAATTTTATTTTTGTATCCCTTAAGAAACTATAAGTCCATATTTTTGTGTTGATTTTTTAACTTAATATTTAATTTTTCACAAATGATATCTAAATTTTCACAAAATAGGTACCTCTCAGAAAACCCTAAACAGACCCCTGATACATATTTAACCATTATCTAAAAGTTATAGAGGGTAATTTTTAGACTTAATTTATTTACAAAAGCATAATCATCAAATTATCAACAAGATTAATGAAGAAGTGAATATAATATTACCATCTTCACAATCAGAGTTCTGTGGCTGTGCGAACAATTCTTGTCTATCTGCTATAGCTTTATCCAACAATGTTTTCATCCTCTGTTTAGAAAAATCTTTATTTTCCTGGAATTTATAAAAATAAAATAAATTTTTGATCTTGTGGCGCATAATTTCAAGCTACTTGAGAGAAGCATCAATAGTAATTTAGTTACAATAATATTTGCTCAATATTTCTGTTTTTTTTTTCATACAGTTGTGTATACATTATAAGTGCATATACAGCAGAAAGTAAAACACCTGTCCTTTGCTTTCAAGGGGGAAGAAAAAAAAAACGGTAGTTCCTCTTCGTAAATGGAGCTGCTTTCTATCTTTTTTTTTTTAAATATATGTATAATTGTTCTACTTCAAAATTGCAGGAAAACCAAGAAAAATCCTTAAAAAGTAATAAAATAGCTAAAAAAATGCAAGAGCAAGTAATTTCTTTTTCTTATTTTGCAGAATTATATTCTAAAAATACTTTTCTTGTTCATCGGAAAGGTATGCTCCTGATTTTTCTGCTCTCATTTCAGAATAAAAAAATTCCTTAATTAAGAACTTGCTTCAGCTAGAATTTTAAATTGGTATAATAAAAAAATTAACAATAATAAAAATTCTGTAATCACAGAAGTTTGAAAGATGATTTATTCTAGAAATGCTTTTTTTTTCTTCCATTTTTTAAAAGAACATAATTATTAAAGAACGTGATAAGAGCATTCCATATTTTAATAAAATAGGACTATGAGTGGAGAGTTAGTTTCAAATTCAGATAGTCAGAAAACTGAGAAATTGGTGTTCTGGGATTTTAAATTCCATTTTAAAAATTAGTTTAATTGGTGACCAAAATTCATGACTATTCATGATTTTTTTACAAAAAATAGTTAAAATCATGACAAATTTTGCTTAATACCCAAATTCATGACTTTCCAGGCTCGCGGAAACCCTGCAATTAGAAATATGAATCTGAGGAAATACTAACATGGGTTTTGCTCCCTTTATTTTTCTTTTTTTCTTTTTCTTCTTCAGTTGAGGATGAAGAGCCATCTTTGTTAGTAGCTTGAAAGTGTGTAGGAGGGATTGATGGTCTTTTTTCAGTAACACTGCTCATCAAGTCCTCAAGAGTAGCTTAAAAAAATATTTAATAAAAATAGATCATTTAGCATTTCTTAAAATGACAAGTTAGCAAGGTTAATTATACATTACACCTCTGGCTAAAGTACAATGATTAAAAAATTTAATTATCTTAATTATATAGTTATTAATTTAACTATCCAATTAAAATGTAAACAATGCATGATGTAAAATTTGGATTTAAAATTTATTTTGAAGCTAACATTTTTAGGCACACGTTTGACTTCTATAAAAAAAAATAACTCGATTCCTCATTTAATTTTGAGTCAATTCATTGACAATTTAATAAAAAGAAGAAAGACGAACTTACCTCCTAGACGCAATACAAAGGCACTGTAATAAGATGTCCCTTTAAGTTTGTCCCATGAGACTTTAGGTGGTACTATCATTCTCTTCAGTTTTTCGACGTTCTGTTGATTATTACTGACATCAGGACACCAGAAAACTCTGTACGTTTTACCTTTCTCGAAATCTTTTGTTGATTGGGGAAAGAAGCTTTTAACAAAATTTATAGGGACGGAATAAGTTTTCCCTGGCTGATCGTGGTAGTTAACGCAAGCAAACATTGAAAATAAATTAAGCTAACAATAAAATTTAATATAGTAATAAAATTTAATATAGATATAATATAATACTTTTAATATATGCTAAAATTGAATACAGATATGTGAACAACGATACAAAATTTCCCGTATGCAAATGGTTTGCGCGCCTATTTAATTTTTGTTAGGTATTGCCAGATCTTAGAATTAAAAAGTGGCGAATGAGAAAAGAGGTAGCAAATTTGTGGGGCCTCTCTAGCCAAGCGGCATGCACTATGCACGTTGTTGTTCAAAGCATTGGGGTAGCGGGCTGAAATCCCACAATCATCCTGGATGTATTTTAGATCTGTCTTTCAACTTCAATGGTTTATACCATTGGCGTAGTTTTGGGGACAAACCCCATCCGAAATTAATGATACAGTGGTACTTCGAGATACGGACTAATGGGATTTCAATTAATTTCAATGGGGAAAATTGCTTTGAGATACGAGCAAGGTTACGGAATGAATTAAACTTGAATCTCGAGGTATCACTATACTGCATTACTTGAGTGAAATTTTGGATATCGATAAAGGGATAACCCCCCCCTCGAACATGCATTAAAACTACGCCACTGGTTTATACGATAAATAAACACCCTTAATGATGATCCAAAGATATGCCATCACGAATTCGATCCTCTGCAGAGATAATGGCACGCCCGCATCGGTAATCCAACAACCTCTGAACGAAGTTGAGCACTCGACGATAGAACAGTACAACGAGGCGCACCCTTGTCAGATTGTTATATACCCAACACCGTATACTCTCTGCTTCTATGCAAGCTGATAAAAGTGATCACCCACTGACACACTAAGCATAGTCAGTGATGCTTGACTTCGTATTTTATATTAAAGAAATATCAATATAGAAGAGCAAACAAAAACAGTATTTTAGAGAAATTTGATATATTTTGTTAGATATTTTTTTTTTATAACGCAAAATAATTGTTGAACACATTGAATTGAAAAAAAAATTTAAATCATCAATAACAGTTCTGTCACAGGATGAAAAAAAATATTTCAAATACAGTGGAACCTGTCTAAAGTGACCACCCTCGGGACCAAGTCAAATGGTCACTATATAGAGGTGGTCACTTTATGAAGACTCTTAGAAAATAGAATGAAGGAAATAAAGCTTATAGAAAATGGTCACCTTATTCAGGTGTTGATTTTACCCAGGTGGAGAATTCTACTCTAAAACGCCCTCATCATCTTAGGACTATTCCCAACCAATAAAACTACGATGTTAAATGCATTAAAATAAACTCTTCTTTCTCCAAGGGATACTGGGATACGAGAACATAAACGGCGTTTGGGAACTTCGAAAAATTAACATTATTTGGAAATTTTGCTTAGCCGTACGGAATATTAACAAAAAATTTATCTTCTTTAATGAACAAGAGTCCGTGTAAATATTGTATCAGATAACTACTTTTCAAGTCGTTTATAAATAAAAACAAGTCAGGTCCTTGTTGTTGTTGTTAATTTACGTCGCACTAGAGCTGCACAATGGGCTATTGGCGACGGTCTGGGAAACATTCCGGAGGATGATCCGAAGACATGCCGTCACGATTTTGATCCTCTGCGGAGGGGATGGCACCCCCGCTTCGGTAGCCCGACGACCTGCGCGCGAAGTTGAGCACTTTACGGTAGCACAGTTTAACGAGGACCAATACCGCACACCCTCGGTCCCTACGCAGACTGATCCAAGTGGTCACCCACCCGCACACTGACCGCAGCCAGTGATGCTTGACTTCGGTGATCTGCTGGGAACCGTGTCTTAACGATCAGTCCACTGCGGGACCAGGTCCTTCAGAAATTGAGATATATAGGATGAAAATTAATAAATATTCAAAAACTTTCTTTCTTTTCTTTTATGATATGAAATATTTGATATACAGTGGAACCTGTGAAAGTGACCACCTGGGTAAAGTAAACGCCTGAGTAAGGTGACCATTTTCTACAAGTTTTATTTCAAGAGTCCTTTTTAAAGAGTCTTCGTAAAGTGACCACCTCTATATAGTGACCATTTGACTTGGTCCCGAGGGTGGTCAATTTAGACAGGTTCCACTGTATATTGTTTTCAACGCTTGTATCATCATTTCTTTTATCGATCAAATGAAGTGTCATGCTTGATGTCAGACCAAATGTTAAATTATTTTTCACTTACCCATTAATATATTTGCTGCCAATCATAATGTTTTGTAAAAATATTAGCAAGAAATCAAGCTTTTTTTTGATTGAAACAAATCAAATCCACTCTTACTTATGATTTTATCTAATTAGGAATCTCATTCTCAAAATGAGAATTTTACCCCACCCAAAAGTAATTAGTTCGCATCGACCCTGCCTCCTACCAGTAACTTATTGCTCTCGTGTCTTGTTAATAAAATTCAAATACACGTACCCGTACCCCTCTTTTTCAAATGGTTGTTGAAGCGCGCTTTGTCTAACTCATGCTAAGACATCATTAAGCATTTTTTTAGGCTTGCAAATTTGAATTTTATTTTCCCATTTAAATCTCAGGAAAAAAAAGTTCTTTTCAGAACTACATTGCTATTTTTTTTTTTTACGTTTTAATTTTGTTACATTAAGTTAAATATTCTGTTTTTCAATTATTTTGTTTTGTTATTTCTTGTTTCGTTTTGTTCGAAGTTTTTTATTTCGTTGTTTCTTTGTTTTATTCCGTTACATTTGATTAACCAGTGCATTTCAGTAATGGAAAAAAAAAGACTAGATGGATATAAACGTTATTTAGATAAAACTTCTGAAGAATCAGTTCCAAAGCGAACGTTGATTCGGCGTAAGAAGACACATTTGTCACAACGTGGAGTCAAAAGTTTTACTATCAGTCGAATTGATTCAGATTCTGATAGCGAGATAAATTTTAATTCCTTGAAAAATCAACATGATGCTGCTGATTCTATCATTGTTGATCAACATTCTGATGATGAAGTCTCAAGGTAAGTTAAATGGGCTATTTATATATTTATAAGTATTGTTATAACGAAGCTATGAATGAACTTAATTTATTTATATTTTAATCTTAGAACTGATAATGGAGCTGTTCACAATATAATATCAAGTAGCTCATCAGAAATTGACAGTGACTGTTATGATGAACTTCCCACCCCATCTGATTTTGAGGTTGAAGAACAAATGTATTCGGTAAGTTATGTCATTTATTTAATTCCTTTTAATACCAATATTACTATTGAAACAGGAGAGGACTTGCATTTTTCTAAACATGCTCCTAATTCAACTCTTTTTTAACAATGTTGAAGATTTAAAATGATATTCATAGGGAATTAAGAAAACAAAATTCTAGTTTTAGAGCAGATTTAACAAATTCATTATGTCACCGTTAAACTTAATATCAAAAATAATTTTACAAGTAAAAGCTAATTTATTTACTATGAAGTAGAACACAATCACAAAAGGAAATAGAAATCTCACTCATCTTGTTGTAAAATAAACCATGTGTTGCTTTTCTATGATAATTTTCCTCAGTCTTTTTTAAATAAATTACAAAAAATTAAAATTATTCAGGAAATACTATTTGTGCAGTTGCAACTTGCAAATCTTCTGATAGAAACACAAAAGGAAAAAAAAAATTTCCTAGTGTTCCCTAAAGTAAATGAACAACCCCATAAGCAGAATATTTTCAAATGTTCTGCAACGGGACTTATTAATTTATACAAATTTTCTGCAAGAATTTCCCAGCGAAACAAAGTCAACTTTACGTTAAATACTATATTTTCATTTATTAAAATACAGGATTACACACAGATACAATACCATATTTTTAAACCAAGGCAAACATTTTTGATTTGTTACTTTTTCAATCACTCTTGAAGCACAAAATTTTGTTAATGACGATGATGAGAATGAATTGTTAATAAAATGCATATGATATGAAGGTCCGAACATTAAAATAAGGGCTGCCTTAAAAATCTTTCGAAGGGACAAGTGCCCAGATGGTGCACCATTTGCAAACACAAACATTCGTTGGTCTGTTTTTCCAACAACTTCTTCATCTCCATCGAAAGCATTTGGTCTTTCACAAACAATTCTGTTAATCGTGGATCCCAACGATTCACAAATTGCTTCTGAAATGGGAATGGAAAATATAAAAGTCATAAACTTTACGAAATTGGAAATCTCTGAATTTAATTCTTTTACGGCTTGCTTTAGAAGCTCTCTTGATAAAAATGGTGATCGATTTCTCCTGCTGTATGCTTAAAACTGATACACCCATATTATAAAGAAGTTATGTCCATAACCTAATTCAATAATTTCCTCCTCAGAATGGCAAAAATATGGAAGAGGGAGATTACTGATAAATGTGCTGAAATTTGTGTCTCTTATTCAAGATACAAATTGTCCTGCAGGACTTCGTTTGTTCTGCGACGTACGTCACAGTTTTAGGCACTTTCTGTTTCTGGGTGAACAACTATGTAAAGAATCGATTCAATGTTTCAAACTAAATAACTCAGTTAATGTAAAATATGCACTCATTTGCAGTAAGCATTTCTTGAAAGAAGGTTATGAAGATATGAGAAATCGTTTGCTTGGATTGCCGCCATGTAAACAGAAACCAATCCGTTACTTCAAAAAGAAAGGCAGGTGAAAAAATTCAAAAATAGATTAAGTCAAAGAAAATAAAAACTTGAAAATGAAAAGTATAAATAACCTTGTTAAAATTCATCTAATTTCCTAGCATAGTTTTTAATGTAGTTATTCAAAATATTTATGATTTTTTAAATTATATTCTTTCAAAGTTAAATATCAATAAGCAATTGAAAATTTTCCAATATTATTATGAAAATAAATTATTATTTTGTTTCAGTAATTAGCTTTTAAAGTTGTAGTTTACTAATAATAAAGTATAAACAAATTGCCATTAATAGCATATTTTAAAATCATGATTCTAAATTTAATCCAACTTTACAAAATATTGTTATCGAACAGTAAATAGTTAAAGAAATATCATATTATGGTTTATTTTTTTCAACAATAAGGTTAAAACTGAAAATTTTAAAATAAAATATTTATAGTTTCATTTACGACATCCAGTAAAATATTTTTATTAGTTTAAAATGATTGGGTATTTTGATAATATGGCCCAGAAACTTTTTTTAACTGTGTTTTTTGAATGGAAATACTGTGTTAAAGTTTGAAAGACAGAAAAAGTTATTTTTGCTGAGAGAATCATAATATTTTTCCTTGCGATTTCTGAGGTCTGTGTACAACATGACGTCATCGTAGCTTCAGCTCAAAGAGCAGAATGAACTAGCCCTTATATACTCTTTAGCCCTGATATGTTGCAATGTTTTTTTCTTTTTTTTTTCATTTTACATTGACTTTTGATTTCTTTTTAATTATATATAACACAATTTACCTACAATTACTTACTTATTTTTGTAAAGGGTATTCATGATATGTTTATGTTTTAGGCTGCCAATGATCCTGAACCTGTTGTTAAGGATTCTGATTGCTTAAAAAAATTACACTTCTTGGAAAATATTGAATCCCATATAAAAATATCAAAAGGTGAATTAGTTGTTATGATATTGAACTTCGCGTTTCGACATCAGCTCTCTGATGTTGGAATAGTTGATTTGGTGGAATTAATAAATATCATTATTGGC
Organism: Parasteatoda tepidariorum; assembly: GCF_982258835.1. NCBI lineage: Eukaryota > Metazoa > Arthropoda > Arachnida > Araneae > Theridiidae > Parasteatoda > Parasteatoda tepidariorum. Next base: position 2,472,770 of record NC_141765.1, on the reverse strand, counting down.
GACAAACTTCCCAAATCTCTGTATAGTTTAAAAAATATTTTTGGAGCCAAGTGCTTAAAATCAATTAAGCATCACTTTTTTTGTAGCAATTGCTCCAACTGTGTGAATGATGCTTCAGGCAGAGAGAAAACTGTTCTTTGCCAATATTGTGAGGCTGAGGTGAATGTGGTTAATTCACAAAAAAACTCTTTTATCAGTATTGATTTAGAGAATCAATTTTCACAAATTGTCAAAAATAATGATAGTCTACAAAGCAAACTTGCTTTGGAGCCTGTTGTTAAAAATTCAGAGTTCATCACAGACATAACCGATGGAAGATTATATAAAAAGTTGAAACTTCTAAATGAAGGGCATATTCTGACATATAATTTTTGCCTCGACGGCATGGCAATGCACACGAATTCAAAAGGCTCGGTGTGGCCAATATTTGCTACCATCAATGAGCTACCGATTGAACAACGGAATGATGTTGTATTGCTCGCAGGCTTGTGGTTTTGGAAGAAAGAACCAGTATTTGATGTTTTTTTAAAACCATTTACAGAACAGGCTTCCCGTCTTGCAACGAAAGGGCTGAATATTCATGTAAAAGGAAAGTGGCATGGCAATGCACGGCATGGCAATGCACACGAATTCAAAAGGCTCGGTGTGGCCAATATTTGCTACCATCAATGAGCTACCGATTGAACAACGGAATGATGTTGTATTGCTCGCAGGCTTGTGGTTTTGGAAGAAAGAACCAGTATTTGATGTTTTTTTAAAACCATTTACAGAACAGGCTTCCCGTCTTGCAACGAAAGGGCTGAATATTCATGTAAAAGGAAAGTTAATTAACGTCAAAGTGCTTCCAGCTTGTTGCTGTGCAGATTCTGATGCACGGCCATGCTTACAGAACAGTACGCAATATAATGGCTTCTATGGCTGCTCCTGGTGCATCCACCCAGGCTTTACTGTTGATGGCACAGTCAAGTACTGCATCAGGAATACACTGTTATATAAAGAACGTACTGAGCTGGACACTGCTGAGCTGGTTGTTGAGGCCATAAAATCAGGGAAAAGCAAGTTCGGCATTAAAGGTCCTTCTCCATTAGTAACAATTCCGCACTTCAATGTTGTTCAAGGATTTTCCTTGGACAGCATGCACAGCATTTTTCTTGGTGTTACCAAGAAAATTGTGTGTCTGTGGTTTGATACTACAAACAGTGGGACGGATTATTACCTAGGTAGCCCAAAAAGTGTACATGAAGTCAATGAAAGGATGTCTTCCATAATAATGCCTCAGTGTGTGGAACGCGTTCCCAGATTAATTTTTGAAAGAAAATTATATAAAGCCAGTGAATGGCGTAATTTTCTTCTGTATGTTGTCTTCCAGTACTGACAGATCTTTTGCCGAAGAAATATTCTGAACATATTAGTTGTTTAATTGGAGGAGTATTTTTGCTGTTAAAGAAATCATTAAGTATGCAGGAACTGCAGAAAGTGGACAAGTTTTTTTTTAAAATTTGTGGTTGAAGCGCAGGATTTATATGGGGAACATTTCATGGCGTTTAATGTTCATTCCCTGTTACATGTAACCCAGAGTGTCTTGGACTGGGGCCCTTTATGGATACGCTCCATGTTTGTTTATGAAGGACGTAATTCAGTTTTGAGGAAGTTTAGCCAAGGGCCCACTGGCATTGCCAGCCAAATAGCTACACGGTATCTGCTGGATACTGAATTGTATTCCAAGGAGACACTTGATCTCTTAAGTCCTAAAGCTTTGGGTTATGTGAAGGGATTACGGAAGCATTGCAAGCACCAAAAAGACATTAATGTGGGAGATATTACTTTGGTTGGCAAATCATGTGCAAAACCTGTTACACTATTAAACAGTGAATATTGTAATGCTAGTTTGTTGCCTAACGTATTATTTTTTTCCAAGTTTATTTTTAGAATTCAAATTTATGGTGTTTCGAAGTCTGAGTCACTAATATTTACTTCAAATAATAAGTTTGGCAAAATAAATGCTATTGCTGCTAATTTAAGCTCCAATGAAGTTTTTGTTTATTTTGAAGAGTACATTATTTCAAGACCTCTGTCTGAAAATGTGTGTTCTTCATTTATTTGTAATGGCTCAACTTCTAAATATCTAATTAATGTGCTTGATATATATGGCAAGTGTGTGGAAGTAAATTTTAATCGTAACATAATTTTAACTAAAGTTATCAATAATTTTGAATGTAAAACTTAATTTCTCCAATTATATAAAAATAGCCTCCCATCATCTATATATATATTTCTCTTACACAGCACCAAATGTTTTTATGTATAGCCAAATCTATAATTGTGTTTTCAAAGAAATTCTAAATGCTTAGTGTTAATTGCCTAGATCTTTGCAGAAAAAAATGTTTTTTGGAAAAAATTTAATTGAAACTTTTATTGGCAGTAGGCAAGGGGACCTGCCAAAATCAAAACTCCCCGATGAGAAATGCAGCATGGCGACCTCCACGTCGGTATTTCTCGGGTAATGCTAACAGCCATGCATTTTAATTTATTGTATGTAAAGCATCCTTATTTTGTTCTAAAATGTTATCTACTTTATCACAAATGTTAACTGATATAGAAATTGATTGCAATAATGCTGATCACCAAAATATATTTCATTAGGCGATAAAACAAATTTTTGTGTTCTTGAAAATGAAAGACTTTTTGAGGGTTATTATCTCACAAGGAAAAGTTAGGGTTTAAAGTTTCTATTTTTAAATAATAAAATTTTTTTCTAAAAGTTTCAGAATTTCTAGCATTAACTAATTTATTATACACATTTAGTTGAATTTAGGTGAGTAACTGCAATATGGGATAATTTATTTTGCTAATATGTTTCTCATTTAGCTATTGTTTTGATTTTTTCACCATTTACAATCTAACTAGCTAACATACTTTCTTAAAAGCCAATAAGAACATTGATAGAATTCTTCTACATAAGTACAATACTATGTCTTTGATGATAATATACTATGTCTTTGTGCTAGAACATTGTGTTCCTTGGCGAGCGAGCGCAGCGAGCCATGGAAACGAACATAACAGCGTGAACCACATAGGATTGCATAGCAATTCTCTGCAAGCGTTAGCGAGCAGGGGGCAGAGCCTCCTAATATTCTATAATTTGCCTCCATTTTTATATTAAATTAACTCCTTATTAATGAAATATTTAACTAATAATTATTCTTTTTCCTTATTTTTTCCCTTCAAAAATGCAATGTTCAATAGAAAAATAAGGTTTTCATACTATCTGTAAAAGTCTTGGAATTAATAATTTTTGAGCCATTGAGTAGCATTTTAAAGAGTTTTGAATGTACAAAAAGAGTTAAGAAAAAGCAACAAGATAATTCATATTTTAGTTAGAAAATTATTATTTTTAGGTGATAATGAGATTAAAATGTAATGAACTACTGTTGAAATCATGATGATAGTATATTTTTACTTTTGTGAGATTATTTATATTTTTAAAATGATTTTTCATAAAAAGTATCTGTATTTATCAGAGATGTGAATACATTTATTAACAACGAAAGAAATTTATGCCATTTTTATTATCAAATCTGGAAAAAGCTCTGATTAATTAAGTTTTTTTTAAAAATTTAATTTGAAAAGCATATCAATATTAAAAGCAACTTAATCTTTGATAATAATGTATTATAATTCATTAATAATTTTATCTTTTTAGTACATGTAGAAAAATAGCACTCAATTTTAATTTACATAGTAATTTAATATTTTTCTAAAAATCACTTTTTATTTTTGCTCAATGCAGATGCAATGAATAATGCATGCCTTTTTAGTATAGTTATAGAAAAATGAGAGTTTGTCTGTTGTAGAAAAATGAGAGTTTGTCTGTTGTCTTAGTAATATAATTATAGTTTTCAGACGTACCAATCCTCTGGTTTCTTACAACTTACTTTCTCCTCCGGGGTTTTCTCGAATATCTCCGTTTTTTTTTCTCACTTATTTTAATCTTGAACAAACTTTTCGTGAATTACAGTCACAATTGCGTCACAGCTGGGGTTGACCTGAGTGGTGGCGTTTATCTTTCGCCTCTCCTTTCTGATATTAATTATTTTGAAATAAATCAATTTAACTTAAAAAGAGTTACAAACAACTATTTAAAATGATCAAATATTTTAAATGAATGATAGTGATTGCTGTCTGGTATTCCTAGGTATGATAAAATCATATATTCCAGTATTTAAAAATAAATTTACAAAATCTTTAAAAAAATGGTTTAAAATTGTTAAATTGCATAAAAAAAAACTCAGGTTTCTTTATGTGTTTTATTATTTATTTACTAGCATTTAAATTTTGTGGAATGCATATAGAAGATAAGCTTTTCAATTGAGCAGATAATTATTTCTTGTGAAATAATCAGCTATGTAATTTTGTTGTAATTATTTATTACGTGTATTATTATATTTCCCATGTATATATTATTTTTGTAAATGTAACTAATGTCCAGTGGCAACACATAGTTTATCTGTGTGCTTTGGCCACAGTATTGCTTTGTTGTCGTTCTTTTTAGTTTGAAATATCGATAAAATGTATCGCTGTGTGTAGTGTGTAATTTCTTTATTTTTCTTTTCCTTAATATATTATTTAGCCAAGATGGATTATTTGTACAGCTTCATTTATCCACTAAATCTTAAATAACAATTTTTACAAAAGAATTGTTCTTGTTTATATAAATATTTTTTTCTTCAGCTTTTATTTTTATTCTCAAAAACCTCTCTTTGCTGGGCGATTGTTATGAAAAGTATGTCTAGTTTAATTTATGCAATCAGACTGTCAGACTGTTTCATCAGACTGTTTCACTGTCAAAATAGTTTTAAGAATAAAAATATATATATAAATGTTAATTTATAAAATTTTGCAGAAATAAAATTAACTTGAAATGTTGAAATGCTAGATTTCCCTCATGAACTCTTTCTTGTTCTGTAGAATAAAAATTTATTTTGTGGTTATGTCTGTGCGTTTATTTTCTTTACAATGTGCATATTATACATTACAGAAGTTAATGTCAGCACCATATGCAATGTAAACTGTAATGTAATACTGATAAATTATTACATTGACTAAATTACTAATTGATTGTGCATGTAATATTCAAAGTGACACATGCCTGTTTGTACATAAGGTTATAAAGTATGCAGCAGTCAAATTTGCTTAACAGAAACAAACATAACTTGCTAGCTGACCATCAAAGTACAACAGCATAGTTGGAAAAGCTATGGTGACAAATCTGTCCAACAACCCGAGCTAGGAATTTTCCTGTTTTGCCAGCATAGCATAGTCAACATAGTGTGGCAAATTTTTATAATTGGTACCCAATAAAACATAATGGTTTCTTTTAATGGGCCAACATAGAATGATGCAGACCTGCCAACTTGTACGGTTTCGCCGTACAGTGTACGGTATTTTACTCGATCGTACGGTTGTACGGACAAGCATTAAAATCGTACGGTTGCGTAATCATTTATAGTTCGTTTTTTTTTAAAAAAATAAAGAAAATAAAATTAACAGCATGCTTAAAGTCACAAATTCAAAGGTTTACAAGATTTTAAATACTAGTTAGGAAACTCATCACAAAATAACGAAACCCTGACATGTTTTAATCTGGTTGGTATTGAGAGCCGATCACGTGACGCTAAAACAATCGTTAGCCAATGAGAGTGAGTATGCGCCTCGTCGAAATGAGCCAGTGGGAACGCTGATGTAGGAGATCACATGGCCGGTAATCACGGACTAAATTAAGAGCGCTTTTTGGCAACGGTAATGTTTTTGTTTACAATTTGTTGCTGATGGATTGCAGCGTGATTTTGTTTTATTTGTAAAAATGCCACCTAAAGTTTACAATCAGATTTTTTTAGAATCTTATTCTAAAAGCTTTCCTTGTATAATTAAGTCTAACAAATCGCAGCACTATGCCTTTTGTAATGTTTGTGGACTAGATTTCAAAATAGCACATGGCGGTAAAAGCGATATTAATGATCATATACGCACAAAGAGACACAAGGATTTAGCGGAATGTGTTAATAAAAATGAAAACATCAGTAAGTATTTTGCGTCTGGAAGTGATGACGATGTAATACGGGCTGAAGTGTATTTTACGTCTTTCATTGTCGAGCACAATCTACCTATTAGTGTCGCAGATCATGCAGGTCCATTATTTAGGAAAATGTTCCCTAAAAGCGATGTTGCTAAGAAGTATGGTGCAGGACGAACAAAAACTGCTGCTATTATTTCAAAAATAGCTGATGTGAAGAAAGCTTCAATTGTTGAATCTCTTCAAAAGCAAATGTTTGCTGTTGCTACTGATGGTAGCAACGATACAGATGCGCAACTTTATCCCATCGTTGTATCTTACTTCGACGCAAATGCCGGTGAAGTCAAGGTATCGTTGCTTGCCGTGCCGACTTTAGATTTAAGCTCTACAGGACAGAACATAGGTAATTTAGTGTTAAAAACTTTGAAATTAAAAAATATTCCTTTGGAAAATTGTTTAGCACTTAGCTGTGATAATGCTCCAGTGATGGTTGGCTCAAAGAATGGTGTTGCCGCTGTGATTAAAACAGCAAATCCAGAAATTTTTGTTGTTGGCTGTCCATGCCATTTAGTACACATTGCTGCTGAAAGAGGAGCTGCTGCTTTACCTATATCAATTAGTGATGTTTTGGTTGATATTTTTTTTTACTTAGAGAAGAGTTCTAAAAAGAAACTTGAACTTAAAGCTTTGCAAATTTTACATGACGTTGATACACATAAAATTTTGAAACATACTTGCACAAGATGGCTCTCTTTGGGTAGATGCTTAATGAGACTTCTGGAACAATGGGATCCTCTGTGTAGCTTTTACAAGGATCAAATAAATCGAAAGAGCAAATGCCATAGTCTTAATGACTATTCCATACCATTAAAAATATCTGCAAATGACAACAAAGTGGAGAATGCACATATTAAAAAGAAAAGGCCTTTAGAAATAGAAAAATCTGTGAAGAAATTGAAGGTAGGTAATTTCTCTAATAGTTCATTAAAAACTTCTGAACAAAAATCAGAAATGGGAAATCCTGCAAAGAAATTAAAAGCTGGTAATTGTTCTAAAAATTCTTCACCGAAATCTTCTAAACAGGAATCTGTTTTGACTAGGGAAGAACAAATGCTTCTATTTCTTTCATCAGATATCTGTAAAGCTTATTGTTTGTTTCTAAATTATATCATCCCAGTTTTTGAAAGAAGCTTAATTACCTTACAATCTAATGAGCCAAAAATTCATATTTTGAATTCTTTATTATTAGATTTATTAAAAGATTTTGTCTCAAAATTTATAAGAGCAGACATTATTAAAGGTTCTTCCCTGATGGACATTAACTTAGTGTCAGAGAAGAATCATAAATTGGATGATGATATTATAATTGGTAGTGCTGCTTCCAAGTTAATATCAGTCTTAAAAATGGAAGATAAGCAACTCTTCTATAGTAATATAAAAAATTATTATATTGCTGTCTGCAACTATATACGGCAGAAATTTCCCTTGAATAGTGAGTTTTTATTATCCGCTGAAGTTGCAGATGTTGATAAATTACCTTCAAAAAGATTCAAGGATGTTGATTTCTTCTTGAAAAAATTTCCATCGATGTGGATTAATGACAATGTTGAAGAAACTGAAGATATGAAAAGAGATAAACTTTTAGAGGAATTTAGTGATTTGCAGATTACTGATTTACCTTCTGTGATTAAACAGGAAACAAGGATGGACAAAAAATGGGATGCAATTTCTAAAATAACATCCAATGATGGATGTTTCAAGAAGTACAGTAGAATAGCAAAAATCATGGTAGCTATATTAAGCATACCTCACAGTAATGCAGAATGTGAAAGGGTATTTAGCATAGTAAAAAAAAATAGAACACAGTTCAGAAATTCTTTGTCTGATAAATCTCTAGAGGACATTCTGATTGCCAAAACCACGCAAACTGGATGTTGTTATGAGCAGACCTTCGATAAAGGATTCTTAAAAGCAGCTAAGTCTGCTACATATGAACATTTAAAGCAATAATTGTTTTTAATTGAGTCTATTTAATTTTTTTCCTTTTTGTATTAATCTAGAAATTTAATTTTTAAATTTTGATTAAGTGTAAATATGTGTTTAAACAATTGTATAATAAAATACTCAAGATTTAAAAAATGTTTTTGTTATTGTTTTCACAATGAATTTTTAAAAAAAATAATTTATTCAAAATTGACAAGTGTATTTAGTAACAGATCTTAATTTTGTGTAAAAAGGTCCTATAATAACACTTTCTGTATAACACTATGTCGAGTAAAACACTAACTCAGAATTGTAAGGTCATGCAGATTACAATGTTGGCAGGTCTGATGATGGTTTTTAATTAGGGCCAACATATAACTTCCAATAATAGTATATAATCCAACATAATATGATGGTTTTTTTTAATGGGCCAGCATAGAATACCCAACATAGTATGTTTTTTTATAATGGGCCATCATAGATTACCCAACTTACTATGATGGTTATGATAGAAGTATTATTTAAGTTTTGTTTTCACTTATTAAAAAGCTACTTAATGGTGTTTCTAGATAGAACATCAAGATTATTTTCCATTGATTTAGCAACATAAACATGATGGCTAATAACTTGAATTTCCATCAAAAACCATCATACAACTTGATGGGACCATTAAACCTTACCAACATCCCAAGATAGGAATTCGCGACTTTTCAAGTTGGCATTCCCATCATGGATTTTTATGATGGGCCAGTATAGTATTCCCATCAGGTCGTGATGGACTTTTATGATGGGCCAGTGCAGATATTCCCATCATGGAAAGATGGATTTTTATGATGGGCAAACATAGCATTCTCATCATAGTATGGTGGATTTTTATAATGGGCCAACATAACATATCCAATATGGTATGATCGACTGTTATGTTGGGCCAACAAAGCATACCCAACACATAGTGATGGATTTTTATAATGTGCCAACATAGCAAACCAAACATATTATGATGGATTTTTGTAATGGCTTTTAATAATGGGCAAACAAACAAAAAAAAATCTATCCTGATCCAATATAATTTAATTGTTAACATTATTTTTTCCACCGCAAACCATCATACACACAAACGGAACACTAAATCAGCACAAAAGTTAGGGATTTACCCCTTTTATTGTTGGGACAATGTAGCATACCAACATAAGTATGATGTATTTTTAAAATGGGTCAACGAACGAAATCCATCATATAATTTATTGGTTACCATTATAATTCTACATAAAGGTGTAAAGCTTAGTTTTGGTATATATTCTGTGTGATGGGGAAAATGTAGTAAATAAAAAAAATTGAATTTAAAATTAAAATATTACTTCATAGACAATTCTGCAGCTAAATTTTTATTTGCAAGCTTATATTTGCTAATTTTAAAAAGCTTATTCGAGAAAGTTTTTTTGTTGTTGTAGCTTTCCTGAACAATAAGTGTTACATACTTATTTAAAATCAAAAATAAGACATTTATTTATAAAATACATCACACCTGACCAACATCCCAAAAGGTAGGAATCGGCACCTTTTTAACATGGTACTCCCATCATACCATGATGGATTTTTATGATGGGCATATATAGCATTCCCATCATGGCATGATGGATTATTATGATAGGCCAACATGAAATACCCAACATCGTATGATGGTTTTTTAGAATGGGGGCCAACAAAAAAAATCCATTCTGTTACATTAAATTGTTCTGATTATAGTTTTGTCCATTATAATTAACCATCAAAAGCCTTTTCTTTTCGCTGGTACCATCAAGACTGCACAACACGCCAAGATATTGGAAAACGCATAGCGATTTAAACGAATAAACGAGGGCTTAACTGTGCGCAATTTTAAACAGCGAAACATGATTGCAAGTTATGATTAAAAAGAACATATGTCATTTTTTTGTGATATTATTTATATTTACATTTATTTTTAAATTTTAAACTAAAGAATTTTATGCCTGATTGTGAACTATTGACAATTTAAATATTCAAAAACAATATTTTTAAGATTGATAAAATGATCAGATGTAAAATTTGAAAGATTGAAAAACATAATTTTCCATCATGAAGTGATGGAAATTGTTGGCCCAAAATTTTCCAACATTACATGTTGGTGGACCATCATATCGTCAAATATCATCTTCCAACATGAAATGATGGAAGTTTGTTGGCCCATCAAATTCCATTATGACATGATGGGAATAGTTGGATGTTGGTTACCATCATGTAGAGTTGGGCCAACATGAAACCAACATAAACCAACAAAAAATCTTGTTGGTCCCATCAAGAATTTTGTCTTGGGGAAATAGGTGATAAAATTTTAGAAACTTGCGGCAGGTACCAGTGCCTTGGTGAATTTTCTGCCAATAGAAATCCAGAAGCGACTACATCAGAAAGTCTGAATTTATCAACAATATTAGGCAAAATTAATGAACTTTCTAAAGTAGTTAGTGAGCTGCGAAGATCACGCAGTGCCTCTAGAAATTGGAATAGTTTTAATCGCCAAAGTTCCAATTATATGAACCGATCAAATTCAAGAGAAGGTATTTGTTGGTACCATCGTCGTTTTGGTAAAAAGTCAACCAGATGCACTAAACCCTGTTCATTTGTTGCTGCTTTCAAAAAATCGGAAAACTAATTAGGCCATCCTTGGCGACGCAAGACGATGGTAGCCAGAATTCAAGTCGCCTTTTTATTTATGATCACTCTAGTAAACGAAGTTTTCTTATCGATACTGGAGCTGATGTGTCTGTTTTACCCATTTCTTCAAAACAGAGAAAAATTCCTGTTCCAAAATTTTACTTGTATGCTGCTAACGCTTCGCAAGTGCACACGTTTGGGACACAGCGAGTTTTCCTTGATCTGGGCTTATGAAGAACATTTTTTTTGGACCTTTATTGTTCCTGATGTTTCTAAACCAATAATAGGTGCTGATTTTCTTAAGGAATACCGTTTTGTAGTTGATATTAAAAAAAGAAAGTTAATAGATCCTACTACATCTTTAAAATCCTTTGGTCGACTTGCCCATGTTCCGTCAACTAATTTGACTACTGTGTCGTCTAAAACTACTGATCCTAGAATTTACCAACTGTTGAACAAATTCAAAGATATAATAATAGAACAACATTAAAATGCAATTCTAAAAAGTAAGAATTAAAGTTGTAGTAACAACAAACTTAAAGTTCATAAACAATTATAAAAACAATGCAGAATATGATGAGTGATCTAACGTCGCTTCATTATATAAGTATATAACTGTAGAACATTCGACAGTTAAAGAGATCAAACATGATGTCACCTATCATACTATAACAACTGGTCCCCCAGTTTTTTCAAAACCTAGACGTTTGGCACCCGATAGATTAAAAATTGCATGAAAAGAATTTGAGTACATGATTGAGCAAGGAATCTGTTGGCCATCAAAGAGCGCTTGGGCCTGTCCTTTACACATGGTACCAAAGAAAAATGGAAGCTACAGACCATGCGGTGATTATCGAAATTTAAATGCTGTCACTATATCTGATCGATATACATTGCCACATATTCAAGACTTCAACAATCAGTTACATGGTTGTGAAATATTTTCGACATTGGACTTAGTCAGAGCTTATCACCAGATTCCGGTCGAACCTAATGACGTTGAGAAAACAGCAATCTGTACCCCATTTGGTTCCTTTGAATTCATAAGAATGAGTTTCGGGTTATGTAATGCCGCACAAACCTTCCAAAGATTCAGCCATACCGTACTTCGCGGATTAGATTTCTGCTTTGCCTACCTTGATGATGTACTTGTGGCTTCTAGAACCGATGACGAACATATTTCACATCTAAGACAAGTGTTCCATCGATTTCAAGAAACTGGTTTGGTCATCAATTTAGAAAAGTGCGTCTTTTTAAAAGCAAACATTAATTTTTTGGGACATTATATTTCAGAAAAAGGCCTCAAACCAACTGATGACCAGATCAAAATTATTGCTGAATATAATAGGCCAAATAATATCAAAGAACTGTGTCGTTACCTTGGTATTATAAATTTTTACCATTGATTTATACCGAATGCTGCTGCGAAATTGGCGACACTTAACAGTTTTCTCAAAGGAAAGAAGAAAAATGATAAATCAATAATAAATTGGACGGAAGAAACTATTCAAGCCTTCGAAAATATTAAGAAAGAACTATGCTCTGCCACATTATTAACGCATCCAGATAAAAAAGCGAAATTAGCTTTAATGGTTGATGCATCTGATCATGCGATTGGTGGTGTGGTGCAACAAAATATTTCAGGTGTCTGGGAACCACTGAGTTTTTTCTTCAAGAAGTTGACAGACACTCAAACACGCTATAGCACTTATGACAGAGAGCTACTAGCAGCCTATTCTGCTGTAAAGCATTTCAAGTATTTCTTAGAAGGACATAATTTTACCATTTACACTGACCACCATCCTCTAATTTATGCATTTCTGCAGAAAGGTGATAAAGCATCACCGCGACAAATGAGGCATCTGGATTTTATCAGCCAATTTACAACTGATATACAGCACATTTCTGGTGTAGATAATGAAGTAGCTGACGCACTATCAAGAGATAAGATTGAAAAATTACTATCAAGATCACTATCAAGATTGATAAATTACCCATTTTTGGAACCGATAAAGACATATATTGTGATATTTCTACCGAAAAACCACGACCTTATGTGACAAAGGCATTTCGAAAAGTAATATTTTCGTCAATCCACGACCTATGTTATCCAGGAGCTCGAGCTACAGCACATCTAGTGACAAAAAAGTTTGTATGACCTTCAATGAGCAAGGATGTCAAAGATCCAAGATACAGCGACATGTGCATAAACCGGTTGGAGAGTATGTACCAACTTCAAAAAGATTCGACGAAATTCATCTGGACATAATTGGGCCTTTGATAACTTCCGAAGGACAAAGATGTTGTGTAAACCTAATAGACAGGTTTACGCGCTGACCAGAAGCCATACCGGTGCCTGATATTAAAGCTAACACTGTTGCAGAAGCAATTTATAGTGGTTGGATTTCTCGCTTTGGAACACCGTCAATAATAATTACAGATCGAGTCGTCTCTTTTCACCGAACTTGCCTATCTCTTGGGAATCAAGCGAAGGCGAACCACATCTTACAATCCTGCTTGCAATGGGTTTATAGAGCGATGGCATCAAACTCTGAAAAATATCATCATGTGCTATAATAATCCTCAGTGGACGAAAGTTCTACCTACTGTACTACTAGGGCTACGCTCCACTTTCAGAGAAGAATTCCAAACAACTCCATCGGAATTGGTTTATGGCTCAAATATAAGATTACCTAGTGATTTTCTCCATGAAACACAAGCATCTACTGACATTTCTACTTTCGCTGGTCAACTGAAGAAATATTTCTCTCAAGTTAGGCCTGCTCCACCTTAATGACATGGAAAATCTCCCATTTTTGTGACGAAAGATCTTAACACTACTTCTCATGTATTCGTACGAACTGACACCGTGCGTCCACCACTTCAACCCCCATATGAAGGACCTTTTAAAGTGTTTTCTAGAAATAAAGATGACTACACACTATCAATAAAGGAAAAATCCAGAAATATCTGCATTAATCGTTTAAGACCCTGCTTCATAGAGCAGTCTGCAGACTTGAAGAACAACGCCTCTTCACACCTTCAGTCCTTCCAAAAATTGCTGCGTCAAATATCAAGAAGAAAAGGGTTACATTTTCTGACGAACCACCTAAAAAGTCTTTTTTTAACAAGACATAGCGCGTTGGGAGACCTATTAAAGTTCCATCTAAATTTCTCGATTCGTTCGAATGAGGTTCTCACTGGAAGGGGAGTAATGAAGCGACGTTACATCACTCATCATATTCTGCATTGTTTTTATAATTATTTATGAACTTTAAGTTTGTTGTTACTACAACTTTAATTCTTACTTTTTAGAATTGCATTTTAATGTAGTTCTATTATTATATCTTTGCTTATTTGCATCTTAAATATTTGATACTGCATTTAAACTAAACTTGTCATGTATAAATTGTAAATAAATGTAAATAGTAATTATTTAATGTGTTTATTCTTCAAACCATTCATTACGCTTCAGTTGCGAAACTGGTGGAAATAAAGAACCACGCTTTTCAGTTATTGCAGAAACTGTGGCTTTGAAGATTGAACAGGATACAATCAGCAAAACACGCGTCTCTTGCTTCTGCGTCAAGCTATTCAGTGCAGAATGAAAAGAAAAATAAAATAGAATATGCAATGGAGATAGTGACGGAGGAAGACAAGGTTAGCGCCAAACGCGCGTCTTACACTGTCTCTCTTCAGCAGCCCACAAGGAGTAATAAAATGCGTTTAAAACTAGATAACACAGTTCTTGTCAGTCAAAGATATGGTGTGTACATATCGAGTGTTATGAAAGATTTGGGTTTAATATCGGAATCAGATACCAGCCTCGTTACAGACAAAAATGAAATATGGAGGGAAAAATCGAGAATTTACAAAGAAATAGTCTCAAAATCAAATGAAAATCGTTCCACTATATATGGCCTTTATTTTGATGGACGACATGCAGGGTTTGAAAAAACCCAACTCGCCTGGGTTTTGTTGAAAAAACTGGGGAAAATTGGGTTTTATTTGAAAAAACCCGCGGAAAAGTGGGTTTTTTCATTTAGTGCTCATAAATTTTACTGTTAAAATATTTTTATTTATTAAATAGTGTTGTATAAGTAAGCACTAAAATTTCATCTGACTTTTACCTGTAATAAAATTAAACTGGAATAAATATTTAATGGTCTTCCATGTTTTTACAATACGATTAATGGAAAGTGAAATTAAAATTATGTATAATTATAAAGAGTATGAGTTACTTGTCCCTTTTTTCAAATATTTAGATAAATATATGAATTTTTTGATACATTTTTACTTTATAGTTTCAAAAAACAAATTAATCTTAAAATTATAAAAAAGCATAGATAATAAGTTATAGTTTATTTTTTTGAAATCAGAAAATAAATTTAAACTTAAATTGAAATAAATATTTAATGGTCTTCCATGTTTTTACAATACGATTAATGGAAAGTGAAATTAAAATTATGTATAATTATAAAGAGTATCAGTTACTTGTCTCTTTTTTCAAATATTTAGATAAATATATGCATTTTTGGATACATTTTAACTTTATAGTTTCAAAAAACAAAGTAATCTTAAAATTATAAAAAGCATAGATAATAAGTTATAGTTTATTTTTTTTAAAATCAGAAAATAAAACTTTAAATTTGTTTATTGTTGTTTAATGTATCACTTAATAGAAATTTTTTTTTGTTTGCTTTCAATATTTTTAAACATGATTAAAAGAAACAAAATAAATTGTATTCAAATGAAATCTTAAAAATAATATTTAAAAAATCTTAAAAGTAATATTTAAATTTTTAATTGTGATAAACTTTCTCCAAATAGTTAAAAATTGTCAGCAGATGTTAGGAGTTAACTTAAAAAAAGGTCCATTTTTTCCTTTATTATTATTATCATACAACAGATTCAAAGTGTCTACATTTCTCTCTTAGATGGTGATACACTTTTATGAGTTTTGTAATTTTATCTATTCCTAATCTATTTCGAAGTTTACTCTGCACCAAACCGAAAGTTGAAAAGTGTCTTTCGATAGAGACAGAGGATGCTGGTGTTGAGTGCGAAAAAAAGAATTGACAGAAATTTTGTGGAAGCTAGGAATTTTATTTATTTACTTATTTATTTTTTTTGCCGTAATTTTCCACTATTTTTTGATGAAAACTGTTGAATAACAGTGTCAAGCATCATTGATTTTGGAAAGTATTCAGGATCGGAAATTTTGAATGCCATAACACGTGGCAGAATTTTTGGATGGTGCTTAGAAAGACTGTTTCCTGCTCATCATTTAAAAATTGTCCCCTTGTTTTGGGATCCAGGATGCATATGCTAATAAATGATGTGGCTGAACAGCCTGATTGAATCTTTTTACAAAATGTTTATGGGGTTCTAATTCATCACACGATAGTAAGTTAATTCATATTTCAACAGCTTCTGAAATTGAAATGTTTTCTGATTGAAGCTTTTTTAAAGCTTCAGAAACAATTGATATCTGTTTTTCTCAATTGATAGTTTATTGGTAAAGCCCAACATTATTTGATATTTTTGACATATTATTATTAGATTCATTTTGATGTTCAAGAACAATCTCTTCATATTTATGGTAATTATTGGCAAAAGTTTTTACGTGCTTACAATATGAATTCCACCTAGTATCATTGGGTCATCAAGCAGTTTTTTTCATTTGCCCATCCATGTGCTTGATGCACATTTCTAAAATATTTGTTAACTTCAATGATGTGTCCAATGATAGCATTAGGAAATACTTCTTTTTGAACCAAATTTTAAAAAAAACAATTTGTGAAAAAAACCACCAAGTGGGTTTTTTCAAAGTGGGCCCACTTGGGGAACCCTGGTTATATGTATTTTATATTAAGTTTAAATAATGCATTATGACTATTATCACGTATTTGAATCTTCTTTATTGTTAAGTACATTATGTTTCATAATTTTTTAACTCAAGAATTATAAAATATAAATGCAATAATATAAAAGAAACAAGTTTATTAATCTTTTTGTTTTCACACACATTTATTTACTATATTTGTTAAACATATGGATATTACCTGTTATAAAATTAGAATCTGTAAATATTTATAATCAGTAAAAACTAAAATTTCATCTGACTTGAGTTAAATAAAAAACTGAAATAAATATTTAATGGTCTTACATGTTTTTATAATAAGATTAATAGAAAGTGAAATTAAAACTATGTATAATTATAAATAGTATCAGTTACTTGTCCCATTTGTTTTCAAAGAATTAACCCTAAGAAAATGATTTCATTTTTAAATAAATAATTTTCAAAAATTCTCTTATAAAAAGTTTTAGCTTCTTTTTTTTTTAAAAGCCAGAAAATAAAACTGTTTAAATTTGTTAATGTATCACTTGGTAAAAAAAGAAAAAAATAGTTTCTTTTCAATTTTTTCAAACATATGAATTAATAATAATAACTTGTTTATTAATATATAAAGCATGCAACTATATTCGAAAAATTGATCTTTTCAGACTATATTATTTAAATTATTATTTTATTTAATATCATTAAAATATTACTTTTTGAAAAAACCCACTTAAAGTTTTCAATAGTACCTACTATAAAATTATATGAAGATTCGAGTTTCTTTTACTTTACTAATATTAAAAACTTAATCACATAAATCATGCAACTCTATTTGACAAATTTATGCTGCACAATAAATTATATAAAAGTAAATGCAAAACAATAAGTTTTAGTAAAAAAAAAAAATTTTTTTTTGAAAAAACCCACTTATCGTTCCAAGTGGGTTTTTTCAAGGTGGGCCCACCCAATAAAACCCGGGCGGGTTTTTTCAAAGTGGACCCACTTGGCGAACCGTGACGGCATGGCAAAACTTTAACATCAGAAACACATGAGGGCAAACAGTTCCAAAGAACAATTATAGAAGCTCATTACTGTATTCTATCGGAGCCTGATTCTACACACATGGGACATGTTACGCCTGTAAGTGGATCTAGTCTTCATATATCTAATAGCATTTACGAATATGTAACAGGTGATTTATTGGATGATTTTAGTAACCTTTTTGTTCTCGGGTCTGATGGTACTGTAGTAAACACAGGAGTGTTTAATGGTGTAATTCGCAGGCTTGAATTGAAACTTCAGAGACCAGTACAATGGATTATTTGCTTAATTCATTTCAATGAGTTGTCATTACGACACCTATTTGAGTCCATTGATGGCAAGTTATCTGGCCCCACATCTTACACCGGAGAAATTGGACGGAACCTCAAAGGATGCGAAAAGCTTTCAATTGTTGCTTTTAATAGCATTGAATGCGAGATGTCTGATATTGATCCCACCACTCTCAGTTCAGATCAGAAATACTTATTAAACATTTGCACTGCATTAGTTCTGGTGTTTGTTGTTCAGATCTAGCTAACTGGGAACCAAGAACATTGAATTTGGCTTGCTGGCTAACAACTGCTAATCGAATACTGAGGTTATATATATCTACATTAGACCCATCCAATGAGTAGCTAACTTTAGTTGTATTCATTTTAAGAGTCTACGCACCCTCATGGTTCCGAATAAGGATTCATCATTCCATAAAAGACAGTACTAGACACCTGTGGCACGTCATCAATTCCTCTCGCTACTTGCCTAAAAAGTATCGTGACGTAATTGAACCAATTATTTCTCGCAATGCTTACTTTGCAGCTCCAGAAAACATGCTTTTGGCCATGTTAACGGATGAGAGGTGCCATATTAGGACCCTTGCAGCTCGGCTGATTATTATTTCAAGGGAAGTTAGCCCAGAATGAAATTGTGTTAGCAGATTTGTTATTCCTGCTCTTAATTTTGAAGCAGCAGACTATGTAGATCTCATTGACTGGCAAGCTTGTTATGTGACATCGCCTCCCGTTCTCAGAGAGATCAGTTCTCACGAACTTCTGAAGATGATAAAGGACGGTATGCCAATGGACTGCTGGGACTTTATTAAATTTCCTTCACAAGTAGTGGAGCGGATTGTGAAACTAGTTACTGCAGCTTCGGGGAAAACAGTTGGGCCGCTGAACAGGGATAGATTTATTAGAGCGGCACTAGAATCCAGAAAGCATATGTCAAAATTTGAGACAAAAAATGATTACAAACAGTAATGCTTTTGTCATTTGTATGTTTGAAAGGTAAAATAAAGTATCTCTTCCCATTAAAATGAGGTAAGTGTGAAGTTTATTTACTTAAAATTTTGCCTTCATTTTCCAAAATTTCGTGGCAATGAGGTGGCAGAAGATATTAAAATATAATTCTAAAATTTTTTATGGTTGTATTTGTTATAGAATGGCAACTTTTAAACACTACCCCAAACCGATAAACGAAATAAGGGTTTGTTTATTTTTATTTTAATGATTTTTAGTTCAATTTTCAGAACTTTCGGCCCACAGAGGCAACAGAAGATATTGACCCAGAGTTTTGATATTCCGCACAATTTTTAATGATGGGTGTTCACGTCTTTTCCGCACTACTGCAAAAAGATCTAAGAAATTTTGATTTTGATTTTTTCTATACGCCCTAATATATATATATATATATATATATATATATATATTTATAATATATATATATGTATATAAATATTTAATGTTTGTAAGTTCAGAAACACTCTGGTGCCATAGCAACTGTAGTTGGTGCAAACAGATACATATATAAAATATCTCCTGTCTATGAACATTAAAAGCTCAAATACCTGCATCAAACAAGAGACAACAATGTTATTGCATATTCAAGATTTTCATTCTTTTGCATTTAATACTGGAGGTCGGGAACTCATAAAGTTAGAGAGTTAATTTAGTCTGTCAGGCAAAGATTAATCTGTGGCACCCTTTATAGTGCCATGCTATTTATGTTATAAGGGTCTCAAATTTTTATTTTGCATTTATAATTCGTATTTTATAGATGAAAACTAGTGTGTCTTAGGAGTTGTGTTCATTTTTTTTTTGTATCTTGTTTATGTGTTTTGTTATGCAAAATCACTTAAGTCTAAGAGCTAATTATTCTTTATTAAAATGCTCATACCAGAAGGAAACCACTTACATGGGATAATTAAAAGATTGATTTATTGATAAATACATAAAAGGTAAAAGATTACTCTACCATAGTAAAAGTTAAATACAATATGAACCTTGATTTCATATTTTGTTTTCAAACCTCTTACATGCCAAATTTATAAATTATCTATTGCTCAGTATTAAATATCTATTTTGAATTATCTATTTTCATTATTAATTATCTATTGTTCATTAAAAAAAGGTTATCATTGTTAAGCAAAGTTTGTTTTATTCTATGAACTTAATTGAGTTAATTTTATTTATATCACAATTTTTTCCCTTAATTTTGAAACCTGATGCACTTTTTGTTGTTGTTGTTATTAAATTCTCTGTCTTTTAAGGTTGCCTTTCCGTATGCTTGTTAGAAGATATTGCTGTGATGTTGCTTTTACACCTATGATGATAAGCCATTCATTTCTTGAGTCAGCAAATGCTAGAGACAGTGACTTCACAACTTCCTATGGTAGTTATCCATATTTTTCTAAAAAATTAAATGAACAATATTGATGCATGTTAGTTATTCTTTATTCCTCAATTAATTTAGGTACACATTTCAAAGTTTTTTCTATTTTTTACCAAATTCTGTGGGGTGTTTTTTTTTTTTTTTTTTTTTTTTTTTTTTGTGCATATAAGTGGGTAATTTTCATAAATTAATTTCAATCAGTAATTAAAGTAAACAAATATTTTTACATGAGAATATATATTTTTTAAAAATATTTAAATACATATAGTTCTTTTTAAAAATTATTTAAATGTTTTCACATGTGCTTATTATTATTTCTTTTAAATTATTTTTAGTTTATAATTTGTTAACCAGATAACATTGAAAATTATCATGTCTTTTACTAGAAGCCACCCTTCTATCCACCCGTTTTAGCATATTCAAGGTAAAAATACTTCATCTGTAGCTTAATTACTAATAATATGTAAAATTAAACTTTAAAAAAAAAACTTGTTAAGTAATGTCATGTCTGTTACCAAGTTTGTTGTATCTGTTACAGCAGTGTTTCCCAAACTTATGACTTTTGTGTACCCTTTCTAAATTTTTCATAGCGCTGCGTACCACTAATAAAGAAAATTAATGTATTTTTTACTCTAAAATAATTGCATTAAAGTTAAAAATCACAACTAGCTGTTGATACCATTATTTATTAACTGTTAACTCTGCAAAAAATAGCCAATAGAAAAATACGTAATCGTAATTTTTCATAGCTAGCTTTGTTCTTAAATAAAATGTTTTGAAATTTTCGTTGGTTGCAAGATATTTCGCGTACCCCTGCTAAACTGTTCTCGTACCCCTGGGGGTACGCGTACCACACTTTGGGAAACACTGTGTTACAGAATCAGGTGACAGTTATGGCTTTTTTTAAAGATCAATAATTTAGAAGACTAATTCATTCTAAATATATATATATATATATTGAAATTCAATTATTATCCAATTGAATAAATATATTAATATTTTTATACAGTTAATTAGGGTAATAAGCATGACATATTAGTGTAAATTATAGTTGTGTAGAGACGGAATTTTTTAAAGTGTTACTGAATATACTGTACAAAAATATTTAAAGGTACATTTAATGTTTTTTTTTTATTATTTCATTACTGAAATCTAATTATTTCATTAAATTTTGAAATTGCAAAAATATGGATTTGGAGATTAACTACTAATCAATGTTCTATAAAATGTATCCAAAAATTTTCATTTTATAATTTCGAGTTTCAATACGAATCAAACTCTATAACTCACTAAATAATGAAACTAACTAACTGAGACATTCACGATTTCTACTTCAAAAAGAGAAAAAAAAGTTCATATTATTATTAAAAGGTTTATTTTAATATTATTTAGTTATCATCCATCTGTCTTGTCTTTTGAGGCAATCCAAGTTAAGAGCCAATTTTCGATTTCTGCGAAAGAAGTGAACTGGTTACCTGCCAAATCGTGCTGCATTCGTCAGAACAACCCGCAATCAGAAGGAGCAATGTCCAGCGAATACAGCGAGTGCGGTAAAATACCCCACTTCCAAAAATTTTTTCGCGATATCAGGCCTACCGTTATTATGAAGAAGAATAACTTTGTCATGTCTTTGCTCGTATTCCAGCCTTTTTTCTCTTAATGCACGGCACAAACGAATCAATTGTAGCCTATACCGATCGCTCGTAATGGAATCACCAGGTTGTAGCAGCTCTTAGTATACAACACTATTCACCATTCTTGAAACGTCCAAACCATTCCCTACATGATTTATCAGTTGGAGCATTGTCACCATTAACTTCTACAACCATTCAATAGCGCTTCATCTGCACTTTTCTTCCAATTAAAGCAGAAACATAAAACCTCCTGCAAATGGTGGTTAGTTACCACAAAATTTTACATATTCAACATAGTAAAAATCCGGGTTTTTGTATGAAACTCAAAGCGATATAAACTGAATATTATTGATGTCTAACCTCTCTGAAGCCACCGAAACCAGCTGTCACTATGAAACATTCATAACAGCAGAGCCATCTCTTAAAAACGGACGGAACTAATTTGTACTCCCAATAGATCGATTATTATATATTTACTTATAAATAATCATGCTTTTATTACTTAATTATATTTATAGTTTTTTTTCCACCAATATAAAAGAAAGATGTTTTAGTTTCTATAATTTTTTTTATACAAAAAAAAAGAAAGCCACATATTCTATTCTTCTTAAATTGATAAACCTTGAAAAAAGTATTACAAATCTATATTTGAAAGATTTTTTTTTAATGTAATTATTAATATTGTTTTCCCTAGGTTTTAAGATTGTGGCAGAGAATTTGTCACACATGTTTTTTGAAGCTTTCAGTTGTTAACTTTTTGTTTACTTTAGTCAATTTTTCAAAAAATAATTCTAAAAAATTTCCAAAGTAGACTCAGTATTTTCTGAAAACTGGATATCAAAGTTAACTATTTTAATATAACATGGATAGAATATCCAATCTTCCTTTACCCTGAAGTATGTGAATTTTTATTATTAATGAATAATGTTTGAAATTAACTGGAAATAGAAAAAATTGAAAATGAAAAAGAACTATATATATATATATATATATACAAATTGTACCTACTGTGGGGACAATCAGACAATCGAACACTTGATCTTGAACTGCCCACACTTCCAGACACTCCGTGGAAACCATTTTGCAGGACAAAATTTGCACCAATGCTTTGCTAAGTTGGTCTGTAGAAACATAGTTAAACAAATTATAAAGGTAACGTTGGAGGACACTCTGAACCACATTTAACTATGCTCGGAGCCTGCGAACACTATTGCTGGTGTCTTGTGTATCTATCTAATTTCATTTTAAATTTCTCTACATTTTAACCTGTATTGTTTTTATAAATTTTTAATTTAACAAGCATTGTTTTTATCAACTTTTAACTGATTGTTTTGATTCTTAACATGTTCTGCCTTTTAACCTCTTTATCGAATTTTAACTTCTATATTTTATCACTGTTTTGCATGTTCCTGCAAAGTTTTAACATTTATTGGTTTTTGGGTGATTTTGTATGTTTTTTTTTTTTTTTATTTAACCTTTTTACTACTTTATTATTTTATTTGGTTTTAACTTGTTTTATAGAATTGTACTGAACATTATTTTAGATATTCAGATTTTTATATTCACTGTTGATGTAACTTTTAGAGATTTACCTATTTTTAATGTATCATTTGTGTATGTATCAACTCTCGTATGCCCTAAAATAGGGCGGGGCGAGATAAGAATAAACTATATATATATATATACATATATATATATATACAGGGTGGCCACAGGCTACTAAAATGCAACTATTTGCTACTATTTTCGGCCTTTGGCGACTATGGCAACTTTTTTTGCCTGAAAAGGCTAAAAAAGCAACTATTTTCAGGAATAGGCGACTATTAGAAGACTTTTTTTACTCTTGGCGAAGTTTTTTCGCAAAAATGAACGTTACTTTTCAGAATGTTAATAAAAGAAAGCAAACTTTAAAAGCAAAAAAAGCAACTATTTCAGGAATAGGCATCTATTAGGAGATTTTTTGTACTCTTTGCGAAGTTTTTTCGCAAAAATGAACGCTACTTTTCAGAACGTTAATGAAAGCTAACTTTTATACAATCATTTATGTCCAAGGAGCCAAAAAATTTAAATTTCCATTGGATTTAATAAAGTACTTGTTATATGTTCTCTCTGAGGGGCAGTTTTGTTATTTTTAATTGTTTTTTCCTTCTATTAACATTCATATTTTATTGTAATTCGACTTTTATTTAGGTACCTATTTTCTAATATGTATACCTTTTACATTTGTCCCAGACTTTTTTTTAATTGGAGCATAGTTAGGACTGGGCGATAAATTGATGTGTTACGGTTAAAGTATGAAATCCGTTATTTTGTAGAATACCTAGTTATTCCATGAAATAACTGATCGTTCCGTTAAAGTGTAAAACTCTCTTGTATTTCATGGTTTAACTAGTTATTTCATAGAATAACAATATGCAGCCTGTTAAACTGTGAAATAAGATGAAGTTGAGCAAAAAATCTGCAAATTGTGTTTTAATGAACTTAATGTTTAAAGAGAAGGAGAAAAGTCCAAAAAATGTTTAGAAATTCAAGCGAAGAAGATGAAATTAATGTCGGATAAATCTCATTGTGAAGCCTCTGTGGGGTTTACCGTCCGTATCCCAGTGCCTGAAGTTGACAGAGGAAAAGGTGATGCCAAATCTATTTTAGCTATCATCATACAAATGACCGAAGAGGGATTTTTCCAATTGGGCACAAGAAACGGCAGCATAAAACAATCATACTCCCCATCCCAGTTCAGTGTCTGGGAACAAAAATTAATTAAAATCGAAGAAGTACCGGATGCAGAAATATCGCTCCGGTCGGTTGCTACAGCTCAAAGTTTAGGTACAGGTCAGGGATTTAAAAAATGTTCGTGTAAAACCCAGTGTGTCAACAAATTTTTTTTTGTTTTAGAAATAATGTTCTTTGTAATTCCAAGTGTCATTTTAGTAATCCTTGTTGTAACAAATGATTTTATGGTACGTTTCCATAAATACCATTTATACGCTGCATAAATTAGATAAATTGCTTCTTTTTCATTTTAATTGTCTATTTTTAGTTTATTTATGGAATACCTAGTTATTTCATTTTAGATAAATTGTTTATTTTATACTTTAACTGTCTCTCATTAGTTAATTTATAGAATACCTAGTTATTTCATAGAATAACTAGTTCAAGTGTCAAATTAATAAAATATTACACACTTTAACGAACACGATCAGTTATTTCATGGAATAACTAGGTATTCTATGAACTAACTGCATTATCTACTTTAACGGTAACAGATGTATCGCGAAAAATCGATTTAATGCATTTATCAGTAGGCCGATGTAGTGACTTTCGTTTTAGGCGATGCATCAGAAATCTGATTTAAGCCGCCGTAATTATATTACAATCACAGTTTAATGATTTAATATGCAAGGATCCTTGACTAGGCTAACGCTGTTACCGCACTAACTAAGACTATTTTGATTTCGTCTAGCTGCAGAGATGTAGATAGCGTTTTGCTATTAAGATGTTAGTTTTGTGATGTTGAATGACGAAGAGCGAATCAGAACTCCCGGTTTCGTGCGAGGATCAGCATTGTAATATAGAATGCATTACATAGTTTCTTTATGTCCATTTTTGTCTTTGGAATTTTGCATTTTTTGAAGATTATTTTCAATGGGACTTAAATCATTTTGCGATCGTTGTGTATTTTATTTCGTCGGAAATAATTGTCGGGTTTCTTGTAAATTATCTTCAGTGAGACTTTTGCAGCGATCGTTTCGTTCTGCATTATTTCATACCATTTTTTTTCTGTCTTGATTTACCGATTCTTGTCAATTATTTTTAGTAGACCTACTGTTACTTTGCGATTGCTGCACAATCGCTGCTATCTTAAATTTTTGTTCTGAACTCAATAGATCAAATCATTGATTTTTTTCAATTATTGTTTTTTATTTTAAGCGATACAATTTAATAGGGATATTTTGTATTTAACTTTGTCATAAAAAGTTAGTTTTTTTAAATTTATTAAATGTAGTTAAGTATAATAATTTGACTGTTTTTCAACCAATAAATGCTCAGTCGTTTTCAATTATAAAAAAATTAAACAAAGCTTACCTTTATTTAATTTGCTTTTATTATTGAGAAAATAAAAACAAAGTTTTAAAAAAAAATTGGCTATTAGTTGAAACAAAAATTTTTTTTAATTAAATAAAAAGTTTAGTAATGTTTTGACGTTTTTAATAATTTAAAATTAGTACTTAAAGTATTTTTTTAAAAATTTTTTATTAAAATTCTTTCAATACTTGTTTGTTTTATAATTTGTTCGATAGTCATTATCATTTTTAAACAAATAAATCTTTAGTTGATTTTGTTTTCAAAAATGAAAATAATAATAAATAAGTTGAAATATTTTTACATTCATTAAGTACAGAATTTGACCATTAGTTAATACTACTTTTTATTATTTTAAATAAGTAATTAAAAAAGCGTCTAATGATGTTTCAAAAGCATGTTTTTTTTCAACAAATAGTAAAAAAAAAACATTTTTTTCTAAACTGAACATTTCTTTGATTTGTTTTCCACTTTCGTTTTTTTCTTCTTTTAATTTTTAATGCATGTATGTAAAATAATTTGTTACAGTATTATTATTTTTAAACCAATAAATCTTAAATCATTTTTAATTTAAGAAAAAGGAAATAAAGCTTGGGTTTGCTTTTACTTTGACTTCTTTATTAGTTTAATTGAAAAAATTAAGCAATGATATTGATGTCATAGTAGAATATGTTTAGAATTAATATTTTCTTTTGTGCTAGATTTATTCCTTTTTATTTATTTTTGATTGATTTAAAGATTTCCCATAGGTAATTTGTGAACATATGCTGAATTGCGATACATCACTATATCATGATGTCTAACTGACAATGTATCACGATTTAAAATTTCTGAAGTCACCCAGTCCTAATAATAGTATTTGACAATTAAGCTATAATTTTAGTTATTTGGCTACTGTTTTTGATGTTAAATTTTTGTTCCTGTTCAGGCAACTATTTTCATGCTTGAGGCTACTAAAAGCAACTATTTTTGTTCATTTTTTACTGTGGCAACCCTGTATATACATATATATATATATATATAGTTATATATATATATAGTTATATATATATATAGTTATATATATATAGTTATATATATATATAGTTATATATATATATAGTTATATATATATATAGTTATATATATATATATATATATATATATATATATATATATTTTTTTTTTTATTATTTTTTTTATTTTATTTTTTTTTTAATTTTTTTTCTTCTTCTTCTTCGATCAAATGTTTTTTTAATTTTATTATATTCGATTCAAGCTATAAGCAATATTTTACATCTTCGCGATTTTTGTTAACTGTTTTATTATTGTACTTTTAAACCTAAACCGCGTTTTAATTCACGCCGGTAAGTTTGATTTCCTTTTACATTTTGCTTTTATTTCATGATTTTTTTCAAAATAAGGTTTTTTGCGATATCGACACATATAAAGAATAATTTTTATCTTAGGATAATTATTCTTTATTCAGAAATATCGCATTATTTATGGCAATTAGATGTGTCTTGACAACGACTATTTGCTTATACCATTCTTGTTTCTCTACCATTTAGTTTTTTATTTTTATTTTATTCATGTTTTTCATGTTAATTTGTGTATATATATATATATACACTACCGGTCAAAAGTTTGCGAAAATTTTGAAATCTGCAAAGAAAAGGTCTAAATTCAAATGTTCATAGAACTGCGAAAAATCATTCAAATAGCATGAAAATTTGATATGATCTAAAGTGAACCCTTTACTGTTAGTTACATATGATCAAATTGCAATACTTTGTTTTTTGCGAACTGAATCCAGCTTTTCATCACGGATTGTTCTTATGGTGAAAAAAGTTGTTAAGTTTGAACACTTGCCAAACTTGCAAAACATATTTTTTGTACTTTCTATTAATAGAAAATAGTTATTTGAACAGTTCTATGTAAGCCCTCAAAATTTCAAATCGATTCGATTTTTTTTGACGAAGTTATAGAATTTTGAAAAACATGTGTACTTCTCTTGATTTTTGAGCATTCCACATATGCAGTCTTCTGGTCTATACATCTTCTATCAAAGAACTTCTTAAGTTTTATGTTTTCTATATTTTCAAATAATTAATATTTATTATAAAACAAATACTCTTATTCATTATTGTAATTATTATTGTTTATATTTATTGTTTATATTTATTGCTTACATGTATTAGTTTTGTTGTGATATTTTTACTTTATATTAAATTAAAATAAAAAGTTATAACAATAATTACATAAATAATTCTAAAAAAATAATAACAATAGTATAAAAAATTTGCATTTTTATTAAACTATTTTATTTACAACATTTCAAATATTTAAAATATTTTTATTCGTATTTTGTAATTAAATAAATTAACATTTAAATCTTAGATTCCTCGAACCATCCACATTTTGCTTTTATTATAGCCTTACATATGCATAGCACTCGTTCTAATAAACCATTAATCACTTCAAGTGATATAGAGTTCCATTCCTGTTGTAAATTGTCCCATAACTGACTTCGATTCAAATATCAGAGCATCGTTTGCAAGAACAAACAAATTTTCAATGAAATGTGACATCTATCAGATATTGTTTTAATTATATTCATAATAAATTCTTTGTAGTAACAATAATTACAATAATAAATAAGAATATTTGTTTTATAATCAATATTAAATATTTGAAAATATAGAAAACATTAAAATTAAAAAGTTCTTTGGTCGAAGATGTATAGACCAAAGGACCGCAAATGTGGAATGCTTAAAAATCGAGAAAAGTACACATGTTTTTCAAAATTCTATAACTTCGTCAAAAAAAATCAAATAGATTTGAAATTTTGAGGGCCTCCATAGAACTGTTCAAATAACTATTTTCTATTAACAGAAAGTACAAAAAATTTTTATTGCAAGTTTGGCAAGTGTTCAAACTTGACAACTTTTTTCAACATAGAAACAACTCATGATGAAAAGCTGGATTCAGTTCGCAAAAAACAAATTATTGCAATTTGATCATATGCAATTAACTTTAAAGGGTTCACCTTAGAACATATCAAATTTTCATGCAATTTGAATGATTTTTCTCAGTTCTATGAACATTTGAATTTAGAACTTTTTTTTGTAGATTTCAAAATTTTCGCAAACTTTTGACCGGTAGTGTATATATATATATATATAGTTATATATATATATATAAAGTGAGATTCTGAGAGGGCGTGGTTGCAAGTATCTTCTTATCTGAATGAAACGTCATTCAATTTATAAAATTTAGAGGTTTTGATTCGCTAAAAGTATCTCGCCACTCTGACGGTGGGAACTTTCTGGGACTATCTTCATTGATGAATTATTGTCCATTAACTTCAGAAAATAATCTTTTATCTGGCCTTATCTGGTTCATCTTGACTTTTTATGGCTCTTTGTGAGAGACCGACTTCTACATCTTAAACTTGATAAGAAACATATGTTTTAAGCTTACCAGTTAATATAGAAAGACTCAAATAAGAAATTCTATATTACATCCCCCCTCTCCGAAAAAATTTCATTTACTATTAAATTTAGAATTTAGGGTAAAATTATGGTTAATTACTTGCAACCCCTTCCATCAGAATTTTCCATAAAGTTATAGCAAAATACACATTAAATTATCAAATAAAAATCTTCAAGCAAGACAAAAATAACAAATCTAAAGTAAGAGCTGTGCACAAGAAAACATGCATAGCTATTAAGTATAACATTATGTAATGTTTACATCAAATTATCTTCTATAGGTAATGTATCAAAATTTATGCACACATAAACATATAGCAAAAACATAAACAAAAAGATTTAGAGTCTCTATTCTTATTAAAAAAAAATTTCTTCGAAAAATTCTGTTTAATAACACCATAAAATGATATAAAGGAAGTTTTTTTTTTCTTTTTTAAGTAAATATAAAGAAAACAAATTAGAAATAATAAACTTAAAAACACATAAACAGAATTTCATTATTCACATATATTTTTAAAGTGAATGAAAGAAATAAGAAAAGGACACAAATGTGTCGTTTCTCTAGAATATAATATTCTAGTATCGTTAAGGGCTTCTTACTGGATACAAAATTGTAGTTCCCCAAAAGGAGAACAATCCTGTATCTCAGCAATATTGATACGGAAGATCCTATCTCAAAATACGCAACAATAATAAAATATTATTTGTTTTTGGTTAGATCATATGAGAAATTTCGTTTCATATTTATTTTGAAAATTCGGGTAAACACTCCCTCTGTAGAAATTTTGAGGGGTCTGATCTTCCCTCAAGAAAGGGGTCACATGTTCAAACGAACCATGTACCTAATAATTTCATATCAAATTTGTATACTGCAAAACAAATCATATATTTGTTTTTCACTTTAATATTTACATTTTCTATTTAATAAATTTTATTCATGATTAAGCTTTAATTTCTCTGGTACATAATATTTTCTTAGTTTAGAAACATGTACAATTTCTGTTTTTTCTTTAGTATGACTATTCTTTTTGTTTATTTCATAATTTACATCAGACATCTTTTGAATGATGATATAAGGACCACTAAAAGTTGGAGAGAGTTTCCTAGTGTTAGGATATTTAAATTCTTCATACATGACTGTGTCACCTGGTGAAAAGTCTATATCTACAAATTTTCCAGTTAAATTGTTAGTTTTTTGAGCCTCTATTATTTCATTTAATTGCAAAAGATGTGATACTTGACTTCCCTGATTGTTTACATTTACATTTGAATCTGGTATTTCTCTCGAAAGCATATCTGCTTCTATATTTGTACTACATTTTGTATATTTTACAACGTAATCATACATACTAAGGTGTAAGGACCAACGAAATAATCTCCATTTAAGATTTTTAACATTTTTAAGCCAAAGAAGGGCTGCATGGTCCGTATGTATAGTAAATTTCTTTCCGAAAAGGTAGTGATGAAATTTATTTAAAGTGTCCACAATAGCGAGACATTCCAGCTCAGTGATAAAATAGTTCTTTTCATAATCTTTTAATGAGCGGGAGTGGAACGCTACGGGATACAGAACACCAGATTCATCACATTGTTTAAGTACAGCACCAATACCATTTGTACTGGCATCAACAAAAATATGACAATCATGAGAAGGATTAAATATTTTTAATATTGGTTTAATAGTTAAAGCTGATTTAAGAGATTCAAAAGATTTCTGACATTCATCTGTCCATATCCATTTAGTATCCTTTTTTAACAAACTATTTAGTGGAGCTCGAATAGCTGCATATTTATCTATAAATTTATTATAAACATTAATGGATCCTAGAAATCTTTGCAAGGATTTTACATTTGTAGGAGGTTTTAATTTTTTAATAGCTTCAATATTACTATTATTTGGTGTAACAGTGCCGTTTGTTATCTCATACCCCAAAAAGTCAATTTTTTGTTTTAGAAAGGAACATTTAGAAAATTTTAATTTAATATTTTCTTGTCTACATATCTCAAAAATTTGTTTAATATGATCTAAATGTTCAGAATAGCTGTTTGAAAAAATAATTATATCGTCAAAATAATTTGCAGCGAATTTAATTTTATGTTTAGTAAGAATTCTACGAATAGTTCTCTGAAAAATGCTTGGGGCGTTTTTCCAACCAAAAGGTAAACGTAACCATTCATATAACCCATTGTGTGTTGCAAATGCTAATTTTTCTGTGTCTTCTGAGTGGATTTGTAAATGCCAATAACCACTAATGAGGTCTATAGAAGAATAATAAGAAATTTGAGCTAATTTATCAATTAGAGATTCCATGAGAGGTAACGGTTCAGCATCCGACTTTGTCACCTGATTTAATTTTCTGAAATCTACACATAAACGCGTTTTTTTATTTTCCTCCTTTTTAAATACTAATGTTACTGGTGCAGAATATGGAGAAGAACTTTCTTTTATAATATTATGTTTTAATAACTCCTGAATTTGGTTATCGATTTCTTCCTGTTGTTTCGGAGATGTTTTATATGGCCTTAAAGAGATCGGTAAATCCGAAGTCAACCTCACCCGTTGTGGTTCTATTCTAACTTTGCCTACATCATATTTATTCTTAGCAAATATATCCTCATATTCCCTTAGAATTCTGAGTAAATCAGAATTTTTCACACTTTCTATCGATTCAGTTGTTTCGTGAATGACGTTCTGATAATTTGTGTCTCCATTACCAGAATTTATCTCAGAAACATTCGAATTCTTTAGATCTTTTTTAACTTTTTCTTT
This sequence comes from Parasteatoda tepidariorum, assembly GCF_982258835.1. NCBI lineage: Eukaryota > Metazoa > Arthropoda > Arachnida > Araneae > Theridiidae > Parasteatoda > Parasteatoda tepidariorum. The sequence goes on along the minus strand of NC_141765.1, from coordinate 2,440,531 downwards.
TATCTTTTCCGTACAACGATTATTTTCGTTTACGTTATTTGTCATATTTATTTTTGAAATTGATTGTTTAATGTTCCCTTTCTCAGTTTCATCCTCTTTTTGTTTACTATTACTAACACTTATTTGCATTGGATTTTCAGTTATTATTTGTAAAGTTAAGTCGCGATTTTCCAGAGGTGAGAAAGTGATCAGTTTTCTGTTTCTCTGGGTAACAATTTGCTTTACACAATTTATAACGATGTGAAAATCACATCAAGATTGTACCCCTAATATGGCATAGTTTAGATCGTTGTTAAGTACTAGAAACTCAGTCGATCTAACCATATTACCAATTTTTAAATTAAGAGTACACTTTTTTGCAAGTGTTAATTTTCCTTTTGTTTGGATAACATTTATCCCTGTACAACTTCTAACGGGAACATTCAATTTCTTAACAATATGCTCGGGTATCAAATTTATCGTTGATCCCGTATCCAAGTTTAACATTAATTTTTGCATGCAACTCGAGTTATCTTTCTTTTCTTTTTTATCCTTTTGTACGGATTGTTCACTTTCTATGTATCCTGACACAAGTAATTGATACTTTTTAGTCTTTGATTTTCCAACTTAATTTTAACTTATAGCCGGATTATTTGAACAGAATTGCCCCCAGTGATATGCTTTTCGTATGCCTATTTTTTCGCAAAATTTACACGGTCTGGGCGGCAAATCTCGCATCTCATGTATCGCCTGATTTTCATCATTTTTATAATCATTTAAATGCAGTTTAACCTCCTTTTGTAATTTAGGAGTATTGTAACGAATGCCATTATTATGTATTTTATTTTTTTCTCTATCTATGCACATTTGGTCATATATTCTTAGTTTATTTTTAAACTCATTTAGATTATTTGACCCATATAATATAGCTTTATTATCTACGGTATCGGGTATGCCATTAATACAATATTTTAAAGATTGGTCATCAATTCTATTTTGAATTGCAATTTCTTTTAATTTTAAAAAATATTCTTGCACTGATTCGTGCGTATGCTTTTTCCTATTTCTTAATATTTCATGAATTTCAGCTGAGTTATATGTAACAAGAAATTCATCGATTAATAATTCCTTCAATTGAGAAAACGAATTAATATTAGGATGGCTACGAAGAAGTATCAACGCATTTTCGCGTAAACACCTTTTTGCATATACAAATTTATGTAAAGGAGATAAATTAAAAAATTTAGCCTGATCTTCAAATACTTCGAACCACCAATTAACATTTTCGTGTTTTTTGCCTTTAAAAAGTGGAACAACTGTTTCAAAATCTAAAAAATCTATCCTAAATTCAATATTTACATTTTGAGTTACATTTGAATTATTTTTTTCTACATTGGCACAAATTTCAGTATTTTTAAAATTATTAGAAGTTTGTATACTTTTAGAATTAACCGAATTCGGCTCCCTATATATTCCACAATTACTTTTAATATTTTCATGATTATCATTGATATTACACTCATTAATTATTTTTTCTTTCTTATTTTCATATGTAAACTTTTTGAAAAATTTCGTAAACAATAAGAGAATATTAACATAATATACCTCAATATTTTGAACAATTTTAGCTCATTATGTTTTAGAATTTTCATTTCTTACAATTTATCAAAATTTTTTTTTTCTTTCTCCTTTAAAATTAACTTTAATGAAGAGCATAATTTCACGAAATACTTATACATAATATTCAATTAAATAATAGGAAACAAATGTACTTCCTTTTAAAACTAAATGAAAATCCCTATAGAAATTGAATATTTTTTATAAAAATAACTTACCCATTTAGAAGAATGACGTGTTTAGTTGTCATTGCAAATTTATACTTATATATTAAAACGTTTGACTTAAACATTTTATGTGAAGATACGCGGAATACTTTTACTACTTCTAGAGTTTTGAAGATAATGTTTATATTTGATTCTGAGCCGTTGTAAGTCCAGATCCTCCTTCCAGATGTTTTCCATGATTTCGATGCAAGTGTTCTTTTAGATGTCGTCACCTAGAGGAAGAATGCCGCTTCACTTTGAACTGTAAAAAGATGTAATATCATTTCTTTTCTTGGGGGGTTGGGGATTCTACTGAGTTGAAATTCTCCATATGGCTTTTGATGATTCTTTGACTGATCCAGATGCGGTGGTGAACTTTAGAATGAATAATTATTCTGACATAATCTTTTTCCATGGTTGTATCTCGACTTCAGCAGACGATAAAGTTTTTTTTATTGTTGATTTGACGATCCACTTGCACATTTTTCTATTTATTTTTTGTGGTGGGAACTATACGGAATTCAGCTTTTTCACCCCATGCATCGGAACTTGTTGACATATTTGTTGTTTCTTTTCATCTTCTTTTTCGGAAGGTAATATATATTTCTCTAATCTTTTCGTTGAAGGGCAACGATGAGTATGTTCTTTGCTGTTTATTTCTGGGGCCATTATTCCCAAACAAATTACTTTCGACTGCCGGCTTGTCATGTTATGTCTTTAAAGGCTAGATAATTGAAGATACTGAGGCGGCTTCTGTTAAAAAGGCATTTTATTTCGTTAGATGGAGTATTGCAAACATTATGCGTGGGATATTTACATCAGGTTTCCCCCTTTGCAGGGATTGTTTGGGATTTGGCCCAGCTTTATCTAGCCATTGAAAATATGAAAAAGACACGCAATTTTGCCTGTCCTGAGTTTTTAAAGTGAGATTCTGAGAGGGCGTGGTTGCAAGTATCTTCTTATCTGAATGAAATGTCATTCAATTTATAAAATTTAGAGGTTTTGATTCGCTAAAAGTATCTCGCCACTCTGACGGTGGGAACTTTCTGGGACTATCTTCATTGATGAATTATTGTCCATTAACTTCAGAAAATAATCTTTTATCTGGCCTTATCTGGTTCATCTTGACTTTTTATGGCTCTTTGTGAGAGACCGACTTCTACATCTTAAACTTGATAAGAAACATATGTTTTAAGCTTACCAGTTAATATAGAAAGACTCAAATGAGAAATTCTACATTACATATATATATATATATATATATAATATATATATATATAAAATATGTATATATATATGTATTAATTTTTAAAAAAACATATCGTTGTAACTCTACATCATCATAAACTATCTATAAGTATACTGTATACAATATTATAATGTTTCAAACATAAATTTTTATTATAAATGATAGTTTTCAAGCATAATTATTTTCTTATATAGATAGTCATAATTCTTAACATTTGCCAAAATGAAATTGTAATGTCAAAAGTTCCAGTTGCATTCAGAAGTGATAACATAGTTTTGATAAAATTAAAATAAATAAAAAAAAAAACTATGCAAAGGTTGCTACATAAAGAGGTATGAGGTTTTAAACATATGATGCAGATCCAATCACTATACATTTAAGGGCTAAGCTTTGATAAATCCGTTTTAAATATTTTAATTTATATTACTTTAGCAAATTCTGCTGTTATTTTTTAAACTAGATGTTCTGCTTGCATATCTCCTAAAACTCATGTAAATTGATTTAACATGTTATTATGTCTCTTCTATAAATTTTGTGGTGTGCTAAAAAGTCCTCGTTTGTTATCCTCTGATAATTCTTACAAATCCTGCAGTGTTTTTTACTAAATAATATTTATTATTAAAATCCTTTTTGCCTTGTACTTATTTTCAGAGGACAGACCCTTGGTAGCACAATTTGCTGCAAAGAATGCTGTTGAGCTATCTGAGTGTGCTGAACTTATATATTCGTAAGACTTACAAATGTTTGTACTATTTTGAACATGAATTTCATTGTTCATTACAACTTAATGCATTTAGTAATAATAATAAGAAGAATTTTTAAAAAAATATATTTATTTTTTAAATAGGCAAACAGATGGCATTGATTTGAATTGTGGATGTCCCCAGAGGTAGTGTATAATGATATAGTTGAATCATGTTTTTCAAAATTAACGAGACACCAGTAATTGATAATGCTCTGTTTCAATTCTACTATTTAACAGTATACTATTTGTGAAGTGTGTCTTGCTCAAATAAAGCCACCTTGAATTTGGGCCAGACAAAAAAAAAAAAAAAAACAGTCAGAATAAAACGTGTATACAGTAGAGAAATTACCCGGTATGCCCAGAACCATCGCAATCCCGGATGTCTGAATTTTCTGGTTTTCTGGATCGGCCAAGAAATTATGTTATTCAATGTTATATCAAACACAAATTACAATGAAAAAGAGTAAGACATTTTAAAATAAGAAGAAAAAAAAAGAAAAGCTCTCCTAAATTTTGTAAGAAATGTTAGAAAAATAAAATTTAAAAGAATAGAAACATTTACAAGTTTAGACAAGAAAAATGAATATTAAAACCCTGGACAAGGCTATGATCAGCTAAATTAAAAAAAAAAAAAAAACTTTATCTTAAAAGTTATGAATAAAACGAACTGATTGAGTACGAAATTTATTGTGAACGATGGGGAAAAAAACATAGTGGAATCAGATTTGTAATGCTTCATAAAACAATCATCTCCTGTTAGTAATAAATAATTGTATGCTTGGATTAATAAATAATATTCTATTTTATTTTTTACAAAAGAAGACTATTTGTAATGATTGCAGATGTGATTCCACATCAAGAAAAACTAGAAAAATACTGCTTTGTTTATCGTAATAATAATGTATTTTCCGAAAATTATAAAACAACTTGACATAATAAATCAAGGATAACAAAACTGAGTAACTAAAGTAGATTTAAAAAAATTCTAACATGCCAATACTCTTGAGGCATAAGTTTCAAGTTCCTTAACTCGGATATCCAATTGACAACACACAGAAATGATTAAGAATAAATAATAGAAGAATCTTGAAGATGCACCAAATGATGGTTGGTTCGGGAAAAAAATCATATTTTTTTAAATCCCCAATTGCTCAAATTACGATATTACGAAAAAAGGAAGAGTGAAATTCAACAATTTGATTCAGTGTTGTCTTTGATTGAATTGATTCAATGACAATGATAATTTCCGAATTTAGGGTAAAATTGCGTTTTCCCCTGACACTTCTCAGGGCTTACAAATCCATCATTTTACTTTTAGACCATATCATTGTTCAATTTCCGAATTTTCACTCCAGATTTTAAATTCACCAGGATCCGAGTTTAGAAAAAGAATCATACTTATTTTTTTAATGTCGTTTTTATTTTTAAAACATCGTGTTCTTATAAGGCGTGGCAAAACTTTGTTGCGTTTTTAATTAAATGTTGCGATTTTATAATTTTATTTAATCCGCTTTTTTAAATAATGCGTTAAAAAAATGAACTACTCATATTTGGATTCTAACAAATGTTTTATAAATCTCTTTGGAATCATTTAATTGTACCAATAATAAAAGTTTATTCATATTTATTTGGATGAATTATGAATTTTAGTAGTAGTAGTCTGGACAAAGCTTGATGATTTTTGTATTTTTCCCTCCCACTAGCACAGTCATTTATGTTTATAATTTAAAAAATTCTTCTGATTAGTTTTTAATTGATTAAATTAAATTTTACTATATTGCTACTTTATAATTGAATAAAAAATAGCCGTATTTTAATTGTTTGCATATTTCCATTTCACTTTTTTTACTTTTTATTAGTAAAGTACAAAGATATATTTTTCTTTTTATTCCCCTTTTACTGATACGCACCTGCAATGCATATCTCCCACCTCCTCATAAATCAAAGAGAAAACGCAATCAGCATGCCACTCCTTTATGTTTAATCAGGGTGGCCACCCACCTGGAATTATCAGGGAATTTTTTTGTATTGGAAAAAACTTGGAATAATCAGGGAAATTTGGATAAAAACCTGGAAAAATCAGGGAATTTTAAAAATAAGCTGGAAATTTTTTTAAAAATAATTTTACTATCCCTTATACCCACTTTATTTAGACGGAAATTTATCGTCAAAAAATTTAAATATTATCAACTTAACTTTGTTTTTATTAAAATTTACTTTGTACTTTGTTTTATTGTAATTTGTACTTTTGTTTACTTATGTACTTTGTTTTTATTAAAATTCTCTCCATTATCACCCTGCTAAACTAGAATGCCATATGAAACTCTCCCGTGGTTGCTAAATGAATGGAGAAACCCTTGACCTCTGGAAATTATGGGACTATACAGTTTAGGAAAGGTAAAGATTGTGGGGGAGGTGGAGGAAAGGGTTAGGATATTTGCTTCTATTAATAAAAGTTTTTTTTCATCTTCATCTAGTCCGTGGGCCTTTATCGTTCAAGTTTGTTCAGATGCTTTGCGGGCAATTTTTCTTTTAACAAAATGTTTTTGTATTTTTAACTTTATAAAATTCTCCAAAGAATAATTGGTTATAATTTAATAATAGACTTCATCATGTAATTTTTTCTTAAAGCTTTTGTATTATTTTTTGTTTGCAATGAATTATTTTTTCCTCAGCCAAGCCAACCAATCACCCCTTACAACAAAATCATTACAATTGTTGCATTGATGTTAATTTTCTGGATTTTATTTTAACCTTTAATAACAAATTTAATTTTAGAAAAAGGTTCTTTTACAAATCACTATTTAAATGTTAACATTTAATTTTACGTTTTGTTGGTTAATATTTGATTTATGATTTGAATTTTGCATTAATCAGAATGTTGAAAGTTAGTAAATATTGCTAACATTTCAGAGATGATATTTGCAAAACTATTTCTCCTTTTACTCTGAAAGCTGGCAGAGACAAGGAATCTATAGGAAACATGTTAAATGTTGTACAAACTTAGTATATACATAGAAAAAATATTTACATGTGTTTATTAGAAAAAAAATAAATATGTTTTTTTTTTTTTTTTTTTTTTTTTTTTTTTTTTTTTTTTTACTGCACAAGTACAGGTTTCAAGTTGGGCAACAAGATGACCAAAATTTTAAACTTAATATTAAGTAAACAAGGTATCATTTCCAAAGTAAAAAATTGAAGAGTTAGAAATACTGACTTATAAATATCAGTTTTCAATAAGTTATAGGCTGTTAAATGAAGGGCTACATCATTTGAATTTTTTAACCGTGGTAAGAGAATCTCTAGCAAAGTACTTTTTAAAATTAAAAGAAAATTCACACTAATAATAGAAAAGGGAAAAAATAATAATTAAAGTAAACTGTAACGAAACAGGTTATCTTGCACAAATGTTTAGAAACATTTCGTATTCTGATTTAAAAAAAAAAAAAAAAAATTAAGATAATTTTTGGGTATTTTATGTGCGACACCAAATATATTTATAAATCAATACTTTAATTATATATTTGTAATTGTACTGTGCCACTAGGATATAACGTAATTAAATTATATTTTTTGTTCAAAGCAAGATTTTAATATAATAATATTTTTATTGTAAATTTCTAATTAATTATTTTTGCGTTAGACACCATTGCTTTTCTTTTCATTATATTTGCTTTTATTTCTATCTCTTATTTTGCTTTTTCTTTATAAAATATAGTGAAATATGAATGGAAACAATTGAAATATTCTTTTAGATTAATTTACAATAATGTATATCCCCACCTTTACCTATTATAATTTGTTTAACAACCTTTCCCCTTAGAACACATACCAAATTTCAAATTAATTATATATCATGTTTTGCAAGTTGAGAACTGCATTAAATTTTTTATTCAAATGTCAGCTTCAGAATTCAGTCAAGTTTACATTTCAATTACAAACAAATTCACATAGTTTAGACAATTTGTAAATGAGTAATCATTTTTTGCTTTCATGTGATTTACCACCAACTCCAATAATTTAATCAATTTAATTTGCACATATTATGATCAGTTTTTATAAAACAAATTGTTTTTCGATAGGTTATGATATTTTATGGAAATTTATGTTCCTTTTTTTTACGTCTGACACCATGTAATTGCCTATTTGTAAAACACAATTAACTAATCTAAACTGAGAAGCCATGTAGTTAGATTGGAATTTTTTAAATATTCTAATTTCAAATAAGAAAAAAAAGAATATAATTTAAATAATTTTATCTAGTTTTTTCTATAGAATATAGAACAAGAAATTTGACAATTTTGCATTTGCGAATACTGAATAGCTCTTAAAATAATAGTGCTAATTCAAAACAAACAACATTATTTGAACATTCACTTTAGATATGGGTTTAAAGAAAATTATATCAATGAATTTTATGAAGAGCACTGTTTGGATTAAATGCAATATAAAATGGCTTCATATTGAAATGTAAATAAATATAAAAATTTATTAATGTATAATTGCTTGGAATTATTTTCTTTTGCAAACAAATACCTGGAAATTTTAAGATTTTTACTGGAAAACCTGGCAAAATCAGGGAAATTCGAAACCTGATTTGAGTGGCCATCCTGTTTATTGACAGCAGCTTATATCAGAAAAACAATGATTCTTTCGGACACACATTAGAAAATAAAACATTTGTCCCTTTCCTGCCCCCTCTCAATCTAAAGATCTTTAAGGTCATGGATATTGAAATTTTCTCTTGATAAACAGGGAGAAAAATACCCCCTCCCTACACTCTTCTCTAATCAATTTCAAGGATGAGTCAAACTTCTGCTTTTCTCTTCGATCGTTCTAGTGCAAAATGGCAGGAAAACCAAGCAAAATTTCCCCCCATTTTCTGGATACCGGATAATGGTTCTATACTGTATTCAGGAAGTGTAGAGACAAATACATCTCTATCAGAAGTAACTCAATATCAGTTTCACCTAGACTTCTCTAAATAAAGCCACTTGTATTAATGGCCAATGTACCTACCATTTTTATAAATGATTTGTTGCTACATTGTTACATAACTTGGAGGATAGTAGAATTAATATTATCTCTGGTTGCAATGATAGTAGCCTAATTCTGTCACTGACTGAAACTTAGTCTTGCATACTCTCTTGGGGATTGAAATTATGGGAAAAACCTGTTAATCCCATGGAATGATTAGGCCATTTCATGAAATGGCCCTATTGTCCCTTACCACACGAGTAATTAGCCTCGACATTATTGTGTAATAGAGAGAAATACTTTTTTTCTCATGTCATGCTAATAGAATGCAAAATCTTTTTCTCGCTTGTGAATTGCTTTCAACATGTGCTATGGTTTACTGTATATTATGGTGTGTAAGTCGATTTTTTAAACTCCCAAAATTTTACAAAAAGCAATGAGTCAACTTGCACACTGGATATTTAATAAATATGGATATTTGTTGATCATGATATATCAATACATTGATGATGAGATAGATATGAATAATTCTGTATAAATTTACCACTCTCAAAAATTATTTTTAAATATGTATAATTAATTAGTCATTTTCTTTCACCATATTTTCTTTAGGTTTAAAGGCTTTTTTAGAAACAATACTTTAAATTACATTCAGAAAAAAGAATAAAGAAAATTAAGATAATTTATTTAAGAGGGTTTCAAAAAATATAACACAAAGGAAACTTTTAAAATATTCTATAAAGCTACGCATTATTGAATCCACCACAGATGTTTCAAAACATCTGTGGTGGATTCAATAATGTTGTGCATCGTTATTTAGAGTAAATGTATTACATCCAGAGAGAATAATGTGATATATTTTAAGCTTGAGAAAATTTTGTAGACTTAATAATTTTTATTTAATCTTTATTTTCATATTTGACTTTATAGCAGTTGATACAAGACATGCAAGAAACTTGGTATCTCATAATCAAAAATAGAGGGCCAACTTATACACCGTTAAAATCAGTAATTATTTTATTTTCTGAATTATTTGTACAATATAAAAGTACTATAGAGGAGGAAAAAAGAGGACATTTAGTCCAATAGTTAGCTCCATATGTGAAGACTCATTGATGGTGTGAGAAGGCTTTGGCTGTGGTGATAAACTTAACCTAGCTTTACCCCAGGTTGCATGGAAACTCTCAGGCACCAAAAAAATGCTAGAAGCCTGTTTACTGCCATTTGCAGAGATAGCTGGTGATGCATGTTGGATTTTCTAACAAAACAATTCCTGAATTCACATTGCACTATCTTAATGAGGATGGTTTTCTTTCTTAATATACATATGACATTCTCATTGACTTTATGCCCAGCACAAATTCAAGGTGGCTTTATTTCAATTGGACTCATCTTAGCCAAATATTTTTCTGTTGTTCATGTCCCATTTTTATGTTATAAGTATAAAATAACATACTATGTATTTGTTGAATATTTTGATTGACAAACAAAATGTAGAAAATAGTTTTTAATTGTGAATTTAAATATTCTACGTTTTACATGTAAAAGAAAGAGTGCTGGTTTCAAATACAACTAATAAACAAGCTGTTGAGTTGACAGAAATATTAGTAAAATTATTAAAAAGATGTTACCAAAAAATCTTATTCTAAAAGTGTGTTTCTAATATAAAAGCTAAATATAAGGGAAAAAATCTTATTCTCTATTTAATCATTTTTTTTGTTGTTCATTTTAAATTACTAAGTAATGTGTCTCGTATATGCAGTAGGAATCTGTCTATTTCTTTTTATGTTCATTTCATGCGAAATTTGTTTTTTAACCAATAAAAATTAAAGTTTCATCAGAATTTTAACTATTAACCTTTTCTGTGCAACATTATTGATCCTTTATTCTACTAAAATATGTACATTTCAGCAACCATGTAAATGTTCAATAGGTTAAGTTTGTTCGTATCAATCAAAAGCACTCTTAAGTTTGTGTGGAAATTAATCATTATTTCGTTACAAATTAAGTTTTGTGCAGATATGTATTTTCACCCATCATGAAAGCTTCGTTGATTAGCCAAAAGGAAATGCAGTCATAGTAATACATAAAAGTGTTTGCTAAGAAACATAAAAGTGTAAAAAGTCAGTGTTTAAAGAGGTTAAATTAAATGTGGCAGAAAAAGATATTGAAACAATAGAAATTGAAGCCAATTCCGTAATTGCTAGCAAACCTTGAGAAAAATATTGAGGATGGGTTACGCAGGAAAGTATATCTACAATAAAAAGAAGTTCAATATTGTTAGCAAAAGCAAAATGAATTGCTTGACATTTGACCATTTCCTTTCTTCAGTATCTTTTTAGAAATAGACTAGTAAAACTTGTCTTGTAAATAAAGCTTTAAATCTGAAAGAAAAAAAATATATATTTCTTTATTATTTCACTGTGTTGTGTACTTAATTTATATTTTACTTAAAAAGTTCAATGTATAAAAAAGGTTTTGTAAAGATACAGTGTCTTATTAATTGTGTACAATTTCATACGTTTTACAAATCTGAAATTATTGACTCTATTTAATTATTTAAAATAAACAATTTTGTTAATTTCGCTGAATTGTTCTAAAACATGATAGTTTTTCTTCTTCTTCTTCTTCTTGCTTGAGCTTGTCAGATATGTGGCACCTCTGCACATGTTGCATTTTGTACCATGCTCCAAGCCCAATTTTTTCCTAGTTCCATTGTCTTGGGTCGCCTACTTTATTTATATAGTCTGACAGTCCCTTAATGGAATTAAGGTGAAGCTCTTTAGGATATGGATTGCTTAAGGTAGTGAGGCGCGTAAGGGCGAGGGCATCACATTCGTATAGGATGTGATGTGCTGATTCTACCGCTTCACGACATTTCCGACATATTGGTTCTTGTTCAAAAAGTCCCAATCTATGTAGATGTTTCCTGAAATGATAATGCCCAGTGATGAAGCCTACAATTGTTTGAATCTTCAATCTTGGGAGCCTAAGAATTTCAGAAGCAATTTTTGCAGAAGGGCTGCTGATCATGCTTTTAGCATGTTTTTGTCCAGGAGAATTGCGCCAAACTTTGTTCATCTCCTGTTTTTCCCATTTTAGGACGGCCTTCTTTGTAATCTTCATATTGATTCCACAGAAGGGTTCCGTTCCTATTGGATTGAAAGAGGATCCCTGTTTTGCGAGTTCATCAGCTCTTTCATTACCATCAATTCCCATATGCCCTGGTACCCAAATAAGAATGATTTTATTCCTTTTTGCCAGTTCTATTAGGAGATTCTTGCATTCCATAAAAATTTTTGATTTAACTTGAAATGAGTAAAGAGCCATCAAGGCTGCTTGACTGTCGCTGAAAATAAGAATCCGCTTACCATGGTAGCCTTTCTTAATATTTATCTGCAGACAGTTTACGATAGCAAGTACCTCCGCCTGAAAGACAGTAGCATACTCCCCAAGACCTTCAAAAAGGTTGAATCTTGGTGACAAGCCACAGACACCCAGTCCTGAGAGGTTACCTTTCTTTGATCCATTGGTATACCAGATTAAATCATCATTTTTTGTATCGATCGTGTTGTTATCCCATTCTTCTCTGGTAGGAAAAACTACTTCAAATGGTCTTTCAAACACGTACTTTCTCTCCATGCAGTCAGAAGGCATAAGGAGAGTTGGATGATAAATTTTCTTAGTAATACTGGTATGACCTCCAGAAGAGGGCCTGTCATACCATTGATATTGCAATTTCATTCTATATGCAGTCATTCTGGCAGAGCTGCACATGAAGATATCTAAAGGAGTCAGGTCCAGAATTGCCTCAAGTGCTCTGGTAGGGGCCGTGGACATTGCACCTGTGATACACAAGCAGGCCAGTCTTTGCAGACTTCCCAGCTTGTCCTTCACAGTTTTCTGTTCCACTTTACACCACCATATCACTGAAGCATATGTGAAAGCAGGCCTGACATCCATATGGCCTGACATAAGTATTTTAATCAAATTTTAGGAAAGCTGTGTACATCCAAAACATCATTTTTGGTTGTAAACCCCAGTTTTTACCAAGCATGCGTCTGCACATCATTATGCATTTTTTTGCTTGATTGATTTTGTAATCAACATGTTTATTCCAGGTGAGTTTTTGGTCAAGAATTAAGCCTAAAAATTACACCTCAGAGGCAATATTGATTTCAACGTTAAAAAGTTTTGGGATAAAAAAGCCTTCCCTTTTTATTTTACGAGTGAATGGTACTAGATTGGTCTTCTGTGGATTTATGTCCAGATTCCTCTCCCTGCACCATTTGCTTACATAACTTAGAGCGTTTTGCATAAGTTGGCAAGTTATGTGAAAATCTTTGCCAAGGATGAGTATGACAATGTCATCCGCATATCCCTGGGTATAGTAGCCTATATTATTTAGATGTTTTATTAGGCTATTTACAACCAGATTCCAAAGTAATGGTGATAGTACACCTCCTTGTGGACAGCCTCTGGTTGTTTTCTTTTCTAATGTCTCGTTGAAGATATTCATTTGAATGGCTCTATCCATAAGTAGGGACTTAATCCATAAACATAAAGTTTGGTCTATCCCTGTTTCCCTTAAGGCATTAAGGATGGATGGGTGAGAGGTATTATCAAAAGCACCCTGAATATCTAGGAAGGTGGCCAATGCAATTTCCTTTCTCTTCAGGGTGTCTTCAATCTTAGATACTAGCTTGTGTAAGGCTGTCTCTGTAGATTTACCAGGTTGGTAGGCAAGCTGTAGATTATGCAAGGGGTTATTGCTACCCAGGTAATCCCTAATATGCCTATCAATAATTTTCTCCATAATTTTGAGAAAGAATGAAGATAAGCTAATTGGTCTGAAAGACTTAGCCTGGTCATAGTTACTTTTGCCAGGTTTAGGAATGTAAACAATCCTGGTCTTTTGCCATAGCTTTGGAATATGTCCCAGTGCCAGACTGGCTCTGTAAATTCTGGTTAACACAGGGATGATAGGATCTCCTGCCTTTTGGATCATTACAGGAATGATTCCATCAGGTCCAGGGCTTTTAAATGGTTTGAAGGTAGAGATAGCCCACCTGACATTGTTTTGATTGATAACGTTCTTAGCATAGGTCCATTGATTTCTTTGTATTCTTTTTACAGATCCAATGAAATGCTGTCCTTCATTGCTATCCATATCAATGGCTCCTGGAAAGTGAGTTTTGGCCATAACTTCCATTATCTCTTTTCCAGTGGTAGCAAAGTTGCCATCCTCATCCTTTAAGGTGCCAACCATTATGGGTTCATCCCTTCTAAGGATTCTCTGGAGTCTAGCTCCTTCAGAGATAGAATTTACCTCTTCACAGAACTTTCTCCAGGATTCTTGTTTGCTTTTTCTAACATTTTTGTTATAGTTGGTGAGGGCTCTTTTATAGTTGTCCCACTCACCATGTTTCTTTGCTTTATTAAAGAGTTTTCTAACATTTGCCCTTTCAGTTTCCAAGGAGTTGTTCCACCAAGGACATTGGGGCTTTGCTCTTTTGGTACGTATTGGGCAATTTTTATTGTATGAACCTAGAATTTCGTTCTGCAGAGTTTCTGCTGCAATTTCTAGATCATAATTATCTCTAATATAATTTTCTCCCAGTTGCGTCAGTCCCATGATATCGTCTTGGAATTTCTTCCAATTTGTTCTCATTGGGTCTCTGAAGCAGCGGTCAATATTTATATTGGAGTTTATTTCAAAATGGATGTTTTGATGGTCGGAACCTGATGGTCTCCCATCTACTTTCCATTTCGTGATATTTTTACTAATAGCTGGTGTTGCTATAGTAATGTCAATTACTTCAGAACGATTAGAAGTTATGAAGGTAGGGTCATTGCCTTTGTTCAAAATATCTAAATTGTAATTAAGAATAAATTCTAAAAGACACTAACCTCTTTTATTTGTGTCTGTGCTGCCCCATACAGTATGGTGAGCATTGCAGTCCAGCCCTAGGACTACCTGCAAGCTGTTTTCTGCACAAAACTGCAGGAGTTTGTGTAGTGTTTGATCAGGTGGAGCCTTCTCTTCATAGGGTAGGTAGACTGAGCAAAAAACAATTTCTCGGTCTCTTCCCTCTATGTTGAGTCTGACTTTCACTTCTGTTAAATCCCTATGAATAAAATCTGTTAGAGGTAGAACCTTAATATCTTTATCTATTAGGATACATGTTCTAGCTTCACTATTAAGATTATAAATGAGCTTACCTTTTGTTCCTTTGAGGCCACTGACAAGCCAAGCTTCTTGGATCAGGGCCAGGTGAAAATCCTCATCAGGAAATTTCTTGGTGAGGTTTGTGGTGCCACTTCTACTGTGGTGGATGTTGGCTTGAAGAACCTTCACCCCCATTGTTTTTGGAAGGTTTGTCTAGGACTTTGGCTTGAACTTGGTGAAGTCCGATATAAAATTTATATCCCCTTTTACCAAGTGTTGCCGCGTCCAGTTCAGGCACGCTAAGGACGATGGTCTGTCCTGATGGTTCATTCTTCCGATGAAGTATGTTCCATTCGGTTGGAGTAAGCCCACCATTTTGTGCCTCAATCTTTCTCAGAACCTCTGGGCTCCAGTTTACTACAGACTTTCGGCAGTTTAGCAATGATCTTAGTAGTTCTGACAAGTTTCCTTGCCTCTCCTACCAAGAGAGTTTGCTCCTGCCATGGGTTTAACTCAACTACAGTCTGTTCCAGCCACTTAGAGCTCCCCAGATCTGCACAGTTGATGATAAGTGCCCCATTTTCTAGTCTGCAAGAAAGAAAAGTGGGGACAAAACCCTCTTCATTTCTAGAAATTTTTTCAGTTATCAAGAACTCAAGGTCTAGGGCCTGTTCTTCGGATAAGCGCTCAAGAGGATGCCCTTCAAGAATCACAGCCATTTTGACTGCCGTTAGAGCTTCCTTAAAGGTTATACCTTCAGGTCCTTCTTTCCTGGCAGCCTTTGGGGCTACATCTTGTTCCATCCTTTGGCTTTATCTTTTCTCGCCTCTCTGCTTTGGTTTGGGGTTTTCTACCCAGGTACCTTCAGCCATCTTCTTTTCTCGGGCAAGTTTCTTTTTCTGTGTACCAGATAGTCTTTTTTTAAGTTTGATCCCATCCATGGAGGCAGTCATGCTATTAATAGCTTCCTGCCCCACTTGAGATGTTGATTGGGTAGAGGTCATTTCTACCTCTTTTGATGAAGGGTTCATTTTTTCTCCTTCAGTTGGTTTTTCCCTAGTTTCCTTTTCTTTTGCAGAAAGGTCTACTTTGGGATTTTCACCTGCAAATGCAGTAATTTGAGTTGTATTTTTGTCATTTTCAGCCATAAATTACCTCAAATAAAAAGCTCAGGTAAAGAAAGTCAGCCCAGCATTGCCTGAGTTACTGGGTAAGGCAATTACTCTAGATGTTCGCCAGTCAAACTAGAGGCTCCGTTAAGACACTATAACCGCAGTGCCATTTCCCCAAGGCACGGGTCGCGTACGGGAGAAGTTATGAATTACGGGATGGGTTACGGGAGTTGGTTTGCGACCTCCTATTTGTTATTCAGAGGCTATCCTGTCAGTGCTACAGGACATTCGGCTATCCACCACCTGCCGTCGCGCCTGGTAGCCGCTCAAGCCCCAGGTAGCCGCTCAAGCCCCAGGTTGATAGTTTTTACATTCTTATTTCAGAATCTGTGTTTTGTTTTAATGAATTTACTTTTGATAATTTTAATTCCCATCACTTATTATTGAAACTGAATCAAATATATATAATATAAAATATTAGACTTTTAAGAGTTGAAGAACAATTATTTCTCTATGGTATTGTTTTAAGTCACTATACAATGTTTTTCACAGAATAATACACACATTCCTTTTCACTTAAGTGTAACCATGTTTCGCAATTTCGTAAGTTATGTGCTATTTATTTTTTGAATTTGTGTATAATTTTCCTGTAATCAAATGAAGTATATCATTGTTTGTGTTTCACCTGTTTAAGCGTACCACTAAATAGATTTATTCTCCATTCAATAGATGGGCAATGTCTGATGGATATGGAGCCTGTCTTTTAGAGAAGCCTGAAATAGTACAAGATATGATTCATCAAGTAAGAAACAGAATTTCAGATTCAAGATATACTGTTTCATTAAAAATAAGAGTACATGACGACCTTAGGTAAAAATAAAGCTTTATTTATTCTTCTTTTAGCTAGATTGAAATAAATAAGTTAATTTTTTCTACAGATGTTTTTATGATATTTATGTAGAGAAGAATTATGTTATGAATGAAACCTGTGTAAAGTTTTTGTCGATGACTGAAATGAAATTATTAAATAGTATTTTATTCTTAACCATATACTATATCTACTAGTATAAATTAATTATCATAGGAACTTTTTTTTAAATAAAAGCGATGTCAGTTTATGCATGATTACTCTAAATAAAAAATACCCAAGTAGTCCTGCAAGAGAAACTATTAAGCTTGAAATTTGACTAAATAACAATAGTTGTAATATCTACACATTTTTTTCAATTTCTTAGTGAAATAAAAAAATACACAAATTTTCATAAAATATGTTGATATTTTTGTCACAGATGTATTTTAGGGTACCAGTAGCAAATTTAATAATAAAGAGACTGTTAAAATCAATCAGTATCAAAGATAGCTATACAAACCTAAATTTACATTTAATTACAATACATTTACTTTTATCACTATGGAAAATAAATACCTTCTAGACTCATTTAAAAGCCCCTCATTTCTTTTCTAAATGTTTGTTTTTTCCCTTTATTTTCCTTTAAAAAAAAACATTTTCTATTGATTTCAGGATACTTTTTTAAAAATTTTCTCTGACTTAGAAATCCAAATTAATTAAAAATTCTATATAACAAATAAAAGTTTAAGGGAAACTGATGTTTTAGTTAACCATGTTTGTACTATGAAGAATTTTTTTTAAATTAAGTTTTAAATGAGTACATTGATTATTTAATAAAATTTTCACTTTTGAAAGCAATGAAATTAAACTATGCATAAACAAAATCACTTACATATTTTTCATACATTTTTAGCTTGCCAATTGTAACATAATTTGTTTAACTCAGGTTAACTAAAAATACTGATTAACCACTACCCAAATGTTGATGAAGTAAAAAGAGATAAACAGTAGCAAGAGGAAAATGCAAATTTTTTATGAAAATCAAACATACCTAATAAAGCGGAAATGCTACTCTATTTAATTTAGCATGAAACAAATAAAAGTAAAATTAAGTAATACTCACAATAATAATACTGACCTTTCACCTCTACTCTTGTTTATTAAATTACAATTGTATAGTCAAAACCAATTAACATAAATTCAAAAAATTTTAAATTAAAAATTCTTTTAAAAAAATAAGCACAAATAAGGAAAGATTTAATTTAAATATATTTATTTATAACCGTTTCTAATTGAAATCAGAAAATCCTTCAAATGATGCGTCTGAAATCGCGTGAATATGAATCCCTATGTTTGATTTTAAAATCATTGGAATACAAATCACGACGTTTGATTTTTAAAGTCGTGTGAATGTAATCTTAAAGCTCGATTTTAAAATCGTGCGTATGCAAATGGAGATATTGAATTTTAAAGATGCCGGAGTAAAAATCACACCATTTAGTTTTTAAATTACATGTACCGTGGTATGCAATTTTTAAATCGTTTGAAAACAAATCCCTGTGCATAACTTTTAAATCATGTAAACTGATATTTCTTATTAATATAATGTAATTGTGGGAATATGAATCACGATATTATTTTGGATTTTTAAATTTTTTTAATCTAAATCGCGGTATGGGATTGAATCATTTGAATACAAATTGCGATAAGTGATTATTTATTTGTGTGAACATGCGTCACGATGTTTTATTCGTAAATCATTCGGATTTTAATCTCAATGTTTCATTTTAAATGGCAGGGATTCCGATAATGTTCTTTGATTTTTTGAAATTCTGCAGTCACTCCTGTTAATTTTAAAAAGGTATCTGCAAAATTTAAGGATTATCGTTTGTGTATCCATTCATGATGTACGCCTGGATGAGGAGAATAGATGAGGGTTTATGGTCGTGATCGCTGGTCAATATTTGTATGAAACTATAGGGGGGGGGGCTTGTTTTAATATTTTATGGTATAATTTATGTAAGAATAAAGATTTAAAAAGATTATGCACGATTCAAGGTAATGTTCTTTAATTCTCTTAAATAAGACGAAAGATTTTCTTTTTTAAAATATTAGGTTAGTTAGTCACAGAATCACATAAACTTTAAAATTCTCAAGTCAAACAGACATGTCAACTTTTCTGTCCTAAGCAAAGATATTTATTTTTTAAAATCTTACATCCCATTCTTTGTTTTTCTCACACAAACTGATGCAAAATGAAAATTCCAGTACTGTATTTGTATTTTTATGTTAAGGTGGCAGAGCATAACTGTTTGAATGATCCTTATTGGTGTATTCTTTGTTGTGGTTAATACTTTTGCTTAAGGTTCATTTGAAAAAGTGAACCTTGTTGAATAAAGTTAAAACATTGAGTTTTAAACTTTCTGATTTCATTTTAATATATAATAACTTTTTATTACAAAAAGTTTTATAAACTAAAATGTCTATTAAATGTTTCTTTTAACTTCTCATTGATGATATACTTGAGTGGTGGTGATAATTATTAAATTGGTGTTTTATCTGTTTGAAAATATAAAAAAAAGATATAATTTTACTTTTTGATCTGTCTTTTGTAAAGCTTTTTTCTCAAAATATTTTTTGATTATTCTATGTTGATAAAACGAATAAATATAAAGACAATCTTAACAATAAACTGGAACTAATTTTATCAGAATGTCAGTTCAAAAATATTAAATTAAATTATTAGTAAAGAATGAACTCATTGCATATCTTTGTTCTAAAGAAATTGTGTATAAAATTCTCAAATATGCAACCGGAAAAAATATAATGAAAACTTTCAATTTTAGATTTTTAAATACCCATCTTTGCAACTCTAAAGGAATTAATGATTGACATAAAACGTGTGGAAAAAGAATTATTTTTCGAAAAATAAGATAAGATTTTGTAAAATAAATTTTCTGCATTTTCACTGGGTAAATATATCTGAAATCTCCAAAAAATAGATATGCTCATGAAATGTGTCAATTGTAGATGGTTTCTTTTTTTTGTCACCAGTCTAATATTATATGTGTACTAAAAAGCTATGAAAATCATGTAAATTTCAAGCTCTAGTCATGAGTACATTTCAAGAATTGGCAATATGGAATTTATCTTTCAATTTTTAAATGGCATATCCCTTACAGAAAAACAGTAGAATACTGCAAAAGAGCGGAGCAAGCTGGTGTATCTTTTATTAGTGTTCATGGTCGAACAAAGTCACAAAGAAATGAGCCAATCAATGTAGATGCTATAAAATTAGTAAAAGAAAATGTATCCATACCTGTTGTTGGAAATGGCGATGTATTTCACTTAGATGATATTGTCACGCTTCAAGAGGCCACTGGTGTCAATGGTGAGAATATTGCCATCTTTATTATTTTAGTATATTCTGAATGCTACTATGGTCAACCAAGGATACTGCTAAAATTAATGGAAAATTTCATTAGCTTCAACTTATGTATTTTTATTTTGTAGGGTGTTACACTTAGGAGATACTAAAATTTACATAGAAATACCCTATTTTTTAAAAAACTTTTTTGCATAGTTGCTAATGTTCATCTTGCCTGACAGGGAAAACTTAGGTTATATATTGAGACATTATAAGAAATATAGTGATAAAATGAACACCTTTTTTCAGAATTGAAACCAACTATCCTAATTACCATGTTTAAAAACTTATTTTTCAATAAGCTTTGTCTTTTGCATGCCAATTTTGACTTTTTCCAAGGATGATCATTTCAGTGGTATTGAAATGACAATAGATTTATAGTTCCATACAGAATTGTTTTTTTGCTGGATCGTAAATAAACTAATACACTCTTATATATAATTATTATGCAATTTACGTGTGATGGTCATAATAATTTTAAAGATTTAAAAATCACGAAATTAAATAGATAAGCATAAATTTTATCATTACTTTAAATATAAAAATCGAATCTAATGAAAAATTTAAAAAACACTGACAGCTATGAAAAACTGAAAGTGAAAAATTTAGCTTATTTTATTTAAGTCTCATGATTATTGTATCTTTTTAGGTGTTATGTGTGCCCGAGGTCTTCTCCAAAATCCAACTCTTTTTACTGGAACTGACAGAACACCTTCAAATTGCGTTACTGATTGGATTGATACTGCTGTTTCATTTGGAGCTACTTTTACGAGTCTGCATCACCATTTAATTTTCATGCTAGAAAAAATTATGCCAAAAGCAGAGAGAAAACTTTTCAATACCTACTCTTCATTTGCATGTGTATTAGATCATTTAGAATGCTATAATTTGTCTTCCTGATGGTTGGATTAGGCTGAAAATGTTGCAGAAAATAAGAGAAATGAATAATGAAATATATTTTACAGTAATTCTGATATTCACTGGAAGATACATTTGTAGACCTAGAAACTGTCATATTTCTATTAAAGTTTTGTAGTAATGCCTTAAAATGTCTTATATTTTAAATACCTTTCATTTTTCCGATTTTTTTTTCTTTGAAGTTTAAGATTTTAGTATTTTCAATTCAAGATCCATTCAAAACTCAAAGCTTTTTTTATTGAATTTCCATTTATCGACAATTATAAATAATTGAAATAGGATGCTTTTACTTATAAATTTTTATCAGACAATTTTTTTACAATATTATAGTTAATATTGTAAGTAATATTGCTTTCTAAAATATTCAAAACAAAAATCATAATTTTCATTTTTTACTTTTTCACTTTTTACCACCAAAGACATCTTTTAAAGAATAAATTTTATATTTTTCTCAGAAATTTATTCCAGTGTTCCAATTTACATTCAAAATATTAGATTTTTTTGCTTATGTTTTTTTATTATTGTCTGACTTTTAGTCATTTATTTTTTTAATTACGATTATTATTACCATTTCTACATGCAAAGTGGAAATTACAATATGAAAGTACTGTAAAACATTGAAAGTTGTGTTTTCATGAAAAAGCTCATAGTTTAATAAAATATATTGTATATAATAACTTGGTTTCTATTGATTCATTTGTATGACTTTTAAAAGGTCCTATATTTTTGATTAAAATATTTTACTGTGTCTTTGCTGTTACGGCTGAGACATTAGATTGTCTTCATGCATATTTAAATTTAAGAATTTAATTCTAAACATAAAATTTTCTAATATTTGAAAAATCAGAAATTATTAAACCTATTGTGCTCGAATTTTGTATTTTGCGATTTAAAATAATGTAAAAAGTTATATGTCTTACCATACAATACTGTTCTAACTATTACTAAATAAAGTAATAAATAATTGTTAAAAAATATTTTTTGCATGGAATTATCTTTGGATAAAAAAATTATATACCTGTGTGCAAATTTTTTGCCTCCCTGAAAAATTTCTCAAGATATGTCGAAATTGGCAAAAAGTAAAATTAACATTAAGGGTTGAAAATTTCGACCGCTGTCCAGACCAGACTATTGGAACCTTATTTTCCCGATTGTAGCTATCCCCCATATTTTGAGGGTCAAAAATCTGAAACTGTCAAAAATAATGTATATGTATTCAAAGAAAGTACGTTTTTGTGCCTGATATTGTAACTTAATATATCACCTGCTCTGTCATTTAAAAAATAAAAAGAGTGGGGGTATCTCTACACATGCTTATTTACATTAGTTAAAGTTATAATCTCAGCTATATTTAAAAAAGGAATAAATTAGACTTTTAGGAAAAAATATTAAATTTAAAAAAATATGACAGGAGTAAATATGGCTAAAACATACCTAAAAATTAAGTTGACCATGTTAATCAAGAAATACAATTACATTTGTGCCACAGCAGTTTTTTGTTGTAAATTTATCTTTTTAAAAACCATGTGAACAATATACAACTTGTACTTAAATTTTGCTGAGGGTACTAAAAGAATTTTAAATACAAGGCCTGAAGGATGAAGGAAAATCATGTAATAATTGTTTTTTATTGATTTTGGTGGATAACTTTAGAGTGGACATTTATACTAGTTGGTGAAGAGGTGAAGGCGCAAAGGAGTCATCATGGGAGGGAGGCATTTTTATTCATGCAACTGGATGAGATTCTTGACAAAAAGCAAATGAAATGACAAAAAGCAATGTCTCGCAGTGGTTACCTGCACTGAATGCTAGAAATTCCAAGAAGATGCATGCACAGGACAGGAGGGAGAGTGTTTATAAATGTATTATTTTCAAAACTCTGTGACCTAATGTCACACCTGCTCTAATTAATCATCACATTTAAAACAAGGTCTTTGAACTATTATGATTTAGTTTTAGTAGATAAAATTCTGATCTATAAATCTAAATTTGTTCATGTTGTTCACTTTTTTAGTTCATGCTCTGTATATGTAGCCATATTTACTGGAAGATATGACTATTCTGCTATATTTTGTGAGAGACTTCCCAATTTAGGCTTCATCTCCCGCCCTCCAGAATGGAACCAAAAATCTCTCAAATTTTAGTTGATCCAAGAGACCAACTAAAAATTATAAATTTTGTCCTGAAATGAAAATTATAATTGTGCTTTCTTTTTTTCACTATTTTCTTTGCTGTTAAGAAACCAAACCCTCTGAAAAATTATTTAAGAATTTTTGGAAAGCCGATGATATAAGCATATTATTCTATTTATAAATCAGTGTAATAATTTTTTAACTTGAGGATCATTCACTGATTAGTATTTGAACTTAGTCAAGGCAATCACCAACTGCAGAGTTTTGCATTACTTAAGAAATTTTCATCTCATTTTATCAATTTAGTTTAATTGAAATATGATTTGATTGTAATTTTAAAATCGTATAAGTTTGCACTGAGGATCGCTCCACTAATAGTACTATGTATTTCATGATTCTTATTTATCTTACTGAAATGTATTTATAAAAATGAATAACTTGAAAAACACAAGATCTTTAAGTGCAAATTGAGGGTCTCTTCTCTTATTTAATAAATATTTTATTCATCTCTTTATATTTTGATTTTAAAGTCAGTAACTGGAAACCATTCACTAATTTACATTTGTAACACAATTTCATATTTTTATTCTGCTTGATTCATGTCATACTTTTTTTTTGATTAATTCAATGTATTCAATAATATTAATCTTATAAATTATTGTGTCCAAAAATTAAATTCTTTGCCAAAAATTATCATGTCAATATGGAATTGAGTAAAGATTTTGAAAATGTTTTTGCTATTAGTTTTTTAATGTTGATTATATAAAAAAAAACTTACAGAAATAGGAAAAATTTTTTATTGTTGTGCATAGTAAAAAATGAATTTTTTGAAATACTCAAACTGTGCTTATTTTTTATAAAAAGATTTAGCAGTATGTCCGTTAACATAATAAGAATATTATTATGTTTTATAAAAATTTCAAAAATCAAAAGGTCATAATTCCTATAGTAAATTTCAAAATGGTTAGAGTGTGCAAATAACAACTTCTATATTACAACAAAACTTTCAAGATCAAGAAAGGGTGAACTTAATCATATGTATGAATAAAGCTAATCACGTGGGGGGGGGGGAAGCCAATAATACCACGCAAAAAATATACTACAGTTTCTGTTCAGTAATAAAAAACCTTCATTGGTGACCAAACACAGAATGCTTATTCTGTTTTGTGAAAAAATGCATCTTCTATCTATGCAAACTTATTATGTCTACCTTTTTTTTCCATTCAGTAGTAATTGCTTTCTTTAATACTTACAGGTCAAGAAATAATTTTATTTTTGGGTGAATTGTAAGTTGAAGGAGGTGCACTCTAGGCGTATTGCAAGTTGCAGAAAGTGCCACTTAGACTAAAGAAAACTGACTATTTAAGCCTACATATTTCCAGAAAAGCTTGCTCAAATAGTTAATTTTAATAACATTTAACATTTTTAATAGAGCATATCAAAAGGCGTTCATTTGTTACAAATAATGTTTTTGCTTTTAAATAATTTTGAAGGCCTCGTGTATAACTGAACTGAGAAATTATTGAAATTGAAAAAAGAAAATGCCTATAATAAAAATGCACACTTTGGATTCGACTTTGGTTAATAGAAGTATTCGGATAATCGAGGCCTTCTTTAATTTATCATGAAGTCTTTTTTTTTATGATAAAAAGTGTTTTAAAAGTTATCAAAAATTTGTGCACAGCTTATTTTAAAAGGTTTTTCTTAGAGAAAGAAGAAAATCACTTCAAAAACGAGAGATTTGAAAGAAAAAATTCATTTATATAATAATTCATAAAAATATTTGTCCATTTAAGTCATTAGTTCACAAATTCAGTTTTTTTTTCCCTTCATAAATTTGAATTCAATTACTTATAGGTTGAAAAGAGTGAGATACTTTACACGTCTCAATTTTTAACTTCGATAATTATAGCCAGATTTACAATCTAAAAGACCACATATAAATGCACAAACCTTTTTTCTCTGTATTATATTTCTTCCGAGTCCGACTCAAACGCTTTGAAATTTGTCGTCATTTAAAGTAGATATCGCGAACTTCTCCGAAGTACAATTTGTTTACAGTCAAGCATACCTAATGCTTCAGACAACAGTCATATATTTATAACAGTAACAGATGTTATACAAAGAATTTCAGGTCTCAGTTAAAACCTAAAAACGGGTCGATGTAGAATCGCGATTAAAGAAACTAATATTAGCATGTTGAACGCATTACTTACAGTATCACTCATTGCAGCAAAAATATAGTGGATTTTAATACCATTTTCTACAAAAATCTTGTTCCAAGTTTGATAATACAGGTATAGTATTTTTAAGAGGTGAAGGAAGGAGAACGTAAGTTGAAAATTTATATAAGTGATTTAAACAAAGGATTTCATTTGGTTATAGGACATGGAGGTTAACTATTTTAGAAAGAAGAAAAATTTACTTAATAAACCGAAATACCCTCATCAAAGTTGTTTGTCTTAAAACGAGATCATTGCTTCAAACTTCATAATTTGTGAATTAAAATATACATTAATATTAACATTTAATTAAAATATACTTATAGAATGTATCATTAATTAAAATATTGCAACATAAATTATCAAATTTTCTATTTAAAGATTTTTCAATGTTGTACTTAGGTATCTGTCTCAACCAAGGTGCAATCACTACATGGTTTAAACAAAATCAAAATTGTTGCCTATCTAAATGAATCGTTCACTACAAATATTATTAAATCTATGAAACAAAAGAGTAAAAAACTAAATGATAAAACATTTTCTTAAAATTCCCTTTATAATATAAATTTTTAATAAAACATTTTGCCTGTTAGAGGTGCGTTCTTTATTATTTTGGACAGTTATCATAAATATAAAAAACTGCGACTGAACCAATAGCTTATAGATACATAATTGATTTGTGTAGTGAACAACTCACTAATGAAATATCAATTTCATAAGAGAGTTCATAATTCATCATCAATTTCATAAGTCATATATCTCATAACCAAAACATTTAAAAAAAACTTTTTCTTCTGTATTTAAATAAAATTCAGTGAAATGGCTTCATAAACACATAATTAGTAATGAAAAAGAAATTTAGATGTTGGATATTTAGAATGGCATGCACGGTGTCTTGTAAAAACCGCCCTTAATAAACGGGTACTTTTCAAAAAGTAGGAACAATAACGTAAACAGCAGCTAATTCTGGATTCTATTGATATTAATGTTATATGAACTAAATATTCACGACATATGCAATATAATTTTACTATTTAAAGAAAATTAACACTTTAATAAGTATTTTAATCAAATTTTAGGAAAACAGATTATCCTGAACAATTTAGGAAGAACTATTAGAGTTGAGTAAGTTACTTTTTTTGGACAATCCTATATTTATCGTTTAAGAAAATGCCATTTCGTTACAGATAAAAACCCCAAAAAATGCTAGAAGAAATTATTCTTAGGATAGATAAATATGTTTAAAGTTCTTTTATCTATTATTTCGTTAAAAGAATAGCTCGGGTTTGGACATGAATGCAAACATTAATTTGAGTTTACTAATAAATTTTAACACAGTAATTTAATTTTTCTATTTCTGCTATTTGTTATAAGGATATTATCAAGTATTCGTTCTATTTACGCTTTATACTCTTTTTATTTGTAAATGTCTAGACGCTATTTTTTTTTCGGTGTTATATTAGCTCAGTCAACATCATGAATGTCCAAAACTGGCCCTTTTGATCGGTAAGATATTTATAGAAAACTTTTACATTAAGTTTTATAAATTCTTATCACTGGGCAGATTAATAAAAAAAATTTAAATGTTTATAGTGAAATAAATTTAAACTTGATAGTTGTTAGAGCTTAAAATCGTGATCTGTGTTATGCTCCCACTTTTTGAAAACTGCTCAAATCTATTTACTATCTTGTCAAAAGAAAGATAAACTTTTAAGTGATAAAATGCTCTCACTTTCACCAATTCATTTCCTAAGTTAATACTTCGGATGCTAACTTTCGCTGTGATATCCATTAATTAAAGTCATAATTGGAAATAAAAGATCATAATTTGAAATTGGAATAAAACAGTCATAATTTGAAATTGGAACAAAAAAGTCATAATTAGGAATGTTAATATTAGATTCTTAGATATTGTCAATGTAGCAAGGTACAACGCTCTCTCCGACTCATTACGTTAACAATAACAGCTTATTTCAAGCGTTCCCTTGATAATGTGATCTTTTTCAAACCCGGACTTTAAAGTAGTTTTTTGCAATAACGTGAAGCATATTTTGTTTAAGCATATTTGTTCTATTTTGCGAAGCATATTTTGTTCACGTCTTTACAATAAGTTTTACTGATTTGATACAAAATGAATGAAAAATAAAACAAGAACTTTTATGCAGCAATTAATTAATCATTTTCCCGTTGATCTAACATTTTACATTAGAATATAAAAATTCGTGATAAATGATGGCATAAAATTAATTCTAATGGCTGTTCAAAAGTTTCATGCATAATTGTTGAGGCACCATTTTTTTTAAACAAAAATTTCAAAATGACATCATTATTAAATGCCCTCTTTTAGAGGAGAGTTGGATAAAACGGGAATTCGGTACTCCTGACTAGATTACTGCTGTCATTTATTAGAAATCACATGAAACTAGTTGCAGATAGTCACCATATTATTAAAATATGAATGAAAGAAGTGTTGGCTATTTTTTTTTCTTTGTCCATACTAATGTTTTGAACAATTGCTTAGAAAATTTTTTCATTAAAAACTTTAATCTGGTTTGGTATTGCTTGAAGATTTAGTTTCGGTAAGTTTAACACCTGATAACATCACAATAAGCTATTATTTTAAACTAATAAAACATATTTTGCATCAAGTTTAAACTATGACAACTCTTCTTATCTATTAAACGTCGTAACTGGATAAAATATGGACCTCGTCATAATCGGGTACATAGTAAAAAAGGCATAAGCTACAGGCTAGGTCAAGACCAAATCTCTGGAAAAATTGGTTACAGTACTTCAACTGTAAAGCACTGGTACATGAAACCTACAGCTCTATGCGAAAATGCACGCTCAAAGTTTTATTTGTGCATTTTGTTTTTAAATCCCATCAACTAATTAAATTTAATAAAAGTTTCAAATATATTAAATATAAAACTACTTAGGCACCTTGGTTTTAAAACTCCTGTAAGTTGCTCTGTATAAAAGTTATTGTATCGATTAAATTTTTTTTTAAAATATTTCATTCGGAAGAAATATTATTTCTCTTTATTTTATCAGAGTTTTCTTTATTTTATGAAATTTTATTTGATCAGGTTGAACTATAGATCTAATTTAACATTCAAATAAAAATTTCAGGAATTTTATTCAGTTAGATGCTTTGAATAAAAAGCGAAAAACTTAGGATATTTCGCTTTTTATTCAAAGGATAATTTAGGATAAGGCCATGTCCAAATTTTCCCTATTTCAGTTTTCAAAAATGGAATATTTCTGTTACTGAAACATTTTTTTTTTTTTTAAAGTTTCTTAGTTAACCTAGTACAGGCATTGTTGAAATATCTTATTGATACTCTTATGTATTAATACAAAATGCTAGCGTAATCCAAATATTTTTGTTCAATTAGCTCTTTTTTTTTCAGAAGACAATAGGCAGCAGTATTGTAAGACAGTTTCTTGATACATTATTTACAATTTTTTAGCTATTGGATCTAGAATTGTAAAACTGATACAATATAGTAGCATCTTTTAAATTATTTTTTTCAAGGAAAGAAGCATAATGCAACTTTAATTTTTTTTTTCTTTTAAAATTTTTTTTTTTACTTTTTTTATTTACCTTGATAATCAGGGAAGGATTAAAAAATTCGATCAATTCGAAGGCAGTTAATTTTAATAACAGAGAGGAAGTTATAAAAATACCCCTTTTGTTTTTCATTTAATCATAATTTAATGTTTAATAGAATTATTAAGCCAATTAAATTTGAAATAGACGACAACCAAAATAAGAAAATCAGTTGAAAAAACCCATTTCAAAGTAAACTTTAGATTGATTAAAAAAAAAAAAAAAATAACAGAATTCTACACGAGTTATTGGTGAAGGGAAATTTTAAATAAAAGAAATGAAATTAATATTTAACCAAAGTTAGTTTAT
The DNA here is from genome assembly GCF_982258835.1 of Parasteatoda tepidariorum. Lineage (NCBI taxonomy): Eukaryota > Metazoa > Arthropoda > Arachnida > Araneae > Theridiidae > Parasteatoda > Parasteatoda tepidariorum. Next base: position 2,411,006 of record NC_141765.1, on the reverse strand, counting down.
GGAAAAAAGTTTTTGACGTATTGCATTATGCACTATAGTTCTGTGTTTAGAAAGCGGTTTGACGTCTACCCAGGTGCAAGTTTATTGACCTACATTTTCCATAAGAACTTACACGTTGGCGAATATTTCTAGAGGAATGGTTTTTAATGGAAGAAAGCTATAACATTTATAGGTAAACAAAAAATATAGCGTTATTGGCCCATCCTAGATTGTCAAAATGATCATTCGATTAATGAGATCGTTTTCTACTTCACAGGTAAAATATTCAATCAACATTTCAATGTTATGTGCTTTTGTAAAACGAATCTGTTGGAGATGGCCTCTAGCAATTTTAAAACTACCGGTTAACTGTAACCGAATGATATCAAAAGAACCCCCAACAGTTTCGTTGCAGAAACACACTAGTGGATGCAAATAATATTTTTAATTCATATTAATTTGATGTAACCTGATATGCTTTAATTTATTATTATCTTTTAAAGAGAGAATAAAAATACTGGATGAAAACAATTATTTTGATTCGAATTCTTTTTTATTGTTATCAATATTTTGTTTTGAACATTTTTTAAAAACTATTAAAATGCGTAGTGATCATTTATTTACTATTTGCTTCGATAAATTACATTTAACCTGATAACTTTTCTTCATTAATATTTTAATAAGAAGAGAATAAAAATACGGAATGAAAGAAATATTTTGTTTCGAATTGTTCTATCACTGATCATTTCAATTATTTATAAACTCTTAAAATGAGCAAAGATTATTTTAATTATCTACTGCTTGTCACAATAAATTATATTTAACCCGAATATCCTTACTTTATTATTATTATTTATTTATTTATTAATTGAAGAGAGAATAATAATGCTAAATGAAATAATAAATGTATGTTTGGAATTGTTCTACCATTGTTAATTTAAGCTACTTAAAAAATTTTTTAATTGTAAAGAGATAATTTTAACTACCTACTAACTGATCAATCTAGCGTAATTATTATTATTTTTTTAATAAATAAAAATACGGTGCGTAAGAAATGTTTTGTTTCGAATCGTTGAATTATACCTATTATTGTTAATTATACCAAATTAGAAATTATTAAGTTGCATAATGATTATTTTAATCATTTACTAATGACCAAACATAAAAAATCAAACGCATAAAAGTATTCTACGTATAAAACTGTGCAAAATTGGCTCAATTTTTACTCCAGCTTGTTAAAAAATATGCCCTATATGTTAAAAGAAAAAAAAAGTTTTTGATCTTATGAAAATTATTTAGACAAATAATTTATAATTATGTGAGAAAAATTTTACTTATTATTAATTGTATTGTATTATTGAATATTATTAATTTTTTAATAACATATCACAAACTTAATTTATTACAATTGAACGTATTTGCGCCTATGTAAAATTGAATTATTGAAAAAGAACGCAGAAAATTATTGAAACTATTGATAAATAGATATTAATAAATGACTTTTAATAAGTTAAAAATTAATAGTAATTACTGGATTACATTGGGGAATAAGCTTACTTGTTTTCTGTTGCATAAGGTATTTGATAGATGTTAAATACTTTCGTCTCGATTATTACAAATCTGTTATTGGTTACTCTTTCCAACCTACCATTTTTTCTATTTATTTTATTTAAATGACATTTTTAGTCTATTTCTTTTTAAATCAAAATATGCAAGTTTAAAAACATTATATATTACAAGGGGTCGCGTAAATACTGAGACAAACTTTTAGGGGAGTTAGGACACATCACCAGGATTAAAATTGAATAGGAACCAATACTCGGAAATTCCATAATATGCCTCTGTTTCTTCGTGGGCTTCTGAACAGTTCATAATAAAGAAGCGCCCCTAGCCGCGTAAGATGACATTTCCATGGATGAGTTCCTATGCAGTTTTAATCCTGATGATGTGTCCCAATTCCTCTGGAAGTTTGTCGCAAATTTGAGTAACCTCCTGTTATATATAACGTTTTTAAACTAGTACATTTCGACAAAAAATAGACTAAAAATGTGATTTAAAAAAAACCTGTAGCTATAGGAGCAAAACTTGTTTCTCATTTGAAATTCCCACACCCAAATTAAGTAAGATAAAGTATTTGTACGCATGCAACAAAAAATGTGTTCCCTATAGTGTTATTAAAAAGTTAATCTAAATGAGGATTGGGTATATTTGGTGATTAAAATGAGGATTGGGTATATAATCAGGGATATCTACCAGAAACCTTGACTTTGTACACTGGGTCAAACCTCCCTTAATATCTATCTTCTGAAAAAAAAAATAAGAAAAAAATTAAAATTAAAAGTTAATATTTAGTTCACTGGGCTTTAGCTTATTAAAGTACACAAAGAGGTAACCCGTTTTTTATGATTTTAAATGTCAGATAGCACTGAAAAGAAAAAGTAACAAGAAAAAATAATTTTCTGGATGAAAATATTTTTGCATGTAATTTTTTCTTGAATTTATTTGTATATGGGTCATTCTCACCAAAACAGTCATTTTCATGTCCCCAGTATATTTTATGTTTGTTTTACAACTTGCGAAAAAAATTTTTTCAAGGAAAGTGTCCATCAGAATGCAGGCTAACAAAAGAATAAAAATAAAATTATAAATTTTTATTTTTTATTTATTTTAGGTAATTAAAATATACCAATATGTCATTCCCTCACTTGTCCCCACTGCTGATTTAAAAAAAGAAAAAAAATATTTCTGAAATAATAAAAATTTTTTTACAAATTCGTATTTTTTATTTCAGAATATTGAAATATAGAATTCAGAAAATCAATTTTAAATTTAATTTCTGATAAAAATATTAACACAGCACTATTTTAAACTTGGTCCCTAGTGTTTCGCATCATTCCCTCACAACAATGTTCTTATCACCTGCAATCTTCTTAGAATAAAAATATTTCAATAAAAACTTTAGCAATTAACAACTGGCATCATAGAACAAAATTGCAGTATGTTTCCAACTTCAACTTAAAGAAGCTTTGCTGTGGAATAAATTTGAATGAATCAAACCAGGTAAAAATTTTTACATTTGTCATTCCCTCATGTCATTTTTTAGAGTAAAATAAAATACAACTTCATCGAGAAAGTGGATAAATATATGTTGCTTTCTTGTATGAATATAATTGTAGGTGATTGAATTCAGAAATTAATTAGGCCTAACTGTTATTTTAAAATTTTATTAAATTTGTCATTCCCTCACTAGTGTATAAAGTGAGGGAATGATGCTGAAGTGAGGGAATGATTCAAGATGAGTATATTATTAAATTTTTTTTTGTTCAATCGTGCCAGCTAATTTTATTTCCCAAACCTGTAAAAACTATTAAATATATAAAACTAAATTATAATAAATATTAGATATACTTAGTATGTTATCATTTTCAAACTTTAGGTAGATGTAACTTAGATAAAAACATGTATTCAAATAAAATATCATTTCCTCACTATTAGTGTCCTTCCCTCACTTTTTAAATAGTGAGATTAATTAATTTATTTATTAATTAATTAAAAAAAATTAACCAATTAATTAATTTATTTATTTATTTAATTAATTATTATAAATTAATTAATTATAAATTAATTATTTAAAAAATTAATTAATTTAAATATTAAGTATAATTTATAGGATATATACTTTCTTTATAATGCCATTACATATTTCTATTAATATAAAAAGTTTCAGAGCTTTTTATTCACTTTATTTTTCGGGATTTTATGAACTGAAAAATGACAGTTTTTGTGAGAATGACCCATATAGCTGATGGATGGAAACAAACTGTGATAATGCTTCATACCATGCTGTAATCTGGCTTTAGCATCAGCTAAGTAAATGTTTAAGGGCAATTCTCGAAAGGGGGGAGTATAACAATAAGTTTTAAACTCTGACAACACTTTTGTTTAAATTTAATTCACCGCAAAAATTTTAGAGTGATTTTATAATTCTGTCCATTGACAGAAATTAACATAAATTATTGCAAAAGTCAATAACATATAAATGTCTTAAAAAATAATTTTTCCAACCAGAAAGGCCAACTTTCTGGTTTGCCTTTCTTTTCTTTTTTTTAAAATAGTATCTACGTGTTTGCAAATAAAAATAATAGTATAGAATTTAAATCGGACGGTTACTTGATAACATTCTTTACAAATAGGAATAATAAATAAGTTATATTTTTACTGGAAAAATTTTTATAAAATTTTATATAGTGTTTTGGTGCATGTCGAAAAGAGTAACATACGAAACCACGCTATTGTTTTAACAAGAAATAGAAAATATAATTGTTTTAAACTTATTTATCCAATCTTAAAATAATTTCGCAATTTTTTTTAAAATTTTTTATGAAATATTTCTGTAACAAAATGTTATTTTCCTACACATGAAATATAGGACTGTTCAAAAAATTTAACGAACCCAGCGAAAACGGTTTTTCTGCCATATTTATTGTTTAAGATACTGCAATGTCCTAAATTTCGATGAAAAAAATTATATTGACTTAAATGGAAAAGTATATTGCATAATACTTGGAGTGTATAACTCAAATATAATTAGAATTTATACTTAGCTGTTGTTAACGTTACTGTTCCCAGATTCCCAATATTCTTTAAATGAGGAAAAGTAGGGTAGTAATGGGATTCGATTTTGAAACTGTATTCGTTGCTTAGTTGTATACGATATATTCTCAAAATGTCGTAGATATACTACTTTTTTATAAAAGATTTTTTTTCCAGTCAAACAACCCTGGTTTAATCAAATAGCGGGGTTAAATAAAGTACACATGTTAATTCTATGGGAAATTTATAAACTCTATAATTTAGCAGATTAGAAGTAGCAGACATTTCTATTTTATTTAACAATTTAAGAAAATTATGTAAGTAATTTAGCTGTAGTCAAAGCCGTACTAAGGGGACATCCGTCTAAGGGGACAGCTGAGAGATAAATTCTTTACAAAAAATATAGTGTTTAGTAATAAAAAATGGCAGAGAGAAAAAGAAAATTTGTCAGAGAATTTCTTTTTATCAATATAAAAAGTATAATTTTGAAAAAAGAGTGATATAAAAATAAAGTTTTTGTGCATTAAATTTTGGCCCGTCAAAGCTTAGTTCAGCCTTGGATGTTGTTCGACACACATGAAGCCAGACTACCCGATTTTATCCCAATAGCAGTGATTATATCCTGCTAAATCCTTATTGTTTATTAGGATCTTTAGTAGGCATATAACATGGACTGAAAGTATTTTTTGTAGCAGAAATGAAAAGGATAGCTTAAGAACAAGAGAACATTTGAGAGTTGACATTGTAAAACAAACCTATGTACAGTGTACAGTCTTCATGAACTAATCAACAACAAAATGCCAATATGGTTTTTCTTGATTATTAAGGTGTAATTCAGAGTTTGTCCTCCAGAAACAGGATTAATTTCACCAAAATCGAGGTACACGGATTTACCCCTCTGATATTTATTTCTATATATATATATATATATATATATATATATATATATATATACATATATATATATATATATATATATATATATATATATATATATATATATATATATATATATATATATATATATATATATATATATATATATATATATATATATATATATATATATATATATATATATATATATATATATATATATATATATATATATATATATATATATATATATATATATATATATATATATATATATGTATAAGTTCAAAATGAAGAATAAAACAAAGAAAAATTATAGACAAATGAAAAAAAAGGGGGGAAATAATAAGTAAATATTTATGTATAATATTATATATATATTATATATAATATTTGCGGATATAATCGTGTGGGCTGAAGAAAAGATTATATCTTTTTTTTTCGGTTTTATTTTTCCGGTTTTTTAAATAAAATTTCATCTTTTTTTTTTTTTTTAATTATATAAACTGTTGTTTGTTATTTTTTACTTATTATTTCCCCCCTTTTCTTTCATTTGTCTATAATTTTTCTTTGTTTTTTTCTTTGTTTTATCCTTCATTTTGAACTTATCTAATGAGTTCTGTTTACTTGCAGCCTAAGCGCAATAAATGAAACTAATTGTTTTTCTTAACTTTCTTCATGTTTTCTTGTATTTATTTATTTATTATATATATATATATATATATATATATATATATATATATATATATATATATATATGTAAAGTGTGTAATATGTTATTAATTTGACACTTTAACTAGGTATTCTGTAAATAAACTAATGATAGACAATTAAAATGAAAAAGAAGCAATTTATCTAATTCATGCAGCGTATAAATGGTATTTATGGAAACGTACCATAAAATCATTTGTTACAGCAAGGATTACTGAAATGACACTTGGAATTACAAAGAACATTATTTCTAAAACAAAAACATTTTTTGTTGACACACTGGGTTTTACACGAACATTTTTTAATTACAATTAGGGGTGGAAGGTAAATGTATTTGTCGTGCGAGATACATGATATTGATTATTTTACACTTTAACGGGCTGCAGATCGTTATTCTATGAAATAACTAGGTATTCTATAAAATAACGGATTTAATACTTTAACTGTAACATCTATCTATCTATCTATATATATATATATATATATATATATATATATATATATATATATATATATATATATATATATATATATATATATATATATATATATATATATATATATATATATATATATATATATATATATATATATATATATATATATATATATATATATATATATATATATATATATATATATATATATATATATATATATATATATATATATTTATATCTACGAAATAGATTAGGTTAAACCTCCCATGTTCTTCCTTTATTAGTTCACCAAAATGTGATTAGAAGTAATTCGGGGTGATTTAGCTCTTATTCCGGTAGATTCCAGTAAATCACCTTGAATGAAATTTATTTGTATTTTAATAAACAACTTAAATGTGATAATATTGATAAAATTGATGGCATAACCTTGGACTGATAACTGACACAAATTTGTTACTTTTTATGAATAGGATAACACTTATTGAGATTTTTTATCATCTAATATCTTTATTTATGCATTGGATTATCAAACTCTTCTGCTCGTTGATATTAGCATGCGAAAGTAGGTCAGAAGAGATAATATGTGACTGTAAAATGAAAAAATATATACTCTTATCATATGCTAAGAAGATTACGGAGAATATATTAGAAAACAATCAAATCATAAAATAAAATATTAGAAATGTCAAACACAATACAAAAGTGACACTTTTATTATATTTAGATGATGTTTGCAAATCATTACATATAATTTATATTTTTCGATTAAAATGGGTCACCAAATAAAATAAATAAATTTAGAATCGTTGTACACTTATTTATCACAAATAAACGAAGAAGCGGATACCTTCAGTCCATCTTCATGTTCTCTTCCTCATTGACTATAGATAATTGTTATTATTTAACGAAAATGTGCAGTGAACTAAAAATAATACAAGAACGCATACTAATTTATCTAAGTATACTTATTGTTTTTAGAAAAGTAAGGAGAACAATAATCTTATTTAAAAATAATTATTATAATAAAAGACATACAGATATAAAAACTCTTCATTAAACTAAAATAAATTACAGTAAATTAATGTTTTTTTTAAAAAAAGTAAATGTAAGAAAATTCTTCTTTATTTATTTATTTTTATTTTTTTGTTTTGCACTATATTTTGCTTGTTTAAATTTAACTGATCTAAACAGTTGTGTTGTTCATTTTTAGCTTCTTCTGTTTTTTCCCCAATTTTGTGTCTTACAGGAAATAATTGCAGTCGCTCCAGTGTTGTGTGAAATTTTTTAATCGGGGAATGTTAAAAATTTTAACATTTTTTTAGTATTTTATTAATTTATTTATGAAAATAATGTGCGAAAATGCTATAAAACGAGTTTCTAACAGCATTTTATTTAAAATTCTCAAAATTACAGCCACTTTAAGATAAGATTTTTCCTATTCATTTTAAATTTATATATTTAATAAATTTACTCTAATGCTAAATGAATAAAAAAACAAAAAGAATTATCACAAAATACAAGCAACATACACATAAATTCATTTTTATTTCATCCAGGTTTTAGAGATAAACATAAAAAAAATAAAAATTTGCAATTGATAATAAAGTCGGAAAATAACGAAAAAAATGAGTTTTATCATAAAACCAGTGTGAATACAGCGTTCATCCTCCGCTACAACCTTAGCCAGCATTGATAATAAATAAACTGTTTTCCACAAATTTAGAAATAGTTTCTTAAAATATCACAGTTTTTTTCTTCTTAATTTTTGAAAGTAAATCTGATACTGATTAAGAAAAAATAAAAAAAAATAAAAAATTAACCAAATATATTTATACAAATAAAAAACAAAAAAAGATTGATAATGTTCACCTTTATTTTAATTGAGATTATTTTTACCAATAGAGAAAGCAGGACAATGTTTCACGTGCACACTTAAAGATAAAACAGTGTGTGATGTAAAGAGAATATTATCGCTTATGCAAGTAGTGGGAGAAAGTAACTAATATTTTTGACCATTGATCATTTCTATCCTCAGACTGGTAGGTTGAATATTTCCTATTTTTTTTAAAATTCAGAACGAGCTTCTTAAGAAACTTTTTCTTCGCGTAGATTAGTGATTTCGGAGTGCGGTTAAAATCAACATTTTATTAATTACAAGGATTTTTTTCGTAGTTTTTTTTAAAAAAAAATATACGGCAAACTATGAAGGCAAAAACTATCTTTCTTGTTTTACTTTTTGAGGGACAATTTGTTTTAAATAAAAGCAAAATAAATAAAACTTTTAGAAAGCTCACCAGATAGACATTCACATTAGATATACAGTAAATTTTTTTCAAAAATTAGTTATATCGCTAATTTTTTTTTTAAATTTTAAAAAATTTGCAGTTTTCAAATTTTTAACGCTTTTTTATTTTTCGCATTTTTAAAAAATTTTATTAATTACTAAGATTTTTGTAAGTAGTTTTTGTAAAAAAAATATATACGGCAAACTATGAAGGCAAAAACAATCTCTCTTGGTTTACTTTTTAAGGAACAATTTGTTTTAAATAAAAGAAAAATAAATAAAGCTTCTAGAAAGCTCACTAGATAGACATGAACAATAGATAGACAATCAATTTTTTTTCAAAAATTAGTCATGTCACAACTTTTTTTTTTCTATAAAAAAATTTACAGTTCTTAAATTAAATTTGTAACGCTTTTTTATTTTGCGCATTTTTGAAAAAAAATATATTTTTTGCTCAGCACAGCTAAAAATCAGAGCAATCATTTAATTGTCTAGATATCAATTAGTACTCATATTAGAGTTACTGACAAAAAATTTCCTAAAAATGCAAAAGTATGTCTCACAGGCATAACATATTGTAAAAAGTTTTATAACTTATAAAAGGCCTATCCAAATTACTGTTCTATTAGGTATTACACATTGATGACACATTGACACATATCTATATATCTAAATATAGATATTTGGATATATAGATATAAATATATATACTTCAATAAAAACGAAAATGAAAAATTCTTAGAGATTCAAATATTTTAAAAAATAATATAAAACATAAAAAATAAACAAAGTTTAATAAAAGTTTAATTCCAGTACATTTTTAGGCATTTTTTCAACTAATTTTCTTAAACTTTCTTTTTATGTTTCTTATAACAATATATGAGCACTAACAATATTTTGATTGTATTTCGATTGCATCAAGTTTGCTTCCAATTTCATGATACTTAGTGTTCTATAAAGACCGTTCTTAATACGAATTCTTAAAATCCTTGTCAAAAATGAAAACAAGATGTATTCACGCTGGGAGTCGCAAATTAATATTTAATTATCCAACGAAAAAAGAGAAAGATAATGATTTTTTTTATAAATTACAGTAATGCTAGGCAGATGAAATAAACAGCAAAACAGATTTAATTGGTGTCTGGAACTTGAAGGTGCTTCGATTTGTAATCGTCTTTTAACTTCTGTTCTCTCCTTCAATCATACTCATCTTATTTATTACTTTCGTCTTCCTGTACCATGATTTGTAAGATTTCGAAAGTGGTTTTGTTTTTACTATTGTAATATTAATTTGCGACACTTTACTGTTTTCATTTTTGATGATAAGTCAGAAAATACGTATTAAGGGCAGTCTTTACGAAACATCCTCTGCATGTAAAATTCATAAGTAAATAATAAATAAGTATCAAAAATTTTGACACATTTTTTAATTGCTTGATACAGATAGTTCTCCTTTATGATGGATCTATATTTGAACTCTGAAGAGAGATTCTTTTGTCACGTGTGTTACACGACATATTTAAACTTTAACGCTTATTATAATAAAATTTTTAAGTATTTATGTCTTTTTCAATTGGTTGTTAAATCTACATGTGTTTGAAGTTCGCCACATGAAGATTGAAGGTGCAAATTAATTTGATGTAGGAAAAAAAAATATTCTGGAATTTTGTTACCCTTTATAATGTTAGATATTTGAGACAGTGAATAAAATCATTTAATTGAATAAAATCATTTAATTGTAGTATAAATGTGCAAAATTAATATATTTTATTTCATGAAGAGATTCAATATCAAAGATGTGTTTAATGATTTTTTAAAATCTTTTCCAACTGTAAAAACTTCGTAATTTAGTGAAATTGGCATGTTACGCGCGTTGACAGTACGCTACGCGTGTTACCCTTTGTAAATATTTCAACTGAAAAGTCATAAAAGCTGCTCTAAAACATTTAATTATTTTAAATTAACTGACAAAAAACAATTAATTTTAACAAATGAAGTAGTTAATCATTTGGAAAGAAAGTTTTACTCCTTCTTAAGGCAGGTTTAGTGAATAAAACAGAGCCATTTATTGGCACATCTATTTCCTCAAAATCATTTCTGTCAAGAAACATAAAATATGTATCTTATTCAATCATTTTCCACAAATATTGTATTTTCAGCTTACAAGCATGTGCATGTGCTTCAATAATGTGCCCTTAATCAAGCCCATTCAGTTTCAAATATAGGCGTTTTACTGACTACAGTATCAGAAGGGGACTCTGACACAAACTGACTATTTATGTGCCACAATCTGTGAAGCTATATTATTCAAGTATCTGAAGATACTTGAATAACATGCGTAGATTTTATGCATTGGATTACCGTTGCCATGGAATGATCTTTTCAATTAAGGAAACTATTTCGTTGTGTTGATGTTGTTTCTAATGCCACTTGCCACACGGGCAAGCCTGATTGGCGAAACCGGGCAAATTTAAGGCAGAGTGTGCGTTTCTTGTTTTCGGTGGCTCCATCTATGGCCAAGAATTCGACTTCTGCCACACCATACGTCGCACCCGCTTATAGGGCGGACGCATTCATACATCCATTCATTCCTCCACAGATCATAATTTTGACCTGAATCAGAGAACGATCTATCTCCAATTCAGTACCCCCAGAGGTATTGATTTGTTATGGGAACATGGAGGACTTTTGCGACTCGACAGATTTAACGTGCATCAATTACTTTACTACACGGGAGTCTTCGGTCGGCGCGGTTCGAACCCACGAACTCAACTGGCACTCACGAAACTACTTCAGTTTGGCTCACATGTAATACTGTTGTATTAGGTATGAGTATATTGATTAGTTTTGTAAACAACACTGTACAACAACACAACTTTTTTTGTACAACAGCACTGTTCTTAGATTGACTTTCCATTTTGATTCGCACTAAAGTTTTTGCACTGCACACCAATGTCGTCTTTAACACTGGTAAAATATTTTCTAAGGAATTTATTTTAATATTTGATTGACATGCGATGAAATAATACAACCATACATTTATTTTTATTTACCATACATTTACATTTATTTTCCATACATTTATTTTTAAATTCTTTACTTGGTCCATCACTATAGAAGATTTCTCTATCGAAGAAGAATCATTTTGAAAACGCTTCTCAAATAGTCTTAAAATAAAAATGCAGGCATTATTTTTATTTTTGTAGTTTGTAATTGAGAAGAAAGTACCGTCTAAGAAAACAACTGCCGTGAAAAATTGAATTGAGATCTGATACACTGATTGAACTTCATTTTGATATTCACAAGAAAATGCCATTGCAAAGTCAACTTAAACTACCCGGGTTTTACTACTAGATATGTTTTTTTTTGTGGAAAATATCAGCTTGGATTCTTTCAACCCATGTGTATTCTTGAAAGTTAGCCAACTATTCAACAGCAAATTCAAAAAATTCTCCTGCACATCTGCAATCAGAAATTTTTTTTTTTATTATGTGGCAATTAGCATCTTTTTCCCATTGTTGCCAATCTATAATAGAAGAAGGCCAGAAATCTAAAACAAAAAATGAGTCATTTTTGCAAATATCACATGCACCCTTCCAACAATTAGAATTTCATCTGATTTACATAAATAATTTTACCATCACAATGTTTGATTTAGGTATTTAAATAAAAGAATCAAATTTTCATGATATTCGCATTTGCATTGAATCTAAGGGGTATCCTACAAAAACAATACATTTTTTGGTAGCAAAGCACAATAGTTTGAAAACGAAGCTGAAAGTTTAGGATATTACTGACAAAAACAGCTTGTCTTAGAAACATGGTTATATTGTTCCTACGTTTATTTATTTTTCGCCAGCTTTTTCCCCATTAATCCAAACAACCATTTCTTATTTCAATCCAAGCATAGTATAAACCATGCAACTTCTGAAGAAAAATTGATTTATTAGTGATTTAAGTACAGCTGAAATGCTTAGTGACGAACTTTTTATATTATTATATTAATCTATTTCGAAAATTCAAATCCAGCTTGCTTTGCTAACACAGCAGCAATTTGTTTGTCGAAGTAGGGAGACGTTTAAACGATTTGCGAACTGCTTTTCCTAATAACTAATGCCTTGAATACGGTTTACTTTGAAGTGTTTTAAAATTCAATATGCTGTTATCATTATTCAACTTATGTACAGTCCGCAAAAAAAAAAAAAAAAAAAACGAATCACCCTGAATAACTTTCGTTTTAATGATCGGATTTTCACGAACTAAGTGTCAATCTTAATGATTCCTTGGATTGACCTCAAATATGCTAATTAATTAGTGCTAACTAGTAATTAAGTTACGAAATCAGACACAAAAACGTACTTTCTCTGAATTAACATGCATTTTTTTTTACATATTTGGATTTTTAACCTTCAAAATATAGGGGGTAGCCGCAATCTGGGATATATGGTCCCCATAGTTTGGTCAGGAGAGCGATCCAAAGTTCGTACCCCTTAATGTTAATTTCACTTTTTACGTTTTTAGTCATATTTTCAAAACTAATAAAGCAATTTAAAGAAAATTGCTCCCACTCATAAAACTCATTTACCCAAAGATAATTTCATGAAAAAAATGATTTTTAATAATTATTAATTATTTTTTATTATTTAATTAAATTGTGGATGAAAAAATTTTGAATTATAAGGAATGAATTTTTTTATACCATATTAATCTACATATTTTTCAATTGAAAAATCTAAAGATTCAACTGTTTTTATTTATTAGAAGCTGAGAAAAATTAAAATTAATTATTTTTAAAAAAATAATTTGGCGACAATAAAGAAATGATTAAATTGGGCGATTAATATTAAAATGTGATAAACTTGCGAGGAACTTGACTTCGAAGCGCGTAGTGTAAAATTTCATTCATATTTTTTTCGCTAATAATCGTTTGCTTATCTTTTTATATTTATTTCTTTCTAACTATAAAATACAATGTTTCCTTTTTAGTCGCTTAATAATTTATTTGCAATTTAGTAAAGAAATTTGAATAAAACATTTTGAATAAAAAACACTTTATTCAAGGAATGTCTAGTTTTATAAAATAAGATATGATATGATCTTCTGATAGAATATGATTATACACCAGATTGTGCTTATTTAATGTGATTATTTTTTATTTTTTGATTTTGTTTTTCAATAACTGATACAATTTCAATAATATACATACGTATGTATAGATTTGGAATAATATATTTATCAATTTCTTGAATATACATTTTATAAATACTAATAAAAATACGTAGTCAACATTTTTAAGCATCTCTCACAACATCGCGAATTTTTCAGCATCTTATAGGGTAAATTAACGAATGAAGGAACACTTAAGCTTAGCTTGCCTTAAAGAAAAAATTATAAAAATTTCAAAATTTGTAATTTTAGCTAAATGATGGTGTCGACATATTTGTTATTAAATACAAATTATGTAAAAAAAAAATGTAGATAACTTACATAATATTGTTTTAAGGTTTTGGTGGTTTAAATAATAAGTAGTAAGATAACCAAGTGAAGGAACAGTTCTTACCAGTGAATAAACACTAAATTTTCCAGTGAATGAACACTTAATTTAGAGAATGTTTGATGCTCGTTACGAATCCCTAGGCCACACAAATGTCTAAAAACAAGATTTTTCTTGGAATTGCAACATATAACCAGAGTTAACGTGGAAAATGTTACTTTTTTTTCAGTCATGGAAAGGAAAGTAAAATATGTTTGAATACATAATTTAAAAAAAAAAGGTTTTTCATTTTTTTTCTCACAGTTTAATAGTCCGTTCTAAATTATGAATGTTTATCATTGTGTAATCCGATGATGTTTTTATTATTATTATAATTAGATCACTTTTTTGTTTACTCTTTTCCCCATATTTTTTTAAGCTATTTTTTAATCTTTTTAAGTATTTTTTTTTCTCTTCGTCATATTTTCTGCTTTAACTCTTTTTTCAGCTCTTTCAATCTCTTTAAATTTTCGTTCTTTTTCTGAAGTTAATGCAAAAAAGTAATTTTTTTTCCTTTGATTTAACCTTCCTCTTTTTTCCAAATTTTTGGCCAATGTAAATGTATCTTCGAAATTTCTTTTGATTTTCCAGTGCCATTTCTAGAATTCCTCATTGGATAATAAATGAGTAAAAGGAGTTTCGAAGTTTGAGTAAAACCCATCTCTCGTTGACTTATATCTAGTGGGTTTTCAGCAGTACTTACCATTTACTTATGGAACCAATTGTTTTTGCAACTAACAATGCCTCAAGAGGACTTATATCAAAATCAGTTTTCAGGATACTTTCATTATCAATGTTAGTTGTATCAGCTTCAGTGCCAAAATTTGATTAATCAAATGTTCTTTTTGAAATAAATTCTTCAATATTGAGAAAAGCACAGGCTATTGGATATTTGGGAGATTAAACTTTTCTGTCGTCAATGTTCCTTTAAAAATTTGCAACATAACTTGTGAGATTTCCTTCTCAAGCTTCTGAAGAAATAGTGCATCGTTACTCTCGAAGCATGTATTTTGTTGATAAGTTGTCTTGCTCATTAACTCTTGGTGTCTGTTTTGCATGCATTTGTTAAAGTCAACGTTTTTTACATCGAATGGAAAAATATCGCATTTCATAAAAGCATTTTAACTTCATCAGTTGATGCCTCAATATCTTATTTAAAAACGGATGTAAAATTTTCTCGACATATTGCTTTACAATTCTTTTAAGATCTAACGGGAGATTTCCCTGAATTAGGTAGAAAACTAAACCAGAAAATTTGTTTTGATGAACATAACTTGCTCAGTTTCAAATTGATATGAGATTTATACCTATCCAAAACAAGCAAAATAGAGCATTTGATAGCATTTTTAATTAGCCATAGGTAGAAACATTTGCAATATATTTGTAAAATGTTACTGCGGTCATTGTTTCATTTCATGAAATATCTCAAAGATATCTCTGTAATATCTCAAAGTATTCTTCAGTAAAGAAAAACTACCAATGGAGGTACTTTTTCTTTCCTAGGTACTTAAGAATATAAATCCTTATAATTTTTAGGGCCAAGGATTTTTCCCGTTTAAGGGCAGTATTCAACTCTTGTTTCGTTCGCATTGTAAATGCAATCACTTTCTAAAAGGATGCCAGGGCTACTTCCCTCCTAAAGATTCATCTATGGTTCTTAAAACCAGTATTTCGAATATTATTCTCTAAGGGAAGTTTTACCTTTTGAAATTATCTTCGCATTGCACTGAGTTATCGGTGGATGTCGCCTTAAAAAAAACTTCACCCATTTTTCACCTGGATGATTGTCTTTAAATGGATTTTTCCTACCTGTTCTCGTCTGGACGTTAAAGACCGCAATAATATAATAACTTAGCTAATTATTAGCACAAAGGCCTGCAAAGAAATTTTCTATTCAAGCTTTTATTATATTTAGTCAGTAAACATAGCTTATTAAGGTGTCTAAGGTATGATGTAATAACTAATCACTACATTTATTACGATAAATAATTAATAAATTATTATTATAATTCTTTAAATAAATTTACCAATTAAATTTGCATTTTGAAATGAAATTGTTATAGGAACTATTCATACAACATTTTAGGTGTTCTCTATATCGCAGAACTACTAATTATCCATGTAAAATCATATTTCACACATACTGTTCATTCACTGGGAAATCTATTCTCAGTGAAGAAACATGCCTGTTCCTTCACTGGCTAGAAGTTGTTTTTTGTACTTTTAACATAATTTTGATGTATAATATGACTAAAAGTACAGGAAAATTAATATTTTTCTTTCATTTTCATTAACTTGAAAAAATCCCAATAAGGGAACACTTGTTTATTCATTGGTTTTTCATCGTTTGGTAATCCAGTTAATAAGCACCCCTAATCTCAGTACTTGCTTATGTTGTGATGCTTGAAATAAATAAAACGTAACTTCAATAACCATATTTTGAATTCTCTTTTTCACAATGAGAAAAAAAGCATTATTATATGCAATTAATTGTACTTTAAACGGATAACTACCACCACTGACCTTATAATTGTGTCAAAGAAACAAGGCGTTGAACAGATACTAACAAATTCAAAACTTTTTCCAGAGAAGACTCTGAGACCAGGTAACTCAATGCATTGTTAGATGACTTCCTATTGTTAGGTAGTAAGCTTCTGTTACCAATCAATCTACATTAAAACGTTTAAAATCTTATTTTTAAAAAATATCTATGAAATGTAACTTCACTGGGGTGTGTTCCATCACTGGTTAGTTTACCCTATATCGTCTTAATCTTAAAAGAAATTTCCGGAAATGTTTCACAAGTGTTTCGCAGAACTATTTTACCAATTATTTAAGTAAATTTTGGCATTTTTAAGAATCTTATTCTTTACTCTTTTACGCTTATTATTTCTTCATTAATATACTAATCAATTTTTTTAGTTCTTTAATTTAGATTTTCTTTCCTAAAGTTCCTCTCTAAATTATAGTCAAGTTTTCTTAAAAAGAAATATTATCTGCTAGCTAAGGATAAAACCTTGTTAAGAAATTAAAAACATTCCGCTGTTTAAAATTATTTAATGCAAAACAGCTGATTATTTACTAAGCATACTATTTTTTTTGAAAAAAGAGTATAAATTATTGATTGTCTTTTTTTTGTTTCTCGTGACTTCAACATAGATTATCTAAAATAGTTTTGATGTTTTGTAAGTCACTACAAAGAGTATAAAGATACAGAACATAAAAAGCTGTCGAATACGTAGCCAAATTTTTAAGCGTCTTAAAATATCTCAGTATCTTAAATGTCGTTCTAACATCTTAGTTGTGAAATTAAATTTTTAATTATCTGACCACGTGTTATTCACTAATTATTTCATTGTATCTTTTACTCTTTCTTTATGATACCAAGTAGATTTTTTTTCTGATAATATACTAAACTACTTTGTTTAATTTTTTACTTTAGCACGATTCCCAAGATATTATTGTAGTATAATTTGTTATCAGGAAAATGCCTTATTTTGTTAAGCAGGAAATACTAAAAATTGAAATTTGTAAGAAGATTCCGAAGCTGTGCCAATTTTAGAGTAATCTGATTTTAAAAAAATGCTATAAAAAATACGCAATTTCCGAACTTATTTTAATAAAAAAAAAATAAAAAAAACGTGGCAAGAAAGCTAACATACTTTTTACAGAAACTGTGAAAACTAATTTTTCTGCTATTTCGTCAAATGATATTGCTCCAAGGGACCTACTCAATAATTTCGCTATTTCCAGAATGAAATCTGTTTGATCGAAACATATTATTCCTTGAAAATTAAAACGAGGAAAAAATTAGCTTTTATTACTTATCTAAGCTTATTCCATTTATTTAATGATAGCGGTATTAAGGTTAAGAATATGCGATGGAAGCCCCGTTTACTATTATACAATAAATACATTAAATCATGTAGCTTGAATAATTTATTTTAAGCAAATTATTTAATAATTTTAAGCAAATAAGGGTGTAAAAATAAACTCGATCAAAATACTCCGAAAGTATACCCTAAAATATATGTAGAATAAACTTTGGCATCGATATATAAAAAATACCTTTTCAAAACTTATTTTAATGTCGAGTGAAATAATTTAATATGTTGTGTAACTAAATGGATAATCCCAAGAAACTGAATTGAAAATATAAAAACTTCATTGATTTAAAAAAATAATAGATGATAATAAAAGTAGACATGTTTTGAGCATCCAATAATGAAAGTCACAAGTTATTCAAGCCTGACAAGTCATGAGAATGGGCGATTATATTTGAACGCTCGAAGCATGTCGACTTTTACTTCGCTCTTCATATGTTTCGAAGCCAGTTGAGTTTCTATCGTCAATTATACTGTTTTACATTTGGGTCTTGATCATTATTTTGATAAGGATTTTACGCTCGTTAAAGTAAACATATGCATTTTAATATTTTAACAGGATTCAGGTGGTCTTTAAAAACGTAAGAGCATCAATATTGCAAAAGTTATATTTAACTTAAAAATTAAAATTTTGAGACCGGATATTTTGAGTTAATGAAATTAAATATTTTATCTTTTAAGTTTTTGGGCCCCATTTCAGCATCTTAAGGATCTTACTAGCTCTGTTTAAAAGGTGAGTATCATATATATATAAAAAAACATAAATAATCATAGTAGCAGTATTTGGTGGTAAATGTAGCTTATCGTAATTGAAGAATATGCTGTGCGACATTTTATGGTGAATTTTCGAACGTAAGTTTCAGAATGCATCGAAACACGAGGATGCTAATTGCTAATCATCTTTATCCAAAGAAAACCGTGCAACCTAAATATCTTGCAGAATGAAACGATTTTATAAACAACGAATCATACATCATGCAACATATTATTTCAATATCTTATTCTTAAACATAACATATTTCAATGTCTTTAAAATGCCACTAAACATTCAGCAATTCCTTGAGTTATAGAAAAAAGAAATATCGTATATTACAGAAAACCTTGTGAATGCGCATTAGAATTACTATACAATCTAAATTTTATTTTTCAAGCACTTTTTTTTTCTTCAAACTTAGCCTAGAAGACTCGATTAACCCTTTAGCGCCGGTTGTCACAAATGCGTGACAGCATAAAACAGTATCAACCAGGGTAAAAAGATAAAACTGGTAATCAAAGTAATTCTTTAGCAGTTTATTTGTGGGCGGGGTTATAATTGTTTGATTTGCTTAATTCACCATTACTTAGTTCAAAATAAAATTATTTAGTTATACTTTGAACTAACATTGATTATATATATGATTAAACTAACAATAATTAAATTCAAGGCAAAGTAAATCTGTGAAATTAGCAACGCCTGCATTTAAGCTACCGCTTTTTATTTATTTGCACCCTGATTCTGATTTTGTACGAATGCTTTCATGAATCACCCGTCCCCAAGGGGTTTAAGCTGTAAGAATGATTATCCCTAAAATTTTGTATATAGCTGTAATAAGTTATGTTAATTTGATTTTAGTATGAAATCCTCGAATAAATTAAGCAAAAACAGCATAATTTAAACAGTATCAGATAAGAAGTTCATGTATATAAATTCTAAAAACTTAGAAAATCATAAATAATTTTTAAATCGATTCAAATTTTCTTTTCAAAGGATATTAAAATATTTTTTTTTTTTTGCTTTTTAGACAGAAATCAGCTTAAAAATTGTCTATTGCTTGGAAACTTCGAGATATTTTCTATTAACAATTAATTAAACCTCTCTGAACAATCGCAAAACATTATCCATATTTTTTACAGTCATAACATGGTTGCCTAGCAACCTATTATAACCTAGCAACCTATGAATTAGTCAATGGGTTATGCTAAAATATACATTTGCGCAGGCGACTTTTTTTGGCGGTTTTCCGGACTATCGCCAAATATATAAACCTTTATTGCGACCCAATTTAAGATCCAATTCTTTTAAAATTTTGTCTACCCCCCCTAATTCAAGTGCCTAGATTCCAAATATGTATAAAAAATACATGTTTATTCAGAGAAAGTACGTTTTTGTGTCTGATTTCGTACATTAATTAATAGTTAGCACTAATTAATTAGCATATTTGAGGTCACCCCCAGGAACCATTGAGATTGACACTTAGTTCGTGAAAATCCGTTCATTAGAACGAAAGTTATTCAGGGTGATTCGTTTTTTTTTTTTTTGCGAACTATACCTCTTCTTTTCTTTCATCTTTTATCTTGCGTTTGCATTTTCGTATCCGTTCTGCTACTTTTGCCTTTTACCACTTCTTCTCATAAAAACTCATTTTATCTAAATTTTTTTTCTGTAAAAATTTAATATTTTTTATTTTCTTGATCCAATGCTTCCTTTTTTTTTCTTTTTCCTGCTGAATACTTCCTGCGAAATTGAATTTTTTTCGAATTCCTTTTCTCAGGAATGATTCATTTGATTTCGTTAAAATTTTGTATTTTACAAAGTAAAATGACATACTTGTGAAAAGTTCAATTAAGAGGACGATGAACTAATGAAAAGCAATGTTTGTTGTAAAATACTGCTTTAATTTAGTTCAGGTTCAGAAATATGCTTGAGCTCTAATACAATTCAATAATTAATTCTATATTTTAATTAGCATTACTATAAGTTGTTGTATATTATTGTAATTTTATAAAAATCACTTCTTTTTTAAATTACACAAAAAATGATACACTTCTGTAATTTCGGATTATCTTCAAGCATTGAAATTTACTTCAAATGTTTTCAGTAATATTTAAAAATACTTATTAAAACAAAAATGAATTAAATAAGTCAAGTTAAGTTGAATTAAATAATTCAATTAGTTAAATATTCAATTTTAACATTTTGAAATGCAAGTTAAGAAATAATCACGACAACACAAAAAAAAAAAAAAAAAAAAAAAAAAACAATTAGTATGAAAGAACTAACAGCATGAAATAATTAAATATCATGAAAAGAATTAAAAATGAAAATTTAAAAAAAGCGTGAAAGATCGACTCATTTTATGATTGATGAATATTATTAGGTGAAGTTATACGACATGAAAATTGCAATCATCGGACAGAGCATATTTGCAAGTAGTGTCTACAAACTACTTAAACAAGATGGTCATCAAGTTGTTGGGGTATTTACCGTCCCTGATAAAGGAAAGCGAGAAGATCCCCTAGGTAAGTAGTTATCTTATGCAATATAAATTACACACTAAAAAAATTCCTCTCTAGTTTACGGTCAGTAACCGAAACAAAAAGTGTTCCAGTCACTAACCGCAAAATTAAATATATTCCAGTAAAACTAACATGACCATAAGAATATATGTATGTCCGTAAATTTATCTCTCAAAATGATGACCGTAATTTAAAGTTTTACTCCTAAAAGTTATCTTCAATTCTTGCCTTGAGTTTGTTTGAGATTCTGGCGATTTGTTTATTGAATTAAGGCAAACCATAATATGAGGCAAAATGGTATAATACTGCAAGGAATGAGAAAGTTGTGTGCTTATTGTCTGTGGTTACTAATGTTGAAGAAGTGGGAGAAAGCCACTGGCTGGAATCAAACAAGGGACCTTTGTGTCCGTACACTGATGTTGTGACCATAATGGACAGGGATGTACACTGTAGGTTCATCTGGTGAACGCTCTGGAACAATCCTGTGTTCCGGAAATAAGACTTGAGACTAATAAACAACTAAAGAAAACATTTATTAGATTAAACAAACATCTCACACGCCCAGCGTGCTCTCGTCGATACAGCTAGCAGTTTGAAGAAATTACGTGAAAGAAAAAAGCAATTATCGCATCCATGTCGTCACTTTTATACTCTGAAGATCTGCACCACTTCAGTTCGCTTCACCAATAGTAATCGCTACCGCAGCGACGCCACAGGGCTCCCCAACGCAGTCTGGAAGACAGTCACACGGAAAATCTCACGTGGTTAATCTTTATTTCAGAGAGTTGAAAGGCCGGCTTCAATCTGTCGATACTAACAGTCTGCTTACGACGTCCAATTTGTATGGTGAAGTGCTTTAAGGTCTTGGCTAGAACCGGATGTGGTCCGCTATAAGGTGGAACAAGAGATCTCTTTAATCTATCCTGTCGAAGAAAAACATGAGAACAGTTATTAAGTTCTTTATGAACAAAAACGTTTTTCCTACAATGTTGTGAAACAGGAGTCGGTCGCAAGGACCTAACTCTATTTTGTAAAATTGCAAGAAACTCGCTGTTAGTTAAATTTCTAGAGTTAGAAAAAAATTCTCCAGGCAAAGTTATAGGCGTACCATACACCATCTCAGCAACAGAACACTGTAAAGGCTCTTTTATTGATGCTCGAATGCCAAATAATATTGAAGGTAAAACTAAAGTCCACCTATCTGTTGAATGAGCCCGAATCGCACTCTTCAATTGCCTGTGCAATCTCTCTACCATCCCGTTTGACTGAGGATGATAAGGTGTAGTATGTACCAGTTTAATTCCAAGAAGACTAGCAAATTCTCGGAATAAATTACTCTCAAATTGCCTTCCCTGGTCCGTTGTAAGCATATATGGCAACGTTACTTTTAAAAAGTAACGAGTAAAAGTACAAGTATTTTTAAAAAAATAACGAGTAAAAAGTAAAAAGTTCTTATTTTAAAAAGTAACGAGTAAAAAGTAGAAGTAAAAGTACAAGTACTAAGCAAAAAAAGTAACGATTTAAAAGTACATTTCTAGGAAATCGAAAATTCAAAGTAACCTAAATTTTATTGAATAATATTCTTATGTTCTAAAACGTTTTCGTAAAATTGTTGCTATTTATTTAATTATTTTTAATTTTGAAAGTTATGGACATTAATTTATTTTTAAATTCGGAAGAATATTATAATATAATCGTATAATAAAATTTTAAATTCAAATATAATTTTGATATCAAACTTTTTATGGATTTGCACGAAAAAGAAATTTTATCTATTGATTTTAATTTTTAGTTTATTATTTTTATTTATTTAAATTACCATTGATTTAAAATTGTTTTACTCTATAGAAACGCGTTTTAAAAGCACAAACATAAACAAAGCAAACACGGGGTTTCAGATAGCTTTGTGATCTTTGAGCTGGTAAAAAATAATTGAATGTGCAGTATAAGTTGAAACAGAACAGTCTACAGTTTTATTTATGACAATGGCTAATGAAGTCATGCAAGAAAATCATTTTCCAAACATTTCTGCCTAACGGAATAATTAAAATTTGTAAACGAATTTTAGTATCTGCGGCTAAATTAATACCTTCGAGTTTTCAAGAGTTAAAATAGTAATTATAATAGTTTTCAATAGCACAAATAGTTCTGAAGTTCTTAGAGATTTGACTGGGCTCTGTTTGACAAGGTCGGGCATAAGCATAATTTTAGTAAAAAATGTACTAGGTAAAAATGCATTTAGTATTAAATGTATTAAGACAAAAATGTATTATTAGTGAGTTCAAAAAGAAAACTGAAAAACGTAATGACAAAATCCAACATTTTTTATTTAAAATGCATTAAATAAATGCATAAAACTCGAAAATGAATGAAAATAACTTGCTAATTAATATTTTTATTCATTTTGCAAAATAATTGCATTTCGAAAGTGGAGTCACTGAGTTTGTTGCGAGAATTTCTCAGAACGTGCTTAGCCAAGCTGAATAAGCGCTACACGGGAGGTCAAGGTATTTAAACACGAAGTTAGCTGTGAATGCATATACACAGTCCAGTCACATTGATGTGACCACCACCTACTTTCGACGTCAACGTGAAGGGTCCGTTTTTAAGAAAAGATATTTTGTGAAGGGTCCGTTAACGGACCCAAATTTCTTCTAAACAGACCCCTGGCATCGAAAAGCATTTCTGTCGTTGGCGCAATGCAGAAATGCAGCGATTTATCCGACGTCCAAAAGGGCATGATTATTGGCTTATTGGCTTTCGGGCCAAGGGTGGAAGCATTTCGACTGATTTTGTGAACTGTTCGCGCCGCCGTGACAAAAGTATACCGTGCATGGCAAAATGGCCCTATACAAAACAAGCGGCGTGGCACATGTGGTACACCACGGGCCAAAGATGGCAGAGGCGAACGAAGGCTACGGAGATGCGTTCAAACGAATATACGTGCAACTGTTGAGCTACTGACCGTCGAACGTTGCTGCGCATGGGCATCCGCAGCAGACGCCTGGTTAATGCACCTATGCTGACTGCTGTTCATCGGTGACGAAGGCTGGAATTCGCACGCCAGTACCGCAACTAGACGTCCACAGAGTGGCAACAGGTGGCTTTTTCGGATGAATCACATTTTATGCTCCATGGGACAGATGGACGTTGGCGTATACGTCGTGAAACGTCTGAAAGCATACACCCTGCAACAATTGCCGGAAGGCTGCAGGCTGGAAGAGGGAACGTTATGGTTTGGGGAATGCTTTCCTGGCTTTCACTGGGTGCACTGATCACTGTGGAAGGCACGATGGATCAGTACAAGTACGTATCTGTCCTTGCGGACCATGTCCACCCCTACATGCAAATGATTTTTCCTCAGAATGATGGCATCTACCACCAGGACAATGCGAGGTGTGATACAGCTCACAGTGTATGTGCGTGGTTCGAAGAGCACCAGGATGAATTTACCGTACTCCCCTGGCCAGCAAACTCACCGGATTTAAACCCAATCAAGAATCTGTGGGACCACCTCGATCGGGTTGTTCGCGCCATGTATCCTCAACAGCGTAATCTAGGGCAGCTGATCACGACACTGGAGTCGGCATGGCTCAACATCCCAGGGAACACTTTCAGAAACCTAATTGACTCTCTTCCTGCACGTCTCGTAGCGGTCCGCTCTGCCGAAGGTGGTTATTCTGGTTTTTGACAGGTGGTCACATTAATGTGACTGGATTGTGTATATTGCACATTAATTTTATAAATTAAAAAAACAAGCATTTTTTTAAAATTTAATATTCTTTTTTTAGAAAGCTCTAATTTTATGAATTAAAAAAACATAAGCATTTTTTTTTAAATGCAATTTTTTTTTTTTTTTTTTTTTAGAAAGCTAAACCGAGTTTTAGAAAAAAGTAACGATTTCATTCGACATTTCCGTTACAAATACTTGTACTTTTTCCCTAAAAAAGTAACGAAAGTACAAGTAAAATTACTAAATTTAAAAAGTAACGAAGTACAAGTAAAAGTACGTACTTTTTACTTGTTCCGGCGGTACAAGTAACGAAAGTAAAAGTACTGCCATATATGGTTGTAAGCCTTTCAGGAACACCAAATCTTGCGATCCAGTTGGAAAAAAATTCAAAAGCCACTGTCTCCGCTTTAATGTCCCGTAGAGGTATAACTTCTGGCCATCGGGAAAATCTATCCACACACGTTAAACAATAAGTATAACCTCGAGAAGGAGGGAGTGGTCCCACCAAATCAATATGAATATGATTGAATCGCTGACGAGGTAAGGGATAAGTACCGGGAGAACTTACCACATGTCCTTGCACCTTACTTTTCTGACATGCTACACAGCATCGAGACCATTCAGCAACTTCCCTCTTGTAGTTAGGCCACACAAAACGTTCTCCAATCAACTTGACGGTAGCCTTTACACAAGGGTGGGATAATTCATGAAGAGTCTATAAGATTTTATGACGAAAATCTGGAGGAACGTAAGGACGACATCTTCTCTCAGAAACGTCTCAGAAGAGTTCTGTTTCCATACCTGGAACCTTGACAAAATTCAATTTTAATGATTTGTTACAAGAGTTTAACCCTAGAAGTTCTTTATCAATCAACTGAGCTTTAGCAAACTCTTTATAATCAATAGGCGAGGGCATTTCTATCTCCGATACTCTGGATAAGCAATCTGCCACAACGTTAAGTGATCCCGCTATATAACGCACATCCGTCGAAAACTGAGCGATCCAATCAAGATGCCGAATTTGACGCGGGGAACATTTCTCATGCTTTTGCGTAAAGGCGTAAATTAAAGGTTTATGATCAGTATAAATTGAAAACTCGCGACCCTCCAACAAGTAAGAAAAATGCCGAACCGAAGCGTAGATAGCCAATAATTCACGACCATACACACTATAACGCTGTTCACTACGGACTAGCTTACGCGAAAAAAATGCCAAAAGGCTTGAACTCATCACCTTCTTTCTGGCTTAGAACCGAACCAATAGCTCGGTCTGAAGAATCGCACGTCAAAGATAATTCCGCATTTTGAGATGGATGCACTAACATAGTTGTTTCACTTAAACTAACTTTGCATTTTTCAAAAGCATTCTTTGCTTCCTCTGTCCAAATTATAGGCCGGTTATCATTTTTCTTAGCGCCCTTAAGATAATCAGACAGTATTGACTGCTCATGTGTAGCGTTTCTCAGAAACCTTCTCTAAAAACTAATTAAAGCTAAAAATCGCCTTAATTCCTTAATAGTTTTAGGTTGTTGATATTCATATATTGCCTTAACTCTGTCTGGTAGTGGTTGAATTCATTTTTCAGAAATCAAATACCCTAAAAAATTAACAGACGATTGTCCAAAAACGCATTTTTCTGCATTCAGAACAAGTCCATATTTTTGAAATCTATGAAAAATTTCTTCCAAATGCTTTAAATGCTCGCTTTCATTTTTAGATGCTACAAGTACATCGTCGAGATAAGGAAAACAAAAATCTAAATCTCCGAGAATCTCGTGCATAAATCTCTGAAATGTTTGCGCGGCATTACACAACCCAAAAGGCATAAAAAGGAATTCAAACAATCCAAACGGAGTTATTACCGCTGTTTTTGAAACATCCTCAGCAGCAACTGGGATATGATGATAAGCTCTAACAAGATCTATGGTCGAAAATATCTTTTTATTAAAAAGATTATGAGCAAAATCATGCACATGAGGAATTGGGAATCTATCAGGAATAGTTTGAGAATTTAACTGCCTATAATCTCCACATGGTCTCCAATCATTACTTTTTTTGGGTACCATGTGAAGTGGGCTAGCCCATGCACTTTTCGATGGTCTACACCAACCCTGAGATACCATATACTGAAATTCTCGCTTTGCAACCTGCAACTTTTGAGGAATTAATCTTCGAGCTTTAGAATAAACAGGTGCACCACGAGTTTCAATATGATGCTCAGTGTTGTGTTTCACCTGAATCGGTGATTTTGGCTGACTTGTTTTGGTAATATCACCAAATTTTTTAAGCAATTTCACAAAGGGAGAGTTACCTTGAGCAGTCGAAATACTTATAGACTCTAATTCAGAAACAGTTTTTCCGAGACCTACGGTACCGGTGCTATTAAGCAATTTTTTCCGCTTTACATCCACCATCAAACCGTAATGCCCAAGAAAATCTACCCCTATTATAGGTTTCGAAATTGCTGCCAAGATAAATGTCCACTGGAATTTTTTTTTAAAATCCCAAATCTAAAGTAATCAATTTAGTACCAAAAGTTTCAATTTTGGTTCCATTCGCGGCATACAGCAAAAAATTTGAAGGCTGAACTTTTTCATTCTTTACCACAGGTAAGATACTAACCGCAGAACCTGTGTCAACCAAATATTTATGACCTGTAATTTTATCAAAAACAAATAAGCGCTTTACCAAACCTTTTTCTACCGTCAGCGCCGAAACGGAAGGTCTATTTAGTTTTCCGACCCAAAAGTGCATGGTTGTTGACACTTGCTAGCTTTATTTCCAAATTTAAAATGCCACCAGCAATACTTCCGATTTATAGAATTTCGAACTTCTTTTCCACGAGAAGAAGATCTATGTCTAATTTCTATTTTTGAGAGTCTATGTTGAATTGCTGTTAAGCACTTTTCAATATTTTGAAAACCCTGCGATTCAACATTAAATGAAACCGAAGTCACAGCATCCTCGTTAGAAATCTCAAAAACACTGTCAGCCATTTTAGCTAAAGATTGCACATTATCTTTACTGATTGATAAAATTTGCTGAATTTGCAAAGGCAAGCGTTGCAACCACAAGTTTTTTAAAACCTCAGATGAAATTTTATCTGCAGCTAAACTTTGCATCTCGTAAAGAAGTTTTGAGGGTTTTTTATCGCCTAACTCAATACCTGAAAGCAATTTTTTTAAACGTAATGATTCAGAATCAGCATTTTGTGCAATTAACCTAGTTTTTATTTGAGTATAAGCTTCACTATCAGGTTTATTAAGTACAATATCTGAAACGCAAGTTAAATCATCACTACTTAAGGATGAAACAACATAAAATTTAGTGGAATCAACTGTTATGTTAGATAATTTAAATTGAGATTCCAGCTGAGCAAACCATAGTTCAGGCTTGTCATTCCAAAAAACTGGAGTCGTTATTGCTACAGCCGAATTTTCACCAAATGAACTACTCTTAATCACTGACTTTTCATTATTCGAAAGTAAAGTTTCCCCTTCCATTATAGTGACACTTAACAATTTAGGAAATAAAACTACATACGCATAAAATATATTACCAACTCTATACTATTAACCAGTAATAAATATAGCGTGAATATTTTGAAATGCAACAACTCTAAATATGGTAGGGAAATTTTTTTAAGTACTTAAGACAATGAAAACATCAGTCTAACATTTAAACTACTAATTTCATTTTAAAAATTTTGACCTAAATCGTATATTCAGCATCTTGACCGAACCGAAAAGTTACGACAAGAAATGCTAAACTCACCGGGTCACCACTTGTAGGTTCATCTGGTGAACGCTCTGGAACAATCCAGTGTTCCGGAAATAAGACTTGAGACTAATAAACAACTAAAGAAAACATTTATTAGATTAAACAAACATCTCACACGCCCAGCGTGCTCTCGTCGATACAGCTAGCAGTTTGAAGAAATTACGTGGAAGAAAAAAGCAATTATCTAACTAACTAACTACTAACTAATCAACTTTTTTCAGAGTAGCTATCCATGTATGGATATCTGCTCTTTCATCTAAATTGGATAATATGTGGTGGAAGGGAAGGGAGGTGCTGCGTTAACATTAAGTTAAATCTCAGAATGAACAATAATTGATAAAATCAAGTCTGAGTCATACATAATAATAAGTCGCAAGTTGATACATAATATAGGGAACAAATTGAAGATAAAGATAAAGAAAGAATATTTACACTATTTACAAATTTACAAAAGGGGGAAGACTCCCTGTGCACTCTCTCGCCTCCCACCGGTATAACCGGGCTTCATTGGTGCAGAGAACACAGTTTGTCTAGGGCAGTGGGGATAGTCATGATTATCCGAAATGCTTAGAGAGAACACAGTCGCTTAAGAAAAAAGCGGTTATCGGGCTGAAATTTTTATTGTCATCTATGAAATCAATGTCTAATAACTTATTGAATTTACATGTTGAACAATTTTTGGCACCTTTAAAAAAGGATGCATTGAGTTTAAAAAGGTACTCGTCTATTTTGTCGATTTTGAGGTCATTATAGAGGGTGTTATTTCTGACAAACCAGGGAGCCCCAGTGATTCGTCTTAGGGTTTTGTGTTCGAAGACTCTGAGTCTCTTTCTTTGTGTATTTGTAAGCGTCCCCCATGCCGGGGATGCATAGCTGAGGATTGGTCTTATGCACATTAGATAAATGCGCCTTTTCGTGTTTAAAGCCATTTTGCTATTGCTATTTAATATGGGTTTCAAAGCTTGATAAGCAGCTTCAGCTTTTTTAAGTATATTAGAGACGTGATATTTCCAATTTAGGGTGCAGTTTATAGTGATACCCAAATAGTTTGCTTTAGAGACTTTGGGAACTTCTTCGTTGAATAATAAGATTTTTTCGTAGTTTATAATTTTCTTTTTATATGTTTTGCGAATAATGAGAAGGTTTGATTTGGAGCTATTGATTTTAACCTTCCACCTGCTGCACCAGGCTTCAATATCTTTTACATTGTTTTGTAGTCTTTTAATTGCATTATTTACATTTAAGGATCGGCTGAGTATCGCGGTATCATCCGCATAGAAGGCTGTTTGAATATTTATATCTCCCCTGTTAACTGGGAAGTCTGAGCAGTATATTAGGAAGAGAATGGGCCCCAGAATAGAGCCTTGTGGTACGCCTGCTTGTATTTTTCTCCTTGTAGAGAAATGGTCATTAATTTTAATTTGAAATGTTCTATTGATTAAGTAATTATTAATAATATGTACAAGATCATCAGGAATATTTTGCTGTATCATTTTATATATAAGACCAGTATGCCATACTCTGTCGAACGCTTTAGCGATGTCCAACATGAGTAAGGCAGTGGCTTGTTTTTTGAAGAATCCTTCACTAATAAATTCAAGTATTCGAATCAACTGTTTAGTTGTGGAGAGGTTTTTCCGAAAACCGAATTGTTCGTTCGGGAGAAAGCTTAATAGTGGGTAAATTCGATTTAATAAAATTCTTTCCATGATTTTAGATAGTGAAGATAAAAGACTAATCGGTCTGTAATTTTCTGCGTTTAAATGATTTTTCCCTGGTTTTGGGAATAGGATGATAGTAGCATGCTTCCAGTGATTTGGAAAATAACACTGTTTGATGCTTGCGTTGATTATGTTAGTGAGTTGGTTCAGTCTTAAGGGGGGTAAATTTTTAATCATGATATTGGTGATGTTATCGTAGCCGGGGGCTTTCTTCTTATTTAGTTTTTTGATGATGTTTTTGATTTCGTCATTATCCGTATAACTCATTGAGTTATTAATTTGATTTTTACTGAAGTAGGTATTATAGGTAGATATAATTTGTTGATCTGAGGATTTATCATTTGGTTCTTTATTTGGAGAAAATTGTTCTTCGATTGAGTTAGCAAATATTTCTGTCTTGTCTTTGTCTGCATAAATTTTTCCATTACCACTGTTTAGAGGCATGTTTATCGTTTTATTTGCTTTGAGGGATTTAACCATTTTCCATACGGAATTATCGCTTGTATTCAGGCCAATGATTTTTTCGTTCCAAACGTCTTGTCTGTATTCGGTAAGTTGTTTATTAATTGTTTTTTGAAGTCTGTTAATTTCTGTTTTAACGATAGGGTTATTTGTTTGCTGATATTCTTTTCTTAGTCGATTTTTAGTTCTAATTTGTTCCTTAATAAAATTTGGTATAATTTTATAATCGGCTCTGACTTTTGTCTCTTCTGAGCAATTATCGCATCCATGTCGTCACTTTTATACTCTGAAGATCTGCACCACTTCAGTTCGCTTCACCAATAGTAATCGCTACCGCAGCGACGCCACATACACCTCTGAATTGAGTGAAGAAAATTTATATAAATAACCATATAAATCATGGGTGAACTCTGCAATTTTTCCTGAAGTTCATAAAATGACGGGTACTGGACTTTTTTTTCCCTCAAAGTAAGGAAACCAGCCGTATGAATTAACAGTCAACTCTCCGAATTTCGCGAAGATTTCATAGAGTGTAACGCTATTTTTATTTCCTTCAAAAAATTTTGTGTCTTCAACGCGTTTAAAATTTGCAAAGAAAAAATTACTTTTCAAATGGGAGAAGTTATTTTTTATTAAAAAAATATAGTATTTTTTCAAATAAAAAAGAATTCTTGAGGGTTTTTACCATCTTTACCAGGCTCAATCTAACTGCAGTCGCTGTCGAATCTTATTTGAAAATACAGATGACTTCCAAAAAATTTGCTCATTACCATTAATAGACTGGAAAATCCGAAGGTTTTCTAAAATGAATCGAAAATATAAAAAATTAAGTACTATAAATAATTCAATAAACAACATAAATCCTCCTAAATTAATTTGAAAATATATTCTTATGAACAGTGAACCCAAAATGAAGATTTCAATTCTTCTAATGATCGGATTTTCAAGTAATAAGTGCTAATTAATTAGTATTATTTATAAGTTTAATTATTAAATTTGACATTAAACCATACTGGATGAACATACCTTTTGTTAGGCAGACATAGATTTATTTTGAGTCTCAATCTGGAAAATAAGGTCATAATAGGAAAGACAGTCGAAATTTCGGACTTATAATAGTACATGGAGAAAAAAGTTTCTGGTAAATTTTCTGTATTTTACGGTAATGACGTTTCTGATAAAACAAAAACCATAATTTCAGGTATAAAATCCAAAATATTCGGTATTTATATCATTTGGTAATATTTCCGCTTATATGGTAAAGGATTACCGGTTTTAGAAATTATAGTTCTTATAACCACACATTTAGTAAAAAATACAAAACTGAAATGTAAAATTCAACCGAATAAAGGTTTTTATGCCCTGCTCTAAGGTATCATGATAAAATTACTAAATTTCACCACAAATGTTTTCACATAATTTTAAGCCATATTTTATTGTTAATTTTACCAATATCATTACCGAAGCGCTACGGTAAAAATCACCAGACTTTTTAGTGTTTCCATAGAGCCAGAAACACAGTACTGGTAGTTTTAACCATACTTTTTCTTCTCAGTGTTGTTATGGTAGATGTGTATCAAATTAGATCTGCATAATAAGTTATTACCTTCATGGTTTCAGGAACTGGACTTAAATATTATAAATAAATGCTAAGTTACGAAATTAAATTCAAAAACATATTTCCTCTAAATAAACATATATTTTCTTTCCTTAAGAATTCATACCTAATTAAACTCTCTAAAATGAGAGATATACAGTAAAAATGTTGACTTAAAATACATAATTAGAGTGCTTTTACATCTGTATTGCCTTAAAATATATAATTAGAGTGCTTTTACATTTATATTACTTTAAATACATATTTAGAGTGCTTTTGCATCGACATTGCTTTAAAATACATAATTAGAGTGCTTTTACATCTATATTACTTTAAAGTACATACTTAGAGTGCTTTTACTTATAATTTGTATACTGAACTGGGAGTTTTGCAAGATGGAAGAAAAATAAAGAAATGAAATGCAAATTTCGAGGTTTTAAATAACACTGAATAATTATTTCATTAGTTAATTGTCCAGAAGGAAAAAAAGAAGGCAGATATGTTATTCTAAAAAGGCGCCTGCTCTTGAAGTGTCCGACAGAATTTAAAAATAGCAGAAGAATTTTTACTTTTTAAAGAAGGTAGATAACTAGAATAGTGAACGCATATGCATGTTTGCTTTATAAACATAATGATCAAGAATGTAAGAAGGAAATACGTTAATATGAAGATGAAGTTCTTTTTTACTTTTTTTGTATTAATACCAAAAATAATCCGAAAGACCTTACATTTTACACTTTTTGCTATAATTGTTCTCTTAAATAGCAAAAAAAAAAAGAAACGCCACTAAAAAGTTTTTAAGTAAGAACGGTAGACTAGTTACTTTTGTATCATTAATAAACAATACAAATTTTCGTATCCTTAGCATTTTGGCAGTGATTTGGAAATAATAGTGGTCTTTAGATTTTTCCTTATAGTGGATTTCTCGTTAACATGCAGTACTCGCGAGCTTTTGAAACATTTACAGAACATTTGATTCTTTTGATGCATCATTATATTGTGTAAATATTATACGTTAAAAATATATGATAGGCATTTATCCTGTTTCTTTTTATAAACAGCGACAGTTGCTCGAGAAGATGGTGTTGCTGTGTTTAAAGTACCAAGATGGAGAGTAAAAGGACAACCGATTCCTGAAGTATTAGATCAGTATAGGTCTGTTGGTGCTGAATTGAATGTCTTGCCTTTTTGTACACAGTTTATACCAATGGATGTTATCAATTATCCAATACAAAAGTCTATTTGTTATCACCCATCTATTTTGCCAAGGCATCGTGGTGTTTCATCAATAAATTGGTAATACTTTTATT
Source organism: Parasteatoda tepidariorum (assembly GCF_982258835.1). Taxonomy (NCBI): domain Eukaryota; kingdom Metazoa; phylum Arthropoda; class Arachnida; order Araneae; family Theridiidae; genus Parasteatoda; species Parasteatoda tepidariorum. Next base: position 2,376,827 of record NC_141765.1, on the reverse strand, counting down.
TTTATCTGAAATATGACTTTCAAAACTTTTTTCTTTATGGTTCACAGCAATCCTTTAATTTTATTGAAATGGAGAAGAATTGGTTTAATTAAAATACATTAATAGTTATATTGCCTACTGACTTTCTTATTAAACAGCAATACCCTTGATCGCAGTTAAAAAATAATAACTCAAATGAATAGAAAAAATAAGTACTGAAGATTGTGAAGTAGGAGCTAGAAGACTCTTTTCATGCATATATTATTCGTTGTCTGTACGAATCGCAGTGCTTCGGTCCGTCGGGCCTACTTGGTGAGGTAAAGTGGTTTACAGAGGTGCGTGGATACTCGTAACAAACTCATCGACCCCTGAGTGCAATATTATAATCTCAGGACAGGGTCTTACTAGGATGAAATTGGGCCCAAAGCCTAGATTTTGGTTTAGAAATGTGCTATTTTTAATTTTCAAAAATAAAAAGTCTCAATTGAAAAATGTTCGAAAAACATGAGTAAATTTTTCTTTTAAATATTACTTTTCTATTGCACTAAAGAAAAACTAAATTATGAATCTTGTATTGAATACTGATAAAATATTTTTGAATGAAATTTTTTTAATATTAAATTATATTATTCATATAGACATAGCATAAGCATAGAAATCTACAAAACGACTAATATAAACGTAAACGTATACACCGTATATATGTATATATATATATATATGTATAATATGATGGTATATATATATATATATATATATATATATATATATATATATATGTATAATATGATGGTATATATATATATATATATATATATATATATATATATATATATATATATATATATATATATATATATATATATATATATATATATATATATATATATATATATATATATATATATATATATATATATATATATATATATATATATATATATATATATATATATATATATAATGATAGTATTTATTAGGGTTGACCATGCAAAGCTACGCACAGATGGCGTAAGACTTCCGGGTAACAATTTTCGATTTATTTTTCGCCTAAATTTGAAAAAGCACGTTAGCCAATGTTAATATCCTTGTAGTATTTACAAAATAATGTTGAATTTACAATATAACGCGTTTTTACATTTTAACTTTAGCTTCACTCGTTTTATTTTAGCTGAAAAAGAATTTAAACAACTCCACAAGAATGCTGGGATGTTACTCAAAAAACAACAAATGGCGATAATTTACACAAATGTAGCCAAATAAGGAATACCACACAAAACATGACAAACCTTACTCTCTATTCGTGTAAGGATATTAATTTTCTTAATTTTACGTGAAGTTCACGACTTTCACGAAACTCACGACTTAAGGCATTTAGAATTTATAAATTGCACAGAAATCTCCTATGAATGGAAAAATAACGCATAAATTTAAATACAAATCACAATACTAAAATTTCCTAGAATATCTAGCCTCTTCACACATCGCTTCATAAACGTAACATAATCAGAGGGATGCACAGGAAGTTTTCTAAATTTCTTCCGTTTTTAGGAAGCTAGTTATTATCTGCATTCAGTCACCCATCTATGGTCGGAAACTTTAGCGAACTCACGCTAATCGATACAGCGCTCCGGTGGCGTAGTCGGTTTAGGCGTCGATCACAATTCTGGATGGAGAATTAGTGGTTGTGAGTTCGATTCTGGCAGCCAACACAACAACTTTGGTGTATACGCAGCAAGGTGCGCGTTACATCTGGTATTGTGGTGTTGAAATTTGGCGAGAAAGGTACCAACTTAGGCGCTGTTCATGTCTGACCGTGGTCAAAATTACGTGGCATTTCCTACCCTGGCTCTTAGAGATAGGGCCCTAAGAATGTGGCCAAGTGCTTGGCCATAATTGAGTGATGCGGCTTCGAGTATTTCAAATTCAAATACTGTTTATTGATAATAAAAAAAAGTAAAAATATATTACTTGCTGTTTATGACTGAATATGTTTTAGGACTTTAATAAATGGAGATACACGAGCTGGTTTCACGATATTTTGGGCTGATGATGGCTTAGATACTGGACCAATACTACTTCAAAAAGAATGTGATGTTGATCCAAATGACACAGTTGACAGTCTTTACAATAGATTTATGTATCCTGAAGGAATAAAAGCAATGGTAAGTCAGATAATATAACTGACGGCTGTTATTCTTTTCTTTTCAGAAGAGTTCTCTACTCTTCAGAGAATTGAAAAAAAGCCCCAATGCTTTGTGTCAGAATCATTAAACATCCTTTATCGTTTTTTAAAATTTGCCCCAAATTTTTTTTGTTACAATTTTTTTTATGCTTTTTTTCATAATATTTTAAAAACAAGTTATAAAAACTTAAACATATAGAATATTTCTAAAAA